>NC_133938.1:32166933-33375832 GCF_031877795.1 Strix aluco | reverse complement strand
AAAAACAGGTATCATAGTGAAGTTACTTGAAGCTTAACAGGATTAGAGTTTTAGGTTTTACTCTCTCTGATACTGTAACTAGTATTAGGGACAAATTGCATGTTTTGACAAAGTATTCAACCATTCATTTCAATTTATTCAATTAAAGCATTCTGAAATTTAAGTAATTCTGCTTTTACTTTCTAGCTAAGAGCTTGATTTGAAAAAAAATCATTTCTGAATAGAGTATTTGAAGGAATTCATCTTCACTGCAGTTCACTGGCAGCTCAGATTGCTCTACATCCAGTTGTAATCTAGGACAACTAGTACTAGATTACAATCTACTACTTTTAGTATTCACTCTTTTCTGAAGTTTTTTTCATCTCTGGATCTCAAAATCCCTGGGAGACAGCTGAATCAGGTTCTGGCCTGGAGCTCATTTTGTTCCCAGATCTGAAATTAACTGCTCGCTGATCCCGAACAAGTATGTCACTGCATCTGTCTGCCTCCCCTTCCTCTCCTGCCTGTTTACTCATATTGTCACCACTCCTCCAATTATCTCTCGGTAAGTTTATATTGCACTCACTGTAATTATATACTGATCTCAAAAGGGGATAAACTTGAAAGACACCAAAGTGGTTTTAGTTCACTCAGCTATCCATCCTTGCCCTCCCAATATCAAGTTCAATGTCACAATGTGCCTTACTGGGAAGATTTTCACTTATTTGTATTTGAAAATTCAATTCAATATTATATTAGCCACACGTACAGTCATCTTCTCTTGGCACAATCAGTCGTGATCTATGCTAACAACAAATTCAAGCTCATTGATTCACGTTCAGAGTTGCAATCAAAACAGAGTGCCTCTGCAGTGCAGCTCACCTCCAACACGCGAGGTGCAAGTTGTCAGTCTTGCAGACATCTAAGATACAATTTGGTACCCACCATAATCTCTTACAGGCAGTAAACCACATTTAAAATCTTTAGGAGCTTGTGCCGTGGACTCATACCGTGAGTCAGACATAAAGCAACAATAACATAAGCTACCAAAAACAAAAGGAGAAAGTATTTGCCACAACAAAAGGCATATGGACAGACAGAATAAACTGCTAAGTGTTGAGCAGTAAAATTCACAGGGGAAACGAATTCTATACGGAAAGCATAAAGCTGCAGCAAAAGGATCACTAATAAAAGGCCACCTCTGAGAGGGTGTGGGATGTCCACTCCTGGAGACAATCACACTCAACTGGATGTGGTCATGAACAACCTGATCTAAGTAGCCCTGCTTTTACCAGGAGGTTGTATTAGACAATCTCTGGAGGTCTCTTCCAACCCAAGTTATTCTAATTATGGGGTTATCTTACTGTTGGAGACATTTATACTTAGTTTTGCTGTACAGAAAGTGACACAACCAAGAAAAGCCAATGGCAACCAACACTCATCAGCCGATAAAGCACTGCCATAATAAAAAGCTGAAGAAACCTGAACAGGATCCTCTCCTACTCCACACACCTTTTACAATCTACAGGGCTGAATATGATTATATGAACATCCTCCTTAACCACCGAAGAAATATCAGAAGGCTTTTCTGGGACTAGAGTGACCACTAGCTTTATACAAACTAGAATCCATTTGTCTGAACTGTGTGAAAACAGCAACAAGGGAACTAGGCCTTCAGATACCTAGTGTTATAAAAAATATCCAGCAAGTCTGCTTAAGATGGAAGTCTCCTCCATAAACACATGCTGTAACCGCATATTTAAGAAAAAGAACACTTTCCTTAAATATCTTCTGAGAACTTGTGGAACCAGGAGTAAAATTCGCAACTAGATATTTTTGTCTCAATTGGAAAATTAACAAGTAAGCCCCAAAACACCACACAAATACACAAATGTTTGAGAGTACAGTTTCTCTCTCCTGCATGTACATTTAAATCGACCAAGAGCAAGCAAAACTGCCTTGGGTTTTGACCACCTACTGAAAAGCAGGCCTCTTGAGAGCTGAAGGTATTTGCCCAAATTTAACATTTGTAGCTGTTGGAATAGAGCTGTAAGCGGTGACAGATTAGTAGTCAATTCATAAGGATGCAAGTTCATGAGGATCAGATATAGATTACAAAAGGAATGTTCTCAAGTGAATAGTTTCAGCTACTATCACAGGACGCCTAAAAGTACATTCATGAGCTAATTTCAAAATTATTACCACTTTATCAGTTAATATTCTAGAGTAATGTAAGTAAGCTCCTTCGTAAATGCCTACATTTAAAAACGAGTAGTTAGCAATGCTTACTCAAAGGCAGCGTTTAAAATACTTTTGTACACATTAACTAGAAGTCTATCATCTGCAAAGCACAATCAAAGCCAATTATGACTATTAAAAATGCCAAATTAATACAAACTATGAAACTGAAACTTCAAGTAGCAATTCCATGCTCCAGAAGTCAAATCTGATAACAAATAATGAGTATTTACACTGTGCTTTCCACCCTGACAATGTATCAGCTTACAAACACGTCCGTGGGATAGAAACACTGAATTAGAAAAAAAAAATAAGGGAGAAGAGACATAGCTCCAGCTTGTTATATGCTCCATGAAAGAGATGAAACCAACACATCAGCAACTCCAGGGGCAACAGTGTTGCTGGGAAATAAGAAAGGGATCAGATTCTTGTCAGGGCCTCATCCTTGGGTCCTGAACTGGGCTTTGGTAGTGCATGTTTAAAACCATCTGCATCATTAAAACACAAACCACCACCTTCACTCCCCCAAAAACTCCTCCAAACACCACCCCAGTCCTCCCCATTCCTTCCCAAACACCCCAAGGCAAGGCCCTGTTACCCCTACGCCCCCCTGCAATCCTCCGCAGTCCCCACAGCACTGCAGGAACCCTCTGCTCTTCCACCTTTGCAAGAGCAAAGATCATGTCAGCCCAGAGAGAAACCCCCGGCTACCTCCACTGCAGATCCCACTGCTGCCCTTACACTCTTCCCAGGACAACTGAATAATGGTAAAAAAACACATTTATGATTGCTCCAAGGCCGACGTTATAACCCGGACCTCAGGAAAGCTATTAGCCACAAGGCACTTGCATAGTTCAGCATCCTCTCTCCTCTTTTCCCAGGTCCATTTTTAAGGGGTTCTGTATTTCATTCTTAAAAATCAAACCTGGAAACCTGTTTTTGAGCTAAACAACATAAACTAAATCTGAATAAAAATGTATGGAAATAAAAAACGGCTGGGACTATCCTGAGGCCCCACATTACCATAAATAATAATGTATATTAAGGCAAGCAACCTGACTGCTGTGCGTGTTACAGTCCATGCTTAACGGGATGAAACAACTTTAAAGCACGTCTACCTTGTCACTACTTGAAGTCACTGCAATTTCAGTTACACTTGAAGGATATTGTGATGCACAGCAAGAAATAGACACAATGTGATAAGGATCCTGACAAACCCGATTTAACAATGTTTGCATCTGGTTCCTTGCCATCCTATTCTACTTTATTTACAGAAGTAAATGAAGAGATTAACATTCAAATGTTTTGATCAACTACAGCAATGTAGCTCCACTATGGCTGAGAAAACAATTTAACTATAATAAAACCAGAAAAGTAATATTAAAATGAAACACAAATTTTACTTTCAGATGGGTACATCTAACTCCCACTGAACATCAGAGAACTGATCGACTGGCACAAGGAAGATGTTACTGATACAATAAAATTATTTGTACATAGTGAGTGCCAGATGTTCCCTACACTCAAGGTTGTGCCAAGTTCTACATCTAAAATACAAATCCAGCCTGTTCTGTATGAAAAAACAGCACATCCTTCTTTCCTTTATAGTATTGTGGCACCAGAATGCGTAGTAGGAGAAGTTCTAAGCATGCATTGCTACCGGCTGCTTGAAAGCACATAATCTTTAAGACAGTTTGTTAGGTTCTCTCATTTGCCACTTAAAATTGAGTCTAGATGTCTCAAAACATGAAGCTCATTGAAATCCATTGTAAAGGTCACCCTAGAAAGATTAATACTTTTGCCTCTTATCCCATTACTTTCAACGACAGAGCTTTTCATCTAGAAGAGACGGGACTACATGAGAAGTTACTTTATGGCGCTCAACACTGGAAGTACATCAAAATTAGGGAAGCTGCGTTTATTCCCAAAGCAAGTATTATAAAGCTCTGCATTTTCAGATGGTCAAACTGAGAAATCCGAAGTTTGTCAGTCTATAAAGAGCAGTTAGCAAAGACAGACAACCTCATTTCTGCCCTTGAGCACTACCAGCCAGGAGGAAAAAAAAAAAAAAGGAAAAAAAGGTTGTATAATTAATTCAAGACCACAGACTCAAAAATGTCCCAAAGCAGCCAATAAAACTGAGGAATGCAGAGAAATCCGAGGCACTGGCGCAGTTTAACAGCCTCGACAGTCAGTAATAGTACAGATGTTTTCCCAACATGACTGTCCCTTTCAATCACACTAGTTCTGAGTTTTTAGTTTTCCTGATAACTAGTACCAAACTCCCATTTTCCCACAACCTGCCCTGTAAACTTAACAGGCATGTCTCTTCAACATAAAAAAAACCCCTTCCTTGAAAACCAAGTAACAACACCCAATGCTGGGATTATGAAACGTCCAACAGACAGATGACATCTGACAGAGGGGGAAAAAAATAACACTGGTATTTCTGAAACACACTAGCTTGCTAGCACATGGTATTTTACAGTCGCTTCACTGTATTTATTCTCCTAAGGAAGAAAGCATTTTGCCTGGTGCCTTAAGATGTGGAATCTTCCAGTTAATTGCCATTCACAATTTACTGGACCTGAAATGAATTGATGCATAGAGTATGGCAGCATTTCCAATCTGGCCGTCAAGCTGCTCATCCTGGCCTTTAGAAACATTTCTGGTATGACCTCATACAAACCATCTGCTATACATATGTACACCTATGGAAGAATTCAGTGAATCTAATGCTAACACAAGTGACCAGAGATAATCCTCCTGTTTCAGATGTCAAGAGCATTAAGAAAAAAGAAGTACCAAATTAAACTTTTGATCATACTCAAGGCTGTTTTATCACAGCGTGCAGAACAGTCATGTACTTTTGGACATGCAGAAGTATGTGATTTTAGTTGGTGCTTCTCTCTATTCTTATACAGTAAAGTATGATAGCATATAAGCACTCTATGTCCATGTACATTGCTCTTATGTAGCTGATGCTCAAATCCGAGTTTATTCTGATGAGTTCTACATTCCCTGCACTGCCTGGATCACTCCATTACTGCCGATAACCTCAGCCCTTACTGCTCAACTGACCATTTACAGTTCTGTATCATACCCTCCCAGACATCTCCTGAGCTACAAAAACTGGAATACACAACATTACCCTAATATTTGCAGAGAGGTTGCTCTCTGTCATGACAGTTGCCTCCACGTAGTCCAGAATTCACCCATCTTCCTCTAGGTGTCATATCTATAAATGCTCAAACTCACATTCTGAAACTAGGCTATTCCTGTACTAAAAATTTTAGATTTTTTTTATCTCGGAGAGATTAAGTCAAAAACTTCAGGTTTTGGTACAAAAAAGAAAGCAAACATTGCCCACCATTCTAATGCAAGACGTAGTAAGATTATTTGAATCATTAAAGCTACGAACCCTTTCACACGATCTATACCTTGTCCAAAGTCAGCACTAAAATAATACACAGCAACACCTTCTGCCAGGAGTGAAAACAAAACTGTTACAGGAACAGCACCTTTTCACTCCTCATGTGGGCCAATAAATTGGACAAGCACTTGACCTAAAACATGCTAAAGACCTTCCCCTACAATTCATATAAAGAGGAAAACAGCCATTACCACACCATAATTTAGCCCTGTGAAGTAACAATATTAAGCAGAACTCTGCAGGGGAGTGAGTAGAATTGCCATATTCTCTGTTATTTGTTAAATTTTATGCAAAGTTTCTCATAATATGAAGCATGCTACTGTAGTTGTTAATGAAGTTCTTAAGCTCTTAGAGTTAAATCAATCTTAGACTTCAGAATTAATAACCAGCTGTGAAGGAGAAAAGCAAAAATGCCATTCTAAAATCCTGCCTAAAATTCATTTCAGTGCTGTATTGCATCAGAGTAGGAGGGACAAAGGACTGAAAACTTCTGGGAGCAAACAAAAGTAAACCTTCAAACTCCAGAAAAGTTGAATCTGTCACAGCAACTAAACACACACAAACAGACCAGGAATGATACATGTTGCCTTAGGATGTTTTTAATCAGACTTTTTGATTGCTTTTCTGGTTTTGCGTTGGGTTTTTTTTTTTTAATTCATTGTCTAGTAGCATGTTTATAGTGCACTGGACCTCAGAGTCTACAGTAAAAGACCACATTTACATGGATTTGACCGTAACAAAACACCACGTACCCTGCTATTGTGGAGTGTACCCTCTTGCCACAGAATTATGCTTCAGAACCAGTGCTTTTGTTTTTACAGTACTTTCTTACCCTCACAGCACTGCTGGCACATTTTTGAGGCTAACCAATTTCTTACTGTCTCTCTGAAATAACAGCTGCTGAAAGCAAGAACTGACCACTTCAATCAATAAAGGTTAAGTTGGATCATTGCACCCCTCCTGTTGTCAGCCTTTTAGTTTGCTGTACATTTTAATAGAAATCCCATGAAAATACTTGCACCAGAATTCAAATGATCTTTCCCATCTCCACAAGTGCTGTTAATAGTTGAGCAGCAAAGGTTAGGTCTAGTCTTCTACTTACAGTTTGGGAACGTGGAGAAATGTAGTTCTTCACTGAGGACTGTGCTGGTAGAAATCAGTTCTACAGCTACAGTTACACCAGGGGAAAAAAAAAAAAAACAAAACACAAAACAAACAAACGCAGCTGCTTTTCACCCAACAGCTCAACCCACTTTTGGTGGTGATAATGAAACACACTGATTCAATTCCACCTTCAGGACTTTGCAGTTTTAACACACCACTGTGCTCCCCCAGATAAAAAACTCCTACCAGGGGTATGTGTAGTCAAAGCTTCCCTGTTCCTTCCTGACAGTTGTGGTCAACAAACCAACGTGGGTTTGTTATTTTTCATTTCACCAGCAGAAAACAGGAAAGAGTGCTCATCAGCTTCTTGGACTACTGCTTTGGTTGCTTTGTTACAGTGCTACAGGATCCAAGATGCTCCTAAGCAAATTTTAAGAAAGACTGTAGATGCTCAAGCCAAATATACTGTAAATCGTGTGTACTGCTCTCCCCGGGCTACTGGGATCACATCAAGTGAGCCACTTTGTTATCCTTCCCTTCAGCATACAACACACCTACTATCCATCACATTTATTAATATAAATGGCAGTAAGCAGTAGTATTCCAAGGAGTTTGTATTGTGGGAGAAATTCTGAAAATACCAGATCAAGAAATACGCTTGGTTTTCCGTTTTTCCAGAGCTATGTTAGATAGCCACAAAAATTTCTCACCCGCTTACCAGTTATCATAGTGAAGGCAGCCACGACCAATAGTGATAATTTTCTTAATGAGAAAAAGAGACAGCTTGGTTATTAATAAACAGAAAATGAACTCCCCCACAACACTTGAGAGACAAAAAGAAAGACCCAAGTCATCTTATGTATGATTGACTTAATAGCTACAATAAATATACAGAAACAAAATTGTTCATTTGGCAACCAGACAGCTTTCATCTAAAGCTGGGTGACAGCTAACAACACTTTGTGTTTTAAGGACTCTCTCTCAAATAACACTGTACATTTTGTAAACAGTACTGCAGGAGCAGTACATACACAGTTTAAACTCAGCAATCATTCAAAATCGTTTAATTTTACCCCTGAGTGGTGACGAGTAAAGAATGGATTAGGTTTTTAATTAGTTAGCAGAATACCACTGCTAACTCACAGCTGTTCGCAAGAGAGCTCCATGATCCAGAAGTGGGGGGAAGGCAGACGGGGATAATTCCTAAAATATTTCTCCACTGCAACAAGTCTAAACAGCTTCATAATATTGAACGCTGCTCATTCCTCAGAAAATTAAGAATCTAAGGTCAGCTTCAAAGGCCAGTTACTTTCACCAACAAGCAGAACCAAGTTTAGGCTCACCAATAACCCTTCTCCAATCTTTTTCCTCTTTGTTTGCATCATTATTAAACTGCTGATCTACTCGGTAAAAATAGATAAAGAATATTTAAGCCCAAAAATATGAAAGGAACTCCCTTACTCTGATACTTCTTTCACACATGTTCTCTGAACTGATGCTTCTGGAACAGTAGACCCTTTTCAGAAAAATACAAGTGAGCAGTTGCAGACTTATGTCTCATTTTTGAAGCTCTCCCTTTTCTCCACACCCTCCCCCCCCCCCCCCCCCATCGCATTTTTTTTGTTAAGCAAGGGAAAGGGAAACTTTTAAAGAGAGCTGAAGAAATTCACATATCCCAACATCTATTTCACACATAAGACTGATGGCCTTCCTATAGGTGCCAACCATATTTCTCTTTCATGGTAACACATCCCTGAAAATGCCAGAATTCTGCTCTAATCACCCAAGATGCCCAACCAAGTCTTTATACTCAACATATTACCATGCATCAGTCTTAAAATGCAAAATGTCACTGATAAAGGGGGCTCCGTGCAATTTATTTCACTGACACTCACGTATTATTTCAACTCTAAGACATGACAGGCAGTGCTTTTCTTGGCAGCTGCAGTAGGACTGGTGTTTCAAAGCTTTGAAGCCAAAGGTCAAAATTTTAGCCACTGGAGAAGTTAAAAAACTCCTCCAATGCAAAATCTGTGTCCCGCTATTATTACAAAGCTGAATGCAGAAAATAGTAAGGCAATTATTGAACACCGTAAATAACAATTCACAGGGTCAACAAGGTCTAAAGGTGTTCTAAACTTATTGAAATATCACCACTGAAGCTCGCCACAACAAGAGTCAGATCCAGCCACAAAGCTTGCTACCCAACACTGCGGCTCACGCTGACACCTGTCCAGCGAAAATTCCTCCCATCTCCAAACAACCAGCAAAGCTTCAAACAAGTGTATCTTAATACCAAATGTACTGCTTATCGGTATCCGCTGCTTTCAAAGTGAGTGCCTCTGTCTCAGCTGACAAGCTGAATGCCAGCTCTGAGCTTGACATGATGTATAAAAAAGTCAAATTATCTCATTACAAAAGTTTTTAATGAAAACACAGATGAATACAAATGAGAGTACCTCTGCAGGGAACTCCTATGACAAATCAAGTCTTTGTCACTGAATGAATGACATATTTGATTAAAGAATTTTCCCCAAGCAAAAATAATTTCACCTGCACACCAGTCACGTTTTTTCAAATGCAAGCAATTCCCTTTAATCCTTAAAAGCCTGCGTGCAATGCATAGTTATTACACAGAGCTGTAACCACTTCCAAGCAGGACTGGATAATGATTTATCACACTGGAAATCATCTTTCTCCACTAGCTGTCCTCTGGATTTCTATGGAATTAGGCACTTGATCCAATTATTTTCCACAGAAGAGGGTCTGAAAAACAAACAGCTTAACAAAAATCCCCAGAAGAAGAACACTGCTCAGTGTTCATTTCACATATATGCTATGCCTTGGGGTGGGTCCAAGGAAGGCAAACGATTTTGAAGAGCCAGCTACCACAGAGCATAAAAGTTGGCAAGAAACAGGTGCTAAATCCGTGCTGGAAGCAGTGAGAGCGAGTGTGAAGGGAGGAGACACATCTACAGCTCCCGACAGAGTGTCTTTCTGCCCCTGCTGCCCTGCTGGAAAGGACGACAATTTCACAAGAGCAGTCAGGTCGTTGCCGGCAGCAGGTTATCAGCATCACGCCTCGCAAATACCGTTCAGCATGGTGACGTGCACGGGCTTTAAGAGAAACAAAAGACTGGGAACGCAGAGCAATAAATCATATTGAATGTTGTATTTTAAGCAGGGGCAATTTATAGAAAGAACAATAACGGCTCGTGACTCTGTTCATCAGCTCTCCCTTCCCGTTTGGCAATGCCTCGCTCTCTGGGTTGGTGTTAGCGGTATGCGGTTGTGGTACGGAGGTGTGTATGGTCCATCTCCCCGCAGCTTCCACAGTCTGCGTGTGCACATATACATTTTTTTTTTTTTTTTTCCCCGCACCTCCAGGCTTCGAGGCCGGCTCCCCGGGGCGGTTGAGGGCTTGCGGAGCTCCCCGCGGCCCCGCCGAAGGTGCCAGGCTGGAGGCGGATGGGGGCGGGGGGGCAGAAGAGCCCGGCCCCCGGCACCCCCCCGGCCCCCCCCGGCGTGCGGGGCCGAGCAGCGCCAGCCCGGCGGGCGCAGCCTGCCAGGGGCTGGGGGCGAGCGGAGCCGCCTGACGCCGGGGCGGGCAGCGCGCCCACCTGCGCGGCGACTGCCCAGCGGGGCCGGGCAGCCCCCCCAGCCTGGCGGGGAGCCCCCTGCGGGACACCGCACCCCCCCCGCCATAGCAACCCCCTCAGGGAGGCGCGGCCCCTCCTCCGCCTCCCCCCGCACCAGGGTCGGGACCGCTCCCGGCACCAGCCGCCCCGCCGGGGCACCCGCCGCAGCCGGCGGTTCCGCCCCCTCCCCGGCCCCGCTGTGGGGACAGACCCGGCGGTGGCGGCCGCGGTCCCCGCCCGCCGCCCTGCGCTCACCGCCCGCCGGGCTCCCGCCTCGGGCCGCCGCGCCTCCCTGCGCCGCTCGCGCCGCCGGTGCAGCCGCTGCCCCAGCAGCACAATATGGCGAGCGGCAGCCTCCGCAATGGAGCTCGGGAAATAGAGGGGAGTTACATATTCATGGCCGGGGCTGGGCAGGGGGAGCGCGGATGGGGCTGCCGAGACCGGGCCGCCCAGCGCCCTCCTCCCCCTCCCTGCCCGCCGGGGCGCGGCGGGGGCCGGGGGCCGCCCGCTCCTTTCCCCGCCTTCCCCGCAGCCCCGCTGCGGCCGCCCGCCCGCCCCCGGCTCCCCGCCGCCTGCCAGCGCCAGCGCCGCGCCCCCACCCGCCTTCCCCCGCCGCCGGTCCCGGGCGATGCGGCACCGAGCCCAGCGGAGCTCCCCGCCGCCGCCCGCCCTCACCTCGGCCCGCGGCCCCCGCTCCGGGGCTGAGCCCTCAAGGCAGCCGCCGGCGGTGTCGCCTGGCGGCGGGGGGGATGCGCCGCCGCTGCCTGAGGTGAAGCCGCGGTGGGCGATCGCGTATTTCCCGCTCGGCGCCGCCGAGGAGGGGCCGGGGGCCGCGGGGCAGAGCCTCGGGCAGCCGCGGTGCCCGCCCGGGAGCCGGCGGCGGGTCGCTCCGTGCCGAGCGAGGCGGGCGGGATGGCGGCGGCCTGGCGGGAGCCTGGGCTGGCCCCGAGCAGCCGCCCGCGCCTCATCGCCCGGTGGAGCGAGGTTGGGAGATCGCCTTCGGGCAAGAGCGGGTCCGCCGGCCTCCGTGGGCAAACCGCGTGGCCTCGGGCTGGCCTTTGCTGGGCTTTTCTCCCTGAACGTGCCCTCTAAACTCACGGCTCTTCACAGAGCCACAGAATCACCTTGGTTGGAAAAGCCCTTGAAGCTCCTCCAGCCCAACCATGAACCTCACCCTGACCGTTCCCAACTCCACCAGATCCCTCAGCGCTGGGTCAACCCGACTCTTCAACCCCTCCAGGGATGGGGACTCCCCCCCTGCCCTGGGCAGCCCATTCCAACGCCCAACAACCCCTTCTGCAAAGAAATACTTCCTAAGAGCCAGTCTGACCCTGCCCTGGCGCAGCTTGACCGCTCTCGCTCTCAGCCACCTCTCCCAAGCCGGCCGTAGGCCAAGAGACAAGGCTGGAGTCCGGGCAGGACTGGGCCGTGAGGCCGGGGCACCATGCCTGCCAAAAAGCCCCGCTGCCATCCACACACCCCTCAAAAACGGGTCCGAAGCTGACGCAAGACTCGGTGTGATTGTATCTGAGATACAAAAACACACATTCGATGTTTCCAAGCGTCTCAAGTCCGCTTTGCAGTCGTAACGTGAAATAACCATTTGTCTTCCGGTGTCTGCATTTTAATGTTCATTAAATTAAGATAGTTTTTATGAGCTTTGGGTCTTCAGTGGTGCCTTTATTGGTCCCGTCATTAACTGTTTTATAGCAAAAGCAAAGCAGTATGCTTAGTCTAATTAAATCTGGTGCGAGTAAAAAGCGAACAGAGATCACCTTGTGAGACGTAAATTTGAATTAATACTTCAGTCTTTAATGATGCAGCAACATCATTTAAGATTATTCAGTATGGAGTATTTTAAGTTTTCCTAGAGTTTTATAGTCAATGTTCTCATAAATGGAATATTAACAGTCCTGATTTGGACTTTTTCCCTCCTTACAAAACTTTATGTATTTTTAAGAAATTCCAGCCCAGGTTATTCCTGGTCGTTCTAAGTAACTATTTTTATGTAGTAGCTTTCACTCCCCCGTGCTCCTTGTGACCTGCACTGCAGCCTATATAATTAAACCCTCACAAGAGCTTGATAAGGTAGCAATAACATTTCTGTTTCCTAAGTGTGATCGAATGTCTTGGCTAAATCTTGGAGGGAGTCAACTAGGGTCAGGATTTAACAGTCCTTTTTTGTTCCTGATTAGGTTTTTTTTAAAGAATTATTTTTCTTAAATGGGTTGTGTTGAGCTCTTTAAATGTTAAAGTTCAAAGCTGGTACAGAACTGAAAAAGAGATTCTGATAAGTTCCTCTCTTTAGAATGACACTAGTCAGAATTAATGACTGAAATTTTCCTGATGTTTCAGCTGTTTGTCAGTGCCCAGGAAAGGAAGACGTCATCTGTCAAGCTATTGTTGTACCAGAAAGTGCCCTTTGGTGGAAATTGCTTGACTTGTTAATCGTCTGCAGTACTGCAGTGAGTGAAAAAGTCCCTACGTTAATGTACCCCTGTCAGTAAAATCTTTTTTGAGATGAAAAAATGAATATTAGGTCATTGAATGTTGCAAAAATAAGATTTGCAAAATGCAAGCATGCAAGGTAGGCAGATCTCCAAAGGCAGAGGGAGTGCAAAGTGAGTTGGAAGCATCTGGTAAAACGCAAAACTATACGGGGGCATGTAAATTAACAGGCTATAAACATTTTTAAGAAATTTTGCTGGAAGGGAGGCAAAAAGTTAAGTTGTGCTAATGGTGTCCAGCTCACCATATTTATAAGAATATTTGTGTGATTTTGTTTTGTATTTTCTGTATTTACCATTTAATAGTAGCACCATGGGTCTTCTCAGCAATGTAGTATTTTTGCTACTTTTAAGGACGTAAAAAAAAAAAGCCACTGAATGCTTTTCAAGTGCAGGCTGTCAGTCCACCAAGACATCAACATGAAGAAGTTTTGCTGTTCAGGGGAAAAATAGGATGCAGATGCACAGTTGTTCTCCATAACAGGTACCCTGCTCGGCGTAGGAGCCAGGACACTACTGCCTCTGCAGTGAAGGCCCTGGGGGCAGCATCCTGGGCAGCACAGACAGCATGGCCAGGAGATCGAGGTGGGGATTAGTCACTTCTACTCAGCACTCCTTAGGTTGCAACCAGATACCGGGTCCAGTTTTGGGCTCCTAGTACAGGAAAGGCACTGACAAACTGGAGCAAGGTCAGGGAGGCCCCCAGGGTGGTTGGGGCTGGAGCACTCACCCTGAGAGGAGAGGCCACGGGAGTGGGGCTCAGTCAGCCTGTGGCAGGGAAGGCTTTGGGGACCCTACACCATCCAGCGCCTTCCCATGAGGTTACTGGGAATACGGAGCCAGGCTTTTCTCAGTGTTGCAAGGGAACAAGGTGAGAGGTGACAACAAACTGAAACAAGAAGGGTTTGGACTGAATGCAGGGAAAACCTATTCCCCATGAGGCCACTCAAGCAGCAGCGCAGTTCGCCCAGCGAGGTTGTGCCACCTCCAGTCTTGAAGGTTTTCAAGCCCCAACTGGTCCATGCCCTGAGCAACCTGGTCTGACCCCAGAGCTGACCTGCTTTGAGCAGGATGTTGGACAGGGACCTCCTGAGGTCACCTCCAGCTTCAGTTACCCCATCATTCTGTGATTCTGCACTCGCAGTGCAGACAAGAAAGCCTGGAATATGGATAATACTGTATTTCAAACCTTTGCGTTTGTGAGCATGTTTGTTCTTGGCAGCTTTCTCTGCGGCAGGTAGAAAACTCATGCAGTATGGTAGCTGAAAAAGCTTTCATCAGCTCGTGGTTTCCACTGTTCCTGGTGTAATGGAAACATTTCTTCTGCTCCTTGCAGCACGAAATAATAGTAAAGAAAATTACTCCAGTCAACTGAGACATGCTGTTTCCATGTCCTCCTTCCAGGTAAAATATTTATTACCTGTTAAAGTGATTGAAGGTCACCCATTCACTGCCTTTTAGAAACCAGTATATAGAGAGAAGAAAAAGGAAAATAAAGTGCTCCCATTTGAAAAGACTGGAGGCAGGGAACTGTAAATAATACACCGAAGGTGGAAGAAGGTAGGAGGAAATGACCATGTTGATGTGTTACTCTACTGTGGTACATTACCGTAAAGAAAGGTGAGTGTATAAATAAATGATAGCAAGGGCAAAATAAATGGGCAGTGGATTGGTAAGATGAGGTATGGTAATTGGTGGTGTCCCAGGTAGACTTGTCTGCCCTAGCATTAGTAAAATGCTCAATCCTTTTTCCCATGCTGGCTGCCCCTGTCAAACAGAGCAAGAGAGATTTCTGGGGCATTTACCCCTTGTGCAGGTTCCAAGGAGCAAGGCAGGAAGAAAGGACACTGAGGGTGTTCTTCTGAACCAATACCAGCTCAGAACTGGTGGTTTTGTGACAATTTAAGAATAAAGCAGAGGCAGGCAAGCAAGCTGTGTGACCTTTAATGAAAATGTTCAATATTATGAATGGAGGGGAATTAAACAAGATTGCTCAGCACAGATTGTATTGTGGCAGGTCACATTCTAGAGGAAGTTCAGAATACAAGAAAACCCTCTGTATACTTGCATGTGATGCTAATGTTTATACCAGCTTCAAAACTGAACTAAAGTACCTTAACCAGAAACGTTTTCTTGACAATGGTATCTCGAACTGAGAGGCGCCGTTGGCACAGTTAGGTGGACTGCTGTGACACTGCCACAGCGTGGCTTTAACGGCGATGTACCTCTTCCTCTTGCTAGAGCTATAATAATCTGGTGAAAATGTCCTGTGGCAATCCAGAGGAAAAACCCTTTTCTGGATCATGAAAGCTGCAAAAAGGTATGGTAAAGGCAGGAGTTAAGCCCTTCCATCAAGTGAGAGTTCACTTGCATGAAGGCATCGTGTTTGAGGTAGGGTTCTCTGGCTGTAGCTGGTTTTACTAGACCCAAAGCAGCCCGTGATGGAGGGTACCTTTTGTGCCAAGGCAGAAGTTAGGTCACTTTGTGCAACATTCAAATGGGCATCTTGAAGACAAGTGTAAGGAGTTACTTCGGATATACTTGCTAACGGTGTATGAGGTTATGCTCAGCAGTAATATACATCTGGAGACATCTCTTTTGGTGGTGGGTCATGCATTCTGGATGCTTGTTTGTATATGTGATGAAAATAATTCAATGTGTGTCAGAAACAGTCAGCTCTGCTATAATCTGTATTAATGTCCTGGACTAGTAGGTAAGATAATACCCTGGTAATATATTTGAAAAATACTTTGAAAGGACTGTGGCTTTATTTTGAGACTTGTAGACAAAAATAAGAGGGAAGGACAAAGACGTGGCATATTAACTACTCACAGAGGTAATGTGAATAAATGGGAATTGTAGCAGAATCCATGTTACGCAAAACGCACAAATTAGGGATTCTATCACCTTTATTCCTTTGGAAAAGAAGTTTTGGATGAGACACTACAGGATCTTCAGTATTCAGGCCCCACCCTTATTAATTTCTTGCTTTCAAAAAAGTCACTGGAAACCAGTGCGTAGCCAGCATTTGGACAATCAATGCTGATCCAAGAGGGAAAGATATTGCCAAAAATTTGTAAGTTTGTAAGTCCCGAATGAGCTAGGAGTAGCCGAGATGGGAGCAGATAGTAACATAGCGGATCTTGCTTAGGAAGGGTCAAAGACTTGTTTTCTCCTCCAGTGTATCCTAAAAATGTTGCTTATCTGAGCCTAATAAATCAGCCTTAATAAACTCATGATGGCAATGCAGTGTGCAGAATGGCAACGGACAGATTTTGAGCAAGCAGGGGCATAAAATCACCAGCTTTGATGGAAACAGTATCAGGCCAAGTTCTGTACTGCAGATTGCTTCTAAGAAGGCAAAGATGAGAGACAGTGTAGGAAAAATGTTATCTCAACTCTTAACTGGCAATACAGTCTAATAGTTTTGGTAGTGGTATGGGCATGGTACAAGCCAAACAATCATACAACCACAGCTGGTGAACAAGACTAGTACAGTGGTATCAGTAACTGGTAGTAATTCAGAAATATTTGGTATTTTCCAGACACTGTTTTCACAACACCATTAAACTGCATGGTTCTGAAAGTAATCATATTGGCAAAGTAAAAACAGAGGTCAAAACTAGCCAAGAACTTCAGGAGGAGCTGCAAGGTAATGTTATCTACTCTGTAAAATGAAGTTTCAGGCAGTAATCGAAGGATTTTGCCAATTAAAAAGATGAAACATAGTTCAAAATAGCACACCCCCGAATTACATAAATGACCATACAAATGAAAAAGTTAGTATATGAAATTCAGATTCTTAAACATTTCAAAAGGAAAAACCCCAAATTCCCTTAGACTAAAAAAACCCATTTTTACAGATCTGTAGCCTTAGGGCTTGTGCTCGAAAATACACAATGTTTTCAGAATATTCATACTTTGAGTAGACATTTTATGTCTCCTTAGTTTGTGAAATGTCTTCAAGGCATATTAAGACATTTGACTGAAATAACAAAGCTGGATAATTAGAGGTATCATTTGTAAAGACATGCTTAATTTGGACTTCTGGAGTGGGGTAGCATGCACTTAATGGCTGGTATTAATTCTGAATTTGATATTTAAGACAGTATATTAACAGGTGTAGAAATGCAGGGAGACGAACGTAATTATTTAATGAGGTAATTAGCTTATTAAAAATGTTTTAATTTGGTGAGAACTTTATTTTAGGCATTTCCTTTATCCCTTTAATACGGTAAGAGAATTAATTTCATTTATCTAAAAGGTATTGTTTAGCCACAACAAAACCAAAGGTAATAATTGTTTCTTCTTGCATGTGCTGCCAAAGAAAATCAGAACTGAATAGATCGCAGCTGTTTATCTGCCCAAAGTAGCAACTTTCTGACAGTGTTTACAGGCATTCAGGTCCCCTAACACAGGTGTGACTTTACTGTGGCTAGTTTACGTTCTGGTGTAGATTCCTGCACGGGAAGCCAGCTGTCTGGTCCGGCTTCCTTGTACTCTAAGCTATACTCTCCGAGTACCCTGAACTTTTTTGGCTTGAATTCACTGGTGATTTAATCTCTGATAACAGAATGTTATTCTTGTCCAGGTTATTTCAAGGAATGAGTGTAACACAGTAAACACATGTGGTTTCCTTCTACTTGTGCGATGTTGTGTGTTATGACCTGTTTTGTGTAGTTAATGGATATTCAAAATTGAAGCTACAAAAGGTAAGCTAATAGATACCCTTCCGTTCCCAGAAATTCAGGGCTGGGAGAGAAAGACAAAAGAATGGTAACTCATTAGCAACTAGGAAAGCAATAAAATGTTACTCCTTTTGAATACAAAGTCAAATGAGTCTTCTAATTAAGAATATGTCTAGAAACAAAAAACAGAAGAGGAACTCCGCTCTCTGTAGTAACTGCTCTAAGACTTAATACTCCTAGCCTGGGAGTACTCTTTGCTTTCCCACTGAGCATTTTTCTTCCCTTTTGAAGGAGATTAGAGTATGTGTGTGACTGGCAAACTGTCACTGACCTTCTTCTGTTCTCTCCTAGCCCTGTGCAGTAAAGATTCTTAATCCTTTCTTCTCTTCCAGAGGGTCAAAGTCCTGCCATCCCACGTTTCCCACTAGTAGCATGGCTAGGGGCCAAGGCTAGTTTCATATGCTATGCAGGGGCTTCTGCAATTAAGCAGTTGTTTCAAAATAATTACACGTGAATCATTGTAAATCTGCTTTAAAGATTTAACATTTCTCTGTTAGATTTGCTAAAGGATAACTTTTTGAAATGCCTTAGTGAAACAGAAGCTATTCCTGTGGTCACCTTTCTCTGCAAAAGGGGCAGTAAACAAGACAGAACCCAGGCTAGGTGTCCAGCTGCCTGTTTTTCCTGTAACTCCTTTTTTATTACTTTATTTACCTTTTGCATTATAATAAGTGGATTGAGGGGAAAGAGATAATTTTTTTAGTTTGTTTTTTACCTTCTTGTTTCCTCAACATCGTTGAGGAGATTTTGCACATACTTTCAGAAGGATCTAAGTAGTCTCAAGACAAAGAAGAATGCAGAATGCTTCAGCTCGGGTGCCTAGCAGAGGTAATCTGAACAGAAATATGGATGTGATAAAATCATTTTTACAGCTTTTTAATTTTGGATTCAACAAACATGTCTGCAACATCCTGTGCTCTGCAGTAAGGAAACAAGTGTGATTAACACCTATCAAATGTGGCTTTCCATAGGGGAAATTCTGTAGGCAATGTTTTGAAATAGGTTGGGTGGGTTTTTTTAAGTAACTATACATATGCATTGCAAAGACAATGTCAAAGGCCTTTGAAGCATGGAAGGTGGCAGTGCTTGGGGGAATAGCTCTACAGACTGAGGCTAACCCATAAGAAAGCCGTCTCTTGCACTGGTGAACTTTTCATTTGTGGTGAAAGAATTGCGTGGTGCCCTGGAAAACAAATGTAACAACTGCTGTTCTCATCCTGGAGCTCTAGGCAATATTTGAGGTATGTGCGCTATCTTAGGTACGTGACACAAGGCAGCATGGCAGTAAGATTAGAAGTGGGGCAACGTTTATAGGTAGAAGCAATACCTGCATACAAGCTCTTCTCGGGATCCCAAACAGAAGCAGCAACCTTCAAGCTGAGTGTAGATGGAAACACTGAACATGCCACTGAATGTGTCTGTATTGAAGACGTAACTTGTAGTTGGTTAATACAGCTATTGATCTCAAATTAGGTGCAAGTAACAGTTTTTTATCAGTAGCTGCTGGATGGTATTTAAGATAACTATCTGGTGCCCTCTTGCGGAGTTTTTCTTATCAGGCAATAGCAGAACGAAGCCTCTTCCTCTGTCTTCATAGCATCTGCAAAGATCTCTCTAAAGGAGGGCACAAATAAGTTTAGTCACATTTGTAACTGTAGCTACTGAAACAGATGCAGTCAAATACAGATCTTTTTCCTACAATTATTAGTTCTGCAAATACAGAGGCTTTTTCTGCTAGTGAATGGCCCAACCAAGAGCACTTTTGCTGAAGTTGTTGAAGGTTTATGCTCGCACTGAAAAGCATGCAAGAGATAAATAAGTAGGAGGATGTCTTGGCCTGTTGTGTTTATCTCTACAAGCCCCTTTAAAAAATTATGAACAAAAGTATATTTTTAAATAAACAGTCAAGGATAAGGACAGAGGCAGGCAAAGAAGAGGAGAGGGAGAAAGAATCCTGAAAAAGAAATCAAAATCGGTCATCCCTGGCTTAAGCATCAGTTATAGCAAATGCGTGACTGCTCTTTCCCTCTTTTTATACCTTATTTTAAAGGATTTCACATAGCACAGACTTGTCTTGTAGCTGTCAAAGCATACGATCCCCATACAACTGTATGTGTGTATATGTAAGTGTGGGCTACTTTCCATAACTGGAGATGATTGTGCCATAGTTTCCAGAGGCTGGTTAAATTTTGCGAGGCTATACCTGAGCTATGTGTTTCAAATGTAATTCAAAGAGGTTTTCTTTTAACTCATCTGGTTTTTCCGTTATTTGAACTTAAGCAGTGACCTCAAGAAATTGTGAAAATAGGTGTGTTCTTGTTCCAAGTCAGCATATGACTCACCAAAGCAGTTCTGCTCACTTCTTCATAACACTGCTCTTTTCTCATAAACATTGTTTAACTCAAAGACAGTCCTGGTACTATAGTCTGAACAGCCCCTGATTTTGGGGCACATAGATCTGAGCTCTAATTTATTTGGGGATGGTAATGCATATTGCACACACTCACATTTCAGTCCAACATATTAAACAGGATTTTGCAGTTAAGAGACTTTCTTTCCAAGGAGGCCCAATTTCCACTTGTACCACAGACTGCCTATGTGAACCCAAGCAAGTCACTTAGGGTTTGTGAATCAGCTCCCACACCTGGAGACAGAGATAACAATTGTCAGATCATCTTCTAAACAACCTCATGAATCAGGGATCTTTAGTGGACTCTGATAGGTGCTGGGGGCAGGTATTATGTTAGGGTAGAGGTCTAAAGAAGAAATAATTTCTCTTTCTGTGTTCCACCTCCACTCTTCTGTCATTATTTTCGGGCTAAGGGATGGAAAAGTGAGATCTTGGCTGGATGTTGTTACTTGTTTTTAAAGTCTGTGGTTCTGCTATTTGAAAAATTTTTACCTTCCAAATGACCAGCAAGAACACACTTTAGAGAAAAATAGCCTACACCTATTCTCTACGGCCTCACACATCTGGTTCCAATTTGCAGCAAGAGGAGAAATGAGATGTGTAGGTTTATGAGCACAGCAGATATGTGTATGTCCATACATGCACACACACACGCACACACACACTGGATACAGAAGACTTAGACCTTTTGGATTTCATTTAATGAGGCATAATTAGGGCTGGTGAGAAGCACGTAACTATATGTTATAATGTTTTCCACGTCACTTGTAAAGAACTTATGTTTTTGAAGCCCACCCTGCTTCTCAATATGGTCTGATAATGGGGAGTGCCTTGTTGCTGAATGTCTTCATACAGTAAGAAGACAAGAAAGGCAGTTCAGCACTTACTCTTGCATTGTTCATTTTTCCTTCGATGAAATCTCTCAGAATATGGATTTAGAAGTTAACTGCCTGGAAGTGAAATCCCATAGAAGTTGTCAGAATTTATTATCATCTTTAGCAGAAGCAGTGGAAAGGCTAAATCCTATTTAAGGCAAAGAGGAAAAAATGGAACAAGACAATCTTTCCAGACAAAGAAAATGATAAGTATTAATGTACAGTCATTTTAAACTTCTGACAAGAGATAATTCCCCACAACATTTACACTGGATAGTTAAAAAATGGCAGCATTAATATATATCTTAAATAATTCTGTTTCCATTACCCTCTTCATGGTTAGTTGATTGGAAAGATTAATAACTTGCCTCAGGTTCCCAGTCATTATGAATGTATTTTTCTGTATTGATTACTGCAACATATGTGAGCAAGTGTGATCAAAACAGAATATTTACATTACTCAGCGGCGTGGCCTGTTGGGGCAGCGCATTTACAAAGCCATTGGAAGTGGTTTCAGAGAGAGCTGACAGATTACTACAATGTTTATCATTGTTACAGTCTCCGTGGGAGTCTGGTTTAATCTAATTAACATAACAGTGGGAACACAATGACAATAAAAACTAGAAGCAGTAAGGAACTCTTCTATTATGTAGCCAGTGTGGCTGGCTGGAAAAGAGGCATTGCAATGAATGCAGAGCAGGAGAGTGCTCAGAGGTGGCTAATAGCTCAAAGAAGCTTTTTTTTTTGTACTCATAACATGAAGCTGGGATTTTTTTCCACACAGTATCCTCTAAGCACCTACTTTAGATGTTCTGAATTGTCCTGTCTGGGCTTACATGGCTCTAAATTGACTGAGTTAGCAAGATAGCTTTGGTCCTCTGGATCATACTGAAGTTAGATGTATAGAGTGAAGCTGAAGCTGAAGTTCTAGATTTCTGCCTGGTCCAAACTTGTACAAGTAAGCTACAATACAATTTGAAGCTAAGCTTAGAAAGCCAAGGAAGAGAAATTGTGGAAGGTATGATTTGACAGATTTAATCAGAAAGACAAAAACCTGATTTTAAGTTCTTAAAAACAGATCTTCATTAGTTTTGTGTTTGTTTGTTTTTTTAAAAAGTCTGTTTCAATTACAACTTTGGAATAAAAAAGTCGAGGGGGAAAGAAGGAAGGAAGGTTTAGTTTGAGGAAGAGAAGGCTGAGGAGAGACCTCATCACTCTCTACAACTACCTGAAAGGACATTGTAGAGAGGTTGGTGCTGGTCTCTTCTCACAGGTGATTAGTGACAGAACAAGAGGGAACGGCTTTAAACTGCAACAGGGGAGGTTCAGACTGGACATTAGGGAAAAAATTTTCACAGAAAGAGTGGTCAGAGAGTGGAATAGGCTGCCCAGGGAGGGGGTGGAGTCACCATCCCTGGATGTGTTTAAGGGTCGTTTGGATGAGATGCTGGGGGATATGGTGTAGGGGAGAACTTTGTAGAGTAGGGCTGATGGTTGGACTTGATGATCCCAAGGGTCTTTTCCAACCTGAATGATTCTGTGATTCTGGGAAGGAAGGAAGGAAGGAAGGAAGGAAGGAAGGAAGGAAGGAAGGAAGGAAGGAAGGAAGGAAGGAAGGAAGGAAGGAAGGAAGGAAGGAAGGAAGGGAATAGGATGTAGTGGTTCTCTTCAGGTATTGATTCCATAGTATCTACATGATTAAGAAGCATAAATCATACCTACTTTCAAAAAGAATGTGAGTTGCTTTGAAAACGACATTTTCTCAAAGGTCCAAAGCTAAAGATTTTGAAACTCCTTGAAGTTAGTGAAACAGGTGGGAGAAAGTTAACATCTTTTTTAGCCATGAGCCACAAAAATAAGGTTTTTTGATAGTGATTTAGCAACAACAGAGAACACTTTGTTAGTAAAAGTTAAAACAAGCCTACTTCAAACCCTGGAAATAATTTAAAGAATACTGTTTGAAAGGAGATCCGTACATCACTAGTAATAAGCTAAATTGTAGTGGGAGAAAACTATCAACAGATACCAAAACTTTTACTACCATAAAAGAGTAGGCATTGTGAGTAGCTTTGTTACGTTCTTTTGCATTCTTTACAGAATTGCCTACTGTGTTTCAGGAACAGCTATACTGAAGTAAATCATACAGTAGGTGGTTTCAATTCATGAAACTTTGTGGGTTCCTTTTCCCAGTACTTTCAGTGGTTTATTTTACAGAAGTCTAGTGAGTTGGTGTGCACCAGGAGATTTTGGGGGAAGGGACAACTTAAATCCACAACACAAGTATAGAAACAGCTTTCACAAACTTCCAGGCCTAGCACATGTCCTGGTCCTAAACACTTACCTCCAGCAGGAACAGCTGGAGCCACCCTATCTTATTCAGCTAGGAGATAGAACATAGCATCACATGTAGGTTAGTCAGACAAACAAAAATTGCAAATGCATTTTTAGGAGCCTTCATCCTGTCACTCAGCATCGGTCCAGGAAGTCTATAGAAAAAAAAAAAGAAGATCTGTGTCTAAAGAAGTCAGTGATACAGAATTCTTGGGCATTGAAACTATAGAGTACACACCTGCTTCCACAAAGCAGCTGGATTTAAGTTTCCACAAAGCAGCTGAAAATATTTATAATGTAAAAATAATTTACAGTAGTATTACATAGCCATTGACCAGCAAATAATCAAGCAGGCCACCCTGCAGAAAGATTTTTCAAAGGCAGCTACAGAAAATGAATGGCCAGTATCTATGAACTTTTACTGAAAACAGGCATCTACTTCTCATCCCAACCTACAAGTAAAAAGCCTTCTAAAACGTATCGATCACATACCACCAACACTGCAGCAGAGCATTAGCCAAAAGTCAAAGCATTCTCTGTGTTGTTCTCTAAGACATAATTTCTTTGTTTCTGGCAGATTTTTGATGATAAACTATGAAAATATGATAGAGAAGTCTTGGAACACTGAGCGGGGATGAGGAAGCAGTGTGAATGACTTGACAGAGTGTAAAAAAGACAACACGGAGGAAGGAAACAGAAGAGAAAGTGGTTTGGCAGTCAGCCTGTGAGAGGAGGATGTAGAAATGTGGTGATTAAGTGCTAGCCCCATATTATTTCCTTTTGTATGGCTTCTTAAACTCCTCAGGGTTTGTGCCCCCTTCCTTGCCTTTTGTGGGAGTTGGGACCATAGATTTTCATCTCCAGATAATGAAGTGGGTTCATTCTCTCTCACACCAGAGGAAAAGAACCCATACGTGGAGCAGACTTTCTATCTCAGGGCTGCTGTTTCAGATTGTTATAATCTCAGCGGGATGACCTGAGAACCTGCCGTCAGGAGGCAGAGGTCAAGTCACACTTCTCTGAACTTCCTCTGCTGAGATACGACATGCAAAACACTTCAATTTGGATCAGAGACACAAAATCTGCCTGCTTTTTCTTGCCTTTACTGAGCGCAGGGGCAATCACGGCTACGTAGTTATTCCTGCCTCACTCTAGGGAGTAGCAAGAAGGCTGAAGGTGGTGTGATGGTGGTGAGGAGACAGTGAGACTCAAAGCAATTTTCTTCAACTTCAGCTGAACTCTGTGAAGGGAAAGGTAGAAGAGGTGGGGAGATTACCCTGAGGAGGTGAAGACACAGCTCGGTGTATTTTGTGGCGAGGGTAATTGCTATCAATAGACCAGAGACAACCAGCAGAGAGCTAGACCACGGTTGAGGATGCTGGGGATAATTTTGCTTTGTAAAGAAAACTGATTGCCTGATAACTCTTCGTTAACAAAGATAAGGTTGCCTGGGAGCCATTCGGAGTGTAATGAATGGCCACAACCTAGGCAGCTGAAAAATAGGCAGGTAAGGTTTGCTGGGTCAGGAGGGACTTTTGTACTGAAAGGCCTTACCAGAGCAGGAGGATGGTGTGGGACGCACTTTCTGTAACCAGAGCAGCCTACACAAGTAAACGTGCGGGAGAGGGCGCCAGATAGCAAGGAGTAACTTTTGGTGTGTGAGCATTTTAATGAAATAGGAAGAGAACAGCTAAAGTTTTGGTTGAGGTTATATTTTGCATAACCTCAGAGAGTTAAAGAGGACAACTGAGCATCCATGAGTTTGGTAGCTAGTGCACTCAACATCCGTTGAAGCAGTCAGGACGTATGAATATCGACTGAAAATCTGATTCCTGTCATTCATGTCTGCAACTCCAGCCTTTGATCGGTTAGAAGTGTAAACTTTATCACTCCTCTATAATTAGATGTGTGAGAGCAAACTCAGTGGGAACTGTATAGCTTCCTTTATTTTTATTGTGTCACACTAGTACTTCAATTACAGCCATGTGATACCAGCCTCTGCAGTGAACTAGTTCCTTGTTAAACTAGAAAATTCACTTACAAAGACTCTCAAACGATGCAGTTAGCATTGGCTGTCTGTGCTCCCAGAATATTGGATTAGGCAACATGCAACTCGGTTACAACTTCGGCTCTGTTTATTTTCAGGGCTGTAGCAGTACAAGGTGCCTGCTCTTTGCAGAGAGCAGAAACATCCAGGAAACAGGACACTGGAGCACTGTCAGACAGGGTCTACCGGCTGCTTTTGCAATGGTAAATCCAGGATTTACATGAACTGCACCAAGCAGCAGCTACTTATACCCGTTCTATCCTCAAATGTAGCGTGATTCCTAGAAACATCTTCATGCCTGGCAGACTTCTGCAGTCCTTCACCTATTTGTACAGACCGCCACTTAATGCAAAACTTTCACTGGGCTATCTTTAAATTCACATACTCAAACTTCTGTTTCACTGCTATGACAACCTATTGGCAGGAAGACCTTTGCGCCCCACTAGTGAAACTCTTGATAACTCGTCTTTGCGTCTTTCCTCCACCGCTGCCTCCCTCATAGCTGCAATTACAGTCCTGCCAAGCTGACGCGGCACTTTTCCTCACCATCCCTTGCAGATACATCTAAACCCAGCAGACATGGCTGTCACTTGTGCAACTCATTCTAGTGATAACTACCACTGATGGTAACCAGAGTTAGGGCTGGTATTCGTGTACTTCATGTACATGAACTTCAGTTTATTTTTCCTTGTTTTCAGAGGATTTTCATTTTGCACAAGGCAAGACTCTGGAACGGCTCAAGATATCACCAGGCACCCACAGAATCATTTTTTGTCGTTTATTGTTTTTGTCCATGGGCTAACAATGCAACTAATCCCTGCAGCTGAGATCCAGCAGCCAAGTGGCTAGCAGCGATAAAGAGAAGGGAGGAGGAGCAAGTGAGAGTTTGACCTCACAACCTTTGTTTAGATTGCTGTTTCTTTTTAGTATTTCCTCTTGTTATTCTTTTAAGTATTTGGGGAAAGAGAAGGGAACTCTAGCCAAACCATTATGCATGCTTATTCCATAATCTAAACATCTTTATCATATTTTTTTTTTTTTTGGCAGTTGTTTAAATAGTTATAGAAATATACCAGAGAAATGGAAACTAGAGTCTAAAATTTTGCAAGATCCTATTCTGGGCAGTGCTCCAAGTAACAGGTAATTGTTGGCAAGACTACAAGGTTAGTTTTGCATACTGCTTTCAGTCCCTATCCGTGATGTATGTGCACAAAATGAGGGTCGAATACAGGCCTTCAGGCAGTGGCTAGGACCTTTAATACAGGCAAAGTCCTTGAAAAAAATTCATTTTAAAATGGGGTGTGTGGCTGTTGCAGAACATTAACGCCTTTGATTTCAACCTCCTGCTCACTTCTGTGTTCCTTGGTTCTCTGGTATTTGACAGAGTACTTAAAGGCCGCCCGGTTCTGTCCAGTACTTATGCACACTGTGCAAAGGGGCATGAAAGACTTGGACAAAAGCTAGCCTTCAGGTAGTTCAATTGCTAAATACCCAGCATAACATCAGAAATAAAACAAGGCCACTGCTGTTTGTTCTGTTGGTTATTTAGACAGGCAAGCACTAATTTCCGTATCTGAACACATCAAGGGAAAACCCATTAAGGCTAATACAAACAAGTTGCTTCAGGAGAAATTCTGTCTGAATGTAAGTAGAAAAATTCTCTGTGAGAACAATTAAACATTGAAATAGGTTGCCAGGGAAGTGGTAGAATTTCCCTCACTGGAAATATTCAAGACTTGGCTTGGTAGAGCCTTGGACAACCAAACTCAATGGCCCTGCTTCCAGCAGAAGTTTGGACCAGATGGTCTCCAGAAGTCTCTTCCAAACTAGACTTTTCTGTGATCTATGATAATACTTCTAATCATCATGTTTCAAAGTTGGGATAACAGAAGAATGTTGTTATTTTCTCTCATGTCAGGCAAATGAGGATTCCAGTGCCTACGGAAATACTAACTTTATTATGAAATAGAAAAGGAAGGAAAAGCAATAATTGCATTTCACTTACAAAGTTTATTGCAATTGACTGTGGTCAAAACCAATCTGGTAAAGCTGAACTGCATAGATAACCAGGATAATATAGGTTTCTGCTAAACATCATAAAAAAAAATAATAAAATGATCTTTTTTTTTTTTTCTGCAGAGGGCTGCTTTCATGCAGTAAATATGCCAGTATGTTCGATACAGTACAGCAAAACAGCTGGGCTTGAAAAGATGGACATGTATATGAAAGCAAGCAATTTTTTTAATGAGTATTATGTTTTCCTATAAAAGCCAAATAAACACTGACATTTAAGTTGCTTTGAAAAAAACAGACTTACTAGTGATTTGACAGAGTTCATCAATTCTAAGTAGACTATATAAAAATGCTCAATTTAGAGCAAAAGGAGGTATTGGATACTTTCTAATTTCTACAGATTGAGACCATATTTTGCACTGCTTCTGCAGGAAACCAGGGTGTTTGGTGTTATACAAATTAGTGTTAACCATTTTAAGAGATGTAACCGACACTGCTAGCTTGGCCAGGCACTTGACATGTCTATATGAGTTGCATGGCAATAATGCAGTTTACTTTTCTCCTTTTTTAAATTTTTTTTTAGCATTAGTTACCGTAGAAGAATGTATAATAAAGCAAAGCTAATGCAACCCATTTTGCTACAGATGGTTATATATATGTTTCACAAGATACAGCAACCTCTGTAAAGATGCTAACTAGAGAGAACCCAAGCCAGGTTAACAAGCTAAAAAAGCAGATTACTTGTTACCCACATTAACACCTAGAAGAGCAACGCAGTAAGCATAAGAAAATCAGTGCAGAGGTAATTAATACACAGTTAATTACATTTGCTCTCCTAAAGGACAATGAAAAACTCTGTGTCCAGATATTACTACCCAAATAGGTCTTGATAATGATTAATCTCTAAGATTCTTTCTTCCTGCTTCACTGTAAGATGCTCGTTGCAATTTATCCAGCAGTCAGCATGACAGTGGCAGACCCTGCACCATTAACAAACACATCACGACACAGCATGTACCGGAATGGGGGAACTGGCCCCTGGGGATGTGCTGGTGCCATCGAGTAGGTGATGTCCTTCTCTGCCCTGAGCAAATTCTTGTGTGACTGCAGACGAGCTGGGGAGGAGCACGAGGCTAACAGGATTACAAGGATCAGTGCGTTCCTCACCCACTGACATGATTAGTACATTGTGTCCTTTGGTGTGAAGGTTTATCACTCGGTGGTTTCCCATGTCAGAAGATAGGGTTGGATGGATGGATTTACGCTCTGGGAATCTAAACTTAATGAACAGGAAAACTTGTAAACATTTTGGGATTCATTTACTGTAAGTTAAAAACCTAGGAGTGCTAAGGTTTTTATAAAATGATCTGGAAAAAATGAAGCAGATGAGACAATCACTTCTGAGAGAGAGGGGGAAAAAACACAAAAAAATCCATACTATTCAGCTTTCCTTTGTGTATCTCCTTTTGAACTCTTGCAGCCCATTCAGTGTGCAAGATGGTTTAGCAAATCCCATTTCAATCACTACATATGCCTTCTTGGATAGGCTCCCGATGAGAAGCTTCTCTATGGAAAATGGAGGCTTGGAACAGGAAGGCTGTGTTTAAACCCCGTGCTTAGTCTTAATGAATATACTCGGAATAAAAAGCAACCAAAACCATCTGTGCCCAGAAGGAGCAAATCCAGATGTCGTGGGGATTTAGTCCTCTCCTTCGTTAATCATGTCTGCAGGATCATTCAGCTTCTGCAGCATATGCCTGCTGTGCTTTTGAAGGGTAGTTAATAATACATGAACATCAGCTCAACCTGGGAAGAAAGTTTTGGTCACATCTTTGTTAATCAAATGGAAACGGAATTTCTTGCTCCTCTAAGTAAAGTCACACTACAAGTTACTTAATTAAGAAGAAAAAACGACAAGTCTAATTTCTAGCTTTTGATGTCTTGCCTCACTAAAGTCTGTTCAAAGACAGTGGGGTGCCTTGAGCCTTCTTCTGTTACCTGAGCTGAAAGCCTTTAACGCTGCCTCCTTCAAATCCCACCCTATAAACTAATTTCCACCACTTACGAAGGTTTTTCTTTTTGTCTTCCCAGGCAGGTGTGGCTGCCCATTTGAGGTAGTATAGAATCCATTGGATGTCTGAGAGATGGATTTTTATCCTGGATTTTCTGCTGAGATCATCAGATTGAGCCATGCCTTCTTGTTTGCTCTTCTGTAGCTCAGTGAGCACTAGGCAGTGGAAAGTGCAGTCAACTGTGGTTTTATTTACTGGTTTCTATACGCCACCTCTATTTCAAGGTGAGGGAACAAATCAATGTGTCTTGTTTGACAATGAGGAAGCTTGCTTCAACAATTAATCTGCAAAGGCCTGTATGTTAGCTGCTTTGACGTGAATGTTCTAATTAAAATATAGCCTCTAATTGCAGCTGAGCAGGAATGATCACCTCTAGCTGTGTCGTTTAACAGATTTCATAACCTAGTGACTAAGCAGAGAAGGAAATGGTGTTTGAATTTACAAAATATTATTTGTGTATTTAGTAAACAAGAAAAGTTCAACACATATAATTTATTTCATTTACATGTATACAAACCCTGTAATTACTTGGCCACTGGGACAGGCAAATTGGGTATGCAACAGCTGGAGGCAATTCTCAGCTCTAGGATTCCTTAATTTATAGGAAATAAAATCAAGAATCACATCTTAAAGATTCTGAATTTCATAGCCCTATTCATTCCTTTCCCAAATGCCCTTAGTCCCGTGTCCTGCCCTAACAATCAGAGTTTCCTCCTTACTGGTTCCCATTTGTATTGGGTTTGCTGCACCTCTTTACTTTCCTGTTCTTCTAGATCCAGCATTGCCCCTCCAACCTGCCAAAAGCAGACTCCAGCTTCAAAGAGTCACAAGGCTGACATCAAAAGAACAAGCTTAAAGCAGTGTTCTTGTTAGGTTCCTGACATGGCAGGTGACAGGGCCAACAACACTCCTGCACTAAAAACAGAGAGGGAAGGAGAGAAGACCAGGGGAACTTTTCACCATGGGGACTGAAGATTAATTCTTTCAAAGTTAACGTAAGGCAAAGTCTCTTGTTCTTGTGAGATTACTGGTTTCAGAGGACTTTTCTACTCAAGTACTCGTGGTGTGCAGAGTACTTTTCCTTCTCCACAGCCACTATCTAGAGCTGGATTTGAGAGAATCTGTTTATTTATAATAAATCAATTTCAGAATCTGTTTTTAAAAAGCAGCTTTGACCTGCAAGTTGGTAATATGCCCTAAGTACTAAGAGCTTGTGTATTTTGTTATAAATAGTATCACTTGCTCAGAACATATTTACAAGTTTTTGTTTGTACTCCATGTGAACTGGGAACCTAAGACACACTGAAGGGCCCTTATGAATAGGGAGGAAAAGAACATACCTTCTCTTGAGTGTCTACCATTAGCAGTGTGCTATTCTCCTAATTTTTGAGAAGCAATTCTATGTAAGCAGCAACCTCACGTTTTGCACACTTAGTGTCTCTAAGGCCCAGCTACTTAAATCCTCCCACTCAAGAATCTCAAGTGTCAAAAGAGAGAAAAGCTTCTAGCCCTCATTTACAGCATAGCTTCCATGACCCCACCTCATTCTTTGACAACTAAGAAAAAATAGTTTTTACCCTGTGTTTTCTACCTTTCCACTAAAAAGTATTTGTTTTTGAAGAATAAGATGTGTGCTGTTTGGATACAGAGGATGGAAATTCTACATTTGTAGCAATGCTAATGTCTAGCTGAGCCTTATCACGGGCTCAGTGTATATATGTATTTACTAAATGCGAGTGGAGAACTGCTGAACTCTGACATGTCACCACGAATGAGTTATGAGAACGTTTCATTGCTGAAAAACTTCACCAATCTCTAAGAATATGAATCAGATTCAGTTCTGTGGACGAGATTGACATTTATGAACGATTTGCAACCAAGCAAGGTAAAATGATGAACATTATTTATAATTTGGCATTTTATGAGCACTGGTAGTCAATGAGTATTCAAATGAATGCTGTTTACATGTTGAATGGCAAGAAAACATAATTGGGAAGAAAATAAGGATTGAGGGAGGCAGCCAGCAAAGCCTCCTCCTGCATTAGGTTGTGCACTCAGTGGCCTGATTACATTTTGACCTGCATCACCTTTTAAACCCTGTTCTTTCACAGAGCTAGTGAAAGATAAAGATGCAAATTATATAATTTTACCACCAAGATACCATCTGCTATTGAAATATACTTTTGCCTTGATTTTCCTCCTTCATGAGTGGTTCAGACTGTCATCCGTGCTTTCTGAAGTTACAAAAACAAGGGGGTTTATTTATTTCTTTGAATAATGACCATAAACACCATTTTTATCTCTTCCCCAGAAGATATTAGCTCTTTATATACTGTCTCCACATCATGCTTTTTCACTTTGTCTTGATATTTTTTATGGTAAAAATAAAGAAATCTTTTATCCTAAGAACAATCATTCACTGGAACAAGCTCCCCAGGGTTGTGGTAGAGTCTCCATGGCTGGAGGGTCTCAAGATGCAATTGCACAGGGTGCTAGATAATTTCATCTAGGCTCCCTTTCCCATGAAAGGTTGGACCAGATGATCTTTTGAAGTCCCTTCAAACCTGGGCTGTTCCATGATTCTGTGATTAAGAATCTATTAAAATCCACTCTCCCGCTTGTGGGTTTTCAGTGCTTCTTGATGGTCTTTCAGAATTAGGGTAGCAGCTAAAGCACAACCAGCTCTAACTTTTTTTTAAGGCTCTTTTGTCAAAGTATTACTTTTGGTTCTCCAGCCAGAACAGTTGTCATTCTCTTCAAGTATCTTCTGCAGCTAGATTTGAAGATCTCCTTCTAACCTTTTGAAAATAACTCATAAGAAAAACATTTTTCTGTGTTATTTAGATGGAGGGAATTCAGAATATTTTTCAACCACCAGCCTGTTCTGAGAAAAGAGCTGCTTTTATCTTCTGACACATCTTCTCAGTACTACTTTCTGCAACCTGGTTTTGGCTTTCAGACAATAATGATTAACAGTTTCCTCTAGCAATAGATAATTATTATTTATCCACAAGGATTTTATTATATTTGCAGCTGTCTTTGTCAACAGCACCTTGTTATCCTGCTTTCAGAAGTCAGCAGTCTTAAAATGGCTACTTTCCCTTGGAGAAACCTTATAAGGTAGTTTTGGATAATTACTTTTCTCTCCTGATGAATTTCATACACATTTCACTTAAATGCTTCTGGTTGATAACAAACTGTTTCTGAGACAACCAAGAAGGTTGTGGGAAAGTACACAGAGGATGAACCCTGCGGTTCCCTCCAGAGCGAAGGGCGCAGTCAAGTGCTATTAGGCAGCATGTCAAAGCAACTTGTTCCTTGGCACGTCTTATTTACAATTGTTGGTACACAGGAGAAGTAGCCAACGACGTGGCAAAGATTTTGTCAGTGCCTCTGATGACACATCTGCAGTTTGTCAGCCCTGTGGTCACGTTAAGGACTGTGTGTTTGACTAACAACCACTGGAAGTTTATTACGATGGTATGCCCATTTGCGCTGAGAATGGATCTCGTTGTCACGTCTATGTCTGTGGCACATCAGGGTTACATTACAGTTCCCTCCGCAGGGATAAATAAAGAAGTGATTGTGGAGACAACCTCCTTCTCCCTCCCTCCCAAAACAGAGTTGGAGGCTGAGACAAAATAAGGCAGTGTAGTGACTGTGCGCTGCACTTTTGGGGTCCGAGAGCTCCCAGTACATTCACTGGCTGCCTCATGGATACAGATCAAGAGTGGACTCTGGTGATGTAAGAAACCACCTCTCTCCTGACATCAGGCTGCCACAGGTGAAGTCACAGAGGAAGCGGAGACAGATCTTCATTCCTTTGTTGGGGAGGAGGTGCCTCTCCTGGTCCTGTTCACTCAGGAGTTCACTTTCTCTATGGCATGGAAGAGCCCCATCACGTTGCAATATGTTAGGATGCAATACAAAGCAGGTGTTTAGAGAAGGAACTCTTTGGGAGAGTAAAGGAAAAAAAACCTCAAAGATCAGGATTTCATATGAGAAAAAGCGGGGAAATACTTGTTTCGCCTCCAGTGGTGTTTTTGTTTTGATAGTATTACTTTATCATTGATAGCTGCAGTGCAGATACGTTACACCAGCCTAAAATCTAACATGGCTGATTTCTTATCTTTGAGAAGGGTGGTTTTGTTATTAAGCAGTATAGAAATAAAATAATTTATATCTGTTCCTGACTTTGCTCACATTTCTCATGGTGTCTTTTTAAGATACTTAAGATACAAACTTTGCCATTAAAGCATAGCATTTCCCTATCTTAAAAGGAAAATTATGGTCTTTAATTATCTAGCATTTGTGAAATGCTTGGGGATCTTGGGGACCAGGTATTACTGATGTATAAAATGTTATAATTAAAAAACTATTCAGTTCTCATTTTGTTTTTACCCAAGCTGTAATTAGACAGGGAGGTTTCCCATTCAGTATGCACACTGACATCTGTTCTTGGTATAAAGCTTCTGGGATTTGGCATATTTTCATCTGCTAAATGATGAGACAGAATAGCAATCCAGTTTACGGCTCATGAATTTTCCATAGTTTATCTCTCCAGACTCCTGGAGCTGACTTGCATATTACATGTGACTGTACATTACGAAAGGCTTCTCAAATACACTTGATAAAAGCTATGCTACAGTGGAGGCCAAATTCTTCTCTGAGCCTTTAAAATGCACAACAGCAAACCGTATTTCCTCATCGTTGTCTGCTCACGCAGCCCGGAGATGTGCAGCGAGCAAACCACAGCATCCACCTTTCTGCAAGCAAGCGCAAAACTCTCAAGCAGAGCTTAACAACCAACTGCATTGATGAGAGAGTCTGATTCACATTTGACCTCTAGAAGTGCCGTTGGTTTAGTATGATGTTCTCAGCTGAGGTATCTATAGACTTGTGAAACACTGTTTTAGTGATGCTCTGGATGAACCTGGTCACCTCAGGGTAGTTAAACAATTGCTCTGTTACACTCTGGTACAACCAGGCTCAGAGAGCGTGAATTGGTACTGAAGTTGCCTTCGGTCAGCTTTCGTGAAGGAAGAGGCTGTTTAGCAGAATACTGAACTCGATCTTACACATCACCTTCAATATTTCAAATCTGATCAAGTTTAGTGTTGGTTCAAAAAGTTTTAAGATTCAACACAAAAATTTTTAACCATCCTGTGATCAACCAAGTGGCAAAGTATTAAACGTACCGACTGCACAATCCACGTAAGTCAAGCTTAACTATGTTAAAGCAATTTCACAGCAAGTGACAGATGTGTACAAGCTCAATGAAGAGTATTTAAGTCTAAAACGCATAACTTCCAGTCACTGTGAATCTCCAGCGTGTCAGCACAATCCATATTCATTGCAACTCATCAACTCCATACTAAACATATGAGGCACAATAACGAATGGCATGCTGCCCATTCCAGGTCAGCTGAATGAGCATTATAAAAAGAGCAAAACAGAATAAAATACTTTAAAAAGTCACATATGGTATAAAGCCTCACTGAAATTATTATTCAGAGGCAAGGAATTTAAGATAGCTGTCTCATACTATCTTACACTGCTGTGCAGAGGATCTGCGAACTGGTGCTCTTGCATGTTTTAGGAAGTTCATTTGATCACTGGACAATTTTTACTGAACTGACGTGCACTTTAGTTCCTGCCCCTGTAGGTCTATCGTTCATTCTGGAATCATATCATCAACAGCATCCTATATAGGCCACCAGGTTTCCCCGTAAGAGGCTGACTGGAGTGGGAAGACACAGCCCTGAAGGCTGAGCCGCATGAATCCCATTGTGTCTCAACATGCCTCGTGGAAGGCGGTGTCCTACTGGAAGGGTGTTTCAGGTGGTTCTTCCTTCTTCTTGGAGAGTGTTGGAGAATATTTCTAGTGGACTTCAATCCCATGATACCTATTCCGTGTGCAATCAATGGTCTTTAAAGTGGCCTCCAGGGAAGTTTCAAAGGGTCCAAGTGTGTCTCTGAGGGGGTGCTGGTTTTGAGATGGGGGTAACAAGTTTGCAGATGACACCAAGTTGGGTGGGAGTGTTGATCTGCTCGAGGGTAGGGAGGCTCTGCAGAGAGATCTGGACAGGCTGGAGCGATGGGCTGAGGCCAACTGGAGGAGTTTCACTAAGGCCAAATGCCGGGTGCTGCACTTGGGCCACAACAACCCCCAGCAGGGCTACAGGCTTGGGGAGGAGTGGCTGGAGAGCTGCCAGTCAGAGAGGGACCTGGGGGGGTTGATTGACAGCCGGCTGAACAGGAGCCAGCAGTGTGCCCAGGTGGCCAAGAAGGCCAGTGGCATCCTGGCTTGTATAAGAAATAGCGTGGCCAGCAGGGACAGGGAAGGGATCTTACCCCTGTACTCAGCACTGGTAAGGCTGCACCTCAATGAGTGGGTTCAGTTTTGGGCCCCTCACTACAAAAAGGCCGTTGAATGACTCGAGCGTGTCCAGAGAAGGGCAACAGAGCTGGTGCAGGGTCTGGAGCACAGGTCTGATGGGGAGCGGCTGCGGGAACTGGGGGGGTTTAGTCTGGAGAAGAGGAGGCTGAGGGGAGACCTCATGGCCCTCTACAACTCCCTGAAAGGAGGGTGCAGAGAGGGGGGATGAGTCTCTTGAGCCAAGGAACCAGCGCCAGGACAAGAGGGAATGGCCTCAAGCTGCACCAGGGCAGGGTCAGACTGGCTCTTAGGAAGGATTTCTTTGCAGAAGGGGTTGTTGGGCGTTGGAATGGGCTGCCCAGGGCAGGGGGGGAGTCCCCATCCCTGGAGGGGTTGAAGAGTCGGGTTGACCCAGCGCTGAGGGATCTGGTGGAGTTGGGAACGGTCAGGGTGAGGTTCATGGTTGGACTGGAGGAGCTTCAAAGGCTTTTCCAACCGAGATGATTCTGTGAAGGGACCCGTGGGCAGGAGCAGACAGCAGTGCTGTGCGTTTTGGTGGGCCGGAGGGGACCGATGGGGAGGTGGGTGCCTGGAGGTGCTCCCTGCCCGCCTCGCAGACCTGCGGCAACCTCCTGCCCCTAAATTTCCGAGACAGGCGAGGACCCCCCCCGCAACACCCCCTCGGGGCCCCCTCCCGGGCTGCGCAAGAGGCGGCTGGAGGTGGGGGAGTGGAGGGGAGGCGGGGAGCAGGGCCCGGAGCAGCCCTCCCGCCGCCGGGGCCCGACCTCCTTGTGGCGGCGGGAGGCGGCGCCTGCGGGAGGAAGCGGGCGCGGAGCGGGGGCCGGGCCGGGCCGGGCCGGGTTGGGCCGGGCTGGGCTGGGCTGGGCCGAGCCGCGCCGGGCTGGGCTGGGCGGCGGCGGCGGTCCCCGGGCGCAGCGGTCCCGGCAGCATGGGCGGCTCTGCCTCCAGCCCGCTGGACGAGAGCAAGTGCACCTACATCCGAGGTAGGACGGGGCTGCGCGGGGCAGGGGCCGGGCAGGGCCGCTCCCGGGGGCAGGAGGAGATCCCCGGGGCCGTGGGGTGACGGCCTCGGAGCGGGACAGCGGCCGTGGGGTTCCGAGCGGACGGCAGCGCCTTAACAACTCCCCGTGAGTCAGTTATAACGCGCCGAGGAGCGAGGGTAAAAACGCTGAAAAGTGCGGAGAGATGCGACCTGAAAGTGGCCGTGTGACAGTCGGCTCCCAGTTCCCCGGCCCCGGCAGCTGGAACTTTGACGGCAGCAGGTTTTGCCGAGGTGGATGGGCTCAGGAGCGTGCGGCGGGATGTTCTGCAAAGCCCTTGAAGGCAGTGAGAAAACTGCTGGGGGGTACTCAGGCTTGTGTGAGGACTTCTCATGCCGTTAAAATGTAGGGAGAGAGAAGGCAAAAAAAAAAAATTGATTTACATTTATACACATTACTATTAAACTACGAAGGAAAAGAGCATAATTCTGTATTTTGGGGGGTATTTTTGTTATTTGAGTAGTTAAAAGATGAAATACATCTTGCTCTTGCCTGCCTACCTACACTCCTGATCGGTAAGGTAGCAGGTAAAGTATTTACAAAGCAAATTTTAAGGCTGACTATTTACAAGCGAAATGGAAGTTTGCATGTGAAAAGGAAGCCCTGTTCCAGTATATTATGTATTATGCATCTGAAGCCTGCGAGAGTCCTCGCTGCTGTGGGCTGGGAGATCAAACCCGGCGCTGATGATTCAGCCCGTGGGGTGACTCCTGGGTGGTGCCTGCAGCCCAACTTGTCCTTTTATTCTGTTGCTTTGGGATTTTTTTTTTTGTGGTGTAGAAGGAGTGCAAATGTTGAACTGCTCCTCTGTTGGGACTCCTTCTGAAATCACAGTGGATCTTTCAAGAGATTCCCACAGTGGGAAAGACGTCCAAATATTAAATGGCCTTCACCCAAAAAGCAATCAGCAAAGCTGCCGGCCTCACATGTGGAGATTTTGCTACAATGTTCCCTCAGTATTGTCCTTTTCTCCTGCCTCACTGCGGGTGGTTTCAGGTCCCTTCAGAGCCATGAGGGTGCAATCCCTATGGATTTCTTTTTCTCTACACTTACCCCCACGCTGCAGCCAAAATTGCATCGGCAGAGTTCAGCATTTCAGGCTTTCTGATCCCTGACTGAGTGAGGGCAATTTGTGAGTGCCTGAAGAGGCTGATGTCTAATTATTGGGGAAAAAAAAAAGCAAAAAAAAAAAAAAAAAAAGCAGGAGATTCAAGTTGCTTATTAGGTTCTGTACAGCTGTGCAAGAGGAAATCGGGCAGGTCTTTGCCCTGGACATGATCTAGAATTGGAACAGGGAGCTCATGCCAGAGGGCTGGGTAATCTGAATCTGTTAGGACACGTGTGAAACTGGATTGATACATCTGAGACTTCCCTGTAGCTCAGCGGGAGGGTGCCTTTGCCTTGCTGAGAGCTGTGCAGCTCTTCAGACCCATCTCTTGTTTGCCTGTCACGTCTTTGAGGAGGCAAGTGATAAAACCATTGTGAAAAAAGGAATTAAAACATTGTGCTTATCCCCCGGCACAAGTCTGCCGTTCTTGCTGTAAAGTGAGGATCCTCCACTCTGAACTCTTGCTTTGAAAAATAATTAATGAGGCGCTTTGTACAGAGGCTGCCCATAAATTAGTACTTCCAAGAAGGAAAAGAAATTGGGAAGAGGATTTTAAATTGGAGTGCGGTCCAGACAGCTCGCCAAACCTCCTGCTGATGTTGAGGCTGGAGCCTGCAACATTCAGACCTTGCTTATCTGTGTTATGTGTCTTGGTCTGAGGTATTTCCAGAGCAAGTGCCGTGGTGAGCTCTCCTCGTATGAAGAGGAAGCAGCTGAATCGCTGATTCCATAGATTGAATAAGCAGCACATTTTTTACCTGGCTTTGTAAAGGTTAGGTGTGTTTTACTGGGGGGCTGGGAGCTTTGGGGTTTTTTATCCTCCAGAGTTGATGCAGGGGTTTCCTCAGTAAAAAGGGAAGGGAGATGCCAGCTTTTTGTCAGTAGAACTGTCAATCCATAGTGCTTGAATAGAAGGGCACTGGTGAGGATGTGAGACAACAAGCTCAAGGATGCTGCCTCACACATCTTATTCAGAGACTGAAGCCAGCGACATTCTCCAAACTTTGTGCATTTTGGGATGCTCACTCATACTGGCCCAGGTATCAGTAGACTCAAGACAGGAAATCCCAAGTATTACTTCAAGTGAGAGTTTGGTCTAGATCATCTCTACTGCTCCCTCCCAACCAGTGTTTTGGTAAACAAATTTATACTTGCAATCTGTATGTCCTGGATTCAGCACTAGATTTTTGCCCTAAGGGAGGTGGATGCTTGGTGGATGGCCCGTGCCCCCATCTCCTTGTCTTTGCAGCAGAAGCTTCCTGTGATTGAACATTGCCATCCTTTAGGTTAGTTCCTGCCACTCTAACCTCAACCTGCGGCAGAGAAAATGATTTGGGTGGCATGTCAGCTCTGCAGCATGCCGGGCTGCTCCCTGCAAGGGCGGGGTTAGGCAAAACTGCGTGGGGCAGAGTTAAACGCGACTGCTTGAATGTGTAGCAGGATTGCTGCATGGCTGTTGTCGTGATGGTGTAATTTAATTTCTTGTTGCTGTAATGATAATTTAATTTGTCTGAAGCTGCCAAGTCCCTGTGTTGTAAAGCCTTGTAGTTTATTTAGACAACATTTAAACTAAAACACAATATAATGAATGGAAACGAGGGACTGAGGACTAAAAGGGTGGATGGAGTTCTCAGCAATAAACTGGTACGGTTTCTTCATCAACATACGTACAAATCTACAGGTTTTCTAATTTCAAGGAGTCTGTTTGCTCACATTGTTTGTGGGATGAGAAGAGAACAAAACAGGGACAAAAATTATGTCATATGTAAAATTATGTAAAAAATATGTAAAAACATATGTGTAGGTGTCGATATAAAGCAGCAAGAACATGGCCCTCAGCACAGGGACCCCCAGGTAGAGCCCAGGAGACGCTTTGCTCTGTGCGGTTCCGCGTGGGTGAATAAGCACAAGCCTCGTCAGACCAGTTGGAGAAATGAATCCCGGAGAAAATCACAAAGGCATCCTACGCGGAGTCTGTGTTACTAAATGCAAAGGCTGTGATTTCCACCTAAACCTACTTCAACTTCTGTGCTCTTAAGGAAGAAGGGGTAGTATTGAACCAGCCAAGTTACAAATCATTGAGAGCTGTGTATCCTTGGACATGGGGCAGTATCTTGAGCCATAACTGAAAGTCAGTTAAAATAATGATTGACCTGGTAATGTGTGTTTCCTGCAGCAAATAATGCCTAAGAAGAGAATATACGATGCCAATGTGTAATTTTTCAAGTGGTCTTTTCAATATGATACACGTGAGGCTGTGTTTGAAATTGCAAGGGCGGGGATCATCCTTGAAACAGGGACAGGCACTTCACAAGCTGCCTAAAGACTTATTTGGGGACGGCAAAGTTTTGCAAAACAATTTTTATCCTCAGAAAATCTTTGCATTAATATATGCATACAGCATGAAGTTACATTTTGCAAGCCATCACAAAATCTTTTGTCTTTTTCAAGTAGAAATTAATGAGAATTGCTCATTATTGTCAGATGAAATTGTGAATAAACCGTCAAGACATGATATTCCTTACTCCTACCTGAAGGAAATGAATGTCGTAGTAAAATAATGGAAAAATGAGTCAGCAGGGATGCCTGTGAGTGCTGGGGGCAGCTTGGGTCCACTGGGAGAAGGTGGGTAGAGGATATTTAGGGGAGAGTAGGAGGCCAGCAAGAAGGAGTAGGGCAGAAAGCCAGACCACATGCACTGCAGCATTACTAGTCTTGAAACCTTGGCAGTTTCAAAGGTGCCCTCTGTTCTGTGTAGCACGAGCCTGTTTTTCTAACTGTACCGATGGAAAAATACTTGTTTCCATTTATTTAAGATCCTTAAGATATTTGAAATACACACATTATAAAGAGTAAAATGATTTAAAGCCCCCTGAAATGAAATTTTTATAGTAATTCCTCTAGGTTTTGGACCAAGCCCTTAAAAAAGAAGGAAAGACTTGTGGCAGAGATAATCCTTCTTTGGATTTATTCAGGATGCGAGTGAAATAGATGGAGTTTAAAAAATGGCGGTAATAATTAGGAGACTGGGAGTTGATCATGTGAAAAGAGTTTATTAAAAAGATTCATGCTTTCAGTTTGATGAGGCATGGGCTAAACTTGTGATGGGAGGTGTTCATTGCATGATCTGTCTAATGCTATTTAATGAGCGTTGCACGCAACAGGGAGCGGTATAGGGCGGTAGTGGGGAGTTACAGACTCAGGGTGCGATCATGAACTTGGGGAAAAAGATGAAAGTGCCTGTTAAAACAACTTAGTAGTATGCCCTGAGAGATGTTTAGTCTGGAGAAGAGGAGGCTGAGGGGAGACCTCATCACCCTCTACAGCTACCTGAAAGGAGGGTGCAGAGAGCTGGGGATGAGTCTCTTTAACCAAGTAACAAGCGATAGGACAAGAGGGCATGGCCTCAAGTTGCGCCAGGGAAGGTTTAGACTAGATATTAGGAAGCATTTCTTTACAGAACGGGTTGTTAGGCATTGGAATGGGCTGCCCAGGGAGGTGGTGGAGTCCCCATCCCTGGAGGTGTTTAAGAGTAAAGTTGACTTAGCGCTGAGGGATCTGGTGTAGTTGGGAACTGTCAGTGTTAGGTCAATGGTTGGACTTGATGATCTTCAAGGTCTTTTCCAACCTAGACGATTCTGCCAGAGGTTTCAAGATTGCTGATAGACAATTTTTGCTTTGGGTCTCTAATATTAGACAAGAAACAACCAAGGAAGCAGATCTCACAGTGGGGAGAAGGCAGAAATGGCCCTGAGACTCTTCATGATTTCCTGTTTCTGCAATCTCAGCAGCAGTAGTAGGGGACCAAGCTCTGCTCTGTCACGTGTGGTCTGTTGGGACCAAATGGTTTTAAATTTAGAGAGGTGGAGAGATTTCAAGCACCCATCACCAGTAATTTCAACAGGTACATCTTCAAAAGAGTTTAGCATACAAAAAATTGAACGTGCCTGCAGGTTGTTTTTTTATTAAAGGTTCTCAGCGTGCTTGACCATATCCAGTCTACCCATTTCCGTAAACATAAAGCTGTCCAGAGGATAAAGCTTTGTAGTCATTTGGTGTTGATTTGTTTGTTTAAATGCAGTTTTTCTTTCTTCCTTCCTGCCTTCCCTTCTTTTCCATCTCTTTCCTCACCCAGGCAGATGGGACAGCCTGACTGAGGGACTCAGCGATGGTGCTGTGACCCTGTGGCACTCAGGGATGCACCCTGCGGGTTTCCTCGTTGTTCAGGAGTTTTTTCCAAGCAGACCTTCCAGCCATTCTTTTCAGACGACAGTGAAAGCTATTGCTTAACGTCTGTAAGAACTTACTTTCTAGTCATTTGTTTTGCCTATGAATTTTGGTATGGTACTAATTAAGACAGGGGGTTTTTTGCACAAGGGTAAAACACTTCAGATGTGTTCCTACAAGATGCACCATACTTAGAAAAAGCAGATAGTCTCCTCCTATTCTGTCAAGTTTTAGAGGCTGAAGAGGAGCCTGGTTTACCCTTTACTTAAAAGACAAGATAAGGTCGCTAGCTTTACAGGAAACCGTCTGAGCAAATACCATCAGTTGTACAGAGATAAGTTCCATCAGCTCGGAGGGAGATAACCCAAGTGCCTGATACAGCTCTGGAGTGAAATTCTTTCCAGCAGCCAGCCGGCGTGCACATAGCCATGAGCAGGGATGCTGGAGGATGGAAGAATAACTTGGAATTAATTGTGGAAAAGTTGGCCTTTTTTGGACAGGCACTCAGACTGGATGTTGAATTTTCTGCTTTAAACTGTTGCATAGTCCTTCTGGTTCTAATTTGGTGTATGACTGCAAGTATAACAGAGTTTTGTAAAAAATCTGGCTACACTTACTGCCTTTTCTCTCAGCCTGTTACAAGCTATGCCTTGCCGTGTTTTGGAAATCCTCTCAGGTGAGCGTGGCTGTCTCATCACACAGCAGGAGTGTGGTATCTCTCTGGACTTAGCAGAATCTGCTTTGTAGCTCTTAGAGGGTGCTTTTCATTTTCACGTTCTGAGGTTTATGGTAAAAGCTGATAGGATTTTTCTGTGATTCCCAAAATCTAAGGAAGAGGCAGAGTAGTATTTTTTTTTACAACCATGTACTGAATCCAAAATTCATGATTGTGGGTTAGCACTTAGCAAGTACTATCTAGTCCAATCCAAATAGGTATAAATACCCATGGAATGAAAAAATGAAGTAAAATTCATAGGAAATTAGAATTTCAATATGGATATGAGACTCTGTTCTTCATTATATGCACCTTGCTAAGTTTCCAAGTTCTTGAAGACCTTAAGAAATGAGATTTTGAAGAAAAATCCTTTTGGCTTTACTTGCTTTCTCGGAAGTTTTAGTCCTCAGAGAGGTTGTTGCTGTTGGAGCCAGTGGCAGATTTTCATCCCATAATTTTAATAAATGGTGCCTTTCTGTGTTGGAAGGGGGAGGCAGCTTCCCTTTGGTTCTTATATTCTTTAATTCAGGGGTCCAGACACTTTATTTTAGCTTTAGACTGAATGCAAGCAAAAGGCGTCCAGGGATGTGATTGATGGGGAAGGTGTTTGCCACCCAGCTTGAACAGAATTTACTGTACTTGGTAACTCCCAGATCTCAGCTTTGGGAGATTAAGGCAGGAGATACCTTCTCTATTCAGTTTCTATTGCTCATGTAGGCCCACTTATTAACCTCTTTCAAAAGTACCTCAATTTAGAAAGTTTACAGTCACGTTGTCTTGCAACGGGCATGATCAAGAATTTCCCTAATCAAAGCAGGAGGTGAGATTTTGTTCTTCAGTTTGTCAATATAAGGATTGTCTGTGATCACATCCCGTTTACCTTCTGTAAATGGCTTGAGGTTTTCATAAACCAAGAAATCTCAGTTATCCATTTTGTGGCACAGCTCCTCCTTCTGCCAATGCATCTGTGGAGCCGGGTTAGGCTCCTCGCCCGTTCAGCAGGATCATCTCAGGCTGCCTTACACCAAAGCAAACTGTATTGCTTACAGAGGAACTAACCTTAAAGATCATGTGCTTGCTACAGAGCCTGGGTTTGAAAACTGAAAGGTGGTTTCTTTCTGGGAAAGAAGGTCTTTTTCGGGTAGTATGAGTGAAGGGAAACCGCTGCGTGGTAGGGGAAGGCATGTGGCATTTTTCACGCTTTTCTGCTGTCTGTGTAGACGAAACTATGTGCAATGTTGAATTAAGCATGGGTATCAACAGAAAGAGCTTCTTCTCAATAGAAAAAGTGAGAAATGTGCTCACCTTTGCCTGAAAAACCTGTAATTGAGAGGCACACTGGACGTGTAGAGTCTGCTGCTCTTTTGTACTTGATATTCTCCGAAATCTTGAAGATTGGAGGTGCTTTAATTAGTCAGCTTGGCCACAAATTATAAGACAGCCTTTGCATCTGATAGAAATTTTATTGATATTAAAGGGAGAAAAAGCAAGCTCTGAGATGATTAAAGCAGCTTTGTTGTTGATGCCTTTGGGCAGTAGCAGCTGAAAAGCCAGTGTCTAGATCGGGAAGGATGATATTCATAAGCAATGTGGTCACGGCTGCTTTTAAAGTACAGCAGCATTTCTGTCTACAGCTTTTTCCTTTGCATATAATAAACTTGCTGTTCTCTTCGCACTTAAAGAACAATTAAAAGTGGCTTCAAGTTTTTGAACATGCATGCAAGCGTTTTAGTTGCTTTTGCAGTTAAAGGATAGTGATGAAACGAGGCCAACTCTTACATAAAGGCAAGATTAAAGTTTGTGGAAATGGCTCAAACGTGTGTGAAGAAAGGGTTCGCCTGTTTGGGTTTTCTAAAAACTTCATCCTCTGTTTTGTTATTAGTCTTACATATAAAAAAAGTTTGGTGCTGATTCTATACTAACACCTAACTTGATATGCATAACCTAAGATTTTGGGGAATTTGTTTCTCTAGGTATTTGAGTGTTCATTTTTGAAATCATAAGCCTTTATCATCATGCTTCTCTGATATCAGTTAATACCTCAGACACAGTTTCTCTTACAGTTTGGATAGTACTAAAGCTTTAAGCCTACATATTAGGCCATTGTAGTGCTACCAAAGTTATTATTTAGTTACTGCATCTTTTTTTTAAAACTAGGTAGTTGTCTTTAGCTGGCAGTATCGTGAAGTCGAAAACAAAAGTGAGGCTGACTCTTGGGTTCTCTGGTTAGATGATTAAAAAGTTAAAAGCAATATCGTTTTCAAAAATACATATATTACTTTTGCATGGTTGAAATTCTTCTAGGAAATAAATAAAATGAGGAATAGTTCATTTATTTTCTAAGTAAATTTTTTTAATCCAAAAATCGTTATTAAAAGTAACTTTTTGATGTTGTGATGATCTTGATTCTAAGCCTGTTCTGCTTTGCCCTGAGCAGCGTGGCTCCCTGAGCAGCCTGGCTCCTAAGGAGTGTGCCCAGGCTTTTGCTGTGGATGACATGTTCAGTGGTTTTGTGCAACCTCTGTTCAGTGCCAGGGCAGCCAAGTGTTTTCTGCTGAACGTGTGGTGGGTCTGATGTGAATAGGGGGAGGCGCCACGTCAGCCATCAGAGTGTGACCGTGGTGGTTGGTAGATGTTTGCCTCTGGCGGTTACAGGTGTGTGGTCACGCTCCGGGATCTCCGAGGGTGCTGTGCCAACCCTTTAGGTCAGAGCAGCATGCACTTCTTCAGGACTGCTTCAAACCGTGCTTGGCACCACACTGCTCGTGGGCTGGGATACCTGCAGTGATGGGGTGCAGCCGTGCACCCCTCACTCCAGGGTGGAAAAGAGCAGCAGGGGTTCCTGGCTTGCTGCCCGCTTTACATATCCTCCCAGGAGCAAGCCATGATTTATCCTTTAGACTACATTCTGCTTTTGAGATTTATGCAAAGTGAGCATGTCAGCTGATCTTTGGGTTGTTTTTTCTACATGTCATAGCTTAAACAGTGAACGTGGTGCATCCTCCCCGTTACGGTTTCTGGCCAAGCAGCATGCTGAGAAAAGCCACCCACATCAGTGCCTGGCCCGTTTTTGGACTCTCCACTGACAGCGCCAGCGGCCGTGACGCCTTTTCAAATGGCAGTGGACTTGTAAGGAGATCATTGGTAACGGTGTAGACAATCAGTTCAAAGCTCCCCAAACATGCTGCTGTTTTTTCCAGGTACATTTTGTATTGTGTGTCTAAGGTCAATGTGCATTTTGACCGTGGCTCTCATGCGTTGCCACGAGCAACTTGCAGAAAAGGTCATCTACGCCTGAATTGCACGTTGGTTGTTGTGTGGGGGACATGTTGGTCCTCACAAAGGGTGTTCTTGGTATAAATGGTGTAAGGCAATCCTTGCTCTTGGTTATTTACTGTTTAAGCTGGTGAAACACACAAAGCTAAAGCAAGAGAAACGAAGGCATGGGACCAGGGAGTGCCAGGATTAGGAGAAGCAGCCTGTGCCAGTCCCCAGTGCAGGGTCAGGCCTCTGCAGCAGCTCCAGCTGCACCGTGCTGATGTGTCCCAGCCAGGCAGAGTTAACAGCTGTGATACGTGCTAGGGACCAGCTGGAACTCTAAGCACTCGTGATCACTAAATACTTTCACAGCCAACCTTAGGAAAAAATGTCTACGGCTTCTTTACATTATAAAAACATCTGGGATTTCCCATGAAGGCTTATGTTCCCCAGGTCAAGGTAGCTGCAGGTTTTGCAGAGCTCAAAAGCCAGCTCTGCCCATGCATACCATTTCTAAAGATGCCCTGCTCACTGCCTGGGATGGCTCTTTTGCTGGAGTAATGCCTTCTTGGATTTACTACTAGTTTTTAGTTCTGTGTGCTTAGGATCCCAGCTAAAAAAAATTGCCCTTGTGTGCCATATCTCAAAACTTGCTGTTTGCCAAGGAGCTTTCCCTTACTCTTTTCAGAGATATACAGGCACCAAATATACTTTATATAGCTTCAAATTTACAAAAGATGCCACCATCATCCCCCCACTCAGCGTCCAGCTCACCCATCACTGTCCTTTTAGCTAGCACTCTTCTTCAGCCCATCTCATCTGTTATCTGAGGAAGAAATTTTTAAAGCTTTACGTGGTATTTTCCTTCCTCTGCGTGAAACCAGTTGCTGTTTGTGCTGTGATTCTCTGCGGAGCTTTGTTGTGATGTTGGTAACTGAAGACCTGATTCTTGAAGCAGCATTGGGGATGTTAAATATCGTAAGTGAACGTTGTCTAAAGACTGACTTGCTTTTATTGAATGTGATACGGAGGCTCCTTTTATATTTTCACTCGATACTCCACATATTGTAGTGGTCACACTAGAGGAAAGGCAAGCTTTTGTCATCCCCAGGCAAAGATTTAATGGCAGGGTCTGTGCAAAGTTAAAAAAAAAAGAAAAAGGCTTTTTTGCTCTTAGGGGTATTCTGGAAAGTAATATCATTGTCTGTAATTTAGTCTGCCAGACACTTTCCACTGTTTTCAGTTGCAAATGAGGCTTTGCCAGTCTTCAGCTGTTCAGGCTGAAGTTTCCGTGCTAAGTGTCTGCCTCAAATTGCATTTTTGAGAAAACTGCAGTTAAAACGGATGAGCTTTTTCTTTTTTCTTTTTTTTTTTTTGAGAATTAAGCTAAAGAAAACGTGTGTTTTCTCTCTTTGGATGTTCTGTTGAGCTGCTCAGGCATATCCTGCAAGAGGAGGGAAGGGGTTGGGGGCCATAGACCTGGAATAAGAGAAAGCAGAGGCAAGTGGGAAGGGTTTCTAACCACTGCCACTGTTTACCTGCTGAACTAAACCCCACTGTTTCCACTTTTGCACTCTGTGCAGTCTAGCAAATAGCTGCAAAACCCACAGCTAGCAGCAGCTGTCCACCCCTGTAGACAAAGATGATGCCACAAAGCAAACACAACTTTCTACTATATAAGCTTACTGCGTTAGCTGAAAAGGTCTGTGGATCTGAAGCCCTGAACTCACCACTGATGCTCAAGGGAGACCAGGGTGCACAGGCAGCTTTTGGTATATTTTTCTATTGGCTTCATTCAATAGCAAGCCACAGATTTGTTGTTTGGTTTTTTTTTTTTTCCCCTTCTGAGATTTCCTGTAAACTTGCCAAGCTACAAAGTGCCATGCAGGCATCAATCAGCTGATCGTCCTGCTGAGAGATTGTGATAGGTGGTGGTATTTTATTTCATGCGTGAGGAGTTATGGCTATTAATTTGGGGCTTGACAAACCTAGTGCTTAATTTTTCGGGGAACGGGCCATTTTAATGCTCTCCCCAGATTTCCAGCTGGGCTCTGGCTGTTCTCAGTTGTGACTGCGGGCACTCAGCACTTCTGTAAATCAGAAAAAGGTGACAGGAGCCATCTGGGAGCTTCTCCCATAAGTGACATACGTTTTGTCCAGCTTTACATTTTGTAGAAGACACAGAGACAGGATCTGGTTCTTTGGGGTGGCATTTCCCATCCTTAAATATAAATTGAGTCCCTGCTGTTTCCAGCTCACCATGCCACAAACTTTCAGATCTCCACAATGAATGGGGCAGGTACCATATGAAGTTGATTAGAAGATGGTGTTTTTAGATATGATTGTAAAGAAAAGTAGCTTTAACCACTGCTGCTTGAGCTCCATCAGTCTTTGCTCTGAGCCTGGGAAGCAGCAGCAAAACTACTGACACAAGCTGTGTTTGAGGTTAGGGACGGTTTGTGAGTGTGGCTGGAGGGGGGTATCCAGATGTCAGGGTTGCATTTGATAGGTCTGCAAGGAGGAGCCCAAAAATCATCCAGATTGTCGGCTGATTTAAGTTGATGGTGGTTTTTATGGTGCTTTTGCAGAGAAAACATCATAGAGTCACAGAACGGTTTGGATTGGAAGGGACCTTCAAAGATCATCCAGTTCCAACCCCCCTGCCCCGGGCAGGGCCACCTTCCACTAGCCCAGGTTGCCCAAAGCCCTGTCCAACCTGGCCTTGAACCCTTCCAGGGAGGGGGCAGCCACAGCTTCTCTGGGCAACCTGTGCCAGTGTCCCACCATCCTTTAAAAGTATTTCAAATGCACATAGAAAAGGGGACTGTCTGAATTAAAGATACAAATGAGTTCTTGATTTTCACGTGTTTTTAAAATATAATCATGGTTGTTTAGTTATTTATTAGTTTTTTTGCCAAGCTTGATAATTTGCAATGGGCTTTCCAGCTGTGGCCAGGAAACAGGGAAACAGCTGGAGTTTCCTTCACCCCCCTCACGGCCCACAGTGAAGACTCTCATTTGCAGAAGGCAAAATGCTCATGTAATGAAATTGTGCTGAGAGTGCAGGTGTGTTATGCTGCCATATTATTAATGAAGAAGGAAGGGCTTAGACTGAGAGTACGCCTTTCCTACAAAGTGTTGTTGAAAAAATTTTGCCAAAACCAAACATTGCCCGAAAACCAAAAGGCAAGTAGCAAATGTCAGCAAGCATGGTGAAGGCATGTCCACCTCCCGTGCTGGTTGGCGTTAGCAGATCAGTTGTGTGTGGAAGAAAGGGTGGTGCACTAAAACAAAGCTGTAAACTCTTGGAAAAACCTATTTGTAAAAGTAACACAGCTGCTGGATTGTTCATGGGGAGTCAAGTCTTATACAAACCAAACCAGTCTCTGGCATTTCATGGATCAGACCTTGGAGGTGTTGCTCAGTATAATAATGTACCAAAATGAGGGGTAGGTGGGCGCACACCTACCTGCTGTAGCTTCCTATACCTTGCATGGGAGGCTTGATAGACTGCAGCCAATGGTTGTTCCAGCATCTTTTGGTTTAAAAAAGATAATTCGAAATCCTGTGAAACAAACCTATCTGTGCTGCACAGGAGGATTTAAACCAGGAAAATCAACCTGATTGATCCAAGTGTGCACTCTGTGAAGGAGGGGAATATATTCATTTGAGTACGAAGCATAGTAAATCATCTGTTTACCTCAAAAATCTGAAATATTCTATCCAAAGCAGGATGGCAAGCTATGTCAGCCTCCTTGTCCATCTATTCATCTTCTGGTACAAATCAAACGTTATGATTTGGAGAGAGGTCTCAAGCAGATGGGTGAAAGGCCACAGGACAGGCATTGCTCCCAGTTTCCATGAGCTTTATTTGAGTCCAGCCTATACGTAAAAGGTGTTTGTAGCCCATGCTAGAATCTTGAATCAGTCATCATAATCTATTTAATAGAAGAAATTGATCTCTAGGAAGTTCAAAAAACTTTTTGAACTACAGAAGCAAATCATCTGCTGGGTAGAAAATTATGTTAATAGCTGCTTCCATCAGCCTGTTGATCAAAAACAGACTGAAGGAAAGGGGAAGATGTTGCTGTCCGTGTGGACTGGTGTGGGATTTGAGCACCTCTTTGGATGCCAAAATCAAGGCATCTTGAAAACTTGAATCCTAATTTAACCTTCTAGATGTGTGGTACTTCACCAGTCTGCTACATTGGCCACACGGCATTTTTAGGGCCAGTATTAGAATTTGACTCCCGTTTCTCTCATTCCTTTAGAGATAAGTATTTTAATTACGTGGTGGATGCTTTCCTTCGGGAATGGCTGCAGTGTGCATGCTTGGTTCCATGGTACATAATTGCTGTGCTGCTGCAGGGACCGTGGGTATTGCATTAGCACAGCAGTCCCTGTGTCAGTCCAATTGTCCTCATTATGGGGTTCCCTCAGAAGCTGTAGAAGAAAGGTTCGTGTTGTTGTATGTGTTTCACCGTTCTCTACCACAGCTTCAACTCCTTCCTCCCGTTCTTGAGTTTCAGCTGCTTTTTAGCTGAGAGCAGGAGGGCTCAGCAGCAAGCTGCTTTCAATCTATGTCCTACCAAACCCAAGGGAAGCAGTGGGGAGGAAGAGTGCCCAGCACAAAATTGAGGCCATATTTGTTGTGAAACATATCCAAGATCTGCGACAAAAGAAGCTTCTGTAGAAGACTTTGGAGACTGGGCATTAAGGGTTTGATGTGTTCGTGATAACCCCGTGGGATCTGTGGCCAAGTAGTGGTGACAAGTAATAAACTGAAGCAGCTCAGTGAGAAGGAGCACCGGGATTTGTTGGAGGAAGGAGTTGAGTTTGATGTGAATGAAGAAGGAAGGCCCCCATCTGAATTTACCACCAACTTCCCTTACACATGGAAAAAACATGAAGCTGCTCAGCACATCTTGTACCAGAATGGGCATGTCTAAAGCTGATACCATGCCGAGGTACAAGGGAGTTACCAGTGTAAACAAACATACAAAACCAATGTGTTGGTAAGAGTGTAAAATACTATGTGGTAATTTTGAGCAAGAGCTTGTGGTTTTGTTAGTTATTAATCTTGCTACATGGTTTTTCCTTAGCGTGCCTTAAATATTTATGCAGCAGGAAGTGTGGTCAACTGAAAAGTTGCTGTGCTCTTACCATAACAGTTGGCATTGGCAGGTGTAGCTTTCGTGAATATAAACCGAAATCATGTTTGCCTTGGAGGGTGTTGGGGCTGAACGGTGTAGGTGAACACTGGCTGGGTTTCTATTGTTACTGTCTGCAAAAGAGTAGTTTTTAAACCAAAATCCAGCCTCTCTGATAGCTGAGGTGTTTGGAGTTCTGCTCTTGGAAGGGACACGCGATTTTCTGGGAGACTGAACCAAAAATAAATTTAAAGCTGAATTTGAGGACACTGTACAAAATGTCAGGTTGAGTTTCTGTGACCATTACGTATGGTAGCGTAGGCTGAATTGGTGCCAGAGATGTGAGCATGCGCAGCCTTGGAAGGATGTGAAAGCCGTATTTCATATGGGGCCCATCTCTCTATTCATAGTTTTAACTTCTTTTGGATGATGGGAATGGAGACATCTGTAAAAAGTAATAAGTCCCCTTTCCGTCCAGAATAAGGCTATGCGTTTTCCAGCTGTTGGCTAAGACAGGTTTTCCTGTTGAAATAGCTTTTGTCTGATGTAAGTCTAAAACAATATGGTTATGGTAACCGAAAATATTTCTTTGTCAGTTCTGTCCCCTGTTAGTTATAGTTGTAAATCCACGTATTTCTATTCTTTGTTGCTTCTCGTAGCAGCTGTTTGATTTTTAAAACCTTATGGAGTCTTCCAGTGAAGTGCATACTGCTGATAAAATGCAGTATTGCTTATATTCTGTATTTTCTTTACCATATTGTGTAGCTAATTTTCTTTTATCTTCATAATGGATTCTCACGATTATAGAACATGCTCTTGCTTTCCTTCAGAAGTCCTGTCATCTTGAATAATACAAAAAAAAAAACCCCATAACATTGATTCATGTGGTTCTTGGTTGCAACCACAATAATATGGACTGTGCCATGTATTTGTCAGCTGATGCCATTCTGTATTCATAAAACATGCCTTGGGATCTTTTTTTAGATCTGTAGAGTTTAAAGATTAGCTTATTAGGCATCTCTCTGATGTGTAATTATTCTGGACTGTTAACCAGAAGATATGTAATTTATATACAGTAGGCAAGCAAAGAAGAGTGTATGTTTAAAAAATGAGTTTTCCAGAGCAGTTTTGCAAAAAAGGTAGTTGTAATGCAATTAAAATACTTTTATTTTTATTTAAATAAGTTAAACCCAAACCAAAACCGTGTGCTGGCTAGTGAAGCAGTTTTACTTCTGTGTCTTATGTGCTTCTTTACTATAATTCTATGTTTTCTTTCAATTTCAAGATACAGTATTTTACAAATCAGAGGAACCCTATGAAATCAAGAGTTTAAAAAGCATGTTAGGTTATCTGCTCAATCTTGAAGCCAGGGCTGCATTACCTCCTCTGACTTTCTTTGCATTGCTCTGTACTAGTTGTTCTTGAATGAGATAAGATCTGATGCTTTCATTTCTTTCTCACAGCAGGTTCTTCTGAAGCACACTAAGCAGATATTTTTAATACATCCAAACAAAAATTGTAATTTTTGGAACTTCAGTTGGCATTTAGACTTTCAGCTTGGCTTCAGAGGTTCTGAGCTGGTGCTGGTGGTTGGTATCCAGCAGTTCTGGAAACACAAGAAGTTGCCTCACACCAGTGGCAGCAAAAGTCATTTTCAAAAATGCCTTTGAATCTTCAGCCACGTATACTATCCTCTTAGTGACAGAGGTACTTCTAGAAGTGAAATAATTACAAGGACCTGACCTCGTTACTGATTCAAAAGAAGTTGTAAGAAGGTTACCATCTCCTAGACTATGTTTTTTGTGGTTGTTAGCCAAGGCACATGTCCCTCAGAGGGACATGCCTGCAAGCAAAATTGAAAAGTAGCATGTTAAAACCGAGGCCCGTGTTTTGTTGTGCTGACCTCTGAATTTCTGAGACGTGCAAAGAAAAAGTCATGATTCCATTTAAACCCAAATTTTGGAGCCAGAAGGTTCAACTTGACTGGCTTGTTTTCGAAGGTTTAGTGCATCCTTGCTAGTCAAGCTCGGTGTAAAGTGGAGACTAAAAGATACACTTTTTCAACACTGTCTCTCCTACTGGCTGTGGTTTTGCATTGGAAATTATTATTGGAATTCATGAATCATATTGGTGGTTTTTGTGAATACAGTTTTGCAAAATTCCTGGCCTTGTTGTTATTCTACCATCTTTTCACTGATCTGCTTTTTAGTTAACCAAGAGCCTGCCTGTTTGTGTGAAACTGCTGGTTTTATGCAAAACCTATGGTGAAACTGTTGGTGAAATAATTGCTCAGCGATGCTTGAAAGGGTAAATAGCAAAGAAGTAGCATCCCAGGGTACAAAGAACTTTCCTACTGCATGAGTAGCAAGCAGCCTGAGTATCATCTCATTGGAACAGATGATTGCACTGTATAGTGGAGGTCTTTAGGTGCAATGCTAAGCTGTAGAAAAGTGTCTGAAAGGTTGTTACGGATTCAGGAGCTCTTGGGGGTGTTTTGAAGCCACAATGGATGCTGTTAGGTGGGAAAATATTTCGTAGAAATTTAGTGCAGGGCCTGCACTTCATCGGGCTGGTGAATCCCATCAGCCCAAATGAAGACAGAAAATGGGATTTATGTGACTTTCCCTGCATTTGTTTCTCAGAAAGCCACAGGTTGACTTTAAGCCACCAGCGAAGAATGCAAACATGACTTGAAATTTAGTTGTAGTCAGTGAATGCAGGCAGCCTTTGGAGGAATTCAGATTTGGATGAGATTCAAACTGAGCGTTACTCTGTTAGAGGCTGTTTGTGGATATTGGATGCTTACGTGGTCTCATGGCAAATTTTTGCAGAGCAGCCCTGCGGCGTCTGGAGCAAAAACTAGAACATCTCGTAGGCTCTCCTTTACCTTCTGCAGTGACTTAACTGAGGAGTTTGGGGAAAGACACAAAGGAAAATACATTGTATAATTTTGAAATTGCAAAGCAGCACCACATAATCATAGTTGTTTATTATTATGCAAAATCTGCTCTTTCTTATGAAGACCTGCACTAACATAAACATTTTGTGACCCCTTTTGCCCCTTTTGGGTGACTTTAGCATCCTTCTCCCCAGTTGTGAGTCCTGGCTGCCTCCCTGGTGAAATGAACTGTGATAGTGTGCGTAAACTGCAGTCGAGTGGATAGGAGCTAAATATGTTTAAAGTAGCATTACTAATGATTACTTCTGCATTCAGAAAATGAAAATGTTATCTGATATACATAAATTCGCCAGATAACACTCTTATCACACAAAAACCATTTTCTTTTATTATCAGCTCTTGTGTGTTGCATTCCTAGGGCTGTTTTTTTCTTAGTTTCTCCTAAATAAAACATTTTGCGAAGCACAGAAAGGTGAAGAATTTAAGTTTTGATATGGACAAACAAAACAGAGAACTATATTCTTCCCCCAAAAGAGATGAAATATCAACATCCACATTGATAGGAATGATGGGGAGAACTTTATGGAGACTCATGATGGAAGAACTGAGACTTAAAAAACTGGAACTCCATAATTGATCATACAAAAGCAGGAGTGATGAAAGCAAACTGATACTAATTGAGGTGTTGCCACCATAGATATAAAACCAGGCCTTGAACACGTCCTGGTTATGTGTTGCCACAAGTCGTGGCATACGGGCAAGTACTTTTGGCGTGTCTATACATGGAGGTCCTGCAGAAGACCTTGAGGATTGTAGGGTTACTGCAAACCAGCAGGAGAGCTTTCGCCGAACCATTTCCAAATAAATTCTCGTGAACAAATTTCCTCTTCTTAATAATAATATACCCAGCTGTTTTTCTGAGCCCAGAAGCTCACATGGTCCTACTGTACAAACACAGCACTGGAAGAAGGTGGTTTTGATTTGTTTTTTTCCTTTCAAGTTGTGTTGTGTTGTCACAAGACCTTCTGAACATGAAAGATAAATGGAGAGGAAATGAGGCAACTTATCTTTTTTTTTTTTCAAAAAGGAAGGAGCATTGAAACATTGAGGTGGAAGAGCTGAGCGACTGAGGAGACTCAAACACACGTTTAGTGAGCGAGACAATAGCTGACTAGTGCTTCTTCCTAAGAATTCTTCTTAGAAATGGAAAAAACAAACACCAGCACTAACCCCATTGTCTTCTCAGGGATGCTTTCATGAGCACTTGAGGAACTGAAACTCGTCCAGGCGGAAGAAGAATAATGTACAACACTTGGCACACTGTCAAGTGGCTGGACTGTAACCCCTCTGAGCTTGATTCCACCATATATATAAGTGGGCTTTAGTGAAACCGGAGGAAACAAGATGACTTTGAGACTTCACCTGCAGAGTTGTGTGCCACCACCTTCCCGTCACAGCAAGCGACACCGTAGCTACGCCTGTCTGGGAGTCACAGTCAAACTCTCAGTGGGGTTCTGGCATTTCTCTGAAATACAGCTAAAAATAGAAGTCTGAAAAAGAAAATAAATTCTTTTCAACAGTTTGCTGGGACAAAGAGTAATTAGACGTTAAACACCAGCATTTGCACAGGTGTGACTATAAGATAAAGGCCTTGCTTTGCATGTGTCCTCTGTTATATTTACATCAAATTCTTTCTGAACGCAGTTCTTTTTCTTTTTTCCTTAAATTCCCTTAACCTATGACCTTGTGATGTGGGGGTATTTTTTCTACCTCTGGTGATCTGGAATGCTGTCCCTGGCTAGTTGTAGGAAGAGCAGACCTGGGGAACATGAAAGCAACCTTTCATCTTTGATACTGCTGCAGTTGCAGAAAGTTAGGGGTTGTTTTGATTTTTACTTGACCTCTTCCAGGATAAAATTTCCAGAATTAATTCTGAATTTGGTAGCAGAAGATGTATTTTATTAGACAGGTCCCAACTTTAATCCAGAAGAATCAAAGGCATAAATTCTGCCAAGAAAGGAATCTTTAATGGGTCCTTTTAACTTTGAAAAGAAAAAAAAAAGAAAAACACCAAAAATGTTTGGATCACTTCTTTTCTTTCTTTTACAGTGCTTTGGAAGTATTGAAATCTTGATTATGGCCTTGCTCAACTTTGGATGGCAGAAAAGAGGGAAAAGGAGGCCACTGGCAGGTCTCCCACATTGAGAAACCCCAGGCAGCCAGGAAGCCATCTCCTGTCTTCTGTTTGCTTGTTCCCCTTTATTTTCTTTTCACTCCCTTTTGCCTCATTTTATCTGCTTCTGCCCACGGATTGTCCCTGAACTAAATTTAGCAGGGGCTTTTGGAGCAGTCGCGTTGCTTTCGCGAGGGAAGGGAAGATCTCCTTTGCTCTGCTGCAGCCTCTGTTTTCTTGGCACCCACCTCGCAGCTTGAAGAGAGCAAAAGGCTGCATCCTAACCCAAACTGGGACTTCTGGGCAGTAGCAGCTGCTATAGCAGAGTCCAAGTAAAGTGTGAGTGAGAAAACCAGACATAATCATTCAGACCAAGATTGTTTTGAAGGGTGAGAGGAGACTCCGTCAAGGTCTCTGTTTACAGTTAAGCATCAGCGTCTTCCTCGCTTTGTGTCAAACCAGACATTTCCATAGCTTTGAAGAACCCCGGATGCAGGCAGCTAACGCTCTGGTACCACTTGTGGTGTTTCTCCACTAACTTGAATTATAAAGCTTATTTGTTGCATCGCAGAGCTGTAGTTTCCCTTCCCCATCTGTAATACTCACAGAAAAAGAGACTGGTTTACACGGGGTTTGGTGAGCAGAGTCATGTAATAATTACACACTTGTTTTCGAAACTCTTAACCTTAATTGATGCTTTTTTGCAGCCGTGGGAAGAAACCTCTTTCCCCACAGGATGAGGCGCCAACACTTCCTCCTGTTTCTTCTGCAGAATTAAAAATTCAGTGAACAGTGTGGGTTATGCTGGCAGGGAGATACTATCATCCGTAGAGCAGGGTTTGTCTGTAAAAGGGGAGACTTTTAGCTGCATGAATATAGACCCTTTAATACTTGGAAGTATTTCTTGCAAAGTGTGAATGCAATCATTTTTAGATCCATTTATTTCTAAAGATTTAGCAAAGGAGTTTATTTTTCTGAAACGTGAGAACTATCAGCAAGGAGAATTTGTCTAGTTTGGCTTACCTAAGACATAGAAAGATTAACCACATATTAGGAAAAAATACTTAGAAACACCAGAACTAAGAAGCATTCCTCTACTGATTCATTTTCCCAGCTTAAAACCGCTAGTCCATACTAGTTGCTGTTCTGCAGCTGCTGGGTGTACATATGGATGGATGATATGATGGAGATATTTTTTCCATATGCTTAATACATATGCAAAACAGGTTATTCAAAGTCATGGTGAATAATTCTGGCTTTACCAGGGCAAACACGCAGACTATCTACTGGCGTCATGACATTGTACCCTATGGTGTGCTGCTGTGAAACAACATTTTTGTCTTGTAGGTTGTGTCAGCCCTGAACAACTCCCACTGTAGCATCTTTATGGCCAACAGAGTCAGGTGGCATCAGAAAGTGATCCCATTGTATCACCATGCTTTGTAACAACAAAATAAATGACATATTAAAGAAATTCTGAAATAATGCTTCACTGAAACTTCTAGGTCTTAAAAATGAGTCCTCCCATCCTCTCCCCAATAATGTTTTGCTGTGACAACAGTTCAGCTTCCTTGTGTTCATCTCGCAGTATTATAGCGGAAATTAATGAGAACCCGAAGCAAATGACTAAAAATGTACTACAACGAAATGTTTTCCCATTTTTGTTGTCCAAGCTTAATGTAAAGTGGGAGGTGGGGTAAAAAAATTCCTTCAGATGTGAACTGCATCTTATATATTCATCTTCCCTTAATATGAAGTTTTATTAGAAGCTTAATTTTATATATATATATTAATTTGTTTGTCCTGTTTAAAAAAGTGAGAAAAGCAATAAAATGGATTCTTGGTTTTCACAAAGAGTTGTCTCTTTGTCTATCTAAAGACCTATGTGGTCAGCTACATCTAATATGGGTAAATACTTCTGTCTCCTTTACTATGTAATACACACCTTTATTCTCCCCCCCCCGCTGCATAGCAAAGTTTGCAGTGCAAGTATCACTGTGGTTTTGACTTAAAAGGACTTCCTGGGGTGCTGTAGCAGAAATCCAATTTTAAAAATACATATTTACCAAGAAAGCAACGTGTCAAAAGACCACAAGAGGAGGTTGCCTGAGAGATTGCAACAGCAAAAGGCTTTTGCAGGCTCATAAGCTGGAATGGGAAGGAGACCATGTCTGGGACTGCTCCTCTGCTGTACCCCTCCCAGGGGGAAGGTGCGTGCGTTCCTTGCAGTCCCCCTCCAAATGTCTTTCCACGGCTGCTGCCCCGCAGAGGACCAAGGAAACACGGTGTTGGCACAAGCTAAGAAAAATAGATTACATTGGGAAAAGGTCCCCACTGGCACACTGGTGACATGTATGGCCTTGGCCTTCAAAAATCTGAATGGTACTAGCTGTTTGGGTTAAAATCTGGTATTTACCCAGTTGGTCTTTTGGGTTTCAAAATGGCAAGGAGGAACTCTGAAAATGAAATTACTTCCTGCGATAAAATCAAGAGACGTGGCTGTGGTCTTGGAAAGCTATTAAAATAAACAGCCATACTTTGAGACCTCTGCTTAATTTAGTTCAGAGATGAATCTTTTTTTTAACCTTTTTTTGCACATAGGCTAGCTGAAATATTGTCCTTTGCAAATCCCGACACTCATTTTCAGTGTATACAGGAGCCAGAAGAGAATCAAACACCTTGTGATTCAGTGAGAAAAACTGCAAGGGAAGGGGACCCAACAGTACCCTTATTCTCATTTTGTTACCCACATGTAGCCCTTTTCCATTTTGTGGGGTTTATGTGTTTGTTGAGGAGAAATGGAAAAAGCCATTACCACGGGATAATGGCCTTCTGCTACAGTGCTTAAAAAGTGATGCCTCCATGGGAAACCTGGTACTCTGGGAAGTCCATCTGGGTTGACTTACACTCGACTGGTGGTGAAAGGAGTTATAAGGTAAAGAGAATAAAGGGAACTTGCTTGTAAGGTAACCTCAGCATGAATGAGGCCCCGCATGGAAAGACATGTGTGAGTACTCATAACTATGTCCAGTGTCATATAAGCCTTTGAGTAATTTTGATTTTGAGCTAGCTAGTACAGCATATTTTTTGCAGATTAATTAAGAAAAAATAAATGAGTAAAAATATCTCCTGAATCTATATGAGCACACTCCAGGCATTGCACAGAATGAATCTTGTGCAGGTGTGTGTGTCTGTATAAATATACATCTGTTCAGAAAAACCTTCAACTAGTAACATGAAGATGGTTGTTTCTGTTATCTGTATCTCCAACGTGAGAATGTTTTTTGTTATTTTATCTTGTGGATAGTCAAGCAGTGAAGTAGCTGGCTGTAACGCCTGTCACCTGAAAGGGAGGGAAGAGGGAATACATCCTGATTTAAAGGGTGATGCAGCGCTGGCTTACATTTTTGGAAAGCTGTTTAAATGTTCCCAAGAAACATTCTTGTACGACCTATTGTGATGTGTAACGTGATACTGAGATCTGGATTGGAGAATGCTGCTCGAGACAAGCTTGGTGTCTGTTTCCCCATTAGTGGCTCAGCTTGTGGCTCAGGGAGTTGAAAAAAAACCCCAAAACTCAAAACCATTGACCTTCACCAAATTAACTTAATACAGAGCATCGTTTAGCTTCTTGTGGCCCCCAGGAACTACACTGGGTTCATTTGGTTTATTAAATCCCTAGCTCTTCTGGTGCTGTGAAATAAACTTATAAATAAAGGATTGTCAGACCTTATTCTTGTTGAATTTGACCATGAGTTATTGTTTCTAGACAGAGCGTTGCTGCTTCTAACCCCATTACCAATAAAGGATAAATTTCAGCAGCGTTAAGGATAAGCTTATCTGACACAGTGTTAATCAAACCCTTGGCTTGCGTTGGGCTTGTTTCTGCTTGATTAAGCACAAGCTTTGGCCTTTGTGTAATTTGTGATTATTAGGATTTTTTTAATCTGACAGAAGTGCAAAGGCAACTCATGAAATCTTATTTCTCCCCTAAATAATGATTTGGCAACGGGAGCATTGCAGAGCTGGCGGCTGGTGGCCACCGCTGTTTCATAGAGCAGTGCCTGATCTCACCAATTGCAATTCAGGTATTTTAAGGTTAAAATTCAAATCCTTCCCATTACTTTCCCTATCCCCTGCTCCAGGTGGTCTGTGTTTAAGCGGGATTGGTGCTCTGTATTTTGCTTTGCGTTTTTTAATAGTGAGACAGTATTCAGAATTAATTTAAAATAGCAGGTTCCGTAGTTAAATCACAAGCTACTCTTAAGAAAACAAGTCTTTTTTTTTTTTAGAGTGCATGAGGTCTGTCTCACTGAGGTCTGTCTGCTCCCTCTGAAATATGAGATGCTCATCAAGTTGCCCAAGAATACCATTATAGGTGTATAAACCTATTGAAATCTATGGGATAATTGTGCAGCTCAGTATAAAATTTAGCCTCGTTTAGCAGAGCACTGCAGGAAGAGCTACGTACTCAAATGAAATTGTAGAAAGGGAGATCTGCAAGGCTGGACCAGAGCCTGTTATTTTTGGCTTCTCCTTTGCCATGGATTGAGTTTACATGAACTTACAAACATGTTTGTTTAGCTTGCCCTGAGAGAGAAGCTTCATTTCTGGTGGAACACAAATTTCACACCCATGGTCTCAGCTGGCAAACTTGCTAAGAAATATGATTTTTTCACAAGACAGCATCAGCTTTCCCACTCGTCCTATAGAAGAGATGGGCTAAGCACCCAAGGAGTGCTTATATGCTGAGATTTAGGAAGAGGATGATCAGAGGTGTGATAGGTATTATCCTTTCCTGTGCATTGAGTTTTGGGCCACTAACTGGAATTTTACCAATGTAATTCAGTGTCCACATTGCAGATAGATAATTTGGGCATGTGTGCATGCCAGTATAGTTACAGCATTACAAGTTTTTAATGAGAGTAGTCTCCATGAATACAAAAACAGGCTGAGAGTAAATAATTGGTTTAAGTATTTTATCAGGTGCAAACTGCGCTTCTCAACGTGTCTGTGTGGGGAAGAGGGTCAGCTCCACTGGAGAGCTTCTTGGTTTGGCTGAACGAGTGCAAACAAACCTGCAGAGAGGTGGTTCGGACAGATCAGAACCTGGGATTTGGTGTCATCCCTTTTTGTCATAACAGGCATTAAATCATGACTCACAAATAATCAAAATACTGTTTCTATAAATAAGGATCAAACTGAGCTATGCTTTCAACAACAAAGAGAGGGTTTTATAGTGCCTCCCTGAACATGTAGGATAAAGCCTGGATTTGAGCACTTGGATTTGAACAGCTTCTGGGTGGTACCACAAGTACTGGTATCATTTAAGGGCAACGGAGCTGGTGCAGGGTCTGGAGCACAGGTCTGATGGGGAGTGGCTGAGGGAACTGGGGGGGTTTAGTCTGGAGAAGAGGAGGCTGAGGGGAGACCTCATCGCCCTCTACAGCTCCCTGAAAGGAGGGTGCAGAGAGGGGGGATGAGTCTCTTGAGCCAAGGAACAAGCACCAGGACAAGAGGGAATGGCCTCAAGCTGCGCCAGGGCAGGGTCAGACTGGCTCTTAGGAAGTATTTCTTTGCAGAAGGGGTTGTTGGGCGTTGGAATGGGCTGCCCAGGGCAGGGGGGGAGTCCCCATCCCTGGAGGGGTTGAAGAGTCGGGTTGACCCAGCGCTGAGGGATCTGGTGGAGTTGGGAATGGTCAGTGGGAGGTTCATGGTTGGACTAGATCATCTTCAAGGTCTTTTCCAACCGAGATTATTCTGTGATTCTGTGATTCTGTACTGCACTAGAAAGAAAACTGTAGGAAAGAGGGAATCACTGGTAATTCCCACTGCACTATTACGTGTCCCAGAGAACCAGACAGTGGTGGGCACTCTTAGAGAGGATATGCCAAAGAGAATTGCTTTTACAGGCTTTCTGGTTACCAGATGCATTTAATAAATGATAATGATGTTTGAAATGAATGGATGAATTCAGGAAGAGCAGCTTTTATGCACGGTATCACAGCAGAAGCAGCAGAGGCTGCTTCGTTGTCTTCATGGCGAGCATCCCCCCTGTTCCGGAGCTGCCAGTACTGACATCCAGCTTTGCTGATTTGCAGGGCCCAGATGTAGAGCATCTACAGTTTTAGACGTTTATCTTAATCAAAGGCTGTGCTTATCTTGGACTTGGGATGAAGTTGACCCATGAGCTGAACACTGAAATGATTATGTTAACTCATTTTACTGCTACCCTGATAGGCTATGAGAATAACATTATATATCTGGACAGATAGATAGCTGGCTGGCTGGCTGCCTGGTAGTAATTTTAAAGCTCAGTACTGAATTTGCTGAATAGCATTAAGGTCTGCAGTATAGTTTACAGCTTATCGTTTAAAAGCATGTCCCCAGTTGTAGGTGAAGCACCATGTGGGTATGATCAACTGATCTTTTTATATTTACTTCTGATGGCTTTTCTCGTGGCCTTGTGGAAGAAATGCAAGGACAAAGTCATTCATTCCCATTCTGTCTCAATACTTCACGCTTGTTTGAAGTGCTCATGCACAATGCTTATTGTTTCTTTTAGGTTTCATTTTGTCTAGGGTTTGCTTTGATACAACAAATCACCTACTTTTTTTACAGTTCATGTCCCTCGGGGCTCAAAGTGTATTTTCCAGCTGGTTTAAATGGTTTAAGAAGATAAATCCCCCAGACCTCCAAAGAGATTCGTATCACAGATCATGGTATTTTTTGAAAACCCCGTTCAAAAGGTGCTGAGTGCAGGCAATTGTGCTATGAAGAGGAAGGGTCATGGCCATCTTGCTACCCTTGGAAGGGTCATGTTACTACCAAACACCAATATTTAAGTGGAATAACAACTTTTATGGCAAGTCCTTACCTCTTTCTCTTCCTAACTTCCAAATGGCCAAAGTCCGGTGAGTGTTGGCTACCCCTCTCTTGTATGCCAGCCAATTATTTTCTGACCTTTTTTTAATGAATTTTCCTGACCTGCATTTGTACCAGCCACTTGGCACCACATTGTTGAGAGCGGAGAAGCTTGGCAGGGTGAGCTAGCCAGGCTGCGTGTGGCCGTGCCACCAGGCTGAAAGCCAGTGGCTAGACCAGCAGAAATTCATGGGAGAACTTGCCAAGGAGTGCCCTTATTTTTTAAAGTTGTATGTCAGTTTATTTTAATAAAAGCAGTGAAACCCAAAATGAAAAGTTGGGTATTTGAGGACATGCTGTGGGTCTGATGACTTGGAGCTACGTACAACTGTTCAGCATGGTGATGCACAGCTAAGGTCAGTGGAAAAGGGAGAAGAAACAAGTTTGGGGGAAGATTCCCAATTTCCAGTGGGACAACTGACAGATGTTTCTTGTTTCTCAGTGTAATGACATTTGTTTTTAGTTTTAAAAGACTAACTTGTGCTACATTTTTGTGATCAAGTGCAAGGGTGGTTCTGCAGAACAGGAGGTGCATCATGAAGCATTAGCCAAGTTTATTCTGGAGCAGGATCTAAACCCCCAGCAAAGGGGTGACGGACCCTTGCCATGTTAACTTGAGAAATCCTTCTACCTCCATCACTGTCGTCTTTTCCTGTTGGTAATTTCAGTTGCATGCAGGCTTCTACTGGAGATGATCGTAGTACGTATACTCCTAGGATAAACATCCTAGCTGCTGCTTTTCAGATCCCATTTATATGGGCTGGAGCTGCGCCGTTGCCAGATCAACCAAGTGGGAAAGTTGGCTTTGCTCCATATAAACAGCTCTGATTAAGCAAGCCACACTAAATTTGGAAAAGAATTAGGGGAACTCATTTTTCAACTACCCTGGAGTATTTTATCTCCAGTTGCTCCATGTTATCATTTCATGGGAATAGTTTCTATAACTCATGACTGTTTCCATCATGTTTATTTTCAGATAGTGTATTTTTATCTTCTGTAAACCAAAAGAGTTTAAAGATCCATCGACGAACAATGGATCAACGGGCTGTCCACTTCTTTTCCCACCCACAGGTAGCGTTGCAATTCCTGTTGAGCCGAGCACTACAAGTCCAGGTCCTTGTGTGGTCCCACTCACAATCTGTTCAAAAAAACTTTTATTCTAATTTTAAGAGGAGGCAGTATTTTGAATGTAGAGATTCTTTGCAACAAGTAGTGCAAAGATTGGAGTAAATAGCCTGAAACATTTGCTCCTCGGTTCGTGTTTTGGTTGATTGTAAATACAGTCTGCACATAAAATCTACACTGATGTCATATTTCGCACTTAATATATATTATGAATTGCATAGTTCCTTTCTCTTTGGTCATCATACTTTAAGCTGATCTAAGAAATGTTGACAGTGAAGAATCACACTTCTGAGACAATTTAGCCATGATTGAAAGACTTTGCCAAAATTACAGGTATTTCCTGTGATTGTTGAGGGTTTTTTTCCCAACACCAGAATTTTGTTCTTTGTCCCACTTCCTCTACAAATTTTTACTGCAGGATGCAGGCAGTAGTCAAGTGAGGTCCAGTGTCCAGGAGCCCTCTGTAACAGATTAAGAGGCCGCTGCAAACTGGAAAATAAAAAGCCGCGGTGGAAAATAGGGGCAAACCCTGAGCAGGAAACTCCACTGGGGCTGGGGCCAACAACATCCTACTGCTGGCTGGGACCAGAATTAAAAAAAACATGCTATAAAGAAGGTTTTGGGAAGCTTTGTCCTTATTTGGAGAATAAGTTTATGCCTCTGCCCAAAGCAGGCTGGTTTTAAAAAGGCTGGCAGAGGGGCAGGGATTTTCTGCTTCAGCAGCACCGGTATCCTGCTATTATACACAAGCACATCCTGTAATCAGTAGATCTCAAAAAATCTGGTCTCTTAAAAATGGAGGGTTGGAGTCTAGATTGTCACCTGATGCCGTCCCATGAGTAAATCTGTGAAAAATTTACATACCTGAAAACTTAACCTGGCCGCCTGACATCCCTCCAGCTTTGTGTAACCACTGCCAACGAGCCGTCTCCTCGCAGGGCTTGAACAGGCGGCAGGTTTGTAACCCAGCAGCAGTGTGTGATTGGAAAGGGGCAGGAGTGGGGCAAAAGGGGCTTGCAGTTTAGTTGAAGGCAGCGATCACTTTGATGCTTAAGAAGGAGAAGGCTCCAGCTCACCTCTCTGAGCTGGTTACACGGGGGTAGCTGGAATGAAAGGTCGTGTCAATATTGTCCCTAAACTTGAGAGATGCATCAAATTCTGTGCATCAAACTGAAAATAAAACTGCAGAAGCAGAGGAGCTGACGTATAGCTTTTTCTTTTGCATGCTAGTCCACGTAACTACAGTGAGGTAAATGTAATGATCAGAAAGTTATGGAGTAATTAAATACTGTGCTATATGAATTGATGAAATTACCTCTGACAGCCTGGTGATGTCCCGCATTAGGAGCAAATTGGAGCTGGACCTGAAATAAACACCTTACAAAATCTTTTGCCATTGCCTATCTCTGTGGACTCCTTACCAAACTAGCTATTTTTCCATGGCAGTCTCAGCCACATATATTTGGGGTTTTTTTAATGGAAATAAGGTGACCAGAAGTGGTAAATCTTTAACCATAGCATCTTCTACACCAGAGCATCCCATGCACTTTGTCCTGTAAAATCCCATGCACTTGCTCTCATAATGATCCATGGCTTTTCTCTTTGTTTAACCGTATTTAAAAGTATTTAAGATGTAAAAAGGCACGAACATTCTTGGGAACTGTGCTGACATTTAAACCCCTTTTTTTGGTGAGAAATGGCAATAAAATCAGTAGTAATCCGGAAGTTTTTCATGGTTACTTTAGAAGGACTATGCTTACATCCTTGAAACAGCAAATCTGTCCAGATCTCTCTGATTTCATCATAGCTGCTGCAGACTCACAGCCTGTTGTATAAAATAAAGAAACATCATGAAGACTCCCAGTGAATCCCTTTTGGTGGTAGTGTTGGTGGGTGGCTGAGAGGAGTTCATCAATCTGCAGGTGGTTCAGCTTTTCCAGGACTCTGGAGGTCATGGTGCTTCTTGCTGGTTCCCCTCTTTGGGCCTTCAGGAGTGCTGAACGCCAGTCCTGGTTTAGAAGCCCATGTGTATAAAGGCTTCAAGAAATCTCAGCTTGGAAACTACCATTTTTTTTGTCTTACACAGAAAAATATATTTCTCCCCAAGCAGAACAAAATAAAATTTTGGAAGCATCAAAATTGCTTGGGGTGTGAAATTGCATTTCTCTGTTGTATGCTCAGAAGAAAACCCTTTGTCATGGAGTTTCTTCATACAAGGAAAAAAGGGATCTCTCCAGATGCTATCTAGACCATAGTCCAGGTTTTGGTTTTCGCATCGCTGCAGACTCTTTGAGTCACATATATGCTCATGGCTTTAACTTTTAGCTTCACTTCCCTGTTTGTGAAGCATTTTTATTTCTTTGATAGTGTTAATAGTTAATTACTTGTAAATTGCTCTAAGATTCTCAGAAATGAGACTGTCTGTGGTTTTATTGCTGTTATTGCTACTGATGAGATCTTGAGCGTAGCAAGACAATACAAGATTAGTGTTTATTGCAGCATGACTGGGTATCTGTTTACATTAAAACAAAAGAAGAGACTGCAGTGCCCAAGCCTAGAAAACATCCTTTGTAGGAGCTTGGAATCAGCTTTAAAATCTCACTATGTGATAAAATTGGCTAATATGGCTAAACAGTAGCCAGTATCACTTGTTTCTTTGAAACAAGTTTCTTTGAAAACCTTATCAGCTCTTGAACACCCATGACTCCATGGCTGTATGTCCCAGGGAGAGGCCGATAGCGTCTTAGAGAAATGGATTTGGGGTATGTTTTGCCTACTCTTAGAAGGAAAAACAACATTCAAACGCCAGTGTTTTCATGCACAAATTCCCTCTGTGCTTGGTTTCACAGCAGCTGAATGCATCTCCAAGGGTTTTCTGATCTGCTGTACAGCAAGTGGCTCTTGGTACGCTTGGGCAATATTTTGGGTCGCTGGTGATAGCTGCTTTGGTTCTGCATTACAGTTTCCGAACTCACATACATTAAATGCGATTAAATCTCTGTTTCTGCTTTAGGAAAAACAGAAGCTGTCATCAAAAACTTCAGCCCACACTACAGACGCCAGTACGCGGTGGCTTTCTGCAAACACGTGCAGGATGAGCTGGAGCAGCACCGGGATTCCCAGTCCCGGTTCCTGAAAACCAAGGTAGGAGGGCACGTAAGGCCTTCCCCATCCTCAAGCTGTCATATAGCTCTGCTCTCCTGCATGAAATAATTAACACATTGACCATTTAAATCACACATTTAGTAGTCGTAACGTATGAAAAGCATGAGCTGGAAGTGTATCCGCCACTGACTGGGCTCGGTTTTCTTGTTTTTCCCAGTTTTGAATGCCCTCGAGTAAAGTTGATAGGCGGTACAGATACTCAAAGCTTCTAAAAATCAAACCCAAAGTATTTTTAAAGCTATTTAAATGTTTCTATATATACAAGCGCAGTACAGAAATGTTCTTTCAGCTCCTTATATTGGATAGTTGAATACATAATAAATGTGTATCTAGGACATTTTATGTCTGTACTTTCTTATATATAATCCAGGTGTACACAGTAGATTTGCAAGTGCAGATGTTTGCAAGATGCAGATGGTTCAATCAGGTTTTAGGTGGAAAAGTTACATCTGGGTGCAGGTTTAAAGTTTATTTTTGAAAATTCATCTTTGTTTTGGTCTTGTGTGGTTGTCTTACCGTATCATGAGAAGAACATCTAGGTGGAGTTGGACGCTTGGACAAAACTAGTTGCTTCCTGCTGATTGCAAGGTTTTACAAGAATCTTGAGACAGAGATCATACATTCAGGGCAGAAATTAATGTAGGAAACTTAATTAACCCTTTCAGCCATGGCTATAGGGTTCCATAAAAAAGATGGCAATAATCCCCTCTGTGAAGTGAGCTATGGAGAGCTGTTTGTTATGAGAGACAAAAGTCTCTTTATTAGAGGAAAATGCAGAGAACCAGCCTTCAATATTAAGAAGAATCAAATCTAAATGTTTCAGCTGTGTTGGAAATTACAGGTTTCCAACACTCTTGAAATGAGTAGGGTAAAGCAGTGAGGTGGAATGCAAAAGGTAGGATAATAGAGGATCCGTGTCTTTCAAAAAGACACATATCAGTTACAAGAGCACATTTTGAGTTCAGCATGCCAACCGAAAGGTAAATAAGAACGTCTCTGTCTCAGAAATCTGGAAGTATTTTTGGAAGGCAGAGCCCTTCTACTGCCTCTTCACCTTAGGCTTCAAGAATTTGATTGTGATGTAGTATCTACCCAAATCAGAGAGATGTTTATGACTCCAAATTGCATTTGAAGACTCAAAAGACCTTGTAGCAGCCTTATGGAAATGTAGAAATAAACACTTCAAAATGGTCAGTAATCCAGAGTAATTTCAAATCTCAAAAATTGTCTTTGTAGCCCCCAGCAGAAGCTGGAACGGTCTTATATGAAGCAGAGCTGCTGCATTTTGCTGAGGATCTGAAGAAGTGGAAGGACAGATATGTCGTTATCAAAAATGACTACACTGTGGATTGCTTTGAGACTAAAGAGGTAAATGCTTCTTCCTCTTATGTTCTTCTATGCTCCCAAATAAACTGGTATCAGGTGAATTTGCTGCTGTTGCTGCCTTTCTGTTAGCAATGATAGGTGAAATGTCCTCGGCAAGGCAGCTCCAGCCTTGCAGACCTGGATGGAAGCTCCACGGGGATGGCTGAGGGTACAACCAAGTGCCTTGCATTGGCCATATACATTAGCAAGAAGTAGAAAATCATTTTAACTGTGCTTTGAACCTTCCTTTGCCTATCACAAAAAGCTTCTCATCTGTATGTCATTGTAATACATCCCTACTCTTCTGCAGTTGGATTTTAAGTAGCAGTTTTTGGGTGGCTACAAGTTGACCGCAGTGAAGCTTTTCATTCGGCAGCTGCCATAGTCAAACTAGTCCTGGCTGACAAATGAAACAAATAGGGCTTAGAAGAAAATCCCATCCTTTTCCCCTCCCTTCTGTCCCTGACACTTCACCACAGCTGATAAGCACTGAGAGAATATTTTAAAATATGTGTTTTACATTTAACCATGTTTTAGATCTGCTGTGTCTAGGGAATATATCCAAAATTCAGTCTGACAAAAAAATTTTCCCTTTGGGAAATATCCCCATGCATTAGCTTTGTCAGTGAGTTGTGTATTTTATGTTTTCCCTCGCCTTAAATCTCTACTTGACTCCCCCTCTCTTGATTTTCCAGGCCTACCAGAAAGGAGCCAGCCCTAAATATCATGTTCTTCCTGCAGGAGGCAAAGTACTGACTTCAGAAGAAGATTACAATTTGCTGTCTGATAAACATTTTCCAGATCCTGTTGGTAAGCCCTGCTCAAAGCTGAACTGCCAAACCCCAGGCTCTGTTCCTTACGCAGACCTCTTCTGGCAAGCCTTTCAGGCTAGACTTTAAAACCGGGTGACAGAAGATGCACACAGCCCTTTTCCTAAGTCACAGCACAGCTCCAGAGTGGACATACACAGATGCTATAAGCTAATGTTCACAGAAATGCTGGCTCCCTTTTTTCTCCAGCATCCCGGCACAAAGCTGCTGGAAGCTGTGCAGAAGCAGGGCAGGAACCACACCACCATTGTTCCCAGGCTTTGTTAATATTCCTGGTTTATTTGTTTCCATTTTTAGATGCCAGCTGCCCGGGTTGACTCACAGTTGATAATAAGTCCCACAGAGAGGGCAGGAAGGTTGCTGCTGCTGAACTTGTTGTTTCTGGGACGGGAACCGCTGTGGTCCTGCCTGCCCCCACTCCATGAAGACTGAGAAAATTTGGGCTTTAAGCAAGTGGATCTCATCTTAAAGAGTCAGATTTGGATAATGGGATGCCACATAAGGAAAGGAATAAGGGCAGCGTGTAGACAGGGTTTTTTTAAAGTTCTGTCTCATACCACTTGAAGTTATGAATGCTGGGAGGTGTCTCCCTTACACCCCTTTCCCAAGGCACAGGTTGGTCAGAGGGTAGCATGGGGCAGCGGTGCCTGGAGGTGTCCTCTGTGTGTCACCACAGCTCTGCAGAAGTTGGAGTTGAGTGACGTGGAGCAGTCCAAGGCTGCTTGCGGTCTTTCCGTGGCTCTCCCTTCACAAAGGGAGTCAGTTAGTCCTTTAGGGCCCTTCTCCCTTCTGTGCAATGCTGAAGGCCCTCCGAGATGAACCTCGGGCTCTCGATGCACACTACTGTGACAAGATTGGGTTTGGCCATCCATAGACGGTGTTGTACAGCACCTCCTGTGCACAGTGACTCAGGGCAAGTGGAAACTGGAGATACTTAATGCTTCCTTTGCTTCACCTTCAAGGGCTTGAAGCAACACGTCATAAGGCCACCTTGCACTTGTGTTTGGAAACCCTGGAGACAGGAAAACCGCTGCTGTTCCTACATGGTTTAATGCAGTTTGTTTCTATACAAAAGACCATGTGATCCTATATTGTCTCTATGTGGAAGAGACCAGAGCTGCCCACTAACTTACTTATTTGCCATGAAAACCTTTTCCCTAGCAGCTACAATCCAATGAAATAGTTTCTCTGGAATTTTACTAAAAGTGTGTAGTTTATGGCTACCTTGGATACAAAACAAGAGGACATCAAGTTGCTGTGGTATAATGTACAGAGGTGGTTGGTGCCTGCTGTGTTTGCCCATCCCATCTCTGTCCCCCTGCCTTCCCTGCCCAATCGCTTGGATCAGGAAGGCTTGATTTTTTCATAAATCATGCTTCCCTGCTAGCAAAGGTCTGTTCTCTCTGTCATAGCAGAGGAAAAGAGCCAACCCTCCCAAGAAATCTGCAGATTTCAACTGGACATGGTTTTTTTTGTGTAGGGTCGAGTGAGAAGGATGTCGCTCAAGCCTTCGTTCAGCTGCCGAGGGAGTTCCCGGTTTACCTGTGGCAGCCCTTCGCCCGGCACAGCTGCTATTGCTTCCCGGAGCCAGAAGCTCAGAGGCAGTTCAGCGCCGTGCTGGGGGACTGTGTGAGACACTCAAACCACGGTGAGTGCAGAAAGAGCCTCCTCTTCCTGTGTGTCGTTCACCTCGGTGGAGATTTAAATAGCTATTAGAGTAAAAAAGCTGTAGAAAAATGCAAGTCACTTAGGAAAGATACTTGGCTTTCAGTGCCTTGAGGAATGCATTAACATACTCCTTTTTGCTTTGCTGGGAGTGCAGTTAGGTGGGATTTGAGCTGCAGTGTAGTAAGCTTGGGTAGAAAACATGGGAATTGCTTTGAAAGTTACATTCCCCTCCCTGTCAGCTCATCTAAATCCAGTATCATGATACAGAATCATTGGAGATTTTCACTAAATACGTCATGGCAAACTGCCACCTGTGTTTGCAAGCTTGGCCAATGCATCCCAGATGTAGTAGACCAGGTTTGTACAACGTGGAGGGGATGTAGTCTCCCAGTACATTTCAGTAATGTTCTCCATGTATCACCAAGGGTCAAACATTTGATGTTTTCTGTGGGTGTTTAGGTGGCAGCTCATGCCTCAGCTGTGGTTAAGCTTTGTAGGAAGGACATGAATGGTATGTAAGACATGGAATTGATTGTTTGCACAAGGGTGTTCTGCTGATCAAGGATGCCAATTAAACTCAGACACCGGAGTGAAAAGAGTAGGCTGATTTTACTGTTAATAATCAAAGGATATAACTAAGTACTACAGAAAATAAGCAGTAAGAAAAATACAGAATAGTACACTTAATTATTAATAACTACATACAGTTAAGCAAGGCAACGCACCTAATCATTACTACACGACCGGGAGAACAGTGATTACGAAGGATACCTCACCCCTTGCACCCGTTCCCATCATCCAGACCCGCAGGCGCTGGGCAGCCCCGGTTACAGCGAGGATTTGTTGAGCCTTTCCCAGAGAGTGGGAAGTCCTACGCGGTGCCTGACCCGTCGGTGAGGCTTCCAAAGTCGCTGTGAGCGGGTCCAGCCTTATATACCAAAAATCACCAAGCCAGAATAACTGTCACCTTTGTTTTGAGTGGAAACATCTGGTTTCATCCTCCTGTTGGATTCCACCCAAAGCCTGACCAGGGCTCGGGGGGGAGAACCAAGGGAGTTTCTAACAAGGCCGAACACTTGGGTTCTCAGCCTTGAACAACATCCTTGCGTCCCATCCTCGAACAAGGCTGAGCGAGGAGAGTTGGATCCATTCTCTCAGCATTTCATCCTCACTACTGACTATATTCTGTCTAAGCTGCATCTTTCACTAGCAAGCTTACATATTTTGTTAATGATCAGATACTAATTAATAAATGCTAATGGTAATACAGATTTTACTAATTAGCAGATACTAATAATGTGAGGTTCATCTAGAGGTCAACTTTGTTTTGGGGCCTATTATTCAGGCCCTAGTACTACAATGGGTTAATTTTAAATCTCACTTTCTGGGTGTGTTAGACTACAAAACTAAAAAACCCCAAACTTGTGACTTGCTAGGATTATAAAAACAACCTTGCTCCCATAAAATTGGAAGTCCATTTATGAGTTGGATCCTTCAGAAAAAGAAACGCTTTCCTGTTTTTCAGATGACTTTTCTCTTTTTCCATCAAGCTGACCTGGTTGCCCCACTGGTGTCCAGGATCTTCCATGCCTTTAGTGTCATTTTCAAACCCCATCTGCTCCTGCTGCCGTTGGTGGGAGATGAGAACACTCAAGAACTTCTCCAGCAATCTCAGCTACTTTGGCCTGAGGCCCGTGCTTGTAGATAAATGAATTGACAGTGCAGTGTATGAACTGTCCCTTTTACTTACAGAATTGGCTCCTAATGTATTTTTTTTAGCTGTCACTTTTGTGTCTTGGTCATCAGCTTCACCCCATTACCCTCAGACAGCTGTCTCTGGATCCTTCTCAACGGCCATCTCTTTTCCTTTGTCTCCATAGCCAAAGGCATTCCTGGTCTTCTTTAGGACTCCATTCTCATGACAAAAACACACATTACTCTATTTCTAGGCAGTTTCCTAAGATGTGCAGTTACTTGCATGGTGCTCAGTGGTGGTTGGTGGTAGGTGCCTTCTTCGCAGGATACGCAGGACTCTTGTTCCTGATGCTAGCCAGGTAGTTTACACTCCCCTGACACTCAGTGGTGCCCCTCTCCAGCTCGTTTCCAAGCTCATGCTGAAGGCGATGAGACGCAGCGTGCCCTTCAAGCTCTGACAGCCTCACACAAACCAGAGGAAGCAGCTACAATGCAACTCTGTGTAGGAGTGGAGAGGCTGAGGGCTGAAACACCCTGGTAGGCAAATGCCCAGTCATGGGGACTATAAAGACTATTTCATGGCTAACATAGGTTGGAGGCATCAATCTAGAAGGAACAAACCTTCACTCGACACTTGCAAATAGCTTGAGGGTCAGTAAATATTCCCTATATAGCTGCCAGAGGAACCCCAATTCCCATAGTGTGCCTGAGGGCAAAGCCTGCCTCTGTGATTTTCATTTCTGATTATCCTGGTTTTAGCTGGGGCGGTCGTACAGTATGAAAGCGCTCCAGCCTTTGGAAAGCCACCCCTTTGCTCCTCACTGGGGTTTGGTAAGGAGTTGGGGATACAATCAAGTTTTCCTGGCACTGTCAGTCTTCCATGACTTGAAGCCTGTTCATTAGGTTTGGGATTTTTCATTTCTCTCTTTTGGAGCAAGTGTAACGGGCTTGACAAAGCTTTTGGCAGCCTTTCTTTTTTTTTTCTTAAAGTTCAGCACATCACTCTAGGGGCCAGTTCTGAATTGGCAGAAGCTGTGACTAGATGACCTAATAGGTCTTTTCCATCTCCAATGCCTGCAAGTCTGTGTTTTATTATATTTCATATGGCTCAGCTATTGCTCATTTACGCATCTGTTCCAGGATTTGTCCCTCTCAGCTTTTTCTGCAGTCAACTTTTTATCTGACAGAAGATGCTTAGTGACACTGGAGCACCTTCATCAAGGCTCATCCTTTCTGTCACATTATTTCTGCTCAGCAGGCTGATTGGTAGATAAAACCAGTTTGGATTAAGACCTACTGTTACACCGGCAAAAGTGAACAGACTTTTACAGCTAGGGAAATGGGAGCCTGTATCTTCTGGATTTCTTGGAGTTACACCATCTCCTAGAAACCTAGGTTGCTGCAAACGGAAAAATGCTCACTGATGAGTGCGCCAGTAACCTTAACTCCCCTTGGAGTGAACTTCTTCAGGGTTTTGTTTTTAAGGAGTTCATATTGATTTATATTCATTCTCACATAACTGAAAGATGTTACTTTATTAATACTTTTTAAAGTATTTGCAAACCATTCTACCTACAAAAAACCAGGTATCTGAACAATCCAACAAAGTTATAGGCACGTGCAGTAATACAATAGGTAATAAGGCTCGTGATGTAAAAATCGCCTGTGCTCTTTTATTAAAAAAAAATGAAAAGAGAGAAGAAACATGAAAAATCCTTCGAGATCGATTGTGGAACATAATTTAGTGGGATAAGGAGCACCAGCCAAGGCAGCACTCACCCCTCCCTCTTCTAAAAAGTGCCGAGTTAACGTTTGCCAGGGCAGATTTGGCAAGGACAGGAGAAAGATGTAATGTCTGATCAGAAGTTGCCTTTCTGTCTTTTCTATAATCTATCACTTCTGGAAAGGAAAGTATCACAGTGGGCTTTAGCCAAAAGCTTGGGGGAGTTTTCAGTTAAAGTCTGTTTTCTCCCAGGAAGCAGAATTAAATACGGACTCTTGCTGAACAGAAAACTGTAGTGAATCAGCGTGTGGTCTTGCGATGGGAGCCGCCCTGGCATTCAGCTGTTTCCTCTCTTTAGAGTCCCTCTGTTATAAATAACTGGTCCAGCCTGTGTGTTTCTGGGTTTTCTGGTCGTAACTCATGGTCAGGAGAATAATTACAAAAGCATTTGGATTTAGTGATCACTGCTTGTAAATATGATTCAGATGTACAGATTGCGGGTTCTCCCCTTCCCCGCCCCCCCCCCCCCCCAATCTTCCTATTGTGTTTGTCCTTTATATTAATTGATAAGAGTTTGCAGTTGAAGGGGACAATTATTTCCTTCATTTTCAATGGAATATGTAGATCTTTTGCACCCTTCTTGGGTACAGTTCAAATAAAGCATATTTAAAACCTTTAAAATGAATCTAAGCCAGTCAAGACCTGACTGGCCATGACTTTAAAAATATTCCAGCACGACCAGATGCGTATGCTGAGATTCTCTGAATTACTCTCACTCTGAAAGTTGATTGATTAATCTGCATACAGAAATCATCCCAGTTCAGTGATTCATCTGGGCAGCTCCTGCTTTCTGCTTTGCAAGTCGGCTTTTGTGATGCCTCAGGATTTGGGGAGAGGATCAAATGGGATCAGTTGGGTGTAAACAGGAGGCTGGTCAGTACGCTTGTCCCATGCTTCGTCACCACAATCTGTCCTGTCTTCTTACTAAACTCCACTTCTACCTATTTTCCAGGGTGAGGGTGCTCTCCAGTGTGTGTGTTGGGGTTCTAAGTGCCAGCAAATAGAGAAGGAGCCATGGGCACTCCCCAGGTTCGAGGTGCCAGCACCTGGAGAGATGTGTGTGAGAGGTCCCAGTGCCAGCAGTGGGAGGAGGGACCACAGAGCACAGGGGCACACAGGGGCAGGGCCATCATCTGGTGAGACCAGAGTGCTTTCCTAACGAGCATCCACCAGCCGTGCGTGTACGTAGGCTTCACTCACTAGCAAACTTCAATCTGGACTATCTGGTAAGTAGGTGAGGAGGGGTGGGAGCCCATAGAGACACCATAGGATGGGGACCACTACTGAGGGGCCATAGGTCCGAGCCAGACACGAGGGTCTGAGGGTTACTGCTGGGGGGAACATAGGTTTGGCCCTGCTAGCAGTGGGGGCAGGTGTGGAAGGATACAATGAAAGCTGCAGTTGTTGGGCTACCAGATTGGCAACTCTAACATAAGCCATACTTGCACTTGAGTCCCTTTTCTGGCTTAGTTCGAGTTAAATATATTTCTAAATTGCTTTTCACCAGTCACATTATGACCCTTCTCCTGTGAAAATTAATGACTGTGTAACTTTGCTCCCATTAAAAAAAGAGATGACTGTAAATTTGCATACTCAGTATACAGAACTGCTACTATCTAATCTTGGCCATTATCTCAAAAGCTCCATCAAAAAGCTTCCTTCCCTCCAAACTGTCCATTCTTTACCAACAGCTTTGTAATTAAGGACTTCAGTGGGCTGCATTAAAGAACATTGTGTGCAGCTCTGAAATGCTACGATTCATTTCTTATTGAATTTATTGCCTAGGCATAGGATATGAAACATTATAATGGGCATATTTGCTGATTTCAAAGCTTTTTGGCTTTGGGCAATTAATATGATAAATGAAAGGGTGAGTTAAATTAGTTAAATGACATAAATGTGCATATAGAAAGATAACGTTGAGAGGAGGTCTCTAGATCACAGCATGTGACAGAAATTATATATCCTAATACCACTTTCATATCAACTTCCTGACAGAAAGGGGCAGCAAGGAGAATTTTCTGCCCATGATATTATTTTTTAACTTTCCCTCCCTAAGTTTTGCCTCATTTGTGTATTTCTTCGGTTGACAGGAAGGAGCTGCTGACTGTTCACTGTTACTTCCAGGGAGCCTGATCTCAAGTGTCTGGGGAGGTCAGACCTTCATCAGTGTAGGATTTTATGTAATAAGTTTTAAAAACTTCTCAGGTTTTTAAAGAAGCTGTGCTTGAGTTGAAGTGGAGTGTGGAAGGAAATGGCTTCATTTTTGACTCCCATTTCCTCATCTGCTACTCCCACTTTAGATGTGGGCTGTAGCATGGGATTCATTGGTTTGCCTTTATCTCCATGATCCCTACACTTTCATCCACAGCTTGGATTTACTTTCGTTTCCTCTCCATCCCCATTTTCTTAGTGAAATGGTGAGGACTGCACAGCTCAAATTTTGGGGGAAATTTGCTGCTGAAATGGCCACCTAACCCTCAATGGAGAAGCCCTGTCAATCCCAGAATGGTGATAATGAGGGAAATGCTCAAAATATTCATAGTGCTCTAGTATTTCCCATTCTCCATTTTTTAATCCTTTATGTTTGTATGCCCTGAAAATCAGACTGAAGTTTATTCCGAATGCTTACTTAATTTTTTGATATTTTAGGAGGTCTTCTCGTTCCTATATGAGGTTACCAGCTATTGTGTTTCACTTAGTATTTGCTGTTAAAAGTGAAGAAGCCCGACCACTTGGTGCTGGGATAGAGGGGAGTCTGCGTGATGAGAAGGAGAGTACAGCTAGCTAATTCTGGGAGACACAGAGTTTCACTTCATGATTTTATTTTCTTTCATCTGGTTTGATTTCACATCCTTATCTTGATAATCACCCTCATGAAACAGGAAGCTAAGGGACTTTCAGAACCATATCCTGTCATCTCCAATTCAACCATAAATAACAAAAAAAAAAATTAGAGAAATAAATACATTAAAGAAGTACAATGAAGAAACACATTAGGCAAGAGAGAAATACAGAATGTACTTTCAAGCTTATGCATGGCCCTCTGTCACAGCTTGGCTATTGTCAGGACAACTAGGATGGCTTCAGGTTTTTTTTCTCCATCTCTGGCTTTCAGGGTTGCCATTAGCCATTGTCCACATTTCCTTTTTCAACTCTAGATGGCAGGTGTTTTTCTCATAATTATTTTTAGCTTTCCTTTATTACAAGTATATAGTGTGTGTAGAGCTTACCAACTCTTAGACTATAATTCAGAATAATTACTGAAGCACTGATAAAGGTTGAGAAGATGACATCAAATACTAGAGTTGAAGGATATATATATCTCCATATACAGAGCAAAGAAGCTGTGACGAGTCCAAATTGGACTTTGAAAAAATTTCTGAGTCTTCATGTTGCAAATGGGGTGGCTTTTCTTCTCCAAAGAGGGCAGCGGAAGGGAAGGATTTTCTTGTTGCCTTTTTCTGATGAGGTGCGGAAGGACCAATTAAAGTAGAAAGGAGGAGGAAATTGCTTTTTTTGATGTTAAAGAAAAATGTCCTTCTGCATTGGGATGAAACCAAGGCCTTTCTGAAAGTTTGCGTGATAATTTGGGGTGGGAGAAGGTATGAATGGAGACAAAATATTCAGCCCTCCACCCGCCCGACTCAAACCCTGGACTTGCGTCTTGGCTTCTCTCACTGCAGCTGCTGCACTTTGATTAATTAAATCACTTTATGGCTAATAAGATCATATCTCCTGTGATCCACATGAGTGGCTGAGACCACGGCTGGACTTTCACCAGACAGATATCTGAGGTCCAAATGGACTTTTCAAAACTGATGTGTAAACTTCCATAGAAATATTAATGTTGTCATAACATTCAAAACCATTTTGCTATAAAGATCTTTGATAAGGCTTGTGGGGTGCCATGAAACTCATGAAATGTTTTAGGATACAATTTAGAAATTTTTCTATAATTTAGAATATTTTGCTGAAAATAAGACTATTTTTTTCTCTTTCTGCAATGTTTTTGCTCTACATCAGTTCTTTCAATCAGCGTGGCTTTTGCTTTTCCAGTAAGCCTGCTTGCCTATACTGTAGCTAGGATTTTCAGTCTGTAGGAGTTGCATTCATTCTGAAACACCAAGATGATTAATGTGCTAAAATCCTAATTGCAATTACAGTCTTCCTACCTCTCTCACCTCCACACCTTGGGCTGATTCTCCTTTTCTTATCTATTACCAAGTATGGGGTGGTGCAGAAGAGCCTTGTGCCCACCACCTTTGCCTATTTGAGGAGCTGTGAAGATAACAATTTCTGTGGGTTTAAGGTGGTGTATTCAGGCTCCAGCCTCAAAGTTCAGCAGCAGAAAAATTCTCGCCTGCACCAGGGATATGGTAGCTGGTTTGGAAGGCGCTTGGAAGTTGTTGGAGGTAAATGATACTGTGATTCTTTGTGTGTGTTTATACGGTGCACTCATGTTTTAGACTATGAAACATAAAGCTGCTGGTCCCAGCAGAGAGAAGTTCCTTGTAATCTGTCTCGTGCTGCTTTGAACAGCTTTAATATAGGCATTGCGTGTTGCGAAGCAAATAGTTAAACCTGCTGAATGTTGGTTTGATGGTCTCAGAGGGAACTTGTGCTGCAAAACTTTATTTTCTATAAATACAGCGTATTATTGCAGGGTTGTATCCTGTTTCGAAATGACCTCATCTAGCTTCTGTTAGTGGTTAGCAGCTTCATACCACATGATCTATGAATAATATGATAGTACATTGCTGTCAGGAAAACATCAGAGCTGTGGGGTTGACGCTTCTCAGATATACTTCACTTCATTCTCGATCTGGATAATAATATGCCAGGACTCCATTTTGTAAAAGTAAATGGTGTGTCCTTTTATTCAGAGGATCATTTTCAGAGGTGCTGTAGCTGTGTTACAAGCCCTGGGCAAACTATCTTTTCCTGAGGTCCAGTTCCCGAGCTCTTCTCATCTCCCCAGGTTCAAGCAGTTGGATTCACTCTCATTTTCTTACCTGCTGTCTTACCCTTTGGGACCATTTGCTTACTTTTTTTGAGACAGAAGTTTTCAGAACCTTATTTTTTGGAGTTGATGGCCATGGCCTTTCTTACCAACTTTCTGTAATATCTTACAATCAACAGCTCTTAAATGTGCTCAGAACTCAGGTGGTCGCTTTTTGCCGTATGATAACATGATGATCAGATGGTCTTGCTCTCTCTTAGCCGTTCTCCATGTCCTGTCCATAATCCTCTGTGTGATGATATTACTCATACACGACAGTAGAAAGTTGCTCATCTTTAAACAGAAACTACATGAGCAACAGGCAATAATCACCACAGTCCCTACCCACAGCAAATAAATCCCAGGCAGGTATTACCAGAAATGCTGGTAATATTGCAGGCTATTGCAGGAAGCCTGTGTTGCAAAGATCGCTCCTAGAAAGGGAAATTGTTCCTTGTCATGCTCATTTATTTTTATTTGATAGGCATCCCCTAACTGTGGTGTTGGGAGGTCGGCAGAATGATTCCTTAACTGCAGGAACATCTCTTGTTCCCTGATGTTCTCCAGCTGCCTTCACCCCAAATCCTCCAGTGGCTGGCAGCGTGCAATAGCTTTCTTTGAAGTCTCAGTACAAGAGATGGGAATGGTCTATGTATTTACATGGTTAGGACACCACAGGTTTTTAAAATGGCAGTGTTTTCTTTCAGCAGCTTCCCTCTGGTTTAGGGTTATGTATTTTCTTTTTTGCCAGCTTTTATTTTAAAAGAACCAAGAGCATGTATAATGGAAAGCAGAGGAAAGACAACAATCTAAATATATTTGACAGAAACATATGCCAAGGTGAGAGGGGGATGACTTGGAAGGATAAGAAAATTGTGAAAAATGTAATTTGTATTTCTTAGCATGAAATCTATAATGTTGAGGGTAGCAGTGTCCAGTGGAAATAGTAAGTGGTGGAAGCACCATCTTTTGAGACTACTAAAATCAAAGATAAGACATAAAAATTCCAAACATTTTTCAGCTTTATCCACCTCGTACTATCTATTTGTAGTATCACAAGAAAGAAGCCCCTTCACCGATATCTGTACGGACATTTTTCTTGTCCCAGAAAAATAGTGAATGTCGATCAGCAAGAAAGAGCTGCAAAATAGATGTTTTGGCACTGCCTTCACCTGAGCCAGCTTTCCACCAAACAGATGAGGAAGCAAAGTAATATTGTTGTGAGATCACATAACATTAAGTGCAGTTTCTACCTATTTATCATATTCCAAAAATTATAGTAAATGACAAACATTCTCCCCATCAGTGAAAGTCCACCGAACTCGACTCCTCGATCATCTTCTTTTCCTTCCAGTGACTGTCCTCCACTATCCTCCTGCCTTCCCCACTTTTTAACCAAAGTCAGACTGTGGTTTTGAAGATTTGAGGAGGTATTTGTAGGAGGGAACTACAAAGTACGTCAGGTTGATAGCGACTTGCGTTGGGAAGAGACATTTGACCGAAGCTGCAGTTCCTGAGGACGGTAGGCAAGAGGCAGGCGAGGCTACCTTCCTACCTATGGGCCTTTACATGATCATCTCTTATAAATACAACCACTGTTGGATGCCAGATTGCTTTAATATCAGTTACAGTTACCTGCAGGAAGAATTCAGGGACTGTATGGAAAGTAATATTCACTGACTGCAGAATCTTTCACCAAAGTGTAGGCAGCTGTCCAGCTCAGGAACGTATACGTAGACGCTGCGTATATGTATATATAGGTGCTGCAGGAAACAGATGAAGCCAGGGTGGATTACTTCCGAGTTTGGGTAGTCAGATGATGGGTGTTATGTCAGAATCAGCATTTCTTTAATTAAAACCCGTGCTCTGTGAGCTCAGACTTCTGGACTCCATGTTCATCTACATCTTTGGGCCTCAGGCTTTTGTGAAATGTCAGCCAAAAAGCTTAGATTGCTCTCAGTGGTTTAGCTCACTTTGGTAAAGCACTTTGTCCACAGTCATTATGCCCCTCCACTATTATTACCAATAAAAGTAATACATTTATTGTAAGAAAAGCCCTATGGGAGAAGGACATTTACTGGATTGCAATAGGGGCACTCAGTTTGTTTTGAAGAATGACATACTCAGTTTTTACACATCATAAAACATCCTGACTGCAGTTCCTTGGCTCTCTGAACAGTTTAACACGGTAATGCTGCTGCTGCATCCAAAAATCAGCGAGTCCCAGTTTGCAAAATTAGCCAAGACACAGAAGGGAACTGTGAACCACTGGTGTCTCAGCAGAGCAAACCACCCCATCAGTTCTGGGAGGTGGAAAATTCTTGTTGTCTGGTTATCGCATCCGACTGAGGTCCCACCAGGAGCTGGAGAAACATTTCCCTGCTCTTCCCAAACACAGACTTTTCCGTGTAGTTGCACGAGCAGTACAGAAATGAGCTGTGCTGCTACTTACACAACTTGTTGCCATTGCATTTGTTAAGGGGATAAACGATACGTCCTCTGTCTTCAAACACCTATTGGCATTCCTGTTGTTTGACGACCATTTTAGCCTCTCTCATGCTGCAATAGTGAGTTTGAATAGCTTCATTAATGACAATCATTGTTCAGAGGGGCACACAGTTTAAACTGGATATTGAAATGCTCACTTTTTAACAGCTAGTGTGGCACGTCAGGATATGTAACGTTAAAGAGTCATCTTCCTTTGATCGTAATTAAGAAAAATCATCATCTACGTGATTAAACATCAGCTGGTTTTGAGCTTTCTGCTACAGAGCACAGCAAGAGACCCAATGCAGCAGTCTGCAGTACATACAGAAACAAAATTTGAACTGGAATATAGATTTCATATTACCTGGATTTGCTGAAAGTCCACAGTTTTAGCTAGAGGCAGTGAGGTCTGCAGCACTCATCTTCTCTGGTAATGAGGCCTATTTATAGAAATATTTGCACAGATGTCTTCAGTTTTTTGACTGATGTAAGACTGGTCGATCTATGGCTACAGAGGAGACCAAATTCACCAGGGCGATTAATTTCCGCTGCTGTCTTCAGACACACACAAGAAGTGTTAGTGAGTCAGAAAAATTGTTCCGATAGCCTTTCCCGTGGGGCTTTTAAACAATGTGCCAGTGCATGTCCATCTTCAAACAAAGGTGCAGCTGTCCGGCCGTGGGTGGGAGAGCACGTAGGAACTTGAGACTGCAGATTTCCTCGTTACTCCCCGTAGGACCAAACATTCATCTGCCAAGTGACAGAGAAGGAGCCGCAGCTCATAGCCTCAAGCACCTCGTTAGGGGACTGCGAGTCCCACAGCAGCTGAAACGTCGGATGCAGCTGAAATGAGGAATGGGACCCTCTAAGTTAACACTTCTGCACCAGGTGTCGAGTAGCCTGGTCCTCTGTGTATCATTTTGATGAGTTAAGGTTTGAGGTTTGTTTTTTTGTTGGTTTTTTTTTTAAAAAAGACGGGTTTAACCTGTTTATATGCTGCAGGGAAGTTCATTCCTACAGACAGCTTTCTGCAGTACTGAACAAACTCAGCCGTGCCTCTGAGAGATGTGCAAATTTGGGGAGATTCATAACATCATAGTGTTTCCAGATTTCCTTCCATCTTTTAAAAAGGAACGTTGTACCAGTTATTCTGTTATGTTTATAAAAGGAATCTATGGTTAGCAATATCTTATCTGGTATTAAAATTAAGCTCCACAATTGGATATGTAAAGATAGAGTCTCTAGGTGGGTTTTCTTATTTTAAAATTAAACAGAACAGTTTCATTTTGCTCTCCACAATTAAGCTGATGTTCTATTCATTAGCAACTGAAGAAGCTGCTTGGGTAATTTTCCAAGTGTGGACGAGCCTGGATTAAGCACGTAGCATCAGTCTGGGTACCTATAAAGTCTCACTGGCCTTTTGCTGGAGGACAGTCAGTGAACTTTATGGCTTTGTATGGGAGTTGGGTAAGGGTGACCTACAACCACCGCTGCACCAGGCTCCCCTAACATGCTCCACTTTCTATAAACAGCAAGGACAGTTGCATCACTCATGATAGGTGCCAGCTGGACTTGTTGAAGGGGAAGCCCCTGTGAGTGTGTTCAGGAGAGTGAAGCTCATGTCCTCCTTTCTGCTGAGGAACAATCGTTCCTGATAGCGCTGGGGTTTACCACCTGCCCTGTTTGCAGCTGCAGCATCTGCTTCCATCTCCCACGCACCATCCTCTCTCTTGCACGCAAACGGGGCGACCCCAACAGCTTATTCATTGTTTCTCTTGCTTTGCTGTGGCATAACGGAGCTGGCTGCCAAGCCAGCCGCAGTCCTGTAGCCTTTTCATAAACTGCTAGATCTGATTTACAGAAGCCCTGGCTCTTCCCTGCTGAGATCTTGGAGGACGTGCACCGCAGCTCCTTTCAGCTTGGGTACAATTCCCTTTTCTTGAGCCATATCCCATGAATGTGCCTCTGTCTTGTGTGCCTCGGCAACAGCTTCTGCACAGCCCAACACTGGATGGATTTAGTTGTTCAGTGCCTTATCACTGATGCAATCTTTTCCTCCTATGGAAAGTGAGAATGAAATTGCCTAAATTAAGCAATTGTGGTAGCCTTGAAAGATAAAGCTTCCTTTCTACTTTGAGCTGTTTTTGTAGTAAGGCTGCTGTAATTATGTTCTTCTCTTGTGTTTACTGGCATAGGAAAGAATGTGTGATTGGGATTTTATGGCACTTACAGCTTGGTATTTTTCCCATGAACTATTCAAATGAATCGCTCTTAGATTTTTAGCACCTTCTTTCCACTTCTGTGCAGGGTTGGGGACAGTCAGAACAGAGAGAAAATACTCCCTTGAGCATGGAGTTTAAAACCTGATGATCTTAGAGGGTAGACTTTTGTCATCTCATCAGATCCAAGATCCAGCCCTTTGGATGGTTTGTTGTCCCTTTTGGTTAGGAAGGAGCACAGCTGTGAAGAAGGAAAACATGTGAGTCACGATCGGAGGGCTGCAGGAGCTACAGTTCTCCCTTCCTCCAGCCAAGCCCAGCCCTCTTCTCATCAAAATAATCAGAGTTTAATTCTGGGAGGACAAAAGCTTTCAGATGCAACTCTCCACGAGTTTCTCAGGTGTAATACTCCATTCGTTCATTAAAGCTGCCATCAGAGGATGTTGTCTTGGCAGTGAACAGCCTGACTTACAACTCTTGTACTGATATTTTAGCATCCTAGTTTGTGATGCCATTAAAAATGCTGTAAATCATGGAGGTAGCAGTGAGTATGGTTGGGATTTTACCTGGCTGTTTTTCTCTTGTTTGATCATCATGTGGGCTTGAAGAAATTGTGTGATCTCTCTGGACCTCCAAATATCCCCAAACCAGGGATGGTATCTATAGAGTGGCATTGAGAGAGTGTTTACTGCACCTCAGTATGTAAAACATACCTTCCTGACGTAATTATTACACCCAGAGGAAACTCTGAAAGGGCAAATTCTGACATTTGGGCCCTTAGCTGATCTGAAACCTCATTGCCCGCCATGTAGATAATTCAAGCAGTAGCCAGGGTGAAGCACTGATGAAATTAATTGTAGGTTTCTGTAGCTTTCATTTTTGTGTAAAGCGTGTGGAGGAGACATTTCAGGCATTACTGTAGCGTTAGTCCTTCATGTTTCCCATAATTTGTATAATCCCTGTATTGCCCTTGGCATGTAAGCAAGCCTCTTATAAAGCTTCTTTCTTTAGAAGTTTCATGAACAAGTCAAAAGAAGTGTCTTGCTTGACAGGCAAGGCTTGAGAACGTACTCTCTGACTCTTCACATAGCCATTGTTTATACATATCAGTATCTTCTAAAGCAGCATACTTACCTTTGAGAGAATTAACATTCTTCTTCCCTTCTTTCTTCCTAATGTGTGCACAATAGCACTTCAGCTGATCAAGGCTGCAAGTAGATAACCCTGAAGAGGGGACAATAAACCATCGTGGCTTTGTTTTTCCCTTAAGATAATAATCCTCACAATAATCCTGAAGCTCTGTTTCATAGCAAAGACACAGCACTTGAATTCCTGAAGTATTTCAGTGGTGGTTTTTCTTACTCAGGCTTGTCAAGTGGCCTGATTGCTCTAGGGGGCTTTTCCACATTTTGAGGCAGAGGGACTGTTTCTCCTCACGACAAACTAGTTCTGCTGTGTAACTATAGCAGTCTTCCTTAGCTGTGTGGCTTTGTGTGCTTTCATGTGAAGGAGAGTGTTGGCTGCAACTCTCTTGAAAGCCTTTAGCAGTTTGGAAAGAAAAATTTGCCTGAGATGTAGTTTCTGTTACACGACTGGTTATCTGGAGTTTGTAAGAGCAAACTAGCTCGGCCACTTCTCATTCTTTTCCGTGCTGTGGTCTTATTTCTACAACAGTGTCACCAGGCTACCACATTGTTCTTGGGAAGAGCTACCATCTAGCAGCAGTAGCCACGGACAATAGCCAGATACTCCAGAGCTGTGGTTAAACATTCCTGAAATATTTAGGGAAAGCAGCATGATTTTGCCAGAAGTTTTTGTGCTTAATTGGTAGGAGCACGGTGCTTACTTCGTCCAGGTCTGTTTTGTACATCCATGAAAAATCATGTTGATCATTAATTCCTTAATACAACAAAGGGAATAAAAGATTACTGGGGAGTGTTAACTCAGGGTTCAGCAGTTTATCAAGAACGTACAACATGCCGCAATCAGCCGACTATCACTATCTTAAATTCTTAATCTTATCTCAAAAAAGTAGAACCTCCCAACTCTTGGCCCTGGTATGTGTTGTCAAAGTCTTCCAATGCACCACCTTGAATTGCTTATAGGTGTAAAGGCAAGGGATGAGCTTTGATATGTTAATGACAGCCTTGTCAAAGTCTACCACAGACAAGGCTTGCTGCCGTAAAACTCTTACCTTATCTTGTGCTCCATATTAACATTTGCTGGTGTTGGTTTAATTTATCAGCTTAGATGGGATGGCTTGTGATAGTTCATATCTGCAATGTGATAGTTCAACATTACATTTCTAAATCTTAATGAAAATCCAAGGTCTTCAGATATTCAGGTTTAGTAAATGGTTTAAAAATGTTACTGCTGGAAGCACATGGAACAGGAAACTGCATCAGAAAAGGATGGTTATTTTTTAAAATGTTATTTATGGGTAAATATTTAATGGTAATTTTTTGTTTTCTTTAGATTTTCTCAAGCAGACCACGTATGAAGTTGAGGCGTTCTTAGAAGCCATTCAGTTCTTCCGGCAGGAGAAAGGCCACTATGGAACGTGGGAAATGATAACCGGCAATGAAAAAGAGGTAAAAAAAAATCTTCCTGATTTTGTTTTGGCTTTGGATATGGCAGCTCTGAGGATAGTGAAGGTTGTAAAGCCTCTTGGGAAAAAAATGGTTTTTAGAAAAAAATATATTAGGTAGAAATACCCAAGATTTTAAGGTAGTTCTTACAGATATGGAAGTGACATTTCTTTTTTAATAAGCCCCATTCTGAGTTTTTTACTAAAAAGTGAAAGTGTGCTGTGAACTAAAGTTGTTGCGTTGTGCTGGAATGTAGGGATAGCCACATTTCCCCAAAAGCCTGATATATCTACTTCAATTTTATGCCACAGGGTCAATTGGTGAATAAATGCTGTGTCTAAAACAAGGCACTTGCTAACATCTCGCTACCACATTTGCTGCTGTTTATAGTTTTGGTAAATCAGTGAGACCAAAAGCAAACACACCAAACTCAGAACCCATGGGTTGTATGCAGCAGATACTCGCTGTCAGCTGCATTGGGCTGTGCTCCATTTTTCTGTCTTTTGTGACAGCTATTTTGTAGGTAAGAGTTATTTTTTGCTTGTGTTGCTATTACCTTTGCTACTAAACACAACAGTTTGCTTGTCCTGTAGTGCCTCTGGATGCCATCGTAGGAGATCAGGCTTTACAAAAAACAGAATAGCAGCTAAACATAAATTTTGAAGAATCTCTTCATTTTACTTTTTCCTGTTCTTTGGGAATGAAGTTTTTAGTCCTGAGCAGATAAAATAGTAGACCTACTTATTGTGCCAGACTTCTGAAACAGAGTCTTGCATAGTAACAGTCACACTCAAACACCAAAAATTTGTGTACTTCAGTTCCTCAGAAAGGAGATGCTAGGCTCAGGGTCTGCGTCTGTGCTTGGGCACCTGAATGAGCAGCTTTGGAGCACTGATGGTAGCTGAAGTAACTCTACTGATCCCTCTGGCATCACTCAAGATGTCTTTTAGTGCAATTGAGACCTGATTTATAAATTTTTTCCAAAGCACTTAGCAGCAAATATTTACTTTAGTACCAGCTGCTGGGTGTTTTCCTTGACGAAATCTGGCTTCCCTTTGGGAAAATGGAAAAAAGCCTGATGGAGAGTTCAGGATCCAGGGTTTTGCTTTAAGAAACCAGATTGTTCTTTTAGGAGAAGCCTACCTTTGAAATGCTGAAAAATGTGGAAGCTGGAGAAGAATCTGTAAACAGTGTCTTTCCCAGTGCCAGGGACTGAAGTTTCCTTCTAACGTCTGATAATGAATTCGTTAGTATAACGAGTTATATCCTTCCAGTGGAGGGACTGAGGGCTTTTCTTTTCTCCCCTCCTCCCTCAAGTTATGCAGCTATTATACTGCTAGTTTCATTTTATGTTTTGTTTTTCCTATTGCTTGCCAACTACTTACTCATAACCCATATACCTCAAGAGAACTGTAATCAGAAGACATCCAGACTAGTTACGCTATTATCTTCTTAGTAATAATTCTGTAACTATAGTGTGTTCTCATGCTTGCTTTGACCAAGTAGAATAATTATTTTAGGCAAATATCCAAGCTAAGTGAATGGTTTGGAACAAGCAAGCTACAATTTGTTGCTGCAAGAATCTCTGCAGAATGCCAATAAATATATTCCCTGACATTCATTTATAATGACAGAGTCTCCGCAGCATTAGCTCACGCAGTTCTGCCTAGGTTCTGCAGCACGGATGTATATTAGCAAGTACCCAGTCACTTGGCTGAAGACCTACTAAATTTTTTTGTGTCATAAAAGCTCCTTTTCTTGGTTTTGTTTTTGCTCTTTCGTTTTTAAGGTTTCTTTACTAACAAAGGATAAATTCAATTGTAGATGGTATTTCTGTAGGTAAGTGCTGAAATACAGGGTTAAAACCGGGACATTTTTGTTAGAAGCAGCAGTATAGCCTCATAGTTGAGAGCACTACAGCACACCAATTTTACACTAGCATAACTCCATTGATCTACATGAATGTGGAAATAACATATTGGTAAATCAAGAATAGATGAATAAAGGATTTAAAAACCCCAAACCCCTACAGTGCACCTTGCAGTACAGAAATATAAAGCTGATCCGACATTCCTAAAAATGTTTCCAGAGAGCTCAGATTCTTCAGAATATGTTTGATCCGTTGTCACGTATATTATTTGGTCTGTGGTGCTCCAGTTTGGGTTATTTGTAAGATTTTTTTTTAAGTGACTCATTAGTTTAGGACCTGAATTAGTCCATTGGTTTTGACAGGTATTTGAGTCAGCATAGCTGAATTTGAGTGGTGCTGTGGCATGATCTATAAGTACTGAATTACATGAAACAACAATAATAGGGTATTGCATATCATTAGGTATGTGAGAGGTATATTAATAAAGAGTTATATTTCTGTAGGGGCTGTCTTATGCACGGAAATACTGTTTTACACAACGTGGCATGCAGTCAGAACCCTTTCTTTCTTACTTTTGCTGTCTAAATTCCTGCCCTTTCCCTATCGTGTTGTTGGTGCATGCCTAAAACCCTCTCAGGCAGCTGTAATACGTGAGGTTGAATGTCAGGAAGCACTGGCATGAATGAAATGGCACAAATGAAAAAGCACTGGCATGACGAAATGTAAAGTTGAGTGGTGTTTTTGCACTCTGTATTGGTTCAGCCAGCAGCTGGGTGCATCAGGGCAGTGATCCTTGAATGAGGACTGTGCTGGGCTGTTGCTGAAAGCCAGGAAAGGAGTTGGGTTCGAATATGCATTACTTAGCAAAAGCTCTGTTCAAGCCTTGCTGGAGAGGAAGGAGGACTACCTACTTCACCTGTGAGACTTTACTGAAGCTGTTGAGCAAGCTAGTAATCCTTTACCCAGAGTAAATGAGAAATGTACAGAACCTTAAGATGCATTTTGTCTGCTTTTTAATAGGGTTACTGTGTCTCTCTGTGATTTGCAGAATATCTACTGCACTTGAAAGCTTTCAAGAAGCTGTGGACAACCTCATGTGTGCTGTACAGTCGGGACAGATAAAAAGCCTTGAAAGGGTTATGTGCTGTTCTGCATAGCACGTGCACGATAGTATTGCCTCTGTCATCATAAATTGGCAGCTGGGCATCTGTAACTGTGGGCCAGTACAAACATACCCAGGCAACATCTATGAACAAAAAACGAACACGTCCAGAAATAAAAGATGTCCCTCCCTGCTCTGAATCATGAGGATGAGTAAACCAAATATGGGACTGAGGTCTTTAGTTAAAAATTGAGATGCTTTAAGTAGAGAAATTCAAGAATCCAGCATATATCCCCAGCACTGATAAATGCCTCCGTAAGAAATGTGTTCAGAGACCTGAGATCACAAAGAAATAGAGGTAGGGCAGGGCCCATGATGAACTGTTTCCCTCTGCTTGCATAGTTTGCCTTGTTGGCCAACAGCAAGAGGAAAGCACAGGAGAAAGAGACGTCTTTCCAGCTTTCTCAGGCCAGAGATACAGTGTCCATCAATAAAAAAACAGAGAGAAAAGCCTAGACTCTCCAAATTAAATGTGTGCCTGTAACTCTCTGTATTTATTCCCAGATTGGTGCATCTGAGTGGGGTGGGCAAAGAAGAAGTTGTAGTTCAAATCTAGGCAGAGGAGGTTCAAAGCCTGACAGAGTGGGTCATTCTGAAGAAAACTCCTGAAATGTGTGCCAGTGAATGAAAGCAGGAATCTGTCTCACTCTGTTTCATTCTTTCTGTATTGAAGAAGCCAGACTTTGATTATTCTTCTGTACAAAGTTGGGTGATGCTATCAAGAGAACCACAGAACTGTTGGGAACAGTTGAGTTAAAAGGGGATCTCTGGAGGTTATCTGGCCCAATCCCCCACTCGGAGCAGAGGCAACTTTAGGAGTTTTGTGCAGTTGACTTCTGAAGCTATCCAAGGTTGGAAATTGCATGACTTGTTCCCATGACTGCCTTCATGATGAAAACTATTTCTTAATACCTGATTACTATTTCCCTTGTTGCTGCTTGTAACCATCACCTTCTTCCTTTCCCTGTGCATTTCCAAGAAAAGTCTGGCTCTGTCTGCCCAACATCCTCCATTATGTAGTTGTAGACAGCAATAAGGTCTCCCCTGAGCCTTATCTTCTTAAGGCTGAGCAAACCCAGTTCCCTCTGCCTTTCCTCATGTGTCATGTGCTACGTCCTCTGATCATCGTGGTGGCCTTCGCTGGACTTACTCCAGTGTGTCAAGATCTGTCTTGTACTGGGGAGCCCCAAACTGGACGCCACTTCAGATGCAGTCAGACAAGTGCTGAATAGAGGGGAACGTTCTCCTCCCTTGACCTGCTGTTGCCCTTTGCTGTGAGGGCACTCTGCAGATCGATGTTGAATTTCTTGTCCACCAGGATGCCCAAGTCCTCTTCTGCAAAATTGCTTTCCAGACAGTTGTCACCAGTCTATACTGGCACACGGGATTTTTCCATCCCAGATGTTGGACGATGCATTTGCTTTTGCTGACCTCTATGAGGTTTTTGTCCACCCATTTCTTCAGCCCATCTAGGTTCCTCTGAATAGCAGCCTTGCTTGCCAGCGTATTGACCACTCCCCCAAATCGGTATCATCTCTGTTCCCAGTGGGATGTCTTTTCTTTCTAATTGGAACCATCTGCAAGACCAAATTGCCAGTTGGATGCTGGGATCAGAGAGGGTGATGCATCTCTTCTACAACCACTGAACCTCTTTCAAAGTCAAAATGTTTTTGAGGGAGAAAAGTACTCAATGTCAATTTAGAAAAATACAGCAATGACAGACTGACAATATACTTAGAGCAATAATAAAAAAATGGGGCAGTGATATATTTTCCTCAGTTTTCCTACATTCCATCATGAATGGTTGATGTGTAGAGGTCCCTTTGACAATTTTCTTCCTCCTGCCTATCTGCTGTGGTGCACCTTTGTCACAGAGTTAGGTTATATATTTCATGGTTTTTGTTCAAGAATCTGGAGGTGTTGGAAGGAGATTTTAATGTATATGAATTCTACAAGGTGAAAGTTTTATTGGTTTTAGACCAGTATAGTTGTCTTTTAGTGACAAAAGAAATTGCTTGAAAAGTTTTTCACAAACTCCAACAGCTATTTATTTTATGCCTTTTGCCTCAGGATTAGGCTGGGCCTAACAAATCTTTTGGATCATGTTACACATTTTTGAAAAAAAAAAATCAGATAGAGTGGAATTGTTTGATTCACAGATTACCCACATTTCTGGGTTCCATCTCAGTCCTGTATCCTATTTTTTCTGGGATGTCCTTCTTTTCATCTTTGAATTGTGAAGTTGGTGCTCACCTGAAAAAGTGCTAGAGATTCATGTTAGTACGGTCATATCTTTCTTTTCTTGGCCGATTCTCTTCCTATCAGAAGGATCCTTTGTCTGACGAGTCTTTAGAACAATTTCTGTTCAACGATATCTCCTCTGGGAGGGTGTGAGTGTCCCAGAACAAGGTCAGTTTGGGGAAGCAGCAGTCAGCAAACCAACTTTTCAAATGTTTTTGATCCAGTTGCTCAGTTGATATAAATCATTTTAGCTTCATTGATTTTCACATGGCAATTTCATAATGGCATGCAGTAAATTTTAACGGGCATCTTAGTTCAGCATCTTAGTTCATCTGTTGTCAATTGTTGCATGGTCTCTCAGTCTTTCAGTGAAAGATGCTTCAGATGAAATGCATGGAGCTTCCCTCAAGCATACCTAATATTTTAAATTCGGTCCTCCTGGCAACCTGGGATGGCTAAACCATTGTATATTTGAGGTTGCCTGTGTTTGCACATCACTCTGTGATGTGAGTGCTCAGTTTTCAGATGAAGAACAGTGTGTCAACATGTCATTTTAATCTTCTGACTATACAGATCCTGAGCAACCTTGTGATGGAGGAACTCCTGCCTAACCTTCAGACGATGATTCTGCCTAAAATGAAAGGAAAGAGGAATGACAGGAAGCGGGCCTGGTTTGGTGTAAGTACTGTTATTTGCAGACTAGTTGTTTCTCACAGCAGTTGTCTGTGTGTGCTGATTCTGATCTATGCTTCTTAATTTAATCTGGTTTTAGATTGTAGAAGAAACTTACGGCCTAGTCCAGCAGCAGGTGGCAGAAGGATTAAGTACCTTGAAAGACGAATGCAGAGATTTTGCAAAAACCCTTGAAGGAACCATTCGTTCAGACATGGATCAGATTCTGAACTCCAAAAATTTCTTAGCTGGAAAAATCAAAGGTTAGTGGAGGAACAGCTGTGTTTTGGAGCAATTTTTTAATGTTTCCCATTGTGTTGCTTGAATCACCAGATGTCGTTGTTTTGAAATCCTCATGTGTTTTGAAAAATCCAACTGAAGACACTAATTTTCAGAAAACAAATGCTTTGGGCCTCTACTGCCTTTGATGGGAAATGATACCTGTGGCCGCTGTGTCTGTGAAGATACTAGGTCTTCTCAAGTTGGAGCTAGAGCTGACAGGTTTTGAATATTCTGACAAGAGTTGCTCATTCTGCTTTCATTGTCATTTGGACAGCCTTATGTAAGAAAGATACAGGTCACATAAGCATAATTAAAAGCGTAGTGGTTTTCGCCTGATGTCTAGGAATGTGCCACAAAACCAGGTTCTGGTTCTGTGACAAATTCATAGCCTACCAAAGAAACCAAAGGGCTTCTTAGGTGGTTTTAAACTAATGTGAAGTAATTACAATTTTGCTATGAATAGAAAAATGAGTGTAAAAAGCAGGCAAAACATGAGTTGGTGTTGCTTAAGCAAGCAAATAAATAGCTGATAATTTAGGAGCTGTTTTGATAGAAGTCAGAGTGTTCTGTTGATATTCTCACATACCAGACTAGGGTGCTTTCAGTGAACTGCAGAGTACCAAGTTTGGAGGTCTCCTCATAGAGTCACCCTGGGCACGCTCTGTGCAAACCTCCCAGTATGTATCAGTAGTTAAGAGCTGCCCTTTTCTCTGCTCTCACAGTGCCCCCAAGCTGCTGGCGTTTGGTTAGGTGGGGCATGGGAAAAGATATTTCACTGTCACTCATAAAACTATAAACTCTGCTTTCATCCCCCTCATCATCTTTGCGGAGGTGTGACTCCAGGGAAAAATACGGAATCGTTGAATTCGTTGTAAAGTAAATCAGATTACTTTTTTCACTGTATCTCTTAGTAGCCTAAATGCAACCGTTGTATTTTCTGACACTCCAGCCACTGTTTCTGAGCCTGCCCAGAAGTGCTGCACAGAAAATATCCAGCCATTTCTAACATCCATATTAGAGGAGCTCATGGGTCCGGTGAGTTCTGGATTCACTGAAGTCCGCTCGCTTTTTGATAAAGAAGTTAATGAAATCATCCAGGACTTTCAGAAGACGAATGATATCACGAAGCTAAAGGAGGTAAGACATGAATATGTTTGGAGCCTTTTATATTAGCATAAGGACCTTCTAGCTAGAACTTGACTGACAGCAGTATTTGCTTTCCCAGGTGATAGTATGCTAGCACTTAGTTTTGTCATTTAGAAAGTCTTGTGGTATTTGTGCAACTGCAGTGTAGATATCAGAATTTGAATTAGGGCCACTGTTATATTCTCTACTAAAAAATTGCCTCTGGTTGCTTTCTCTCGAAACCTGTTCTTCCTCCACTGGAATGCAGAACGTGGATCAGCTTATGAACCTACCATTCAACTCTGTGAAAATGGAGCCCTGCTATCTGAAAGTGAACCTCCTGCAGGAGCTCCTTCAAGACCTCAAGAGTCGCTTCAAGGTCTATCACATTGATTTTGTGATTCAGAGGACACAGAACTTCATGCAAGAGGTACTGTAAGATCCAGTTTTTCCTCCTGGGAGAACAGGTTAGGTTTGTCCTTCTAATCTGCTTCAAAGTGATCTTGATAAAAAGCTGTGCAAGGGTCCCAGAATATCCCTTAATCAAAATACAGATAACAAAACCTAAGAAAATCACACCTAGAAGCTGTTTGACGTTTATATTTGTGAGGTTGCATGTGTGTCTTTCAGCGAGGCAGAAAAATTTTGGATGGATCGTTTCTCCTGAACTTTCATGTTCTGAATTGTCAGTGTCTCAGCACCCAAGAAAGTTGTGCTTGTAACCAATGGCATGGCTAAAATCTACCTGATTTCCATTCTCAAGGATTGATTTTTCAGGAAGTGTCTTAAAAATATTTTACCAAAACGGAGTGTCTCCTTCTTGGTAGTTTATTTTCTCATTAATACAAAGTAAGGTAATGTTAGAAGCTGGCAATTACTTGGACACAGATGATGTCTCAGGATGTAGCTGCATGTATGTTCTTTAACCAACTTCACTTCTCATGGGAATGGTTCAATTGACTACATCATTTCAGATGAAAAATGAACTCCACCTCTTTTTCTCCATTAGTGTGTATTGGTATAGGCTATAATTTTGCTTTGTTTTTATTTCTTCTGGATGCCTGGCCAGAAATCTGTTAGGAGCTGGCCGGTAGACTTCTTTTGATTGCCAGATCACGGGGCAGATTTGGCCTTGTAGCTCTATGTTGAATCCTGTGATTTTAATCCATAGTTGAGAAACTAAATAATCTAGTTGGTAATCTTGTGAAATGGAGTTGGTCCAGTTTTATGTAGTGGGAGTTATGAATATGGAAAGCAAGTCTTTAGCACAGTGCTGGGATAGGGTTTTCCTAAAAGCAGCTCCTCTAAGTACAGCCATGATCAGCAGCCAAAGAATTATTCAGAAATAAAATTCTGATTTCATGTCTGGGTCTTTCAGGGGGACCATTCCAAAATGCTGCCAAATAAAATGTCTTTCAGCAAGAGAAGACCATGAGTCAAGACAAAGAAGTAGAGCGAAAATAGATACAAACCAAGTGGTGTTTTTTTCTAAACAGGAGTCAAAATTCACAATAAATAAGTTAAATTAAAGCACAAGTTGTTCTAAAAATGCTGTTCTTGCTTCTCTCTCTTTAAAAGGCTGGTATCTAAAAATGTTGTCATTGCTTCTCTCTCTTTAAAAGGCTGGTATTTTTCTCATAAAAATTGTAAGTAGTTTCACTTCGTGTCCATGGGCATTTATTTTATTAACGAGGAAGGTCAGGCATGTCTACGCTGGCGTAGTCTTAACTTAAAAGAAGCATTTGGCTTAACTTTAACTCGGGAGGAGGCTGGAGCAGGATTTCTTGGTTTGGGAGCTTGGCATCCTCTAGTGGCCAGTTTTAGGAAATCTGGGAGCACAATGCTCAACTGGCATGAATAAATAAAGCAGCTTTAGTGACTTCACTAGAAGTACACCAATTTACAATTTTCTTCAAATAAAAATTTAAATTAAAAGTCAGTAGTTCATCTTTTAATTATTTTTGGACTTAACTCTGTGCTGATCCTGTCTTTTTCTTATATCCAAGGTCCTGCAGTGCATGAGTGTTTACAGCCTCCTGATGCATGCACAAATTGAGTAAACCTCCATCTTCTACATTTCCATTTACAATTACAGTCTCTATAATCCAATCTTACATGATCTGCAGTCAGTTAAAAGAATTGGCCTTCAACGTTTGTCCCTACATATTTTAATTCGGGAAAATATTACTAGCCAAAGAGGAATTAAAAGCATGTCTTATCCATAAGTATGCATGTATGTCTGTCTGTGTATCCACTGGGGTGGTCCCATGTGATGCAAAGGAAGACCCAGCCATATGGACAGCCTCCCTGTACTTCTCCAATGAGGATATATTAAAATTTGAGTGGAAACACTTAGCTAAGAAAAGCAAAACCTCATTAGGTAGACACAATTACCGCTGGCAGAACTGTTTTTCTGAAATACCTTTTCAGAGTAGGGGGTTTAATGTTTTTAATGAATCTCTGCATAACCTGAAAATGTAGCAAATGCCAGCCTAACATAAATCTGTGAGAAATTATTCCACTCTGTGTGATTTTTACTGATAATTATTTGTATTATAAGGAAAGCTAGCGATTGCTTTCTTTTTAAAAAAAATATCTGCAGTTTTAATGATTAAGATGATTAGAATCTGGTAGGAGTCAATGGGAGTCTTCTCATCAGGGATAATGAGTTTTGTCTATGGCCTTTATATATAGACGATCGATTCTACTTTTTGTCACCATCAGTTTGGATGGTGACATGAGAGTAAATCTATACAAGAAAGCCATGATAGCATAATAATGATACTAAGGCTTAATTTCCTTTATTTATTGCATCATTTCTGTGCTTGCTAACCTTCAGAGAACTGAAATACATCAGAAAATCTTTGGTCAGTATAAATTAATCTACTCTGAGTAAGTTTGCTGGTATAACTGTTTGTTTAGTTACATCAGCAGACTTTCAAGTATTGACCTGCCTGTAAACTCTAGATAGAAGTTGAGGTAGTTTCATTTTCTTAGTCTCTTGGATAATCTTCTTTTGAGTTTCCTATTCCAAAACTGAGCGTTGCAATCTAAACTAAACTAGGCTTTTCTTCCCCTTCGACAATTTTTTAAAGTACTTGAAATATTTATTGATTTTAGGCTTGTTACTCTTTCTCCATTTCGTCTTCTCAAAAATACAATTTAAGTTAACACTTACATTTATCATGCTTCTTTACATACGTAGGATTTTTATGTTACTGGTCTTTAACAGATTTTTTTTAATTATTGTTTTTAGCTGATGGAAAATGCAGTTTATACTTTTGAGCAGTTGTTCTCTCCAAGTCGCCAGGCAGACTCAGCCAAAGTTGCAACAACCATTGAAAAAGTCAAGCTGAGAGTACTGAAGGTAAATGTAATGCAGCAGCGTTTGCACAGGAAGACCTTGGGTTCTGCCTTGTTGGAAATGGAGAATATATTTTATATGAATTTATCTCATAAATATATCTCTTACTATTAGCTGGAAATACTGATTTGGTGGCACGTAGCAAAGCTGGTCATTTGGGGGGTTAAACCTAGTTCTGGGCAGACACTTGTAAAAGTATTTACATGTGCAGTCCCTTTAATTGCAGTTAAATCATCTGGATATGATGCTGGGGATCTGGGTAAATAATTTTTTACTAGCTTTATAATTTTTTATTAGCCTGCCCCTAGAATTCATTACTCTCGGAAGAGGCAGTGCTGAAATACCTGGAGACAGCAGTCAGGGGGCTGTTTGTAGGTATAAAAAAAAAAATAAGGGAAAGAGATCCCAGAAAACTAGATTTTGGAGTATTTTTGGAAAAGCTGGAATAACCTGCATGAGAATTCAAACCCCTGAGTGGAGCCGTGATGTGATATCCTTCGGGATTCACCCATCACCAGTTACATGATAACAAGAACCAGTTCTTCCCATGAGTGATTAATCCAAAACACGTTTGGGCTTGTTTCTCTTTTTGTCTGTTTTGACAGCAATATGATTATGACAGCAGCACTATCCGGAAGAAGATATTTCAAGAAGCACTTGTACAGATTACTTTGCCCACAATGCAAAAGACACTGGCTTCAACGTGCAAACCAGTAGGTTTCTGTGATTTACAAAAAAACAATAATAAAAGGCAGGGAAGGATTAACACCTTGCAGTAAATCCTCAACTCTGTAAAGCTGTTTTCTCTCAGTGTCGTGCAGATTGGCTGCCTGCTTGGCCAAATGACACTTAGATTTGCCAGTTTGTGGACTGGGTAGATGTGGAGCATAAGGAGGATTTCAGGAAACAGGGAATCTGTATATACAGCCTGCTTTCTCAAAGATAGTTGCAGACCTTTGCCCATCCCCATTCCATTTCTTCCCTAGAGATCTGAAGTCCCCTCAAACTGGACTCCTCTCGACAGTAACGATTGTAGGTTATGAGCTTGTCCTTGTGTTCAGCAGCCCCGCTGCAGGCTGAAATTCGGTCTGTGGGAGAGGGCACTTTCTTCTTGAGCAGCATGCCGAGGCACGGCTGTGACCATGCACCTCCCTCAAAGCCAAGTGCCTGCTTGGGCAGCAGGAGCAGCAAGCAGACAGGCTGCGCACTCGCCCTCGGTGATTTTAAATGGAAGTAATTGCATCAACAACCAGGAAACAAACATGCAGACGTGATCTTGGTTGCCCTTAATCGTATGAGTAGGTTAGTACTCAGCAAATTTGGCTACCAGAGTTTTGTGGAGATGTTATCCATGTGGCTACATCAGAGGCCAGTTGGAATGCTGTTCACCTTGGCTCAAAATAGTCTGTACCCTTCTTGAAACCCATGCATATCCTCTTGCATTTTCACTCTACCTGCTAGAAGATGACTGCCCTAAGCCATCCCGGCCCCTCTGCCCTTTTGTTTCCCTTCGTGTTCATCAGTCCCTGGAGGCTTAAAGCTCTCACCCACGGTGTGCTGCTCTTGCTGTTTCTCTCCAGCTTGTTTCAGCTTCAAAAACAAGTTTAAAACCAAGTATTTTGCCAAGTTATACTTGCAAGTCTTTGAGTATGGATTATTAAAACTTACAACTTTAAAAATTGTATTTAAAACCACTCTCTTCTGTATGTCACTCTACTTTTTTACTATCCCCCCAAAAATAGTCTCATGTCCAGTGTCAGCAGTGCCTTCAAGACATGGGGTCTACGCACAAGGGGAAGCATTTCATCACCCTGAATATATGTAGAGAGCGTGGAGTCCCACATTGTGTCTCTGTCATACAGGTCGGAGGGAGCAGTGGTGGTGAAATCTTCCCACAAGCCCTTTCTGTTTAATTTCCCACAAGCCTTTTGCATTTGTACCTCTGCAGAAATGAGCAGTCAGCTCTAGAAGCAAATGTATGGCACAGTTGACATGTCCAGCCAAGTCTTTACTTGAAAACCTCCAGAGGTTTGTATGTAGGCACCTCTTCTAGAAGTAGGCAGAGGTCACTTAATTTACTTTTTATAGGCCACCAAACAGCTGCTTAGTGATGACGACTCAATTATTGTCTAGACAGCCTAATGCGTTATAAATCAGTAAGCTACAAATGTTACACACCTATTAGAAAAACAAAACCAAACCCTGTATCTCCCACGCTCACTATGGACAGTGAGACGTTTCCTCACCACCTATTTATTTCAGAATTGTTTATTATAGTGCAGATGGCAATGTTCTATAGGTCATTTAAATGTAATAGTAGTGCAAGAATACTGATTGACAAGTGCATAATAAATTGTGAACATACATAGTTCATTTAGTCATAGTTCAAATAGTTCATCTCAAGAACCAGCAAGGAGCATTGCAAGACCTGCTAGATGGCATCTCCATGGTGCTCTGTTGAAGTAGGACTCTCAGAATCTCTCATTTTTATATACCTGTTCCTTTCTTCTGTCTGCACAGGAGCTGCAGAAATACGAGCAGTACATTTTTGCTGATTACACCAGCGTGATCCAAGTAGAGAACGTGTATGAAGAGATTTTATATCAGACACTGCTTGAAGAAACCCTGAAAGGTGAGGACATTCTTGAGGTGACAGTAATAACATTTCAGCTGTTGGCCCAGGAGCTCTTGCTTCAGAGCTTCCCAGAGTCCTAACTGGCTGTTTCAGACCCGGGTCCCACTTTTCCGCAGACTGGTGGTTACGATGCTACAGTGTTTGGGTTCAGATCACTAAAGATGTGTGGCCAGCCCTAAAATCTGAATTATACTTTACCAAACCTGGGAAACTCAAAGTGATAGCTTGGCACAAGCCTATTTCTAACAAAATGTAATTATGCCAACCTCATTTTATCTTGATTCCCTGGGCCAAGGAGTGGAATTATGCTCTTATTTGCAAAGACTTGGTGATATCTAATGGCAGCAGAAATGAATTTCCCCAAATGAAATGTACTGCTGGATGCAGTTTCCTTTACATCACTGATGGCAGTGCAGTAGTCCCGGCAGATCTCTGCTTTTGTGTCAGAAAACGAAACTATTCTTGATGGCATATACAGATATATAAAATACTTGTATCTGTCTGGATCTGTTTGTCTACACCCTAGATAAAAGACGAGCATATGTATTGCACAGTAAGTGTTAACAGACCCTCTTTGGCACTCCTGTTCAAAAATATCAGTATAATAATTAATGTAACGAACACACTTTTATTCATACGTTCAGTGTAAATACTTCTGCATTGAAACATTACCTTTGTCCATTGTGGGTCCTCTGGTAGTTTCGTATTACAGCAATGCTTAGGTCAATATTGATGTTGCATTATTCAGAACAGATAAACACACCCCACCCCCAAGAAATATAAACTAAAAAAGCAAGTTGAGAATGAAAATTACTGTTGTCTGTAATATCAAAATATGACATTAGAAACTCAGGCAAACAGTGTACCTTCTTCAAGGTACCCCTGTCAGTTTTTCCAAAAGTTTGATCTTTCTGTTTTATTTAGTGATAAAAGAAGCTGCCATTATGAAGAAGCACAACCTCTTTGAAGATAACTTGAATTTGCCCTGCGAAAGTGTGTCCAGCTTAACGGACCTGAAGACCCCTTCAGGATCAGCACAAACCACTCCTGCAAAGAAGCCTTCCGCCGCCCGAGCCGAGATGTCAGACACGGAAACTCAAAGTGACGAAACACTCGTTGTGACGGAAAAAATTTCTTGGGAGAAGGATGCTGATGATAGAAAGTCATCAGACAAAGAAGCCGTCGCTTCTGTTAGTACAGCTGGTGATCAGGCAAGCAAAACTGAAGAAGTGGTCATTACAGACATCAGTGAAAACCAGGAGTCCCTTTCAACTACCCTTACAAAACAGGAAGTTGCAGAGGAAAAAAGTGCTTTGGAGAATGAAGACACGGTGAGAACAGAGTTTGTAGCGAACACTGAGAAGGAGCTTAAGACACAACAAGTAGCTGTGGAGGAAAAAGTAGCTCCTGGGACTGAATCTGCAGTGAAACATTCTGGACCTAGCCCTAAAAAAGAACTTAAGGTACATGAAGGAGCAGTGGAGGAAAAAGTAACTTCTGAGAGTCAAACAGCAATGGATGCTGCATTTGTGGGTGGCACTGAAAAAGAAAGCAAAGCACAGGAAAAAGTTGCTGAGATAAAACTGACTTCCCCACATGATAATGTAGCAGAAGCAGAGATTTTAGGGAATGCTGAAGAGAAAATCAAGGTAGAAAAAGAAATGATGGAAAAATTATCTCAGAGCAAAAATGTGGTAGGAACAGGGTTTGAAGAGGGTAGTAAAAAAGAAAGCAATGACCAAGGAGCGAATACTGAGACAAGGGTTACTTCCCAGGATGAAAACACAGGGAAAGGAGGGTTTGGGGATAATCCTGTGAAAGAAAGCAAGTCAGAAGAGAAGAGTTGTAAACCCCCTGATGATGTGAATGAGATAAGGAGTTTGCTGATGGTAACAGTTGAGATACCAGCAGATACTCCAGCTGAGAACATAAAGGAGATTTGTGAAGGTGAGATACTAAAGTTGCAGGAGCACAGTGTGGAAAACAACGAGGTGAGCAAAATGGCTGCGGCAGAAATTCAAATGAGCCAGACGATGATGAATAAAGATGCAGCAGAATGCACGGAGTTCAAGGAAGACAGACCATCTTCATCTAGTTTGGGGACAGATGGTACAAATTCAGTGAATGTGTCCAAGGAGGGCTGCAACATGGCACGAGCAGAATGGCTGGTGGAGAGCTCAGATACGCCTCAGGAGGCAAAGGCAGAGGTGGATATCAAGCAAAGCATTTGGTACACAGGTGTGGGAAGCTGCAAAAGTGATAGCTTGCAGCCAGAGGAACACACTGAAAATGTGTCCGAAGGCAAAAGATTAGATGGGGAGGAAGGAGGAGCAGGGAATAGCCATGCTGTCCTGGTGGAGGTAGGGACTGGGAGCTTTTTTCATAATCCTGCTGAAAGTGCAGACACAATGCAAGTGCCCATTTTGGATGTGGAAAACCCAAGAACAGGACTGCTAGATGTGCTGGTTTCTTTGGTGCCGGAGCAGGGTGAGGTTAGCACCGTAGAGGTCACAGGAGGTACAGAGGCTGGTGAGGTTGAAGGGAAGCCAGAACATGAATCATCTTCACACACAGAAGTGAAAAGCACAGAAGCAAAAGATAATTTCACAGAAGAAAACAGAGAAGATAGTTATGCACAGCAAAACTCTGAAAAGTAAGAAGCGTTTTTCAGCCCAGCCCTGCAGGATTTATTTACTCCAGTAATCCCTGTTTGATTGTGAATACTCACTTGGGTCCGGGCTAGAGGGAATGGGCTTTGTTGTGGTATTACCAGCTCTTGCAGTTTTAGCACAGATCCCTTCCTGAGTGATGAGTGATAGTTTCTTTTTGGTTAAAGCCCACACTGTTTAAAACCAGGCTACTGTTGGGGAACCTCATCTCTCACTTAAAATTTGCTACCTTTTATGGTTATAGAAAATGTAACCACTGAATTCTTCAAAAGCAACTCACCCCCAACTGTAAAGCTATTTTAACAACTTAACTGTTCTTAGGTGTTTTAGCAGGGGAGTAGCTCATGATTTTTAAATGCATGGATTTGACAAGTACTGCTATGATTCTTAGGTGGTTGGTACATACATTGCTATTTGAGGACGCTTTTAGTATTTGCATGCAGTATACAGGAAATAAATAAAACTTTTAGTCAACAGAACCAAATAGTTAAAGTAGTAGGTTGCTCAAAAGCCACGCTCTATGCAAACTCATTACTTAATTATTTTAAAGTTTTGACGGATATTAAAGACAAGCAAGTGTTCTTTTTTTTTTTTTTTTTTCTCTGATTGCTATATTTAAAATGGGGAAAACATGGGAGCAGGTTTCTCAGTCCCACTCTGCACTTCTGGGTTATTTAGCCTTCCAGAGCACTTTACAGCTATTTTATTTTGTTTTACTTTATGGAAGGGAAAGATGAGAATGTTTACAATAACTATAACCATTAGACGGCATCTTTCTGTTTTACTTCCCACCATAAAATATATTCGCTTACGTGAATCTTAGAATTATCTAATACAGAATTTTAAGAGTCCTGCCATTCTCATTCTTATTGAGTTACCCAGTTCTGTAGGCCTTTTTAGGTGCGAAATTATGTCATAAATTGCAATGATTGTGAAACAGCATAATCATTGCATGTAATTTCTAATACAGAAGTTAACTAAAGCAAAAAGTAGCCAAAGGTTATTCAGGTTATTCACATGTGCTTAGATTTTGGAGGGCAGAATCACATTTCAAAAGCAGTCATTAAAATGAGACCTATTGCTTTCATAGCTGACATATTATCATCTGTATCAAATCATGATCTATGCACAAAGTTGCTTATATGGGGTATTTGCATGCACAATTTACAGACTGTGCACAGAAAAGCTGGGAAAGGAGAACCAGTATTTTAATAAATCGGGCTTTAGAGTTCAAGACCTCACTTTAGAAGTCAGTTTAAGGCACCTTAAAAATTTGGCCTGGTGTTTCAGACTGATCCTGAATAAATATAACACAGCACAGGACAGCAAAGATTAATGATGAATACAGTAAGGACTGCAGGGTATACGCCCATAAAGACAAGAGAAGAAATAACAAAGTCCTGAGAGCATAATACTTGTTGGCATTTAACTTCTACACACTGTGCAAAATCTATTATTTAATGCTATCAAAATATGCCATAATACTAACAGAGAATTGACACTAGAGGAACAGGCAAATATTACTGCATAAGTAAGGAACACTGTTGAGTAACTGGACCAACTGCAATGTCACTGTTGTAAAATAAACACAACTCCTATTTATTCCAGAAGCCATACTGTGGTATAGAAACATTAAGGTCACAGATGTTTTCCTTGCAAAAGTACTTTGACTCGTTTCCTCCTTATATTTTATGCAAAAATACTAATTTGTAAACACACAAACCACTGTCAGACAATTTTTTTACAAATCATTAGTTATTTCACTGTCAGCTACTTTGTTTTTACTAACCATTATCTATTTCTAATTGGTACTGAACATTAAGTGACTTTTTGTGTGCTTTACAGTTAAGCAGCAGCAGTCTTTTTTAGCCATGCTAAAATTAGGGGACGTGACATTTTTTTAATACAGTGTTTTGTACGAAAGAGGACTAGCAAGAGAGCAACTCTCTGCGAAAAAGGCTGCCATCTCCTACAAAAGCTGTTTTCAGCCAGTATGAATTAGATACATCTGTACAGAAAGTATTTAACATAAACATTCCCATCATAGTCATTTTTCTACGGCAGCCTTAGATCTGGGTAATATTTTCCTGTAATATTAAAGAATTGAGTCGTTGAATACGGATGCTCAGCGTAATTTTTTTTCTCAAGTAGGATGGGAAAGAACAGGGAATATTTAGCCTGTACATCGCCTCGTTCTGCAGTTTAAATTGAAGTTCCTCATGGCCGGGGGACTGATTTTTTGCCTTCGTGGACGTTTTTTGTGTATTCAGGTATTTGCAAAAGGATAGAGAGTAGCATTTTTCCAGTCTGTAACCAGACTTGGGCAGAGGTGACAGCAATTTAGAGGTCAGCAATCTGCCAGGTTACATCGGACCATTGATCAAAAATTATAATAATCCACCCGTTCAGTAATTTTTGCCGCCTTCTTGGAATTTCCTACACTTACCTGGAAGGAATTATTTCGCTTGTAAACTCGGAACAATAATAAATCGCCTTTTCCCGCCTGGAGGGTTGGGCGCGCGGTGCCTTGAGGGAGGGGCCCGGGGGCTGTTACCGCCCTGGGGTTTCACGGGGCTGTCAGTTCGGAAGGACAGGATATGAAACACATTGTATCTCGCTTATAACTTTGTAAAAACGCTTGTGGTGAAAATAAAAGCAGCTCTTCCCTTCCACCGCGGGGAGGTTGGTTTTGTGTGCGTGCGTGACAATTTAAGTTGGGGGTTCCGTATTAAAAAAAAGTAATACACCTCAAGCAGCTGCCGGGGGCGGGGGGGGGTGGGGTGCGAGGGAAGGAGACGCTTGCCGTGCGCCCACCCCCGGCTGCCGTTTGGACGAGCCGGGAGCCAGCAGCCGAGCCCCGGGCGGCGGCGGCGCCTCCCCTGAGGCAGCGCGAGCCCCGCTCCCGCCCCGCCTTTTGTCCACGTCTCCCTCCGGCCCGGCGCGCCGCCGCCGTCACGTGACCCGCGCGCCCCCGCCTCGCGGCGCTGCCGTCGCGCTCCTATTGGCCCGGTGGGGCGGCGCGTGCGGGGGGACCCGGAAGTGGCGGCGCGAGGCGGTTTCCTTGGCTACGCCACAGGAAAGCGAAGGGCCGATCCCTTCCGCCTGCGCGTCGGCGCTGGGAGCCGCGGCCGCCGCGCCGCGAGGGGCGGGCAGCGGGCGAGATGGGCCGGGGCCGGGCCTAGCGGTAGCGGGCAGGCGGCCGCGGCCATGAGCGGAGCTGCGGGCTGCCAGGGGGGCGGCGGCGGCGGCGGCGGCGAGCGGGGGCCCCGCTGGAGGAGGCCGTGGAAGCTCCTGGCCCTTGGCCTGCTCTCCGCCTCCTCCGTGCTGGCGGCCGCCCCGGGCGCCGGGGCCATGAGCAAGGAGGAGAAGCGCCGGTTGGGGTGAGCGCCGCCGCGGCGGGCCGGGCCGGCAGTGCGGGGAGGGGGGAAGGACGTCGGCGTCGGGTCTCCCTCGGGGCCGCCGGAGCGCGGTGCGGCCCGGGCCGAGCCCACTCTCCGCGGTGGCTTTGCGGTGCACCGGCGGCCGCTCACCGGGCCCTCGCCGTGCTGGGGTAGGGGGATCTGCGCTACGCCGGGGGTTGGGCTTGATGGGTGCGGGTGTGCCCCCCGCCCGGCAGCGCTCCGGGAACGTCTCTCCTGTCCCTCCCTTTCCCCCCGCGAAGATCCTACGACATGCATGGCATAGCTCTCCCGTGAGCGAGCGAGGTGTCCATGCCGGGGCTGGGCTGGTGCCTCGGGTCAGGTCGCCGCGGCTGTTTGGGGCAGGCAGCCCCTCATCGCCTCTGCTGCGTGTGGGGTCAAACCCTTCTGCCACACGCTTGGGAGCTCCAGGCTTGAAGATTGCAGCCAGTGGTTGCGTGTAATTATGGGTAAAAGTGATCAAAGGTAAATCGACATCCATAGTCAGTTGGTCTAATTATGGCTGTGCCTCTGGAGCATGGGAGTGTTTGGGAGTCATAAAAAAGGTAAATGTTTATACGTGGTTTTGCCTAGTTCCTGTATATAAGGTAAGCTACTTTGGTCCCCCATGCAGGTACATGTAAGAAACTGATTCTCTTTTAGTATAGTTTTTAGTTGAAGGACAAAGATGACAGTATAGGTGGCAATGCATTACACTGCACAGAGTGGGATTGTTTTAGACAAATATGTAATCAAGCATATTATTGGGGCAGTTTCATCATCGTCCTCTTCCCATCTACTGGTCAGTTGCACAGAATGATGATGCAAAAAGTCTGCTGGAGAAACTCTCTGGATACTCTCATGGTTATTAATCGTTAGATGTAAGTTGTTATTTAACTGACAGCGTTTACAGTTACTGGGGTTTTCCATCTTGGGTTGTCAGGGTACTTTGTCTGTGTAATGTTTTGTACGTTTTCTTCATGTGAGTATATAAGGAGTTTAAATTTCATTCACCAATTGGTTTTAAAATTTTTGCATTCAGAACTTGCACTGGCTGTATCATCTGATGCCCCAGACATACCCAAGTAATGTCTCACCACGGTTTGTATTTGGGGGAACTGAGCAGGGTCATTTCTGAATAACGGCAGGGAATCTGTAGTTAATGACAAGATCATGTCAGTCGCAGAAATTCTTTCAGAAAATGCCCTGTAAATGTAAGTTGCATGTAGAGAAATAAAAGTTTTAAGGAGCTTTCTGAATGCTACATGACTGAACAGCATTGTATGCTTAGTTTATCTGGACATGGCACTTGTGTGCCAAACTCTGGGATGTTGCCTGCTCCAACGGATCCCAGAACTGCAGACTTGGTGTAGTCCAGGAAGTACCTGAAGAAAGCATCATATTCTGCTCTTTTGATGACTTTGTGCATTTGATGAGTTAAAACTGCTTCTTAAATTTCTAAGTCATTGAACTAAATCAGATACTTCACATATAATTGTGGTGTTCTTTTTTATGTTCAGTCTTATCAGCAGAGATTGTGAATTATGTTTATGGTAGCTTAGAAATTAGCATGCTTATTGCCTTGCAGGGCTCCTCAGTAAAACAGTTAGGAACAGTTGGAAGTAGCGCTGTCTCTCAAAAAGACCAGTGGTTTTTTTTATATAGTACCATCTCTCACCATGACTGCTTTTCAAACGTGTAAAATGAAGGTATCTACAAGGCTTTTCTTTTGTATTTGCTTGCCAAGACTTCTAGTGCAAGGAAGAGGTGTACCTCGTAAGTTATGGCCGTTTTCTGAATCACAGACAGGAATTTATGCTGTGTCAGTTGGTTTTAGTATTGGTGATTACAAGCAGAACATAATTCTATTTGCCAAGCATGGAATGTGTCCCATCTCTAGCTTTAATGTGTTGGTAACATCTACAGCTATTTAAGGAGAAGCATGGCAGGTTGAAAGAGATCCCCAAATACTTAATTTCATGCTCGGTAGAGAAATAGTCTTTTCTTTCTGCAGTGAAGGAAAGTAGCCAAATTAGGGAAAATTATTACCCTGTATTTCATTTACTTGAGTACATTAGTAGAGGACTTGTTACTGATGTTCAGATATTAAAGTGTACTACATCTTGCTGTTCTAAGATGGTGTGTTAAAGGCTGTTGTGAGGCAGACCACTAATGCTTTTTCTTTTGTCTTTTTTAGAAACCAAGTGCTTGAAATGTTTGACCATGCGTACAGTAATTATATGGTAAGTAAAATACTTGTTCGTTTAATTTTTTCAGAGTTGTTATTGCTGACCTGGGAGAGAAAGCAACATACAGTACATAACATTCTAGAGGAATAGCAGGGAGGTAGGGGTGAAAGCAAAGCTAGAATAACTAAGAGCACCTGTATAGCCTTTAAAAAGAAATGAACAAATGTTACTTTCGGAAGAGCGATGTCAGGAGGGTTACGATGGCTTTCAGAATGGTAGCTAGGATTTGCTAGCTGTAACTCTGTTACTCTGTGCCTGATCTCTCTCAAACCAGTTTATCTCGCATCAAGCTATGAACAGTTGTCATTTTTGGTAAAGTATTTGCTTTGAAATTCCAGACTCCTAAAGCTACTGGGAAAAGGAAGCTCTGGAAGAGCTGTCTGTAGTCACCAGATTCTGAAGAATACAAATTGATCTTACTTATTTTGTAGGCAGAAATTATGTATAATATTTCTTCTGTGGTAAGATATGTTAGATGCAGTTTGGCAGCTCTTTTACGGACAGTTTGTAGATCAAAAAGGGGATCTGGTGTCATATCTACGCATTATAGCCTCTTCTGAGAGTGTGACTGTCACATGACAGTGAGCCACACTTGCTACGGCTTCTTTTAAAATGACTTGTGATTTTCTGTGCAGGTGTATTCATGTTCTGGATATGTGAGCCATTCTGCACTCTAATCAACCTTGAAATACGTTAGCTTAGTTGAGATATGTTTAAGAATAATTACTTAGCGTGGACTGACTTTCCTCAAGTAATAGTATACTGTTAGCAATAAACTTCTGAGGAGAAACTGTAAATGTGAATAAGATAAATATGAAAGGTACATTCTTACTGGGTTTATGTTAACAGTCTTTTTGTACCTTCCTTGTGGCTGTTGCAGAAACCCCTCTTTTAAGTTGCACCATTTCCTGCAGGACAAACCACTGTCTCTTGACAGCATCTTGCCACAATGCCCCAGTTTCTGTATTATGGTTTAACACTTTAATATGTAACAGAAGCTTCAAAGCTTGTGAGTTAGAAGTTTATACAGATCATGAGAGTTAGAGAACTCTAGAATGGATAGAAAGCCAAGCAAGAGGATTTTCAAGGTGGGTGCAGTTTTTAACATTAGCTCTTGCTTTTGACACCTTATCAGTTTGACAAACATCAGGCTTTTTGATGAGAATTTGTAAGCAGTTACTTGGACCTGGTTCCATGAAAAACACTTGGCGTGTGTTTCACATGGCATTCTGTAGTAAAAACTGTTACGTATTTGTCAAGATTGGATAAAATGTTACATGCTGGTAGAAAGGATCTATGCTCCTACTGTTCTTTGTGTCATAAATTGGGAACTGGTAGGTGTCTTGCTACATCTCTTTCATCCAGAATTTCCTTGCTTCAGAAGAATGGCTTCAGCTATCCTGGAAACTTTGAAGCCAAAAGGATATTTACTTGCCACGTATGCTGGAGCACTAAACAAACAGAGAAATATGACTTGTTTGTTTAAAGTTGAGGAAAAGATTAGGGTATCAGATGATTCTGACAGCAAGAGAATTAAGTATTTTTGCAGCTGCTTTTGAAACAGACAGCTGAAAAGTTTTGATTTTCTGTTTCTATTAATATGCGTTTTAGCCTTGCATATTTGGAAGACTGAAAATTCATGTTTGCATGCAAGGGGGAAACTCCCTTGTCTTTTTTTTTCGGTTGTTAACAGGAGCTTTGACTAAAAAGTTGCTTTTTTTTTCGATCCTTTGACAATATTTGTAATAATCAGGACTTTTTTCTTCTTGACTGTCAGAAAGAATATATGAAAATGTCAGTCACTTGAGGCCAGTAGGTATTTCTTGGTTTACAGCACTAGTAGCAATATGTCTTTTTTGATTGTTCAAATACTGTGTTGCCCTGAGTCCTGACATTAGGCAATATGATCATCTGTTCGGTCAGAATATGTGGAAATTCCAGAGTGTCTGTTGAGCTCCATTGGTATAGTATTTTCCAGAGGTATGTTTGTTGGAACATTTGTGCTATGTTTTATATTTAATGGGTCTTGCTATTACCTTCCTTTGGGGTTACTTGAAAGGGGTGAGGTTACAAGTTGGGAAATCACTTGACCCAGTAGCCTTTCCTGCTCTAGACAGAGAATAAGTGAACTTTTATTTTTCAAAATGCTTCTAATTCCTTATGAATTTGTAAGACTAAAAGTCTACTTTCTTCAGAATTTTCATCACCTTTTTTCCCATAATTCAAGTCAGAGATCTTAGTTTTGACATTGCTTTTTGTGTACTTCTTTAATCTGTTTTTCTGAATACTTTGCACAGATATTCAGAAACATCTGAGCCATATTAAAATGATCTAGATTCTGGCTTTTGTAGTTGAACTTGAGGAGAACAAAGAGTCAAGCAAAGACCAAAACATTTGTGAGGGTGGTAGACGGGGAGACAAACCATCAGTTTCAAAAGAAGCTGCTGTAAGAGCTGTTTATTTATAGAAGAATGTTCTTCTTTTCCTCTCTATTTCAAGTTTGAATATAGATTATTTTTTTGTAGCATATATTTGGAAAGACTTTGAATGTATTTACTTGCAGTTTCAGTGCAGTAATACAACTTTTTTATCCTGCCACATGTTAGTTCTCCACTAAAAGTATAATTGGAGAGCACAGTACAGCAGTCACTTTCCTGATGAAATCAAAAGAGAGAAGCTCCATCCCAAATAACTTGTATTGGGCTTCTAATGGAGAGGCAGTTTCATGCATGTTTGTTGAAATTAGATATATTTAAGATTCACCTTTTTTAATGTCAGTGGCCACTCTTGAAAATTTTTCAGTAAATCTCTCCTATTGCACAATGATGAATTTCAAGTTTGTGTCCATTTCGTTTGATATCTCATTATGGTGGGAGTTGAAACCTCTGAAACTCGCACTGACTGGAGAGGCAGTAGGGACAGGCATTTTTTAATCAGTGTGCTTGACTTAGGCAGCGCTGCCACTCCTGTTATTTCTGACTGACTGATGGGAAATAATATTACAATACAGCTTGTTTTGCAGAGTGCTTTTTCTAGAAAAAGGGAAATTAACTTGCTTTTCCAAAAAAATTAGCAATATCTCTCTCTTTAAAAAAGTGTTATATTTGTAAAAGGCGCAGTCTTGGTAAGCTTTTTTGTGAATGTTATCTTTTGTTATGCCTTGTGTAGTGATTAACCAATTTATTATTTTACCTCCTAAGTGAGTTCTCTTATCTGTCACTCATTGTGACCCTGAGTCACTTATGTTCATTTGGAAATGTTTCCAAAGTGACTTTAAAGTCTAATTCCCACTAATTTCTCCATGAAATACCAGCCACTTGATAGTGCCCGCATTAGTTTTAGATTTTAAATTCATCTTTGAGATGATAATTTCTGCGTAAGAAATGTTACAAGAAGTGTCACATGCACCTTGTTGCAGAAAGCACACAATAAACTATTCAAGTTAATTGGTGGTTGGTTTTTTTTCAGATGTGCTGTTAGTTGTTCCAGACTTCCTTGGGAGGTTAGAGAGAGAGAGGTCCTGTTGCTCTGTTCACAGTTTAATCATTTCCAGCCACCCAGCTGGAAAGCAGCGCAGCAGAAAAGGACCTGGGGGTCCTGGCGGACACCACGTTGACCATGAGCCAACAACGTGCCCTTGTAGCAAAGGCAGCTAATGGTGTCCTGGGCTGCATTAGGGAAAATATTGCCAGCGGGTTGAGGGAGGGGATCCTTCCCCTCTGCTCAGCACTGGTGAGGCCATGCCTGGAGTTCTGTGTTCTGTTCTGGTCTCCCCAGTACAAGAGAGATACAGGTGTACTAGACAGAGTCTAGTGAAGGGCCTTTAAGATAATGAAGAGACTTGGAGCATCTTTCCTATGGGGAAAGGCTGAGAGAGCTGGGGCTGCTCAGTCTGGAGAAGAGCAGGCTTGGGGGGGATCTTACAAATGTCTACAAATATGTGATGGGAGGCTGTAAAGAAGTCAGAGCCGGGCTCTTCTCAGTGATGCCCAGTGACAGGACCAGAGGCAGCAGGCACAAACTGAAACACGGGAGGTTCCTTCTGAACATCAGGAAACGCTTTTTTACTGTGAAGGAGACTGAGCACTGGCACAGGTTCCCCTGAGAGGTTGTGGAGTCTCCTTCCTTGGAGATATGCTAAAGCTATCTGAACACAGTCCTGGGCAACTGCGTCTAGGTGGCCCTGCTTGAGCAGGGGGGTTGGACCAGATGACCTCCAGAGGTCCCTTCCCACCTCAACGGTTCGTGATTGTCGTGCAGTTTTTCTGAAGTACGGCGTAATTTGCCTTCCTTTTAATGGGCTCTGAAGAGTTGCTGAAATGGCTGTAACAGTTGTAACTTACTCCCTCGTTTTGTTTCCCTGCAGGAGCATGCGTATCCAGCTGATGAACTTATGCCTTTAACTTGCCGTGGACGAGTACGGGGTCAAGAACCAAGTCGAGGGGATGTGGATGATGCATTGGGAAAGTTAGTGTTTGAAATGGTTATTGTCTCATGTAAACATCTAGGAATCTAAGTACAATTTGCAGCCCATAAATCTTGTTCAGTTGACAGGTCCAGAAACTTGCGTTTGTAAGAAATACTTTTATTATTTCCTCCTGTGATGTTAACTGATGTGAAGTTGTACCTTAATCAGAAAAAGAGAATTGACCAGTGAATGAGATCCAAATGCATATTTTTTTAATCATTCTCCCAAGTATTTTTCCAAATGTGAGCTGACATTTATGGTATTACTGAACTTCACTGTTCAACTGAGGTTATAAGGGTTAATTGTCAGCTGCACAGAACAGTAAACTGTTATCCATTATGCTGGCCTTATAAGTGATATTTAAAATGCTTTTTTTTAGTAGAAAGCTCTCTCAAAACATAATTAGTCAAATGATTATCATGTGTGTGGTAGCCTGAGGCCTTTGCCAAAGTATAAAACATTACTTCACATGAAAATTCTTCATATTTTTTCTTCAAGATAGCTTATAATATGAAGTACTGATCCTTTGGCCAGCAGAATGTAGATTTAAGGACTGTTTTTCTCCATGTTAAACTGAACAATCAAAGACAAAGTTGACTTACTCTAAATGTGCTTGTAATTGATGCCTTTCTTGTCTGTATGTGTGCAGTTTATAGAGCAAATATTTAGTAACGAATAGCTGATGCTTTTTTTAATTGGTATCTCTGCTTAGTGTCCCTAAGCAGAATAGTGTTAATCAGAGCTGAAGTCTTTGTCTTAAATACCTCTTCTAATTCACTCTCTGATATTGAGCATGATGTTCTGATTAGTTTTGGTTATGTACAAAATTCTTTAGTCTAGAGATTCCTATATAAACCTGCTGCGTTGGAGGTATTGAGGGATATGACTGATGAGAAAGAAGTGTCGAGAAAATGTATTTTTGATTCTGGTCATGCATCTTTTTAATGACCTTTTGTTACATAGTAACATACTATCATTTGAGTAAAAATACGTTTCAGCCCCTTAAGTGCGTTGAATAGTTTTATTTTTTTTTTGTATACATGCTTTTTTCAGTTTCTAATAATTAGCTATATTATTATTTATCAGATTTGTTATATAATGCTTTTTCTTGCCAGCTGGCTCATCAGTCATGTTCTCTACAGGCCTTTGCAATCACTAAATGACAGGGTGAGACAGCTAGGTCAGTTGTGTTTCCCTGGAGGACTAGGGAGTATACTTGCACACCAGCCTTCTCTATAGCTCCGCAGTGCGTAATCTCCCCCTCTTTTGTATGGAAAAAGTTGTGTCTTTGTTATGCAGTTATGCATAACCACTAGTTAATCTCTTTCTCTTGTAGAACAACATTCAAAAATTGCACTTATCTTATAATATATGACCACTTAATTAGAATTTTGGTTACGCTTCATGCACATGTTGCCTACAGGGTCTCAAACATTGGGCACTTGCTTAAATGCTCCATACTTGTTCTTCAGTAGGCAGTTGTAACTGTTTCCAAAGTTTTCATGTTCTGTAAATTCTATTTTCTGCATGGTGTGTGTTTCCTAACATAAGAGCAATTTTATTGGGTTAGGCTAAAGGTCCACTCAGCTTGGTATGTACTAGAGCAGGCCTAGAGAAGAATACACGAACAGGACAAGCCTCATTGTGATATTCCTGTTTCAAACACTATGGATCTGACTTGATGTTCTCTTTTTATGGAATAAGTAGTTATTTTAAGCCTGCTGCTGGCTAGTGCTGGATGGCTCCAGGTGAAACTTACTGTGAGAAACAGTGAATAGCAGATTGTCATTCACTTTCTTCGTGCCATGTGCAATTTTAAAGTCTTTGTATAATGACATTTAAGCTCTTGCAGGCTGAAGAGTGCAAGTCTGTGCACTTGTTCCTAGCACAGAAGGTGCTATGTACCTTCACCCCCCCCCCTTACTGCCCTTTATTGTACCTTTTCCTGTTCCATTATATCCCACATAGAAGTTTCATAACAAAATAACAGCATTTTCTTTAGTCTTTCATCACTAATTTTAACACTGACTGCAACAAATCTCAGCTTTTTCTGAAGTAGGTAATTGGAACAGTTTCTGGTAGAAATGTAGCTTGGAATGATTTTTTGATCTTCCTAAGTCTTTTTATTATTACACTTAAGTCAACATTCTTCATTTCTTGAAAAAGAAAGGAAAAAAGAGGTTGGAAAAAACTTTGAACCATTCTACTGGGTTTCTTAGTAGATTTGACTGGAGACTACAAATAAAAATTTAATTTGCTTACAAGAAGTTTGAAAGCTTTGCAGTAAGTAAAGGTATCTTTATAATCATAGCTTGTTTCGGTCAGCTCCTATTTTGGTCCCTAACAAAGGGAAGAAACTTAGTAGGGTGTTTTGATATTAAACATGTTGTGTACAACTAATTTTTTAGCAGCTAGTGGACTGTGAGAATTTAGTTTCTTCCATGGTATTGGTTACTAGTAAGAATGATTTTGATTTCTACACATACAGGTCTATAGTAAATCTGTTTTAAATTTTGTTTCATAGGTTTTCATTGACCTTGATTGATACCTTGGACACTCTTGTGGTAAGTTTAATCTATTGATGAACTTTGATTAAAAAAAAGATTGCCTTCTGATTCTCAGGCTTATTTTTAGATTTCTATTCTGTTAAATTATACATAAAAAAATACTAATTTTTCTTCTCCTTTGATCTCTGGCTGTCTGTTTGAAGGGGCTATTGCGTGTAAGAACTTCCAGCTGCTGCAATGGTGGTGTTCAGAGTTTGTTGCAAAAAGAAAACTAGAACAGTTCCTTCACACTTCATTGATACTTTCTTACCTTGCTTTTCTTAGGCTTTAACTTAACAAAAAAGTATGTGAGTGCTTCCCATTATAGTCTAAACCAACATGCTGACTTATAGGTGAACACCTCTTAATACCTACTGAATTATTTATGTTTTTAAATTGTACATACATGTTTCATGAATGAATTTGCGTGCACTTAAATATACATTAAAAAATGTAACCCTGGACATGTTTGCCAGGAAATGTTGCCAAATTTCTTATGTTCCATTTCTTATTAAAAGATTCCAGTAATTAGTAAACTACTCTTTGTTAGATTTCAATCCCTTTGACATATATTGTCATTCTAAGTTAGAGTTCAGAAATCAGGAATTTTGGGCCATTCCCATCTACAAGTAAATTTAAAGTTTTGAAAATCCTTACTGTACTGATTTGGAGTGTGAATTATATAATGCTTTTTCTCTGACAGCTGTTCCCTTTTTATGATGTGCTGTGAGATGACCCTTGGCTCTTTTGAATTGGGACCACAAATGTTGAAAATGTGGAGTCTGGAACTCCCAGTCTCTACCAGACCCTCAAATGGATTATTGTGGTTTATTTATTGTTTTCTTGTCTTAGAGCAGGATTAATATTTGTGGAATTTAAAGGCACTTACGGTAACAAATTGGATAAGTCACAAAGATCAATTGAACTAAAAGAAAGTCAGTGTGAAAGCGAATCTGTAGGAAACGCCTGAGCTGTTGTTCAGGCAGAAGGAAAAAGCTGTTGGGAGGAGGAAGACTGCTAGGAGCATTCACTGAACTTAGGCTGTGGCACCTTAGTCCGTGGATAGGAGAGGCCAGGAGGCCTTGCCCCCTCTGCCAGCACAGCCTGCAGCCTGCTGAGTCCTGGTGCACTACAGTCATGGTGTGCGAGTAGGGGAAGGAACAAACAGATCCCTGGGTAACAGCTTAGCTACATTCTCAGTGACTTTATTCTTTGTGTACAGCTTTTATTCTTTCATGTATCTCATGAGAAAAACAATAACACTAATGTCAGTTTGCACTGTATCAGAGTATGCCCCTGCAGGCTTAGAATATCAATCTAAGGCATGTTAAATGCTTTCTTTAATTCATTGTACTTGTTCTACACATGACCGTGTCTATTAGCTAACCTAAACACCTGGTTACATTTGTATTCCAGGTGTTAAATAAAACCAAAGAGTTTGAAGAGGCTGTAAAAAAAGTAATAAAGGACGTTAATTTAGATAACGACATAGTTGTATCTGTCTTTGAAACCAACATAAGAGTCCTTGGGTGAGTAACTTTTATGTTTTAAAAACTCTTAAAAATATGGGGTTTTAGCTAGATGTCCTTAAGGCATACCTTTCTGTGCTGTTTCACCTCATTTAAAACAGTTGTGCCAGTGTCAGTTAGCATAGCTCACCACCTGCCCCCAGAAAGGTTTTAGAATGCTAGGCAGGAGTCCATGCAGCGGTGCTGAATCAAGTTGAGCCCCATCTAACTGCTGCAGGAGTAGTGCTTTTCATTTAAAAAAATGGTGCATGCTGATGAGGTAGCAGTGCTTTTTCTTAATGCAAACACTCTTAGAAATTACACTGTTCAATACTTGATTTAACAGAGAACATTTTGATACTTAGTATAATAGATTATTTCAGTTTAGAAGGGACTTCTGGAGGTCTCTAGTCCAATTTGATGCTCAACACAGGATCAGAGCAGGATAGTTTTAACCTATTATATGCAGTTTTATATTGATGAATTAATGATTACAGTTTAGGATTGAGTCCTAAACAGTAAGAATTGCTTCCAAAATACTGGCAGCTAACTTTGATTTTAATTAGGAGTTGCTTCTGCTCAGCGTTTCTGAAAATTAGGGCTGTGTGAATATAGCACAGTTACGTACATAGTCATCTAAGTTACAGAAATTTTTGCATTGCTGTTCAGATGAATATACCTTTTGAGATGTGGATATTTTGTCTTGTGTTTAGAGGTCTTCTAGGTGGGCATTCAGTGGCAATTATGCTGAAAGAAAAAGGTGAATATATGCAGTGGTACAATGGTGAACTTCTGCACATGGCAAAGGAACTAGGCTACAAACTTTTACCTGCTTTTAACACCACTAGTGGTCTCCCTTATCCAAGAGTAAGTTCTCTGGTTTCTGCAATTCCGGATTACTTCTGTAAGCAACATTTTTGATGTTTTGTTTTTAAGTCTGTTTCTAAAATCTCTTGTATATTTATTAAGTGTAGAGAAAAATCAAAAGCTGATAAAGTGCTTATTTATAATACATACCACCTAGTATTTTAAAATACAGTTTTAGGCTCTCTGAATCCCTTCCAGCTCAGAAAATTCTAATCTACATCGTTGTGGGTAAATAGTAACAGCAGAAATCTTAACTAATCACTGCCTACTGATTTCTTGCTCCCTGTTACTATAGGCACCACCAAGTAGCTGAGGAGAGTAATTTTTGTTTTGGTACATATCTCTCACTAAGACAGTGAAAGAGCAACTTGCAAGCACTTGCTTGTGAATTTAGCACAATACTGATTAATCCTCATGGTCAACGTCCACATTTTTAAAGGGCAAGGGGAGCTGTAATCTAAAAATACTCACTTAATGTAAAACTTTCATCATATTTAAACAAAGCATGGTACATATTCTTTGAGTGACAGAAAACTACTTCCCGTGCATATCCTCAATTGAGTTCATGAGACATGGCTTTGATTGGAAACTTACCAATAAATTAAAGATTTAGGCTCAGGAAATCAACATTTTTCTAGTGAAAATGTCTAATTCAGAATGTTCAGGGTTTTATAGATCTTCTGCTGAGAGGGCCCTCATCAGAACGCAGAAATTTGTTGTGGCCACAACAAAAGTGGGTCCATCTAGCAGGTATTCTCTGGAGCCAGGAGTAGTGAGATATTTACAAAGCTTAATTTCCATGAGCACTTGTGATGTTCTGAGTTCCTGGTTTGCTGGTAAATAAATTGCTAGAATTAGATTTTCAGGGTGGTATTCTTTTATTCAAATGTACAGTGAACCGGACAACAGGTATTTGGGGCAGTTCTTGTTTTGGAGGGTTGAGTATTTTGGGTACTTCTGGATAACTTTGTGTGCGTGTTTGAGTTGACAGAATGAGGCAAAGCAGAGCAAAACTGAAGGGGCTGTGTGATCTTTTTTTCTTGCCTTTAGAAAAAGCGTAGATTAGATAGTTGCTCTACAGACCTATCACAGGAGTGTAAATTCTTTCAGCTAGTAAAAATAAAGATGATAATTTCTACTTTTCTCTAGGTTAACTTAAAATTTGGTGTAAGACATCCAGAAGCACGAACAGGAACAGAAACTGATACCTGTACAGCTTGTGCAGGTACCTTGATCCTTGAGTTTGCAGCTTTAAGCCGATTCACAGGAACATCTATATTTGAGGTTTGCTTTCCATGATATCTTATTTTTTGGATTAGGTGTTCATTAGTCTTCTGTTCCATTTCTGTAATTCTGGAAAAACAATTTTGAGTTCATGAAATGGGTGGATATCTTAGCTGTTCTGCACAAAAAGTTTGCATGTGTTCAGATTTGTTGTGTTTGTGGGTTTTTTTCTAAGTATAAATTTGATTAAAAAAAAAAAACAACCAGGAAATAATTTTGTTTGAAAATAGTTACAGTAATATAGAAGTAAACAAGATAAATATACTGAAGAGTGACTAAAGAATGATGCTTTCATAGTTTCTGGGTAGAGGAATCAGGACTAGTAAGAAGAAAAGTGAGATACTTGGTCCTTAAAATGCAGATTTAAAGAAAAATATATATAAAAAAACTTCCACACTCGTATAGTCCCACTGAACATGTGCAAGACCTACTTAAGGGTATATTGTCAGCAGAAAGCTAAATGAAAATCCTTGCAGGATAGTTTCTTTGATTTTTTTTTTTTTTTTTTTTTTTAAAAAAGGCAAGCTCTTTTTCACATTAGAATTCTTTACTATCTTTCATTATGAGCCTGGTGTTTTACTTTGTCATGGAACCCAGTGGCAACATAACTGGGGCTGTGTTGTGTGTTTTGGTAAAACTTGCCCCCTAAAATCCCATGCATGTGTTTGGTGATTTAAAGCCATTTTTGTTGGGTAGCTTGTTACCTTCAAGTGAATTTTGTGTATGTAAAGAATGTATATAGCTTGTATACTAATGAACAGAGGTTGCTGATCCACCTTGAGATGTCTGAAAAGGCACAGCAATTTTGATTCTAAGGATGATATTTTTCTTGAAATATTTTAATTAGGTTGCACTATCCCATCTGTATGCACAGTTTTAGAGTAGGAAACCCAGGCAGGACGTTTGGCTTGCCTGAGACCATACTGTGTATTGGCAAATAGTTGTGTAGTCAAGCACCATTCTTTCTAATCGCAGCCCGTACTAGTTAAGTGTATGTAATACTGGGTTTTATAATTGTTAGATATGAAACATCTTATTACTTCCTAGCATCTTAATTTCAGTGGACAAAAGAATAACAGTATCTGTGTTTCTCTAATTTCCTTTAACGAGCATTTTTTGTTGTTGCAGGAATATGCACGGAAAGCACTTGATTTTATTTGGGAAAAGAGACAGCGCAGCAGCAATTTAGTGGGCGTTACTATTAATATTCATACTGGAGACTGGGTCCGCAAAGGTGTGTGGTATTCTGACTGGGAATCAGTGACCACAAGTGGTTTGGGGCAAGAAAAAAAAAATCTTGACACACACCACACTTATCTAGACTATTTAAAAACATTAATGGGATAGGCAAGTGGAATTACATAATTTCAGTGCTGGAGAAACCTGCTACAACAAAGCCTGGCTTTGCTCTGAAAGCGTGTTTTAGTGGAGAAATTAGTTTTATTCTTTGTAAAGTTAGTGTTCTCTGATTCACTTTAATACTGGGAGGGGAATGTCTTGGGATAAACTTTCAGAGATTCTGCTATAAATACATAGGAAAAATATAAATAGGACTCTGGTGGTTTATGGCAGCCAGTAGAAATACTTTCATATGAGAAGACTCTTCAATGCACGTCTGTTCATATTATTATGTGCACTGATATTGCAAAGCCTTTAGCATAGACACAGTATTGTGTCTCTGCATTCATCTGTGCCTTAATTCTAGTGCTAGGAGGCTTTTCCTTTTACTGAAACAGCCTTCAAAAGCAAACTGAAACCAAGGGAAAATATCCATATAGCTACTTAAAGTAAAATCACCTTTTCATTTTCTGCTCTATCTAGATAGTGGAGTTGGAGCAGGAATAGATTCATATTATGAATATTTATTAAAAGCCTATGTCTTGCTGGGAGATGACAGTTTCCTGGAAAGATTTAACACGGTAAGTTAACACCTTGCTCAGGTTTGTGCCTTCTGTAAGACAAATTTAAGACTAATTGTATTGTCAGTCAGCTGTTAGCCTGAGAAGCCTATGAAGAGATCTTTAGCAGAGTTTCTGTGACTTCTGATGTGTTTAGTGCCAGCTCTTTTTGCTATGAGTTTTTGCTAATCTTGGGTGAACTGCCACCTGAGCAGCTGTTTTAACCCCATCCAATCAAAATCGAAATCTTCTCAAAATTAGACCTTTTTCCATGTTTCCAGTACAGGACAAGCTGTATTTCAAGATCACCTTGGAGAGTGTAATACTGCAAACTTTTCTGTAATGTAAGGGCCTCGTGTCACAAACTGTGGTACAATTTATTTCTGTCCTGGAGCAACCAGAAAGATCTGAAAAATCAAACTCTGGATATTGCATTGCATTGCACTGCAGATCCTAAGGCCCAGTATACATTTAAGTATACTTACAAGCTGAAAACCACACTTAGATTACTAAATTCATAACTAAGCAACTTTGTCAGCATCATTATTCTTTATAAAAATATTCCTTCTTTTGAAAATAGCAATATCCAATAAAAACATTTTATGTCATAAAATGATTTTATATCATGTAGCATGATTTTGTATCATAAGCAATATTAAAATTGGAATAAATCAGTAGCTAAAGGCCCGTTGCATTACACTTTAAGTGTAATGATTATTTCATATTCCTAACCTGCAGCCATCAGTATTATATTTTGCCTCAATTATGTCTATTAACTGTTCCCTATCAGTTTGGTTCATGTGCTCATGATTGTACCTTCTGTTATTCAGAAAACAAGAAAGGCATTTATCTTGAAGTATAGGATTGGAAGTCAGCAAGTTGACAAGTGAGCTAGTGGGTTTTAAAGTTCTTCTGAGCCATCAAGTCCAGCTGCTTTGTTGGGTTTTTTTATACCTCCTTTTCCCCTTTTCCTCCTCAGATGTGTTAGCTTTGAATTCTCTTGTTCAGAGAAAGCGATTTCAGCTTTGTTTAAAAAGGTGTGCTTAAAGATTCGGTCAAAACAAATGTGCCTTAGCTGTGATACTTGTTTGTCACGTGGCTGCTGAATATACTTTTCTGTATGTGTATTACTTGGAAAATGTAGTGTGTATTGCATGTGTAATCCTGTGGAGCTTTTCAGTATTTACTATGCTGCTTTTTAGTTTGCAAAGCTGGAACCTACTGGGCATTGCCAAATGTAATAATGATTGGGAGTGTAGTACTGGATCTTCCATTGAAATAAAATGCCATAGTCTAGTGATTACTATCTGGTTTGTATTGATAATATAAACTCATGATTTTTCTGATGTTTGTCAGCACTACGATGCCATAATGAGATACATTAGCCAACCACCTCTTCTTCTTGATGTTCATATTCATAAACCAATGCTAAATGCTAGGACCTGGATGGATTCTTTGCTAGCTTTCTTCCCTGGATTGCAGGTAAGGTTTAAAACCCACATGCAGAAGATTTTAATAACAAGGAAACGATTAAGTAGACTGGATATATAGTTGACAAGTCAAGCTTAGTAATTTGATGTTCAGAAATACTGAATGAGGATTTCTGTACTCACTCCTGTCACTTCACTGCTATGATGCAAGTTAACGTGCATTTCTGCCCGTGTTGAGTATGAAGAAAAGTATGTCTGTGTGACTTGCTTCCTTCACTCCTAGTCATGAAAACACTCAGATTAAGCTGCCTTTGTAGTAGTCAAATGACCAATTTTCTAGTTTCTGTGTCATTTATATCTTTAAGACAAACCACCACAGCTCTCTGTAAATGAGAGAGATCCTTTTTCTACGTAGGCAGTAGTCTTAATGAGCTCACTGATTTTGCTTGAAAATCTCTTGTGGAATATCTATGGCTTGCACTGAAAGGGGATAATATTTACAGTATACGTCTGCTGAAAATGTAGAACTTGGTCTGTAGCTTTGCATGAACACAGTAAGTGTGCCTAACTTTGAATATTATTCCTATGCGTGGTGAATTATTGTTAATTTTATTGTTCAATTTTAGGTGTTGAAGGGTGATATTAGACCGGCTATTGAAACTCATGAGATGCTGTATCAAGTTATAAAAAAGCATAACTTTCTTCCAGAGGTAAGGTAGTAAATTTTTGATCATGTAAAGTGATTCTTACCTCAATTTAAGCAGTCTCGGATACCTATTTGAAAAAAATAGTAGGTATATGTGTTATTAAAACCAAAGGCTCATTTCCACAGCATTCTTATGTGATTCACAGTTCTGCACGTATGACAACTGTGTTTTGGATATGAAACATTTTTCCTTCAGTTATGCTGTAATTAACACAATAATAGGAAGCTGCTGCTATTAAAAATTGCTTAGGCTTTATATTTCAGCCTTTCAAAATTGACTTTGACTCATTTCAGAATGCAAAACTTGTTTAAGCACATGTAGTAGTTGCTTCTTAGTAATATAATAGCATTAATGCTAAAGATTGCAGTCATCTTTATTAACCCAAAGGGGGGAAACTAAAGACTGAATTGTTCTGAGAGAATGTTCTGAAATTTTGCATAATGCCCTTGAAAGTAGGTACACAAACTTACCTGTAGGTATTGCAAGTGTAGTCTTTTGAGCAAGTTAATTCTGCACAGAAAAGCTTGTTTACCTGCTGAAGTGTGTGTCTTTATTCTGGGATGACCCAGAATATATGAGAGAGCTTCTGACTCCAGTTTTCATTTTGACTTTCCCCTGGTGTAAGCTTATTTCTGTTAGAGAACATTTTAATTAACGTTGCATTCACCTAATAAGGATATTGAGACCAAAGAATGCTCTCTAAGCACTAAACTTTTAAAATGGTATGGTTTGGCTCCTTAGGGGTTTTTTAGGTTGTTTTTTGGTGCTTTGTACTTATGAAGGAAACTTTGAAAGATCAGTTAGCTGTGTTTATACCAATAGGCAATCTCCTTTAGCAAAGACTTAGTTTAAACCCTAATGTGAGCTAGCAGTGAATGTAAGCCATCACAGAAGTGGCTTTTGCCAGTGCATATTAAGAGTGACTACATAGACTAGGAAATTTTTAGATAACTGACTTCTAGTCTGTGGTATTTCTTATGTTAGAAACAGCTGCTTACCATCTGTCAGTCTGACATGAGAGCTTAATGCACTGGAAGTGTCAGGTGGTAGGTATGTTTGCAGAAGTGGTATTTGTCAAAGCTCGGGTGGTCTCTCTGTAGTGGCCCTTCAGCGGGCTGCTTGGGTTGGACGGCAGCAGCAGTTGTGTGCTTGGGCTGATGGGGTGATTGGAGGCTGCGTGCTGCCTCCTGGCTCTGGAGCACACGTTCTCATCTGGCACCTCGTGCCAGAACTCCACTTGCTGGACACGTGTCAGGAGGCTGGGTGGTGTCCCCACTCCTGCACCAACGCAAGCTTAAATCTCACTCAACAAAGTGGGCTAGAGCACTCGCTTAGGTTTTGGCCTCAAATGTACTAACTGGACAGAGGGTCTTGTAGCCTCCTGGGACTGATGTTGGGCCTTCAGTCCTCCACTGTTGTGTATTTTACCTGTTGTAATACAGTTAAGGTAGGATTCCAAATAAACCTGCATTTGGTTTTCATTCTTGCATTTATTTTTGTTCTTTTTCTTCCTCAGGCATTCACAACAGACTTTAGAGTTCACTGGGCTCAGCATCCTTTAAGGCCTGAATTTGCTGAAAGCACTTACTTCTTGTATAAGGTAAGATGGCTTCTGTTCCTCTGACTGTTGATCACTTTGTCTAGCATCTAGGATTTTATTGGTGTTTTATTCCAATCTAGAATGAGTAGCCTATCTGCAGCTTATTTTGTCTACTGGAGCCAGTTCTGTATGTAAACAAGATTAAATTATTGGTTATCAGAAATTGTTACAGGAATTTTGGTTTATATGCCTAGAATTAGAAAACTGTTAAGTGACAAAGGCCCATATTTTCTAAAGATATTTAGGTGTTGCTGATCTTTCTTAAAGAGATCTTAGAGACTAAGAAGAGCAAAAGCCATTTGTACCTTGAGAGAAGAGCAGTGCCTGAATGTCTTGTGTTCCTGTACTTCCATGTGCTTATCTGCATATCTGTAAAAGCTAATGCAGTAGTATCTCAGAAGTCTCTCTTGTGACTGTTTAGCACTATTAATGAAATAGACTTTACTGGTGTCTGAGAAGGTATGGAATCAATAAATTAGCGTTAGGAAAAGCTAACTGCACAGCTAAGTCTGAGTGCACCTATATGTTTGTGTTTGGGTTTTGTTTGTTTTTCTTTTATAGGCTACTGGGGACCCTTACTATCTAGAAGTAGGAAAAACACTAATTGAAAACTTGAACAAGTATGCAAGAGTACCTTGTGGGTTTGCTGCAATGAAGGATGTTCGTACAGGAAGTCATGAAGACAGGTAGAAGTTTTTGCAATTATTTTTTTATAAAAGGATTATAGAAAAAAATATAATTACCCTGTTTATATAATAGAATTGACTTTTGAGTAGCTGTTTGTCTTCAGTTTGATAACCAAGTCTTAAATTACCCATTTATCATAGTGTATAAACTATTTCAATAGTTTTATAGTTTGTTACATTAGAATATTTTTAGTTTGATAATGTTTCACTTGTCTCAGAGCAATAGATTAATTACTTTCAAACAAAATACGCTTCTAATCTAGACATTTGTAAAGAAGTTTGTTTTTTCTATAATGCTGTTTTGTGCTGAACATGCTGAATCATTTCCCTCCAAACATCATTTCTTCCAAGTGGAAGGAATGCTAATGGAATTAAGTTCAGCAATAATAATCATGAAGTCTTCAGAGATGGAGCAATATGAGTATTTGTTTTACTGATGCTTTAGAAAAAAGGGGATCTTCCTAAAGGACATCCATTTTTTTTCCATAGAATGGACTCTTTCTTTCTGGCTGAGATGTTTAAATATCTTTACCTGCTGTTTGCTGATAAGGAAGACATGATTTTTGACATTGAAGATTATATCTTCACTACAGAAGCTCATCTATTACCACTTTGGCTTTCTACTACAAACCAAACCATCTCTAAAAAAAATACGGTAAGTAACAGCTCAATTCTAAATCAGTTTTAGTGGTACTTCGAAGCAGGTTTTTTTTAATGAGAGAAAATGGAAGAAAAATCAGAAAAAAACATAGTTTGGAGAAGTACACCTGTTTTAACGCTTCGTTTAATATGAACTATTTCATCATATTAACAGTGCCAGTCACATGAGTATGAATAATGTTTCCATGACTGGATTCTGCACCATTGAATCTTGAGAAAAAAGCTGTGGAATGTTAGCAATATTGAAAAAGAAAATCATTCCCCATCTCTGTATAATGATATTTTAATCTTCATCTTTACTCTCTATTATTTTTTCTAAAACATACACAACAACACACCTAAGTCTTTGTTGTTTATTTTACTATGTGAACCCTTGGCAAATTTTGAAAGGTTTTTTGAGACTGCTACAAAGTTAGTTTGACAAGATACAGCTATAGATTTTGGGGTATTTAATTGTTTTAGCCCATGCAATAGGCATCTATTGTTTAAATGTGAGAACATTTATGGGTTTATAAATTACTTAACCTTCCAAAATAACCTGTAGTAATACAACTGTGCTGTGAAGCATCATCAATACTCGTCTTTTGTTTGGTTTTGTGTTCAGTAAGGTGACATAATTTATCTTTAAGGTAATAATACTACTGGCAAGCAAAAGAAATGCATGAGAAAGTGGAAAGAGAGAGGTGTCTGGGGTATCAGGGACATGCATTCCCTTATGTTAGTACACCTCTATTTTTACCCTTTACTATGAGTTTTTTACAATAATGTAAAAAATTAGAGGAAAATGCTCATGTTCTGTGTCCTGGAGAAATCTTATAATTGAGTAGAAAGCACTCTGTTTTATGGACATTAGATAGTGAAAAATTTTTAATAACTTGCTCTTAATGTCTGACATTGGTAAGACATTTAATGGGTCATTGGGTTGGTTTTTCATGTTTCTTGATGGTGGCGATCCTGCACCCTCCCTAAAATGCTCTTTCCTTGACATTTATCGTCTTTTGTCTTTGAGTTTTGGAAACCAAGTCTGTTTTTTAAACTACGCAAGAAGTTCTCTGAAGGTCTGAAGGAGCATTTTATATAACTTTCGTTCCCAACATGACAAGGTGATACTTTTGAGACGGGATTCCCACAGCTGATGCTGTGTGAAATGGTGGCCTAACATATGTAGTTCTCTTGAGAACCACAAATGTTAATAAAAGGCCAATAAAGGAGATCAAATAAATTGTTCAAATGCAGTTTTCTTAAGCTATTTAAGTCAAAGCTGCTAACATGCATAGTACGAGTAAGAAAGATCCATTGAAAATGGTGTCAATGAAGTGCATTAAATGGCTAAAAGGCTGTGAAGATGAGTGTGTTAATCTTTTATGGAATTTATCTGATGAGAAAAAAATTGATGAGAAAAATGGAATGTATAAATTATTTTTAATATAAATACAGTACTGTTAAGCCAAAATGTCTGAGATAGTTGGTGGTATGAACCCAACATCCTGTTTGTATTTATTCTCATAAACAGGAAAGGTCATGTCTTACTACGCTGATGCTTGCAATAGTGCTTGCAAGACTTTCTGAAGTGAAATGACTACTATTTGTCACACTAAGAACATAGGTACTTTAAAGTGTTTATTCCAGTAAACTAATAGCCTTTTAGGTCTTTTTTTTTAAGTGACCCTTTAAATGCTCGATTGTTAATTAGCTAATATGTTGCAAACAGGTTTGGGGTTTTTTTGCAAGTAGATAAATACTACATTAATTTTTATAGGTGAGAAAATTAACTTGCCAGTTACCCAACCAGTTACTTGCAAAACTAAGGACAGGCTAAATATGGCTTCAAATCACTGTACATGTTCCACATGGTTTCACGTTAGAAAACAGCGATTTGTGCAGCTGTGAACTCTGTCATCTTTTCTGAAAATAGAGATTGTTTGAATTACATGTAGATTCATCCTTGCCCGTTCAGACTTCTGGGTCTGTGTGGCTCCTGAGGAGGAGAATCTTTTGTTTGTATGAAAAGATGTGACATTCTTATTAGTACAAAGCAAGAATGACCTAAGGCCTGCAGCTGGTCCACTCAGCATAAAGTACAATTTCAGCATCATCTTCCTTTAGTTCTCTGGCACGTAAAAGTACAGGGGCACTAGCTATGTCATGAGCAGGCTTGAGAAGTGCTGTTTGCCAGTGAGGATTAGCCACTTCTGCAAAAAATTTCTAGTAACTGTGGATAGAAGTTTGGTAAGTTACAAATTAGAACTGGTGTTATATTTATCTATCCCTAGAAAGTGGTTGTAGTGCACTGGTTACCCTTTACAATTGCAACGTGTGGCACAGAGGAGTGATGTATTCTTCATTCCTGGAATCTGTGGGGTTGTAGGACATTTATTGCATTCAGGTGCTGTATGTCCTGAGTACACAGATTACTTAAGGGTAGGCCTATCTGTTGATTTTCTTCGTATACAAATGTAACCTACATTTTTAATAGAGTATCTGTTTCTTTCATTTTAGACTACGGAATACACAGAGCTGGATGACAGCAACTTTGACTGGACCTGTCCAAACACCCAGATTCTTTTCCCAAATGACCCTATGTTTGCTCAGAGTATTCGTGAACCTTTGAAAAATGTGGTGGATAAGAGCTGTCCTAGGGGTATTTCCAGAGCGTAAGATGAATATTTTCTGTCTTTTGTTAGTGTAGGAGTGAGTGGAATTCTGTTTGTTATTCATGGGAGGAGAAATACGAGGTGTATTGGAGCTTGCTCTGCTAAGTTTGTAGTCCTTTTAGAATGGATAGCCTAGTTAAGGGAAAAATCAGTGAGGTTTTCTCTGGCATCATCAGCAAGACTTGCTAATTCCTGCTGGAAATGAAGTAAGTCTTTCAAAGCCAAAGGAGCTTAATGAGCCACCTAATCCACGTGGGAATTATAGCCCAGGTATTACGGGAAGCATGTCTCTCTGAGTTGTAAAATTCATTTCTGTAGTCTCTTGAACAGTTCTGCAACTCTTCTTTGCAGTAAGCAAATAAATCGTGCTAGCGTACATAACTTCACCTATTTTGAAAAATATAGGAGAGTCTGTTAAAGCTGAGGAAGTTTATCCTTCTGACTACCTCTTTGATATTTATACTTCATGAGTAAAGCTGAGTAGCAACTGTATGAGGAAAACTGGTTTTAGTCTTACAATAATGCAGACTATTTAGAAATGAGAGAGAGCATACGGTAGTTTTGTTATTAACATTGCATGTGCTTTTTTGCACTACAAAAGTATTGATACTATTGACAAGCTTTAAGAAAGGTAGTTTGACTGGAAAGTTGCATTCTTGTGATCAAGCTTGTACTCAACATTATCCCAAAGAATTCTAATCTTGTGGTGGTAGGAATAACGTGAGAGTTACATTTCAAGAATAATCTGTTTTTTAAAGCTTTACTGTCTAATATCTTTTGGCAGAGAAGAAAGTTTGGGAAGTGGACCAAAACCACCATTGAGAGCCAGAGATTTCATGGCCAGTAATCCTGAACACTTGGAGATACTGAAGAAGATGGGAGTCAGTTTGATCCATCTGAAAGATGGAAGAGTGCAGTTAGTACAGCATGCAGTGCAAGTAAGACCTGACAGTACTTTTTTGGAAAACTTTCAGTAAAAAAGTACTAGCAATGATATTTGACACTTAGAGGTTCAGGAAGAACAGCCAGACTGTGGAAGGAGGCACATGAGCTGGATATGCAACTATATTTAGCAGGTGGCTGCTTGTTAATATTTTGCCTCAGCAACACTTTTAACTAATTTTTCATTAAATTAGATGGAGGCTGTTCATGTCAAAGTGATGTAGCTAACAGCATCTTATCAGAAAATGCTAGCTTGCAATGTGAGATACTTCCATTTGTTTAGGAGGTCTATATGTTTGTATGTTTTCAGTCTTCTGGGTGGTGGAGGCACTAAGAGGTTAACTTCCTTATTTGAAATGATCCATGAGTGCCAGTGAACATCCGTTCTGTATTTTAAAATCTTTGTAGCAGTGGCCCAAGCAAACATAACTTCAATTATTTTTTTTTCCAAGTTTCTCAAACATTTAAGAAGAAACTGTTTATTGTTTCTTTACTACTCAGGCAGCAAGTTCACTTGATGCTGAAGATGGCTTACGGTTCATGCAGGAAATGATTGAACTCTCCAGTCAGCAACAGAAAGAGCAACAGCTACCTCCTCGCGCTGTTCAAATTGTTTCCCATCCATTCTTTGGCAGGGTGGTCCTGACTGCTGGACCAGCACAATTTGGGATGGACTTATCCAAACACAAAGCAGGGGTATGTAAGATGTGTATGTGATCTATTCCTAGCTTTCTGTTACTTTCCTTATTGCATAAGCCTAAATTTTGCAGTACTGGTACTATTTCAGGGTGGCCAGCTAGAGGGTGATCAATTAATTACAGTGGTTAAAATGACAGGGCACAGCAGTGACAGTCTTTTAGATGAGTGGCTTATCGGTCTGTGGCCCATGCTCTGCTCCCGAGTCATCATTTAGGATTGAAAATGCATACACAGTATGATTTTTTGAAACAACTTTATATAATCTGCAGTGCGTATCTTAAGACATGTTAATTTAAGGAAGGCTTTCCTGCCATGTCAGCCATGACTTTGCAGAAGCCCATTTAGAGTTAGAGTAGGCTGTTCTTGCACAAGCTTTTATAAAAGGCTCTATCTAGATGGAAGAAGAAAATATCACAGAGGCAATGGTCCCTATTGGAAGCAGTAGGAAAACCCGATGACTTCAGTTGGGCAAGATGCAGCCCCAAAGAGGAGTTCCAGACTAACAGTTCACAGAAGAAAATTTTCCAGAGACAACTGCTCACAGGTATAGACAAAATACACTGAATATGAGAATTAGGTTTTCACTCGGTTGTTCTTTGCTTCTTAGAAATCCGACTTCAAGGTAAAGATTGCCTTCACCAACAGAAGACAACACTACATGTGTTAGATAACTGAAGAAATGAAAATGCTTAGGGATCTTTTGCAAGCTTGAACCTCGTGCTATAATGCTCTCTCTTTTTGTTTTTGTTTTTCCAAACAGACACGAGGATTTGTTGCAACCATTAAGCCATATAATGGATGCTCAGAGATCACTAATCCTGAGGCAGTGAAAGAGAAAATTGCTCTGATGCAAAGAGGCCAGTGTATGTTTGCTGAAAAGGCACGAAACATTCAAAAAGCTGGAGCAATAGGAGGCATTGTTATTGGTAAATAAAATTTTAAGTTCTTAAAATCTTCAGTGTGTATACATGTAACCTGTATTTTACAGATTTGAAGATACTGGAGAGCTGACAAGAAGCTGTTAAACTCTCTGAGATGACAGTACTCCAACACAGAAATTGTGCTTTCAGAAGATGAAGAAATGTTTTGGTTTTGTCCAGTTCTGCACAGAAAGTGTAGCTAAACAAATTGAATGGGTGATTGTCACAGTTTTCGCCAATTAAAAGTTGTTATTTTAAGGATCGAAGTTTTGCAGCAGTGCTGTCTACTAACTGCTGAGGAAAACTTGAGATGCAAATGAGAAATGTTAAGGGCAACAGGTACACAAGTTGGCTTTTGCTTTTTACAACCAACTTGCTATTTTCTGCCTGGTGTCCTCTTAACTGACTGAGCAGTAGAAAGCTGCTGAAAAAGTCTGCTGAAGTTGAGACTGGTAGTCTGTTTATCTAACAGGAGGTTTGCTTGCTTTTCCTTTTGTGTGCATCTGGCTAGATGACAATGAGGGAAGCAGTAGTGACACAGCTCCTCTCTTCCAAATGGCGGGTGATGGAAAGAATACGGATGATATCACAATTCCCATGCTCTTCCTCTTCAACAAGGAAGGAAACATTATACTGGATGCAATCCGGGAGTATGAGGCTGTGGAGGTGCTCCTTTCTGATAAAGCAAAAGACAGAGGTAAGATTAGTGGTTATTTGTACAAATTCAGCTTCCATCTGTGCCCTGGCACAACGTGAAATGTACAATAGTGATTTCTACTGCTACCTAAAGGGGCAAACTTGTTAATTGGTAGCTCTAGTTTTCTGTTTGACGTTGGTATTAGTTTTTTCATAAGAAAGCCATTATCTGGGATGTGTCATTATCCTTTCCCCCCTCAAGTTAACATTAACATCCAGAAATGCTGTTTGTAAGTTAAGTGTCAGTTTGACTAATGAGAAAATACAGCCTTTTGGATTCCTTTTGAACCCTTTTGTCATAATCTGCTTTGAAGCAGTATCAGGAATAGTGTAAGTATTTTCAATGCCCTACATTGTAAACGCCTTTCTCTTATCAAGCTCCCCAGTGACATTTTTGGTACCCAAAAGGAAAGAGACAACTGTTACAACTATTTTGCCTATCTAAGGAGAAGTGGTTATCATGAGAAATAAGGCTGCTGACCTCTGATGTTTTGCAGGTTTTTCTTGTATAATACAAGAAAATTGCAAGCTAATACATTCCCAATTACTATGTTTGCATATGGCAGAAAATTGTAGGTTTTCCTTTTGTAAGCCTTCCTCATAGCACTGCTTTGTCCAAGCAGAGTATGTAAGAACAAGTATCTCTAGTAAACCAGTGACAGTGTTTATTTTCTGCACATATGCAGAGGTGATATGCTGAAAGCTGCAGTGTTGTTTCTTTATAGTTGCTTACAAATTCCTCCTGTTTATAACTATGATTAAGCTGCTTTAACAAAATACTAAATACAAAAGATGGCTCTGCATTTGAGGATTTGTAATCCGTACCTGCTTCTTCCCTCCTCCTTGTGCTTCCGTTTGGAATCCCAGCAACAATCTTTAAAGGTAAAATGATTCCAAACTACATTATTGATAGCAGTAAGTATCCCATGTTAAAAATGGCATATGCAGTTAAACTCTCTAGAAGTCTTGAAATATTAGTGTCCTCTATACTAGCTATAAACATCAAACTCCAAAGAGATCTGCATGGTTAAATCGGACAGCTATTGTAAAGTTACAAGCTAAATCAGTACTTGAGATACGTATGTTAATTGCTTTGTGTGGGGATGTGCTGATAGAGGCTTCAGCTTTGGCTCTCTCTAATTCACAGTTCAGTAACCTTACAAAGCTCTGTTCGTCTCCCACTTGCTTGGATGTGGGATCCTGGTGGATGTGGGAGTGATTTAAAATCTGGTATTAAAGTTCAGTGCACGCAGTGGGTATTTGCTTAAGACTGAAGGATGGTAACTAGCACTGACACAGAATTGACTACTGAAGTTTGAGGAAGTGATGCTAGTTTCACTATGTTGTTTGCCCCCGTTTAAAATGTGTTTAAATGTCTTCCCTCCCTTCCCTCTGTCAAATATGTTCCTTAATAAAATTAAATTTTCATATCCATGGAAAGTCTGCATGTCCTTGAGGAAATAAGGCCAAGGGAAGTGACCTTGCTTCTGAAATACATAATAAAATGCTGCTTTTCTAGTGTTTTTTTCAAAACATTTTTCTTTTCTCCCCTCTCAAAGACTTGGAAATGGAGAATATGGACCAGAAATTATCTGAAAACGATTCACATAAACAGAATTCAGAAGAAGCTACTGCAGCATCTCAGGATGTCGGTGCGGTCAGTGAGGAGCCTGAAGAAGGAGAAAATTCTGATGTTACTGACGCTGATTCTTTATCTCCTGCTCACGCAGACAGTGACAGCATTTCCATTTCAAATCAGGATTCCTGTGTCCCTGGAACCGATGAGGCCAGTGCTCCGGAGCCAGCGTGTACGCAAGGGGATAACCAGCCTCAGGAACAAAAGACTGAGACAGAGTCAAATTCCAAAGTTAACTGGGATAATAAAGTCCAACCTATGGAATCCATATTAGCAGACTGGAATGAAGATATAGAAGCATTTGAAATGATGGAAAAGGATGAGCTATGACTTGTAATCATAACTTATTTGTTAGTAAACAAATGGAGAACTCTTTGGGTAGAAGTGAGGCCCTGATATCTGAGAACTAGAAAACACATTCAGTATTGTGATGAGCAACCAGGTTTCACCTGGAAATTACCACAGAAATCCAGCACGCGCTCTTTGTATTGTTTTAATTTTTTCCTGTTTAAAAATGGGAACGTGCAATTGAAGCATTTGCCTGGCTCCACCGCACGGTGCTGTAACCCGGGAGGCTCGCGCAGGGAACGAGCCCGACTTCTGCGTTCCAGGCTCCGAGAGGTCACACTCCCTTGGTCTCTGGAAAGCAAAAGTTGAATGCGGTGGGGTTAACACACCACGTAACGGTTATCGCTGAGAGCACTTGAAGGCAGTAGGTCAGCCACCGTTCTGGTTGGAGCGAAGGTGTGGTTCCTCTGATCTCTGCCGAGTTGAAAGCCTTCATTGATAGCAGCAGGTGAAATTGTTTCCAGTTGTCGTGTCTTTAAGACATGGCTAGAAGCAGTTTGATTTTGTCCTGACACATCCTACTGAGGCATAGTAGCGTTGCTCATCACTCCTTCCATCTGTTACCGTGAAGAATGACCACGATGACACGCGAGTGTTCCCTTCTGCGCCGCTTTCGACTAGAGAAACTGTATAAACCAAAGGCAACGTGTACTTTGTAAGCAGGTTCCATCAGGGAAACTAAGGCAGCCTTGGGCTCTACCAGGTTTGTGCCGTGTTGTGAAAGTTATGCTCGAGCTTAAGATGAAGTGGACAAGGCGGATGTTGAGTTACAGGTATTTCTTTTGGCCTTCCAGGTTGAAAAACTCATTCTACCCCAAGATAAAGAATTTAAACTGGCAATATTCTCTGAAAGGACACTAAACAGAACTAGTTCAGCTATAACACAAAAAAATCTTCCTTTTTCTACAATTTGACTTCTAACAGCTTGACTTTGTTGCCATTCTTTTTATATGCAACTTCTATACGTGTGATACTTCAGGCAGTGAGGCCAGTACCAGTAGTGAAGTGCAACAATTTTGGCTGTTGGGTCCATAGTTCGAAGTGTAGTGGTGTGAGCTGCGAGGGTGACTGGTATGTTACTCTGGGCTTGGGGAGTTTGTTACAGGTAAGTGTGAGTCCTAATCTGTTATCCCTCTTACGAAAAACATTATTTAAATAAAAATGGGGATGTTTAAACAACCGAGAGACGTTTTGACTGTGTCCAAAGAAACTGCCAAAAACTAATTAACTTGATTTATATAAACTGCTTTTAGTGAATTGTGGTTCAAAGAATTGTTTTATATTAAAGAGTAAATTAACACTGCCTATATGCTGCACCAGTCTAAAAATGAAGGTTTATGTTCATCTTTGCAATGGAAAGAAGGAAAAAAAAAAATAAAAGCCCCAATCTGAATTGCACCTTTCATTTAGCTGGTGAAATTATGCGTGCTGAATATGCAACTGTTAATTAGTACAGCCATACTGTATTTATTTATGTATACTCCTGTACAGTGTGAATGGAGAAATCCCAGGCAAATGTTGTATACATGTGTACTTAATGACACTTGCTTTCAAGAGTATCAAAATGCACAGGCACCTTTTGAGAGCATGACAGTCAATCAGAATATTATCCATAAACTGAATGATAACTTCAAATCACTAGAGTAGGAGGGAATTTCAAGGAGGAAATGAAGCGGTAGCGGAATAGTGAATAAGTGTCCTTTTAAATAAATCAGCTTTTAAATGTAGTTATAATTCCTTTGCACAAATAACTGTATGGAGGCTTGGACTGAATGAGTAGGGCGTGAAGCAGCTGGGGTTTTTCAGTTGAGGGTTTTTTTGTTTCTGTTTTTTTTTTATGTGAGTTTCTTCATGTAAGGCATTTGATCATGGGAGCCCTTTAAGTGTCCTTCGGCACTCGGAGCCTCAGCCCGCACCCGAGGGACGCTGCGCTCCCCCGGTAGCGCCCGGGCTCCAAGTGACGTGGCCAAGTGCAGTCAGCTGCAGGATCAAAACCGTCAGGTGCAGATCAAAAGTTTTCACTCTGGTAATTCCTTTGATCTGTCAGTGCTTAGTGCCACAAAAGGAGCATTTTTGTTCCCATGCTCTTTGACACGGACTACATCTTCATCCTTGTTAGCTCTCTTGGCGGAGATAGAATTATTTTTATAGCTATAGAGGCCCTCTGGTCATTATGTTAAGACTGTCAATATAGCAACTAAAGGTTTTCTTTTTTTACATGCAGAAAATTTAGGTGTAGATGTAAAATTTTATTAAAAGATTAACTTTCCTTGCCATCACCAGCTCATTTTTATTTAACTGCTTTTTCCACATCTATTGCTAAAGCAGCAGACGTTAGCTCTCCGTTTAAGGGATTTTGAATGATCCCAGAACTCCATATGGATTTGAAGCATCATTTTGGTGGTGGCCTACCTCAGATAACTGTTGCCTCCTTCCTTTTGGGTTGGTTTTTTTGTTTCGTTTTGGTTTGTTCTACTTTACCTTTGAAACCGTCATGAGAGCCATAGCTTTGTTTACAGAACTGAATTGGGTAAGGTTGACCTTTGGGGAGAGAGGACTAAATTGAGGGGGCAGTTTTATTCAGGTTATTTTCACTTTGTATTTCCCTATGAGGAAGTAGGCTTTAGTTTAACCTTTTCGTATCGTTCTGGAAATAATTCAATTTTCTGTCACTGTCATCTTAAAAAGCGAGAAGAATGTATTCATCAAAAAAACAAAACCTTTTGGAGAGGGGAGTAAGTGTTCTTCCCAGATTTTTAGAAGTCTGCTCCCTCCACGTAGACTATTGCTTGTACAACATTAATCAGTAATCACCTCTTTCTTTGTATAGTATTGTACATTTCTTTGTATGGTATTGAACACTGAAGAATTCAGGAATTGCAGCTGGAACTAGCACTTACTCCATGCCATGTAATTCAGATCAGCCAATTAATTTCTCATTTGATCTTAGAGGAATCTTCTTAATTGTTTACATTTATTGTTTCTTAATGAAGTTTCAAAGTGAGCCCAGCTTTGGTTCTCCTTCTGCCAGCGTACCTGAAGGCGTAGCGGTAGGCACGAATAAGTGTATGTTGAGAAGTTAAAAATGGGACATCTTATGCAAAAGGCATCAGTCAGAACACAGGGGAAAAAAACCATTCTGTGAATGAAATATTGTATGTTCAGATTTTATAAGATTATTTTTTTTTTAGCCAGCCCAATTTACAGCCGTATATTTTCTTATGAAAGATGTCTAATAACAGGTGCTGTAACACTATTGTTGGGTTTTACTGTCTGGTGGTAAGTGTATACAATATTTCTAAGGGCAACTATGTACTGTGATGTAAAAGTCTGGGCTAAAATGTATATAATCCGTGTACATAATTGTGTACTTGATTATAATTGATTGTAAAGATTTAATAAAATGTAAATATTCTGGTCACGCTGTGCTAAACTGCCACTAATTTACCTTGACTTCAGTAAGGCCTTTGACACCGTTTCCCACAGCATTCTCCTGGCGAAACTGGCTGCTCACGGCTTGGCTGATCGCATGCTTTGCTGGGTAAAAAACTGGCTGGATGGCCGGGCCCAGAGAATTGTGGTGAACGGAGTTAAATCCAGTTGGAGGCCGGTCACGAGTGGTGTCCCCCAGGGCTCAGTTGTGGGGCCACTCCTGTGTAACATCTTTATTGATGATCTAGACGAGGGGATCGAGTGCACCCTCAGTAAGTTTGCAGATGACACCAAGCTGGGTGGGAGTGTTGATCTGCTCGAGGGTAGGGAGGCTCTGCAGAGAGACCTGGACAGGCTGGAGCGATGGGCTGAGGCCAACTGGAGGAGTTTCACGAAGGCCAAATGCCGGGTGCTGCACTTGGGCCACAACAACCCCCAGCAGCGCTACAGGCTTGGGGAGGAGTGGCTGGAGAGCTGCCAGTCAGAGAGGGACCTGGGGGTGTTGATTGACAGCCGACTGAACAGGAGCCAGCAGTGTGCCCAGGTGGCCAAGAAGGCCAATGGCATCCTGGCTTGTATCAGCAATAGCGTGGCCAGCAGGGACAGGGAAGGGATCTTACCCCTGTACTCGGCACTGGTGAGGCCACACCTCGATGAGTGGGTTCAGTTTTGGGCCCCTCACCCCAAAAAGGCCGTTGAATGACTCGAGCATGTCCAGAGAAGGGCAACGGAGCTGGTGCAGGGTCTGGAGCACAGGTCTGATGGGGAGCGGCTGAGGGAACTGGGGGGGTTTAGTCTGGAGAAGAGGAGGCTGAGGGGAGACCTCATCGCCCTCTACAACTACCTGACAGGAGGGTGCAGAGAGGGGGGATGAGTCTCCTGAACCAAGGAACCAGCACCAGGACAAGAGGGAATGGCCTCAAGCTGCGCCAGGGCAGGGTCAGACTGGCTCTTAGGAAGGATTTCTTTGCAGAAGGTGTTGTTGGGCGTTGGAATGGGCTGCCCAGGGCAGGGGGGGAGTCCCCATCCCTGGAGGGGTTGAAGAGTCGGGTTGACCCAGCGCTGAGGGATCTGGTGGAGTTGGGAACGGTCAGGGTGAGGTTCATGGTTGGACTGGAGGAGCTTCAAGGGCTTTTCCAACTGAGATGATTCCGTGATTCTGTAATTTCTGAATTGCCCGCCAGCTCTGTTTGCCTGTTTGAGCAAGGCCATTAGTCGTTGCACCAATACTGTCCCGCATCTTTATTAGCAACCATAACGAGGGGCAAGCGCAGATTTGGCAGAAGCAGTCAGTCCCCAGCTGGCAACGCTGCTCTCGGGGGTCCCTGGGAGGCAGGAGAAAGCACCACTGGGAGCCTGGGAGGGGTCGGCACCCAGGAGGCTGGAGCCCCGAGCCCTGCCCCGACTCTTGCAGGAGCCCCTCGCAGCCCCGCCAGCAGACGTGCAGCCTCCCTAGCAGGAGGGTACAGGGGAGCACAGCTGTGGGTGAAGGCAATGGGGATGCTGTGATGCAGGAGATTCAGAAATAAGAGATACCTTTCCACTCTGAGAGTGGCCAAACACAGAGATACTATATATAATCAGAACACCACCCTTTCAGTATAAAATTGGAAGTGGCCTGGAAGGGCTCTCAGCAACCTCCTCTAATTGAAGTATTTCAACAACTCTTACTCTATTTTTTTTTTTTTTTTAATCCATTCCTGCAGTAAGAATAGAGATCCTCAAAAGTTCATTTTAAGTATGACTACTTCTGAGCCTGTTTTCATTAGAATTAAAGAAAAACAGGTCTCTCTTGGGCCTGATTAGGTATGTCTCAGAGGAAACATACTCCATCATCCTTCCTCTGTTATCAGCTGTTCTTGACACCTCAGCTCCCGTGAGCTTTTCCTCCATGGAAGTCAGGATTAAGAAAATAAAAGATGCAGGAGCCCTAAATTTAACTCATTGTTCAAGTGTTCAGCAGTGCTGATGATACTCATTAAGCAGAAACCATTACCAGCCTCACCGGTGAAGTGCTAAATTTCTTCAACCTATTGTTACAGGAGAATCAGGACTTCAGGGACTGGAGTATTTTGGAGCAAAGGTACCTTCTGCCTTCCTCATCCCTTGAAGGGTCTTAAAGCTGGGGTACTCTAAAAGCATTTTGGTCTGTGGGGCGTACAGCCATGTAGTAGGTGTTCCTCAGAGAGCTGCCTGCTGCCCATCGGCCCTGCAGGGGCATGGGCAGCCGCTGCCCTACTCACGGGCTCCGTGTTGTAGCAGCGATGGGCAGACAAACGGCTCAGTGCAGAGCAACGTGACTCAGAGCCGGGCAAACAGAAAGGAGTCCAGCGCAAACCTGGGTCTTTGTAGTAAAGGTTTAATAATAAAAAAGATGACCACAAGGAGATATGCAAAGAGATGGAGAGAGGGAAAGGGACCGCTGGTATGAGCAGACAAAGACATCGAGATGTATTGTGCTCCTCTGTGGCACCTCCTGGGAGCGGATGACGGTGGGTGAGGGCTAAGCCAGGGACAGGGCAGAGGGGTTTAGACCAAACCTTTCAGGACTAATATCTCCAGCACAATAGAGCAGCCCCTCATGTTTTCCCATCTTTCTTCAGAACCATCGTGGCCTCCCATGTGCTTTGCTTTCCTGCAGGGATGCCCCATCCCTCCCTCCCTCCCTGGCTTACGTTCTTCCCCATCTGTCCATTGACCAAGCATTGAACTAACACCCAAAAACCAGGCTGAGACATTCATCCTCTGCAAACACCTGCACCCAGCCCACAGCCCTGGGTCATCTGGCTGCTGCCCATGCGGGCAGAGGGATGAGGTTGATTAAAAGAAGCACCAGTTCTACAAAACCCTGGCCCTCCTGGGCAGGCAACATGTTCACCATGAGAGAGCAGAGCCCAAGACTCAGTGAAGGAGGGTTTAACCCGTTACCCGTCCTGTTGCTGGGGCCTTGCGGGTGGTGGATGGGGGCTTGGGAGGTTGGAGCAGAGCCTTGAATGGCAGCAAAGTCATCTCTCTCTTGTAGCTGGGGTAACTGGAGAGATCTTGGAGCAAACCCTTAGCAAACTTCATTACTTTTTATTGAAAAAAAAGGGAAAAAAACTGTCTTAAAGGAATCAGTGTTCTCTCTTAACAATACTCTCCCGCAGCGCTCAGAGGATCTGGTTTTCTTTTTCCATGTTCATCTACACCACCTTGCCAGCCACAATGCCCAGATGCTCTTTGGCATAACAAGGAGTCACCCTCTCTTTGCAGATGGCCTCCAAAAAGGCAAAAATATTAGCAAAATTAACAGTCAAGGTGCCGCCCAGTCCTGCCCCTCTCTGTATTTCCTTGAAATCAGGAATATTTAGTTATATATTTCTGTCTCTGAACGTGTTCCTGACATTCCTGCTCCACGGGGATGCTCATTGCACAGATGCACAAAAGGTAAGGGAAGCACAATGGCATCAGCACATCACACCTCCTACTAAAACTATCCTTAATAATTACTTTATGGCAATAGCTGTATTGATGGGCTGATACTCCACTTTCATTTCCACTTTCCAGTTAGGTCACCCAAAGCTAGAGGACTTCAGTAGCTCTCACAAAAATTCAGCCTCAGCTGCTACTCGTCCCAAGACCCATCATTCACGTCAGCCTGAAGCTGCCAGTGGCAGGAGTCCCATTTTCTTCTAAGTGCTACATAAAAAGGTAATGTTAATAAACGTTTCCAGCTGGAATGGTCCTATAAAACAGTGTTTGCCTGGGAAAGTTCACCCAAGCTGTTAAAACCCCAAGACGGGCGAATTCATCTTTATTAATCCTTTGGTGGAGCGAACAGCATGATGGCACGGCACCAGGGCCAGCCTGAGTGCAGAGGCATTTAAGCCAAAATTGTGCAAAAAAGCGTGCGCAGTACTTGGTGGTACCCGCGCGTGTTCTCGGGGACCACCCCGGGATAGCTCGGGCACCCCACCGGCTGCGACACCAGGACAGACCTGATGGCAGCAGTGCAGGGCAGAGAATGAGAAGAAATACAGAAAACCAGTTTCACCATTCCTTAAAACATCCCACCCGAGCATTTCTCTGCCTTCACACCCTTCGCTGGGTGCTGCCATCGCCTTTGCAGCGCTTGGGGCTGCCAGCACTGGGCTGGGAAGGGGTTGCTGGGCTTTGGGCACGAGTCCCGGCCAAGGGGGATGCTCAGAGACGTGTGGACCCAGTGGAGTGGCAACGTGGGTGAGAAGAAATGAGCAATTCCAAGCTGGACGTACTGAATTTGATGCATTTTAGGATTTCTTTATGGATCTTCTCTCCTTGCAGGCAGCGGGGTGGTAATAGACTAAATGTTGAGCATTAAGAGACGTGTGTGATCCTCCCCTCCACAGCAAAAGCCCTTTCCCCATCCCTCCTCTGGCCCAACGCTCCTCACACTCTGGTTTAAGAAAATTAGCAAAGAATGCTTAGAAAGGCTTAAGGATAAAAAAAAAAGGCAAAAGATGTGCAGGAAAGGGCAAAAAAGCGTTTCCGACAGAGGCTGGCTCTCACGGCTGTTTTATGTAACTGAGCACGTGACCTTCCACGTTTATTTTCGGGCCTGACAGGGGATATCTGATTGCCAGGCAGAAAGCATCTCTGTTAAATGATGTCAATCTTCACCGCACTGGCATTACAGCATCATAAAAAATTACATAGCTGCTATTTTGGGTAGCAGCTCTCTCCGACTCGGTGAATAAATGCATCTCCATATGACTCACTCTGGGGGATTATTAATAGACACAAAAGCAGAATGCCAAAAACCTGAGAATATCACTCAGTTCCCACATGTAGCTTTCTAGTTTCTCGCAGCAATCACACTCGAGAAGTTTTTTGTCTCAAAATTTAATTTTTTTACATGTATATACATGGGGAAAAAAAAATCTTCTATTCAACTCACACCTTTAAGGCTTGGAGGGAGGAAGAAAGTCTGCAGTGATGGAGGATGCTGGCTGCTCCAGCCCTGGGAGTGCAGGGTACCACACAGCAGCCCTGCACCACTCGCCGCGCAAACACCCGCGCAGGGCAACGCCTCCTGCTAACAGACCCGCTAAGGCGAGGCTGCCACTATTAACAAAGCTCCAAATAAAAGCTCAGCGATCCTGAATTAAACAGAAACCATCCGGGACGGCAGAGCAGCGGGGAAGAGCAAGTCGTTATGAGCGGGAAGAAATCACACGCTTCTGCTTTTGCTGCGTGACAGCTGGCGGGTAAGTCAGCGATAGGAGCCACCGTCGGATGAAGATACGGACTCAAGCCCGGAGCTCACCCTGCCCCGGGGGCACCTTCTTTGTTCAACCAGCTTTTCAGTAATTAAGCTGAAAGTTATCAGTGGGGTCCTCCACACTGTCCTAGCCCCGCTACCACATGAAATTGCTGCGCTTAAATAGCGTCAGCTTTGGTAACGTGGGGAAACCTTTAAAAAAAAAGGACACTTTTTCCCATAAAATGTTCTGTTGGTGTTTACAACACTGCCGAGATGCTGCCATGGGTGCAGGGAAGAGGTGTCCATGAGGATGGTGTTATAGTTGGCTTTTATGAAACAGGTTCACAGTCCCACACATGTTTGTGATGATGATGAAGAAGAAGATGAGCATGAGGAAGATGATGATGACTGTGTCACCTTCAAGCTCAAAGCGAGCATTTACCTGGATGTCATGGATAGAGGTATGCAGCTAAATTTAAAGAAAAAAAAATAATATTTTTTTTTAAAGCAAAGACATGAACTTTTTTGAATTCCACCAGCTTTCACATTTTGCAGTTCTCCTGAGCTGGGACTTCTTTCCCTTTGCCACAACAGCACAGTAACAATAATATGAATTTTTCACTTGGTGCTTACCCAATTTTTTGGATGTTTGACCTGAAGGCAAACAACATGTCCCTCCAAAACCATCTCCGCACTCCTTGACCCCTCCCCTCCAAACATCCACAGAAATAAATTAAATAGAGAAACGTTTCAGTCTGAAGAAGGAGAGTTTCCCAGCAGTATCAGGACTCAGAGCAGGGGCTTCTAATGTTAAAAGACTCCCAAAAGCATCCTCCATAAAGTCACATTGGTAGGAAGATCAACAAATCTGTGCTTTCTCAGTGAACACCATAAAAATTGTCTGCACTGCACACTGACCTTGGCTGCAGACAAAGCTTTTGATTTTCCTGGAGTACAAGTTTCAAGTGTTAGTTATTTTCCCCTGGGGCTGTGGCTATCCCAGACAGGTAAAAGCTTCTTTGGCACATGGGGCTGTTGCTCAGACTCCCCAACATTCCACACAGTGTTTGAGTCAGGGCACTGCTGTCTATGTCACTGACGAAGATATTGGCTAGTACTGGTCCCAGTACAGAGTCTGGAGGGACGCCAGTGGCCCAGCCATGATCCCACAGGCAGGCACTCTGGCTGTATTGGCCCCACTGGCTTTGGCTGGGAGTAACTGGAGAGATCTTGGAGCAAACCCTTAGCGAACTTCATTACTTTTTACTGAAAAAAAAAAGGGAAAAAAACTGTCTTAAAGGAATCAGTGTTCTCTCTTAACAATACTCTCCTGCAGTGCTCAGAGGATCTGGTTTTCTTTTTCCATGTTCATCTACACCACCTTGCCAGCCACAATGCCCAGATGCTCTTTGGCATAAGGAGTCACCCTCTCTTTGCAGATGGCCTCCAAAAAGGCAAAAATATTAGCCCTGGCCCTGGCCCTGCTGACATCCTTTCACTTCAGTGTCTTCTCCCTGCAGATATGGACATCACTTCCAGAATTCATTCACCAATTCTGGCTGAAAGGCAAGACACGTTGTAAAATGTGAGTAGAAAACATGCGTGCTGGACACGAAGCCTACATGGCGTCATGGACTGTTGCCTGTGAAGCAGCAATGCTGACCAAAGCTGTTGGTGGGACAGAGTGCCAACAGCAACTGGAAATCACCACCTTTTCTCGTTTTAAGCTCGCATTAAATTCGTTCCTCAGCAGATGCAAACATTACCCAGCTGGAAGCCTCTCCTATTCTGAAGGTCTGGTGTGTCAGCCAAGCCAATCTGGAGTTGAGTCATTGCTAACTCCAAAATTGAAGTGACAGGTAATTATTTTATAGAGTTGATAAAGCTGAGAAACGAATATTTATCTTCAGTCTAATTTTTGTACGACAATGGCAATGTCTCCAGAGTTCAAACATGTCTCTCTGGTGTTTCATCTACTCATTCACTCTTGTCTCATAACTGAGATTTTAAAGTATGTGTTGTGCTTTGTGGGCAGCTACAGTCACCAGCTGGACTCTCTTACAGCCATTAAAAGGCACGCTGCAAAAAAAATCATGCAATATTGCCGATTGCTGCCTCCTTTCTCTTACAGCTGTGGCCACCGTGTCTTGTGGCAGCACCGTGCACAACCCCACCAGCTGCAGAGAAGGTCAGAGCCCACCCGAGTGTGCACGGGGACAGCAGGATGAGGGAGTTCGGAGGCTGAAGATTTCACCTGTGCAGCCAGGATTTGGAAAGCACTGCTATTCCTGATGTGCACAAAGGGATGGGGAGGAGCAGGATGGGGAGGGTTCTGTGTGGCTCGTCCAGGGCCACAAACAACTCGGGGCAGTGGAGGGTGCAAAGCTGGGTCTTCTGGGTCCCAGCAGGGAGCCTTAATTTAAAAAAAAAAACCACAAAACACCTTTGACTGCAAGCAAAGGAGGAAATTAATGTTAAGTTTTGGATGGTACAGTTTTAGGGCTGAAGACCAGTATCAGAGAAAAGTTTGTGGGAGCCAAGAAACAAGAGCACTTGTAGTCAGACAATTAACCAGCTCCTTTGCTGATCCTCTTCAGGGGCATTCTGACCAAGGTCTGCAGACTGGTTTCTCTGTTTTATCTATTTGTATGTCCATCCTCTCTGTCTGCCTATAGGGTTTCTGGCTGCTCATCACCCACGATACCATAATGTCTGTGTGCTTCCCAGGCATCCCACTGGCACGCCCGAGTACTTCATGGGGAGTCAAAGTGGATCCTGCTCTGGTCAGTCCAGGCGTGTTTTTAAAAAGAGAAGTCTAAACAGTGATTTGGAGGGATACTCAGAGGAAAGAGCATTTGCTGAGTGTTCCCAGCGAGACCAAGACATCCTAAAAATAACCAGCCACAGCAGCAAAAGCCCAGAAAGCTTCTAATACCCTGCCCAGCTCTTCCTGAAAAAGTGGGAACAGCTGAAAAATTTTAGAGAAGCCCAGAGTTTGTCAATCTACACTCTCTAGTGGTTACTACAGAACTTAATTTATGTGGCCATCATGGAGAATCCTGCAGTAGCTCAGCCAGGCCATCCAACCATGCAAGCCTTGCTCCTGCAAGGGGCTCTTGCCCATTTTCCCCAAACGGGATGGGCTGGGGCTTTGCTTAAGTCCTGGCACTGGAGAGAAACCACTCCTGGTCCCTCATATCGCACGCAGAGACCTGGCCCAGAACATTTCCTGCTGGGGGTCCCACGGGAGAAAAGTACACGTGTCAGCATCTGAACGATGTGACATGATCCATAGCCCTTGAGATGAAAAAAGCACTAATACGTTTTTGGGCTTCTTTAATCTAATTTAGGTGCAGACTCCTGTGACCCAAGACATGCCTTGGGCCAAATGCTGCTCTTGGTTATCAGGTGATGATGTCATGGCAAAACAACGCCTTGGCATCGAGGGTTGGTGCTGGCATCCAAGAGCAGGCTTTCCCCTCACCTCTGAAAAGGCTCAGGAACACCAAATGTCAGCCTTCAAAACTAGGACGCGAGTGGCACGCGGAACAGCCAGCTCTTCCTTGGACCAGATTAGAAAATGATGAGTATAACCAAGCCTAACACCCAGAGTCCCATTTCGGGTAGGAGGATAAAGCCTCTGCCTCCTCCTGCCCACCATGACTGGACCTGCCCCCTTGGTGAGTTGTACGGAGAGTGGAAGGGTTTGGGAGGGGGCACAGGTGAAGAAAAACCTGCAATAATTAAAAAAAATAAAGGCATCATCTTTTTAGGTCAGAGGATGTGTCACAGTAGATACAATATGGAGACAGACAACGACTGAAAAAAGTTGCCAAAACCTCACAGAACTAGACTGAACGCAAAAACGTGTCCCTGTCCCTGGGTGCTAAAGAGGAAAAAAGAAGTGTCAGCAGCCAGCCAACAAACAGATTTATTTTTTTCCCCAGGTGTCACTCTCCAGGTGAAACACATCTTATGAGCACTGCATCAAACGGCGCCCAAATTGCACCGAGCGCATCAGCGCTCAATCTCAGCTGCCCTCAGCAAGCCCTGCTCCTCAGGTGAATGAGGATGATGACGCAGCTCTGGCACGCTGGGATGGAGCACCCACCTAGGCAGTCCTTGGAGGGACACACGCCCCTTGCGTTGAGTATTTGGGACACTTTGGCACGCACCTGCCACGGCATACGGCTGGATCTGGGGATGGCCACTGGCCTCTGGGGCAACTCCTCCTGCTCCCCGGTTCCTCTCCTCGCTCTTGTCTGGGGCTAACTCTTGGGGCAGGCTCCCAGGAGGAAAAACAGCACAGCTCGGAGGGCTTTAGAGAAGGAAAAAGCATGTCAAGGGAAGAAGGTCGATTGCAAAAGTCCTTCACCACAATCTTCTCCAAGATCCCAGAATAGGAGTTGGAGCTTATTAAATAATGCGTCAGCCTCCTAAAGAAAAGTTGGGCGCCGAATGGTTTTCTTGGTATTTCTTTTAAAAGAAACCTTGAAAAACCCATTTACAACTAAGTGCAGCACATCAGATAGAAGCAGTTTTTCTGTTCCCATCCTCCTCTTTTCCACCCCACTGAATATATTTAAGTAAAGTAACGTGGAGGTATGCCTGCAAGGAGAGATGCATTTCAAGCTACAGTAATCTGCTTATATTATAGATCCTCAGCCACTGCATGTATGTAGACTTTTAACAAAAATTACTACAACTTTGCAAAGGTGGAAGAAATAAAGCACGTTAAAAACCAACGTTCATCCAAGTGACCTTGTGGGTCTGTTTGTGGCATGTGCAACTTTTTACAGGGAGGTTTGGTTGTTCTTGGCCCTTTCCCAAATGCCACATGGCTCCAGTCAGGTCCCTGCACTTGTTCTGGACAGGTTTTTGCAGCAAGTTGCTGCTCAAAGCTTGAGGAGATGGTTTATCCTGCTTCAACAAGCAAAGCAGTCAGCTCCTAGTGGCTGAGGTGCGGAGAGCGGAGCATCAACCTAAAGCCTGAAGTGTTTAGAAACCATCTTATATTTCATAGACTTCAGACGTTCAAGACTAGAAGAAGATTTCTGCTCTGTTTAAGTTTTGTTTCCATATAAGCATGACTCCTTTTAATAGGTAACCAGCACTGATCTCTGCTTTTCCATATCCCAAAGAGTTTAAGAGCAGGTCTCCTGCCTGACCAAGAAGCTCAGTCAGCTGAAAACCATCATGAAGCTCCTGATAACAGGTGGCTGAAAGAAACTCCATGTAAAAAAAGTCTGGTGTCTCCAAAGACCCTGATGTGTCTGTACCACGGGGTTTGTATGGGGAAATTTATACACAAGACATTCAGCATCTAGAAAACGAACCATGTTTCAAAAGGATGGACCCAATTCCATCACTCTTGTACTACTTGCGAAAGCTTTATAAAGCACTTCTGAGAGAGGGATTGCGGGATTGAGCCCCAGGACTCTTTATTAATTAAAGTGTTTAAATAATTGAAATGTGTGGTCTCTTGACTCTCCTTAGCGTGGCTACCTGCTCGAGAGCTGACATAAATTATGGAAAAAATCATATGCAAGAGGACAGAGTTATCACCTTGAGGAATTTGTAACAGATCAAATGGCTCCGTAGCTCTGAGAGATGCCAACAGCCCTAAGAAGGACGATGTGATGGGAGGAAGGTGGTGAAACCTCATCTCCAGGGAGGTCGGGATGCTCGGGAACAGCTGCGTGGTCAAAGCAGATGCCAAAATGCAGTGAGGATTTAGGAAAATCAGAACTTGCTGGCAATTTGTGACCATTAACAGGATAAAGATGCACAAAGCGAAACCTGCCAGAGAGGACCCTGTCACTGAGCTACTGGAGTTGGGCAGTGCTTGAGTTGGAGTCCCAGTCCTGCGATACAGCCACCACTCGACCCAAACCGAGGTTGACAGGAGACCTGGGGCTGAGCAGTTTGCAGCATTCAGCAACAGCTTCTACCTTAAGAAGACAGCTTGATGCTGCAGCCTCACAAACGCTGCTTGGAAAGCTGCTCTTGCAGGAGGTGCTCACATCCAGTCCTGTGCGAGGAAGAGTAACTCCTGGATCTCTCTCCCTAGGGGGTCCTCCCTACCCCACCACCCCATCCACCGCCCGACAGCCAAAGGAAAATCCAGTGCAGGGAAGGAAGTTGCTTTTTTTTTTTTTTTTTGACATATTCTTGGTATGGCACAGCACCGATAGGGAACAAAATCTGATGTGGACTGTCCAACCCAGCTCAGAGCAAATACTGGACTCTTTACTCATGAAAATCATTAGTATTTTAGAGATTTTCAGAAGTCACACATGATATTTGAAGGACTTGAAACCCTTTAAAGGGATCTGATTTTCAGAAGGTCCAGTGAAAAACAGCCAACACTAAAGGGCTTTGGGCCAAGTACCCCACTCAAGTGTTGGCCACATCAGCAAAAAATGCTACTAATGCAATCTCACGGTCTGTTCCACATACATCACACACATCAGAGCAAGGAAATCAATACAATACATAAACCTATGTCCTGACAAAGTTTCCCCATAGGATGTAGTGCAAACCTGGCCCTCATACGGTGTCAAAGCAGGAAGAAAAATCAGCACAGGTAACAATCTCCTTTGAAATAATAAATACAAAAGGTGTATTTTTTTTTCCTTTTTTTTTTTTTTTTTACTCATGACAGCATTTGTTAAAAATATTACATCTGCTTTTGAGAAGGTAATATCCTCTCCCTATAATATGGAAAAATAAACTCTACAGGACACGCAACAGATACCCCCAGTTGGCACAGAGCTGCTTTAAGAGATTAGATCCACAGACTAGATCAACACAGAGGGCTGGTTTTGCCTTCCTTGTCCCCAGACTCTTAAAACATTGTATTGTAGGAATGGTAAAAGACAAGAATACATAAAAACAGTAAAATGTTTATTTTCTTAGAAAAAAAGAGATTCAAAATGATTGTGATCACACTCCCATTCGTGCTCAGCAAAGCCAATACTGCAAGCTTAGTCCTTGATTAAGATACCTATTAAATGAAACTCTTTTTCCTCTTAAAATACAAATTCCTGCTCCTGCATCACTTCCAGTATTTCAGTGATAACATGCTTTTAATGGATAATAGTTTCTCAGCTTCTTCCCAGCAGAGAAACAAGGCTTGCCATGGCAAAAACATCCCATCTCCAAAGCTTGAAATCACCAGCATTAATAAGCACTCCGGCCCGAACGCGGACTGACAGACAGCTTAAGGGTGTTTCTTAGATGCTTGAATGTTCACTTATGGAAGCTTTGTATAACACTACCTCATCTGATAGAAAACAGGCCAGAAGCCTCAATAAAATCAACAACGTCTTTTGGATTAACTTTAAGGATTTGCTGCGTATCTGGACACAGAAAAAAGTGAGAAGTTGCAACAAGTTTTAACTAGCAGCAACAAAAACAGTTCCTTACGAGTTCTTAGCAATATTCCTCATCTGTTCATTAAGAAACACTGTAACTGAATGGAGCATATAATGTGGAAATGATCTTCTTCTGTTATGTAGTGCTGTTCGCTCTAGAAGACTTCCAAAAGGTCTCGACTGGGTTGTAATCTATTTACACAGTAGTATTCCTGGTGCGAGCGGCAGAATTGGCACTATGTGACATCTTCCTCTTCTGAACAATAATCACGACCCTGTAAGGAAAAAAGCCAGACAGCTTGTAAGTAACTACTTGAAGACAGAAATAACGTAAATCAAGGGAGCCCTTCTTAATAATGCATATCAGTTCTCTAAACTTAGGATATTTAAGTTCAGAGCTGGGTAGAAACCTTAAAAATAGGGAACGGCGTTCTCCCAACTCCACCAAACATTTCTGTAAGATTTGCACAAAACCAGGCTAGGAGACCCTTCCCCTTCTGTCACTATTAAACTCATAAATTTCATCCCCTATACTGAATTCCAGGGGGAGTCCAATAAACTGATGTACAAAACTGTTTTATGTAAAGATACACCGTGATGGACACAACCCTACAGAGCCATTGTGAAAACATAATCTCCGAGGCAAAAGCAATGAAGCACATAATCCTATGAGCAACGCCAGTCAGCTGCTGGGGACAAGAATACCTCATCTGATAACCTCAGCAAGAGTTTAACATTGGAGCAAAAGGTACTATTTGTATTGGAATTACACTTGCACAGTGGGGGAAAACAGGCTATGCTTCACAAAACAGGGGTTTCTTACAGACCAGTCACGTTACGCCTTCTGTCCCATCCCAAACACAAGACTTGCAGCAGCATCTATCTAGGAATTACCCTCGGGAAGGTCTGGAGAAGCAGCCCCATCCCTCACTAGTTGTTCGTTGCAAAGCAGCAAGAAGAGGACCTGACGGGACCTACTGTCCTCGTTTCTCCGCACAGGAACAGCTGGAGCTGAGCTTGTCAACACAAAAGCTACCCAAGATATCCTGTGTAAAACAAGTGCCTCAAATGTAGTACCAAAAATCTCAACCTCCATGACAGGTGTATCACCCGAGCACTTGCGTGGAAAATCCCAGCAGATGAGCAAAGGGCTGGCAAAGAAGAAGAAGAAGAGAACAAACACAAGAATCTCAGACCTGCAATAAAGTGTAGAAGCTCAACAACACCCTGTAAGCAGAAGAGACCAACTCAGCAGTGATAAAACGGATGAATATCTACTCACTCAAGGTGGGGTATCTAGTTGCCCCACAAATCAAAACTGGTCACTGGAAAGAGGCAAGGGGAAGGGGAAAGAAAAAAATTTTTAAAAAGGGAGAGATGATTCTTGGTGCAGCGATCAGTTTATTTGGGATGCACAGCTGGGGTACATGTTGGGAACGAAGGCTCCAAAATGTCTCTGCAATTAAAATCCCACTGATGATGCTGGGATTGCAGAGCTCGCTTTGCTGGAGGGTGCACACCTGGGAACGTGTGGTGCTTTAACAACCTTCTGTGGCCCAAGACTATTAGTAAAAGGGCTTCCTTAGTATGTCAAAAAAAAACCCCCAAGAGACTAATCAGCCCTAATTTCAATTCAGCAATCACTGACCCAGAAAGAAAGAAAAAAAATTACATTTTTTAAAGTAAAAGCTTTGAATCAGAAAGAAGAAATGCCGAAACACTTTGCAGCGAAGCCCAAATCCATGGGTTTTCTCCAGGCCAGGGACCACAATGCATTTGGACAAACCCAAGGAGGCTAAGCTGGTGGTGATGAAGGCTTTGTCCAACATGCTTGAGAGCTGTGGCAGCCACCAGTAGTGAATGATGACTGAGACTCAGGGCTTTTCCAGGAGATTCACTTACCTGGTTTCCTGGCCTCCTGCTCAAGAGGGAGCCCCGTGGCCTATCATTGCGCCTGTGCTTTGCACTGGTGGCCATCAGTGCTATTAAAGGCTCAGACAGACGCGAAACATGGAAGAAAGCTGTCTTGCATTTTTTCCCTCCCATTCCTCCTGTCATTCTTCTGCTCCTGGGTTCATTCTGCAGCAACAAGGTGCATTACCACTCAAAAGGATGCCAAGAAACCGCTTATAAAGCAACGTGCTGAAGAAGTCCTTGTCACAGCGGGGAAGTGCTGCCTCTCGCCCACCACCTGAAGGCTGCTGAGAGCCGGACTGCTGCCGCCAGACACTTTATTTCCATTTTCATGCCGGCGGGGATGGAGACACGTCGGTGTGTCAGAAGTGGCCTTCAAAGCCACGGACCTGGGTTGCCACCAGGCAGGGAGCTGCCACCATCCTGAGCTTCCCGCCAGCCCGCTCCTTCCCGCGAGTGCGTGTGGGCAGCGGTGGCACAGCCGGAACAGTGAGGAGGGTGAAAACTGCCTGAAACACCAGAAACACCTCCCACACCATCCTGCAGCGTGACACGCAGCTCTTCCACCCGCCGAGCCCGACACGGACCTGCAACCCCAACCCGACCAGCTAACGCGATGCCCACACTGCGGTAACGCCTGCCAGCACAGCGGGGAGCCCCGCTGCAGCCCGAAGCTGTTGTATTTTTTTGCAGGGATGTGCTTGAAAGAGGGGTTCGCCTCGGCGCTTGCATCAGCAGGGGCAGCCCCCACCGACACGCAGGAAGGGGGAGGACGCAGTGAGGGAGCAGGGGGGCCAAAAAGGTTCCCACAGCTGCTCGTGGCTGGCTGAAGTCTCCATGTCCCCTGCCCCTCTCCACCACAGAGCTGTACACAGGAGCACGCCGCAATGTAGGGGAAGGGATGCATCTGTTACACACCGAGAATAACATCGGCGCGAAGGCACGGGGGGCTGGCAGCCTGCATGCAGAATTAGTGATGCTGCTTTCACTTGGGTTTTACGGCGAGTTAAGAGGACATTGCTTTTGTTTCCCCGGGAGGAGGAAGGGCCACATGCACCCTCTCAGTGGTGGGATGTGATACAACCTGCAGAACCACCCCGCTCCGGCAGGTTTAAGTTTATTTTCTCAGAGGTGGGAATCAGCTGTGACAGCAAACACCCCACTTTGCACATACTCCTGCACCCATCCCGGCTGTCCTACACCCACTGCCCTGGCTACGCTGCAAAGACCCACACCAACACATGCCCAGCATTTAATCCCAGCATGACACAAAGCATGTGGGGCTCAGCCCAGCAAGGTCTGAAGCATCCTGGCCCAGTTCAGCAGGGTTAAGCACATACTAGTCTTTAAGCACAAAGGAAACAGCGTTTAAGCACTGGAGCAGCTCATGAGCAGAAAGTTAAGCAGGTGCTTTAGCATCTTCTTGCAGGAGGGCTCCTAGTAAGTGAGGTCTCCTTGAGAAACTACACAGCAATGGGTATTTATCCTCCTAAAAAGAGTTGGAGGGGGAGAAACCATGCTACAGGGAGGCCAAAAAAATTACAATTCCTTTTTTTTTTTTTTAAGACAAAAGCTTTTGTCTAAAGCTTCTTCCCTAATTGAATTTTTATCAGTAATAACAAGGTCAGTGTTCCTCAGGAAGATCAGAGAAAGAATAAAGCTGCCTTCCCTGCTGCACCGTATCCAATACACCAAGTTTCTCCTTGGTGCTTCTCAGGCAGAAAGGCTGGAGAGGTCTCCATGGCCCCGCTGACAGAGAACTAAGGCTGCTTTGGTCCTGCTAAGCACTGTGGCATCCAGTAAAACACTTAAAAATGTCAATTTTTGACCTCTTGGTTGTTTCAGAGGATGTCTGATAGATGCTGGAGGAGACAGTACCTCGAGTGACCGCACCTGCAATCAGCAAGAGGCCCGCTGGGCTTGAGATGGGGAATTATCCCAGTGGGGCTGGACAAAACCTCACTCAAAACGGTGAGCTAACAGCCTGCAGAGCTCATAAGGTCTTCTGAAGAAACCACACTGAAATACTGACCATGTGAAGCAGCAGCCAGAAGATGAGCTCCACAACGTGAGCAGAGGAGCTCCGGTAGTATCTGAGTGCAGACTGGAGTGATGGGGTGTTTTTGGGGAGCGGATGTGTGTCAGGGAAGAAAAGAAGAAAGCAGAGAAGGTGACAACCTCCCCAAATAGAGCAGCATCATGGCTGGAAAATGAGGGTGCAGGATTGCCAGCCAAACCCTGTTCCCTGCTGCCCAGGGGAGCAGGCTCCTGCATCCAGAGGAGCCACAGGCACAGAGCATGTGGCTACTAAAAGAAATGTATGGGCCATCCTTTAATAGCACGGGTTATTAAGTTTTAATAACTGAGAGTGTAAATGAACTACACCAGGGAAGATGAGAACAGGAACACATGCATCCAAGTCCAGGTAATTCCCCGAGATATCCCATCTTCCTACCCCATGGTTTCAAAATCCAACTTTCAACTTTTGTAGATTGTCCCAGAAATGCCTTAACAAAGGTGTGTGCATTTAAGGTAATTAAAAAAAAAAAAAAAAAAAAAAAAGCCTTATGCTCCTTTCCTGCTGCTTTTACCCAAACCAGAAGGGCTCACTCCCCTGCTCTCTCCCCTCGCTGCATCTAGAAAGCGCTACCATGCTGCTGCCCCTCCCAGGGCACACATCACGCTGATGATATCCTTTTAGAGAAAAAAAAAAATATCACAGAAAAAGCCCTTTTCCCCATTGTTGTGGGTGACAGGCCAACCAACAAAACCCCCTGCCGCCCGACTGCAGAAGCCTTCCCAGCTCAATAGCCTTTTGTGGGGCTGGCGGCCTCACCGAGGCAGAGGAGGCAGCTCAGGAGACGCTCCTTCCGCCCCGGCTCTGCAGCTTGGCACCAGCACCCTCGCGCCTCGGCCCTGGCGAGGAGAGGAGGAAGAGGAGGGTGGTCGGCCCGGCAGAGGGAAATGAGCTGCACCAAGCAGCCCTTTCTTCTGCGGCGGCTGAAAGAGCTGGCGGGACACAGTGGCCCCTTTCAGAGGAGATGGCCGCTGCTGGGAAACGTTAGCCCGGCTCTGCGGTGGGAACGCTCTTCATCAATCTGGTTTTGTTTACAGCGCTCGCAGAAAGGATGGGAAGAAAATGCCAGGAGGCGGCACTACATAATTGTATACTGTGCTAATTTTTGTCTGTTTCTTATTTAGTTAGGGAAAAACCAAGAGAGTCATTAAGAGCAATCCACTTCGCTAATGAGTTTTAGCCTAATAATTCTGCCCTTGCATACGTTTCGGTTAGCACCCCCCCTATTTCTAACAGCACTCTTTATGATACAAGGAGCTGCATTGTGCCTTCCCCCCGTGTTCATGCCCAGTTTTACTAACGAGGAGATGGAGTGAGCTGCTGCTGGGCATCTCTCCCATGGCCTCCAACAACAAACCCATAGTCTGCAACTCGTCTCCCGGCTGTCAGGTGTGTGGATCGGTAGAGAAACCCCTGCAAACCCACCCTGACACTGGCACCGGTGCTCAAGTTATCTCTCAACCCAAAGCAACATCCCCTGCGGCAGCAGAAACACGATGCCTCAGGCTCAGGGTATCCACCAGCCACATGAGAGTTCATAGCAAGACACCTTCATGTGCTATGTCATTTTTAAATCTCATTTTTTTCCATGAGCATGAGCTTATGAGCATGAAATCCAAATTGTTGGATTTTTTTTTTTAAACCACAAAGCCAGAGATGCTTCTCTTCTGGGGGTACAATCCCCAGATATAATCCTAGAAATTGCTTGTCAACTGTTCAGTTACACCTCAGACTTGGTATTTTTTCCTGCAGTGAGACAGCTGCCTACACACTGTGCCACAGCCTACAGTAATAATATATACTTAAAGGAGATAATTTCTGATGATTGTTTTACTGCTTCATAAGTAGGATTCAGAGAACACAGCCATTTTTCAGACCAATCTCCATGATAGCCATCATCACAATGTTTTCACTAGCAAGTGCTAAATGGGGTAAATTTTCCACATTCAACATTTTATACGTCACAGCTTTTAATTTTGCTTTTATTTCATATTTTCATGGAAGCCTTGGTGGGACAAGGCCCCCTCAAGTTGGTAGACTTCAGGCTGCAAAGACTGTGCCCAGGCTTAACTCTGCTCTGAGCCATCCTGTTCAATTAATGGGATTTCTTCATAGTGGGTAAGGTGGAGTTTGCTTGTGGTCCTGCACAATCAGGGTCCAAATAAAGTTGAGATATAGGGGAGAAAAAAAATTAAAAAAGGCTGGAGAAATTTTAGGGGAGACATGGCAACTCTTTGTGAATCCATATACAGTATCTAACTAAATTAGTCGTTGCACTATTAGAAAGAGAACATAGGTAACTAATTTATTTGCTTGAATACCAATACAAACGGCCTATTTTTGCTATAGTTTCTCACTGCAGCCAGCGGAAAACACCAGGTATCATGCAGACAGGGACTCTGTTAGTGGGACACATTTCTATCTTCTTAATCTGAGACAGTATTTCAAAACCAGATTTATCACATGGTGATGAGTGCAGTGACTTTCCCCATCCCGGCTGCAGCTAGTGGGGCCCATTTCTCCTCTTCTGGGCATCATGCAGCAGATCTTGGATTCATCCAGCAGCTGCTGCGTTTGTTTTAGGAGGGATGTGTCGGTCGCTCTCCACTTGCTTCTTGGGTTTCTGAAGTCGTCGTTCTGCTTTCATTTCTCAGGTCAAGCAAATCACTTGCACCTCTGACTCATGTCTTCCTAATTTATTCTGGGGGGGGGGTGTCTCTCCTCGAGCTTAATTGCTGCTATTACCTGTTGCTCATCCTCTACTGGAATATATTTATGTGATTTCAAGCAAGCTCAATTTTCGAAAAACAATGGTAACGCTATCACCAGGTGAGCTGCCTGTCTCCACTCTGTTTTCTTCCCAAAGTCTTTGTACGTCTGTGCCCTTTCGTCTCCAAAAGCAAAGCCTTGACTCTACTCACAGTAACTTCAGTGAGTGTGAAACCCCAAGAGGACTCGCTGCAGCTGCTGGCAGATGTTGGGAGCAGTTCGGAGCCAGCTTTCACCACAACTCTCGGGCCTCATGCTCACAGGTGACTTAGTGTGTCCTTTCCCTCTTTCCTCCCAGTGTGGTGCCCATCCAGCCTTGGTGTTGCGCTGAAGCTGTGCTTGCCCTCTGCCACTACACCAGCATCCCATCATCTGAAAATCATCCCACAGCTGTGCTGAGATTTGTTGAACCTTTTAATTGTCTGGTTCCTATCTGTCTGGCTGCATGCCACACAAACTCCACCACAAGAAGCGCTCCGTGGTCTGTCATATACATATGACATATGTATGTTTCCTGTGTTGTTGACTGCTTAACTCTACCCAGTTACTCCCGACCTCCCACATAACTTTATATCTCTGGCTTCTCATCAGGCTTTGTTTGTTTCTTTTTTTTTTTTTAGCTCAAATTCTGGTGCCTCTGAAATGACTGGGTTGACTCTAGCAGAACCAACATCTAACCCTACGTGCGAGGCTGACTTTTACATTCTCAGTCAGTCCTACCTCAGCATTCAGTGCCAAGCCTTCATTTCAGTATTTCTTCCTTCCAACAAACCGTATGAATTGAATTACCATAATCACACGCAGTTCCATGCATTGCGAGTTCAGCTCTAGCTCTCCGTGCAGGGACAGACACTCATGCAGAGATAGGAACAGATGTCTCCCTCTGAATTCCTCACAGTGTTTTGACACTGAATTCTGGTCGCCAGAAGCTCCACGCGTTGGGGTTGACATTCTGGTTTTTACCTTTGGGTGGCATTTGCAGAAGGCAGTTCAGCTTTGTACGGGCAGCCAGGAACGCGGGCGCGTGCTGGGTACCGAGAGGGGCTAGACTTTCAGAGAAATTCTCCAGACCATTTCATTAAGGCTTTATTTGATCTCCAGGATTCATAATACTTCATATTTTGAGTTGCTAAAACATCAGCCTGTATTCTTTCCATTTTACACTTTGATTGCAGAAATTTTATTTTAGCTGACCTTCCTGTCCGTTTAATCGTTTTGCTGAGTCCAAAACGCCCATTTAATTTTCCTCTCTAACTCACAGCACACGCATTAGAGTTGTTGTTACTCATTTGTAATAGGTGACCTAACACCCCTTGAGATTTCAGTGCAAGTTGAGGGATGTTTGGCTTCTGAGTGGAGAGTTTCTGTGGACATAGCCCACGGAGTCAACATCACTTGTGTGCCTCCATTGCAAATCCAATGCTACTCATGGCCATGGTTACCACGTGAACATTACATGGTTTTGGACCTCATCGACCACAGGCAATGCCCCCCCACTTCAGCAGACTATTTCAGCTGTAACTGGTGAGCTGCTCAGTGATATAAATCTACAAATTATTTGACTGCTGTCCTCCATTTCCCTGGAGAAGGGACTCAAAATGCTATTTAGGGATCAAACAAAACCCCTCATATTTTCCAATCTTTCTGGCACCTGTGGCAGATACCTAGAAAAACAATGCAATGCGGGCAAAGATTAATTAAAAAACGCAAAACTTCTCTTAGGAAGACTTTCCTCAGGCACAGGAGGTCCCCAGAGAAAGCAAATCCCATGTTCAGCTGCGCATTAACTCCTGCCAATCCCATCAACTGTCAGCAGCTTGAAATGCATGGGAGCCGTCTTTCTTTGACAGATAACACTGTGTATTTCCTCTAAATAGGCAATCTCCTGATCTAGAAGATAAATTAGTACAAGAGCCCTGGAGAACACCTGCAAGCATCTGAGAGCATGGTGCAAACAGCAAGGAGACATGGTCAACTGCATCTCAATGTGGCAGCTGGTGAACAAATGGTATTACTGCTCTGAAACAAATCTCGAATACAAAAACCTCAATTCATAATTAGATACAGCTATCAGATGGTCTGGTACGTAGATAAGAAAGACCTTTGGAAAATCCATTTCACTGGAGATTCTGTGTTTGACATTATGGAAGGTGATGATGTCCAGGAAAAGTATCTAAATATTTATAGGGTGAATGCAGTTACTCAAAGGAGACGTAGCTATATTATGGATATGTAGAAATTCTACTTTTAAATGAATATGGGTTAAGTAAAATCAGTCCTGTGAAATAATGGTATAGAAATATTCTTCTTAGGAATCTACAAACTCATCCTCACTTCTACTCTTCCTCCTTTATCTAATTTTTTGCTTTCATCATTTAATTTTTTTTTTTTTTAGAGTAGAGCAACAAATTTGTTACTTGGGACAAGTAAGTGATTCACCTGCTGTAGCATTCCAACTCCTAAGACCAGGAGTGTTGGCAAAAATGGCAGAAATTCAGTCACCCAAGTAAAAATTTCCCTCCTACTCTGCAATGCAGCACTACAACAATAGAATGGAATGGAATGGAATGGAATGGAATGGAATGGAATGGAATGGAATGGAATGGAATGGAATGGAATGGAATGGAATAGAATAGAATAGAATAGAATAGAATAGAATAGAATAGAATAGAATAGAATAGAATAGAATAGAATAGAATAGAATAGAATAGAATAGAATAGAATAGAATAGAATGGAATAGAATAGAATGGAATAGAATAGAATGGAATAGAATAGAATAGAATGGAATAGAATAGAATGGAATAGAATAGAATGGAATGGAATAGAATGGAATGGAATAGAATGGAATAGAATGGAATGGAATAGAATAGAATAGAATAGAATAGAATAGAATAGAATAGAATAGAATAGAATAGAATAGAATAGAATAGAATAGAATAGAATAGAATAGAATAGAATAGAATGGAAGAGAATGGAATGGAATGGAATGGAATGGAATGGAATGGAAGAGAATTCAGTTGGAAGGGACCTCCAACGATCCTCTAGTCCGACTGCCTGACCACTTCAGGGCTGACCAAAAGTTACAGCACGTTGTTAAGGGCATTGTCCAAATGCCTCTCAAACACTGACAATCTTGGGGCATCGACCACCTCTCTGGGAAGCCTGTTCCAGGGTCTGACCACCCTCTCAGTAAAGAAATGCTTCCTAATGCCCAGCCTGAACTTGGGAGTACAAATTATTTGTTGCAATTGGGGAAGCAAATATTTAATATCAAGTATTAAATAAGATACACCACTTTAAAGTGTAAAGAGTATATTAGTGAGCGAACATCAGCTTAAGATATAAGCAAAGACTGAGATCTAGACTTGATCCAAATAGCCCATTTAATTCCTTAAGTCTCAGTTTCTCATCCATGTTGTGGAACAACTATTTGCTACTATCTCACAAAGAAGCTGGGATTCTCATTTAAAAGACTTGTGAAACACATGAAAGCTGCTATCGAGACCATGAGATGTGCAAAGAACTGTTCACCCTCTTCTTCAAAACATCTCCACCATCAGTATTTTATTCAGTGCAGTATGTAGTATGTAGACATTTATTGTGTCTTACCTTTTCAATTTTTTCATCAAGCATTCTGAAGAATTCTTGTTGGCTTTCAGAGATGTGCATGCTGAAAGGCAAAGGAAGAGTATCAGTACCAACAGGATTTCTTCCATTTTAAAACACTGACACTGCAGTTCAGGGTTGCTGAGGGACCCAGCTGTAAGCTTTCACTACTGTGAAAAATAAAGCACTTTACACTTTTGTCTACAATGACAATTTATATATATTTTTTTTTTAATTTGCCCACATAAAAATTACTGCATTTAGTTCTGTGTGTCCATGCCATGGGCAGGGACATCCTTCATTAGATCAGGTTGCTCAAAGCCCTGTCCAACCTGACCTTCAACACTTCCAATGATGGGACATCCACAACTCCTCTGGGCAGCCTGCTCCAGTGTCTGACCACTCTCAGCATAAACCATTTTTTTTTAATGGCGAATCTAAATCTACCCTCTTTCAGTTTAAAATTGTTGTCTCTTGTCCTCTTACTACAGGCCTTGGTAAAAAGTCTCTCTCCATCTTTCTTATAAGTCCCCTTTATATATTGAAAGGCCACAATAAGGTCTCCCCAGAGCCTTCTCCTCTCCAGGCTGCACAACCCCAACTCTCTCAGCCCTTTTCCACACCAGAGCTGTTCCAGCCCCTGGACCATTTTCGTGGCCTCCTCCAGATCTGCTCTAACAGGTCCGTGTCTGGTGCTGGGGACCCCAGAGCTGGACACAGTGCTCCAGGTGGGGTCTCAGGAGAGTGGAGCAGAGGGAGAGCATCCCCTCCCTGGACCTGCTGCCCACGCTGCTGGTGATGCACCCAGGACATGCTTGGCTTTCTGGGCTGAGAGAGCACATTGCCGGCTCATGTCCAATTTGTCAGCCACCAGTACTTCCAAGTCCTTCTCCGCAGAGCTCTTTCAATTCATTCATTCCCCAGTCTACATTGATACTGGGGATAAAGATCCCATGTTTTGGCAAAATATGTTTCATTGGCCTGCCATGAAACATCTAAAAATGCATTCTCGTGCCTTCTGATGTGCTTCTTAAAGGGGAAATGAATTCCACTTTTCTATTTGGTGAAAGCTTTTTCTTCTGGAGGGATACCCCAGAAGTCTGCCAAGACTTGGTGGTTTTCTGACTCTTCCAGCTGTTCATTAACTCCTGCAGTTCCCTACCCTGCCATGGATTTTACAATCTTACACAGATCCTCAAAATACACACTGTGTCAGCATTTGGGTGTGTTTTGCATCGCTAAATTGCAGGGCAATTTTACTGCCCAGCCAAACTTCTGAAGATCATGGCCTGCAAGGGCTTTAGGGCCTCCTGTGGGACTTTTCATGTATACGGCAACAAAATACTTCATTTTTTTCCCCCCCTTTATTTAGTTTCCTTATAAATTATGGTTGGGGTGAATCCCTACAGTATCATCTCATTTTATCAGAAACTGGATCTATGATGTTGCAAAGGCAAGAATATCTTTCTAGTGCTTACCTACCCAGAAAGGGCTGTACTGCCTTAAAGCCCCTCTCTAAGACACCTGATTATGAAGGTGACAGGATTGGCTGCCCCAAACAAACATCTTTTCCCCATCTCAGGTGGAGGTGGGAACCTGAGGGACAGGCAGACAGCTGGGGACAGAAACTCCAACAGCCACTCAAAGGTGAATTGTTCCCTCTCCCGAATTACCAGCTTTAGGTTTTAATGCCACTTCTGAGACCTTCTCTTCTGAACTAAGCCTTCATTTATGTCCAGCATAAGCAAATCATTGTATACATTCATCCTGATAGCAAGTGAAGTATGAATGCTGAGCTTTGTAGGGAAGTGCAGTGTGTTGTTGGGCACTTGGGAGAAGTATTAACTCATTACAGCTGAAAGGATCATGCCGAGGAAGAGGGGACTGGGGTGGGAATTCAGCAAGCTGAATCAACCTTTAGTGTTGGAGAAAATCTCCAAGAGCTGTGTGTCCTTCTAACCATTTGGCCTCACTGTTGACACTGGCACCAGTCTCCCATCCTTCAATTTTTGCATCTTTTTTTTTGTCCCACATTGAGTCCCTGGTGCTTTTCTCCAGTCCCCCATGGGCCCAGGTGCTCCTCCCTGCTGTGGGTCCAGAGGATGCTCCAGCTTCACCTTCCCAGAGGGATGTCGTTATTTCAGGAAGGATGCTCTTACCACCCCTAACATAAATAAAGCAGACACACCCGAGATACCGTCTGCCACGCATCCTCATCTTTGTCTCCTCGTCCTTCCCTTTGTGACTGACCTTCCTGTATTTTAGCTTGCAGGTCCCCCCTGGGGAAGGGCCTGTTGTCTTGTGCCACCAGCAGCGTTTTGCAGACAACAAATAAGTGTATTTTTCAGCCCTCTTCACTAATGCAAAACCATATCGCTAACCCCTCAGCCTCTGAGTGCTGCAGAATTAGTGAAGTGAACAGTCTGCTGGGTGTACTCAGGGAACAGCAAGGTGGGACCAGCCTGGGCTTGCAGGTGTTCCAGGGCGTTGGGCGCAGAGCCCAGCTGTAGCAGGGCACACAGCGGATGTCAGCGGAGCCAGTTTTGAAGATGAGCAAACTGAGCAAGTGTCAGAGGTTGGGGCAGAGTGCAGGGATGAAACCCCATGAAGTTATGGCAGGTACCAGGACTCAGTGTAAAGAGCAAGGACCAACCCCTTGGCCTCTGTCAAAGATCGCCATAAATCTGCTTCTGGCTGTCTATATACACTGGTTTTAGAGTCCAGGGCTCTAGATGTAAAAATCTAAATCCTCCTACAAATGGGAAGAGCCTTCACAATCTTACTTTTATAGTTCACATATTAAAACTCCTTCCACTGTAAATGACCTTATGATTTGGCACATAATCCACGTTTTGTTTTGAAACAACACCTGTTCTACAAGAACGGTCCTACAAGATGCATCTAATCCTCCTTGCAGTCAGAATTGTCATGGTTTTCAGATGATAAACCTTAAAAAAAAATGCACATGGTAACAGATATTTGCTGACTTGGCAATTAGCAACTCAAATGTATGGAGCCACTTTTGTAAACAGAAATCCAGTGGTAGGTTGGGGAAACAGCAGAGGCTTGGGCAAACAGCGGAGATTTTACCCAACAACCTAATGTTACATTTTGTAACCCCTGAGAAGGTTCCTTACTTTTGGAGGATAGCCACATTCACCCCTGCCAATGCAATGTCTTTCAGCTTTTTGGTGAATGAAGGTCAGTTCTGATTTCTGCAGGGACTTTTAAAAATCAGAGTCTGATGAGCCCCCTAACCCCACACAGTAACTCTGCCTTGGATGCACCAGGAGAGATGACCCATCAAAAGAAACAGCCCTTTCTTAGCCCAGGTTGACTACCCTCCTGCTAGAGCATCTTAAACACATCTCTGACCCTGCTGGGAAGGACCAAGCCACAATAATAAAGTACAGCTTTGCTCAAGGGTGATTTTACCTCCAAATCCCCACTGTGAATTTCTTTGCAATTACATCTGAAGCACTCAATTTTTCCTTTTGAAAGGAGGCTGAATTATACTGTCAGTTCATTAGGAAATTACTGAAGTTTCCAGACTTGAAACCACGTACAATGCACTTGATATGCAGCAAGTTTAAGTTAATAAGTGCCCCGAAGGCACAGCATAAAGAGCAGCATTTCCACTATTGTTCAAAACCCAACAGCAAAGCTTTGTCATTTCTTTGTTATGAACCCAATATATGGCTCCATGTAATCTGCTATTTTCAATCCAATTAGTGATTAAAATGTAATGGTTATTTAGATAAGAAATGAGTTACTAATATCAAAAACCAGCTCTGTCACAGGAGTTAAATATTTCATGGCATATGTAATGCTGACTGATCTCAGTCAGGGTACAGCACAGAACTGCAAGCGAAGTATGGAGAAACTCAGCTACAAAAGAACCCTCATTTTAAGAAACAACTTGACCATTTTAAATGGAAGAAGTTTACCATTCCTAATCCCAGGCAGCATAGCTGCTAACCTAAGCCAAGAGCTAGCAAATACTTTCCTGGGAACTTAACCGACAGTATTCAGGAACACTAGGGCATATATGATTTTGTTTATGTGCAAGTTGTACAGAAAGCTGAGAAATAACACAGTATGGTACTTCTATAAGGCATGGTAAGATGCATCTCACATTTTTAAGTCCTGCATCTCTGCCACAGAAAGGAGAGGATGCTGAAGGGATGCCGGCACAGACGCTGCCCAGCTGCACTGCTGGTGTTGGGACACAGGTGACCTTACCTATTTTATTTAAATTAAGTATGGTTTTAGGGCTACTGGAAGCACCAGTTGGTTTTCACTAGGCAATAATTGGGAATCTCACAGATACTGCTTAATCCTGTGTCTATTTGTACTATGACTTTAAAAAAAAAAATTGAACTTACTTTGCTCTGGGTTGATGTACTAATCCTGGGATCTCTTTATTAGATTTAAGTCTTACGTTTGAACTGGCACTTTTTTCCTGAAACACACAACAGAGATACCATCAGTATTTATTAAGCACACAAAGCACAACAGACATTTGTCATCGTGGTGTCACACGCTGCTGCATCCAGGCTCTTCTACCTGTACAACCGAAGGAGAAAAGCTCATAGAAAATGAAATTAAAGGCAACACAGTTGATGCAATGACCCCAGGTGGGCAATTTTTAAATGTCATGGGTTCGGTGGCCTGGGGGATTGCCTCCGGGTCCCAAACGAAATCCATCTAGGACGTGTAGCAATCAAACACTGCACTGGCTAATAACTCTCCAGTGGTCCATGGAAAACGAGGTGTGCAGCTGCGGCTTGGCTCCTTGTAGAGCTGCACTGATAACACGACCAACTGGCACCTTTAACGAAGCAAGGCAAAGCATTGAAAAGGCAGAGCCCCAGAGTCACCCCAGACCTGTAGGTCTGCTCAGAAGAGAGGTGAGAAACATCAGCATCACGTGGAAAATCATGTGGGAGAAAGCACAGATGAAACACGCTGGTGAGAAGAGCAGCAGCGGCAGACCTGACCTGCTCAGCCAGAAAACTGGACATGAGGGCCCAAGGAAGCAAACCAGAATATGTTTACAAGAGAAGAACACAACCGTGTCCTTCGTGGAGAACCAGAGCCATTAAAAACATCTTAAAAAAGAGGTGGGGAGGGAAAAGAGTTTAGTTGAGAGCCAGCATTTCAAGGTAACATCTTGTCCTTGTGCCAAAAGCTTCTGTAAACCAAAGCTTAGTGCAAACACATATCTATTTTCTGCAAAAACCTGGAGAAGGATATGGCCCCTTCCAGATCTTCCCAGCACTGCATGTTAGGGAAAGCTGCTGGTGCAGATGGGAGAGAGCTGAGTCAAATCTTACAGCTCACCCGCTCCACAAATCTGTCTGAATTTCTTAGGCACGTCATGCCCGTGACAATTTAAGAACTGTAAACCCAAGAATTAGTGCTTTTGTGGGTAATTTTGGTGGTTTTGTTTTGTCTTATTTGGTCTTTGAATGTCTGAATCACACAACATGATTTTTAAGAGGGCTACTAAATCACTGAATTAAAAAAAAAAAAAAAAGAGGCTGTCTAGCAGTTAATATTTTAATGAATAATTCTACAAGGGCTGTAAACATCAACTGCCTCAGCATATTTAACACTGTTTAATGCATATCTTCTAATCCTCCTAAACAGAAAACGGTGTCTTGCATGAAAATAACAGCTAGAGAGAAACAAGCTTTTCTTCCAAGCCTTAACAAACATCTCTGTATGTTTGTTACATCTCACCAGCCACCACCAGCCCATAATCCCATGATGTCAAGTCAAAGCAGCAGGAGAGAAAATGAAGCCACTTGGTTTCAAAGCATCTTCTAATTCTAACAGTGTTAACTAAGGATCACTACGGACATGCGTGTTGTGTGTGTGGTGAACATGCATGTACATAGTCATACAACTCATATGAGTTGATATATGACTCATACAACTGTCAAACAAACTCATACAACCATCAAGCAAAATGCAAACAAAGGGACAGGTGTCATGGAGAAGACACCAAAGCCAGAAAGCAGCTAAATCCCAACCTCATGCACCAGGTGAGCATTTATCCTCAAATCTGCTCCACCAGTTAAGTTTGCCACAACGCAGAGGCAGAAACTGGGAACGGTCCACACTGCACCTCTAGGATGGCACCTCGGATGGTCCAGTGGTAGGCATGGTCTGCGCCCGTAGCACCTCCTGCCCACCTGCTGCAACACAAGGTGAATTTTGGGCTACCTTCTGTCTCTGCATACTGTCACCTTGAGGCACAGACCTTTTCCCACCAAAAAACTGCTGTGAATCCATAGTCTCGACTAAAAGGGAAGGAAGGCTCTGATTTACAGTTCCTGCGCCGGGAGCTGTGATAAATCAAGGCAACACAAACCCTGCTTTCCACACCTCCGCCTGTGCTTTGGTGCCAGTGCAGCTCTATCAGTAGCTGGAATCAGCACAAAACCCAGCCTAAAGAAACTTCTGTCACTTAGGAACAAATAGAAAGACACAAGGAAAATACACGTTGCCTTCTCTCTGTGGGTCCTGGAGCAATATTCAGAATATTAATTGACTCTGATGGGAAGATGGAAATAAAATTCCAGTTTACTTGACTTCAGGATTCCAAAATTTACTCTTCCCTCCTATTGTTTCTGATAATTAACACACCTCAATAACCTATTACTTACAATTCTTCTGTTTAATCAGAATATGTCACCTTCTCCATCTGTTGCTCAGCAGGAACGAACAGAAAAAGAGGAGTTAAGAGAAAAATAAAACCCAACCAGGCCTTGAACTGGCTCATTGCTTTGTTTATAGCTATTATTTACAGCAGTGATATTTCGTTACACTGACCAAAATATTGGGTTTGATAAAAATAGATATTCAAAAATAATTCTTCCAAATACAAACAAATAGAATATTTTTTTCCCCATCACTTTGAAGACAAACCGGTTCATCAGAAATAAATAGTTTGGATTTTAATACTGAGCTTATAAAGAAACCTGAAATGCTTTAACGTAGTCAGATTGCTCTTCCAGGCTGACTTGACTTTGGTTGAAGGGTCACTTCTGCCAGCCTAACCTGACAGAAGTGACCCTTATCTAACATTAAAGAAGTTACCATGTGTCAGCAAAACCACAACTCATTTTTAGAGTCCTAATCTGCTGCAAACAGAAATTTAGACGCAAAAATTTTTTTTAATCTATCTCATTTTATAAGGATTATTTAAAGGAGATGCACTAAATGATGTCTCACACAACAAGCTTAAAAGTAAACCCTCGAGGATGCTGTACTTTGATAGTGGCTTTAGCTAGTCTATAGCAAAAAGGTGAATAGTGGACATTTTACTCCTCATTATTTTGCAATTAATCATTATCAAGGTAAAGCTGTCATCCAATCAAGGTGATTTCATTTGATAGATTCGTTAATTATTGTTAATTCCTCCATAAAGGATGCACCATATCAGAATTTCAGGGCATTAACAGATGGTGGTGACTCTGCTGCCAGATGCTATTAACACAGCAACAGCCACTACTGCCATTATAATTAAATATCTGTCAACATTTCCCTTGATGCTTCCCCTCTTACAAACCCACTTCTAGAGACATGTGAACTTCATTTGAAGTATTTTGCTTCTTCATAAGACTGCCACAGATGGACTCAGGTAAGCTGCTAATAGCCCTTCTTCTCAACTCTCTTAACACTCACAGCTTACTAGAGAAGGGCTGATTTTTAAGAGATGCTTCCATAAGTGCTAACATATTTTATGAAGAGACTATACATTGTTTTATGCGTTTTTAATTGATTAAATTGGCCAGGAAAAATGAATTAAAGATGATAGCAGCAATTCTACTACCTAATCTAATGGCTAATTTATTAACTTACAGTCACAGTTTGGTCTTCAATTGTTTTTCCTCTAAAGTTACAATAATTAAACAAATATACAACCAAACAGGGGAAAACCCCCCTAAAACAGTAAAACTTACTGCAAGTAAAACAGGTTTCTTAGTTTCAAGGCTGGTTTTTGTTTAATTTGGAAAAAGCTGAAGTATCCTACTTGTAACTGTATCTGGGAGCCACTGGTGTTTGAAGGTGGCGTGTTCCCCCACATTGGTAAGGCCTCTCCAGGTAGCAATCATGTTTTACTCAATATTGGTAGTTTACAGCTATTCAAATATTTATAAAGTAATATTCCTGATTTATATCAAGATGACACTTTTCTTCAAAGGAGCCCACAGTGCCTTTCAAACTGCTTTCTGGAGCCATGTAATTCATCATTAAAATCATTTAGGGGAAAAATGAAGTATTTATTTTGTTTTTATACCATAAATTAGTCTTTAAAATAATTGTATTTGAAAAGAAGGAAACCAAATGCATCAGTTAGATATGGCATGAAAGATGAGATATAAAATTTCAATATGCCAGCTCAGCACTTTTTACCTCCCTCTGTTACAAGGACCAGCCTCAGGTAATAACTTTTTATATGGACTGTCTTGATGCATCAGGGTGAACAAGGGAGAAGTACTGACCTAGGAGATTTTAGTCAAGTTTCCTTATATGCATACATGAGCATTTATTTTTTGTATTATCATTTGACAGGAAGGGAGCCTCTTTCTTCTTTCTCTAGTCACCTGGAAGCAAAGCCAACTGAAAATGTTATTTAGGGTAACTTTATAACAAAGGGGTAAATCAAACACTGAAAAATCTCAGATGTTGGTCAAAGAAGATTAATTCTTGGATGCAATTTCATCAGAGGAATCACATTATCCCTGCCACAATGTGTATATGCATATACGCTGTGCTGTCCAGAAGTGGGTCTAGGGCACTTGGTGATGAGGCAGGGCACCGATTATGTGCGTTGGAGGGTCCTAACACCGGGACTCCATTCTCCTCCTCCTCTCGGGATCCTGCATATGGTATGAGGGATGATGGAAATCATGGACCCATCTGACAGTGGAGGTGGGTGCCTGCACAGGCTGAGCTTTGGAAACCAGGCTGGAGAGGAGCTCAGTTTGCACACACCGAGCACTGGACAGTGTGTTTCAGATGCACACCAGCTCCAAAATAAACACTGGACCCTAAATCTAGTGCTTAGCAATGAATTTAACCTTCATGGCACACATGCAAAGAGAGACAAAGAAATAGATGCTCATGGTGAGAAGAAACCTGAGAAATACGTTATCATCACAGTCATCAGAAGGACCTTCTATTTTTCCAAAATAAATCTTTCTTAAAAACAACCTTCTACTGGCAACGGTCATGAGAAAAGCCAATATTGGAACAAACTCCCCTGATCTCTCCAGTACACCTCCCAGTTGGCTGCGACTGTGGATGCAGTCGCGTAGACTCCCAAACACACAACTGCAACACAAGTCAACAGGCGCTGACACCGGTCCACTATTGATGCCCATCTTGCCCTGGGCTCCTAGAAAACGTTGTTTGTGATCCATCACAGGAGCTCAGTTTTAAGGAGCACCTTGTAACTGAGGTACCTGAGGCATCAACAATGTTTAGCCTGTCCATTTGACCAAGTGCTGCCATCCTGCCACCTGGAGCACCTTGGTCTTCAGAAAGAGGACTTGAAAACATGGCTGATACTTGTGGATTTGAATAAAGCTTGAGGTCACGTTTCATAATAAAATCTTAGTCTTAAATGGAGTATTTTAATATTACTGCTGTATCAGGGAAGAATTTCCTCAACTAAGCATGAAGGATTTGCCTATGATGCCTTAGCCCTATAAATATCTCCATCCTTGGAGATGTCTAAAAGCTGTCTGGACTCGGTCATAGGCAGCCAGCTCTAGGTGGCCCTGCTTGAGCAGGGGAGTTGGACCAGATGACCTTCAGAGGTCCCTGCCAACCTCATCCAGTCTGTGATTCTGTGATAAAGTATCTTTCTTAATAAATTGGACACTAGGGAAAAAAAAAAAAAATCTTGAGTAGGTTTGTTGAGTTTTATCCCCAAGTAACAGGGGAGAGATTAAAGCCTGAAGACGTCAGGCCCAAATTGTGGCCATTCAGGCATGCAAAGGGAAGGCAGAAGCAGACACATTGCCCGGCATTTATTTTGGAAAAAAAATCAGATTCTGCAAACCCAGCCAACATCACGCAGTGAGTCTGTGCTGATGCCAGGAGTACAACCAAGGTTTGGCAGAGAAAAATCCTGTGCTTTCATCAGAGGTCCATGCTTTTCTCAGATTTGTTCCAGAGGGCAAGCCTCATCCTGAAAGTAGCTGCTTAACAGAGCACCTCCTTCCTGGCTACTACTGGGAAATTTTGCTGTAGCCACTCCAGCTCCTGAAATGCAATATGGAAGAGCAGGATTCAGAAAGGACAAAACAATTAAAAATTACTCAAAATGGGATAAAAACAGTTAAAAAAAGAGAAAGGTGCAAATCCTGAGCAGCTTTCCACAGCCCACCAGACAGGCATCCATATGCTACAATCTGAGAAACTAGATAATGCTGCTTTTAGTGGTTTTTTACCAGTCACACATACACGCACGCATACACCTATGCATCTTGCTCAGCAAGACCTGGCTTAAAGTCAACACGAGTCTTTCAACTGAGTGCAAGGTGGCTTTCAGCCAGGCCTGCAAAACATGAAAGAGAAATGCTTGTTGTGACTGTACAAAATAAATACAATCTACATGGAGATCCTTCACCACACTCAGATAAACCACTAAAGAAGCCAACATAGAAATTCAGGGCAAGGGCGAGTGAGAAGAATGAAATGACACTACAAAGGAATATGGATTACAAGGGAACTGAGTGAATTCGGAGACCAAGAAAAAAGAAAATGGGTATTGGATGAGAACATGCTACAAACTCTGAGAGCGGTTTAAACGGAGACTAATTTACCCCTCCAAGGGGTAAACAAAGCAAACAACTCCCTCGCAGAGTGCGGCACTGGCTGGAGGCAGGGCAACAAACTTGCTCTGTCTGCAGGTTTGGCCCCATTTCAGTCCTTGCCCCGCTGGCGCTCTGATATTGAGCTCCCTCTCCAAGGACATCTAATCTGAGGTTATTTGCCTTCTGTTCAGGTTGTCACCTGGCCTGCTTTTTTCCTCTTGGATCAGCTGTTTGCATACTTGGCTGAAACTAGTGCAGCAACTAATTTGTAGTTGCTTTTTTAAAATGATTTTGAGATGTTAAAAACCGAGGGGGGGCGGGGGGGGAAGATTATTAGTAGAACATGTAACGTGCCCATTACACTCAACTCAAGCTGCAGGATCTCAAAAAAATCTGACCAGAAGTGTAAAGTTGGAAAAAAAAGAAAAAAAAAAAGTAAGGAAGAGGAAAAAGCTCCCTCTGGAAAGAGTTGCAGGACTTCTCCTTCAGCATCTAAATATAGTTCACCCTCAGTCAAAGTTACTGGTCTTTGAACTTCGATGGAGAATGTCATTAAAGAGCATGGGGAAAAAAAAAAAAAAAAAAAAGGAAGGGTCATTCCCACCACTGAGGTGTTTTCAAAGGGCATTAATATTTCTGAAATCTAATGGCTGCAATTTTTTAAACATCCCCATCAACTTTTCAATTCCTTCTCCCTCCCAGTCAATATTAGAAAGTCTGGACTAATTGGTCACAGTAATTCCAATTAATTCTGTTGAGTAACCGAATACCAGGAAGGCTGTGGATGAACTGAAATGTAGACATGGGAGCAGCTGGCATGAAGACAGGAAATTAAGGCAGGTAAACAGATGAAAGTACAAATAAGGAGCATAAATAATAAGTATGACCAATAAATCCTTCAGGGAAACTGTTACCTGCACCTTGCCATCCTGTTCCCTTTCACAGCTCTGCAGTTGTTTCACCCCACATGTTTGATTCCTCTCCTTTCTATACTGCTTGTGACACCAAGGTCCATAAAAATAAAAATGGGTATTTCTATCTCAAAGTTATTTTCTGCAGACAGATTGCTAAATTTCAAGGTGTCCCCTACAGAAAACGAGGAGTGTGATCTCTAAAAAAAACACCTCCATTCTGAAATACAAGGTTTACACTGCCCTAAACCCAGGGTTTTCTGGTTGCTTCAGCCTCTGTAGCACTCCAAAAGGTCAGCCAGGAGAAGAAAATGAACATCAGACATAAATAAAGCCAAAACACCTGTATCCATAGCACTGCATGAAGTTTCATTTCAAATGGGATATTATTTTGCTCCTTCAGCAGGAGTCTTACCTATCCATGAAATAAAACTCCGTGTTTCATAGAGAAAGGGAACAGGAGCAGGAAGCAGAGGAAGGGACACGTCTGCAAGATGTCCAGCAGGAAGCAATTTGTAAAATGAAGTTGAGGAACATCCCCTCTACAAACAACTCTGCAAGAGGCTGAACGCTGTCCCTCAGTTACATACACCAGAAATTAAGGTGACAAAGGATTGATGTTGAGCATGAAGAATACTTGCTTACATCAAAAGATATCCAGAAATACTGCAAATAAAATGCTATGGGCAGAAAGGAGACCTGCTCTGCAACTCTCATTAATATACCAGATCTTTAATGGCTTTGGTACATCAGAATGGTTGAGAGTTTTATCTAGCAAATAAAAAATAGATGGATAGGTTTTTAAAACTGCATTACTGATAACTTACAAGACTAGACTGATTTTTGAGGAAACGTCACAGGTTTTAGGGCACTTGGCAACAGAAAACACAACTAACCTTGCTCTTTTCCAGGTATGTCACTCTTGTGGACTGTATAGCCACCCTGGATAACAAAATCCGGCTCAAAAATTAACCTTCTGCTCATTAAGCCTGTGTCGTCAATTATTCTCTCTCCTGCTTGACAAGCTTTTACAAAAATACAGTTATTTATAGTAAATGCTCTCAATTTTTCATGCACATCTCCTGAAGGCAGTTTTCCGCCAAGAGTAATAACATGGAAAGAGGTGGCATTAAGCATGAAACAACGGTATTGCCTGAAGTCTGTAAAACAGTTACAGCCAGGAATAAATGGTGTAGAGAGTCTCGAGAGTAACTTGGTATGTTACGCAGCCCATCTGCAGCAGGGCATGTATCCATTAGTTTTTGCTTCAAGAAGGCATTTTGCTGGAATGGCTAGCAGGTTATCGCTACTACAATTTTTGCAGAGCTTTTTACTGGGATGGTTTTGAAGAGCTTTATGCCCTTCAAATATAAATGAGAGAACATATCTAGAGAACGAGATGTGCCCTGTTTCATGGCTTTTTAAAATAGCTGGGCCTAAAATTTCAGCAGCCACAGCAATTTCTAAAGCCGGTTTTCTAAACGTAAAACCGAATTTTTTCAGCCTGTTTTTGGAACATGCTCTACACCCACCCTTTGTAAAACCAGTTCCCTGAGAGATGCCTCCACGTCAGGCACACGCAAGCGAAGCCTGCACTCCCAAAACCAAGACTGATGACTCTCCCATGGTCACATACTGCCTTAATACTAAGTTTTGGGTTACATTTTAGGCTGGGCTCACTGAAAAGATGGTGACCATCAAACGGCCACTTTGAGGAGGTGTTAAAAATAACACTTGGTTCCCTCCATCTGCAAAACAACAGCATGTTGATGGTGCCTTCTCTTGTAGAATCTGCAACTATACCGGTCGCTGCCTTTTATCTGCAAATTGCAAGTTTGAGTAGACTATGTTAATTACACATATCTTACTACACCCAGTTAGTTCCATAAAGTGCACTGAGATCCTCCTAGATGTGAGGACAATGAGAGCACCCCATTAACCCAGTCTTAACAGGGAATTTTGCAGGATACACGTAAGATACTTCTTCCCTCTTGTTCAAACCTGAGATTTACAAAGTATGGAACAAGTGACACCAGTGAAAGAAAAAGTCCTTCTAGGTTTGTTGTTTACAATTAAGAGAAGAGGAAAACCAGAACTAATTAGAAGATACAGTGCAAATGAAAAGACACCGTTAAGCCAAACGTAAACACAATAAAATGGAAGCAAGAAATTTTGATTGAGGCAACCCTGAGAAATGAGACGACAGAAAAATGAGAGCAGTGCTACTCATCAATACAAATGTATTTGCAACAGGATGGTTTGGGGCATTCACAGCCTATAGGGATAAGTCTCATGTATAAACCAATAAATAGAACAATATGTCCATGCATCCCACTAACACGCAGGCATTCTCACACCCACTATTCATTCCCACAATGTGTTTCCAGTTCCCACAGGCTGACGTCATGGGAAACACCTCCGACCACGTGGAACATCATACACCACACGCCGTACGCTCGTGCAGATGGACGCTGCTGGCTACCTGCATTTCCCACTTGTGGAGTTGTGCAGCTCACAAAGGGAAAAAAACATATTAATGCCTGTTCCAAAAGGGCAAGAATTCCTACAGTAAGTTCTCATTCTCACAGAACTGTCCAAGGCTCAAATTTTTTGATTTTTTGTAGATTGCAATTTTGTAAATGCCATTGCTGGAACATATTTTCAACGTCTGTATTTTGCTCATCTCAACGCCTGTTTTATTTGCATTAATTCTCAAATTTGCACAAGGCATAAGATTTAAGTCCCAAGAGGATGAACTTACAGTTCTTGCTACATGGCAAATTTCAGTGAGCGTGGGTAAAATATACATTTTAAGGGACATAATAGTTTGAGTATTATTAAATATGACATATGTACTATGAGAAGTATTACAGCTGCAAGAGGAGCTTTAAATCTATGTATTTTGTACCATTTTTTCATTGTTTTGGTTAGCCATTACTTTTGAATAGTAGAACAAATTATTATTATTTCACATAGAATATAGTAGCCTGCTCGCTTACTGAGTTTCCAGTCCATCCTCAGATGTATAAGCACGGGTTTTGTCTAGATTCTCCAAACAAATTTATCTGAGAGTAATACTGAGAAGAGATATCACACGTATCAGAATGAAAGACAATCATAATCGGTTTAAAAATTTTATAAGCTGTTTAAATCAGTAACGGAGGCTGAGTTTTTAAGTGTTTATCTCCTCTAAGTTTCCTTGGAAAAAGAGCAGATAAGTAAGCATGTCTCCTCAGTGTTAGCAAAAAGAGGCACCAGGAAGTAAATACATTCCATCAAGGATGTATAAAAATAGCTTTGATGCTCAAGATGCTGCAGATTAGAGGAAGATATCCAAGCCAATATTGGGTGAAGAACTAACTTAAAATCCAATTACAGGCCTAGAAATACACGTCTAACATCTAAGACGTCCCATATTTAAGAGTCCCCAAACGCCTGTATGCCTGTTATGGCCTTCATCATTCATTCTATTAATGTGTTCATCATCTCACCTTCTCCATCACCTCTTCCCAAAACCACCCCTCATAGGTGGGAGAGGACATAGAAAAGACTCAAAATGAGCTGTGCCCTCCTTTTCCAGAAAGCAGCAAACCTCTCCTCCAGCCAAGCGTCAGTGCATCAGTCCCAGCAGCAGCATGGCCCTAAGACAGGCCAGCGCTGGGACATGGTGTCTGCTCCCTTGGGAGGGACGGGCCACGGAGGGCTCATGTGCCATGCAAGGTCAGGCTGCCCAGGGATGTATCCTTCACTCACCCACAAAACTTCAGTTCAGAACGTGAAATAGCATTGTGAAACACTACAAGATGAGTCTCCTGAAAGTTTCACATGGTATCGACCACCACAAAAGAAGATGTTTCAAAATATCACCTAACTGCATCACCTGAGGGCATGTATCCAAATCCCTTCAACAGACTGCTGTCTAACCTGTTCTCCAAACGCCTGTCCTGCAGGTTCTCTCAACAGCCTTTCATTTTGCCACTTCCTAAAAGTTCAAACCCTTATCCTACTACCCAGCTTAAATCCTTGCCTGATGTCTTCTTGCATCTCTCAGTGGTCACGGAGAAAAACCGACTGTCATGCCTTTTAAAGAGACCTTTTATATATCAGGTGACTTGCATTTCCTTCTGTATTTTTAGGCTAAACAATCAATTCCTTCCATCTTCCATTATAGCTTACGTTTGCTAAACCTCCTATTCTTGTCACTCTGCTCTGGGCTCTTTCCCATCTGCCTACATCTTTCCTGAAGAGCACATTTCCAATTTCGGTCACAGTATTTAAAGCCTTGCTGAAGTCATGTATCACATGTATCGCCGTATTTAAGAACAAGAGAAGCTCCTGTTTTTTAATGCAGTATCTCAAACCAGTGAGGTTAACCTACCATATTCAGAGATGGCATTTCTCTGCCTGCTGCAGCCCTATCTGAGACTCATAAGCAAAGGGACAGAAGCTGCACTTGGCTCTACCAACTATTTTTACTGTTGAGGTTTCCCTAAAAAAGGAAAGCATATTTATTTTGACAAGCAGGTCAGAACACGTATTTGGGGATGAGACAGCCCAATTTCTTCAAAAACAGAGGCAGCTCCCGTTCAAATCTCTCCGACTTCTGCAAGCCGCCCTCTCTGAATGTACTCACTTTGTTATTGTAAATCATTGTCTGCTGTTGAAGTATCGTTAAGTTTTATTACTACATATAGAGGGGACATCTGTAAACTGTGCATTCATACTTCAAAAAAACGAGGTAAATAAATGCTGAAGGAGAAATAAGCTGAGCTCAACTTCTCTAATGGGCACATAAAATTTGTGGTACAGTACTCAAGATCTCTTTCAAGCCAAAAAGCTGGTGGGGATGATCTGTCTTCCTGCCTCAACCACTGCATTATTTAACAAAACAATTATTTGGTGCTAACAGAATTATCAGAAAGTAAAATATCCACGTTCCAAGACTTATAGTCCAACAGGTCTTCCTAAAATTAACAAAAATCATATGCAACAAGCCAAACAGGCATTCTTAAATAATTTTGACTTTGCTATTTCTAATCAAAACTAGCTTTCAAGTCTACAAGTTGATTTCTAGCCATCTGCAGATGCCAAGTTTTAACACACATTTTCTTTTGAAGTCAGGTGAGCGCAAAGGTAAGTACCTCTAAAATTTAACAGGGTTGTCCCATCACAGGAATGTTCAGAAAATGAGGGACTGTTACTACCAAGAGATGCAGCACTGCCAAACGCGACAGCTTTCTGCCTGAGTCAGAAATATACTCCAATGCATGTTCATAGGCATGGTACTTAGAATGAGGAGAAAACTAGAGTTTAAGTATGGAAATACTGCCTCATTTTTCACTGCAGTGTTATAATATTAGCATTCAATTACTTCCCTACACTTAATTAACTCCTTGTTGAATCTTAATGTGATAATGAGAACTTTAATTCAAACCATATACCACATCAATGATCCTAACAGCACAAATAGATTTTATTAAAGTCACCAAAGCCCCATAATCCCTCTGCCTTTTTATAACACTATGAGCCATATAAAAGCACAGCAGCTGCAACAGGCCAAGAATCTTCCCTGATTGCTACTAAGAACATTCACAAATAAAATCTACTCTGAAATCAAAATCAGTAAGCTGTGATTAATATTTCTCACTTGTTCATCTCTCTGGCAAAACAAAGAGCAACAGAGACATGGTGATTGGGGCTCTCTGCAGAGAGTGTGTTCAACCAAAGACCATGTTAGGTCATTTTTTCTGTCAAAACTTTCAACTTTTGAACAACCCCCAGCAGAGACCCATGGTTTGTATTCCTTCCTTGGCCTTTCTCTGGCCCACATTTTGTAAACTGTTAAAAACAGACTAGAGACCTAGCAAGACCTAGACCATCAAGACCTAGAAAGGAGCACACTTGACCTTCAAGCAGGCTTATCAACTCTATCAGGAACACCAACAAATAGATCATACAGCTTTTAGGAAGACAACTGGAAACACCGTGCTTGGCGCTTAGCAGCCAAATCTGACAATGCTTACCCAAAACTTCTCAACCTGAAGGACTGCAAAAGCAGTTTTGAAAAACTGAGGGATGAACTGCGTGTCAGGATCCCTTTTTCCCCTACCAGTGAAATGCAGCACTGCTCTCATTCCCTGACTCTTTATGAAAAGCACAGCCTACCACATCACTGAGGCTATGGGACGTGACGGAGCACGTCCCTAAAGAAGCATGTGCTTAAATTCATTTTTTCCTGATGTAACCTTCAACCTGTTACATCAGTTTATCTGATGTAACCTTCAACCTAGGCACACTTTGCTCCTGGATCTGCAAAGCACTTAAGGGCTCGTTTCACCTCACAGAGGTGCCTAAATCCCCCTTAGGTCAACGGTGCATATGCCCATAATGCTGCTCTCCTGAACCATGGTCTGCACGACTCTTCCAGCAGAAGACCACATGTACTGAAGACTAATTCTGCAGCTATTAAACACCACAACAACAACAAAGGACTTCATGCTGGAAGGACACTTTGTGATGCTGCTATGTACGTTTAAAACAGCTGGGCAAGGCACGCAGGGAAGGAAAGCTGACGGGGAAGACGGGCAAACAACCAGCCACAGGAACAGCATAGAGGCCAACTCAAGAAGCTTGAGCCATGTATAGGCAGAACTGGTAAAATAACCTTCACCAGAGAAAGGAAGGGCAAACAGCAGATGGGGCACCACCAGATTGGGGCACATTTTATGATGTTTAAACCTCACTTAAACCAACAGCGATCAACTGAGTGTAATGAGCAGAAGGAAATACACTCCCTGCAGCCAAGACTCCTCTATCGTTTCTTCTAAATGAAACATGGGCAGCCACACTTGCCCTAAACTTGCAGCTGTAAATAAGTGGGTAGTATCACTGCACCATCCTATTCACGTTCTAGGATCACTAAAGCCTTTCTGTTACTATTTATACAGCTTGCTCCTTTGCCTCAGCAAACACGCCAGCCTCGCCATGCACAGCTCACAGGTGTACTTGCCTCAAACTTGTGAGCTTCTGTGCCTGTGGTCTCTCTTCTCCAGCCCATCTAAGGACTTTCCTGCTGCTCAGACAGTGCCAAGTGAGCACCAAGCTCAGACTGAGAGGGCACACAGCTCTTTCACCCGTCTGCTCACTTCTGAAAGGGCACATTAAGCAATAAACTAGCTGGCCAGCAGGTGCAGAGAATGCTCAGGATGCTGTCACGGCTTATCTGGGAAGACAAACACTTAGATGATTAAGTGGGCTCCTCCTAATCCTCCAATTCAGACTTTAGTTTAAACCCCAAATTCCTGAAACTTAAAATCACTTTCAATTAGTATTAGCCATGCTGTTGCAAGCTTGCCACAAGGGCAGCTTCTGGTGTCCCAGATCCCCCAAAGGGACCCAGGGGACCCGCACAGCCGCCTCCATGGACGTTCAGCACATGCTCTCCTGGACTGATCAGAAACTCTGGTCGACATTAGTAAGGCAATATATGTTCAGAGAATGTTTTTCAATATTGAAAGGTATTTATTTGCCTCTTGGTAGGTCCCTCTCTCATTAAGAGTGCAGTTTCACAGTCAATTCATGACCATTTGACTGAGGTCTGCCCCTGCACTTTTGGTATGCTCCTTCTGCCAGGACTAGAACTTGTCTGGCCCTGTAACGAGTCTTACTGACTCACTGATCTGCCTGAAAAGAGAATTTTACATCTTTTTCCCATGGTTCATTCACAGCAACTGACTCAAATGGCTCTGCAGCCCACTGAGTGCTAAAGCCAAAGCACCAGGGAGATGGCATGGCCAGGGGAAACTTTCCCCCCTTCTTGGTTTCCACTGCAAAGCTCACCTCTTTGGACAGCTGCACACTGTTAGTGTTCCCACTCTTACCTTGTCAGCCTTTATTTACTTATGTATGAATGCTACTGTGAGCAGGAACAAAGATATCTCTATTGTAGTCCATTCATGGCTTTGCATTCACACTACAGCCTTCTCCTTCCTTTTCTCCTCCCCATAAAGTACCTTTGCAGTCTTTCAACTATGCAACTTGTGTCTTTGCGTGATTATAAATAATGCCTGTTGACACAGCTGCGAAGAAGGTTCCAGAGGAGAAACCACAGATATATCAGGAGTAAGTCCTACATCCCAAATGTTCAATAAACTGGACTTCCCAAATGAATTACAGAAGCAAATTTCACAGTGTAATTATCTCGCTGAAAGACAAAAGGATCTTTCAGACATTTTGTTTAAAATTATTTAACATCTAAGTATTGATTAAAACATTTTAGAATGACTATTTATCACAAAACAGTGAATAATTTCAAGACAAGAAAAATATTATAATAACTAGTAACATGATTTAATTCTACATGCTGTACTCTGCCTCTTGTTATATTTGGTCTAAGCTATCAGCCTACTGTAAAAGCCAGCCAAGAATTCTTCAAGCCGTGCCAGAACTAGAAATACTGGCCAGAAATATTTGTCATATCACAGCTCAGTTTCCAAAATGTAAGATGCTGGACTTCCACAGCCAGGAAAATACAAGGTGCAAAGGACAATAAAAAATGGACTTACTTAATATTGTTGGAATACATCAGATCAAATGAATCCAAGTCCTCTTAATCCTGTAGGACTGCAGCATGACAAATACACTTCATTTAGATACTCAGTCCCCGTGAGTCAAATCAGTCTGGAAGATTCAGCCACACAACTGCTGGACATTATTCAATTAGCATGAGGCAATGATTTCCAGTCCTCAGCAACTGAGGCAGCCTTCTCCTTTAGAGAGCCAGACGGTTTTACCTTGGATTAAATTTATCGATTTTTCCACTGTGTATAAATAACAGTGTCGTCAGGCAATTCCAGATGAGTTCACTGACCACAGAATTAATGGGTTTTGCTAATTTTTTCAAAGCACTCATAAAATACAAAACAATGGTGTCTTATAATTAGGTGTAACTGCGGAGGCAGCTTCTGCAATACATATATCTCCAAGAAAAATGTGTTGACACAGACATGCCCTTAGGAAGTTTGGGCATTGTATTTACTTACTGTAGGGTACCATATCTTGAGCCACAGCCAGTCCTATTCATTTCAGCGAGCCTACCTGTTGCAGTAAGCCCTGCTCTCAGGAGGCATTACCACCTCTCAAGACACCATACCTCTTTGCTGTTCTGTTCAGGACCCAGACCTTCAGTAATTCTAGTCAAGGTAAGATCCCGTGTACAATCCTAACAAATTAGGAAAAAATTAGGAACAAACCCTAATTCTTCATCTTGGATCAGGAAAAAAATTAGGAGCAAAACCTAATTCTTCATCTTGGATCAGTCGCAGGTGTGCAGATGCCCAGTCTCAAAGTCAGGATAGCTGCTGTAAGATCATGTTTTTCACCCACCTTACTTTCAAGCAACGCTCCCCCATCCAAATAGCGTATTTACCTGTTTAGAGTGAAAACATGACCTGAAAACTGTCTCTGACTGGAATTAGGAAGGTTCTTCAGATGAGCTCAAGTGTAAATATATGGGGTGTACTGATTCTGAAAGAAATATAAAGCAGGTTTTTTATATTATTTTAAAGGAGAAGATGAGGAGACCCTTTTTCAAGTTCATTTTGACATCCTATAATGATAAAGTTCACTACTTACATGTCTGTGCTAATTGATCAGACTGACTGAATCTGAGCTTTGACTAATACATTGTATAACAAAGGCCTTCAATGCTCTTCATTCTGCAGCAATAAAACTTCCTCCCAAAAATTCACCCTTTGGCTTTCAATCATGTCTCACAATCTAAGCTTGTATTTTAAAGCATTCTGTGATATTAGTATTTTTAGGGAAAATCTTTCCATGGGAAAAATGTTGTGAACTATCAATACTTGACACATTTTTTAAAAAACACTCATATTTATGTAAATACTACATATTTCAGTCATATTCGTTGCAGTGAACATGTGATATGCCTTGATTTTCATAAGGCTTTTGTCACCACCTCTCTGGGTATTTTCATAAACAAGTTAGGAAAACCAAGTCCGTTTGTCTAGACCTGCTAGATGAAAGCACTGTAGGATAAGTGCAAAGCTGGTTAGGAAGTTATACAGAAGGTAGTTTACAATGGCACATTGTTAAAATGGAGGAATATATCAAGTAGGATTTTGCTGGTATCTGTCCTGGAGCTGGATTTTCATTAGGCACTGGGATGATGAATAATAATGAATTGGAGACTATGACTCCTTTCCAAAACCACGGAGAGAATCAAGCCAGGAAAGACTCTACTTTGCAGGATTCAAAGTTATCCTGACAACTTGAAGAGATGTACTGAAGAAGACAGGAGATGATTCCAACAGGGCCCAAGTGCTGGGTATTGCACTTAGGCAGGAATAACCAACTGGATATATACAACACGGAAACACCAGTCTACATAGTAATTCTGCCAAACAGGATCCAGAAGCTTGCTGGACATGAGCCATCAATATCATGCTCTTGTAAAAAAGACAAGCATCACACTGATGCATGTAGAAGTGTAACGGGCTGCAGGATACGTGACCTTCTTCAGCTACATGCACCTACGTGGTCTCAAAGAACCACAAGAAGAACTAGAGCTCCATAAAGCATGACCATCGAGAAAACACTTCATGAACTAGAGCTGCTCAACCTAAAAAATGACAGGAGTGAGACACAATAAACTTCCATCCTCCATACTTACAATGACCGCAGCAACCATGACGACATACAAATCGACCATTAACTTGGAAGTTTGAATGGCAATGCTGTTAACTATTTCACTGCCCAACATTTTGATGGTGGTATTCAATTGAAGTCCTTGCTTTGCAATTCCCATATGCCTTCTCTTTCCTGACAGCTATTGATCCTATTCCTAGTCCACTCCCATGACTTTGTTCCTGACAACTTCTTTGTTCACATAAGGCAAGCCTTGCCTTGAAGCAAATACAGAATAATTATTTGGTATCTCCTACCCCAGTGTTAAGTTCCTCTAAACTAAATTAATCACGAGGAACCTCTGGCAGCTCACAATTTGCCAGCAAGATACACCAAAGTAATAAGTGATTTCACATTCTGCTTTTGAAGACAAGCTATTAAATTCACATACTGTACTACTTTAATCAAGAATAGTTAATTAAGCTGCTCCCTTGATATGAATTTTTATCAGTCTGCACCAGCCATACATCACTTTTATAGGACTCAGACTGTGGCCATGATGCATGTTTGTAATCTGTCTTTCCAAATTAATCTGTCACCATTTGTAAACTCAAAGTGGTTCCAATACATTTTGTTTCAGTGGTAACTGGGCCAAGTTTGGGGACACTGAGGGCTGGAGGGTGAGTGATGCTGGAACACCACTTCACAAAAGGTTTTCAGTGGAAAGCTGAATTACAAATCCCTCCATGGCTCATCACCCAATGTGACACCAAAGACTTTGTTATATTTTAGTGCTCTGTGTTTGCATCACTTTTATTTCCTTAAGTGAACTCAGTTTTATGCTCTACGCCACCATCATAAAATCAATTTAATAACTTACATTCGCATAGTAATCATCAGCATACATAATGCAGGAGTCATAAATATAGGCCATAAAAGTAGGGAGATCTGTAGTGTCAGATTATTAAAAACATTAACATATGATAAGAATCTAAGTCTAAATTTATTACAAGCAAAAATCCCCAATGATTTTCTATTACATTACCTGAGCTCAAGGACAGGTTAATGCAATGCTTTTCTAGAAAAAAAACAACTTTAAACACAGCAGTCATAGGAACTAGACTTGAATCTCTTCTATTTTAAAGCACTCACAGAAGTATGATACAAAAACAAGAGACACCGCTATTTGGTTATGTGACTTTAACTGTAAGAAAAGAGCTTTATGAAGTAAAAAGGTGAACGAAATGAAAAATGTAGCCATGTTTTCCAAACCAGTGCAGGGATCCTTAACTGGGAAAGCTCTGATACTATGCTGTGAGAATCTGCTAAAATTTACCCCCAGGAAAATAAGGAGCACAAAAGACAGAGAAGATGGAGAGAAGACATGTCATCTCATCTAGCCTTTTGGGAATGTACACCATCAAGTCAAACCAAGCCTTCCATATACCCATTTGACTATTTTTATTTAGGTTTTCTAAAAGGTGAACCAGTGAGGTTGATGCGAACTGGCTATTTTCACAACCTCAAAATGTTACAGACAAGTTTAAGGAAATACAACCAAAGGAGGTGGTTTAACATGGGACTACTGGATCCCCATCTCATCAAGACTCCCCTGAGCTGGCCCCGGAAAAGCCTCTGTCTATGGAGACAAAAGGAGAAGCACGTAAAGGCACTTACTTAGGTCACATTTTTTCAAATGAAGATAGGAAAATAATCTATGGCCTGTTTTATTTAAGTGAGAAATCAAGTATAGCCAGAAGAACAGCTTCCAAAACACAACCAAGCCCATGAGGAATATGCAAGTCTACTTGCAAGCCTTTGAATTGGCAGGTAGGGCCTGGCCCTTTTATGAGTTTTTCCCATTTAACAGTTAGATTTGTTTAGATAAACTCATAAATATGGTTATTTACATAGCAAGATAGAATGGTGTATTTAGGGATTTTAAGCAGAGGAAAATTCTTTCATGCTAATCATAAAACAAAAGTATGCCAAACTAACTAAAGAAACATGTTCTAACACCAAGAAACTTTTATAATTAATCCTTGCCTTAGATCATCTCAGAAAGAGTTATGAGTCTAGTTAATACTCGTTGAGAAATTGGTCATGTTTCTGAAATCGCTGAAACTGGGTAACAGACAATCTGCATCCTTTCTATCCCACGACCAATTTATGGCTAAGCCCTGACTCACTGCATTAAGTCCGAAAATATTTCTCAGCATTAGCGATAGCTCATTGCAGGCACAGGCAGACACTGTCGTGGGGGGAATAAAAATCCCCTCCCAACTCCACCTCTTCACAACAGGGATGAAGACAATGCATTGCTAAAGATCCTTTTTTTGGGGGTGGGGGCTTTTTGAAAAGAGCACTGGGGCTATTCTTAGAGGAGTTACATTGGTGTGCAGGCTGCGGCTAGCAAAGGCTTGGCCAGTGGCCAGCCTTGGCTGGGTTCGCTGCAAGGCTGAGCAATGCCTTTAGCTCAGGAAAAGATTTCTGCTTGCCTTTTTTTTTTTTTTATTTTTTTTAAATTAAAAAAAAAAAAGAGGATGCAGAAAACTCAATACACAACCAGCTAAGAACAAGCTGTACTTTGGAAAGACGTGCCACCGTCTCCTCACATCTGCTGTCACCGCTTCCACAGTGCTGCTGAAGTCCTGTTTCGTTGCTGAATGTTTTCCCTAGGAAGGAAATGAGTGTAAACATTGCTTCAGAGACAGCGTTTCCATACGGATGTTAATCTTTGGAAAAGCTGGGCAGGATGAAGTGACTTAGAGAGCCAGGAGATCTCCAGAAGCAACAAATCCCACAAATATACAAGCTGCTAAACTTGTGCATCCAGCCAAGCCCTTATAAAAAATAAGGCATGTTTTGACCTTGACTCACTCTTAGAGACTATGAAGCAACCTGAAGCCACTTATTTCAGAGCCCCACCAGTCACCTGAAAGGGCTGAGGATTTCCTCTGTTTAGCTCAGATACGCTTGCTAAGGCAACGTGCTCTCCAAGTCTAAACAGAGAGGGTGATGTGGCAAACTCGCAGAGTTTCACCAGCAGAAGTACATTACCAGCATCTCTCCAACCCTGAAATCATCCCCTGGTTTCCACCGTGCCTGACAGTGAAATCTGTCCTTCCTGTCTCTCTCACAGCAGCTTCATTTCTCCAAATGGCTAAAGGAAAGAAGAAAACCAAGGGAAAAAGGCAGTTTGATGACATGCTCCCTCCCACTCCCATCCAAATCGGAGTTCAGCATCCAAATATTGGGGGAAGAGGATGGCAGTACCTCATGCTTGCTGCATACAATGCCTTTACCCTCTCCAGCATTTGCTTTCTTTTAATATTTTAGGGTTTAAAAAGTTACCCCCAGGTCGCTCCCCTGGAAGTACATAGATGTTGTAATAAAAGTGCTGGTTTGGATGAAATTTTTGGGAAGAACTGGCAATATATGAGTCCCTTTTTGCTATGTTTGCAGGCAGAGCAACTGCTTCTGATTCCCAACTACTGCCCTCAGGTGCTGCTGTAATACAAACTACATTTAAATATATATATATATACACACACACACACAATTATAATATTATTACATAATTAAAAAGCATAGGTTTTGTGTTCCCATGCATAGACTATCCAGCAGCTTGTTTATTTTATTTAAAGCCACCTGTCTTTGATGCTAACCTATGGAAAGATTACATCTTAGATAAAGCTGCACGCAGAAGTACGCAGCCAGTGCGGTTTGTGCAGATCAAGTGCGGGAGATGAAAGTGGAGCACTGGAGAGCTGTGTTTGAACTCTAATATTGCTTCTTGTGGGAGCAAGGAGCAAACAATTTAAAGCCAAAAAAAAGGTTTTCTTCCCAGTAAGAACAAACATGAGACTGTTCAGCATATTAGTTTAGTTCAGTAAGACTGTGTAAACTAGTACTTCACATTAAAAATTATTCATGTGTACAGGAGATATATTTTCTAACATACCCACATGTAATTTCAAAATGCACTGTCCTCCAGACACACAAGACCCTGAATTATCTGCCCAGCATTTTCATAATACCAAAGTGCTTGCTTTTACAAGCATAAATTTATTTTCATAGGGCTTTATCCTTCCTGACTTTGTTTTTACTTAAAAAAAAACCCTGAACCCTTGAAGGTTATAATCTTACATTGATTCCCCTTCTCTAATCCAATTTTCTCCTCCTCTTTCCACCAGTTGAAATGCAGAAACCCCTTCCAACACACGCACTTGAGTCTCTCTCTCAAGACCCAGCAGACCAGCAGAGCAGCTGGTCTTGGCTATCCGCAAAAGCAAAGAGGAACAACCAAAGCCAAAGAGTGAAATTATAGTGAAAAAACAATCATGCTGAGCCCCTTCCAGCCCTGGCTTAAGCATACGTAGTACAGATAGACAGATACTCTCGTGTTACCCTTAGAGGTGGCTGAAGCATTTGTAGTTCGACTGGAGGCAGATACCCGATACAGGGGATTTCACATCAACTAGCTGGAGCTGGCAGCGATGCCGAAAGCGTCAGCAGTGCCCCACCGTTGGCTCGAGAGGCAGTTACTGCCTCAGAGCTGATGCGAATCCCAAACGTTCACACAATCCCAACTCCAGCCTCCATCCCTCTATTTAAAACGGGAGCATAAGCTGCTACCTTCAGTTTTGTAAGATTAAAAACTCTTTATGCTGACTCTATTTGGCAAGTGCCTAACCGATGCTCCAGGCATCTTATATAAGTAAATAAATAATTGAAAATGCTTCTCATTTAGAAAAAGAAAAAAAAATCCTTAAATTTCACTTAATATCCAAAAAAAATCCTGAAAACATTACATTTATATCCCTTCCCCTTCACAAGTCTATCATGCTTCTAGTTTCTTTTTTCAGGGGGATTTGTATAGGGCACAAGAAACATCTCAAGAACACCAGGAACATTGCTGGTCTCCCCTACCCGTGTGTGTAGATTACACGACCCCGCTTTCATCCACCACCAGCAATAAATCCCTGCCTCTTGGCTCACTCACCTCTTCACCTCCTCCCCGCAGATCATCTCTTGGCTTCGCACTGCCCTGGAGACCCCTGCAGTGGCCGCCCCAGCACAAGCAAACCCCCTTGGCAAGGTGGACCAACACAGGCTGAGGAATGTTGTTACCTCCCCAAATGTGTGGCAGCAGGAGAGCAAACAGGGGAGTGCCTTCTGAGTTCACACCAGGTCTCGGGGAGACCTGGATTTGCCAAGCCTGTCACCCTGAGCATGTAGTAATTAAGGCTAAAGAGCTCAATGAGTTTGTTAATACAGCTAATGAGCTTCCCCAACAGCCGTATCCAGTTCTCTTTCACTTTCTCTAGAGAAGACATCAATAAATCAGGATGTCTTCTGCCCGCATGTGGCCTTCACTGCAGCACTGTCCCAGCAAGCCTAAGCTGAGAAAATGTCTGGGTAGCCCAGTCCCTGCAGAGACCAATCATTTCCCTGAAAGAATTAAAAAAAAAAACCAAAATCATCCACTTAATGTCCACTGCGTTTTCAAATAATTTCATACAATATACCATAATTTTCTCCATGGTGGATTTTAAATATTTACCAAATTCACTGACATATTGTGATGAAGCACAATCCAAATCAAAACAATTGCTGCAGTGGTGAAAAACGTTCCTGCTCAATAACGATGTGAGCATGCAATTGCCTAATGGGTGGAAAACCTAACAAAAGCAGTGACTATTGAATCAGGAAAATAACGTTTCATGCTCATTCAGTACAACAGATACTGTCTTTTTAAGATTAGTTAAATAATGAGTACTCTCCTGACACAACTTTTATTCCTGCCAGTACTCCTCACTCTTGGATCTTCTACTGTATGTTGTTTCTAAAAGTATTTTTTTTACACTTCTTACTAAATAACCAAGATGAGCGAGGAAAAAAACACACTAAAAAGAATTTAGGTGATGAAGAAAGTCTCACATGGATTGGATATTGGAAACAAATGGCATTGCTTACGTAAAAAAAGGAGACAATGCAAGCATTTCAAAACAATAATGGTGCAAAACGGATTGGGAGCTTCTGGTTTTCTAATCCCATAACAGAGGAGCAACGGGGCTTTTAAGAGAAAAAATTCAAAACTGAAAACACTCATTTGAAAAAATAAGTTAGAAAAATCTGTTTTTCAAATAATGAAAAATCTAGATTAGGCAACATGCTGCTATCATGGCAAAAGCTCAGACCTGCCTGTTGAAAGGCTCTGCACCAATACGGCCAGTAAGACCACCAGAACAAAGCACAGGACCTGACCCATCTCCTACAGGACAACACTGAGTCTGACCACGGCAGTCCCTGTGGGATTAAACTGGGAGAGATCACATAAAATCACCAGACCTTTCAAAAAACACCTGGAAAGAAACGCTACAAATAAACTCCTACCTACATTAGAAAGGCCGCATCAAAATTGTTTTTAGAGCTGATGAGTGCCCTCAGCTACCACTATATGGATTTAATGTTGAGTAAAACGTTGGCTGGTGGTATGGCACCTTTGCTGAACGAAACCTGTGTGAACACCACAATGAGCTGCATGTTTCATTAATGTAGCACCTCCTTAGGGTGCCCCATTGCTTACAGGAAGGATGCCTCTCCTCAGCTAGGGCAAGCTGAGAACCTCAGGGCTGTAGAGATTCCTCTGAATCTCTTCTCACCTCTCCTTGGAGTGTTTCTGCTTCTTTTCCTCTTTTCTGCCCAACTTGCATGTTTTTCCCTTTCTCCTTTACCATTTAACTTTACCATTTAATGGTCATTTAACTCCTGCTTGCTTTCAGCAGTCGCTAAGGCAGATTCCTCTTTGGGGCTTTGGACTCACCTTAATAGCTCTGCTGGCCACAGAAGATGCCACCTTTCTTGCCTGTCACTCAAGATGCATTAAATTCCATCCGAGAGAGACATCCAAGATGGATGCTGAGGTCTACTTTGCACTAGAGAGCTGTCAAGTGTCATCTGTTTCGCTGCGTTTGAGATCAAACCAGCTGTCACCAACCTCAGAAGACAGCTGAAGCAATCTCTTCCCTAAAAACACGAACAAATCCCATCCTTTCACAACGGTCAGTCCTTGCATTTAAACTTGATCTCCGAATCTATACAAAGCCATCATAAGTCAGTGTGAGCAAGCTGAGCTCCCAGCTACTAGAAACCACTTTAAAGATACATTTCTCTATAAACAGGCCAGGAGACCAAAGTGTTGACATTGGTCAAAGAAACACAGGATAAAGGTAGGAGAGAAGGAAGTGTCTGCCACGTGCCAGCCACTGCAAAGCATTAAATCCTGAGAACTGGGTGCTGGAGATCTTTTACGTACAGCAGACAACAGTTCATTTGACTGGCTTCAAGTTCACCTCTTTTAACTGGTCTTTAAGGACATTAGTTAGGGAAATTCACAAAAGAAAACACTTTTTCCACTGAAAAAAATAGCCACAGAATTAACAAGTTCCAGCAAAAACACACTGCCTGTAAGAAGGATTTGCCTGAAACCAACACTCAATGTCCCACCCCTCCAAGGGCACCACCTCAGTTTCAATAAATCAAAATTAATAAATTCAGTATTGACTTGGGGTCTGCAATGGCATATCCCATCTCTCAGCACCTTGAAACTTTCTTTTCCAGGTGCAATATTGTATTCAAACTAAACCAGAGATGATTAAGGCTGCTTAAATATCTAATGAAACATCTGTGAATAAATTTGCTTGTTATCTTCACGTACTTACGTAGTCTGACTTATGTAGTGAGGTGTAGTCTGCACCTCACCAGATATGTAAATCCTAGGCCCTACGTTTTCTCCACAACTGCCACAATTGAAGGAGTTCTATACCTGAAAAGCAAGCTTGAGCAAACCCATAAAATATCATCTATAATTAAATTTGAACAGAGGAAATTATCAACTTCTACCTCGCTGCTATCAAAGGGAGGCAGGAGGGCAGGAGACCGCAGCTCACTGGTGGTCAGTGGTACTCCCACCCTGGGACTCTCAGGCTAGCAGTAGGCACAGCTGCCTGGATTTGCCAGCTTTATTCTCCAACAGTGACTTTTGATGATTTTAGGCATTTCTGTGTGTTCTTTTCTGCCTGTATCTTGTTTTATCCTCTGTTCCGAAACAGCAGAATTAATAATTAACACCCACCAGGCAATCGCTGAAAAGCAAGTACCAAAACAGAGGATACAGAGAGCTTCTATGGTTGACAGCTTTCAAAATCTTATTGCTCATCTTTCTTAAATCTTCAGTTCCTCAAGTTTTGAGATGCTCAGGCTCTTAAAAAATAATAAAAAGAAAAAAAAAAAAGAATCTCAGCTCTAAAAAAGAAAAAAAAAAAGTTGGGGGGAAGGGTTCCCAGGCCTCACAATCATGGAAGAAACACTTAAAAACTTCCAGAGCTTTTTACATAATATTTTTAAGTAACAAATTTTATATATAATCTATATATTTTGGCCAACTGACTAATTTCCAAATGGCTGATGCTGGCAGCCCTGCAACACAGGCTGGTTTACTGCAAAGTGAGCAATAAATTCTTATAGGGAACGGTATACGTTTCTGTCCCTCCTCCTGGAGAGCAGCATTGAAAGCTGCGTGACCAAAACACACACACAATGCCCATGGCCTTGATAACCCCAAGCACAAGGACAATGATAATGAGAGGATTTGAGAAATACCCCCAAGCTCGTGGTTGCTGGTGGGACAGTATACTTGGGATGACGGGGAAACGTGCCCATCTGCCTGCCACTGCCAGAGCTCACCACAGCAGCGTCCAGCTTGGGCTTCAGATGCTGACAGCTACAAACCCTGGATGATGTGGTCTGCAGAAGCCTGACACATTTCAGCCAACGAGCAGCAATGCTTTAAATTTTGCAGTTTAGGTCCTGGGTAGGACTGCTGAGAAAATGGACTTCCTCAGCAAAGCAAATTTTCAGCCAGTGCCTAATGGTGAAGGGAGAGCAGCTCAGCTGGACTTTTAAGAGGACTCTAAACAGAGTAATGCAGCTCATATTGGCAGAGGATTTCAAAGCCAACAGCATCATTCACTCTCAACAGCCACCCTGCCACCGCTGCTGACTCCTGCTTCACCAACAGCTCCTCGTCCATCTTCCTCCTCAACAGCATCAGCTTCCCAGAGAGAGAAAGAAAAACCCAGGCAGAAACCCACCCAATAAAATGATACAGGCATGGAAAAACCACCACCCATATGGCAAATGATCTGCTTCCACAAGTGACAGGAACATCTCTGCAGGCTTTGCAAGAATCCTTTACACTGACAACGTATTTGATCCTGAAAACTTGCTCCTGACACCTGCCCAAGGCTCCTGGCCATTACACTTTCACTACTATTTTTTTCCCCTAGCGAACACTAGCAAGACTGCAATTACATGTTGCTTCTGGACACTGTTACGTCAATATGCTTAGAAGAAATATCATTATTTTTTTTTTAGGCTTTCTACTTGAAAATCACATCCATCAAGAGCCTAATAAGTTGTATCACTCTACCTCTCAATAGACCAATATGAAGATTTACTCAGAGTGAGGACTGAAACAAGGATCAGTCTGAAGAAATGTATCTGGAGCACAATTAGTCTGTCTGTTATTTTCTGACTCGCTAAAATAGTATCCACTTATTTTATAGATTTTCAAAAATTAAATACTAGAGGAAAAATTATTACTTCTTCCACCAAAACAATTTTTAATGGAATCCAGAAGAAAAAGAATATTAATACTCACAGCAATCATTTACTTTGATGTCTATATAATATGCAGTGACCCGTAAGTGGAATGAGCTAAAACTATCATAAATTCATTAGGAGAAATCATTCTTTGAAGAATATCACTGTACATTTGAAATGAAATGGGCAATACGGAAATAAGCATAGCATTTAAAATAACTGGCTCTAGTAACAATATCCCTTCCATGCACTTCTATTTGAGCTGCAAATGCATTTCTTCCAAAAATACTGGAGAGGCTGGTTTATAAAAACTGAAATGCTGTAATTACTTAGTACTGATAGTGATAGGACAGCATTCATATAGGATCTCAGACTTTGAAAAAAGAAAATAACCTGAAGGATGATTTTATAATTTTAATTTCCCTGGGAAAAGGAACCTGGGAGTATGTGCAACATAAAATGCACCAATCCAGACCCGACCGATGAACACTGGAGGAAAAGACATCCAATAAACTATATATTCCCAGGGGAATTTCTTAGGTATCATCTAATAAAAGCAAAAAACAAAATTCCTCTTCACCAAGTGGGGCACACCGTTTGCTTTGCCCAGTCTGTACCAGCGCTGCTCAGAGCGGCTCTGCCTGGAGGAAACAACACCTCTGCCCTTGCAGCTGCCTGGGCAGGTGGTTCCTGGGCATCCCAGCCTGCCCGTGGGGCACGGGGTGCTGCTCCGTTAGCCTAACGTCAACCCTGCCACCGCCAGCAGCAAGGGGCTTGATACCACGCTCATCAATCCTTCCTTTAGTTACCTTTAAATTTTAATCCCTGGCTTTCATTTACTGACTCTGTAGCTGCATTTTGTAGCAGCGGCTTTTGTTCTGGGGTTTATTTCTTGAACTCCAGAGAGGAGCAGTCCAGGTGGGGAGCATCTCTGCGCTGGTCTGCCAGGAGCCTGTGGGACCTGTTTCCACAGACCTCCCTCGGGGCTCCAGGATTTGGCTGACGCAGCACCTAGGCAAAGTGGATGCCTCTCCTTGTGGGAAAACATGTGGGGGAGTAGCCTTGCTCTGCAGCCCTCAACTTCTCTGCTCCCTTTTCCAGCTCTCAGGACTACAGGAGATGCAGTGGGTGGGCAGCACAGCAACCCCCGCACATTATCAAGTCTCCGTGCACATCTGGTGACACTCACTTTGTCCTTTTATTACTTTCATGCCCCGGGAACCAAAGAAAAAGGGTGTCTCCATTTCTTTTTCCTCTCCCAGAATGACCTGAGCTGTATTTTTCAGTGTGATTTTGTGCTTTTCTCCCTGCCTGGATTCCAACCCAAGAGCCAGCATCATCTTCAAGCATTTTGTTGAGCTGAGGTTTTACAGCTGAAAATAGAAGAAGGGAAAATAGGGCGGCAAGAGGCAGAGAACAGCCTCTCTTTTATATACAGAAAGATATCTAGATACCCATCCTTGACAGCGGATAATGAACCAACATGATACAAATCATCCCAGTGCTCATACCTGGAGCTGACACCGTGCCAGCAGTGGGACAGGGTCTCCTGGATGATGCTGCATACAGCACCGAAAGCAAACGAGGCACCAACACAGGATTTAACACGCCAAAACTCTTCAGCGTAGACAAAATCCAAGAAAACCTCTTCTTTCTAAGGGCATTTCTGGTTTCTTTCCCCGTATAAGCAGAGCACAAGCAAGTTCTATCCTGAAATCGCGTGTTTTGAAACACGCTATTATTGCAAAATGGTTTAAAATAAATAATTAGTAAACTACAGCCCAGAATCTTAGTACTGTAGTATATGTTAATACGATACTAATTTTAATTTTTACCAAGCTCTTCACCAATGTAGTACAATAGTGCTGTGATAAATATATAGTTACACATTTAAAATACAGCAATTCAAAACTTACCTAGAAATAGTAAGCAGCAGTGCCTTTAAACGCTTTACAGTACCAAATTAATTGTATTCCCATGCTTAGATTTGCATTTGTGGTATTTTGCATATGTGGAAAGGAAAACACCACAAATACCCCCACTAAATTTAACCCCAGAGAGTGGCACCTAGCTTACTTCTTTTAGCTAGCTTATTTCTTCTTATTTATTTTAGTGTCTAGATTGGGCAGCTTGGCAATAGAATTAAAAAGCTATTTTCCTAAATCAATCTGCAATTCAGACATATGTCAATATTTGCATTACACATCACAAAATGTTTATGATTGATGTAGCTATAATACATATTTTGCATACCTATTTAAATATTTATATTATACACAGTATTTTCACTTTCACATATCACATTTTATATAGTTATTACAGTTGTTTCATTCCTCATTTTCTGCTAGGCTTTTAATTTCATACACTTCATCTATCAGATACTACTGTCTACTTTTAACATTTCACTGCAGAAAATGATAACTGGTGTTGAATACAGAGCCACTGAGATTGAGGTTTTGCAATACTACATGTTACAGAGCTGAATGATAAATGGAGAACAGCAGCTGGGCTGAGCAGCTCGAGACATAGTTAGGAAATAACAGCGCACGTAAGGCTGACAAAAATTACATTTGCAGGTAAGTGGAGTGGAAATTTATACTTATTGGAAAAAAATGGTAAAACATTGTTCGTGTTATTAAAGGCAGAGTGAGAGATATAGCAAGAGCCAGGGAGAGAGGCAATTTTCTTCCAACTCCAGCAGGAATTAATCTCAAGCTCAAACACGCAATTTCAATATGGAGCTTCAGGACAAAACAGAGGATTATGCCCAATTGTTTTGAGGGTTTGGATAATAAGGCATAAAAATCCTAATAAATAGCCTTTTGTGCCAATGCAGACCAGAAAAAGATTTCCATTAGTAAAAGTTGCAAAAACATCCCAAAACTGAACTGCGATAAATATCGAGTTAACCACCTAACACAAAAAAAAAGTAGTTTTAGTTACTTGATATTTTCCGAGGTATCTTACTATCACAGACCATCTCAGAGGAAAACTGATACAGCTCATCAAGTTTGCCAAAGCAATGATAAGCCGCACGTATACGACACACCTTCTTATTTTACCTTTTCTGGTAATAAAATTTTGCAATGGAAAGCCATTAGTGCTGTGAGAGTGTGGAAATGAGGACAATTAAATTTGTCCTATTATGAATGTTAAACAAGCTGTTATGATTGTACTCTGTATATTTAACTTGATGGAGTAGAGCTAAACAGTGAGTCCTTTCCAAACAAATTAATAGATTTTTAGAAATGGTAAAGTGTGTTCTTTATTCCAGTCATACCTAGCAGGTATGTTTTAGAATATATTTAGCCTTTTAAAATATTAGTATTTCCTGCTTTTTAGCATTTTAGCTTTCCAAAGTAACAAAACCAGGTATGTGATATATGTGATTAGCCAGGATTAGCTTTTGCTGATATTTAGGGCCAAAACCCCCATCCAGGGGTAAACTCAAAGTTGGTAAAACTGTCTTTGTTTTGGGGAAAGCTTATCATAAAACCCTCAAACAACCCACAGTCCCCCTAAGAAGATGGGGAAACGCAGGAGAGCTCACTTCTGCCCCAGCAGGGTTTTGCAGCGCCGTCGTGGATCCCCAGGGAGTTGAGGTTTAGTTTGAACACCCAGGGGTTCATCCCCTCACTTGGCAAGCTGTGCGTGGAGACAGCACTGTCTGGGCTGTGCCTGAGCCAAGCACCACCCTGTTGGAGCCCAGCCTGCCGTGGGCAAAGCCAGCCCACCCGCTCTCCCAGCCACGCCAGCCCAGGACCCTGACACACCATGGCAGCCCTTCTGTTTCTGAAGGCACAAATAACCATCGCAGCCGCTTCTTCAGCTCCAGGAGTAACACCTCACTCATGACCTTCTATGCAGAATCACATCTCATCTGAAAATTAGCACAATTTTCATGTTTTCTTATATGTATATATAGCCGAACACTTGTGATTAAAAAATGTATATAGTATATAGTAGAAATTACTTCTTTCTTTCATCAGTCTACTTGTTCTTTACAGATTTGACTCCAAACGTCCCTGTTTGAGCTGAGCAGCTATTAAGGCACGTGGTGCAGAGTGCCAGCACGCAGCGTAACCAAAGTTCTCCAGCACCTAATCCTGCTACATCCCAGGCTACAAGGATGTGTTACTGTCAGCTCAAGATTTTCGCCACCAAGTGCAACGTGTCTGGGTTCATTTCGAGGATGGAGATCCCAGGCAGGATGCTCAGGAAGGTGCCAGGAGCCAGAGGTACCAGGAATGAAATCAGGATCAGAGCGATCCCAACAGCAAGCGGAGAACTGGAGAAACAACCTGGGTAAAGAAGTGAATCAGACTGATGGATACAAGGGAACATCAGGGAAACAGTAACTGACTGTGACAGAGTCTGAAACAAGCTTGGCTTTTTTATCTTTTCTTATTTCCCTCCCCACCCCTCCCCCTGTCAAGAGCCTACATTTTAATTCAAGGAGGCCTTTATTCTGCCAGAAAATGCCTTTGCATGGAGCATCTTCTGTTTCACCTGGCATACAGCCCTAGAACAGCCATTCCCATTGTCAACACATCTTAGGAGTATTTCTGCTTTACAGTGTCAGTGTTGCTCAAGTTTTGAGCCCTGCTTAAGCCTCAGGCTGAAGCTGAGAAGATGGTGATTCACTGACAGAGCTTTGTCTCTCCCAGGGATACCCATGCTTGTACCAGCCCATCTCCAGCTCTCTCTTTAAACAGAATAAAAGCCTGAGACCCTGACAACAGGAGCCCAGTACAACATGACAATTTGCCTGGTGTCTGCCATGTCCTCCCATTCTCTTTATCTACTTGCATGACTTTTTTTTTCCCTAACTCAGAAATACTGCAACAGCAAGGGCAGAGATGGCACCGCATCAAAGAGCCTAAATTATAAGGGAAGATATTTTATTTTCACTTGAGCAGAGATATTTTTAAGCGAGACTTCAAAATACCTTAAAAAAAAGAGTAAGTGATGATAATGGGACCGAAAAATTTGATGGCATCTGAATAACATAATTCAAGCACAAGTATCAGAGAATAAAATAACCCACACCAGAGCAGTTCCCAGGGAACAGACTGTACCAACATTCAGATTATACATCTCATCTGGGTTGTGTTTCTGAAGAAGATGTGAATTAGGAGCCCTGTGACAATAAAGAAACGTGGGATTAAGAAACAAGAGAGGAGGGAAAAGGGCTGGTTGATTCTCCCACAGCCTTTTCTTGTTCCTAAAATTTCTGTTGCCTGGAAATGGCTGATGAGAAGATGGGATTATGTAAGCATTTGCCAACTTTTCACACGTTAAGAAAACTAAAGCCTGAGTGATGGGTAGCTTAACCCATCTTCTAAGCAGTGAACTAAAACATGTTTACTAAGGAGAACTTGAACAGTGAAACCCCTTTAAAAAAAATCCAGGAGTGATGAGGACTTGACAACTCCCAGGATTAAAAAGCTGCATACATTACAGACAATGTAATCTCCTTACAGTAAGATGAGGAAAAGGAAAATAAAGCCTTTTTGGTGTGCAAAATGGTTTTTGTTTTAAAGTATATACATCCTGTCTGATGGAAGACTTCCTTGCATCACTGTCTTTTTTTGTTTTCCTCCCAACAGACATGACCGAGAGCGAGCTATACCAGCTCTCCAACTCCATATTAAGTTATATTTTCCAACAAACCCACTGCTCCCATCAAACATGACCCATCAATAATAAAATAATAAGCACTGTGCTGTACAAATGTCTGTTCCCAAATGTAATCAGGCTAACACTTAGGTGCTACAAGAAAGCAGGCACTAACAAAAGTTTTGAATACTTCAGCGACTGTGTCACCTCAGCAGACCCAAGCTTTCCTGAACTCTTCCTCGTTGTCATTCAAGTGGCATGTTACCTTCTGCAAATACCCTAACTTAACTACAGCTGAAGGCTATCTTAAAATGTAACCTGCTACACTTTTTCCATTTTTTAATCAAAAAACCATGAGGATTGTGCTCATTTTTCCATTTTCTCTGTTTACCAACAGAGCACTGGGGTCTCCAAAATGAGCAAAAAATTCTTGCAGTCACACTTCCAGTTCAGAACAAACGTGCTTACATTGGCGATAAAGCTGAATGCACTGCGGATGCTGCTAGAAAAGGTGATATTCTCAGCAATGTTTCTGAGGCACTAAAATAACCCAAAATACTGCTGCAGGCTAAAGTTGCACTGTCCACGGGAGCATCATCAATGCAAAACTGCAGGTGGCAAATTCTGGAGACCGAAGCAGAAATCGTGTGGCATGATGCTCAACCACCACTCGAACACCAAGGTTAGGACAGAGAAATAAACTCAGCTACTTACTACAGGAATGCACGTGTAGCTGTGTAACGCAAGTAGGGGTGTCTAGAAGAGGGAATATAAAGTATGCAGGTTGCCTGGAGATCACTTACATCTTCAGGAAAAGAAAAAAATCCCAAACAGTGGATTTTTGTACAGCTGCCCAATGATGGCAAAAGGCAAATCCTCAACTGGTTCCACTGAAATCTGATGATGATTCTTACTGATATCTTACTGATAGAGGGAAAAAAACAAACAATCCTATGTGAAGAACAGCTGCAATGAACGAGTAGAAGCAGATACGAAATTTTGCGCCCAACTATTATAACTGTGAGATGTCTTCAAAAAGTTAAACTGGGCAAAGCCAATTGCAAAATCAACATTCCTCCAGCTTTAGAAGAGAAGAAACAACTTCTCAGAAATAGCAGAAGTGACTCAACTGTGATTCTTAAGCTGCTTCAACAGCATCTTAGTTATTTCAAGTAGTACTAAGAGTTTATCTGAGGTTTCCTTCCTGTAAGTGGAACTGTGAGCCAGCAAGGTGCTCCAATGAGGGGAAAAGAAACACAAAATTATTCTTGTGACTGCTGTGTTATGAATAGATTGCTTTTTCTATTCCAAACTGCCTTCCCTGTGAATTTTAAAATATGTAAAACCAGAAAGCACAGAGCAAATAATATCTACATAAGTAGGTCATTTTTTTAATGGCAGTGCACTGTCGGTTTACTACCAAGTCGTCTGCAACATAGACACATACATTTCAAAGCGTGTGTATTCGGATCTGCAAAGGAGGTGAGCGAGTATAATCGTGGAAGCACTCGCTCCAAGATCAAGTAGAGCCTAATTCAGAAAGACAAGCAGGAAAAGTCATATTTTGCACCATCTATGTGAGCTTCGCAGAGAGTTATGACATTTTGGAGAAAATCCTCTTGCCGTGTGTAAGCTGTAGCTTGAATGTGCTGCACGTTGCATATTTCATTACAAAAGCAGAGCCACGTTATTTCATTAGATAAGCGATAAGTTCAATCCTTACCAAGTTTTCTTGGTTCCTGGCTGCTATTTTCTGATCATCTTCTCCCCCATTTTTCATGTATTTGACCTCTTCCACTGGTTTGATCCTATACTCATCTGAGCACCAAGAAAAAAAAAAAAAAAAAAGAAAAAAAAAATTTGAACCAGTGTGTTCAGCAGCTGGGGAAAAAAACCAAACTAAAACCAGAACAGCTGACTAGAAAAGACCCTAATTAAACAAAGCAACTAAAAATTACATGTATATAGTTTCAAATGCTTAAACGTAACTGATACCAAGGAAGTTTTTCCTGACTGAAGCTTCAGTAAGAATTCCTAGTTCTGGCTTCCAGAAGTTGTTCAGTAGCTCCCTGGTCTAGTACAGCCACAGCACCAAACGGGATGTTCACTGTGTACTCTCCCCAAACTCCCTAGTCTTCTGTACAATATATTTAATACAAACAAGTACTTTCCTCCTGCATCTTCCCTGGATTTTTATTACCAGTGGGCAAACAAGTGATGTACAGTAGTTACTACACAGAGGAGTCTGCTCATGGATGTTCCTTGCATTGAGAAAACCTCTTTTAAAAAGCAACGCTGATGGAGGCTATTTAAAATTTAATTTAAAAGCTGGGAAAAAAACCCCACACCAAAAACTTTGCTTCTTTTTCGAAAATTTTGGTTTTCCTGCACTATTTTACCTGAGCTAAAGCAAAAGGTACATAATGTACAGTCATAGAATGGTTTCTGGAGAAAAGGCCCCATGATGACCTCCCCCCCGCCCAGCCATTCTTCCTGCACATGAATGTTACCCAGATAGAAATCCAGCGTGAAAAGAAGTAATAAGAAAAGTAAGATTCCTGGCTTGCCCTTAATATTTATCAGCTAGGTGTTTCAGCTCTTCAAATAATAAATTCCCAGCTCCTGTGGCAGTACTGAAGTATTATCTAACGTACATGTGCTGTCCCACAGTAAATATACAGCCTCGCTAAAACTTGAATAAAGGGTTTTTTTCCTTTGGTAGGACAAGAAGGGATTTGGTGATTCTTCTTTCTAGCCCAGGGACACAGCGCTTGCAGTACCACCACCACTGCCTTTTCTCAGCCCCCATTACAGCTTTTTACTCTGGTCATCTTTGTAAAATCTACTGGAAAAACACCCAGAGTTTTGCACCCACACTCCTTGAGCCAGGATATATAATTCAGACGAGAAACTTTACCCCAGGAAAGTTGAAAATGTTAATATAAAATTAAATGAGACATGGTACACTGGGAATAGAAGGCAAAACGTGGGCAAATTAAAAGAAACCACACAAACTTTATTCTTTTCCTTTGGGTTTTCAAGCAATATCTATCAGTTGCTAAGGGAAAAACAAAACACAAGTGTATTATTCTGGGTTACTGTATTGTTAAAAAAAATAATCAAAATTATTTAGAAGGAAACTTGTTTTCAAGAAAGTGTTAACCACAGAGTGTGTAAGTTAAATGAGCGTAACTTTGAAAAACAATCTTTTTAAAAAAAATACAGCATGGTTTTGCATTTGGCCTAGTCCATATCTATACACTTTTTTTTATTATAGAGTTTAAATAAAACTGTGAATTTATCCAATAGCAGTGTCTTAGATCCAGAGTCTCAAAATAGATGGAAGAATTTAAGACAATAGAATTAGATTGGTAAATGGGAACAACTTCTCTAAATTTTTTTTTCCTCTTTTTAAAATGGAATTTAGGTAGTCTGGAGGTGACAATTCATAAAACCAAAAAGGCTGAACACAATAAAGCCTGAGAATTAGAACTACTTGACTGACTGCAATATCTAACTTACGTTTTTCTCACTCCTTCAATGATCTATGTTGTGATTAGCAATAAAACCCACATGCAGAAAAAGCATAAAACTCCCACAGTGGCATATACAGATTTGAATAGGAAAACAGATGAGAAAGAAAATAGCATGAAGGACGTCTGCACAACCCGTGGCCAGTCCACATTAACTAAAAGAGAGAGGCATGTTCAACGCAGCCTTTTAAAAAACGAGTAAGGTATGGAGGTCCTGATGTTCAGTGGCAAAAATAACCTCTGAAACGTGTCTCCTGCTTATTCCAAGAGATTAATTGTGATGGAACACCGAGCGCACACCCGGGCAGCAGACCATCCTTGGAAGACATTGTCTCTTTTAGCAAGTGGACCAGGGCACTGATGAGCCCATGATTGATAGTCAGTATAATCAGATTTGTGTATGAAAATTTGATACAGTTCAACAGGCTAGAGGCAAGACAGGAGGAAGGGTTTTTGTTGGAAACTTAATTCTGTATTTCTTCTCTAACTGACTGTAAGAGACTGCTGCCAGGCTTCGCTGTTCAGGCGTTTGAGCTGAGGACTTGCTGGTACCTGGCTTCCCAATATTCATCATCACCATCATGGCAACACTCTTGTAATTATTGCACCATTACTACTTACAAATTTCTGCTGCTTTTACCAGGTGAATAGAATAGTTCAGTTGTAAGGGACCTCCAACGATCATCTAGTCCGACTGCCTGACCACTTCAGGGCTGACCAAAAGTTACAGCACGTTGTTAAGGGCGTTGTCCAAATGCCTCTCAAACACTGACAGCCTTGGGGCATCGACCACCTCTCTGGGAAGGCTGTTCCAGGGTCTGACCACCCTCTCAGTAAAGAAATGCTTCCTAATGCCCAGCCTGACCCTCCCCCGGCACAGCCTTGAACCATTCCCACATGTCCTGTCCCTGGATCCCAGGGAGAAGAGCTCAGCACCTCCCTCTCCACGTCCCCTCCTCAGGGAGCTGCAGAGAGCCATGAGGTCGCCCCTCAGCCTCCTTTTCTCCAAACCAGACAAGCCCAAAGTCCTCAGCCGCTCCTCACAGGACATGCCTCCAGCCCTGCCACCACCTTGGTTGCCCTCCTCTGGATGCATTCAAGGACCTTCCCATCCTTCTCAAATGGTGGGGCCCAGAACTGCACACAGGGCTCCAGGTGAGGCTGCACCAACGCTGAACACAGCGGGACAATCCCCTCTCTTGACCAGGTGGCCACGCTGGGTTTGATGCTCCCCAGGATGTGGTTTGCCCTCTTGGCTGCCAGGGCACGGTGCTGGCTCCTATTGAGCTGCTGCCAACCAGCACCCCTGATCCCTTTCTGCAGGGCTGCTCTCCAGACACTCCTCTCCCAGTTTAGACTTGTGCCTGGCATTACTCCATTCCACGTGCAGAATCCAGCATTTTGATTTGTTAAATTTCATCCTGTTAATCATAGCCTAATGCTCCAATCTAACTAGATCCCTCTTCAAGGCCTCCTGTCCCTCAAGAGAGTCAATAGCACCTCCCAGTTTGGTATCATCAGCAAACACCTCCTGGATCCAGATCGTTGATAATATATCGATGATATTGAACAGCACCGGCCCTAGGATCGAGTCCTGGGGAACACCGCTGGTGACCGGTCACCAGCCTAGACGCAGCCCCATTCACTGCAACTCTTTGAGCTCTGCCCTTCAGCCAGTCCTTCACCCAGCACATCATGAACCTGCTTATCCCACAGCTGGACAACTCATCCAGAAAGATGCTGTGAGGGACAGTATCAAAAGCCTTACTGAAATCCAGAAAAAACACATCCACCACCTCCCCTTTGTCCACTGGGTGGGTGACCTTATCACAGAAGAATATCAAACTAGTTAAACAGGACTTTCCCTTTATGAACCCATGTTGACTGTGCCTGATCACTGAATTATTCTTTAAACACCTTTCAATAGTACCCAGTAGCATCTTCTCCATAATTTTTCCAGGTGCTGAGGTTAGACTCACAGGTCTGTAGTTCTCTGGGCATCCCCTCACACGCCCTTTTTGTAAATGGGAATAACACCAGCCAGCTTCCAGTCAGCAGGGACCTGCCCAGGCTCCCAAGAGCTTTGGTAGAAGACCAAGGGGGGTCCTGCCATAACATCCACCAACTCCTTCAGTACTCAGGGGTGAATCCCATCAGACCCCGTGGACTTGCAAACATTCAGCTCATACAGTTGGTCCCTTACACCTTCAGTGTCCACAAATGGAAAGTCACTGTTCCTGCAGTCATGGTCCTCCAACTCAAAGGACCAGACAGCCCAAGGTCTACCAGTATTATTAAAGACTGAGGTAAAAAAAGCATTGAATGCCTCCGCTTTTTCTTCATCCCTATTAATCAGGTGACCATCTTCAACAAGTATCGGTCCCATGTTTTCTTTAGACCTCCTCTTGATATTAACTTCGGCAGAAATCTCCCTAAATTGTGTAGAATTCATAAAGAAAATAGATGTTAGAGAACCTGTGGACAGAGTCAGGCTAGGTGAGGGTAAGGATTACGACGTGAACATGGGACATCTAAGAAATACTTGAGCTGCCTGGGCAGACCGTTCCCGCTCTTCGTGGTTGTGTGAATTTCTAGGCTATGCTTCCTTTCCAGCTTCAGCTCCACACAAGTCTTTCTTGAGATCATCATCAACAAAAGTTCTCAAAAACGTAATTTTAAATTCATGTTGAACTTGGGCACAGATCCTTCAAATGTTGCATCGTTTGCCAGATGCATCAAGTAGCCCTGAAATGGCAGCAGAGAACTTTGCACAGATTTCTTGTGTAATTTCCACAGATATTTACAACAGTGTTAGCAAACGTGCTTCCCTCCAACACCTTACTTATCAATAAAATAACTATTCCATTATCTGTGCAGTGCAGCACAGTTAGCATTACTCTTCCCTCCGTCCTATCAACTGCAGGAGAAGTGCAGATGCCTGGACAATTCATATGTGAGAGGCAGCAGCAAGAAAGTTTCCAAAAATAAACCAGTCATTTTTCATTACATTTTTGGGACAATTTGAATACACCATGCCAACAAGGCAAGTCTTACTTCGGAGAAATCCACCTTCTCCTTAGGAGAATACAGATAAAAGAAATTCAGGATGTCAAAGACACCTGCTTCTGTAGATGTTAGTAGAATTACTCTTTTAATAGAAAGTGTCTTACAGAATTAATATTGTCATGGCTCTATTATATGGTATGTGTTTGGGCATGAGAAATCTCTACTTGTATTTCAAAAAGCAATGTAAATTTGACACAACCTAAAGCTGATGACCTGCCTTAAGGGCCAAGAGACTACCTCTTGAGGATGAGGCACGGTAAGGAAGAAGCAGGCTGAGTGCCCAATACTCAGGCTTCAGTGCCTAAATAAACGATTAACAGCCAGGAGTGCCAAGCAGCTAGCAACTCAATCGAACCTGTATGTTTGAGCAAGTGGTGCACGTACCAATATCAGACAAACAGGCAAACAGCGCTGGCCTGTGGAAAGCAAGCGATCAACCCAGTTTCAGTTAATGGGAGCAGAAGAGAGGACTGAGCCATGAACAACTGTTTTATCAGATACACACAGAGATGAAGGGAATGGATCGACGGTGTTAAGCTTGAAGCAATACTATTACTCATAAGCTCTCATAATTTTCTATCACAGGCAAAATATTTTCCTTAAAATAAGGAGAACAAATACAATATATTGGCAACATTAGCTCATATTGAGTAGTCACTTGCTGGAGGTAAATAGATATGTTTCCACTTACAAAGGGAGAGAAAACCAGCTAAGTAATTATACTGCCACAGAACAAAAAAGGAGGAGTATCCAGCTGACTACAAGCTCTACATCTTCCCAGTATGATGAGGCATACCTGGAAACATCCACTTCCTGAACTAGCCAATGCATTGAGGAAAAAACCCACCTCTAATTTCAATAGCCATTGAACTAGGCTGCTTAAATACGAGTAACTACCTGTATCACAGCTAAAATGTTGATATTTATACCTGCAACCTTCCTGCTACCTGAGGAGAAACACTAATTTTTGCTCACAGGTCTCCCTCTAGCATTTACAGTACTCAATGACCCAAATTTTACCTTTCACATTCATGTTGAACTCTGATTTGTTGGTGTTTGGTTTTTTTTTCCTGGATCCAGCTAAGCTGTAAAATCTCTTAATTTTTATGGGGCCATCACAAGTCTGTTCAAGTAGAGACCTGACATGAGAAATGCAGAACAATTCCTGAAAGCAATGGGACCAGTCAATATTTAGCATGTTCCCAGCCAAGACTGTTGACTGCAATGAGCAGTCAACCAAAAGGGCAACCAAAGGGTGCAAAGGAGGAAAAGGTGGTAGTGAGCAGCTTAGATAGGGAGGACACTGCTGGTGTAACGGAGAAGAAACAAGTCTGATGCTTAACACCTTATTCACAGGTAAGACAACATTCATTATTTCAAATATACTAACTATAGTAATTATATTAAAATAATTACTTGCAGAAGACAGGTCTTGCACTATATTATGTTATTATTGGGAGAACGCAACAACTAGATAAAGACCTTTTTGACTAGGTGAACACAACATTTATCTTCTATAGATACAATATAAGACAAGGTGTTCAAACCCCACAAATTCTGAACTATTTATGAGATTGTTCTTGTTCTAAAGTTACTATTAGGATGAAAGCACTATAAATGCAAAAGAACGGGTGTTCAAGCAACAGACAGACCTTGAAGTATGTCATGGGGTGTATGGTCATTAATGGCTTTAAGTGAATAAGAAAATTTAGATTAAAGACAGGTTGGAGGAACGGGCCTTTAATGCCTTCCCTAAAGCTAACACCTTTAGGCACTTGCAAAAAACTGCTAACCAGGTTTTGTTTGCTAAGGTAAGAGTGCACCAGAAACTGAAGTAGTAAAGGATGCTAAAATCACCTTTTGATTTTTACCTTCTGATTTCGACTAAAGTAAATACAGCATTTTGAAATATTCTGGTCTGAGTGCTCAGAAACAAACCCAGAGAAATCCTGAAATGTTGACTGAGATCAGGTAAGACCTAATTAAGTCTGACAGTCAACAAGACCTTTAAAGCTGTAAGAAATTCAGGATAAAGGAAATTATACAAAGTTCTGTGCATATTTACCTTGCTAAAGAGTAATACCCTTTTTCTTTTTCCTAAATACAGTTTTATGTCGAAACTAAAAGTGAAACATCTTTATGCTTCTTTCCGGTGCAAAACTAAAAATAGAATAGTGAATATCATAAAAATTTTAGGACACTATCACTCAGAGTGTGATATATCATATATAAAGAGAAATACATCTTTATGCTCCTTTCATGTGTAAAAGTAAAAATCAAGTACTGTCTTCCATTGTGTGGTATATTACATAAAAAGACAGTATTTCCAACAACTCAAATGGGGGAGGAATGGGTTTACAGGACTGTCACAGCAAATACCGAGTTGAAGAAAAGCAGCTCCATTGAATCAGAAGAAAAACAACATAAATGAACCACAAATAAAAGACAGAAATATTGTTGAGCATAACACCCACCACAAAATCCATCACAGGATATAAACCAGAAAGCAGCAACGCCTCTAGCACAAAAGTCTTTGAAAGGGCAAGGGAGGAAGAATTTTTAAGTTGAATATGCTGCAAAAATTCTTAGTAGGCAAATCTTATGAATGAAGATCTCCATCTGGAAACAGATAATTCTACTCAAACATGTCACCCGGTTGCCATGGCAATGTGACAAAGAAAACCAGCACTCATTAATAATGATTTCGGTGATAAATGAGCATATCAACTTATAATATTGAAACAATTACTAGAGGGGGGCAAAAAAGAAAACTGTGGTTGTTCCTATGAGAAAAATTTGTTCAGCACTTCCAGACATCACTGTAAGTGCCATTACCACAGTAACATCGGTAATGATGCTATTTCTGGCTCAGTTAAAAAAAAAAAAAAAAAAGCAGAAAAAAGCATAAACTCCATCAATTATATCTGGACTTACTGTGACTTTTGGAGAAATCTTTTGTTAAACATCAAGTCTTTAAAAAAAAAAAAAAGCAGCTTATTTACATTGCATTCCCATTTCATACATCTAAGGACAAACAGATTTGGCTCTGCTGTCATCAACAGGGATCATGGGTGAGCCTCTCTTCCCTATTTTTAGTGACGTATCAAGTATCAGACAGCAGATAAGTGGTACTTCAGTCACACCACCGAGAAGAAAGTTTCTAACCACACTTTCATTTTCCTGTGCTTCACATTTTTCTTTCGTGTCTCTTGCCTTTCTATCAAAGGACATGCCAAGATTTATCCTTCATTCGTTATAAAACACACGTCTATTCTGTAAAATATGAATTTTGCCTAACAAATTTCTCTGTACCTTACATATTTCTGCCAGGTGCGGCAAGGATTCCTACTGCTGTGATCACAAGGAATGCCACCGATCAAAGATTCACATGCTCTCCTCTCTCAAAGACCTGAAAGCTAAAAGCTATATTTAGATAAAGGACTGAATTGCTCTTTCTAAAAATATTTGTTAACAATCGTTAAGAGATTTTGATACAATTTAACTGAAACATATAACAGCAGGTGAGCCACTTAGGTGTTAAACATCATCTACAATGCCACCGCAAAGAAGGAACACTCTGAGCTCCACAGCTACACCGGTAGGATGAGCAGCGGTGGGCTTAACTCCAGAAAAAGCCAGGCTAGACAGGAAAAATCATTAACCACAAGGACAGTCAAGTACTAGAATTAGATCGCTTGCACGGCTGCAGTTTCCATCATCAGAGGTCTTTAAAGAGTCATCAGCCTCGAATGCCACAGATAAAGTCCATCCTGTACTGGAGCACAGGAAGGATGAGATGAGCTCTTCAGATTACTCCAGCTCTGTTACTGTATTTGGGTATCAAATGCCTGGACAGCAAAAGCCATGTCAAAATCAAAAGAAAAAAAAAAAGTCAACAGTTAGAGAAAGAAGTTGCAGAAATCCTGTAAACCAGTGTTTCTCGAACTAAATCCTAGGTAACAGAGGGTATCCCAGTTAGCTTCTTAGCTCCAGCTTCAAGCACTCTAAGAAGGCAGCATCTACATGGTGGTTTTTATTTCACATGGTTATTTAGATTCTGACTTAATTGTTGAGATTCGCAGCTGTGGGGGTGGATTCCCAATCCACCTGGATGTGGGTTGAGAGTGAAATTTCATCAGAGATCAACCAGCATTGGGTGAACAGCCTGTCGTCTTCCTCTGTCATCAACCCTCACAGCTATCAACTCCCAGGCAATTCTCGATCTTAGTGATCATGTTTCTACTAACATAAACTAAATAGAAAAAAATAGGAAATAAGCCAACCCATTTTTCTCAAAGGACTACCTGAAAATGCTCATTCATATTTCCCAAATTAAGTTACCTTACCTTAATCCAATCTAAAATACAGCCACTGCTGGAAGCTGAGGCAGTGGACACCACCAGATATTAAACAGAGTGTAGGTGCACCAAAGCCACACCAGCCAACAAAATATAAATCATCTGACAAAAAAACGGTTTAAAAATCCGAATGTACTCCACAGATAGCAGCACATCTGGAAAGACCACCCTCAATATTTTTTCTTCTTCCTACACAATCCCAACACGTGTTAACTTGGAATGCTAACTACTGCTTCTGCACGAGGCAGATGTGACTCCTAGGGTTGTTTTTTCAGGAAAAGAAGGGCACTGAGACATTCGGTGTAACAAAAACCAGACCCTACGTGGAGGACTTCTGCAGTATTGGAAGGACACTTGCCCTAAAGCTAGGTAAGATAGGGGTAGCTCTTTTCTAAGCTGTTGAGCAGTTTCTACTACAGCACCATGTCACACCCAACACTTTATGAAAAGCTAGCTCCCTCAAGGGTGATGCCTACTTGAAATTAAACTGAAAAATTTTAGCAAATTCCTTTCTACTTTATCAGACTACCCCTTTCCAGGCCGAAATCATGACAGCTTTCAACAGCACTCCTCTGGGACTGACAGGTTTGACGGGAGCATGGCTCCATTAACGTTAATGGACGTCATCCTGATCTTTGCTGCTGTGAAAGCACAAAACCTCATATTGCCATATTAATCCATCCTTCATGAATGCTGTCAGCAGTTTCCAGTGCTGCAAACTGCTTGCAGCTCCTGATCCTTTGAGTAACTCCGTCTCTCCCGTGAAAGACCCAGCCTGACTTCTGCCTGGGGTAGAAGGTGCTGTTCCAACGCTTGCCATGCTACCGCTCATTGCATGCCTCAGTTTATGTATCTTGGGTTTTCTGACTTCTTTTCTCCTCCCACCTAATAAAGTGGCAGATGATGATGAAGCCATTATTTAGCTCCCTTGTTTCTATATTAATTTTCAAGTGCGGTACATGACTTGCAGAGACACACCGCTGTGCATAGGACACAAGCAAGTGAATCAAGGAGGTCATTACTTGGTTCCTTCTACTACTTTGTTTCTTGGCTAAAAAGTTCCTGAGGCTACTTTACATTTGGCCTATCTCATAGTCTAAGTACTACGAAAACTACAGTGGTACACTTCATTTTCTGTCATGTTATGCACAAAGGATCGCATCAACTTAACATGGCACCAGGAGCACAGGCCCACAACAGTGCATTCCCAGGTCTACCTCAGTGGTAGTTCAGAGGAGTACTTTGGCAGAGGAAATAAAAAAAATAAAATTAAAAAAAAAAATATTGGTGTGCAACCAATAGAGTTATTTTGTGGGAAGTAATTTTTCCATAAAGATTTCTGCTTCATACACAATCTCTACATCAACACCATGTGGAAAACAAGTGACAACTCATTACGGTTTGCACAACTGGCTTCCTTGTATGCAGGTCATCCCCCTCCTGGGACTACAGACCAAGTGGGGAGGACAGCTCATTGGTCAGCTAAAGCTTTTCCTGCTCTAGGTCAGACTTCTTCTACACTCCTTGGGGTTAACACTCTTTAAATGAGGAGAAGTATGGGAAGATTCAAAACCAAGTGGAAGATACTGAGTACCCCAGACTGCTTGAAAAATGATTCTTAGGAACATGGGGGCTCATGGATGTGTGTTGCATGGGGCAGGGGGAGGATCAGAAACCTTAAAACCCTCCGGACCCTGTGAAGAAAGGCAACTCTCCACTTCTGCTCTGTTCCATCACAGCTCCCTGACAAGAAGGTCAGGGACTCTGCAGCCAGCTCCACCAGTGAATCCCCCCAGCCAGGTATGTGCTGTCAGCAGCTGGTTCAAGCATGGGGAAATGTACCACAACCTCAGAGGCCATTTCGTTACCTCAGAAAGACTCTTAAAAATACAACCTCAATATCCTAAAATCCAGTCACTGCTAAACACCCAATTTCCATCTCACTTGCATGGTACTGTCTTTAATTACACAATCTCCAGATATTTTAAACTCCATTTGTATTTAAGATCTGAGGAAACTCCATAGAAAGATGGTATTGAAAAAACAGCCACATGATCATATAATTAAGGACTTTTGTGCACTTGTCTAATTAAGAAGCTAAAAAACAGTGCTGCTGGTGTGCACTCATGTCTTTCAGCTACCCAGATTTTTGCTTGCTGAAACTATATAACTCTATGTATATGTATATACATACACACACTTTTTTTTTTTTTTTTTTGCATTTAATTAACACGTAACTTTGAGCCAGATGCCAGGTTGTTCAAAGGAAACCATTTCTCAGGTGGAGATTACAGCCACAGTGCTCTGCAGGAAGGATACTCAGTAAATGCAATTATCTAGCCCACTAAAAAGATCAAATTGAGAAATGAAAGCAGGAGAGAGATTAATTAAAGGAACAGACAAGAGGAAAACAAAGGGTCTGTGCCTTGAAAATATTGCTGTTCATATGAAACTACCAGGTAGGTTTTTGGATAGAGGTCACACCGTCCTGCCCCAGCATCCCCACACCACGATGGGAACAGCACAGGGTCAGCCCTGCACAGGCCTCCCTGCATCTCGAAGGAGCTGGAAGTTCAGCATTTCCAATCACTTACTACATTGAGCACCACAAACTTATTTTTAAACAAAACGGTGCCAGCCTGCCCTGAAGAAAACACTCTGCACTGCTCAGAAACTGCAAAAGCAAAGCTTGAAGAATTGGCTTCATGGCCACAGACCTCTTCATTGTGGAAGGGAGAGAAGAGGAACAGCTGGGGAGCAAACCTGCACATATAACATAAACTGCAACACAAGAAGGGCTAAAACTTCTCCTATGATCCAACTAGGTGGTAAAACCCTAGCTAGCTTGTAGGCAGTGATGGTAAGACCTCCTTGGCCACGGAAGAGAGGTGGGTGCTGTCCTCTTGCCTCTCCACAGCGCATCTTGGAAACTATCTTGATACCAACCCAAAAATCAGCTCAGCCAATCTAGATAGCACAGTGCAGCCAGGTCAGAAAGGCTACTTCAACTCCATTTTACTGCTCCTTGTTTTAAACTGTCCCTTTTTAAAATTATCCCACCAAGCACTAAATATTTAATTCTTGTCAGGTTTTTGAATATCATTAACGAAACTCCCAGTCTCTGCTGACTCTCTCCCAGCCAGCATCTGTCTACATACTCCATTGCAAAACATTTATCATTTAGCACAGAACCTGTCAGGGACTATTCAGATTCCAGAAAAAAAAACCCACAACTAATTGACCATTACTGTGAGCATCCCTTGTACAGCAATGGAGGTCCTGCTTCTTACAGCCCCACTAACGTATCAACCAATTGCTCAAGACAGCAAAAATGTCTCCTGAACTGAGCTGCCCCGAGAGTTCCCTGGGAAAAAAAAAAAAAAAAAAAGAGTCATTACCACTCCACGCCCCCAAAATTACACATTTCCTATTATTGCAAACACATGACAAGGTGTCTTCAGTTTCCTTGTCAATAAAAAAGTCGATTCCTCTTTACTTAACAAGTAATGCCATTCTCAATCAGTCAGCTATTAAATGAGATTGTTGCCCCGCAACATAGGATTTGAAATGGATTTTCACATCCTTTCTGCCTTTCCTCTACTAACATTAGACTATCAAATTTTCATTGCTCATGTACCTCAAAGAATATTTGTAAATCAACAGCTATTTCATTTTTATTATTTGCATTATGAAAGGGACAGGGTAATTATCCAGGATCAGTAACGTACTGGGGATTCGTGATGAGCACAAGTGTCTCCTCATTGCTAGGATTTCTGGAAACCAAGAGGGGAGGGGAGAAACTAATCAAAACTTGATTTATAAAATACAGCACGCATTTCCAGATGCAAAAGATACAAAAGTTAATTACATTACTTACAGGCCATCCAAAGAGCTACAAAATTAACCTCATATTTTACTCTGGTTACAATGTTGAGTTAATTTGCTATCTCTGAAGGATGTCTACTTCCCTGAGCAGCATCCATGTTGCAAAAGCTTTAGATAAAGCCCCAAGAGCAAACACCTACCACCCACACCCACCGATGGAGGCATATCGTTCAAGCAATCAACAAGTAACAATGGGAACACCCAAAGAAATTCCCGGCAGGGGAAAGCAGCGAGGGACTGCCTGGCTCACAGCCCTGTCCAGTCGCAGAAGAAGTCTGGTTTAACACCTCCATCTCACCATATAAGTCAAGCCACAAATTAACTCCCAAGTCTGCAGCACGCAGTCGGTGCTCTTCCACGCCACCTCATGCTGTTAACAATCTCCTCCCTTGTCCCTACTGTCATCACGAACATAACCTGTTTATGAAACTAAAAGTACTCGTCCCTGTTCCCTGCCTGCTGTCTTGTAACCACATCAAGGCCACTCTGTGCAAATAATACATGAACATGAACATTTAGGATATGCTGGAAGCACAAAAATGACTAGGTAGAAAAGAAAAAAGAAATTTAAAAAAGCTAGTGATTTTCCATGCCTTCTCCCCTTCCCTCTGGGGAACACTTTTAAAAAGAAAGTAAAACATCAGTGTGTGAGAAAAGGAAGTTTTTAATAATAGCTAAAAAAAAATAAATCAAAATAAGAAATGTGTGCTTAGAGCACTTATATCAGATGAGGACTTTCAGCCTAAAAAGATGTCAAGAGGCACCCCGTTCCTACAGTTAGAAATTCGATATACACTTGACGACAAAATACAGGGGATTAAATGTATGTAATTTTAATAAATACAACCATTAATACAATTCAGGAGACTTCAATGAAAAAAACTACACCCCCTATTTTCCCTTTGAATAGACCAAGATCATTCCTGAAATCATGAATCCTGAAACAAAGGCGACTTCATGCTATTTCCCAGTATTGCAGAACACGAAGTGCTCCGCACCTCTGCCACCTGCACAGCCCCTTGCAGCGCTCCCATTACAAGAGCAGAAAGGAAATATGTAATTTAAGAGCACCCTAAACCTGATCCTTTTTGCCAGAGCACCCCCTCATACAGATAAGAAGAAAAGGCACATGGCAGGGCACGATTACACCCACTCAGCAGAAGCCAGGCTTTGTTTTTTATAAGCCAATGAAGCAGCAATCTTAACATTTCAATTTTTTCCAATTTTTTTTGGTGCAAGCTCAAGACAGAATGTCACTAGTCTTAGGCCTCAGACCAGGACAACATGCAACTGCTGGGTTATAGGATTTGTTTAAAATACCCACAATGTCTCAGTGTTTTGGAGAAATACCTAGTGGAAAAATGCCTTCTATGTTAGCAAACCAATGTTTAGCTGTAATCTGAGCACACAGGACAACGAAGAATTTCGGCAGCTTTTCAGAAACCAAAGTTTCACAGCAACAAACCTGTAAAGGCATCTTCAGCCGTGTATGCCAGGGTACACAAATACTTACTGGTCAGGTATCTTTTCCTTGTATTTAACAGGTATTTCTACCAGTAGATATTCCTACTATGAAATTACAGCCTTGTGTTGCTAAAATGAATATGCATCCATGCAGTTTCACAAGGTTTACCTGGGGAATCAGAGAACTATCCGCCAGACTGAAGATTTCCTGGCCAAATTTCAGCCTTTGAGGTTTTTGTTTGTTGATTTTGGTAGGTTTTTTTTTTTTTAAAACTTTGTGGCCAACAAATACAACACTTGGAAAATGGCAAAAGGAACACTGCAGTAGTTGAAAGTATGTGGCGTTTTTACCATTGCACTTACAGGTAGGCAATGAACACCAAGGATTCTGTCTTTAAAAGATTAAGTAAATAAAATAAGTTTGTCTGTACCATAAAAAAAAATAAATGGATTTCCTTCAGCACCAAGGCTGCCAGAAAATACATCCTGACTTCTTTCTAGCAAACACCAAAGGCGGATGTATGCCTCTATTTATAGTACACTAACGCAATTGTGAAATGCATACCCCATGTGCTTTACTTGTATTCAACTTTGACTATACTCTTCATGCAGCTAAACAGCTTATGGAAAGGGTCACTCCCAAGAATAAAAATATGTTAAATTTCTCCACATATCAACTGCTTGCAGAGACTTGGAGGTGGCCTCAGAGCCCCCCATCCTCTGGTACCTCTCCTTTGGGTGCTGTGACACCGATGCGCAAACTGCACAAGCTGAAAGCTTACATTAAAGTAAGAAGCAGGGAAGTTACAACCTGTCTGTGATTAATTTCTCCCACCAAAATGGTGATAACAACTGTTTTTCCAGCTTGGTTCACCTTCTCTCTTTACACCAAAGATGCTGAGTCTGCGTGTGTATTGTGCCAAACCCAGGCATCGCTGCATGGCTGGTAACAAACAGTGGCTGTACCAGAGAAGGTCTGCATAAATGCAGTGCACTTGAACTGAGTAGAATGACTTTGCAGAATAATCCCCTCATCTAATACTATGACAAGAGGTTGTAAACACTGCAAGACGATGAACCACCAGAAGAAGGTAACTATCTAGTTCATTTATGGACACGTGCTCTGCTTTAAGCCCAACTCTCCTTAAGGTGTCAAGCCATTTCAAATTCAAGAGAAAAACTTACAAAATTATGGTTTCAGGAAAAAAATGTAGGAGTCACCCCCTCTTCCTTCAGTTTTCCTACTGCAAAATTATCTGCACACACCACTCCAAAGCTAAGTTAAATGTTTGACTTTGAACTGTATACTAAGGTTAAAGGGTTGCAAAGAAGGGCACTTGGCATCTTCTGGCTAGGTGGCAAACACTGTTCAAGCTGCAGGGATTATTTTTTAAGGTAAGGACTATATAATACTATATCAGTTTAGTCATTTGATAGAATAATCTCAAAGAGTAGCAACAGAAAATAACAATTTGTTTTGGTAAATTTAGTCACTTGTTCTCTGCTTACAGGTAGGAAAACCTCAGCGACATTTATATGGCAACGATCTGCTATTCATTTGGAAAAGTAATCTCATTTAGGGTCTTTCTGAATTTTTTCAAAGGAAAGAACTAAAATAATAGGAGACAGAACTCCAAATATGCACCATTTTTCTTTATTGCTCATTTTTTGCTTCCTGCCAGGAGAAGTCATGACTAAGAACGGGAAGGCTTTATCTGGCAAATCAGTCCCTCAATTGATATAAACACAGCACCTCCCCAGAGCAGGACTGCCGTGTACCTGAGGGCGTAGCGATGCAAAACCTCACCCCGCCAGCGACTGAGAACACTCCTCCAGCACATAAGGACAAGTGATTTGTTTCTGTGCAACTGCTCGGTTGATCTGCTACCTAGCACGGGCTTGCTCACTGGTGGTGGATGTGATCAGCTTCCGAGGGTCAGTGTTTTCTTCTCCTTTCTTTGTATTTTGATTTAAAATGAACAAAAAGCTTCTGTAGCCTTAAGGTCAATGGTATAGAAGAGGTGGCAACTGCTGCGTGAGATATGAAGATAGCAACAGGGAAGTATGACATGTCTTTATCCACGTTCAGACAATTGCTAGCTCAGTCATGCCCAGTCCTGACAGAGTCCAGAGCTCTACTAAAACAGACTTTATTCATCACAATGTATACAGCACTGCAGGGCAGGGACAAGCTCTTTAATTCTCTGTGAATGGGATCCCCACTGCTATCACTAGCGTTGGGTTCCACAGGGATTACTATACCTGACCAAGGAGCGTCCTCAACCACTGTTGTTGCTCTACTGTCCTGAAACAATTTACAACTAAGCAATTTTCCAACATGCAGGTATTTAAAGAGCTACTCTACCATTTCTTCTGAACAAGTTTTCTTCACTGCTGGATCAGTGAAACTACATGCTGAAAATCAGTATTGTTCAAAGCTGCAAGGTATCTTCTTGGAGTCTACAGGAAACTTTCCATTGACTTGGTTCTCATCCCTAAGGACCACCAGACCAGCATTTCTTCACTTGCAGGTAAAAACAAAAAGGGGAGGAGGAGGAGAAGGGAGAGCTTGTTCAATCACAATCATGATGCGTGGCCAGCAGGGACAGGGAAGGGATCTTGCCCCTGTACTTGGCACTGATGAGGCCGCACCTCGATGACTGGGTTCAGTTTTGGGCCCCTCACTACAAAAAGGACATTGAATGACTCGAGCGTGTCCAAAGAAGGGCAACGGAGCTGGTGCAGGGTCTGGAGCACAGGTCTGATGGGGAGCAGCTGAGAGAACTGGGGGGGTTTAGTCTGGAGAAGAGGAGGCTGAGGGGAGACCTCATGGCCCTCTACAGCTACCTGAAAGGAGGGTGCAGAGAGGGGGGATGAGTCTCTTTAACCAAGTAATGAGTGATAGGACAAGAGGTAATGGCCTCAAGTTGCGCCAGGGAAGGTTTAGGCTAGATATTAGGAAGCATTTCTTTACAGAACGGGTTGTTAGGTGTTGGAATGGGCTGCCCAGGGAGGTGGTGGAGTCCCCATCCCTGGAGGTGTTCAAGAGGCGGGTCGACATAGCGCTGAGGGATCTGGTGTAGTTGGGATCTGTCAGTGCTGGGTTAACGGTTGGACTGGATGATCTTCAACGTCCTTTCCAACCTAGATGATTCTGTGAAATTCTGTGAAATTACATAAAGCTCACAATTAATGGATAGATGCTGTCAGTGCCCTGAGTGCACTAAGAGGCCATGACCAGCCTCACGAAACCCTCATTTGCATCTTCTGCCCATGGATCCGTGAGCTTTGTTTCGGCTGAGGCTTGGGCCTTCACCCCTTGCCAGAGCAGGTCTGACTGTCTCTAGTCCTGTCTCTGGTCTCCTGGAGGAACCTCAACCCCACATTGCAGGTATCTTCTCTCCTGAACATAGCCCTCGGGCAAGCTCCAGCTTGTCCCCAGTCCTGTCTCCAGCCTTGCCGCCCCCTGCTCCTCACCGTGCTCCCTAGATGGACCCTGGACCTGGCTCGTTGCCGTGCCTGGGACTGCTGACAGACCCTGCCACCAGCACCCTGCTCTGGCCCATGTTCAGGCCCCGTGGGACGGCACCTCAACAGTGCCAGCACTGCAGGTGCTGAGGTCACTCTCAGCTCCCGGCTCGTCCCCCCTCGTGAGGCAACCCTGCTCCTGCTCCAGGAGAGATGCTGGCCCATTACACCTTCTACAAAAGGCTCTTTTTATATTCTTTATATGTATCTCTATAAATTTACATGCTGGAGTCAGATGAAGAGCTTGTTTTGCTACTACTCTCTGAGCAAACCCATGGCCCAGAACGGCTTCTTCCTTATACTGCAGAAGCAGTACCTTTTCCAAAAGAGCTGTAAGGATGAGCCCCTTCTATTCACAAAAGGTGAAAATACAGAGTTTTAATTCATGTGGAAAACACTTTCTTTGCACACACTGATCACAAATACATGACTAGACAAAACCTGAGGGTGGGGTTTGGTTTGGTTTCCATTAAGTCCCGTTGTTTCCTCATGGGAATAAATTGGTAAGTTATTGACTTACCAAGGGTGTTCTCAGTGTTACATAAATACATCATAAACCTAGATAACAAATGCAATTTTATTACATTTCCCACACGAACATAACACCAAAGTGATTTTTGGTTCTATTTTTCTCTCTCACTTCCTGAAACACGTCTCTAGGACTGACCCGTGTTTACTTAGATAAGAAGCAGGCTATCACCAAATTGGGTTGGAACAGAGTGGATAAAAACAAAGATCTAAAAATATATCTAAAAAAGTATCGTTTCAACTGAATAAAAAAGTGAGGGAAAAGAGTCCAGTATAATTCTGGAAGATGCTCGTGCACTTCAGCCCTACTCATCTGCTTTTCTTAAGCCTTCAAGCACTGAAGCAAGAGCTGCTTTATAACATGAGCTGCTGAAATCATGAACAACACTAAAGCTATCCTTTCAGGAGCTTAGCCGGAATTTGAATTTCAGCATTGAAAATCTCCTTTGAAACTCACTGTGATATTTAAAGTTTTGCACCACCAAAACTGGGTTTTCAGACAGCAGGTGCCTACATGTCACTCACTTCCATGGAGCTCCGATTAAGCACTGGATGGAAGGAGTGCCTGTGGTGGTACCACAGATATTTGTTTGTGTTTGAAAATGTCTTTAAAAAAAGGTTACTGTCTCAAAATATCCAGTATGGTATCAGGACACTGCATGGTGCTGGTCTCCTTCTGCATAATCACTACTGTCCCTAAAATGAGTAAGGTCTGACATTGCAGAAGCATGTCAGGACAGCCAAAGGAGCTGAAGCAACGACTATTTGAGTGCTAACCAGCTGACCAACAGAGTCAATAAAATAAATGCTGCCAGGCAAAGTGAGCTGTGTGTCTGTGTGAAGCCCGGTGCAGCAAGGCCTTCTGATCCCGGCAGGCATGCATGCCAACGTGACAGAAATTACATTCCTTAAGCTACCTCTTTCCAGATGGTTTCAGTTCAGTGAGGATGGCCACGCTGAAAGATAGTATGGCCAGAAGAAAAGATTTCTCATTCTCATCTTGAACAATTTTTTAACTCTGACAGTTGAGGGAAAGGGAAAGGTAACAGGAAGGTGTTATTCACTGAAAACACTTCTAATATATTTTTCTCACTTCAAATTCTATCTTAAAACTTCCCAACTTCAGATCTTCAAATGGCCAGAAGATGACCTGCAGAATTTTGTGCACAGGAACAAGGCGGTTTTAGGAAGCTGATCACATACTGATCAGGGACATCTGAACAGTCTGCCAGGCTCACAGATATTTTAAAGCATCCTGAGCAACAACCTGAGCCTGAAGTTTTGAGTAAGATGATACTTCTAGGCCTGTCAATCAAGGAAACAGCCTTCAAAACAAAGTAATCTCTACAAAGGTTTGGGCACAATATTTTTTGAGATGATGACACCTATTTAAGAAAGGTGAGTCATAGTCCCAAATTCCCCTTGCTATTCTCTTCCTGTATAAAGTGGGCATGTTTTTCAAGTTTCAATTATTTTAGCATCTTTTGGCACTTAATTCAAATGCACACAAGTCAGAGTTCTGCTGTCTTGGGCAGTGGAGTGAGATACCCATGTGGATAAGATGTGGCAGACATGAGGAAGGAAATACTTGACTGTCACAATGCAGGGGTTAGCAGAAGTGAGACAAACCCACAAAACATAGTAAGAATGAAAATACGATGAGCTGATAGAGTGTTTGGGATTTAAACTGTGATATTGGTGAACAAGAAGTCAGTTGAGGTGACAGCTACAGAGCAGCGTATTTGTTTCAGGTGGCTAAGTTGAACTCTTTGATTTGTTGGGAGAAGGGAGTCCTCCCTGTGAGATGGGTTGTTGCTTTCCTGACACCACAGACCGACTGCCACCCTACAGGACAGGTCAATATTTGCCACAGTTAAATACTCTAACCTTCCTGCTTGGCTTTTGAACTATGGCATTTTCAAAAGATTAGGGAAGAAATATCAACACAGGAGAAAACCGTTGGAAAAAAAACAAGTGAGGAAGAGCAGAGATAAGGGCATACACGTCTGCAAGTGATCTGACATCAGGTCCCTCACACATCTTCTCCATTCTGTCCATCTCTAAAACTAGGGTGGGTCTGTAATAGAAACCAGGAAAGCTGTGAAGGTACTTCACAAGCTGTAGTGTAGTCAATTGGATACTACGTGCATCGATCAGTTTTTCAATCTCATTACGATACCTCAATGCTAAAGATTTCTTTTCCTTGCATTCTCCCAGCTGTCCTGAGACAAACTGCTTTATAAACTATTGTGCTTTGTGTTCAGCTTTATGTAGACTGGTTTGGCAACTGGAGCTGCTGTTAATAACATGAATCCTATCTGGCAATTGCAGCACGGATATTCCCAATTTGCCAGAAGATTCCTACCTGCCATGTTTACGCTCACTTTTGCAAAGCACCCAAGAGCTCCATATAAATATCTGGTTTAGCCTCTCAGATTAATAAATAAATTCTAAAATTGCTCCTTTTCCACAAGAAATCACATTACCAGTTATTTTCTTACACAAAAAAATACGTCAATAACCCTCTCCTCAAATAAACATCCCATGATTTTTTAAAAAGGCGCAAATAAAATTAATCTACAAGGGACATTATATTATTAAAACATATGCTGAAATCAACAACTCTCAAGGCTCTATCATGGCATTTTGTTCTTCATTGGTATTTACATTATTATAGTTCTTATGTATTGCCCTGGAAATCAGCTTTGAAGTGGAATGATGAATAAATGAAGATTTATTATTACTATCCTTATTAGAGGGATTTTAAAGTCATTAGAGACCAACAAGACATAATAATCATATTATATTCAATCTTCTCTAGAACATCTCCTTTGATAGGCCTGCTAACTCAGTTATTTAAAGATATATTACAGCAAAATGCAGTGTGCCTTCTACAGTTCGGGATAAGATGGAAATTTTTATCTTTTGTTTTCAGTTAACCAGAATTTGTTCTTACAGAATTCATGGGTTTCCTGGTGGGTTTTCTCAGTTTTAAACGCTAGAGTTTCAAATTTACAGTGAACACCTGGCTCAATGTGTCTGCTCAATTGAAAAAAAAGGTTAAAAGCTAGGGAAGAAATAAGGCACTGGAGCACAATCTTAACCTGCAGTGACTTTTAAAAGTGAAAAAAAAAACCTCACAGAAGCGATGATCTCTCAAATAGTCAATAGACTTGGCTTCAGCCAACCCCACCAGGGTAAGAAGGAAAAAGCATCTAGAGGCTCTGAGGAAGAACAGAAGCAGAACTGCACCACTCTGAGCAGTTCAGAAAATAGTCTCTGGATTCAAAGTGACATCTACAGCTGAGCAAACACTACTTATTAGGGAAAAAATATCCAAACAATGTATACCTGGAAATTATTTCCTTTTCTTCTAAAGAAAGGTGGATAAACCGTAAGACAAACATTACAACCCCTGAAGAAAGCTTTGGAAATGGTTTTCTAGACAGGCCACCTTCTGAGAGCTTGGAGGGAGGACTGCAAAACAAGTATAAGGCTTGTGGCATGTAAGCTGAGTGACAACAAAAAGGCAGAGGGCAAAGCTGCAGCCATGTTGGCACTTGTAACTCTTGCGTGGCTTCTTTGCCTACTTCTCTGAAAGGAAGAGGAAAAAGGGATGAAGGACTAGAAGCATCTTCACAGCAAAGGAAATCAAAGTTGGCAATGCAATGATGATGGCAACTTCTGCAGCATGAACAGAGAATTGATAGCCAAGGCACAGAGAGCAAAGAGCTGTACAGGAATTATTTAGGTCCTTTCCATCCTTCCTTTACTCATGGAGTCCTGTACCATGAGCTTACCCCAAGCTTGGAGACATCACCATTTACACAGTTCTGAGACGACCTCAATGTCTTCTTCAGTTCAGACAACTGTTTCCCAGCCTCCACTACACATACAGCAGGCCTCTTCCATAGCAATAGTCCTTGTTTAACCACAACCAGACAGGTCTTCTCTCCTCCCCCCAGCAAACACTCTCATTATAGTTACAGCTTTTTCCATCAGTTACAAGAGGTAACCTTATAACCCCAGGCTATGACTAATCCCCTTCTCTGCCCTCTGAAACTTCCACCATTATTCAACCTTGATGGCAGAGATGGTGTTGAGCAGGCACAGGGTCTATATCACTGTAGACTGGCACTGGCAGTTCTTATTGCCCAGCTGGAAAACAAGTGCAATGGTATCGATGCTGATCTAGTTTATTCCCCAGTAGCTCCACCTGCTACTTGTGGAGCTGCAGTTATAGCAGTGGAGCAAAGTGGGAAAGCTCTTGAGCACCAAAGACAGAGCTCACAGAAAAATCACATGAACAACTGCCTTGTTGCCAGTGCACTTATTTGTGGAAAAAGAGTGGTGTGTGGGAAAGCGAAGGTTTTTCAGCTATTTGGTTAATGCTTACAGCCATGCACCTCAAAAAGCCCTAAAGGGCAAAAACACCCCAGCAGCCTAAGGCATAGGTAAGAGCAAAACTGACCAGAACCAAATAAAAGTATTTTCATACCTCTCCTCGCTTAAAATGACCTATTTAATATAAAAGCAAGACGGAAAGTACAATCCTTACTATTGACTCTTTCTGCCTGCAACTTGACTGGAAAACTTGTCTTGTTCAAGGAAAAAAGAAGAGCAGTGTTTCCATCTCAGGTGTTAGGCAAACAGCAAGTGGCAGTACAGTGTAAGCCACATCTTTCAGATCACACCAGCTGCCCAGGGAAGGCAGCACCAGCACGGAGGTATTTTCCTTTAATTCTGCCATTGCTGTTCCAAGTCCTTCAGCATTTCCTCCACTTGTGAAGCATCTGAGGCAATCTGGGCTACTACAACTACAAAGCTCATAGCTGCTAGTTCTGCATAGGTGCCTTCGTCAGATTAGCCCCCAGACGTGAACACTGCACATGTCTGTCATCTATGAACATCACCATTTCTGGACACTAATACTTTCAGGATGTTATCAATGCTATCACTACATCAGCCACCTTCCAACCCCACTTGTCATCTCTGTTTCTTTTACTTTGCTGCCTCCTTCCCCCAAACCTCTTACCAGCTGCCTCTTTCCATTATCTTCTTGCTCCTCATGAACCATCCCATTTCTCTGCAGCTTACCTTGGTCTTACTCTGCCTAGTCATTCTGCAGTTAATTTTCAATCCCTACAGGCTGCAGAGATACTTTGCTCTTGGCCACTGGCTGGATGAGACACTTCTGTCCCTTCCCAGAAATAAAGAAGGAAACATTCAGCAGTTCTTGGCACCTGGAACTGGACAGGCAAACGCATTATGGAAGTGCTGCAGTGCTTTTTAACCTTTGTTGACTCTGTGCATCCTTCTGTATCTCTGGGAACTTACTCTGCTGAGATTTGTCATCCTAGCTGAGATCGCCTGGTCAAATCTAGCACGACTATGCTCTCTCTTTGCAGGGCGTTGATGATGACAGCCCTCTGATACAGCGCTGACTTCCTCCCTGATGACTTAAGGCAGAATATGTTACGTGGAATTAATTCAGGATTAAAAATATTAAAGTTTAATAGAAAATTAAGTGGGCAGAATACTCTGAGCTTTCAGATCTAACTCATAACAAACAATGCAATTGCCACTACAGTTTCCAATATGGAAGAAGGGGGAATAGAAACAGTATTTAGTCTCCTATGAAAGAGCTCTAAGCATTTAGCAAGTCCAGAAGATTGTTAAGAAGGACTATAAATATGATGTTGAGGTGTAATTTTCTTGCCTCTCTTTTTTATATTAAAAAATTGTGTTCAGGAACTATGCAAGGTATTGTACACATGAAGCATGCAGCTTCCTGCTTCTGGGCATCTAAGCGTCCTGTTGATCATTTGTAAGTCCCAAAAGGACAGCAGTAAAGCCAGGTACATGCCAGCTCACCCTTCTCATACGCCCAAATCCTGATCTGGAGGCTGTCCCTCAGCAGCAAGGGAAAAACACAGCTTTTGTCTTCATTTTGGTTACCATTCAACAAATCGTTCAAGTCACAGACTCCAATTCTTTGCTAAAAAAGGATCCAGTGCATTGAACTGGTTCTTTAGCAATGACAAACTGTGTACCTAAACTAAAATATGTGACAGAAATTGGTTAACAGCAGGTAGCATTCCTGAAATTGATAGGTTTCTGTAAAGCACGAAACAGCTCTCAAATGAATCTCAGAATAGCTAAATGATGCTGCTGACACCAGTCCAGCTCTATGAAGTGGGAACCCTTTAGAATTCCTTCAGCTTTCTTAATCCTCTGCCTCCAGAAGTTACTTTAGGTTTCTTGTCATTAAAGTTATGATCTTTGGCCTCCAGCATGCAGTAAATCAGGAAAAAAAATAGCTGACACACACATATTGCCAAAAATTGCTCCCTCACTAAATATTAGCTAAAATATAAACTCAAATTCCTCTGAGAAACTAATGGAGCTTTTTGTTTGTGACAGCACTTAAAGCCTGTTTTAAATAAAAGCAACACACTGAACTCACAATTCCAAACCCAGCTTCTCTCGGGTTAGCGAAGGACCATACACAGGAAAATAACCCATTATTTAGGCCTGAAGTTTGCTGAACAACTACTTTCTCTTCAGAGTATGCCTCTAGGTATTCTTACTTTGGGATCCACTGTGGGGAGCAAGCTAGCACCCAGAAAGGTTGAAAAAGTGAAATATCATTGCTTTTGAAATTAAAGAGAGATATTTTTTGCTGCTAGATGCGTCATTCCCACTTCTACACAAACAATTGCTATAAAAACCACCAGAGAAGAGAAGTTTGGCGTACTCAGTAGCAAAGCACCTATTTTAAGAATAACAGTACCAAGTTAGCTTATTCACAGCTGACTTAACTTTCAGATAGATATCTGGGCAGATCTAGAAATTTCATTTCTGAACGGTCTCCCAGATAATTCCTAACATTTAAAAACTGAATTACAATTTAGATCATTACCTAAAAACCACTTAGCATATACTAACAGAATCTAGGGGGGGAAAAAAAAATAATGAAGTTGGCTATGCATTTTATCTCATATCACTTTACTTTTCCTGATGCAGATGTGTCTGTGACAAGACCTGGATCACAGACCAGTCTTCCCATACAGTGAAACAGATGTTCTCATCCCACGCTCAGAGCCTCCCAGTACCACTGAATCCCTCACAGAAGGTTATTTTTAGTTTCATTGTACCTTCAAACCCTGTTTGCTACAGGATTTCAGAACTAATGTTTTATTGCTTTACAGGACAACAGTATTAAGGAATTATTTTTCTTACTGAATAGATTTTTATTTTTAGGAAATGAGTCAACTATTCTGGTACCTAATGACAAATATGTAACAGAGACACATATATGAGGGGGTTGTACAACTCATTGTCTTTGAACTATTCCAGGATACGTGCAGTTGAAGACAGTGCAGTACTGTACATCACTTAGAATGTTAATTTTCCACTAAGCATTTCACCCCGACCTCTGTTTCAGCTGTCATGGTACCGTCTCTTTGAGGGGCCAACTGCACTATCATCTTGATTTATTTTAACATGCATTTTCCTTTATATTCTCTGAAAGGTTAAGGCTCCCAAATATACCTTCCAGCACATTCATGATGTTGGAGAAAGATGAAATCCTGCAACACTTACCACCAAACACATCTCCATTCTGATAGTTTTTCCCTTTCTGAGTTTCCTCTTCGTTTTGAACAGTAGAAACATGCTTGGCGGAGGCACAGCCCATAGCTTCATTCAGACAGCTCCAGCTGGACCGAACCACAAATCATGTCTAGAGACGCACGCTCATTGTTTTAAAAATAATCCACCTTCCCGCGTGGTTGTCACGTCACTTCTACCTAAAGACAGCAAAAGAGAGAAAAGTATTTAACTACATATGTTGACAAAAGGTTACCTCTAAACGTAGAGCTTCAAGAAAACAAATAATGGGGTTTGTGAAGAGGAGTACAAGAGCACAGGCTGTCTCCATCATCTTTGGTGTTAAAACCATATTCAAGAAACATCTGATATAGGTAGAGGATGATCTGATATAGGTAGAGGATGATCTGATATAGGTAGAGGATGATCTGATATAGGTAGATCAATGCTGCCTTGGGACAGGAGCACAGTAGTTGAACTCAAAGTCTCTTCCAGCCCTATTCTTCAATCCACGGCTTGAAGAAAGCAACACGCTCACAGATGTTTCCCACCCACCCAGCTATTCCCACAGAACACTTTTTTTTTTTTTTTTTTTGAAAGGAGAAACTGGCAATAGATGCTCCTCTTGTTCCTTTTACCAATCTACCCTTCAAGCCAGATTCCTTACAAGGTGTTATAGTGATTAAGAGCTGCTAATTGCAAGTGTTCTGACAAAATACCCCCCCCAAATCAATTAAAGATCTTATGTTAATAGATGTGAAAGAGGATAGCCAGCTGTATTATCTTTTTTCTACGTGTTCATTACTCTAGTGGATCCATTAAACCTCCACTACTCAAAAAGGCAACTATCCCCATCTTCAGACAGAATAACACTCCCTGAACAATCCAGATGTCACATAAAACAAAAGGGGGAAGAAAAAGCTAATTTATAGCTGGAATATTTTATGCTAAAAAAAAAAAAAAACCAAACCATTAACCGTTTAATGACTAAATGGTTCCACACTCAAACAAAACCAACTTCAAAGCTGGGTGAATGACCTGGCTTGACAAGCCAAACCTTTTGTAGAAGAAGAGCTAGAGGAAAACAAGAACCACCCCTTTTTACTGAGTTGTTCAGTACAGCTATAGCATAAGATCATACACACCATTTCTTAACTCATCATTTCTGGGTATTTACTTTAAAAGAATGTGGCTCATTTTGCTCCATGCCGACCACAAGAATTTTATCTACAACAGCAGACGGGCACTCTTACCTAGGATACAGCAGTATCCATCCCACCAGAAACGTATACCCCCGAAGAAAGTCTTTTGAGTTTTATTTCCCTGTGTGCCCAGCACGAACAGCACACCTGCCCGTGCCAAGGCAGCACCGTGACACATCAGGACATAGTCCCCTTGCGAGGGACTTCCCTGCCCATCGCCAACGTCACAGAAACAAGGATGTGGCCAGCTGGGCCGAGAGTGATTCTGCTTCTGCTATTGCAGCTGCAGGTCCCCTGACAAGCGGCATTTACCATGCAAGGGGAAGGACTCTGGATGCAGAACCACTCCTCATGTCTACTGAGACTAGCTTCTGCCTTCCACCTTGCTCTGCACAGAAGAGTGCTTTTCTCCCGTTAAGTGGGGCATTCCACTCAAAGTGTACAATGTGTATATGCTCAGTCCCTGTTCTAAGCAGTTAACCCTCCCAGTCACATCTGTATGTGCATTTTTTCTTTATGTGCAGTACATTCCCCAACATGCTTTCTCCCTTTTTCCTTCCTCCTATATATGCACACTTGAGCATAAAATTTCTTATTACCCCATCCTTCTCTTCTCCCTTAGCCACAGCTAGCTCCTCACCCAAAAATGCATTATTTTAAACCAGGTCTTCATCTCGCTGTCACAGGGTGGGAAATGAGGATCTATACAGATTTCAAGCATCAGCCACACTGTGCTTCCTTAGGAGGTAGGTCAAGACACACAGAGGTGTGGGAGATGGAGGAGAAATAACAGACTAGGAAGGGGAACTGCCAGCTGGACTAGAAATTAAATGTGGGCTTATTTTCTTAGAGGATGTAAATTTGCTTAAAGAAAACAGCTTTTAATAGACCAGCTGAAACAAACGAGGGGGTAAAAATGATCAGGTTTTTCACCACAGAGTCCCTATTTCAGATTTCAGATAAAAGCAGGAGCCTCAAGGTAAGCAGAGCCTGAAAACAGTAACTTTGATTTCTGATTTAAAATATAACCAGTTATATTATCCCAGGGAAAAGGATGTGGCCAGCTATGGGACAAAGAGCAAGGGGAGACACGATGTAATCCCAGAAAAGACAAAGAGGTGTGTAGGCGAGACTGCTAACAGGCTGTATGTGGGGGAAATCACTGCACACCACAAACCCAGCATCTCTGTCACAGAACAGCCGAACTGCACTCACAGAAGTACCTGTTGGATGAATTATGCCGTTGCCTTATTCAACTGTTTTTCCTCTTTCTGTCTCTCAGCACGGACCATTTACAAAAGGGGAACAGCTGCTTAGTAATAAAAACCAAATGTATTTCATAACATAGCAGCGGGTTGGTTTTTGGGAGGGGATTTTTTGCAAAGCCTTATATATAGCCAACATGCAGCAAAACAAATTGCAAAATATTTAATTGTTGATTAGTACCCAGGAGGGTGATGGTCCCGTCACCCAGGACCGGTGAGCTGTAGAGGCAATCAGGACGCAGAATGTGAATGCAGAAGGATAAAGCTCTTTGGGGGAAGGAACTAAAAAAAAACATTAGCCACCGTCAAATCTCTCCCGCAGCATCTTGGTAGCACACGCCAACCTCACTAAAAATATGGTCACGTTCGAAGGCATGCTGTGATTAAAGGAAATAAACAGGAATTTAACAAACTGGAAGTTTTACCTTTTACATTAAAGAACAGTAATCACAGGAGTATCTGAAAAAACTACACAACTAATACTTGGATTATGGAGGCAATTTCTCCTGGTGCCTGGAGACTGGGCTGAGAAAGTTACTCCAAAATGACCTCCAAGATAAGTCTAACACATGTTTCCAGGCACATTTCTTGGACTACTGTTAACATAGTGCAGTGAAGACGGATGACACTGTGACACGGATAACAAACATAACCCGGAATTAGCAAAGGATTTAAAACAAACAAACAAAAGAGTGAGACAAAACCAGCAATAATTTTACAAGAGATGAAATTCGAGATACACGACACTGTGATGCTCTCCAGCCTTACACTGCCCCCAGCCTCGGGTAAACATCTCTTGCCCGAGTACCAAAGCCCACAGTGACAAGGTTTGGGTTTCGCTCAGAAATGAGGTGCTGGTCTTCATTCAGCAGGATGCCTGCAGAGGGTTCTGAGGATGTGAAATGCAGTACTTCAAATGGCAGCATAATAACACATCCGTTCCACCTCCTCCCCCACTTTTCCACAAATATAATTTTCCCTTTTGTCTTTCCGAGCATTTTGGGGGCATACATATTTTTAGAGGCCAAAAATAAAAAGAATAAGAAAACCTCAAACCATTTGCAGTTCATGTTCACCACCCACCATCATTAATTATCAAGATTTGAGAGGCAATTTACAAGCTCCAATCTGCAAAACGCTAGTGAGAAAAAAATCACTCAGGCAGATCAAAAGTGTCTACACCACCCCCAAATTAAATGCAGCAGGTTTAAGATTAACATCTTATGTGCGGGTCAAGAGAAGACTATAGACACTCTCAGATGCTGTACTTTATTCCCCAAGTTTCTTCTGAGCTAAAAAAAGGGGAGCTCAATTCTTAGAATAGAAAGTGCTGTTGGAAACCTTAAGCAATTCCTTTTTTTTTTTTTTTTTTTTTTTTTGAGGCATGTCTATGTTGTGCTTTTTTACCAGCTCTTTCAGCACTTCATGAATCCACTCATCATCCCCTCACCTCTTATTTCTGATGGTTGCATCCAAGGCTGCATCCTTGACAAAACACATTTTTGCCTCCACAGCTGAAAACCAAACACTTAACAGCAAGTGGAGGATCTCTAGTGTTTCACAACAAATGTATGTTAATTAGTCTATTACCGCAGGTGTATTTGTTTTCATCTTTATTGCACTGAGATAACCAATCTTTCATCTTCTTTAGGCTGCAGATACATCTGAAAGTTTCCTTCTGTGTTGACCACACAGGAAATCAGGTTAAAATTTCACAAAGCTCAAGAGATCAAAGCAATGAGCTTCATGCAACCATGAAAAAACCCTAAGCTACAAAGAGAAACCACACTGGCTCTTCCTATAATACAATCTAGTCCAGGCAGAATCCAAGCCTTAACTTACTGCTATTAGTTAATCTTATTTCCTATAAGAAATAGTCCTGTTCGATTTCCATTGATTTTTTTTTTTTCTGTAAAAGAAGAAAGCAGCAATGTCTTCTGAATTTGCCCTCCATGAGAGTCATTGGAAGATAGCACCTGGGAGCCCTGCACTGTGATATCCCTCTTCCTCAGCAACCCTCCACCACCTCTGCCAGAAAAGATGGCTTTTGGGTTTTGGGTTGGTTTTTTTTTTTTTTTTCCCAACTGCCAAAAGGCATTTTTTGAGCCCAAAAGAGAACTTTTGCCTTTGAAGTGCACCGATGGCCTAAGGGGGGTGGGGGGACAGTAGAAAGAAAGATTAAAAAAAAAAATCATAAGCTCTCTTTTCTCCTTCTTCAAATTAATCTAACCGGCATTGCAGGTAGTTACTGGCAGCAGCATAGTTACATTGAAAATTAACCCACTGACTCGCTAAACGAACAGGGCAAGGTTACAAGCAGAATGAGAGCTGGAAACACTCTGGAGTAATACCTTGCAGCGGCTGACAGGGAAAAAGAAAAGTCAAAGTGAGTGGTGGTGCTGCTCTGTTCCTTCAAACCCATAGGCAGAACATGCTCCCCTCTGCCTGTTGATACTAATAGCCATGAAATTAAGCATTTTCTCCCCTTGTATGAATTGTTTCTCTCCGTGATGCCACATTTCTGTGTTTATTACCACATTTCAGCATCCTATTGGAAACATGCTGTTCCGGCCAGCTGGGCGAATGCAGCAGTAATCTCACTTGAAAGGGAAAAGAATGAGTGCAGTGCTATAAAATCAATAACGCACGAGGAAACGCAGAGAAAGCACACCATGGTTTTATAGCATTTTACTCAAGCTGCACTAAAAATACCATCGACAAACTAAACCAGCCCAGTTACCCAGTCAGATGGTAGAACTGCCATTTGCACGTATCCTCTCTTGGGAAGTCGTGCTCAGAAGAAATCATATTCGAAGCACTTTTCAAAGAGCAAAAGAGAAGGCTGCAATTTGACAGCTAAAGAGAGCCGACAGGAAAAAAAACAGAAGTTTGTCTACCTATTTTTTTCCCAACAGCGACAGCCTGGTTTGAATTAATTCTACTAATTCATATCATCAGGTTGTTTGTTCTATTACACGATAGACTTTGCCCCATTGAGGCTTATCTTACCTTTTTTATCAGCAAAATTAGCCCCTTATTTTCTTTTCTTTTGTTTGCAATCAGCATTTCTGCTGATCTAATACATGTTTTTTGATGTATTGAAGCAACAAGTGTTTTCCAAATAGAATAGCTCTCAACAGCAACACAACACTTCTAGGGAGCATTTTCTCCTTACTCAGTCTCAATAAGGAGAAATACCACCGGGGAGTCCCTGGGAAGAGATTTCACACATCACACAGTAAAATACAAATGAAGAAGGGAAGGGGAATCGCATTGCAGTCTTCCTCTTCATTCACACAGGGTGGAGTTAAAGTAACACCAGTGTGAAAAGCCCAACAACCCAGGAGCAAAATATGTCAGTCACAGGACCTACCAGTTTTGCTGTTTCCAAAGAAAATGAATTAAATTTTATTCTGGTTTTTGGTTGGGGGGGGTGGGGTGGGGGGGTGTTTCTGTGGGTTTTTATTAACCTCAAATGCTTTAGGCATAGTGATAGGAAGATCACCACCACCATTACAGGATGTACTTCTAGTACCTAATTTTCTTATTTTTCCTTTTTTTCCCCCCTGTTTTATTTTACAAGACTATGGTCTGGCAATACTGTACAGGGTTTTTTTCCTTGCACACAGAGGAAAAGCACACTAGAGCTGGTATGTTTCTGGTGAGAAAGCAAAATTTTCATATAACATATTTCACCTTCACAGACTCTTTCAAACCAGTAGCGATGCCACAGCTTCTCTTTACCATAGTAGGTGGTGCTACTCAACCAGAATGTCCAGAGAATCAGGACATTTATCCTGTGTACTTTCCCTCTGCAGAATAAACAAGCACTCTTCATTAAAAGTAAGATTACATGACAATAAGCTGAGAACACCTTAAATATTTCCCGCTACTCGAGGAGCGATTGCTATAGCTGTTTGCAAGGACAATACAGAATTGCAGCACGTTTCCACAACACACACAAAATGTTCAGATGTGCATTTGCTATCGAACATGTTTCAGAGCCAGTTTCACAGCTGGTGGGTCACTACAGCATCTCAAGTCCACTGCCCAGCACTTCTCTTTTGGGTCAGTCAGCACTAGATGATGGAAAACCCGACAGAAACCAGCATGAGGGACCTGATTAAAGGCAACAAGACCCTTTCCACTGGCTTTAGGTGGCTTGAGGTCACTTCCTAAAACTCAAATTTCATAGAAGAAAGATTGTTTTGTGTTTTATTTCCAAAGTGAAGTTAGAAATGTAGTGCTGGTGATCACAGCCCAGCCAGGCACACTGGTGTGATGGGAGATACTAGACAGGACTACAGAAAAGCCAGGTTCAATTTTCCTTAGTACATGACTTTCCTATATATCTAAGCATAATCTCCGGCACTTACCGTAATGGGTAGGGTGCCCAAGTACCTCTAAAGTATAAAGAAAACCAACAATAAGCTTTCCTATTTAATTTTATTTCTGTCTTCATGGTTTAAGAGCAAGATATGGTTTACTGAGCAAGAGACAGTAAAAGGCCCTGAGGTACAGGAACAGTGATTTATACAATGTTCTGTACACGTCTGTGTACGAGTCTGAGCACCATCTCCCTTTTGAAAACTCATTCCTTTGCTTTGCCATACTAAAAATAATTTAAAGACACAACCATTACACCTAGCCAATCAACCCTATCATTTAGAATTATACTAAAATATAATTACGTAGTAGCTGTAGCTGCACCATCAACAAAACCATTTGCTTTGGAGGCAGACCTTGAGAAATAATTACCACACTGTAAAAAAGCAGCTTCATTCTCTTAAATTTCCTCCTGCCCTCTTCCCACCAGTGACGGGGGATGCACCTCCAGATGCAAACATTGACTTTGACCTGGAGCTGAACTCTTTTTATGACTGACTCTCTCCCAGAAAAGCAGTGGCTCAACAAGTCTCTCCTAAAAATGAGAAGCACATACTTCTTTATTTCAACAGTAAAAGCATCAAATACCACACTGGTAGTACTAGACTTGGGACTTTTTAGACTCAGAGGTCTAAATCTTTATTCTTTGTCCTTCCACACTTTTATTTCTTCCCAAACTACTTCTTAGTCTTTCTCATGTGACACCATGACGGTGGAAATAATCACACAGAGATGCGTCAGCATGCTAGATGCCTCCAGCTGTGCGAGACGTAACCTCTTCACTCTGTGTGGTGATGACTAGCATCTTTCAAAAGTCAGTAAAAGCACCTTTTGCACCATCTTATCACAAATCTGGCACAGCTACGCTCTCCAGAAAAGGACCTTATAGACTCCTCGAGAGCTGGGGTGCATGCAAGAGACTCCATGTCTGCTCTTCAGCCCATCCAACCAACCTCAGTGCCATGCAGCAAGGCGACGGTGGCAGTGCAAAGTGATGCTGGAAGAGCAGCAATGAATTCTCCCTCTCAGACGCTGGGGTGTAGCATCTCCTGTTACAGCAAAACTCCTTTGAGTCTTAAGCCTGAAAGCACACCAAAAGCAACAGTGCTGTGCCACCAGGCCATGATGGGCAGGAGTAAGGAAGAGGAGCATGGCTGACCTACCATCCGCTGCTGCAGTGAGAAGACAGCGAAACCATCCCATCGCAGGGAGGAGGTTTGGGGCAGGGTGTATTGGAACAAGACTGGTCTATACAAGAGGAAATGCTCCTGCTGAGGGAAGGGGGATGACGATTTAGTCTCCTATGATCAAAGACCTTTTAATACCCACATGTATTTTAACTGTACTCCATACCTACAAAAAACCAGTGCACCTATGGCCAAAACAACCCAATAAAAATTGCCAATCCAACTTGGACAACCCAAAGAAACCATCTGACCTCTCGGGTTTATTTTGGATGCCATGGAAAATGCAGGGTCTCCTAGACACTGAGATCTGGAAATGTCTCAGTATGTTAACCAGTCAATGAGACAAGAGATGTTGGATGGATTACTGAATACCTGAGGCGCACAGAGACACACAGGTCACGTGAAGGCCTCCCAACAAGCTGGGCAAACATCCACCAACGCTGGAGCACCCTCTCAAGTACATCATCAAACAATCTTGCCATTAATGGATAATGGCAACTTTGATACTTCTATGCAGTCTTGTCTCAGACAAAGTGAAAAAATAGTTCCTGTGGACTTGTGTGCATTTTTTTTTTTTTAAGCACACGGATTCCTAATGCAATTATCTGTAATTGCATGTTTTCAGGGTCTCATCCCCCTTTAGACCCAGTGATCTAGCCTAAATGCTCTACAATAAAAAGACCCCCAATCAGTTGACTGGGTGTTCCCTAGAAAATCCTTAAAAATGTACACAAATGAGAGGACAGACCACACCATATCCCCCCCATCTCCAGCTGCATTGATGAATGACGACCGTAAATACAACAACAATTCATCTATCTCCACAAATTACCTCCAAACATACAGAATAGGATTATCCCAGCTCACCTTGGAAAACTACTTTCAGTTCCTCTAGCCTGACTCAAATATATGCTCTCCAGTTAGACTGTGTGCTTCCAGCTTTCACCTGAGGACCTTTCCTTGCTCCCTGGTAAGTTTGGCCTAATTCATCACCACGGAGGAAGAAGGGAGCAGCTGCAAGCCGGAGGGGAGCTGCTGGATATCTCTGCAGCAATACAGAGCCCATGATCTGCCCCCCCAGGTAGCTTCCAAAGCATTTTTCATCCAAAGAGCTGTGGTAGCAGCTACTTCATGTGCCACTTAGGTTGAAATTAAAACAAAACAACTTGGCTATGCAGAAGCCAAGTGGGTGAGATGCCGGGGACCTGCTGTTAACATGTCAGCAAGGAAACATTTGCCATATGCACCTCTGCTGTTTCTGTGCAATTAAAGCATGAAACAATTAAAGGGGCCGTGAGTTTTTTTTGGAGACAAACTAGAGAAAGAAGAAATCTTTCTTCACTAACCCGATAACACTTAAACAACAGAATAAGTGCAGAGATGCTGCTCAAAACCACGGAAGGTGACTCATCCAGGCCGGTGAGGAGTAATCCCAGCACAGGTACCCGTTCCCATGCACGGCTGCCTCTTCTACAGCTGAAACAACAGCTACAATCTAGCTAAAAATAATCAGTTAAAATTAATGATAAGAGCTAACAAAGCAGCTCATTTCACTCTTAGCTTTAGTGAACAATTCTATAGGGTTCAGCATTTCTACTGAGGACTTTTTTCACACAGTCAGGACATTTCCTAACTGTAGTCCTATGAAATGGCACAAGTAGGAATGAAAGGGATGCACACTGCAACCTGCATTCCCAAAATTACACTACTGACTGCTCCCTCCTGCTTAGCAGGGCTACTCCTCAGGATCAAGGAGGAGAAAACAGGATTTTTGGTGCTGAAGGCCACAGTATGGTATGGTTTGATCCAAGAGCCCTATCCTATTCGATACCCTATCGTACAGGTTATCCCCTGGAAACCTGAGCCGGGAGGACAGCTGAGAAAGCAGGCTGTGCTCGAGAGTAGGAGACCTTCAGAAACCTCCGGCCAAGAACAGACAGCTGAAAAAACACAGGTGAGGGGAGCTGGGCTATTGGGAGGAAAAGCAATGTGTCACCGCTCCTGTAAAAGCTGTTGTGATCCATCCCCTTCCTCGATCACATCTACCCATCCAGCACTCGCACACCGGGCGCTTCTGGACATCCCCGCTGGAGGCTCCACGTTGCAAAAACCATTTCCTTACTCTTTACCTCAACACAGATTTAGGAGCTTACCCAAGTCATGGATTTGGGTAGGAGCTTTTTCCTTTTTTAATTCAAAAAAAAAAGTCTTAGAACATCTTAAGTTTTATTTCCATACTCTCCATTAATGCTAATAGAGCAATGAATGGAGAGTTTTCCTTTCAATGGTGAGATGGTGAATGGATATGTGCACAACCAAGCCTAGATACTCAAAAAATAAGATCTGAACCGTGCTCCAGCCTATGATATAAATAAATGAGCAGCAGACTAGCCGAAAACAATTGAAATATTTTCAGTTCATATTAACACAGTTATAACTCAAACACAACCAGCGGCACAGGAGAGGGAATGCCGCAATCTCTCCTCTCACTGACGATGCTGATGGGGTTCCAGATTTCCCTGGGTTACAACAAAGAGCAGTCAAGGCAGCAACAGACCTCATCAGGATTGAAAACACAGAAACCACCTTCTATTTTCTTTAAATGACCTACACCCTACTCAGGCTGTTAGCATCCTGCCCCCGTACTTTGGTCTAATGTTACATTCCCCCAAAAGTGATCTTGTGAAATTTTCTGTGTATTGGCAGCTGGCTCCTATTTGGCATCTCGTATACCTGTACAGCACTCTTGTGCTTTGAGCCGCAGTTTAGGGATCTATTTGAACAAAAAACCCCCCAGTGTTTAAAACCAATTGTGTATAAAACAAATTAAATATTTCAAGTCAGAAATTTTAGGGGAAAACACATTAAGCACAACTTTCTATTTCATGGTGTAAAATTATTCTGGGTACCACTTGAATTTACTTAAACCAAACACCATGCAGAATAATAATTATGAAGCAATTTTTGGTACAGAAAGGGGTTTAAGAACCACTCTGAGAACAGTTACACCTCGCCCATGAATCCCAGCTCAGCAAAACCCCTGCAGTCCTGAAGCAAAGGGCAGGTCGATCAAGGCTACAGTATTGTTCTGGAAAGGTGTTACGGTTGGGTGCTGTTACCCACCAGCTGCTCACTGCTGAGCATCAGCTGGGTATCACCACCTTTAGGCCTGACCTGCACTGATCCACTGTTTGCTATCTGCTCCAACGCAGAGGTCAGCCAGCTGAGCAAGCGCTCCGACTCATGGTCCCTGTCTGCAGAAGTTACTGTTCCCAGCTGCCCGTGTTGTCCCCTCCTTAAGGGACATTTGCTCCCAGTAGAATGAGCAGAACTTCTGCCACTACACCCGGGACATCAAGGTCACATCAGTCTGTGCCCTGACTCCTCTTTGCAAGCGGCTGAATCCAAAGTTGTTTGCAGTTGACTCAATCAAGACTTAAGAGTGACTGACTCAGCTGCTGTCCCAAAGTGCACCCATGCAGGATGGGTACCTTTGGATTCACCCAATTCATCCAAAACTGGTTTGAAACCACTTTTGCAGATCAAGCGTTGCGACTCCCCAGCTCAGCAGATCTTTAGTGCATCACCAATGCGTGCAAACGCCACACCAGTGACTCTTGCATGCACAGCAGGGACTCTGTGACTGCAAAAGGCATCAAATAACATTAAATTGTCTTTGCAAAGCGTGCATGTGCCTTCACATCTCTTGAGGACCAGTGAGCGAAGACTATAAACTAATTGGTGTTGTTCACCAGCAAAAACTGAAACTGACTCAAGGACCAGGAACTATCCAAAATTTTTTTGAGTACCACTCCCCAGTCCCTCCACACAGCACACAACTCATCTAGGGAGGAGAAGGGGGGTCATACATCAGTCTAGCTGTGGGACCGTGAAGTTTCTGAAGTCACAGAGATGGATTGCTGGCTTGAGGTCCTGCAGTTGTGAAAGGTGTATGACTGAGCACGAACAAGCTGGAGGAAATAATCCTGAAAGAAAATGGCAAATGAAGTGTTCTCCCACGCCCCTTCGGAGTCCTCTGGCCACACAGTTGAGCTCTCACTGTGAATCTTCTGCCAAACCAACACATGAATAGAAGGGGGGAAAGAAACCAGCTGAAAACATTACAGCCTCACAGGAATCAAAGCAAGGAGAGAAACCCATACAGAGCAGGGGGAAAAAAAAAAAATACATTCTGCTCAGTTGTAGAGGCAGAGAAGAAATGTGTAATAAATAATTGGAAAAGGTTCCAAATACCATTGAATACAATCAGTAGGAATTGAAGTGTAATAGGAATTTTTTTAAGAATTGTGCTGCCAGAACAATACAAATGGCTACAGGATTATAACTCTTGTGGATAATCCATGCCAAAATAAGCCAGTGCAGACATCCAAAAACGTTAAAGCTCTGCAGATGGTCACCCAGGAAGAGAAAACTGATGGGAAGTTAATGCAATACTGTTCAATTTGCAAGAGAGGAATAAAATAATATAGATCCCCTAAAGAAAACAGAAATATGGATTACAAAAGATTGAGAAGACTTAGAAAAGCAAGAAGGGCATGAGTACATATGCTATTTGGCTGGCTTTGAGGAGGGGCTGAGCAGGTAGCAGCTCTGAGGATGTGAATGCATCACCCAGGCTAGCTCTCAACTGGTCCACACTGGGTCTCTCATTCACATCCAAGGGCAGAGGACAACATCCATAGACAAGTGGAAATTTCACCCACTGCACTGTTGTCATCATCTCGAGACCAGAAGGACAATCCGTTTCAAAAGTATTTTCCAGTTTCTTCTGCTACACTCCAAGTGGGTCTCCTTTCTCATGGAGATGAATCGAGCTGGCCCTCCAGGAGCTATTTTGACTCCTTTTTCCTCTGCCCACAATGAACTCTCCTTACAATTACTTTATTATTCAAATGCACAAATATTTTCAGCTCAATGTCCACGGCACTGAGACCTTCAGGGCCTTAGTTATTATATACTGTCACTAGCATAAAGGGCCAAGGAACAACATGTATCTCTCCATACAATCCACAAAGCCACAAAGAATTGCTAAAGCCATCTCAGCAGCCTTCAAACATCAAATATTTTGACCTAGTGCTGATATTTGTGCAGAAACTACATTAAAACTGTCATATTTCAACAGTGCTTATATTCGACAGCATAGCATCGTTTTGGGTTTTCTGACAACCTCCCTACAAGGAGGTCATACGGCTGTATCATCTTCCTTAGGGACTTATCTCAAAACCTTTAGCACTGGCATGTTTATTACTTTGAGAAGTAACGTAGTGTTGGTTAAATTTAATTTATATCTGTGCTCCTGTATTTTATTATTTCCCTCCTCAAGTCCAGCAAGGACTAACCGCAATAATTTGTTGAATTGAATCATCTCCATCTCCAGCTCTGCAGGTTCACCGTCCCCAGCGGGGTCAGCTCCAGCAGGACCCTTTTACCAACCAAGGTCCGTGATTCCCTGCGACAGTGAAACTTCAACGCAGCTGCATCCAAAGTTAAAAGGCAGCCAACCAACAGCTGTACAATGTTAAGCTCATTGGCCCCTTTACTCCCACATTTAGCTTTTTGCACATGAAAATAGCAGCTGCTTTCCTGAGAGTAAATTCTGCAATATCTTTATAGCCTTCCTTTCCCCCTTTTAGCTTCAAGTGTGAGAAGTATTTCTTTACAAAATTAGGAAAAAAAAAAAAAGTTTATGAACTCTTAACAGCAGGCAGGCTCTCCTGGATATGCTTTTATTATGTTAGGAAAGTAATACTGAGACTCAATTCAAAAAACACTGACTTATAATTAAGAAATAAAAAGGAAAATACGGGAGTTGAGCTATTGCAAGTTGTAGTACTTCTCCAAAAGCTAACATTCAAAATTAGAGTTTACCAGAAGCTTAAAAAGACACAAAACCATTCCTATCAGGGCAAAGAACCCGAAGAAGCTCTCTCACTGGGGTGCAGAGCTGATGGTGAGCCAGACACCAACCTGAAACACAAAACCTGGATTTAGACAGCTATGAAAAAATCCTTCAGCTGGTAGGACAGACAGAAAGCTTACCCACAGTCTCCTCAAATCCCAGGAAAGCTTGGCAAGCAGACCACAGTTGCTCAGCCTTTTGCAGGAGACCTGGTCACAGACATACAGCCCAACTGGCTCTGGTCTGCCACATTCCTCCCTCAGGCAAAAATTATTGCACATTTTTTAACAATTTGTCGGGGTTTTTTTAAGATAAAATCCTTTTTTTTTTTTTAATGTAAGGCAGTACCAAGAAAATTAAAAAAAAAACCACACACAAGTCCTATCCAGCTCTCTAATCTTGGTTGTCCCTTTTGTAACGCTAAAAAAATACACACCAAAACCTCTTTTTTTTTTTTTTTCCCCTAAACAGTGTGATTGCACCACACAAAACCATCTTTTAGACAGTGCAGCTATACAGCCCCAAGTGCAAACCAGTGCTGCACAGATTGTGCACCTCCCTCCCAAGCCCATGAACGTGGATGGTCATGGCTGAGCAAGGAGCCTGTAACTGGAAGTTGGTTCAACGTTATCTGTAGGAAAAGCCATATAACCAAGTCCAGTTCCCTAGAACAGCATTTAACTCAAAACAACACAACTGTAAATGCTGGTATCATTTATAGCACCTGTAAATCATACATTGCCAGACAACTGATAAAGAGTCTCATGAAAATCAGCTTCCAGAGCGATATGCACCAAAACACCATAAATCCCTCAGTCAGTATTACTGTATTTTTCCATCCCCATGTTACATGCAAATTCTGCGCATATCTGCGCAATATCTGAATTACGATACTGAAGCTGAACACTTACCAATTATATTTTAAACAGACTATTTAAAGGTGCCTACATCCCACTGCAAAAACCGTCATTAAGATAGAGACAGCAAAGTATGAACCCCAGAAACTAGTAACAGGATTCTTCTCTCTTCACCTTGTTTCTCTCCAATTGCATTTTTTAAAATTAAAAAAAAAAAAAATCACATGGCAAGTAGCCACTGTTTCTTCATCTACAGTAAATCACTTAATACATATGTCAGTGCTTATAAATAAACCATACTTCATCAAGGTGAAGTTCAGATCTTCAAAACTCCAAAGACTAAATCCAGAACATCAACGTAAGAGCTTGAATCTAAAAAAGAGCAAGGCCAGAGATGGTATTTCTGGTTCGTCAAGGCTTTGTGTAGAATGACGTCGAGAGAAGAGCTGTTCTGCATGCAAAGGCCTTCACAGCTGCACCTTCTGCTACAGCAGCGTGATAAAGTACCAGCACCGACATGGAGAATCCTCTTAGGGACCATCATTTGTTTGGAAGAGTGACAAGTTTTAAAATATATTGAAATAAAAACTAAAAATTCTCACATTTTCCTTTTTTTTCTTCCCTTTGCTAAAAGAGAAGCAAAGTCCAAGTGCTCGGGTTTACTAAATACGCTGTAAAGCTTAAAACCAAAAGTTAAAAAAATCAGGACATTCTGCCTGGAAAATATTTTACTTTCCTTTCTGATAAACAGCTTGCCATAACGTAACACTCCCTCATCATGTTATTTTGCTGTGCGATAAAACCTGCAGCTTCCCTATTTATGACACTGTCATCGACACCCCTGGAAGAAGTTTTTCACCACACAGAGTCCCCACAGCACTGCGGTACAGAGAGCAAAAGCAAAAGTGCTTTAGCTGGAGCTAGAGCGAGGAAAGCTTGTTTTGAAACCTGCCCTATGAACTCACGAGGAATCCAAGCAGCACAAGAAGCAATTTTGGTAAGGAATTAGGTGAAATCAGCTTTGTGTTACCAACACCATCCCACCTCCTCACAGCGAGATTATGGGAATTACTGACTGCTTGCTGGGATGGAAGAGACCCTCTCAAGTCCCCAAAAACACCACGGAAGGAGAGAAATGCCATGGCAATAAGGGAAGAAGTTGCTTAGCAACTCTCTTATTCTGACAGCCCAGGTGGGTGAAAGAAATTAAAAGTATAAGGGGGAAGGAATTAAACATAGAAACTTTTTCTACAAGGTCCTCAGCTAACATGAATCACATCGCTCGGATGAGTATTGTAGGGCTAAGTCAGCCTGTGCCAGCCACGGATGCAGGGCAAAAATAACTGGTATCAACAGCTACCCAACGAAGAAATAAAGCAGAAAAAAAAACTTGGGGAAAGAAGCCTTTACCACCTTCAGGCTCTATATTGAAGGCACACAAAGCAGCCACTTGGATTTCATTATCCAAATGCCAACAACTCCTCCCCAAGCATCCCAAAAAGTGAGTTTCTGAGCAAGCACCAGAGATCAACCTTTAAGTACAGCCAAGACACAAAACCAGGGACGGCAATTCCTCGGGCGTTTGCCAGCCGGCACGCACAGACTGTACCAGCTGGAATGGAAGCTGTAACCCTATCAGCTTGGCTTCTCCTCTCCTTTTAGGCAATAAAAAGATCTTATACAGGCTTCTAAATTCAAAGGACAAATGATAATGTTAAGCTAAAATACGACAGGAGGAATGATGTGGGTGCTCTCATAGCCCAGGGTTTAAAGCTGGGTTTACCAATGGCTTCACATCTTCACTCTGGGCAACTCGCTTCCCCGGCGCACACAGATCCCCAAAGGCAGACTCAGAAAAACAAGGGAGCTACCTGATGCAAACAAGCATTTTTGTAGATACTCCGGTTTTAGAAAAAGAAAAAAAAAAAATATTGCTATTATTTGACAGAGCAGATCAATCTGCATGAGACCAGTGCATTTCAGCCTATAACATAACTGATAAAAGTGTAATGGAACATTAATCTTCATTTAAGGTTATTTAAGTGTCTTACTAGAAAAAAAAATAAAAGGATCTAATTTTATGTAAGCTAAAGTACAGACTCAGAGAAGGACATTAACAGATCTCTTATTTGTGTACAACAAGGCCTGGTATTTCGGAGCACAGCTGACTTTCTCAGAAGGAGGGGAGCAGGTAATCTGATTTTTACACAATAAAATTCACCGCTTTTGTATTTTCACCGTGGCACTCAGCTTTCCTCAATGGTTTGGGAGTGAAAAGCCAGCCCAGGCTGGTGATCTCCCCGCCTCGAGCCCCAAGGATTTCACTCCCTGCGAGCGGCCATGCACCCTCGCAGAATACCAATGACACGGGATGGCACATCTGGGAATCAAAACAAGGGGCTCCAAAACAGGCTAGCAGATTGCAGGCAGGAACTTCACTTGCAGCAGGAACAAATTCTGTTTATTTTAGCAAATCAAACTGAAGACATAAAATAAATACATTGCCCCAATCACTTCTCACCCGCTACACAGCTGGTAGCTAATGAGTACTTTCCAGGCAGTGTTTGAGGTGACATGCCCGTGACATTTCCTACTCCCCAGTTTGCAAGAGCACCAAATGTTTGATTTACTCAAAATTTACCAGGGAAAAATATTCCCTTTTCCATCCGAGTCAGCTAGAGGGAGGAGTGAGAAATACTCTGGAACGATTTCAAAAATTACAGTTCGATCAGCCTTACAAGTTGTTTGAAATCAGAATTAATAATAGTGTTTGAAAACAACTAAAGAAACACATTAAATCAAAAAATTTTAACGTAGCTTCAGTTACAGAAGTCAATATGCTCAGTTTCTTTGGATAAAGAAAATGTCCCTGTTATTCGAACATTCAAAAGCCAGTGACTGCATCTTGGAGGGACTTCATTGCAGAACCCTGGCTAGTGGCTTGGAAGGAACTTTAGAAAGTCACCTGGTCTGTCAGAGAGCAGAGAAGAAGAGAGGGGGCCAGAGAAGAAAGAAGAGAGGGCATCTTCACAAGGAGAAGTTTACCCTCAAAACGCTTCCCTGAGTGTCAGCACAGGGAAACAACTCCTGCAGGAATGCTCCAGAGCAAGAGCCTAACTCAGGAGAGCTGACTGGTCCTACAGCCTGCCTGCCTTCGTTTAGTCCTCATTAATTCCTCTCCAAGCACACAGTAATAAACTTCAATACTGAAAAAATAAAACCAACCCAAACCCAAAACCCCACACCAGCATTTTTTGTTAAATAAAGAGATGGTCTAACCCACATCTCCAGAACAGAGTGGCCAGAGAAGAGCTGATGGGTGGCACTAAACGGTGCAAATTAATCAAGACTAGAGAAAACTGCAGAATCCCAAAGGGCCAGAGAAAAGCCAGACAGTTAAGCTGCCTGAGAGTGGAATAAACTTATCTTGACAAGCACAAGGTAACACAGATTAGAAGGAATAATGTACAACTGTGACCTGGGCTTTACCGCAGACAGCTCAATGACAACGTCTCGTTGGGACTCAGAAAACACTGTGACAGAAAATAACATGTAAAGGTACATCAGCACTGTAATATTTCATTTCATTATAATATTTCATTACCACAGAAAGTTCTACATACTGAGTTAAAAAATAAACACTAAATAAAAACAACAAAAATATTAATTTGTATTGATTTGTATAGCAAGATGAGATATAACAGATACTCAAATGGTTTTTGGTGATTGGGATTATATCTTGCAATCATCCTCACACTCACTTTGTTTATACACATGGACAATGAACTGGTCTTACTAGCAGATGGCTTCACCCTGATACACCGTAATTTAATAACTCTCTCACAATTTCTAAAAAACCCTCTTGAAGGCATAGCACCATTTCATAGCAAGTTTTAGTCAGTGGAAAACACTTGGAAGAGCTGTCGTGATGTGGCATAATAATATGCAAGACAGTTCTTGCATATTATGCCTGTCTCTTACATAATCTCTGATGAAAAACCCACAAGTGCCTTGTTGCTGTGCACTATTAGTAGACCCATGAGCTGCAGGTCCTATTCCCCAATTTCCACAGACCAGGGTATCTTGCTTACCAAGATCAATTCTTCATCATTAGCATGAGAGACTCCATATGCACATTCAGATGCATTCTGTAAGAGGGAAGAATTTGTATTCTTCAACAGTAATGCAGTCAGCTTATGCTACCAGACAGCTCCTTGCTAACATCCCTTCATTAAGTCTTCAACTCAATGCTAAGCTTCTCATTCCACGAGTTGCCCTGCCAATAGATGTATTCCCTGTAAATAGGCATCATATTTTGTATGAGAAGGCTCAATCAAAATAGCAGAGCAAGGAGGGCGGAAAAACAATCCTGACTCCTACACCTTTACTCCCGTTTCCCTAGACTGAAGGCAATATATTCCTCCCCCTTGGATCGCCTTCTGTTGGTCCCACACACCTAGTCCATACATTTTCACTTACCTCGCAGTAAGAGTTGATTGAATTTCCTATTTTCAAGGATTATTGTGGACTGGCTTTTAGGCTACAAAAATTCTGAAGCAAAACTCCAGCTCAGCTTTTTTTTTTTTCCTTAGACATTTTATGAAAGTTCATTAGATGTTTCATAAAAAGTACTGCTTGCTAGAGGTAAAAGCCCCAGCCATCTTCAGCCTCCCTAGACAGCCCTACGCTTGGTTCAGAGAGAAAAATTTGTATCTTCCAACTCCCCAGGGTAAGCTAGGCAAATCTAGTACAAGCTATGAATGAGCAACCGAGCAGAAGCTGTGCTAGAGAATACCACGCTCCACGGCGCAGGCTGCAGCACCACAGCTTGGGTGGTGTATTTTCAGGCATCTCTGAATGTGCACTCGTGTTCTCCTCTACACCCTCCCCTTTGACATGAAAATGTTACAAAGGGGGGGGTGTGTGTACATATATGTGTGTGTATACACACACACACACATATCTATACCCTGTAAAGCCAAACAAAATACTTAGAAGGCACAAATACACACACCTTTGTATTTCAAAACAAGATTCCTAAAAATGCCTGTCCTTACCTCCTCCTCCTCCTCCAGTGATGCCAAGATCTTCCAGCTCAAACTCTGTGCTAGAGCTTCTGCTGGCTGGTTTCGAGGACAGAAAACATCTCTCATCCTCTTAAACATCAAAATTGCCTTCCAGAGTTGCTGTAAGGCAGGTAAAACCATTTTCCTGTTAATTATCCTAACACTGTTCTTTAAAATAAGTTTCAAAATTGTTGCAAATACTTCCTATGATTATAAGCTACATTTATTTATTGCCTTTAACTTAAACCTCAAGTGACCTTGACTAATATTAATCCAAATGAGACCTCTCTGCCAAATAATAATATTGTATGGCACTTCTAAATTAGTGTAAGTAGGATATTCTGTTATTCTGCAGTTTCTTCCAAGGACACATGAAGAAATGCTTGCAAGATGGGAAAGACAGGGTGGGGGAGGAAGAGCCCATAACCCTTATAACGTGTGCATGTCAAACTCCCTAAGCCAGGAGACTCCCAGCGACTTGAGATGAATTTTCAGTAAACCTGGGAAACTTCATTTTTGACAGAAACAACGCAAGCCTTCCGATTTATGTAATTTCTTCTTGAAGCCAAGTAACAGCCAGCAGCCTCTGCTGAGTTGTGTTCTGGTGGTTCAGGCTAAGTAAAAGCCATGAAATCACAGCGAAATTCCAGATGCGCTATGCCAAGCAAAGAAATAGCTGCACCCTATTAGGGTTATGCTTGCCATGCTGTTTTCAAACATGAGATTAAAGATATAAAGTATCACTAATATATTTAACAGGCTGGCTGAGCATCAGATTCAAGTGACAAGACATGTCATGCAACAGAGCAAATATCTGTGGTTGCAACTAATAATAATATGGGTTTTAATTAAAACACAGTTGTCCAAGAGCATCAGTTTGGTATCTGCTATGAAGAGTGCTAGTTTTAGCACTGTATTGCTCGGAATTTTTTTCTTTTTCATTAGAAACAAAGCGTTTGTAACACACTGATAGTATCCTTATTATACAAAACAAATGTTTTCACACTGTGCGCTACCAAAGACTCTACAGCAGGAGACGAGCACAAAGTATACATGCTGAGAAACCTACAGTAAAGAACTATTTTACAGGAAGTTTCACATACTACTAATACCCTTACCTGTCAGCTTCAACTGTTAGAGCTTCACATTACAGTGGATGGAAAAAACATACATGAAAAATAAAATTAAAAAAAACCCCTTTGCTCATGCCATTCATAAATATTATCTATGCTATCCTTTGCAGAAAATAAACCAACAGTAGTTCAACATGAAATCATAAAAAAAAGGTACTGAGTTTTTTTCTTACTTGTTTTTACACCTGCTTTAAATTTTGCTCTCATCCGCTGAGCAGAATCTTGTTTTCTTGTTTTAGATAACAAAAGAACATGTGGAGTTTGATGGGAAGTTCTTGCAGGACTTCTCTCTGTACCTAAAAATATCTGTCTCTGAGCACACTTATTTTACAATCTTGAATTTCTCTGCTTTAGTCCCTACCAACAATGGCCCTTCCAAAAGATGAAGAAATATTCACCAAGGACCTCCCTGATTCTTATCTGCAGACAGAGAGCTGCTTAGAGTGTAAGGTGCTATTGGAAGTAGATTATTTACAAAATTGTGGTTTAGTCCCCACAAATGTCAAAGCAACTTGTCTCATTTCATTGGGTACAGTACCAATGAGTGTCTAACAACGGATTCTGATTTGGGGATGTACAATAAAAATTAAGAGCAACCGTATCACTGAATGAGATCAAATTAAAACACTGACCTCCTGTGCTAACCAAACCTGCCCCAGCTTATCTCCCACACAGTCATCCGAGGAGGAGAGAGGTCAGACTGGGATCACAGCTCTGCACCAGCTGACCACATCCACACAGCTTCTGAAGCTCTTCAAGGATACATGAAAATAGCAGATGATATTTCTGATAATCCTTTGAGACAGTTCCTATTCTTTACTTGAGCATTTCTTTTGCCTTACGCTATTTTATCATTTGGTTTTAAATTTAAAATAGCTCTGGTCTGAAAGAAAGCTTCTCCGAAGCCGCAGCTCACTGGGCAGCCGAACCCTGACTCCGTTCAACACGATTCTTGCATTGCTCATGATCGCCACCAGAAGAGACCCTACAAGCATGTTGCAGTATTTATACTGCAAATACCAATTTGAGTTCTGTAAGCGGCTGATACAAATCACTCCTTACATACAGGTTGGCTTACAGCACATTTATCTTCTTCTAAATACCACTAATGTCTTACCTCTTATTTCACATTTGATTTTTCTCCTTGCACCTGAAAATCCCCTTCTTGGTGTCTCCACAGCCATTCTCACTGTAGCTTTCATCACGATTAAACTGTTCTCCTAGCAGCATCCTCACAGGTACATGACAAGAGACCAACCACAGTTATCACAGCATGGGTTGTTACACGGTGGACTTTTTCTAAAGTCTGTATACCCTATAAAAATCACCCTCCTCTAACACAACATGGGCAAGAGAGTAATTCCACTGAGACTTAAGGATTCCCCTCGCAGAGAACTGTATTATATTAGCCAAAAATACTTTAAATGTTTCAGCAAAGGTGAAGAAAAACCTTGCCTGCATCAGAGAGCCTCTGATCCAACCCTGTGACACGAGACACATTTCCTTGCAGTACCACCCAAAAGTGTTTAACTAGCACTGACCCCTATAAACCGATGCATCATAAATCCTTGGCATTAATAAAGTTGCTTCAACACTTAGCTCGGTTTGCAGGTGACAGCCTGGGTCATCATATAGATGGGCTTTTATGTTCTTGAGCCACTGAACAGCAAACGAGCTGTCCTCTGAGTGCGAGATGAATGTTCAAACCCATCTGAAATGGCTCAAGCACACCAGTGTGGAGGACCGCACACGTGGAGCAGGATTGGGAGCAGTATTAGTCCTGCATGACACTTTTCCCACGAAAACATGGTTTCTCTGTGCATCCTTAACAGCCCAAAAATTTGCCATGCAAAAATGGAAATCTCCACTAATCCCTTGGATCAAAGAGAAGCTTAAAGCTTTAGGGATTTGGCTATCCTAGGAATGATGTTCTTACAGAATTGTATACATGTTAGATCCCTTCGCTTATGACTTTTTTTTAAATGGCATTCCAAAAAAATAGTACACTAGGTTTATCCTTTAAAATGGCAATGTGCTGCATTTTAAGTCTGATGGTTTTATAGAAATTATATAATTAGTAATTGGACAAAAAGATCAAGAAATATTTGTAGCATTTTTCATTGTATAAGTGCAGATATAATTCTTAGGAAACATCTGGGTTTCTGCCAAGAAAAAAAGCTTGTAGTGGAAATTCTGCAGGGTAAAAGCATCATGTCCTGTTCAGCTTGTAAAATCCCAGGTATTCTTGAAGGTGAGCAAAGAGCTGGGGAGCATCAGTTAAAGGTGTCAATGCTATTGCAATGCAAACAGGAAACCATAACAAAAGTAAATTTTAGCAGACTAAGTAAAATGCATTTTCACATAGCATCTTAAAAAGTGATACCCACCAGGCATCATGATAGCACTGTTTATTCACTGTGCTTTATCAATGATCTCTCATGAGCCAAAAAGTATGAGATTATATAGTCAACAATTACCATAAATGTAATGACCAAATCGGTTATCACTACTGACACGTAAGAGACACAACCTTTTAATGCAATAAGAACGCGCTTTTACTGGACATAACAATGATTTCAGAGCTGATATAGTAAACTGTGATTCTGCACAGATTACTAGTCTGCCCTATATACAGATACAATTGCATATGAAGCATACAAGAATTTTTCAGCACATCATCCACTTTCTAAAATAATCTGTATTTCAGAAAAAAAGCCAAAACAAAAGCAAGTCCCTCCTCCTCTACAAAACAGGCCTAACTTCAACTGCGGGGCTAGAGGCACTCAAGTCGTGAAAAGTAAACATGTAATAGGAAGGCAGATCAGAGAATAAAAGCTCTGCACAGACAATGATAAATTGAAATTGCAAATTAAACGTCTTCTCAAATTCCTGAAGCTACCTCAAAAGCTGGGGTATGAGCCCATTCAGGAACTGTGAGCGGCATTTGGATTCTAGGCACAAGCAAGAAGTGATCACTGCCAGCAGTAACGGGGTTTGGTGAACAAAAGGAGAGGGAGGAAAATACTACTAACTTTCTAACTTAAAAAAAAAAAAAAGCAGCATTTTGGGTTTCAATATTTCCTGTATCTCAAATGCTCTGAGAAACACAAGCCTCAGGTACACTTGAAAATGTATGCCTTCAAGTACCAGAGGTTATAAAATTCATAGAACAGAATAGCAATACAGCATATGAATCCATTCAATAGCTTTTTTAATGTTTATTTGGCAAAGTAAATACACAGAATCTCCTTCGGTTTTCTCAAACTTCTAAACTAAAACAAAAAAGTATGGCCTAGACTACATAAACACCCATTACTATACTATTATTCACCTGATCAAGGAGTACCTTAGTTTTCTGCTTCATCCAAAGCTTTACTATGACAGCAAATCCATATCCAAAAAATTCAAATACTCACACACGCTTTTGAACATCCCCACTCAACATGACATCCTATAAGGCCTCCTTTCCGAGAGAAGGGCTTTAATTCTTACAAGTCAACCAACACGCTCACTGAAGTGGTGCTCCCTCGGGAAAACATTCAAATGAGCTCTTTATATTAAAAAAAAAATGTATCTGCCTGCAGTTGTTTAACACGCACTTGAGTTTCTTTTACAACAGGACATCCTTCAGTATTTAGAGGAAGCAAGTTCCAATACTGTTCGATTATTTGCTTGCTAAAGAAATATCAGACCTCTGAAATGACAGTTAACCATTTTTGACATACATAAATAGTGTCTGAAGATATTTAGGACACCACTCATATCATTAAGATCAATACCGAATCTCTGTGTGGTCTACAGGCATGGAATTCAGTGAAGAAAAATGACTGCAGGCTGCAAAAGCATGTTTAAAAATGGATGCTATTATAATTCAGTAACATTAAAATCCAAGCAAGCAGAAAACCCCACTGTGCTGGTTTTGGCTGAGACAGAGTTAATTTTCTTCACAGTACCTAGTATGGAGCTATGTTTTAAATTTGTGCTGGAAACAGTGTTGATAACCCAGGGATGTTTTAGTTACCGGGAGCAGTGCTTACACAGAGTCAAAGCCTTCTCTGCCTCACACCCCACCCCACCAGCGGGCAGGCTGGGGGGGCACAAGAAGCTGGCAGGGGGGACACAGCCGGGACAGCTGACCCTGACTGACCAAAGGGATATTCTGTACCACATGGTGTCATGCTCGGTGTATGAAGCTGAGGGAAGAAGGAGGAAGGGGGGGGACATTCAGAGTGATGGTGTTTGTCTTCCCGAGTCACCGTTACACATGATGGAGCGCTGTTTTCCTGGAGATGGCTGAACTCCTGCCTGCAGATGGGAAGCAGTGAACAAATTCCTTATGCTTTGCTTGCACGTGCAGCTTTTGCTTTACCTATTAAACTGTCTTTATCTCAAGCCACGAGTTTTCTCACTTCTACCCTTCTGATTCTCTCCCCCATCGCACTGTGGGGGTAGTGACCGAGCGGCTGAGTGGTGCTTAACTGTCAGCTGGGGTTAAACCACAACACCCACCAATCTTAACTCTATGTTTTAAGTTTTACTAACTTAAAAACTACACAAGCATTTTACTGCAGGGTACTCCTGTTAAAAAGGATTATCTGGAATAGAGGAAGGTTTGTGCATCCTTGACAGGACTCACAAGGGCATCCTGGCTCTTCTCCCTTTTACTCTAGAAACACAAGGCAGTCTTGACCGAGACCTTTTTCAAGACTATGAGGATGCCTTCCCTGGAGAGAGGTGTGGAGACCTCTTGTTAGATCCCTTACCAATTCCTCATCCCCTTATATATATTTTTAAAACCAATTAGTTCAGTTTCATGAGCTGTAAGTGACTCCAGATGAAGATGCACAGAGACATGCATCTAGGTCATGACAACACATTTTTCAGCCTGTACTGGGAAATCCTAATACCACACTAGTTGGGATCATGGATTTATGCTCTGAGCATCCTGTCCCTCGTATAAACAAGAATGGTTTCCATGAACAACCTGTACTGCATAACTTGAACCAGGACCACCAAAACACACAGTGTAGCAGCACCGAGGAGTAATGAATCAGGAAAACTGCACCCAAGGCTGTCACAGAGCAAAGCAGCAAAGGACAGGGAAAACACATGCAGCGACAGAGAAATGTGCTCTTCCATGGGTCAGGAAGAGAAAGGCAGTGTAATTTTCACAGAGCACAATCTGAACACAATCAGAGGGAAAAAAAGAAAAAAAAGTGTTGTTTCCAATCAGAGGGAAAAAAGTCAATAAAGCCAATTAACACTGCTTTGGTAGGCTTCCAGTCCCAAAAAGCAAATAAAATCTTCCCCTTTTGTGTGCATGTGTTTTGTTTATAAGTAAAGCAAGGAAGGCACTGCCTTTAAAAAAAAATAAAAATAAAAATATAGCTGTCACTATCAGCCTTTTACTTTCAGCCACTCATGAAAACCAGCATCTTGTATAATTCGAATGCACTGGCAATAGGAGATTTCATTTCAATACTACAGAAGGCAATCTGAAAAGCACTGCCAGGCAGATCAATGATATCTGAAATTAAACAAGCTCCTTCACAAGCCTCTATGCAGATGTGCAGAACAACACATTACGTTTCACAGTACTCAGTCCCAGAAGGACCGACATTCATACAATTATTAAGAAAGCAATAGAGAAGCGTGTGCAGTTGTTCAGCCTTTTAATGCTGTGAAGGCTGCATTCACAAACGCCTGCAGAAACAAGATCTCCAGTTTTGCTTAATTCTTGTACTTGAAAGGAAGAGTTTCAGATGACAGCAGAAAAAAAGAAACCGATAATGGGAAGCAAGAATTTGTTGGGGAATAATTCAAATGTGAAACTGTTAATTAAATATGCAAAGTACTTCCAGAAGCAGCAACAGATAGACAAAACCCCAAATACTATTGTATCTATTGTAAACAAGTGTGAACACAGAGAATAAATATATCTACCTTCCAAACTGGGATTTGACTTTCTAATCCCTTGTCTACAGATTTCGGATTCGCCTCTTTCTTAGGCACGTGTTCTGTGAAGGATGCCTCCGCAAGAAGCAATTATTTCAGCGTTTAGAAAAGGGGAAAACTGTTTGTTGTTCAAGTTTTCTTGAAGTCCTCAGAACACAGAAAACAGCTTCTGCTCTTGTTTAATATAAAGGATTTACCAGTATGTAAGTAAACAGTGCTTCTTGTTACTAAACAGGCAGCAGAGAGCTCTGACAAGCTCAAAACAATTCTAGGCACAATTCACAGGGTTTCAGATAAGGTAGGTGAAAGGAGGAGTTGAACGGTTTAAAGCAGTTTGTGTAGGAGAAAAGGGAGAGCTGCATGAAATTTCATTATTACTTAAATATCTGTAGTACGTAGGAGTAGCATGGGAAAGAATCCCACTGCGCTGGACACTGTGTAAACACAGAGCAAGAGCAGTCGCCTCCAAAAAGCCTATCATTAAAGTATAAAATAGAAGATAAACAAATACTAGCACAAGGTCAAACAGAAGACAATTTGCAATTCCTATTAAAACTAATTTTACTTCCATCAAACCCACAGAAAACTCAAAAAAGGCTTAACGATAAACACTATGACTACTATCATCCAGTCCTCATAAAACGCTGCTTATTTCAGGCATCGGGACAGGTTTTCAGAAGATGGAGGGTACCACTCAGAAGATGGAGGGTACCACAATTCCCATTTTACATACGGGCAAAGAGACAACTAAACATAATTGCAGCAGGTTCCAGATTAAAATAGATCAGCCTTCAGCCCCTCAATGCAATGAATCACCCTCAGCTTGAAAGATGGTTTTATAAAGCAGATCCAGTCAGTTGAGGTCTATGCAGCGAGTCTGGAGCATCGGCAAAACGGACTGTGCTCACAAACAAGATGGGTGCCCAGGGCGCTGCCGGGCGCCCGGCACAAGCAGTTTTATGGGGAAAAGGAGGTAAGCCTTTTGGGGGGAGTTTTATGGGGAAAAGGGAGATGCAAGCAGATCAGGATGAACCTTATATATACAAACTGACAAGGAGAGACACGCAGTGATTGACGCTGTATGTAATAAACACAAGTGGTAAGAGTCTAGACAGGCTTTCAGTGCATAAATATCAAATTATATGAAACATGCTGGAGGGGACTTGCAGCAACCTCTAATTTGAAGATTCTACCTGAAGTTTAAAAGAAAGGCAGTGATACCCTCCCTGGCTCCTTCCCCAAACAGATTCTGCTGATTTGCCTAACCAGACACATCAGATAAACCCTGTGGTTTATAAATACCTTTAAAGTTTATTCTCAATATAGAAATGGAGAAAAAATACAGGTTTGGGTTTTCTTCCCCTGAGGAAAAAGCAGGTGAGGGAGGAGAGAGTCCCCTTCCCCATGTAACCTATTCATCTGTCTTCATTCTCACAGCAAGCTACAGAACTGAGCTGTGCCCAGCACCATCACTGTCCTGCCCAGTGCACACTCGATAGCTGTTGTTTTACCCTGAGAACAACATGAAAATAGTTTCCCACTGTGTTGTTCCCAAACATATTTGCCTAAACTATTAAAACAGAAAGTTAACTGCTCCTGCCACAACCCTTCTGCTCCGCAAACACTTCACACAAAGCACATCTGAAACATTAATCCTTTGTTGTCTAATTTCAGGAACATTTTGCAAGTATCAGAACTGCAGTTAGGACTCCTCACGTGCGTTTGTGATGGATAACAAAACCAGAAGGCACACACGCTACATAAACTGTTGATTAAAGTTAACCAAAAGATTTGGGGGTGTGATCTTTCACTCGATGAAGCAACTAACAACAGGAACGCAGCTCACCCTGAACACGGACGGGAGAACTGCAGAAGTATGACTAGAATCCTATCAAGAAAACTCAAATTGTAAGAACGAGAGATGCTTCCTCTCAAATCATTCCTCTCAGGCGTGAAGATAAACCACTGGGGTTTTTCACTTGACACAAAGCTATCAGGTGTAACTTACCTGTCTCAAGCAGCTACCTCTTTGTACCTGCACTTCTGTGATGCTCCATCTGTGGAAGGAAGTCAAGAATGTGGAAGAAATTAAGTACTTTCCTGCACAGCCTGCATTTTGTTTTGATTCACTTCAAAAATTTGCTCCTCCCCCCTTCCTTTCTCTCCTCCTTAAGAGGAAACTTGGACAACGAAGGTGTTAGCAGACCCATCTGGAAGTGCTGGATTTGCTTCAGGAGGTTCCCTGATGGAGAAATACTGGCATGACAGTGAGTTTTTTAACAACTGGAAACAGCAAAGCTGAATCTCACTAAGGAAAGTCAGTATTCAAAGTAACTTAATATTTTCAATCTCCTTATCAGAATAGCACTGATTTTCTTTTCAGCCAAAGCACTTAACACACACACTTGAACAACAACCAACTTGAGGGCTCAAAGTTACACGCCTGCCAAGAGGTTTTGGTGAAAGATGACCAAAACCACCAGCAAAGGCTTTTGTACCAGCAGCAAAACAGCCAGCTTGCTACAAGTACTTCTGTGGAGTCCGTTCACCATGTTGGGCCAAAAGCATCATTGTGTGTTTATTTTATTAACAGCAAGTTTGTTTATCTTAAGTATGTCTGACATCGCCATCATTCAACATCAGATGCCATTCTCCAGCTCTGGTCTCCTCCCCTCCTTCGGGCTTCCAGTAAAATTAGACCTTGAATTAAGCTTCCAGTAAAATAATTACAGTTGGCAGGTATTTTTCAACACTGATTTGGAAGCCAAGAAACCAAACCAAAACAAAATCAAATCAAGCATTACTCAACTTTTCTCAGAAACAACTTGTTCTGTAGATCAAGTATTTTTACTGGTGGATGGCTTTGCTCTACCGCTATTTCATGTGCTCTATGAACTTCACAAAAGCATTGGCTGGACAGCCTACTAAATTTTCCTAAGAGAAAATAGGGAAAAAGGTATTTTTTTTGTTGTTGCTTTGAAAGACTTAAGATGACAACAGAGGAAAAAAGACCTGCTCAAAAGCCATGGACATTTTTGTGGAGAAAACCATGAAAAGAAAAGGGAAAGCAAAAAGTAACAATGGCATAATCCTTTTCCAAAGCACATCTTCCACTGGCTGCTATGGGAAAAGGACTGGCTTTGAAGGCTGTCTTCATACCTACAATTTGAGAACAAAAGGCACCCTGTCTCAGTCTCCTGGCCAAGAGATGGACACCTGGGGCTGGACAGGAAAATACTGAATTTACCTCCAACCTACATAATCTTCACAGCTGACGCTAAGGACACTGCACAAATAGTTAACTCAGTTTCTGTACAAAGTAGGATACACTTATTTAAATTCAAGTAATGTAAATTCTCAGTGAGGCAACCCAAATCATCATCTCCATTTTTACTGGCAGCTATTTTATTAAAGAGAGCTCCCTTGTAATCAGTTGGTAACCATTAAATCATGTTGATCATCATGTAAATATAGCTTTCTCTTGCTAAAAACAGAACTTCTTTTTGCAAACCCAGAGGATACACTGTTTCTAATAAATAATTTCATAGCTTCCCGTACATTTACCATAATTCCCAATGGTTCATTTCTTTTTTGTTAGAAAACATTTCTTATTTAGGCCATACTATGTTATTTTGACACATGTCAAACTGCAGTCAAATACAACACTTCACCCTAATTTCTGCCATGCTGCTTCTAAAATAAGCCCAGCCTGTACCACTGTGCAGATCTTTAGGAAATCTTCTGCACAGGACCAGACCAACATCAAAAAGACAGAAGGGTCATAAGTTGAGTGGTTTTACTTCCAAGTCTTTTGGTTAAATGCCCTCCTTTCTCACGTACTACCCTCGTTACTCCATCACAAGCTCTGAAGGCTTAGAGACACAGGTGCCCGTATCCCATAATTCGGCTCTTCTCTGCTTGGAGATGAGCTCATAAAGCTACCACACTCACAGTGAACAAGCCTGAAGCTGAGCCTCTGGATGACATTTCCCTTTAGGAAGGAATTTCCATAGTACCGTTTCTTCTCACCCAGACAATCTTTTCCAAAAGTTTTGAAGTTTTGTTCTCAAGGGTTTTTTTTTTCCAGTTGAAATACAAAACTGGGAAACAGCAAAAAAATTACATGGTAGCCCTGTCTTAGTTGGTCCCTGGTAGCTCCCTGATGAAGGCTGACAATGTTCTCAGCATTTGCAAGATGCCCTCTTCCCCCCCCAGACCTTCACGGTGGACTCATTAACCACGGTGCTCTTGATTTATGGGTTGACTCATTTGAACCCAGAGAGTCAGAAGACACCACTCGTTCTTGGCATTACGCTGCTCTTGAAGATGGAAACGTTAGTGCCATGTGGAAGAGTCAAAAGAGCATCTGTGTTGACCAGCTGGCACCTACACGAGAGGAGCACATGCAACATCTGATGAATCAAGAGAGTCCCCCCAAACCTTTGGGACAGGCCCAGCGGCTCTGCAAAGGCAGTAAAGCAGTAGCAGGCTTTCACATCCCATGTTACATTTTGCCATATAATACAGCTCTATTTTTCTAGCAATTCCATGGGGGAATGTTATGAATATATATATATGAATATATATATCTCACTCCATCAATTAATATCAATATTATATATATAACACTCCATCAATTTGCACAATATCTGGGGAATGATACAATGCAAAAAAAAAAGGGCTGAAGGAAAAAGCAGCAGCTTTCACACGCAGAGGCACAACACAGAGGAGCCAGAGTACTTCACTCAATTTCTAAGAAGCCTCCATCACCATCATCACTTTCTTTTGCATGCAGATGATATGCTAACAAGCCCTTTAGATAATTTAGTCCACGTATATTGTGTAGGTGTTTGCTAAAATACTAGTGCCAGTATCCAGTCAATACAATGGGCATTCTTTCTACTTTATTGCATTAAAAAATTGTAGAAAGAGCTTACAGAAGAGAGAGAACTCCATTTTCAGAAGTATTTTAAGTTGGTTCACCTCTGGCTTATTTTTCCACCAGAAGCAAGGCTGCTGTCAGAAAGCTGTTTCCTTCTGGCATTGCTAACTCAGCTCTCACTTTATTCCCACACTTTATCATTCCCCCTTCCTGTTTTTGTACTCATTGCTGCCTTCAGAGGACGATGAGTAGGGGCAGGAGGAAAATCAAGACAGGAGCCCACAGCTTTCTCAACAGCCGCATCAGGAAGCGGACCATTTGAAAAACACACTGAAATGCTGATCTTTAATTTCCAGGTCAGTTAGTTAGCCAAAAATGTGACGTACAGAAAGGAAAAAGTGATGCTCTAACAACTCCCGAGATTTCAAAAACAATCCTGTCCCCATCCAGAAAAAGAAAATCATACCTACCACTTCTGCCTCTGTCCATAACTACCATTTCTTTCTCGTCCCACACTCTCTTAAAAATATAGGATGCTTAACACAAAAAGTGAACAAGATTTGACTGCAAACATCTTTTGCCAGCACAACTCTCAAAATTGCTTAAGGGCTCAAGGTACTCAGATGCTTTAACTAATAATTGAACAGGACACTGCATTTTGTAGGTGGATCTGAGACCTTTGTCAGGGCTTTTTTCCCCCACATATACACAGTGAAGTGGATGGATCATCCTGGAGATGAGTCACTACTGAAACAACAGAATAAACTCCCATGAAATGCTATGCGTTTTGTGTTTAACATTCTCCAGCTCCTTTTTTGGAGTATTTGGCAAGGCTCTGGCAAATGCTCCTCCTGCAGAAATCAAGTGGCAACTTTATTTGTCAGTGACGTTCTTAAATATGCATTTCAGCCTCCACTTATCTTTTCCTTCTGCTTCGTTTGCTCCCTCCCAAAGCTGACAAAAGAGAAAGGAAAGCCACCGAGAGCAGGGCAACTGCTGACACTACAAACACAACCAAGATGGGTTTCCACAGCTCCAGACCACAGGTGATGCTCAAGCAGATTTGCTGGTGTAGCTGCTTCATGCTTCTGAAGATCAGCCCAGACAAAGTGTTTGAACATATACAATGCTTGAACGTTTAGATTGGCTCTCCCTTCTAAGGGGTTAGGCAGCAAAACCTTTCGGCTAAAGGCCAATTAACACATTTAAAAGAGGGGGGGAGAGTGAAATTTAAGGGTAAGTGGATCTTTGGTGAACAAGGCAAAGCAAAAGGAGCCAGTAGAAGCCAAACCTAAGCCTGGCACTGGGTGTTGCCATAGTCTATCTGTGCTATACCCACCTGCTTCTCAAAAAAATCTTTACATACCTGTACATGCTTCCTTAAGTGCAGACACCACAATAATCATTGCAAACCCATTCAATTTGCACATAAATCACTAATTAACTGAGAATGTGCAAAAGGTACCAAACCTGGAATCGCAGGTAGTGACTCTGTCACCAGCACTAATCTCAGGGATGTCAGGGGACACTGGCCACTTATTTGGGCAGCTGGCCTGTGCTGCAATCTGCCCTACTGCATCTCCACACCTACCGCTACTTATTTAAAAGCTACAATAAACATTATTATTAATGTTACAAATATACCTTCAGTTATCACGTATCCATTATGTTACAGACACTTGCGCCTTTGATTAGTTACTTTTCAGAACCATGTGCATTTATACTATCACTGCTCTCACATCTGCACAGAGCATATAATTTCTTCTGCATCAGTGGATACCGTGACTAAGTGGCGTTAAGAGTGAAACGAGTATCACAGCAATCAATGTTTTGTGCAAGTCATCTTACCCACAGGATTTTGCACAGTCCCGTGGTAAAGGGTGAGCAGCAGAAAGGGGTGGGAGTGGCAGACGGGCGTCTGCGGCCACAAACCTGCATCCAAGGGGTACACAGCAGACAGCCATCCACCGCTGGCTTTGACACCCAGTCAAACACCACTTCGTATTGCTACCAAGTCATCTGCAGTAGTTTCTGTGATGAAAAAAATGTCTGTGTATACACACACAAATAATCTGTGCTTTCCATTCACTTAAAACAGAATTCACATAAGGAGAACCTTTATTACAGGTATTTTCTTATACGTATGCATTTGTCTTTTGTTTTGTATTTTTGCTTGTGTTCTCATCAAATTAATAAAAAATAAGTTCTACTTGGCTTATAAAGCACTCACTTATAAAAAAAAAAGCTGATGAGAACTTGACTGAAAGTCAGAAACACAGAAAAGAAACAGCAGAGCTCTAACCACACACTAGACTCACACTTGTTTAACCACACACCCCAGCACATAGGCATGACTCTCAGTCCACAAACCCTACATCTATTTTTGTCATATAAACTGAAAGCAAACTTCAGCCAGGTCTAGTGGTAATTAAAACTGAGGAGGGGACGTTGAAGGATGGCATGCAGTCACAGGCTGCAGTACTCCCATTCATCTTAAAAGAACAGAGGCATTTCAAGTGGCTGGACATTACAAACCCTTTATGCTTAAAGAGCTGCTGGCTAATCACTTCTGTCATTATATGCTGTCCTCAGCTAAGGGAGGAATCTGATGGAGAACAGAATGTATTCTTAATTTACTGTAAAAGTTAAACCTGGTTGAAAAAAAATTGTATTCTGATTGGCGATGCATAAGGTGAGGAGGCAGGAAACATGAGGGAAAATGCTACTTGCAGACTTTGGGGGAAAAAAGTGCAATCTTACAAAAAGCAACCAACTCTAAAACTAAGTTCATTTTTCCACTGGCTTAAAAGAGACTAAAAATATTGGTTTTTATCAAAACAAATCATTAAGCGTATAAACATGAAAATGAGTTTTCCCACTAGCAAGCATTCATTCACCATAGTCACTGAGCAACAACATGCAAGGAGAAAGTGCACTCACATGGTGCTCAAAATTCACTATTTTGATTAGACAGTCCCTCAACGGATGATAATCCATCATTCCTCGAAGACTGCAAAAAACCCAGCACTTCTTTTAGCACTCATCTGAGAGTAAAATGAGAAAACATCGTAAAAGAAATGAAAGATAGGCAACGCCCCCCTTGCAACCCAACAGAACAGTTGCTCCATTTTATGAACAGGGGAAACACTTTGCAGTTTCACTGAGATTTTACTTGTTCATCCCCATGTGCTGCGTAGAGGTGGTTTGCATTTTTATACCATTTCACATACAGGAAACCAAAGGACAAGTAGCACAGCACAGGCAAAAGAAGGCTCCATCTTTTCAGCCCTCTGCTCTTATATGTGTGGCTGAAATAGGGCTTTTTTTTTTTTTTTTGCTTTTTTTTTTTTAAATTTGACAGCAAAGTTTCATCATATTCCTCTGCTTTCCAGAACTGTTGTTATCCAATAAGCTCAGTGGGGGACATACAGAAACAAATAAAGAGGCAATTCCTTCCCCAGGAAGCCTGCAGTGGAACCTCCTGGTCCCACAAGCCATTCTACACTGACCCCACAAGTCCACGCAAGACTTTAAAGATGAGCTGACAATGCAGAATTATTCTCAACTACATCAGGTCGGACTAAAGGTCCATTTCATCTTGCACCTAACAGAAAACAAAAGCAGATACCTGGGAAAGGGTAGGAATCTTTACTTGATCTGTAGAAATACAGATGAAGCAAACACTGAAACCACCGTGTAACTCTCTCTCCTACCCCAACCCAAGCACAACTTTTTCCTCTTCAATTCAAGGTGTAACTAAAGTTGTACTGAATGCAACACAGCAAGTCAACATGGATCAATCAGCATGGCACAGGGTTGTCTATCGGGTTCTCCTGCCTATTTCCCTGTTCCCCACTGACCCTCGGTTGCTCCTCTCTATCTTGTGAGCTTTGGGAACCCAACCTCCTTGCCAAAAGTCATGACTGTGCTTCCCAGAATGACACCTGACCTCATCCAGAGTTTCCTTGTGCCAACATAACACAATAACATGGCAAGGGGAAATTTAAGAAAAGCAAACCAAAATGGGAAATAGTGTTAGTGCTGGCAAGAGGAAGCTCCATAATAAAATCATTTTGAATGACAAATAAAGTTAACTAAGGAACTTCTTTAAAGGTGAGGGTTTTTTAAGTTTAAGCTTTTAGCATTTTATATATTTAGAAACTCCTTAAAATGTTAAACCAATAAAGAAGACACCTGTGATGCAACTCTATGTTGCCTAGGACTTTGCAGATACTACACACACGAACCTCCCCACTCAAAACCAGCACTAAAGCACTTAGTCTTCGATACGAGGCCCTACTGCAGCAGGCACAGTGCCTTACCTCCATTACATCTGCTGGCCCACAAGATAGCTCCTGTTCTTTGGTGTCCTGCCAGTACTTCTCCTGTCAAATATACTGTGTGTCAACACAAGTGGCAACACAAAACTCCATGGAAATTCATGCTGGTTTAGGTTTTGCAGGTCTGCTGCACAACACGAGACAGTAAGGGTGGTGGACATAAAACAGAAATACAAACAAGCCTCAATCCTACAAAGCAGGCACATTAGCAGGCCCATTAGCCAGTAAAAGTTACTGAAATCATGAGTCGATTATTCCCACAGCCAGTGTTTGCAGGGTCAGCCACTGCCCCCACTTTAGCAACAGTATGTCAGTGCCTCAACGAGCCTGTGATTTCCTCCATCAAGCCCCATCCCAGGTTCAACAAATGAAGGCTCATCCATGAAACTTCATCCTTACCTTTAGTTCTCCCGCAAAAGACATAATTAGCTATAGTTAAGGTACCAGGGTAAAATGGATTTTAATCAAATACAATTTCTTTTTTTCTTGTTGATGCTGCTTTACCTTTTGCACACTTGTCTATTTGTCTGTCTCGCAATTTCAAATACCAGAATACAGACCAGCACTGCTGTGAATCAGGGAACTAACACAAGTGGTGATTATTTTGCTATAATACCAGTTATCTAAGTGGTTTGTGGTAGAAAAAGAGAAGGTTTAGGGAACAAACAAGGGGTGCAGCCAGAGAACAGAAGAAATACTGCTCCTAAGTGTTTCCACCTGGAAAAGATGACAGGGAGAATCAATGAAGCACATTAAGCAAAATCACTGCAGTTCACAACTGGAATATTTACAGTCTTTTTGACTGATCTTTAACATTTCAGAGTTGTAGAAAAACCCTAACTGGAGACCAATCCTTTCCTTCCTCTTCTCCCTTGCCCATAGCTAGACAGACACTGGTCAGCATGATTCAAATGGCAAATCTGCTGGCTGAATCCAGCCCAACTATATCTCACTCATTAAAAGAAAAAGGTGCACAAAGAGCCAGGCACTACTTGGTGCCTCCCCCACAAACCTGGGGTGTCACTGGCATCAGGGGGTGACCAGCCCAAGACCCAGCTTTAGGATGTGGCACCACCACCCCTTGGTTACAGCCCACCACTGGAGAGCAGGCTCTGTCTTCATTGTTTCGACAGGTTGATTTCTTGCATTGCCACCTCTAAAAGGAAAAGCAACATGAAGCCCAGCATCCTGCATTGCAGCCTACAGAAAACAAGCTCTGAGCCTCTCTCTCAGAAAGCTTTTATTCATAATAAAGAACAAGAGAAGGAAACATTTGATCATTTCTGCCCCCTTGACCACACACCTTAAGATAGTAATGCAAAGCACACACAAGCCCTTACACAATTTCCTTTTCAACAGCAAGCACCTTTTGGTTTCGTTAGTCCCTCTCTCATTTTCTCCTGCTCACATTTCCAGCCTCGTGCCATCAGCTGTTTAGCTCTTCACATTTCATCTCCACCTTGACACCTCCTTGTTTAATACATTTATGAACAGACATACTATTCCCGCTCTCCATACCATTTCTCTGCTTTCTGATACCAGCTCTTGATGGTAATGACCCAGAAACGACATGCCCAGGCTCTGCTCCTACCTCAAAATGAAGAGAGTTACAACCTCGCCTGCACAGCAGTGCGAGGAGAGAGCCCATGCAATACCTCCTTTGCTGGGCATCATGGTGGCCAACCATTACTCTCAACTTCTTTTTCAGTATTAATTTTCAGTCCATGCTAAACCCAAGGTGCCTGCAGGCTTCGGTCTGTACGAGGCAGCTAGGGGCACTAGGAAGGGATGGGGGGGTGGCAGTGAGTTGAGGTTGGGGGACAACCAAAAGCCATGTGCAGGGGAGCTGTACACCTTCTAAAGAGGGCAATCAGAAAGCCAGAAAGACATGTTTTCAGCTTACTTTGTCCTTTCACACATGTGATTATGGCTTTAATGGTAGTGTAAAGCCACAAGAATCCTTCTTCTACAGCAATTTAACAGTATTAAAAACCATTGTGCCTCTAAACATTCAGAAGCTAAATCCTAGGCTTACTAAGCTCAACAACAAAATTCTCCGTGACTTCAGCAGTACCCAGTTTTGGCCCCAGGGTATTGAATGTAAGTGCACACAGGGGCTAAACCGAATCTGCACTGATATTTACATAATTTCCCTGTATGTAAACAAATTAACATAGCCACAATATTTGATTGTACTTGTCTTCCATGACCAATGAGTCAGAATTGCTTGTTTATTGTTATTAGCAATATAAACCTGCAATCAATCAGCGCTGTCTTCACCCTGCAGAAGCAGGGAGAGAACAGCTACAAAAGCCATCAGGAAATAGCCACGGACATCCCAGCCCCAGGATTGAACTGGGAGCATTAGTACTTGTCATAGACAGCAATAGGAAATACTCTTCTTCATAACTCTGAATTTATAATAGTATTTGAAAAGCAAATACTATTTTTGAGAAGAGAATTAAGTAACTGAGGTTCAAGTTGATCAAGGGATTTAGAAAAATAATCCAGATTTCACTCGATTTAAAAAAAAAAAAGAAACAAACAAAACCCACCACATTTCAAAACTGAGAAAAGGGACCTGTTTTTATTTTTCTGATAACAAGGCACAGAACAAGATCACAGTCTTACCACGCTGCATGCCACAAAGATACCGTCGCAGCTGCAAAGAACCTGAATGAGCAACTCCAGTTGTAGCAGCTCCACAGCCTCTTGGGAAAAAGAGCTGTGGTCTCCCAGCTCCCACCCTGGTGCACCATTCACTACATCATGCTGTTCTTCTATTCCAGCAATATCTGGAAGCATGCACATTTTTTCCTCCTTACCACATGCTTTGAAGCTGATTTTCTGGCGCATGCTCATTCTCCTTTATACTTCTTCCCAATATTCCCTAAAACTTTCCTTGTGGGCACTCATTTCATCCAAGCCTTTCTGGTATAGATCTATAAGAAAGCAGCAAACAGGATAAAAACCAGGGGAATTGCTAAAGGCAGCTGCACGCAGCACCAAGGGTACACTCCTGAATTTCCAGGTAAGTACAACGAATGCAGCACCTTAGACCACTGCAGTTTCCATCAGTTTTAAACTTTGTCCTAGAGTACCTCCAGTGACTAACCAAACATTTGAACCTACTAGATGTGCTGGCTAACGACTAGGTAGAAATGCCGAACTAGAGATCAGTAAACCAGCTTGCAATCCCTACCACCAGGAGGCATATGTTACCTTAAGGGCAAAAGTCACTCCCATCTTCTGTTTTCCATCTCTTCTTTGACATTCAAATGGAGATACAAAACCAGTCATGCAGTCTGATGATACAAAAAGGTCCCTGCATCTCCTCCAATACTGGTTTTTTCCCCTCGACACTGAGGCCAGATCAGCATTCCCACAGATAGCACCTCAGCTCAGCTCAGCTTGCACTTGGAAGAGACCTTACGGATACCAAGCCTAACTCGCACAGTTTAACTTTATTGGCACAGAAGCAGCAGACTGTGAAGCTCACATTACTTTTTTTTTTTTTTTTTACACCCAACCACGCTCAGTATTTTCAAAGCAATAACACAGTTTCAATACAAAACACAATTCAGGCACGTTCATGACATGTCACAAAAGCTGGCAGCAGGTAAAGAGAAAGAATGGCAAATTATAGGTAGGGAAGAGAGGAATGGGGAATTGAACACCTGAAAAAGTACAGAGATCACCAATTTACTCATTAAGAGAATCTGTCAGCAAACAGGACAGTGCGATTAACCAGGTAGCAACCATCAAAGCGAAACCAAGGAATCTTCAGGGCCACCTCCATTCTTACTTGTGGCTTTTATTCCTGAGGATATTCAGTCACAACCAAGACCAAAAGCTGAGCTGATCTCACACACTCAGAAAATCCACAGCAGATTTTTTGGGGATAGTTTCCTTGGCATGGTTAATTCACCTGGGATCTTCTGTCCCACCTTTGCCTCTGACAAGCACTGCATTAAAACTAAGCTCCTGCTTGTGAGAGACTGCATCTCAGGAAGTGGCTAATACTACTTACGGCCAACAGCTGCCTGTTACGTGCCTTTTCAAAGCATATGCTGATGCAAAAATTTCCCAGAAAAGGGAGCTGTTTCTTCTGCATTTGGCTTAAGACAAAAAAATACAGGAACACAACAATTACCCTGGTATTTACCCTCCACTAAAAAGATATGGGCTGTGGTGACAAGTGGGTTCTTGATGGGTTTTCCCAGGATAGCAGTAGCTCTTGGGAAAGCAGGGTGGAAGAGAAGGGAGGAGGTATTGCCATTAGGATACTATTCTCCATCACAATTCTTTGAACGGTCATGTCGGTCAAAGATAGGATCATTCTTACATCTGAAATAGACTACTTTAGTTCAAAATCAGGTGTTTAGGCTGGTGGGTTTTTGCACCGTGGGATTTCTTTTGGAGGACAGGCAGGAGGGGAAAGCCAGCAGTAAAACAATTTCTTGCCTTACTCTCATTAATCACAACAGGAGCGAAGAAATTCCTCCTCGTGTACTGCAAGCCAACATAAACCCCAGAAAAACAAGAGTCCTCGACCTGTCATGCTTAACGAACGTTCTCAGTGAACTTCACCTTCCTCTCTGTAGTCTCCTCTGATCCCATGTTGCTGCCCAACCTGTTTTGCCTACAAAGGAAGGCCAGGGCAGGGCCTGGAAGGGTTTGGACCAATTTCTCACCCAGCAGCAACAGCACTATGTGCTGATTCTGCCACATTTGCTATTGCTTCAACCTCAGCGCCCTCAGAAGACCAAACCCCGCAGGCTTTGCCCAGCCAATCTTCCCTGACTCAACAGGAACGCCGTCCAAATCTCAACGCTGGCGTGCACCGTGCGTCTATCTGCAAGAACAGGATCTCTGCTCGCAGCCTCACACGGGCCGCCTGGCCGGCAGTCAAAGTACGGGGGAGGACAGGCTACGTGTTTGTTTACACCCTCCGCAGCTGATGGGTGGGAAGGGAGCTGGGAGGGACTGAGTAGGCAAAGATGGGGCGCACAACCTTAACTACCACTTTCAGAGCAGCTGAATCAGCGCCGGGTGGATGGCTATTTACTGCTGACACAGACCTGCAATAAATCACTACCTTCTGGAGCAACGAGGAAGTTGCAGGGGTGAGTGAGTCATCCTCCACCCTGACGCCATTCCAGGAGCAGAGCCATGTACGTCCCCCGGCTTTGGGCTGTGCCCGTGGCCCAAAAATAGCTTTCAAGCCAAATCCTGCAGTCATCCTTCAAAGCTGAAACGCTTTATTTACACTCAGCAAGAATTCATGTATGTTTTTGACACTGCTAAGAGTAACCGGTGCTTAAATTATTTGCTTAACAAAGGAGTCCATTTAACTACAAGAGTTACACCAAGTATGGAATGTTTTCTGACCCACATAGAAGCTAATAATTTGCATTTTATGGAACCACTTTGCATAGACAACCCATCTTAATGGCCAACAACATGCTGTACAAAAATTAATAATTGAAAAGCAGTCGTCAGCACTGTTATTTGTGTTACAGGTAACTCACAAACCTCATTAAATTGTAGTATTAAATTTCTAATGACCTTCTGGAAAGCCTTTCACTTCAAGAGTCTTTTTTTAAGGCATAAGCTCGCAGAATGTCAAGCAATTGCAAAGGAAGTACATGACAGCTACCCGGAATCTGTGGGAGAGGCCAGGCAAAAACCCCCATCATAATGATGTCAGCCTGATCCCCCTTTGGCTGAAGAAGTCACTTTGACTTCATGAACCCCTCCTCTCTCCAGCCAGTCACTTAACCAGGCTTCTCACAAATTTCTGCCCTAGTGCCAGATTAATCCAGTCTCTGCACATCTAAGAAGCTCCAACTATTCTTCTGTCAAATCACTGGCTTTTAAACTATTTGTGTCGCAGCACCCAAGCATTTGCTGTGGATGAAAAAAGGCTCAGAGACTAGTACAGAAGTGTAAAGGCAAACAAAAATTATATCACAAAGCTGGGGATTTTCATAGTCTTAGGGAAATTAGGTCCCTTGAATCCCACTGCAACGCAGTGAAGAGTCAAGTGCATAATTTTCCATTATGCTTGTAAAAATCTCCAAATGTAGCTTCACAAAGCTGAGCATTTATTATTCTCCTAAATGCTGTTACTAAGCCTGAGGCCTCTTATTCCATTATTATTTTTTTTTTAGGAAATAGTCTCACTCTTGCCAAAATGTCAAAGATGCAGAATGCTAGTTATAGGAAAATCCACCTCAGTCAGCTCCTGTTGTTGGGGAAGAACAACAAACAAACCCTATATTCTGAGCTGACAATCATCATGATCTGCCCATTAGTGTTGCGTCACTCTTCGCTGGTCTGTCACACTGATGGAGTCTGTCTGTTTGTGTTGGGGATGACAGTCACTCCTCGCTGCTGACGTCTTTGCTCAGGGCTGTGCCGCGGTCTCCGGTACACAATCTGCTCCAGAACATGCAGACTGGCTGTTGCCATTTCAAAAGCTTTCCTGGCATATTTCTGCAGACTGAAACAGGAAGATTTGGGGCAGTCAGGGGCTGATTTATCTCTACGTGAACGCCTGCGGGTGTAATTTGCGCAGCTTTTCCAAACAAAACATTTTCACCGCCATAGCAAAGGCAAACTACCCCAAATGCAATTTGTTTGGTGGTTAATTAGTATCCTCCGCTGCAACGTTTGAGACAAAAGAAAGAAACGCTCCCCTCCTCCCACAAGCATCAAGACTTTTTACTCTCAAAGATATACCTTATCTGACATGACCGAAGCAGAACGGATACAGCTTCCTCTTACTATTTTTTTTTTTTTTTAAATACAGAGGGAAAACAACAGAAATTATCTCAGAAGCTTGTTCATTGGGAGGTTCTGATTTTCATTTTTAGGACTGGCCAGACACTTTTAAATTATAAGCTCCCACACCTGAAAACTAGGTAGTAATTTAAAAACATAAATCATAAGAAAAAAGAACTATGTCCATAAGAACTTTGAGTGGTAAAAATAACAGAGATAGTATTAGAAAACCCTGGCTGGCTTTTCTTTCGCCCACTAATAAAACAAGTCCCTGAAGTACTCATACGAGTTTCTCCTCTATGCATTTCTGCGGTGGATGAAGGGAAGAACCGCCAGATCTGCTCCTCTTGATTCAGTCTGGCTTATTCAGCAGCTTGGGTTCTGCTATTTCAGATTCCTGCAAAAATCAAGGCTCAGAAGAGAAAGCTGAGCCTCTGGGTATCCACCAGACCACAGCTACTGTGCGTACGTAACAAGCACGAATGCACTGGAAGAAAAGGAACAGTACCCTGTCCTTCAGCATCACATGGCTGACCACGATCAGCAGCCCAAACCGCATCTTTGAACACCCTACTTCAGAGAACAGTCCGCTGCTGAAGGCGGCTTCCCAGGGACGGGTGCTGGGTAAATCCATCTGCAACAGAAGACCAAACTCCTGCACATTTTGTCAGTACATTTAGTGCACATCAGCTGCATTCCCTTTAAGATGCAGCTGAGATGAGCAGGCCTGTAGACAAAATTAAGCAGCAGGATCCAAACTGGGTATTGTCAGAACAGAGAAATGTCTTAGTCATCCCTCAAAGTTGAAGCCGAAATGGGCTTACAGCCCATTACCAGCCCTTAAAAAGACAGCTTTTGTTTTGTTTTACCAGCCGATTCTTCCCTCAGACTGTTTTCTAGTGGAGATGTGCAAATATCTGGTACTCAGAACTTTATTGAATAGCAATTCAAAAGGAATTCTCCAAATAGAAAGGTGAACTTCAACAAGCCCGTTTCCCCAGGAATAGCACACCAACATCAGCATGTCATCTAGAAACCTGCAAAGTTCACAGAAAATGCTGCCGCCACCATAAGAAAGGGGAGCAATTTCTTCCTTCCTCTGTGTCTTCCTGCTAAAACAATCCCCCTGCCCAATATCCTAAATCGCATGTGCTCCACAGATCTAATTAGCCACGACTAAAATGCAGAGGCCTGTCTGCCAAACACGCATAATCCCATTAAAGTTGTTTTGCTTTTATTAATAAAAATTTGGGATGGGATGAGATAAAAATCCCAAGTGAAAAGTCTAAAAGGTAAGTCCCTTCTCACTGAATAAAGAGCCATCTTTGTGTGTATAAACTCCTCTATTGGGCAACTTGGATTAACTTTTCCTTGTTTATTATAAAAGCTCAAGTTCACCAAGGTCCTTTTATATCCTGATGTATAAAATGATTCCAGCTACGTATCGTTTCACGGACTCAAAGGGGTGAGGCTATGGTATTTATAGATATGTTCAGGGCTAGAATTTTGGTTAGCAACAACATAGTTACGGCCTCAACGCCTAACACACACTTTTGGGAAAATGCCCACCTGCATATATAGATCCAGGAAAATTTTTTCTCTTAAATACATAGTTCAAGTGAACTTTCTTTTTATCTTTTTCCAAATTTGATGGATAAAGTCTATTACTTAGAGAGAGAGAGAAAGAGAGAGGAAAAACAAACTGAGGCCACTTCCACAGTAAGAGTAAAGACCCTGATGTGATCCTGATGCTTTCAGACATGTTCACTGGTTTGGGGTTTTTTTTTTTATTAGCAATAGCACTCCACTCTCAAAAGTGGGGCCTCAGTTTTACTAAGCACACGCCACACATTAAGAGATGAACAACTCAAAACACAGATAGACAGTGCTCCACAAAAGAGAAAGAATGGTTTTCCCTGGTTCAGATAACAAATTAAGAGCTCATAATGGTTTAAAAATCTATTTCCCCAAGCCTCTAACCCAGAGCCCTGCCTAAAGGCTGTTCAGGACTGGACCTATACTCCAGCTAAATCACTTGGCAGTGGCTCCTCTTCACTACAGAATTACCTTCCTTTGAAGCAAGCGACAGCAGACACACAGGCAAAGGATGCTGTTGGATTAATACTCGGTTGCAGACATCTTATCCATATGTATGTACTGTTGTTCTGTATAGCATCATTATGTAAGTGTCTCTATTTTTAAAACAAACAGAAAACGTTTGTCTGGTCACTCTCTACTATTATCCCACCCGTAAACCAGTAAACTGAAATTCCACCCACTTTAATCATAAGTTTACAGACAAGGGTGGAACAACAGTAGAAATGACAAGATGAAGATTTTCTGTTTGCTTTACAAACACGAAAATTGTACCAATTTTTATCAATAGGAATTCAGAAGCTGCCATAATAACAAATAAATTATCAACCTTTGGAGGGCTTCTTTCAATACACCAAATACAACTGCCATTACCACCAATACCAAAGTCTAGTACAACAAACTCTGTGACCCAGATGGCCCCTGTAATCCAGACAGACTCCTGGACCACCAGTAAAAAAGCAAATACTGTAGGTCTATTCACAGTCAGATGATCTTGCTTCCCTGCCACACTAAGGAAAAGGGGAATTTAAAATCACAACTTTTTAACACCCACCCGTTTCTGAAATGGTCCAGGATGGCATGTCAAAAGCCAACCCAAAGAACAATTCAGGGACCGAGACAGTGTTTTTACTGAGTGATGCTGCACTTACTGGAATCTGCATTTCTTAACCTCAAGCTCTTTAACACAATTTTTAAATTCTGGTCCCCGTATCCTTCCACACCCCCTAAGATGTTGCACCAGATACCTTGTAAAGATTTACTTTGGCAAGAACTTCAAACAACACTGCTGAAGTCACTCCTCAGCATCCAGCAACTCTTCTGTCATCCAAGTTGTTCTGAATCAAGACTTACTGCAATCTATGTGCAGGATGTATAGCTGCAGAAATCATATTACTTCTTGTATTTGAACATTTTTTTGCATGTAATCACCTAAATGCGACAGCTGTAATGGTACGTATCTATGAAAGGCGACTGTAAATGGGGCTGTGAGCATACCTTACTGCAAACATAGAGCAGTTATCTTTATATACATTCTAAGACCTGTTAGCATCCACATACATAGTACTTTCCTGTATAAAAATCTAAAACCAAAGATATTCTTCCAGAATTCAGATAAAATCACAAGGCAGGCACTTCAAATGGCACGCCGTAAAACAAATAAAATAAAATCCTTTTCAGAGTGCACAATTATGCCAGAAGTTCACCAACACAGGATGTTGTGAACACTAACGCCATAAAGTTTTTCAAAACAAATCAGACATTTTTCAGAGAAGACAATCCATCAGCAGCTATTAAACACAACAGCCTCAATGGAAGCGCCAGCCCAAAGATTTCCTGGAGCGATGACTGCTGGAAGGATTTACCAGGAGGGTAACTCTGGAGTTACAGTTTTCCTACGCACCTGTAAGCGGCCCCATCAGAAAAAATACTGAGCTAGACAGACCTCTAGTCTGACCAAGACTAACTGCTCTTTTTCAGTTCACAAAATTGAAGACAAGATACCAACCTGTTAATAAATCAGAGCTGAAGTAGACTAGTACCAGTAAAAGACATAGTCTTAAAATTACTGATTGCATATCACATTCCACACCGCCTCCTCTCTGAACATCCTACGGTAATACAGCTTTAACAATATTACCTATTCCCAAATGTACCTCTTTAGATTCCAGTATACCCAAAATGTGCTTGTGTACATTTAGGCACAAATACGTTATACAGCACAAAGATCAGCCAGTAGCATAGTGATATATATTTGCAAGTGCCTGTGAAATCCCTTTGCAATTAGATGCCTGGTAATATAGAATGAAACACAGTCAGCAAGGAAATAAGTAATAATAATAATAATTTTAAAAACCCTTTCCAGAGTATTTCTGAATATGTATCCAGAACATAGTCCTGTTCTGTTATCTTCTGCTGAAGGATGGAAGAGCAGCATCCTCGAGGGTACCTTACCTTTCCCTGATCGAGAGGAAGGTTGGAAGGGCTCAGGCTCCACATCAATACGAAGGCCTCTGGAAAACTGACTGTCAGGAGTCAGTTATTCCTCCTTTCTCCCCAAACACCCGACACCATCGCATACTGTAATAACAGCAGGCTTATTTCATGCCACAGTAATTTTAGAGCGAGGTCCACTTCCAAAGCACCAGAGCCCACGCGAGATCACTGCGCTGCCACTGCAGAGCGGGGCCCGAGCAGGGACGCACAGGAGAGGTCCCTGCCCTAACACCGATAAACGTCTCCCTCTCCTCCCTGCGCTCCACCTGCTCCCCCCACATCCCAGGCTTCCACCTTTCCCTTTCTGTACCAGCTTTTGTCTCTCCTGGCGGGGTCTCACCTCTGATACACCAGTGATGCCTGCGCCGGCCTTTGCCACGCAGCGCGCGCGTCATCGCCTCCTCTCTGAGTGGATTCAGGCAGACAAGCCTTAAAAATCTCTCCTGCAGCAATGCTGCTTCCACGACAACAAGAAGAAATAGCCAACTAATAATGGACCGGTTGAGGGGCTGCCAGCTTCAGGAAATGTGTCTGGAATTACGGGTTTTTTTATTTAAAAAGCTTCCAGTTCAGCCTTGGTCATCTTCCTAGACCCAACACCTGCACTGCAATTAGCCCAGAGCCTGCACAGCACCCCGGGCACAATCAGGCTGTGCATAAAGATGTTTGCCTTTGCTTGTCAACTAAACGAAGCTGAAAGTAAGTTTGCCCATGCATGCGGGCAGCACCTAACATACTGCAGAAGCTCCTGGAGTACAGACAATCAACAGTAAGTGCACTACAATCTCAAGAAGTTTACCAAAAACTTATTTACCGTGTTACTGTATCCACTCACTTTGTTTTTGTCCAATATTTGCAACACCCTAACTGCAGCACATCGCTCTGATGTAAGCAGTCGCCCTAATCCACAATGTTATATATATATCTATCTCATTTGTTTACCCAAAGTTGAATGATCATTTCAACCTTTGTTAATCTGATTGCATAACAAACTACAGCAGCCTTAAATAACCAAGCTGCTCTCTCCAGCGCGGATTAGTCGAAATCACTCATTTCAGCACCCCGCTGCTTTTGAAAAACAAAATGAAACAGATAATAGAGAAAGAAGAAGATAGAAGCACCTGGCCACTGCCTTCACGGCCGACTAGCGTACAAGACATATCGCAGCATGCAGATGCAATGTAGTAACTTCACACCTGGTGCAGGCTGCGAGCACAAGGTAAAGCGAAACGTTTTCAACCGCTGAACAATATTGCGCAATTAAAGCACATTCTGCTAGATCTTATTCACAGCTCCGGCGCAGGCTATTAAGCAAACTATACAGCATGGATTTTCAAAACAAGTAATTGCACGTATATAAACAAAGGGCATAATTTACATGGCAGATCCCATAAAAGCTTATCTACCACATGACGTCACACCCATAAATTACAACTTAAAGTACCAGTGCCAAACTGCTCCTGTCCTCCCACCCCAAAACGAACATGATTAATATCAAACACTGCTCATCCATGCCTGCGCCTCTTGCAAATAAACACACATGAAGTACCTCGCAAGACAGAGTAGTATTTAAAGATTCTTCAGACAATGAGAAGATTCATAATTATTATTGTACTGCATCATCACAAGGTCTTAAAACAAATGGAAGCTGCCTCATCATACAACACTTAAGATAATATAAGGTTAAACGACATCAAACAGTATCGGTGCATTCCACTTGTGCCAAAGGGCAAACACCTCCAGCCAGATCTTCAGAAACACGTAGCCTTACAGCTATTAACAAACAGCAAGTTAGAGAAGCAAAACCAAAACACACGTATTTCTTTGAGCAGACTCAGGACCAGAATTCTTCCACTGAAACCGAACCAACCACGGCATGGGGAAGGTGAAGGGCAGGTGAACGGGCAATCAAATAAGGTGAGGAACGTGTTTTGGCATCCCTCAGCTTTAGTTCACCAGTCCACGATCAGCTCACCAGAAATCAAGAGGCAGTATCAGGGGCTAATACAACACCGCCTATTGATCGCAGCCAGCTTTCTACAGCACACAACAAAATTCATCCTCCTGACTGATACCCATGGCAGCAGCCTCATTGCAGAAGTTAGACAAGGCAGGCATCAGCGAACGACTCTCTAACCAACACATATCTGAATACCTTGGTAAGGGAAAGCAAGCTAAGTGTCTCTGCTCCTGGCACAAATATCTGCTCCTCCGAGTCCGCAGTCACCCACGAATCTGTAACAATTATCCCAGTGCCCCTACGATCTGCCTGCGCCGGGGGACTACCTACACAGCAGGCCCAGCACCGGGGAAGAAAGAGGCTCCACCGAGTCTGTCCACGCCAGCTGGGTCTGTGCCGTCTCCATCACGCTCAGCCCGCACCGAATTCACCATTTCTGCGTGTTATTACGAATCTGACATCACAGCAGTGCAAGCCCAGTCTGACATCTACAGTTAACTCGGTGATGGTGTAAGTGCCGCCTGGCTTACAGGCATTTGGTGTTGCAATACGCTTGCTGCTGAACCCTTGAAAGAGAAGATACAGATACATATAAAATCTGCTACAGAAAGCCTCGCAGGGACTTGTTTCTTCTCCGTGTGAGGCCGGCAGACCTGCAGCGAGCTTCCTCCCTCCTGCGAGCGGAGCGAAATGCAGCAAGAGACATTTCCACACACCCCCGCCACCCCCCCACACCCCCCCCTCACACCCCTCCCGAGCCGCGGCAACGCCGGCACCCCCCAAAGCAAACAGATGCCGTTCAAACCCCGGGCTGCCTGCCCGGCTGGGGAAACCTTGCCCACCCTGCAGCCATTTCGCCTCCAAGCCGCGACCCCCCCGTCCGTCCCCCCCCCCCAGCCCCGGGGTCTGGCAGCACTTGGCGAACTGCGGAGGAAGGCGCCCGCTCCCCGTACAAAGCCCGGCGGGGTCATGAATAAAACATCGCCCGGAGGAGGCGCGGGGGGGTGGGGATCGGGATACGGAGAAATCAGGGAATAAAAAGGCCCCGCGGCGGCCGGGGACGCGGCGGCGGGCACGGCCCCGCTGTGCTGGGGGGGGGGGGGGGAACCGGCCCTCAACCCCGGCCCGGAGCGGGGCCCCAGCCCGCCCGCCGCCGGCCCAGGCCTCCGCGAGGGAAGCGGCGCCCCCCGGCCCCCGCCTGCCCCCCGCCGCCCCCCGGGGGACGCTCACCTCCGGAGCCGCCGCTCGGAGCGGCTCCCCCGCCGCGGAGGGCCGCCGGCAGCGCCGGGCGCGGCTCGGGGCCCGGCTGGAGAGGACCGGGAGGCGCGGGGGATCGGGCGGCTCCAACTCAAGTGTGCGAGCGCGGCAGCGGCGGCGGCGGCGGCGGGCGGCAGCCGGGCGCGGAGCGGCCTCTCCGGGGAGCCGGGGCGGGCCGAGGCGGGGAAGGGGCGGCGCGGAGCCGGGGGCGCGCCCGGCCGTCACGGCGGGGAGGCGGTGAGAGGCCGCGGAGGAGGAGCCTCCGCTGCACCGCCCGCCCCTCTCGCCGCCGGGACCGAACCCCGGGCCCGTCCGGGGGCCGCTCCCCGCCCGCAGCCCCGCTCCTCCGGGTGAGGGCCCGAGCGGCGCCCACAGCCGCCCTGGGCGCGGGGCCGGGGCCTGCGCGGCGGCCGCGTCCCTGCCCGCCGCGGGGCCCGCTCGGGCCCTTCCCGCCGGGCTGTGGGGAGCCGCGGCCGCGGCGTTCCCTCGGTCCCGTCCCTTCCCGGCCGCCGCCGCCCGCCAGCCCGCCTCCGCTCCCCGGGTGGAGGGGCCGAGCCGCCCCGGGACACCCGCGGCCCGGCGGCGGGGGGGGGGGGGGCGCAGGCCTGCCCTGAGAGCGCGGCGCAGAACTGGGGGGGGGCAGCGGAGAAGACGGTTAAAAATAATAAGAGCGTGTCAATTAAAGCGAAGGGTCTCACAGCGGCCCGTGAAACGGTTGTAAATTAGTCTTAGAAACGGGCCCTTTCGAAGGCTTTGTTTCAAACACAGCTAACGGGCAAGGATAACACTGTGTCCTTTTTACAGTCGTTTTAGAAATCCCGAAAAAAAAAAAAAAAAAGTTGCCGCTACCCAATTTGTCCTTTTCCATTGACTGGATCATCAGCGCTGCGCCTTTTAATTACTTCACAGAAATCTTGTTTGCGCGCAGGGGTGGAAAAAGTGCAGGGGTAGGAGTTTTTCAAGTCAAGCTGTCATTAATACGCTGTCTGGTTTTCAGGGCGGTGTTTGTGTGAGCAGTTCAGGACAACGGTGAGCACAAGGACATTCCTGCTCCCTCCCCTAAAGGTCTGTGCCCACCTCGGTGGGGGGGCTGTCCTATCCTGGGGGAGGCTCAGCACCCACCGGAGAGCACCTCCAGCACCCACGGGCCGCCGTGCCTCAGGGCAGGAGGCTGAGTACCTCGAGGTGGGAGAACAGAGAACACCAGGTAAGGTCAGAGATGCAAAAACAGGGCCCTGTGCCTTTGGTGTCCGTCTCCCACTCAGCAATGGGACAACAGAGTGGTTCTTCACCGTATCCTGGAAGTTTTTTTTTCCCAATAACGCAATGCGTATCTGCTTTATTGCAGCACGAGCCCAAGTTGTCACAGGCAAACCTGGTTTTGTATTCACAGAGGCATAGTTTTTCATGAAAATGACTGTTGACTGAAAAAAAAATGGAGGTTGAGGTGAAGCTTCTTTGAAGATCTGGTTATAAAAGCTTTCTCAGATTGTTTCTGCCAGGAAGTGCAACCATGTAGAAAGAGTCCAGCAAGCCTATATGCTTTTCATCACCTACAGTTTTATTATCTTTCAATAATCCAGGCAGATAGGTTTTCATCTAAGAACCTTTTTCATTCACCATTATGAAAATGTTAAAATAAATAACAGTTTGTTTGCCAAATACTTGCAGGATCCTATTTGCAGTCATTTCTACCTTCATCTTTCTAGCAATCTAATTATTTTTCTTTGCATCGGAAATCACTACCAGAAAGGTGGACATAAACAACATCAAGAGATTCCAAAAGAGCAGCTCTAGGTTGACAACTTTGAAGTCAGCCAACTTTGTTTTTCACCCTTTTCACTGGAGAGAGCCTGATGCTGTTTCCAAAGACACATGGAGCTTTTACAGTGAAAAATACGTGATTGCTATGCTGCTATAAACTGTGCTTCCAATAAAACCGACCATAAAAGAACAGCATAAAGCAAACATATTTTGTTTAGCCTCCACAAACCAACCTCCGTGACGTTTTCCTTGTGATGTGTGCAGCTAGTTAACATTCATAATATAATTATTTACATGTAAATCTGCTTCCTTATGCACAGTTTTGTTGATCGAGTCTTTGTCTACCACTCTCATGGAGTCAAAGATACAACTAAAAGCAGAAAATATTTATTTCCCTGATTTCTCATGTTTGTTTTATTGATTTCTGAGAAGAGACATTGCATACTGAAGAGTTATTTTTAGAAGGTGGAAATCGATAAATAGTGTAAGTGATTTCTGATACCCAGGACGTATTTGGTACTAAGCATAGCCCACGTCGGCTGAGCCTGATGCCCTGTCCTTGCCTAGTGGTGCCCAAACCAGGTATTAGTTCATGACCCCAAGAACAAATTATTGTTTTAATACCAAAATCAAGGGCTGGGAGTTGTTCCTGCAAGAAGATGACAGCTTTTATCCTGACTTTTTCATGGAGTACAAAAGGAATTGTCTTTCCCAATTAAGTTCTCTTGCTACTGTGGGAATGAATTGACTTGGATCTGGGGAAGCCATGGACTAAATAAAGAGTAGCCAGAGACAGTATTTGCAAAGACAAAATTATTATTATAAGAAAAAGAAAAAACACACAAGACCCTCATTGGAAGGGAGAAGGATGAGGACAGAAATGAGTATCGAGAGAGTCAGTGGCTCCAGAGATTGCACTTGGCTGTCTTCTTTTAAAAGAAGCTCCACCTCCGGGCCAAATTCTGCCATGCTAAATTTTTGGACCCTTTCTTGTCTAAGGCAATAGCTTGTGTGCCATTGAAACCTGCAGGCTTATGGTCAGAGAGCCCTCTCCAAGCAGGTCTACTTCTGGCATCAGGAGGAGGTTCCTTCACGTTAACCCCGACACAGCCACGCACTAGATGGAGCAGAGAGAGTGACGTGTGCAATTAATTTCCAGTGATGCCATCAGGCTTTAAAGCTGGTGAGTTGGTGTCTCAAAGTCTGAAATTTTGCACTATGAGAGGTTGTTTGTTGGCTTGATCTCTACGCGTTGTTTCTGTTCTGATGAATCTGTTTGATAAGACCATGATTTTTGCCCAGGCTGATGTATATTATTTCCAATGTGGATGCAATCGTAGTGGGAGTATGGACTTGTTTTCTCATGCCTGTACTCACATTATACTGTCATAGTGTACTTAACATTCACAGAAGAGCCTTTTCAGTGCAGTAACACTGACTACATAGGGAGGGTTAAAAGTGTTACAGCTGGTGTCTGTGTAGAATAAGCCTTGAAGATGCGAAATGTAAAAGGGAGCACTGGAAACAGCAAGGCTCTTAAGAGAGCACTTAAAACAGTGGTGTAGAAATATCAATTTGGCCTGTTTATGCAAAAAAAAAAAAAGGTTATTTGGCTTATAAGTCATCAGACTACTGCAGTGAAATCTCTGTATGTGTGTGTGCCACGCATGTTGCCTAAGTTATAATAATACAACAATTCTTGTAGGGATCTACCTACCTTCTTTTCTCCTAAAAATGTGAATACAGTTCATTCATCTATGCCAAAGGTATGCGTATTCTACCTGTGTCCTACTGGTTACTGTAAAAATAAACCATTACTTTAATCAGGTAGTAGTTATCAGCACAACAACTGTGTGTTCCAAGCCTGAAAATTGTTGCAAATTCCTAAGTTATCCTGTTTTATTTTCTGAAAGGTGCTGGTAATTTGCTGATACTTTAATGAAGCTCTACATTTCGGAAATGGGAGAAATTAGAGAACTCATAGCTCGGCTTACAGATAAATAGGTGAAATTGCTGCACATTTTTCCCAATTAACATGAGCTCAGAAAAAAACTAAAATGCTGCACAAACTGCTGCCAGGAACAGTTTAAAGATTCTGATGAATTGATATCATCTAGACCCTGCCCGGGAGATGCTAACGTAAACTCCACAATGCCAAATTCATTTCCCTTTGAGAATAATAGTTCTAAAACATTGAAATGTTTCCTAAATGTGCTGATATTCAAAGGTCTTTGTAGACATCATCTGTGGGGTTGGAAAGTGCAGTCACTGTGAAAGGACTCTGGCAGCCAGTGTGATGAAGCCCTGACTCCATCCCCAAGGACTGGAGGAGAACTGGAGTCAGGCTCTCATGGACCGGATAGCTGGTGCTGCTGGATAAAGAAGAGAGGGCACAGAAAGGCACAAGCTCTGTAGATTCAGTTTCCTCACATAGATTTTCCATGTCCCGTAAAATTTGACGATAACTTAGGCATTTGCAACAATTTTCAGGCTTGGAACACACAGTTGAAGATACCAAAATTTTTTACAAGACGGCAAACAGGCTGAGGTGGGTTTGATGCTGTAAATCAACAAGCTGCTCTTTGAGCTGTTCTGCTGCTTGACAAGCAATACAGGAACAGAAGTGTGAACTTCCCAGCTCCTTTTTAATGGTGCATTAACATCAAAGTCTAGCTTTACATACTTAAATGATTACAAATTAGTGGATGTTTGTTTTGCACAGTCTGGCCCTGCTCCTTGCATTCACTGTCATTATTAAAATGGAAATGGTGTGACTCTGCAATAAAGAAAAAAATGGATCGCAAATTCTTGGCATATCAGAGAATGCATTTTAACCAATAAATAATTATCTTAGAATAAATAATGCCCTTGGAAACATGAACTGCTCTCATTCACCTCACTGAGCAGTACACCTGTTCAGAGGGCAAAAAGGAGTCTGAAGTATATAAAAAGAGTCAAAGATTAATCTGCATTACTTAAACTGCATAAATCGCCTGAATTTTCTTTTTCACATTTTCATCATCACAGAATAGTACCTACATTAAAAACCTGCGACAGAAAGCAAGCCCAGCTGTAGGAGAAACCTACAGATACCCCTGGGAATTTTCAGACAATCTTTACTGATCCCAGTTCTATATGCAATGTTTGTTTATTTACTCTTCAGATTAAATTATTCTCTTTATATCCGAGCTTGCAATTAGGCAAGATAAGACAAAATAGGTAGATAAGCCCTCAGATAAGCCATGCACATTTTGGATGCTGTACAAACAAGAATAAAAGATCCATGTCAGAGCATCCAATTCTGAGGTCCTAATTCCAGATTAATGACTTCACAAAGCTGTCTCTTAATTTCAGTCAAAGGCAGAGAGAGTAAAGAATAATCAGGAACTTTAGACTTTAGTTGTTCCACATTTGGAAGCAACACAGATACTGCTAAAGTTAATACAGTTTCTTATAATAATAATAAAGTTTCTTAGCCTAAAATATGTTTTGCGCTGGGGCTGGAGTTGTAGGCCATGTGCCTGTACTATAATAAGATAAACCAACCAAGACTGACTTGATTTGTGCGCCTGGGGGCACAATTTGTCAGAAACCCCCACCATTTGCTATACTACTTCTCTAGCAAGGCAATATGACAACACAGGAAATTAGTGGCAAGCGAGGACTGGGTACTGTGATCCAGTTTGGGTCACCAGCAAAACATCCCTTTGACTTTCATGGTGCAGAACTGGATCCAAAGCACACGCTGAGTTATGCGCGTTACTGGGTTAGCATCAAACAGCCAAGAACATTTTCTTCTAGTCTACACTTGTTTCTCAGTACCAGTTAGGCTAGCATGACTTTCTGTTTAAGCCTCTCAAGCTTTAACACAGCTCATTTTGACACTAAATTATATAGAGAGCACTTAGGTGAGCAGCTGTACCTCCTCCTTTGGAAAGGTGGCCATCTCCTGTTGGGAGCATTGAGGGACGCTGCTCACTAGTGATTTCTTCTTCTGGCACGGGTGTTTGCAAAGCACAGAACCACTCCCACTCCTCACCTCCACCAGGAATATACAGTTTTAAGTCAGAGCACAGTTTTAAGTTAGGATTTTAAGTTAAGTTAGAAAAAAGGGAGATTGTCCCACACAGAGACCCTCCATACACCAATACTTTGGGGTCTGCACTACCAGCTCATACAGGCTCTTGATGACTACAGACCACATCCATTTGGATGTCCTATTGTGGCAAATGCCTCAAAGGAGGCTGCCAAGACCTTGGCTCAAATGGGAGGGGTTATTGCGAAGACACCCTTCATACATGGTACTTTATGTTGAATTTCGCTGCCCGGGTATTTGGGAAAGGATTGGGTTGGTGTGATGGCAGATAAGAGTTGCTATGTCATGGTTCCTTGGCAGAGTGGCTGTAAGACAATAGTAGCAGCTTACCTGTTATGATAAGATCTTAACTGCCAATGTTGAATATTGAGACGACTACATTAGGAGATAAGCATTGTTAAATTTTAAGTAAATCAGTTTTTCAGGGGCCCATAAAAATACTGTTTGCAAGAACATAAAGCAAAAACTGGTGGCTATAACAGTAATGAAGAATTAGGGGATTTTTCATGTATTCTAATGGACCAGAAAAAAAAAAAAAAAAGAGATTCCAAGTTCATAACTAGTTGAAGAATTGGTTCGAACAGTAAAAGCTGGCATGGGTGAAGTCATCATTTCTGTTCTACCCAAGCCATTTATCAGCATTGCAGCAAGCCACTGTGCACCATGTGCAAAGTTAAACCCGAACACTGGTTTTATTAAATCAAGGTCTCGGGTCTCAACATCTCAGATAGGCAAACAGTGATTCAGTAAGTAAGTAGCCTAAAGCACAGAGTGGGCCTGAGAAGCAAAGCTACAAGGCATGGCTAAGAGGCCATGTTTTAACTGCCAGCACAACTTCCTTCTTTTCAGGTACTGGAAGTGGACATTAAAAAGAAATTTATAAATGGATTTGTCTGCATCACTTTTCATACCAGAAAGGAGAATACACTGACTTGAGAATCCTGCTGTCCATATGGGATTGAAGGTCTATTTCATTGTGCAACATTGTGTGTTATTCCCTTTTAATTTCCAAGCTGAGGAAATAAAGAAAAAATATTCTTTGTCATTATGCCGCTATTATGGCAGAGAATTTAATTGCATTCAAATCAAGGCAAAGTTATATTCCCTTAGAAATTGTAACTTGGTCCAAAACACTGAGCTCTTTTGGAGTGATTGTTGCTACGCACCTTTACAGAAAACATTAAACTAATAGAAAGTGTGTATTATAGTTGATAAGGGAACTATTACATTGAATTTCACAACTTGTATGGATATGTGATTAATCACAAACGCATTTTTATTGTAACATTTATGTATAGGTTATGATACGGAGCTGTAGGGTAGGATTTGTCTGCCTTATCCAAGGCATCTCAGAGTTAGATGTCCACGCTACAGCTAGTCATCCATGGGTGGCTCCTTTTAAAGTCAGTGGAGAGAAATAAGGACCTCCAAAGGCTGATTTATCTTAAGATGAAATGAATGACCCCCTGGAGGCTTGTGTTTTGCTACAATAACTAGCATGAGCAGAGGCACCTAAGTTCTGATGCCTAAACCATGTGAAGTGAATCCATCCTCAGGGGGCAATTTGATGATCTTTAGGAAGGCAATCATTCCATCATCATTATTGGGATCTTTCCCTCAATAAAATGTAAAAAGTTTCCCCTTTCTTGCTTGCCTGCTTTGTTAGTGTCTATTTGTCCATCCTCCTCCAGAACTGTCATTGTTCAACCCGGAGATTATGTGGAAATGCTACCACTTCAGCAGTAATTACTCAAAGAACTGGTTTCAGTTCATTATCAAAACAAACTCCCTTGCTCCCTAGGCTGCTCAAAAGTTTCCCTCTTGGAGGAAGAAGAAAAAAAGTTAGTAGAAGGAAAGATGTTCCTTCCAAAAAGGCGGGGAGGATATTGCCAGCAGTCTTGTCTCAATCATCTCTGTAGCTGAGAGTCAGAAAGAGGAATTAGGATAGCAATTGGAGAAATTAAAAGGCAGGTATCTGAGACTAGGCTTTGAAAAAATATGCAGGAAAGTCATAATAGACGCTCATGGTGATTAAAAATTGAAAATTACTTAGGAGTTCACTCTCGGTAAGTTTAGTTTGTTTTGAGGCCAAATAAGAATTAGTGTTTCCATTGAACTGTGTTAAAATATGACACATAGTTTGGGTGTTATTTATGCATGTTTAAGCAGAATGAAAAAATAGGCTTTCTGTCATTTTGAGCTAATGTCCAACCGGTGGGGACTCTTTTGGATCTAGAAATTCAGATTCAATGTCCAGCTCAAAAACTTATACATCCCAGTGAGAGGCTGTGGCGGGGCTCATCTTTGATTAAAAATGGCATGAAAACATTCTGGCCGCTCTCAAACCGGTGAAGGGCAGTACCAAAACGTACTTCTGTCTTATTTGTTTTCACAAACTTCAATTATATTTCTTTTTTTGAAGTCCGAAGACCTCTATGAAGCAGGGTGGGTGCCCAGTCTTCTCACCAGCTTCTTCTGTTACTGAACAACAAGGCCAGGTGAGGGGAAAGCCAAGTTAGGTCCACAGGCTGATGTGGGGAAGGTTGAAGGTCTTGCCCAGTCTTTCCTGACTGTTTTGGTATGACCTCTCTCTCAAGGACCACACAGAAGATTGACTGGTGTCCCTTGTTCTCATGCAGGATGCCAAATGGATTGAGTATGGTGCCCACCTCCTGTCCTCCTCCATCACAAAAAAAAAAGTCTAAATTTGGACCTCTGTGAGGAGGAGAGATGAAAGTCTGCACGTGGGTGAACTTGTGCCTTTTGTGGCAAAAAGACAGTGTACAGCCAGAAGAATGTCTGTCACCAGTGGCCATGGGGAATGGAAGGGAATCTGACCTTAGGAAAAAAAAAGAGGCGTTTCTTCCACAGTCTAAGCCTGTGTAGATCTAACAGTAGATGTTATTGTTGTTTTGCAAAACCAGCTGAGGGTCACTAACAGCTTCCTCGAATTGCTGAGCCACGGCGGAGGCAGGAGTCAGGCACATGACTATGTGAAGCGTGTGATATTAATACCCACCCAGGTGATCAAGCTAAATATAGAGATAATGCAGCCTTCTCTGGGCAGGGGGTAAGACATGAAAGTCTTACCAACAGCGATATAGGAGAAGAAAGGAAAGCTGCAACCTTTCTGCATCAGCTCCAACAACATCTGCAGCCTGCTGCTGGTGGGATGGGGTGCTCCAGGCTTCAAAAAATAAGGAGGCATCTGTACTAAGGTGAGTACTGCCCTGGGAGTCTGAAGAAACTATAAGCCAAACTAAATATTAACCTACCTCCGAGCATTGTAGCAGTGTAATTTTTTACGATGTACTACACCTGAGATGGTGCAAACATCTGTTACTGGGTTTGTTGTTTGTTTTGTGTCTGTGTCTGTGTGTGTATACACTCTTCAGAGAAGAGAGAGGGAAAGAACTGCCAGTCTCTGAAGTTCACTGTGACTCAGAGGTCCAGGTGTGATCCTAAAGAAAAGCTGGATTGAACCAGATTGAAAGAAAACGCTTTAAAGATACTTAAACAAGCCTCTGTTAATGTTCAGAGGTGGAGCGCTTCAAATGGAGTTTTTAAACCTTGCTTTTCACCGTCTGTGCAACGGTAAAGGAAGATTTCCCAGCTTCGCACAGCTACGATAAAGAAATACAAAGCGTTATTTCCTCCCTCGGCTGCCATGGGGCTGTGCTCTCCCCCATGAGCTGCTGTCGGTAGTTCAAAGGTGTGGAGCAAACCCAAACCTCCAGCTTGCACAATTTGTGACTTCTACTGTTGACCAAAAAAGGGGAAGGTGGTTCTCAGTACCTGATGTTCATCCAGCAAAGCCTTTCAAAACTGAAAGAACATTGTGCCATCAGCTTTGTTCAAAACCTTTCTCATGGTCCCTGCACCTCTCCGTAACTCCTCTCCCCAGATATGTTTGAACGGTCTCAAAAATCTGATTAAATCTGAAATTTAAGGATTGGCTGAAAACAGCGTGTCTGAAGGTATGTGTCAGCAGTGGGCCTCGATGGTCGCTCGGCCGTGATGTTGTGTGGTCTGAATGGATGTCATCCTGTCTTCAAATGTCTTCTTTATGTCTACTCCACAGCAGGCTCCGAGGTGTCTGGATGAGCAAGATCAGATATTTTATTAGCTCGTTTAATGCAATGAAGGTGGAGGAAAAAGGCTGACCTATTTGTATTCTTTAGCAGATGCCAACATTTGTGACTTTGGCTGCAGGTGGAGCAGTTAAGTGAACAAAAAAACAGAGTAGCTAAGAGACTGAGCAGATCCCAGTTATCAGGAAGCAGAAGATGAGGGTTTTTCTGTTTTCCGTTTCAATGAGGACCAAATTAGGCTCCTAAATGTCCTAACACACGTCCTGATAACTGGGGAATGAGACTACTCAACTCATCTCTGCAGCCACCTGTGCTCCTGCACTTCCTTTCAGAAAATAGCTACCTCCATTAACCTTATTCCATTTAAATGAATTAAGTGTTATCTGTATTTTCTATCCTGTGACCAGAAGGGAGACTGAACTCCATACATAAGCTCATTCTATATTTGTGTGTACAACTAAAGAAGTACTGGAGGAGGTCCATCCTCGCCCAACTCCATGGTGGTAGGGAGAAATTTAGCACAATAACTCCTGAGACTGCGTGGGAACATCCTCTTCCCTGCTGGGCACTGAAGGTGGTGTTTCTGTGGTTCAAATTAGGATTAGGGCTTCTTTGAATGCGACTAACCATTTGCAAAATACAAGGAGCCTGCTTTTCACTTGGCATGATGGGGACTGCGAGTTGAGGGTCAGCTTTGGGGTCCCACCTGGGCTGTGTGCTGGGCTTGCATCAACTTCAGCCATTCGGTTTCTCAGTCCTCAATGAAACAGGAATAAATTCTTCTTGGTTCCTCACCCAAATGGTGCAAAGTTTTATTTTGCTCTATTTGAACAGCACTTTGAAGATACAAATCCCTAGCATTACGATTTGTTTCAACATGCATGTCCTGCTAGTAAAGTGCCGTGTAAAAGCCCAGCTCTCATCTCAGCCACAATGGTATTAACAATAATGCAAATGATTCAGAAATGTGAGTGGTTCAGAGGCCATAAAAGATAGCAGATGTAAGCAAAGCCAACAAAAAAAGTCTGTGTACTACAAAGCTGTATTACACAAGACTCCCATAACAATATATGCAGAATATTATTTGTATTGTAGCAGAAGCAGTCAGTATCCTCTCCGGCAGAAAATCTCATGTAAATCAGAAAATCTTTTCCAAGATGTTCTATAAATACACAAACCTTGTGGGCTAGGGAATGAGTTGGAGACTATTACCCAATCTGCCCTGGAGCAGGCCAGGAAAGTAGATCTGCTGCTGAAAGAGAAACAATTTTCCAAGATTTATAGACTGTAAATATTTTATTTACCCTCTAAAGAAGGAGTCCATACTCGTAGCAAAGAATGTGTACAAAGTGTGTGCAGGGTTGGGTCTTCTTTGGTTTGGTGTGACTGTGAAAATAAATTAAAGCGTCCCTGGGAGCCAAGAGAGATCAGGTGCCTTTTGGTCCCATCCCATTCGTCACAGGGAGGTATGGTGAGGTTTCTCAGGCGCGTCTGCCCTGGGAGCGCTGCAATGTCCTCACCCACCTGTGACTGCACAGAGAGCTTTTCAGACCTTAGCTCTGAGCTGAGAAAATACAGATGAACCATGAATACAAAGCATTTCGATATCATTTTCAATTCACTAGCTAGTGTCCAGCATAAACAGGCAAGCTGTTTCTGCTTCCAGCTTTCTTATAATTGGGTCTAATCTAGCTGAGATATAGCACATCATTTCCAAATGCTCTGTACACTTTAAGCAGTGCATAAGGGTAATGAACAGGGGTTTTTTGGTATGTGCTTTCTCCAAGTCTCATTAGACGTAGCACTAATATTTACTTGTTTGCATTTCAAACGAAACAGAGTCTATTTAATAACATCAGTGATTTCGTCAATATCGGCACAGTCCGAGTGCCAAGTGGAGAGCTGGATGATGTTTTCATTAACCTCGGCACTCTATAGGGCTGCAGTTGTTCTCAGGAGACTGTTTTCTGTCACCGTAGTGTGACCAGAGCTGTGGAGAAAGAGCAGTTAGTAGGGCTGTCTGCTAAAATCTCAGCTTGGTTCCTGAATGAGGTGCTAAAAGTGACTCCAAGCTGTACTATTCATCACTATTGCCTCTGTCTCAGAAACCAGCTTGCCTGTGCTTGGTCCCTTAAGCATCTTCTCTTCCTCCTTCTGCTCTACCTGCTCAGGCTGAACCCCACAAATCCTCAAACTCATGTGGGAAACCTCAATTTTTGCCCCTTACCTGCTACACTAGCCCTGCCTGCGGAGCAGCTGATACTTGTTCATCACCATCTGCTTGATGTGACTGTAACTTGCCGTTCCTAAGATGTGGTTAGCTGGGAAGAGAAATGCAACACATTTATTTCTTCATTGCTACCCTTGTGAAAGCACACTGTGGATTATGTTGCTTACACGGTTTTCTGTCACCACAGTATTTTGCAGATAGCGGTGGATTTGTTCTTAAAATTGGTCCGAGGAAGGGAAGTGTACTGTTTCCCATGTTAGAGATGGAAAAGCTGAGGCAGGGAAGCAAAATGACTTGCTCAAGGAGTCTGTGGAGGAAGAGTGGGAGGGGAAATTCCATCTGCCAAAGAAGGAATTAATCCAGACTACAGGAAGCATGGGAGATGACTCAGTTGCAGATGATAAGAAGGTTGGAAGGCAAGTGAAAGCTGGCCTGAAATCTGGATGGATGCAAGAGAGAGAGGAACTAGATTTTCTGAAATTACTCACAAGAAAGTACCTGTACGTATGCAGCTGAAAGGAAAACCTGGGTCAGGCTAGGACTTATCTGACAAAAAATAAGGAGGCTGTGAATTACAAAGTCATCTCTACTTGGCTCAAACTTACTGCTAGGCAGCATGCTTGGAGTAGAGCTGCCCGCTTACAGGGAGTCTGAATTAAAATCTCTGAGCAAAACATCCTCTCTTGAATCAATAGTTCTGTTCACAGCAGAGGTTGCAAGACAGGGTCACGAGAAAGAAGTTGTTATTTTGCTACTGAAAATTCTCAGTTTCTAGCTAGTAGTCATCGCTGTTTTCTGCCTGTTGTAAGTTACTGTGCTTAAACTCATGTTACTTTACATATTTTAATATAATTATCTATAAAAGTGATGGCAAAATAGTCCTCCAGCATGCTCCTAAGAGCTTTTAATCATTCGGGTCTTTTGCATAATGATATGATGGCAGAGATTTAGGTTCTGAGAACTACAGAAGCAATTAGTCTATTCACATGAATTTAGTAAAGTTAATCTACACTGGGCCAAATCCATAAAGCAGTTTTTCACATCTAAGGTAGTTTTCAGGTAATTCCCAAGATGGTGATTGCAACTCTTAACTCCAAACTTTGTATTCAACCACCAGAACACACTTTTACCTCTGTATCATCTAATCTTTCGATAATATGCACATTGGTGTCAGCAGTGAAAAAACTATGTCTAAAACCAAGAATAAAGTGTGTCTTAGTGGAAGGACGAAAATTTCCTATCAGCGATGGCTTAACTCAGCAACTGTTATCTCACTGGGATCAGGATTTCATGGTGCTCATAATAAAGAAATAGTGCACTGTATGAGTAAAACTCCACGCTTGTATCTTCCAACATTGGAGGAAGTTACCCATGTCTTCCTTTTAACTGCTGATGGAGCAAATATGTTGATGCAGAGAAGTACCCAACGGTACAGTGACTCTACAGGAACAAGTCCAGCCCAGTGAAATGTGAGCCAGTATGTTCTCCTTGGGGACATTTCAGATAGCTCCTGTTTCTACATGGGCTACTGATTGTGAGCAGAGATAGCTTCACAGTAGCTTTTCTGAATCACAGAGGGCAAAGAGGAAGGCGAGTGTAAATCTTCAGGACAAGGGAACTGAGTCATCTGAGTTTGGAAAACATCTACGGCTCATTTGTAGGTCGAGGTTTGCAGGGAAGGTTGTTTGATTGACTCGAAGAACTTCCTTGTCAACCTTACAAATAGATCTAAACTACGTTATTTTTGTGCTGTAAGGTGGCTGCCTGTGTTTCTAGAGGTCATATTTGTACACATCTTGGTGCCGCAGTGTGCTGCTGTTACTTATCTTCAGCTAAAGATGAAAACTTGCCTCCCTTGTCTTCATGAGACTGTACCTCTTCTGGGCCAGCCCAGACGTTTCCTGAGCACTCTCAGTTATTGTCCCCTGTGTGCCCTGGCATCTCCCATGACCACTGCCCAGGAATGAGGATTGAAATGTGCTGTCTAAATAAACACAGTATTTCTACTTGATGTGAAGCAACTGTCCTTCCTGGTATTCACAGCTTCCTGACAGAGGCATTGACTGATTTTATTAACAAAAATAACCCTCCCCTTTTGGAGTCAGTTTTACCTCAGCCCTACCACAAAATTTCCTTGGGCTGCCAGTGGCAGGTGAAAGAAACTTCTAGAAAGAAAGACCCAATAAAATATAGGTAAAATGTAGCTCTAAAGGATGTAATATTTTAGATGAAAGGCATCCTTCAAAGCAGTCCTGTGTATAGCGAACATGATGCCTTCGAAGCTGGCAAGTGCCCAAACCAGCTTCAGCATTCAGACAACTGAACATCCCTCTTTGAAACCTGATGGTGGGACAAATTGATGCAAAGATAAAAAAATTTATTTGCAAAGGAAAGACAGACTGGCAGATATACACATTTTGAGACCTGATGAAAGAATCTCTTCGCAACATTATATATTGAATTACCTTTATGGCTTAATCGTGCAAAACAAGTCTTGAATGATGTTATAAATGTCCCAGTGTATTTGTAGTCCCTCACTAAATGACCTGTTGGGTTAATTGCAAGTCTGCCACCAAAATTAAATGTTTTAATACAGTTTACCTCCTTTAGTCCTTAGGGCCACAATACCACTTTTATCCCAAGGCATTGTTAGCAGCACCCTGACCTTGGTTTACAAGCAGTTAAAATAAAATTTTGATCTGAGCATGACAAAATCCTGCTCTCTCCTGCATCTAGGTGAGCTGTAATTCCCACCTCTTCACACTGACCTTCGTGTCAGAGCTGAACAGCAAATGTGGGATGAGCACTGGGCAGGCGATGGACCTTCATTAGGGTGATGGTGCAGACAGTAATCTAATTGCCTAATTTAAATATCTGCATCAGAAAGCTGTTTTGCCTTGGCTCTACTTAAGTCAATGGAGCCTAATTCACGTGTGGTTCAGTCCAGAAAAGCTGTACTCTCTGGTGAAGACTTTTTTTTTTTAGCATCTCCTAAGGCACCAAAGCTGGGTACATGAAAGCAGGCAGCCGGAATAACCTCCCACAGGGAAATAGGCACCTTGCACCAAGGAAAAATATTATGACAACAGCCTCCCATGAAAGGACAGGGGATGGGAGCTCTGCTTGTCAGATGGGTTCATCCCACAGGAATGAGGCATGAGAAGATGGAGAAGTCAGTGAAAACAGAGGAAGAGGTTTTAGAAGGCGACACATGGCCAAGAATGGGGTAAGGGAGCTGAGAACTAGCTTAATAACTGGGAATTTATTAGTTTTAAAAGCAAAAAGTCCTGTGGATTCACTCCTCAGCCCTCACTGAGTGTCCCACTGCACTTCCACACAGGACTTGTGACAGGCTGGAGGAGCCCGTACGGTACCACGCAAGTGCGGTGAGGTGGGGTCCAAACCTACCTGTCAGCTATTGCTTTTTAATCCAATGCTGCAGCAATTCCTTACTGGGAAGAAAAGAAAGTGGGTGAGTGAAAATGCCCTTTTGTTGGTAATTTTATGTTCCGAAGCTCAGCTTATGGATAAAAGGGTCATCTAGGGGTAGAAGAGAAAATGCAACTGGTAGTTTGACCTTTTATTGAATATAGTGGAGAGGTGATATGGGATGTGGTACTTCAGAAGAGCAAACCAACACATTAGGCACCAAAGAAGATAGCACTGAAAGTACCTCTGATGCACCTAGGATGCAACTCTGGGTGTGTTTAATACACGAGTGGGGAATAAGGGATCGCAGTCTGCTTTGGGGAGAGGCAGTAAATACAACAGGGACAGTCTGTATGAGCCTTCATAGACAGCCACAAACCCTCAGCATGGCAAGAGCAGTACCACCACTAAGCTTCCCAGCATCTCGTAGGTGATGACCCTGCTGTGAGCTCTCCCTGTGCCCAGAGGAGGCAAGGCTGGCTGGCTGGCAAGTCTGCCGTGGCAGCTGCACCTCCCTGGAAACCCCGGTTGGAATTTTTGCTTTCCGAGAGCAAAACCACACCGGAGTTATGACCTCATAGGAAGTCAAGTGAAAATAGACCCAGTTGTCAACAAGAAAATCAGATCTGGGAGGGAAGTGTGGTGAAGGTCAAAGCAGAAGGACGCTAGATAAATTCAGAACACACACAGTCTAACTATAAAGGTCTAAAAAAGTAAACTCCTTTGGGGCAAATGAGAAGAGATTTATAAATCTTCTCCTGATACACAGTAAAGAAGATTATATTCGAAGCAGCTTAATGTTACTTAAGGATGTGCCAACTTAAATCATACTCATTAACAACTCTTTATAACAGGCAAAGTCACATAGGTAGAGAACCAGGGAAGAGACCAGATTTTATGCTCAGCCCTGAAAAAAAAAGCAAAGAATAATAAAAACACTTTGGAAAGAGAAGGAACAATTTACCAGTTTGGACATAAGCAGACCTTTGTACCAGGTGTGCAGGGTCATCCTCTTTGGTCTGGTTTGTATTTCATTGTCTTATTTTCAAACTTCCTATCTGATAACATGTAAAGGAATATGTATTCTAGACAACTACCTCATTAGAGTAGATATTTGTTTCATAGAAAGCCGGATGTTTTCGATGACATGTAGGAATGCCATAGTTAAAAAGCATTAAAATAGCTACAACTTGCAGTGCATGTTAAAACAGAGGGAGCCTACACGGTACACTGTGCAGATAGCTGTGCTTCCTTCCAGTGGGCTGGAAATCATTGCTTGCTCTTCTTTGTTAAATGAAAAATGTGCTGTGTTAAAGATGTGATTTTGCATCTTACACAGTTTCATTTTCTCCATTGAAATAATGAAGAACAGACTTCCATTTTCAATAACATTTTCAGATGTTTTCTGGAATCTGAATCCTCCTCATTGCCCTCCCTCCATATCACTTTGGAAGGTGGCCGTTGGGGTTTGGGGCAGGGAAGGGATTGTTCAAAGCTCTTCCACAATGTCATGAGTAATTTAAAAAATGTCTTTTTCAAATCTCATAGAAAGTATTTCTGATTTAACTCTCAAATTTGAAACAACTGTTCGTTTACAAACTTCCGAGTGACTCCCACTGCAGAAATGTGGGAGGAGCAGCTCTTCAACATCATGGAGCACCATTTCAGAAGTGTTTAATGTTGTTAGAGGAGGAATCTTTCAAATTATAAGTGCCAAAGATAGTCATTTTCTGATTTATACTGTATACATAGATATGTATCACTCAAGTATGAGAACAGGGAAGTGCTGAAGCATCCCCTGTGTGAGGCAAAGATACAACTAACTTGCATTATTTTCTGTTCTCTGAAGATATAAAAGACAATATTGTGGCAAGGAGCAGCTCGTTGAATGTGTGTGACAATCAGAAGCTTGCCAAAAGCCTCTCAGAGACATGTTTAGTATTGTTAATTCTTGTGATCACATCAAGTTATTCATCTTTTATCAATTCAGATGGCTCTCCTTCTGGGGACAGCCCGTCTCTCAGATGACATTTGATGTGTACTGTGTTAGCATTGCTGCATCCCCAACAATGAAGCAAAGATAGATTACAGTAGATTAGATGAAGCATCAGAAAGATGTTGCTGCAGTGCCACTTGTCAACAGTGAGGGCCAGACTGGTGACCGCAATCGAAAAAAAATCAAAGACTTGGGAGAGAAAGAGAGCTGCAAGCTGAGAGCATCAGCCTGAGCAGCAGCTGCCTTCCGTTCTGGAGTACAGTGCTGGTATGCTGCACCAGCAAGACTCCCAGTCCCTTTAAAAAAGGACATCTGTGTCTCCAGATTAAAGATACATAGATGATGAAATATGCCATGACATGAGGCGTGTGCTCCGTCGTTCCTAGCTAGCAGGGGCATTAACCGAACTCATTTCCTCCTCCCTTTCGCAGGAGATCAGCAAAAGGGAAACAGCAGCTACTTGCTGGGGCCCAGGGGGAGGACGCGTCCCCAGGAAGACAGTGCTTTTTGGGGTGTGGTGTAGGGCTGGCATAGGATCCCGCTGTGGATGTTTACATCCCTTGCATCAACTTACCTTACTGTCTCGCTATACGCATTAACCCTTGAAAAGACAACCCTGCTGATTGCAACTGCTCTTGCTGCAGCCATTTAACTCTTTCGTATGGAACACAAAGAAGCTGTCTGGAAGTCTTCTGTAACTGTATCATTTTGTGTAATTGATTTTTTAGATATACTGGACTTACGTATAATGACAGCAGGCCTTTGAGCAAGGCCATCAAGAAATTAAAATGAGACACAGCCTTGGCAGCTTCTAGGACACAAATGGGGTATAGAGACAATTGAGGAGATTAGTGAGAAATGTAATTTTGTTCACATGGAAAAATGCTAAGGAGGAAGCAAAAGTTTTGAGGGGTAAGCAAACCACGCCAGAAATGAGTGTAGCTTCTACGTGCTGCTAGGGCTGATTTGTTTTCCTTTTGTTTTATGTGTCTTAGATAAAAAATCCAACTCTATAGAAGAAAGAATTTTCTACCATGAAGGTGGAGAAATATTGGCATAGGCTGCCCAGAGAGGTTGTAAAACCTCCATCTTTGGAGATAGCCAAAATTTGGGTGTACATGCTCCCAAGCAGCCTGCTGGAACTGGACCTGCCCTGATGAGGAGGTTGGAGTAGAGGAGCTCCAGAGGTCTTTCCAACCTATGCCATTCTATGCCAAAACTAATATGGTCTTTTTCCTTTGTGTACCAAATACTAGTAGAGGTGGATCTGTACAGTGTTTAGTGATATTACCTGTTAATATAACACTTTGAAAGGTCTCATCAACATCGCTTTCCATGTTATCTTTAATATAGTCTTAAAATAAGAGAAAATACTGCTATTCTGATTCAATATCAGCTAGGTGAGTAGATACACAGGTACATGCCCTAGCTGGAAGCCTTGATCAGAGCAGTTGCATGTACAAACATGGCCTGAGGAGCAGTTACTAGAGCGGTAACAGCAACTCTGATTCCAGCTCCCAGTTAAATTCTGAAACACAAACCTGCCAGCAGATGACATTAATTTGTTTAGGGGGATGTCATTATATCACATAGAGCAAACACGTGGATGCACGGTGTCAGGGGGACCCTGTAGGGCATCGTGGATGACGTGTACCTACAGCATGTGTATGGCTTCATGCTGGAGGAGGGGAAGATGATGAACATTTAACTCCGCTCAGCATTGCCATGCAGGACAGGATGTGAAGAAGGGTATGTTCCCCACTCAAATCAATGTAAAGCTTCTTTTTTATCTAGTCAAAATATAATTATAGAGATTGGAATTTGGCTTCAAAACCTGGGCTAGCCTGTCCACAAAAGGTGAAGTGAGCCAAGTTATTGAACCTTGGTCCTTGGAAGTGTCTTTGGGTTTTTACACCATAAGATTCTGAGGCTGCCCAGTCTCTTTTTGAAGGATGCCTTTATGATTAAGCTGAAAAGTTACGTGAATTTTTTAAAACTTTATCTGCTTATGCTTACATTCCTGTTAAGCCTAAAGTCAAACTGCTTCTACAGGAGTGACAGCTCCAATGTGAGTGAAAGGCCAAATGAAAATTATAGAGAGATCTCATTTGACAAGGCCACTTCAGACAAAAGAAATGTTAAACAAATAGCCTTACACAATGGGAAATGGTGAACTTCTGCTGAACCTTGCTGATGGCTGGATGCCAAAGGAAAGTCTGAAGCTACCCACATGTTCTCTTTTGGAAATCTCTCTGGTTTTAACGTCCAGCATTTGTATACCATTTTAAATGGAAAATGAAGAGTGTTTAATTATCTTTCCAGGGTATGACAGCTGATAGAAATTAAAATGTCTGCCCAGAGCTCCTATGTTTCACAGAGTGAAAAACCTGCATACTTGTAATTACTCAGATGATATAAACCTAGGTCATATTAAGCCTAAAAGATAAACAAGTGAGACTAGATGATTTTGCAACATAATGATGAAAACGTTCAGGTCTATTACCCTGGATGAGTGTTGCTTTTGGACTGCAATCCACTGCCACCAACAGTAAAAGTGGTCATGGTCTGGGTAACTTTTCAGAATTGTCTATTTGGCTAGCAATGCAAGGCAAGGGCTGTGGGTAGAAGCAATGTCTTTTCTTAGGGTAGATGGAGTTCGAAGAAGCTTTCTGGCTTTCAGGACCACAAGTCCTTCAAATTTTAATATAAAACTGCAATTTCTCTGCCTAATATAAACCAAATCCTGGCCAGGAATATGAACTCTGCCTGTCAGGAAAAGGCTCTAACATCCAACCACCTTGTCATTTCCTTCTGATATTCTGGATTAATTTTTTTTTTGTCCATTACAGAAAAGCTGCAGTCTAATATTTTAAATATTCTGATCATTGCTATCTGCAGTAACTGCAAAGAACAAATTACTGAAGGGATCCATCTCATAAAGTAAAATTAACTATTTGAAATGGAAAGCTGCCATCACAATCTGATGACACCAATTAAAGTTGCAGAAAATGCAGCTCAGTGTTTGAGGCAAAAGAAAGACAGAGCCTGGGCCAAGTTGTTTTAAGGTGTGTACCAGTCATTGTCCTTTTAACTCAAGATGGATCTGAGCTTTAAATGTGAGATTCAAAACCAAGTGTCCTGAGAGACTGGAAGGTGCTTAGGTGCAGGTTTCCATCCCATCCCAGCCCCCATTTTTAGTGAGAACATTTTGTTCTCCTGGTAGAAGAACGAGGGATGCCTCAAAAGGCTCAGAGCTTTGAGTCAAAGATGCTTCTAAGCCGTAGCTGGCTGGAGAATTTCACAGATTTGCTGAAATTACAACCCGTTTCTCCCCATCCCTCTTATATGATGCCTACAAGATGCTTGGCCATAGCTAGAGCTCAGGAGCCCTCAAACCGTGGCTTAATGGGCTAGGGAAGACAGACTAACTGCTTCCCAGTGCTCCCAGGCTTTTAGATGATCAGGTCTTCAGAGTGAGTTTTCTTTTTGGGATCCTGAGGACCTGCTACAAATCCAGCTACAGGTAAAAATTTCCCTGGTGAACTTGGTGGGTTTGACCTGTTCTGCTCAGAGGAATGTTTCTGCTCTCCTCACCTGGCACAAGTTCCTGAAGTGGAGTGGCTGATGACTTGGTTGCACTGGTGGCTTTAGGGGATGCCATTACATGATGGGACAGGGCTTGCTAGTCAGGGTACACAAGTGCCATTGCAAATCCTCCTATGTGAAATGCCTTTGAAATCCCCAGGAGATGCAATGTAAATCTAATAGAAATACTGATTATATGAAATTGGCTTGACCAGTAGTTCGTCTTCTGAGGAGATGTTGGCTAAAATTTCATCATCAAATAGCAAGGGGAGCAGAATGGGTCAGTCCTTCTCATTAAATCCTCCTTCACAGAGATGATTCGACCCCGAGGAGTTGTAAAAATAAATTGCGAAGCAGCTCAGCCTTTCACACGGGCCAGACTGCAGAGAGTGGCAGATATTTTAATGCAAGATATACCTGAATCCATAGACTTCTTGCAAGATAATTGCCCACCTCCCATAATTCAGCTGACACCAGCCGAACAGTTTCCAGTGCGGTGACATACTCACAGCTGTTTTCAGGAACAAATTATAAACATTTCTAGCTACAGGCTAAATACCACTTGGTTTGCCAAGTGCAGCTGAATGTAAGATGTATTTATGCTGAAGCAGGAAGACCCATGAACAACTCTCCCAGCTTTCTGTCCCTTTTCTCTGCAAAAACACTAATCCATGGCGCAAAAATTACTGCAGGAGCTAAGCTAAACACTATTTTTACTGTGTGAGAGCCTGTTACTTAGGTGCTGTCGTACTGTGATGAACGGTCATGGGCTCTTCCACTCCCTGGCCTCTCTGCCATTTACGGTGCTAAACAGGCTCAGCTAAAAGTAAAAAGCTTTGAGGCTGTTCTCTAGCTGCTAGCTTTAAATTTAGTCAAGTTAACGTACTGCTTCTCAGGCACTGTCTCCATTACAAAGATTGTATGTGCCACATCAGTCCTACCTGCTCCAGCCCATTAGCTTCAGCACCATTGAGAAGGTTTAGGGTAGGAGAAAATCCAGCTCGAGGTCTCCTGGCTGCCAACTGTTGCTGCTGGGTGTGCTGGGACAAGAAGGCAAAGTCGTGAAAGTCTCTGTTCTCTTCTCTTCAGGCAGAAAACAGCCATAAATTCACATGGATCACACCTGCTGAACGATAAGGTGGCTTTCGTCAGTGAAACCACTCTGGGAGCCAGGGTCAGGATATGGCTTTTCCCCACACTGTGGTCATGGCAAAGTCATAAACAGACCAGATCCTTACTGAACCCAACGCACCTGGACCGTCACTTGCAACTGAGGTTGTGACAGGGGTATGGGAAGAATGATTGCTGGCTCTAAAGCTTCAGTAAATTTGTATTTGCTATCATTGTCCAAAGGTTTCCACTCCACCTCTGAATGAGCAGGTGAGCAACATTTACTATGCGGAAATTTTTGTAACAAAGCTGAGTCCAAACACGTCCCTCCTGAGGAAAAAAAACGCTTCTTGATGTATAGACTATACTAGGATTGTTTTTTCCCTCTGGAATATGTTGGATAGGGAAAAAAATTCTGTTATCATGCCCAAAATGGATTTTCTACCTGAATTTCTGTGGCTGTTTTTTGATGGCTTTGTACAGTATGGTTTCAGGCATCAGTGTGGGAACTAGAGCAGTGTTGGGATCCAGTTTGGCTCTCAGTATCAGCAGGCTCGTTCTCCTGCTTTAGGGTGAGGTGGGCAAGAAATCTCTGAACATTTTATTTTTCTTCTGGTTGATAATCAAAGAACCCAAAATTATATCAGAATCACCTAAAACACAGATTTAAGCCAGCCAGATTTTAATCCTCTCCCAAAAAAAGGAGAAAAACAACCCCAAAACAACTGCTTGAAATTAAAAGAAAGACTATTATGAATTCCTACCAAAATAACAAAAAAAAAAAAATCCATGAATCATGTTTCATGAGGCCTGGTTTCCTGCAGACTCTCTTACATTACTACCCCTCTTGCACTGCCATAGCCCCTGGTCCAGCAAACCTCTTACAACGCACAATCACAGGACCTCCAGAGGCTAAGCTCTCTGCAAGACAGCTTCAGCTCTCCCCTCCACATCTCCTGGACCTTTCCTTTCACCAATTCCTCTCTCATGTCACCTGTGGCCGCCACAGCAACTGCATCTCTCTTCTTTTCCTTTAGTGTCACGCAGCCAGAAGACAGCACAAGCCGTTCCCTGGAGCGTTGTTCCTGTGGATTAGTTGGTGAGTACATCCATGGCCAGCAGCCTTTGCTGGAGGCAGGATCTAGGAAGCAAGTTCTCCCTGCCTTTCCCTTTGTGGCAGCATCAATAACATCACTTTTCCCTATGTGCTTCTCTATTTTTATGAAATTTAGAGGACTTTAATTTTTTTAAGACCTTTACTGCAGCTTGCTGGCTAGCTTGGGTTAAAGTTGATCACGGTCTGATGGTAACAGCCTCGTTTCCACAGGAAACCAGGCTAAAAGACTTCTCCTCGCCTGCACTTGGAAGCTGCCAGTTTGACAAGCTGCCAGAGTCTGCCTGACAAAAGCAGACCTCTCTGCGCTTCCTCCTGCAAAATACTTTCCCATGGAGCCTAAAGGTGAACTGCCAGGCCATTGATCTCACTGCAAACAAGGTATTGGCAGCAGTGGCAGGAGATCTCCGTGGGGACAAAGTGTCTGGGAATGACACACGCTGGCTGCTCGTTACATCAGTCTGGTACTAACTGGTCCCTAAATGAAGAGGAGTCACTGAAAGTGGATCACAGGCCATTTGACTTATTTTCATTAGTAGCTCTGAAAAAGTCACCCACTCAAAAGTTAGACAAGGCATGGCCTATCACAACTTGTATTTCAGCTTCAGCTCCCTTGCAAGTTCCTCCAGCTCTTGAACAGAACCCTTGCTTTAATCTTTAGAGGAGCACTTAATGCCAAGTCACACAGTAGCCTGCTTCTTCCTCGTTATTCAGTGACTGATCCTGTTTCTCTGTTTTCGGCACAGGATTGAAAGGCTGATGGGAGAAGGACCTATTCATTCCTGCACATGCTGGTGAGTGGCATGGCTCTGTCTGCTGCCTCGCGCTGCTCCAGCGTTATCCCTCACCACCCCTGCCAAGCTGGGGACTGGTGCTGTGACCATCCTGTGCACAGGGAACTAAAGACCCTAAAAGTAAAGGCACAGCTCTCTGTTGGTTTTGAATGTCCATCTGCTCTCCAGAGAGACCCTACACCCCTTGCAGCCACAGTGGCAGATCTCTCAGTGACTCAAGTTGCAGCTATGAATGATGAGCATTTCTGTAAGTCAGACGAGCAGGATCTCAAGCAGAAATCTGGGGAACCATTAGCCAGCAGCTGTCTCTGAGAACCGTGTTGTACGAAACCCAAGTAATCGTGGCAGTGGTGACAGCTGTGGACTTTCCATTGTCTGGACCACAAGGTCACCCCTTGCCTTCCTGTGGGCTCTGTCTCACCCTACAGCAAAGAGGAAGGGGCCCCACAGGACAGAGTTTCTATCCTCACACAGATCTTTTTACACCCAGTCTGACACAGAGCACATCCATACCATGCACTGCATGAAATGCTGCATGTGGGGGCAAAGCCGTTCATTTTTAAACCAGGAAATGTTCATAATTGACCTGACAGCCTGGCCCCACAAAGAGTTGTCCTGGCACCACCTGGGGACAAGAAACTGTGGCACAGAGGAAGTCCTTGACTAGCTGGTGACAGCAGAATTTGGGACCATTACCCATGTTTTGCAGCTGAAGCCAGTGGCATGTCAAACCACACGTTAACCACACATTCCTGAGGTCTGTCTGCTCAGGGGAAAAATGTGTGTGAGCCAGTGATCAACGGTTGAGAGAACCAATTTAAGTTGGATATGAAACTTTAATGAAGTGCTTGAATTTGCAAATCTAACGGCACCAGTTTAACACTGATGTCTGTAGGTGTTCAGGCTTTTTAAAAGGAAGCTGAGCTCCCCACTGTACCTTGAAACCCCACCCTGTGCTCATCAGAATCTACCTGGACCACCAACAAGGCTGAAATCCTTCAGTGTGCTGCCCAGGCCTCCACCATGTGTGCTTGCAGAGTCACTGGTCATGGTGGTTGTCTCTCGGAGGAGATGGATGGGCCACTTTGATTTTGACCCTCACAGCTGCTTGATGGCAGCAAAGTGATTAAAAGATGCAGTGAGGGGAACGTGCTCACGAAGATGTGGCCACAGCATGGGAACCAACAGTAGGAACGGGAGGTCTGTGTGAATTGTAGGGCTACTGGGATGATGGGGGCGTGGTGGGATAGCTTGCTCAACTGGAGGGTGGACAGCCTGGGAGGGGGAGTTGCTCTGTGTGAGATGGCAGAGGGAATGGATGGAGATACGGCCAGGGATGGGTGACGAGCCAGCTGAGGACTTGTGGGTCAGGGTTACTGAGCAGACCAGCACGGGTGATTTCATCACGGGAGTCAAAGGATTGTGATCAGCGGCACAAAGTCCAGCTGGACGCCAGTCACTAGTGGTGTACCCCGGGTGTCAATACTGCGACCAGTCCCACTTAACACCTTCCTTAATGACCTGAATGATGGGCCAGAGAGCACCCTCAGCAAGTGTGAAGATGACACAAAGCTGGGATGAGTGCCTGATGGACCAGATGGGTGTGCTGCCATCCAGAGGGACCTTGACAGGCTGGAGAAACAGTCTAGCAGAAACCGCAGGAAGTTCAACAAGAAGAAGAGCAAACACCTGCCCCTGGGGAGGAACAACCCCAGTCACCAGTATGTGCTGGGGGTCAACTGTCTGGAAAGCAGCTTAGCAGAATCCTTCCATGGCTTCCACATGCCGGCTGCGTTTTTCTCATTGAGCCCTGATGAGGGGAGCAAATGGGCGACCCACCTGCCCTGCGCCCCCACCAGAAACACCATGGCAGCTCTAACTGTGCGCAGATAACCGTGTGGATAGCTTAGATGTTACAGCAATTGTTTCAAGAACTTGAAATCTGTTGCGCTGTGGAAGGCACTCGGACTTCTGTTCAAGGGATGCAAATGGAAACCAACAGGAGCTTGTACATGATCTGATGCATAGCCTTCTTCTCTTACCTTGTACCTCCAAGTCATTTGCCTGTTTTAACCCACCAAGAGATGGGACCAGGGCCATGCACACTTTTTTTTTTTCCATGATGCCTGTCTGGGGCAGTGAAGTCACAACATTTTTTAACATTAGAAACAGAACAAGTTAATGACTGTGCCCAGAACCCTGGGGAGATCAATTTCTCAGTGTCTACAGAAGTCTGCAAAATGCCAAGGTTTCAACATTTTCTTATTGAAAGCTGGGACAGTGTGTGAGAACACGATGGAAATGGCTGGAGAACCTGACTGTTGTCAGACCCCAGTACAAAATGTGACTGAAGATATTTCAGTACATCCCAATATGCTCTTGTGACTCTGTCTGCAGAAAACTTCTTTGTCAGAAGAGGTGCTCAAGGAGCAGGATGGAGCAGAAGAGCGTCCCACTACTGATTTGCATCTGCCCGAATGCACAGATTTCTATAATTGTTCTTGTTAACCAAAACCTCACTCAGCAGGAGAGATTTTTAACTGCACCGATTAGTTTATTAAAGCTACAGTCCACATTAACCAACAGGGTTTATTCCTAACACGATGAAGAGATGCATGTGCAGACCTTTTCCCTTTATCACATGGAAGTGCCTAACCGACATGTAAGACAGAAATCTCATTTTTACATGACAGTCCCCCACTACCTGTGCAGTGCTGCCCTTCCCCCTGCCCTGGGTGGGCAGTGTCTGCCGGAGGAGCGAGGAGACGGGGTTGTGCATATTGAAGGGGCTGGTGGCACTGGGAACTGTCTGCAGCAGCAATTGGCAGGAGACAGGCTTTCTCCTGAATTATTCAGAGCTGTCAACTAGAAGTCAGTCTAGGGTGAGATGAGACCGCAGCATTCATTTTGGTTTAGTTTAGACTGAAGCCAAATTAGTGGTAAATTAATTTTCACTGTCCACACACAAACACAGCTCCTCTGGTATGTCAAGATCAACTTTATCATCTGCTGATACCTTCTCATCAAAAAAACACTTGACAAATTAGTTGCCAAAGGTCTCATCATACCGTAATACGGATATTACTAGTTGCCAAAGTCTGCGTGCACAAAAATGCTTCACAATTCACATCCTATTCTTTTCTGCTTCACTAGTTTTTGAGTCTGTTTGGGGAAGACAAATTACATGGTGAAAAATTACACTTGGTGGGTTTCGTGGCTTATCCAGAAAAGTCTGCGCTCAAAACATGACACTTTGTCCATGTGGCTGTCCTGGTAAGCAATAATCATGAAAAAGCTCCGGGGAAAGCAGCTGGCTGGATTTTTATCTTGGTTTTCTAAATTATGTGTCTAAGACATGTTTCTAAGTTTACCCTCCATAGAGGAAGGCAGAATTTAACTGTCTTTTCCCTCTCTAACTGTTTCAGCCACAAAAGTTTCCACTGGTGGAACAAATTCTTTCCAAATGCTAGTGAGCAGCCTCAAACCCAACAGCCTCATCTGCAACCCCACGGGGGAACCTCGCCCCACAGTGGGACTTCCAGCTGCTGCATTTTAGCCCGGTGGTACTCAAGGGAAGGAGTATTTATTATTTCCCCTGTTTCCCGGTGAACTTCAGAGCCATCACTGCTATTTACAGGCTGGTGAAGCTCAGCATGATGCGGGTACGTACTTCCTGGGTTTTTCCACTTGTTCTGGGTGCCTGAGATGCTGTAGTTATGTGGTACATCTGCCCAGCATGGCAAGTATTTCTTTATGAGAAAAAAAAAAAAGGGAAAAAAAGAAGCGTCCTCAAGTTTCATAGTCCTTGGGACAGATCCGAGCTGCGTGATTATATCTTTAGCAATTAAAATTGTGCCGTGGGAGTTAGTCTGGAAATGATCAAAGGATATAGCTGATGCTTCTTGTTCATTAGATAATACAATCCCTTTTGCTGGATGAGAGCTGGAAATGAAGCCTGGCTCTTCCTAGGGAAGATGACAGCTAGGCTGCAGGAGGTGTTGGTCAGCAGAGGCACTTGCTGGACTCAGCTGGAGGAGAAGGTGGACAGGGCATCCTCCGTCTTCTCAGCTTCCCCCTTGCAGTGATGCTGCTGAGCTCAGCCAGGCAAGAAGACCTGAGTGCTGGCTTACCATGGGGTTTTCCAGGCTGCTCCAGAATGGCCGCAGGTGGGAGCAGGATGCCCACGGGCTCCTGCAGGCAGGAGGACAGACTAACCAGGGGTGCTTCTGAAAACCCCACCGTGCAGCTTGCCAGCAAGGGGTGTGAGGCTTGTGTTCAGGGTCCCTGCTTGCTCCCTGAGATTGTCAAAGTCACTGCTTCCCATTTTTGCTTTCATTTGCATTTGTAACTGGTGTCAAAGATCCCTCAACCCATGTCATTTCTATCTCTTTCCCTTGACTGTTTTCCCAGTGCCTCTCATGATCTACCACTTTGGGTTTGCAACTGAGGTCATGTTCAGTCAAGATTCACAGGTGGAGAAGAATTGTAACACCAAAAATAGGTTTACTAAACCAGGATCTGCTTTCTAATCATTTCATTGTCAGTTTCTCTAGCATTCAGGACATTTCAGTGTCCAAACATTTCCAGTTAGAGAGACAAAAATAGCCTTTTGTGGAGTGTTGGCTTGGGGTGGCATCTGAGCCACTACTTGCCCTCCAGTTCATGGTAAGCTCAGCTCAGCATCCCTTTGTTTTGGTAGGCTTCATGCTGGTTTCCCTACAGAGTTGGTCCAGCCTCAGCCCAGCTAGAGCCAAGCAGGGCCAAAAGAAGAGCAGAGGAGAGCAGGAAGACCAAAATAGTATGAGGGTCTATTTTCCCTTCAGCACAAAGATGGCTCCCATCATGGCTAATCATAGCAGTCGTGCCCGCAAAGAGAGGTCAGAACGGACCCTGCAGCAGGTAAAGGGCTGAAGTGATGGCTCAGCCCTTTACCGGTAGCAGCTCCTTGGATCAGAGGAATATCTGGACATGTGAAAAGTGCCATTTTATAGGAGAGCCTCTGAGTCACTCCCGGATTTCACATCTCCATTCCCCAGGGCTTCTGGAAACAAAGGGCAAGTGTTTTTCTCCTGATGTCTTTAGCATTCACGTGCCAGGAACTGACAGGAAAGACTGAACACATTATTTTTAATTATTTGATATTTTTTTAAATCTCGTGGAGACTTTGTCTATGGCAGGGCAATGACGCAGGACAGAAGAGGAATCTCGTTTTCCAGCCCACTGGATGCAGCATATCGGAGCCCAGGGCGGTGCCAGCATGTTGATGGTGATGTCTTGAACTGCGAGGAGCCTCCAGCATGGCCAGAGTCCCCCAGCCCTGCCAGCACCACTTGTCATCCTGACCTTATGTTCCAGTTTAAGGGCAAAAGGGCCTATTTTTTCCTTTCTGTTAATTTTAAAGAGATAAAGATAGTCAGTGAAGTGAACTCCTACTCCCATGGAAATCTTCAAGTTTAAAGCTGAACATGTGAAATTTAGCAGTAGCTCTTTTTTATTTATAGGCTGCTCATTGTTTTGGTTAGCATGAGGTTATGTTGTGTGCCTCCAAACACAGTTAATTAGCACAAGGTCAGCTAGCTTTGAAAACCAATGACGTGAGTCTTTATTTTGCTAAAAGACTATTTCCTAAGGAAAAAAAATGTTACCAGCAGCAAAGGAAGAGCGTCCAGTGTTGAAATGTGATTGAATATAGTCTTGAATAAGGTTTCCCAAAGATATATTCTTGTTTGAACAGACATCTAGGTAATTCTGGCCCTATTGAACTCGAAGGGGCTTGAGTCTGGCTTTCACCCTGACTGATATAACTCCCAGGCCTGCACTTTTATCACCCAGAACATGAGCTGCAGGCAACAACAAGAGATGGTCATCTATAAAGAAGAAATCATGTTTCCCGTAACAGCAGCTCTGAGGAGAACCCGAACGAGCAGCACTGACCAAAAATAGGCTGTGATATAAAATTGGCTCGAAATTGAGACCCTTCCTAGAACTGTCCAAAGCTTTTTATTTTCCCTGTGATGACTGCAGGACTAATAGGACATGTGTTCATTAGTCTGCAGGAGGTTATTGTAATGAATAATAATGGATGTGACAGCAACCCCGAGGTAACTCAGTGACTCTGAAGCTGCTTCCCAGTTTTCCCATATTTGGCTTTCACCCTCTCTGATTTCTGCCTCCTGCCACACAAGGAAGAATGAAAAAAAAAAAATGATTGGGACATTACTTTATGAAAAAAAAAAGAAAATTAAACTGCAAAGTAGACTGCTGTTTAGCAAAGACTTTGCTTACGGGTCAGGGAAAGGAACATAGTTATGGTGCCTCCTTGGAGAGACAAGCTTTTTCCAAAATCTCAGCCAAAAAGGCTGTGAAAGCATGTCCATGTGCTACAGAAAGTGTTGGCAACTACTTTCAAGAAAGTTACAATGATGTTTTCGGATGAAATGACCAGATCACAAAACAGTTGAGGTTGGAGATCTCTCCAGGTGGCTCTGAAGGTGTCTAATCCAACGCTCCTGCTCAAGGCAGGATCAGCTGGAGTAGGTTGCCTAGCACTACATCCAGACAGTGCTTGAATTTCTCCAGGGATAGAGACTCCACAACCTCTCCTGACCACCTGTTGCCTTGTTTATCCACCTTTACAGCAAACCAGTTTTTCTTAAGTTTAGGTGGAATTTCATATATTTCATTTTGTTCCTTTTGCCTCTTGTCCTACACCACTCAGAAGAGACTGGCTCCATCTTTACCCCTTTCCATCTATTTTTAGGTAGGACAGAGATGGGTGAAGCATCCTCACTGAAGATAAACCTGAAGGTTGGGCCCGAGGAGGATTTATGTGGAGAACCAGTTTAGTTTGCTAAAATGGGAACTATAACTGTCCTTTGGTTGCACTGAAGCACACAGCTTTTGCTTTTGGTATACAATTGCTGCTAGTTCATATAAGCAAAAAGGCAGCTTTGCTACCAAAGGGCTGCTTGCTGCCCCCCTGGGTCACTTCTGCAAATCACACGGTGGGGCTTGTCAGGCTGCACCTTGAAGCTGGTGCTGCTGGAGAGCACAGTGATATCCCGAAGCTTTAGATCTCATCTGTGACTCCACGAGAGCCCTGATCATCATCTTTTATGTCAGAGAGAAAAACCTGTTTGCCAGATCATCTGAAATAATTGTACTGGCGAGCTGAAATCTACTCCGGTTTCCCCTGGAAAAAGCAAGAGCAGCTTTACCTGAGTTTGCATTCACCCTAAAGTTGCTACAGGTGGAGACAATCCCAAGCTGCAGCTGGAGACAGGAGGTCCCTGACCCCCTCCAAGGGCCATCACCTCCTGTTTCCCTCTTCAGCCAGAAAAAGGCAGCCTGGGGTAGCGGGAGCTCTTGGCACCCTGTGGAGCTGTCAGCACAGCCTCTGCACACCTTGGGGAGGTGCAGAGATGTGTGAGGAGAGACAGCAGAAACCAGAGCTATGCGGGGTCCCCTGACAGAGATTGGATGAAAGCAACAGGGGCTGCTGGCTGTTCCCAGGCTGAGCCCACGAAGGGGCTGCACAGCTTAGTAAATGCCTGCAGAGACAGTGCTGAGTGTGGGCAACAGTGTGGGAGGGGAACGAGAGTCTTTTTCAGGGTACCAGATAGAAGACTGATGCTAGGCTGCAAATATCTGGTCATGCAAAGCTCAAAGCAAATGCCTGCTTGCATACAGTGTCCGGCTACCTCTGGAGAGGGAGTGTCTCCATTCATCACCTTCTGCAATGCGGCTGTGCAGGAGGAAGGGATGTTCCTGGTGAAGGAGGTTGGACCAGCTGGGTGCTGCTTACTTCACTTTGGTGCTTTTACATGGGACACCTGGGTGAGAAAGAAGAAAGGGACCCAGGAAACTCAGTTTGTATGAATTTCACATGGATCCTCATGTTCAGAGTAGCAGTCTTGTTTATTCTGGACTTTCATTTCTCTGGGAAGAAAAACATTTGGTTCTGAGATAGCTTTGAGTAGTACTTCATCTCCTGGGTGGTGGTTTTTTCTTTGACATGGGAGGCAGTTCTGTACTCATAAGTGACATGCCTTGTTATAAACATAGATAGAAATTCCATATGTTATGGAAAATGTTCCCTCAGCTACGATACACACAGAGCATGGTACGCAATTCCTGCTGGACCACTAGCAGAAATGCTCCTTTGAGTCATCACAACATCAAGATTTGGGCAAAGGCTGGAGGATTTGGTTCCCAAGCTGAAGCACTGGGACCCTATCTTCCAGCTGGGTGTAACGAGGTACACCTTCCCAGAGCTGATGAGCAGTCTTGTGTCTTGCAGATCCAGCTTCTTAGTAGGCTTATCTTTGAAACAGGTTCCATAATGAACCATCATTACTAAACAGACAAAGAAAACATGAACAATAGACACTTGTGGTGAAACAGGGTGTAAGACAGTCAATAGGATGCAGCCCTTTTAGAAGGGCTCTTTGGTAAGAAGTTCAAAGCCATAATCTCCTTGGAGGTTGTTCACCCTTTGAAATTAAGGGCTCAGCCAAGTGGTTGCAGACTGAAATCCTCTCTGTAAGTAAATGTGCTCTGCTTGCCCTGAGCCCATCTAGGGTAGGCCCTAGATGAATCCTAGCTAAAGCACAACTCAAGCTCAGGTACTTGATTTCAAGTGCCCGGCTCTGAATTCTGTTTTTGTGGGATCACTGAGTGCCATAAGTATGAGCAAACTGGTTACAGAGCCCAGGAATTAAATGGAGTCAGATCATCACTTTGATTTCCACGAGGGGAAAAGATTTCAGGGCTGCACCCAGTTTTAAGTAGTTTTTGAACCTTTAATGAAAAAAAAAAAAAATTCCGAATGTGGAGTTGAGCTTCTTTGGCTTTTCCATTTGAGTCAAATTCCAGGTCAATCATAGTCTTGAAAAGTCTTTTCCCCCCCATCTACATTAAAGGCTGAATGTACAAATTGTTTCTAAAAATATTTGGTATTTTCAAATAAATTAATTGTTTAACTTTTGCATTAACAGTCAAAAACCACTGAGCAGTGTCATTGTCTGGTACAACCCCCCACCCCCTGCAATTTGAATCTGTTGACTCTAGATGGATACGACAGGTCGTTTTAAAATACACAGCATGCTATGATATCCTAAAAGTTCAAATAGGTTTGAGATTTCTGTTCTTGTCCTCTGGAGACAGAAACTAAGCACAAAATGTACCAGCTTGGGATGTACCAAAGTAGATCTGTATCAGAAAAATATGTTACTTGCTTCTATGACAACATTGGAGACATACAAGAAATAAGACACTACGCATCCCACACATTAAAGAGATGAAACTGCCTGCTATCCTGAAGTGACCATAAAGCTTTCTCATCAGCTCCAGTACTTAAAGGCTTAATGTTCCTTATTTGCATGCTTGCATGACGAAGATGTTGTGGTGCAGAGCACCACAGAGTCTGCCATAACTTCTTCTGCTGACTGACATCTCCCACCATGACCCTCAACAGGGAATCTTGAGTTGACAGCAGCTGTGGTGCCTGCCATCTACATTTTAAGAGCCCTCAAGCATTGGGAGGCTGGGATGAACGAGCTGACGGCTGAGGAAGGCTGTCAGCAGCTCTGTCTTCTGCTCTCCTATTATATGGGGAAGAAGACAACCTCCCACTCCACAAACAAGAATATTATCTGTCAGTGGTATGGTGCTATAAAGTTTAAATACTATCTTTGCCAAAGGTGGTCCTAAAAGCAAGGTCCAACTGCTTGACTTCCCCACCTGGAATACAGGGTCAAGAGTTTGGGGTTTGTTTCTTTTTCCACCTCCATCAGGGTGCTTTGAAGGTAAAAATGGCTTTCTTGAACCTTGCGTACTGTAAACACAGTATAAGGGTGAGAAGAACATGAGGTAGGAGTTCTGTGCCTATGGAAAGCTTGTTTGAGCCTGGCTTTGTGCAAAAAATGTCTGAAATTTTCCTGACCTCCACAGGTGATCTCAGTATCAGGTCAGGGAGGCAAAACACCATTTTGTCTCAACACCATGATCCCCAGGCCCCCCAAATCCACCAGCCAACTTGGGGTTTCTCACCTTGAGGGGCTCATAGCAGACGAGACTAGCTTAGGGGTTCCCAGGCTGCCTGGACCAGGAAACCTAGCGGGGGTGCTGAGGGCAAACGGGACTTGAGGTGCTGTGGGGTGGCCCTGGGACAGCTCCACCTGAGACCCTATGCACCCCCTGTGACAGGCCTGGGGATCCGTCTGAAGCACCTGGAGCTTCAGGGGGGGCACAGGCTTCACAATGCTCAGCTCAGGGCTTGAGATGGCCTCAGCTGATGTCAGGGAGCAGCTGACCCCCTGTACCTGAGCAAGGTGACAGGGCCGGGTGACCACAGCAACAGGTTTCCAAAAGCCCCATGATCATGCAGAGGAGTAGGCTGAGGTCAGTGCAGGATGGACAACCCATGGCATAGCTCGGCCATGGCCTGGGTGCTCCTGGGCAGGCAGCCATGAGGCCCAGGCAAGAGAGGTTCAGAGCAGTCAAGGCCCATTAATGTCCTCGGTCCCACCTGTAGAAGAGTGACTCCAGATGTGACTCCAGCTGTAACTGGACCCCTAACCTCCATACCCCCCCACAGAAGGTGTCGGTAGGAATTAAGGAAGGACTCCCACGAGTAAGAAACACTGTGCTTTCCTGATTGGGACCTGTCTCACTAGTTCAAAGGACTAAAAGCTGTCTGCTGCCCTGGAAGTGCCTGCAGGTGAGTGGCTTTCTTGGGCTGACTTCTCATTATCCTCTGCTGTGGCCCTCCAGGAGCTCTCGAGATGGGGAGGTTTGAAGGCAGTGTGCTTAACCAGTTTTCTGCTCAGTCGGTGTAGTGAAGTGGAGGGTTAGTTTGCTGTCGCTGTATATCTTCTCCCTAGTTGTCTTCTTCCAACTCGGCTTGAGCCAGCAGGAGCAGTGAGAGAAGCATCCTCATTAATGGCAGCTCGTAACTGCGAGCTTGGCATCTGGTGGATCAGAGAAGATGAAATCATTTGTGTTCCTGCCTGCACAAGGCTAGAAGCAATGGAGAGAAGGCAGCTTTAATTAAAACCAGTCACCACAGATCATAAAGCAGCCTTATCAACTTGCAGGCAAGGCACACCGTGCTCCAGAGAGTGCCGGGCTGTGGGAAATGGAGATGGCCCACAGCGAAAATTGTAATAATGAAGCATCAGCAAGGAGCGGTGATATTTACTGCAAAGCAAACCTACCGACCCTGTGTCTTGCTTTCTCTCCTGTGAAAGAGTCCCCTAAACCCAGCCTACTCCTTGATGTGGATGTCAGCACCATGTGGCACAGATGAGTCCGTGCTTCTGGGACCATGCTGTGAGGCTCGGCTGTTTGTCCTCTGATCACTGTGTGTGGTTAAGGCTCTGGACACCAGAAGTCCTGGAGGCTCGGCCACTCCCAACCCAGTGCGTATGTAGGTCTGAAACTCCTCTAGACTCCTGTTGCTTAAGCACTGAATGACCTCGGGTATTTGAAGTGGTGCAGCAGTGTTACATACAAAAAATACTATGCTATGGTTGTGCTGAAAGATAGCATCCAATAGTGTAAGCCAATATATATAAATCACTCTTTTAAAAAGTGAAGTAGCACGTTTAAAGCAAAGCTTTTGGCTTTCTGTGTGCTTCAGGCTAAGTCAGGCTGAAGGTCTATACTCTGCTTCTGTCTGTGGATTTGCATCGCTGGGATCTGACCTGATGCTCAGTGGAGCTCAAACTGGGAATATGCCTTTGCTTTTCATTAGAGATTTGAATTTGCTGAAAACAGCTAGATGTATTATTCATTAGTATCCCCTGCAGAAGTCACAGACCAGCTTTTCCTGGACTGCATTCAATGAAACAGATTTCCATGTAGTACTGCTATGGGGTTGAAAGGCTTGTGTGAAACTTCTGTTAGCTATGCGCAAAGAAATTCATGAAAGTCCCAATCCACAAGAGACTACAGAATTACTAAATTCGCTACCTCCAAGAATTTTAAAATCATGAGTCAGGCCTCAGTCATAACTTTTTTTTTTTTTTTTTTTTTTTTTTTAAATACAAAGAAACCTCAGGGTCTTTATTTGCTTAGTGGCTTGTGAACATTGAGTTCTTGTTCTCAAACACTCAGGCCCTCATAGTTGGGGAAATAAATCTATTTCTAAATGAAAAGCCAGATTCTCTGGCAAACCAGCCCTAGAGAAGCTGATCTTTAACTGCAAGTTTCATAACTTTTTTGGGGTGAACTGACCGCTCCTACGGTGTAATGCTACCACCTAATACGGACCTTTTCCATATGGACTTGTGTGTAGTACAGGTCATCACTGCTGAGGATAGGAACTGGTAGCTGGTTTTAAAAACCTCCCAAACTGAGCTTTCCAAACAAAGCAAAGCATGACTGAGGGAAGGGCTGCGTGCTGCATGAATGTCTCCAAATAATGCCCGTGAAAATAGGATGTGTCTTGCCTCCTGCTTGTTCAGGAGGAGCCAGACCTCACGCAGTCTGTGCCAGCAACAGGGGCACAGTGGCTGTCAAAGCGTAGAGGTGCCCTCTGATTTTGCCTTGGGATGACACAAAGCGGTTATTTTAATCTTAGGTCTGAACTGCTGCCAAGCTTTATTTAAAAATACATATATAAAGGAAGGCAAGCATGCAAGTCATGGGAAACTTCCGGGTACATTTTAGCCATGTGAATAATGCCGCATATGTTTCCATTTACCCTTCACTCCTCCAGCCCCCAAACCTGATACTTTGGATTGATCTCTTCACTCTGCCAGGAGCATGGTGGCAAGCACATTGAGGGCAAGTGCCCAGGGACTGTGTTTTGCTGGGGTGTTGAGGTGTTGGATCAGCTGTAGCAGGGAAAAGCCAGCACACACGGAGGACTCAAAACTTCAAATGAAGTGAAGTTTCTTAACAGAAACCAAGAGCTACCTGGCTTGTGTCCTTCCCTTCACCCTGGAAGACAACATAAGTGAAAGAAGTTTTTCAAAATTCATCCATTTCTGTGAAACTCTGCCCTTAAATGTCCTTAATCGTGGAAAATTATGGGTTGCAAAGTGCCTTCTGGAGAAGGTATGTTGCACTCATCTAGACCTGATGTTGGTTCAAGTTCATCAGCTGCCACAGTTACATTTAACGATCCTACACTTCACCTGTTTTAATGTGAATCTCACTTGCTATTAAGCATTTTGTTTCAAAGATGAACTCTCGAAACCAGGTCCTTATTTGTGAGGAAATGGTGCATCTCCAAACCAATGCGAGCTGTGCTTCCTCCTGTGCTCACCTGGGTTTGGAGGTCAGTATCTGAGTCTCAGGTTTCACTGAAAACATTCAGCACAGCTTTGCTGACAACCTTTTCACCTTAACAGTTAATCTCTCCTGCTGGCAACCATTACTGTTTATCCATCCAAATTGAATGTCCCTTCCTGGAGCATGTCCCTGCTAGGAGAATCTGGTAGGATGGGGACAGCTGACTCTGGAAAACTGAATTAGAGCTAAATCTCTGCATTAAAAGCCCATTGGGCTAAACCATCCAATGCAGCAGTCACGTTGTCAAAGGCCAGGAACTACATTTACTTTCTCCCGGAAGGAAAGCCCCCCAACATTCAGCTTTAGTGTTCCTCAGTGCTGAAATAGCTGTAGGAAGAGGATCAGAGTGTGAGGATCAGGGGTGCCACCTCTTTCAGAGCTCACCTGGGTGTTGCAATTCAGAGCTTGTAAAAACTCGTCATGGCGGCAGGTTGCCTGCTCTGAAACTTTTGTGCAGCTTTCGGGAAGGATTAAGTAAAGGTGATGTGTGACAACAGCATCATTGCTTGGCTGTGGGGTTGTGAGTAGCTGGGCCAAGAAGAGCAGGATTAGTGCCTGCGGGAAGCTTTCATCTGGAAACCCAAGCACTGACTCAAGCAGCCGTAATGACTTTGTGGGCTGACCTCCTCGTGTTGCTGACTGTAGGCGTTCAACCGTGGCTGGAGATGCTCCATCAAATGGGAGATGTTCCCATCCTGCTCAGGGGGAGCATGAGGGGAGGCAGAGAAAGGACAAGGAGGGAAGAAAAAAGAATGGATATTCTGTTAGCCTGTCCTAAAGTGTCAAAAAGTTTAAAATAAATTGTTATGAGCTTCTTGAGGATTCAGGAGATTCAGGCAGGGCACATCTGCGCACATCATCTGGGATGAAAACTATCCCAGCTCTTACTTGGTGTGGTGGAGGTTGGACTGTTGGATACCAGAGCTTTTGAGCTGCTGCCATCTGACAGCAAGCTGAATCATTGGCTGTTGAGTCTTAAAAGTGCTCTGCCTTCCCTTCATCACCTCTGTTCATGTGCCTGGCTGCTTCACAGGCATCTTCAGGTATTGCCCTTTGAAGTGAGCAGGGATGTTTATACAGCTTGGGTTCTCTTCAGAGTGTAGTTACGGTTGATTTCTGATTCAAAGGTGGGGTTTGGGTTTTGCTTTCTCATTTTTGGAGAGTGTTGGGGGTTTTATTTTTCCTCAGCAAAGGACCCAAACTTCTCATTTCTTTAAGAAAACAAATTCTCCAAGCAGATGACAATCATTAAGATGGTTTCAGGAGCACTGAGATTCCTTGCTCGCTTCTAATAGCTCATCTGGCCAATGTTTGACCTGTGGTGCTTAAGACTCCCTGCTTGGAGCATCAATAGCAGTCACTTTTATGCAACATCATAAAGAATAGTTTTGATACTACTCAAGAGGTGGGTGAGCTTTTTTTCTCCTGACACTTGTACAATAGCAAATGTTCCCAGGGCATCTAAAATGGTATGGATCTGTGTATGCAATGTGTTTCTTAAAACATGATCACTCTGAGCTTGTCTCTGAGGGGAGACACTGAATGTGTCTGTTAGTTACCTCTTAGGGTGGTGAACACTGAAGCTGTCCCGTGGTTTCACCTTTGGAAAGAAGGTGAAGAGCGGTCAGGGGGAATCCAACAGAGGCATAACCGGCTGCGATGGCACTGGAGGAGCTGAAGACTGGAAAGTTGTAAGGGTCAGTGTCCATAAAGATGTTTTCTAGTACCTTTTTACCCAGTGTAGACAATGGTTAAGTGCTTCAGCACTGAAATCGTCTGTACTTGAGGTTAGAGGTACAAATATACTAGGAAGCGTCTGCGTGCAGACAGGTCTTAAGAAACCCCACAATAATGGACATGAGGTTAACGGAGCAAATGGAAATCCAAAACCAAGTTGCAGTGATCGCTTCTACTTCTCTAAACAAGAAATTTAGTCTCTCCAGTGGGTAGGCAGTCCTTTTCCATAGGGGAGTATGAGTGAGAAACAATATTATGTGTTCTCTTGTGACATTACCCTGCTGACATTAAGAAAACTAAACTTGTACTTTTATCATCTGCTCAGAATTTTATTTCAAAGACCACCCCACTTCCAGTGCTGAAATACCCTAACTTCTTCCAGCTTAAAATAGTAATCATAATTTGTGACATCCCTGTTCACTCGAGTGACATAGCAAAACAACTCCTATCTCACCAGCTGGTGAGAAAAATGGCTGGTAGTTTTACTTAAGGTTGCAATCCCAGTAAAGCTCTAAAGCTCCTAACGCTCAAGTGGCAAGGCAGATGGTAGAGGTTCTATACTAGTGGAAATCACAGTTAGAAGAGGGTTGTGGGGGGATTGAAATCTGTTGGGGGTCATGCTTCATTCCTCCCCCCATCAGGCTTGGTCCATTAGCGTGGGATTTGGAGACAAGGAAGTTCTGGTGCTACTTCCCTACATGGAGTTACAGTTCATACTCAGGTTCTGATGGTCAACAAGTGATATTGCTTTTATTCAGGCTTCTTAAATGCCTTTGTATCTCTAGTTTTGGTGTGCGAAGTGTTCTGTGTACATATATTTTTATTTTCTCTTTTCAACCTCTTTGTGACTTTGACCTTTGAAAGACTGTAAAATGAATCTATGTTTATAAGAGTGCTGACCTGATGTGCAGACACCTGGGTTTTGTTACCTTTTTTTTTAGGGACCTTCAGCAAGTTGCTTAGTTTCTTTTGACCTTCCTTTCTTCCTTGGCTTAAACACTTGGTGAACTCAAAAAAGAAAATGCTGTAAGAGACTCAATAGTACTGTAAATTGTGAATGAAAAATGGGAATTACTTAGTGATAATAGATTATTAGCATAGTGGCAATGTCCCTGGAAACTTAATGTGGGATATCAAACATAGCGTATATTTAAAGTGTACATAAAATTGGGTTTTTTATTCTTGCAGAACTTTTAAATGGCCTCTAAGATTAATAAATGCTGGCTGGCTGCGTATGAGGGGCCATGGAGACTTGCCTGGAATTTCTTTAAATTTCCTTGGAGATTGTGTGACGTTCATGAGGCATGAAGTCCTGAATCACATATTTCTAGTGATAAACAGCAAGTTTGTCTCAATGCATTTGTGACCGATGCAATCATGCTATTCTTCTGCTAAAGATAAATCTAGAGTAGGGCAAAGCGATGATGTCATACTCTGATTAAGGACCTGGATAACAGGCTGAGAAGGGCAGAGGACAGCCTGTTCTGCCGAGCAGGACTTGCTGCGTCCCCTCTCTTGGACAGGGCTTGTGTAGCCTGGTGACATGGATTATAAATGTCCACAAAAGGTCTGCCTAGGCTGCCGGGTTTACTAGTTGTAAACAAGTCTCCAAATTCACGTGATGCAAGCTTGGATATCCCTTAAGCAGTTCTTTCAGACTGGGAAATATAATGTGTCGTGTGAACCATAGTCGCTCACCTCTGCTTGCAGGGGGACACTGAGCCATCCTGGGAACAAGGTCCACCAGCCCTGATGTGGCCTCTCTGAAGCTAGCTTTTAAGAAAAAAATAGCAAGGGCTTTCAGATCCAGTTGCAAAAATAGATGTTTCCTGTGTTTGCTCTGAGCAGAGCGAGGACGATGGCATCAGATGCTGAGTATTCATTATTGGAGCCTTGCTTTGCTAGTGCAGAAATTAGAGATGCCTGAGAACAATCTCAGCTTTATTTCTACCTGCTGGGCACAAATTATTTCAGAGAGAGCTCAGACCTGTGTTTGTGTAATGAAACACCATGCTGCCCTCATTTGGTGTGAAAACCACACTGGATGTCCCAGCTGCATGGCCTGGGCAACTGTGCTGTCCTGGAGGGACTGCAAAAGATGAGCCACTTGTTACCTCGGCCTCCAAAATTCGGGCTGAAGAGACAGTTGCAAGTACTAAAGATGCCAATTAGGCTTACAAATAAATTTTCTTATGTGGATGGTGAACAGCACCACTAATTGCTAATAAATGGAAAGCTGTATGGATGTCAATGTAGACTTCAAAGGGCCGTTTGAGGAAGCTGTTTTATTCCTGGTAGACTTGCTTTCCCTGTAGACTTTTGGTGTAAGGACTCTGCTTGTTCAGAAGCTCCCAGTGAGGTTTTCAATGTCAATATTGATTAGGGACATAGAAGGTGTATTTGATGTATGCATGAGGAAGTGCTCTATTTGTGATATCCTCTGAAAGGTCAAACAATTATTTCCTACCTATGGTCAAACAAACATTAGAGCAACACAATACTAAAATCTTAGTATGACCCCAGTGCTTAATTACATTTTCTTCAAATAGATGCTAAATTACAAAGACATTGTATCGGGTCTGGCTGAGCCAGAATTGGTTTTCCCCTGTAGCAGCCCTCATGGTGCTGTGTTTTATGCTGGGAGCTGGCAGGGTGTTGATAGCACACTGGTGTTGTGGCTACTGCTGAGTAGTGCTTACACAGCACCAAGGCTCTTTCTGACATTTCCCCCCCCCACAGTGGGACGGGGTGGGCAAGATCTTGGGAGGGGACACAACCAGGACAGCTGACCCGAACTGACCAAAGGGATATTCCATACCATATGACGTCTGCTCAGTATAAAGCTGGGAGAAAGGAGGAAGGGGGTGGGGTCACCCTTGGTCCTCCGAGGCAACCGCTACGCATATCAGAGCCCTGCTTCCTGAGAAGGCCCGACATCGCCTGTTAATGGGAAGTAGAGAATAAATCTGTTTTCTTTTTCTTGCTTCCGCGCGCGGACCTTTGCTTCGCTTTGCTTATATTAAAACTGCTGTTGTTTTACCCACAAGGGTTGTTTTGTTTTCCTATCTTATTTTCTTTCCCTTCTTTGCCCTATTGAGAAAAAAGGGGAAGGGGGGGGAAGTGATAGAGCGACTTGGTGGGTACCTGGCATTTAGCCAAGGTCAAACCACCACAGTCTATTTTGGCGCCCAACGTGGGGCGGGACAACGGCAGTTTTATATTAATTGTGCTATAGCTATAGCAGTTAGTAAGCGACAAGCTCTTGTGCTGGTCACGGGTTTGTTTATTGCTCTGCTTATCTTTATTTTGCTAAGCTCGGGAACATGCTGGAAGAAATTGGGAACATCATGAGTGGTTTTATTCTGCAAGCTCCCGAAGTACTTATTAATCCTTATGTTAGCTCTTTGATACTGTTCATTAATGCTATTCGCCTATTGTGGGCTGTGTGGAGCTCGTTAGGTTTTTGGTGTAAGAGAAAGCAAATTTTGGGTGAGAGAATACCAAAATGTGCCCTGAGGCGGCCTGTCCCTGGGTGGCAGGGGGAGTGGAAGGATTTGGGCAGATTCCTAGGACGGTTATCACCTCCTGTAGCCTGGGATCTTACCCCTGAACAGGCAAGCAACCCCGCAAAACTGACACAACACCTGATAGAAGGGTGCCTTGTCTATCCCGATGAAAATCAGCAACTCCTAGCGCTGTACTGGGGCCTGGCCTATGCTTATCGAGCTGCAGTTCAGTGCTCTCAAAGGACTGTGGTGGAAACGGGAACTCAAACAAAAACAATAACAGCAGAGATTGCCCCAGTAGTAAAAAAGAAACAGTGGACAAGGAGAACAACAGGTCCATACCCTCGATTAATAAGGGACGAAAAAGAGGAGGAAGAAGCGGGTCCTTCAGCAAAGGGGTCAGAAGAGGGAATAACAGAACTCAAACAGGAGGCAGAAACTACCCGGTCCCTGACATCATCAGAACTGCGAGATCTGCGGAAAGACTATAGCCGCCAGCCGGGTGAGCGGATTGCTGCCTGGCTGCTTCGATGCTGGGATAATGGGGCTGATGCTCAGCAGCTGGAAGGTAAGGAAGCCCAACAGCTGGGTTCCCTTGCTAGAGATCGAGGAATTGAAAGGGGAATTGGAAAAGAAACAGGAATTTGCAGTCTGTGGAGACGGCTCCTTTCAAGCGTTAAAGCAAGATATCCTTTCAAGGAAGATCTTACGGATAACTCCCCAGGGAAGTGGGCTACTGCGGATGAAGGTGTCCAGTACCTGAGAGAACTAGCAGTGCTGGAAGTCATCTATAGTGATCCAAATAATGATGAAGCCCCTAAAAATCCAGAGGATGTCCTGTGCACACGGGCCATGTGGAGGAAGGTGATTAAAGGTGCACCATCCTCGTATTCTGCGGGCTTGGCTGCGATGTACTATCCAGAAATGGATATGGGAGAAGGACTAAGATGTACGCCAACTGTGGAGGCAGTCTCTTCCTGGCTTCAGAACTTTGAAGAGAGTCTTGGAACCTCCTCATCTCTACGGGCAAGTGCCTTAGATGTCAGGAGCACCCCAAGAAATCGGTTCTCTTCCACCCCAGCCAGAGGGAAAGGGAAACCTAGGCGCATGACACGTGGCGAACTTTGGTTCTTCCTGCGTGACCAGGGGGAGGACATGAGGAAGTGGGATGGTCAACCCACCTTCAAATTGGAAGCTCGTGTACATGAATTGCGAGGAAAGACCCCTGCCAAGAAGACAACATCCAAGAAGGTTGTTAATGTAGCTGGCGTGAAACCGCAAGAAAGTAATCAGCGATCTCCCAGATACAGGAAGAATGAGATCACCTCCCTTGGCCCTGATGAAGGAGTTTCCGGCCTGGCACAGCAAGGGTCAGACAGTGAATACTCCGACCAAGAACAGGAATAGAGGGCCCCTGCCTCCAGCCAGGAGGAGGAAAGGGATGATCGGGTGTATTGGACAGTGTGGATTCGATGGCCTGGCACATCAAATCCACAGAAGTACCAGGCTTTAATCGATACCGGGGCACAGTGTACATTAATGCCATCAAGTTATAGAGGGGCAGAACCTATCTGGATCTCAGGAGTGACAGGCGGATGTCAAGAACTGTCAGTACTGGAGGCCGAGGTTAGCTTGACCGGGGATAAGTGGGAAAAACATCCCATTGTAACTGGCCCAGAAGCCCCTTGTATCTTGGGCATTGACTACCTCAAGAGGGGGTATTTCAAAGACCCAAAAGGATACCGATGGGCTTTTGGTGTGGCCAGTGTGAACACAGAGAAGGTCAAACAGTTGTCTAATCTGCCTGGCCTCTCAGGAGATCCTTTTGTTGTAGGACTGTTGCGAGTTAAAGAACAACAGGTGCCAATTGCCATGAGGACCGTGCACCGACGGCAGTATCGCACGAACCGAGACTCTCTGGCTCCCATCCAAGAACTGATCCGTCAACTGGAGACCCAAGGTGTCATCAGTAAGACACATTCGCCTTTTAATAGCCCAATATGGCCAGTGCGAAAGTCTGACGGAGGGTGGAGGTTGACAGTAGACTATCGTGGCCTGAACGAAGTGACGCCACCACTGAGTGCTGCTGTACCAGATATGTTAGAGCTCCAGTATGAGCTAGAGTCAAAGGCAGCCAAGTGGTACGCCACAATCGACATCGCCAATGCATTCTTTTCAATTCCTTTGGCAGAAGAGTGCAGGCCACAGTTTGCTTTCACGTGGAGGGGTGTCCAATATACCTGGAATCGACTACCCCAGGGGTGGAAGCACAGCCCCACTATTTGTCATGGACTAATTCAAACTGCACTGGAAAAGGGTGATGCCCCTGAACATCTACAGTACATCGATGACATCATTGTGTGGGGCAACAAGGCAGAAGAAGTGTTCAAGAAAGGACAAAAAGTAATTGAGATTCTTCTGAGAGCTGGGTTTGCCATAAAGAAAAGCAAGGTCAAGGGACCAGCACAGGAGATTCAGTTCTTGGGAATAAAATGGCAAGATGGACGCCGCCATGTGCCTATGGAGGTTGTCAACAAGATAGCAGCTATGTCTCCACCGACCAACAAGAAGGAAACACAAGCTTTCTTAGGACTTGTGGGATTTTGGAGGATGCACATTCCAGGTTACAGTCAGCTGGTGAGCCCTCTCTATCAAGTAACCCGAAAGAAGAACAATTTTGAGTGGGGTCTTGAGCAACAACAAGCCTTTGAGCACATCAAACAGGAGATAGCTCGGGCGGTAGCTCTTGGGCCTGTTCGGACAGGACCAGATGTGCAAAATGTACTTTACACATCAACTGGGGAGCATGGCCTCACATGGAGCCTCTGGCAGAAGGTAGCAGGTGAAACTCGGGGTCGACCATTAGGATTTTGGAGCCGGGGATATCGAGGATCAGAAGCCCACTACACTCCAACTGAAAAGGAGATTCTGGCAGCATATGAGGGGATTCGAGCCGCTTCCGAAGTTGTTGGTACAGAAGCACAGCTCCTCTTGGCACCGCGATTGCCTGTACTACATTGGATGTTCAAAGGAAACATCCCTTCTACACACCATGCAACCAGTGCTACCTGGAGTAAATGGGTAGCGTTAATCACGCAACGAGCTCGACTGGGAAAACCCAACCGTCCAGGAATCCTGGAAGAGATCATGGACTGGCCAGAAGGTAGAGATTTTGGAGCACTGCCTGAGGAGGTGGCTCGTGCCCAAGAAGCACCACCATATAACGAATTACCAGAAGATGAAAGGCGGTATGCTTTGTTTACTGATGGATCCTGTCGTGTGGTAGGAAACCATCGAAAGTGGAAAGCTGCTGTGTGGAGCCCCACAAGACAAGTCGTTGAGGCCACTGAAGGAGAGGGCGAGTCAAGTCAGTTTGCAGAAGTAAAAGCGATCCAACTAGCCCTAAAGATTGCTGAACGAGAAAAGTGGCCAGTACTGTATCTCTACACTGACTCCTGGATGGTGGCTAATGCCCTGTGGGGGTGGCTACAGGAGTGGAAGAAGACCAATTGGCAGCGCAGAGGTAAACCCATCTGGGCTGCTGCACTGTGGCAGGACATCGCTGCCCGAGTGGAAAACGTGGCTCTAAAGGTACGTCATGTAGATGCCCACGTGCCCAAAAGCCGTGCCACCGAAGAACATCAAAACAATGAGCAAGTAGACAAGGCTGCTAAAATTGAAGTAGCTCAGCTGGACCTGGACTGGGAGCGCAAGGGTGAGCTATTTGTAGCTCGATGGGCCCATGAAACATCCGGGCATCTCGGGAGAGATGCAACGTACAGATGGGCTCGTGATCGAGGGGTGGACCTGACCATGGAGGCCATCTCACAGGTCACGCATGAATGCGAAACATGTGCTGCAATCAAGCGAGCCACACGAGTAAAGTCTCCCTGGAACAGAGGGCGATGGCTGAGTTTTCGATATGGTGAGGCCTGGCAAATTGACTATATTGGACCATTGCCACGAACACGCCAAGGCAAGCGCTACATACTCACTATGGTGGAAGCAACTACTGGTTGGCTTGAGACGTACCCTGTAAATCATGCCACTGCCCGAAATACCATCTTAGGTCTTGAAAGGCAAATTTTATGGCGACATGGTACTCCTGAAAGAATCGAATCAGACAATGGAACCCATTTTCGAAATAATCTCATAAACTCCTGGGCAAAGAAACATGGCATTGAGTGGGTGTATCACATCCCTTATTACCCACAAGCGTCTGGAAAGATTGAAAGATACAATGGACTGTTGAAGACTATGTTGAGAGCATTGGACAATGGGGGATGGAAACACTGGGATATAAATTTAGCAGAAGCCACTTGGCTAATTAATACCAGAGGATCTGTTAACCGTCCTGGTCCTGCCCAAACAAAACCCCTTCATACTGTGGGAGGAGATAAGGTCCCTGTAGTACACACAGGGAAATGGCTGGGGAAGGCAGTATGGATTGCTCCTCCCTTGGGAAAAGGCAAGCCCACTCGTGGGATTGTTTTTGCTCAGGGACCTGGATGTACTTGGTGGGTAATGCGGGAGAATGGGGCTACTCAGTGTGTGCCTCAAGGAGATTTAACCTTGGGGGGGAAATAATCTGTGAGCTGAGTTGTATGTTACAGGAAGTGATAGAGGAAGTAGGAACGACGAAGAGTGAACCAGATACATGCGATGATGACCCAAACCTAGCCGGTGCTGGAGTCCAACAGTCAAACATACTGCTCCTGTCCTGAACATCCACCTTGACAGATGGCAGCCAAGTCACTGAACATCTAGAGGAGTGAAGAAAGCTTACGGAATGAATAAATGAGTGTTATGTGGGACCTGGGCATGACGTAAATGGTATGGAATAAGGGGTGGAGACTGTATCGGGTCTGGCTGAGCCAGAATTGGTTTTCCCCTGTAGCAGCCCTCATGGTGCTGTGTTTTATGCTGGGAGCTGGCAGGGTGTTGATAGCACACTGGTGTTGTGGCTACTGCTGAGTAGTGCTTACACAGCACCAAGGCTCTTTCTGACATTTCCCCCCCCCACAGTGGGACGGGGTGGGCAAGATCTTGGGAGGGGACACAACCAGGACAGCTGACCCGAACTGACCAAAGGGATATTCCATACCATATGACGTCTGCTCAGTATAAAGCTGGGAGAAAGGAGGAAGGGGGTGGGGTCACCCTTGGTCCTCCGAGGCAACCGCTACGCATATCAGAGCCCTGCTTCCTGAGAAGGCCCGACATCGCCTGTTAATGGGAAGTAGAGAATAAATCTGTTTTCTTTTTCTTGCTTCCGCGCGCGGACCTTTGCTTCGCTTTGCTTATATTAAAACTGCTGTTGTTTTACCCACAAGGGTTGTTTTGTTTTCCTATCTTATTTTCTTTCCCTTCTTTGCCCTATTGAGAAAAAAGGGGAAGGGGGGGGAAGTGATAGAGCGACTTGGTGGGTACCTGGCATTTAGCCAAGGTCAAACCACCACAGACATCTACCTTTCCATGGAGCAGAAGTCATAGCTATTGCACTGTTTTATTCTAACTTATCTATACCTGCCTTGTGGTCTGTTACTTTGTGTGCAAAAATGGTCCCCACTGGTGCAAAATTCTCACTTGTAAGCAAATAAATGAAAGGACCATTAACAGCAAACCATCCTATGGGTATTTAGTTAAAGAACATTTGCAATATTCAACTAAAAAAAAGCGAATGGGTTGGAAAATCCTCTGAAAACTGAATGACTTTATCTTTACTGGCATCAGTCAGCTTTTGAGTTAATAAACCAAACTCTTGCCAGCTAAAGTATCTCTTCAGGAGTGTCAGTAGCTAAGGTATGAGGTTGTTCTTTGTCAGAGGCTTGATGTATGTGCGTGGTGGGAATGAACTGATGACTTTGGGCTCATTAGGCATTAGAAGTCCTCTCTGGAGAGCCAGATCCATCTGTTTTCCCATCTCTGCCTCGTTTCTGTACTTGGTTACGTGACTTCCCCTTGAGAACATTTCCTCTGAATATTGTTCATAAATATTTCCAAGAAACCAACAAACTATTGTTTGATTTCTGTCTCTCTTTTTGCCTTTTTTTTTTTTTTTTCTGGATAGTTTTTCAGCAAGGAACATTACTGCTGTTGGTCTTTTCAGCAGGTTGGGAGATAGGGGGTTATTGTTTCTGGGTTTGGGCAGTTTGTTTGGATGGCTGTTGACTTTGTTATTGTTGTCTTTCCTCTTCATTTTTGGCAGTCTGGGGAAGTGGGTGGTTCGCTGTTTTGTTTTTTTGACCGTTTGTGAATTATTTATACAGGCAGACTTTTGTGGGGGTGAGTTTTTCTTTGGGTTTTGGTGTTTGTTTGTGGGGTTTGTTATACCTCAGGGAATTGTTTTTTTGTTTGGCTTTTGTTATTCTGAAGTTCATCTTGCTCTTGGTAGTTTCCAAGTGGCTTCTGTGGCTGGTAGCTTCTGTAGCTCTTTCTTGACAGTTTGATTTACAACCTAAAAGTTCTTTGCCCATCAGACCCAGGCTGCCCACTGCTCAGGGGAAATGGGGCTCAGACTTGCTTTGCTCCTTCAGAAAATTTCTGAGTACACATTTCTGAGCAGCAGCAGAAGGAGGTGGTGACTGGCAATAGCCATGCACTTGTAAAGGGTTAATTGAGTGCAACCAACGTGATTGCCTTCTGAGAAGAGACAACTGAATCTGTGGATGAGGGAAGGCAGCGGATGTCACTTACCTTGACTTCAACCAGGCTTTTGATGCTTGATCTCCCCCAGCTTTCTTCTATCCAAGTTGGGTTGTTACGGTCTGGATGGGTGGACTACTAGATGTGTGGGAAAACTGGCCAGACCATTGGGTCAAAGCGTTGTGGTTTGTACTCTACCTGAAGCCTGGTTACAAGTGGGGTTACTCAGGAAACCCTCCTGGGATCTCTCCTGCTCCTGCTTTTGGAAGGAGGATGACTAGAGACCTCCCAAGGTCCGTTTTGACCTGAATAATTGTGTTATTCAAACAAGCTGATGACAGCTAGATTCAATGTCAAGAGCACACAGCACAGACTGCCTATTAAAATTAGTTTTGTGTAGAGGTCTAGTTGTTTTTCAGCTGAAAGGATGGAGATAGACTTTGACTCTGTAGTCATCTCTGTTGTTGCGAGGAGGATTGCAATGACGCACTGATGGACCACTTGTGTACTAGCATCCTTGTTCATTCCTGAAATAAATTCAGTGTGCACAAACTACATACACACTTCACAGCACTTTTTTACTAAGCTGTAAGAGCAGAGTTTTGCAGCCATATCTAGAGCCTGAGCAGGAGCAATAACCCTCTCAACAGATTTCCTCCCCTTAGTCACAGTTAAAAAACGGAGAAGCTTCTGCTTCAATATGTCCGGGAGGGATGAAGGGAAAGCAGCCTTCAGCTGGTTTCTAAGCACTTATGGCCCATTGAGAAAAGCTTGGGGAGAATTTGGATCAGCTCCGAAGCAGAACTGCTGCTTTGAAGCAAACGGTTTGAAAGGGATGAGTAGTGAGCCCACAACTAGGTCATCAGAGATTTGCATTAGCACTATTCCTTGATTTTTAGGCTTTACATACATTTTTGCATAGCTCCATGGTACCCAAATAGTGCCTCTGAGGTTTATTTCCTGAAGTGCTGATCCTGTGAGACATTAAAAAAAAAAAAAATAAAGCCCAAACACATTCCTCCATTTGCTCTACAGGTACCTGGTGGTCACACTGGATATTTTGTCCACCTGCCTTAACAAATTCCCAAAAAAGGCCACCTCCAGAAAGTGTTTTATCCCTAAAACATCCCTTCAAGTAGGTTTCTTCCTTTTTTTCCCCCTGCCTTCCCCAATGTAATGGGGGTCTCCAGTGTAATGATCCAACTTAAAAAGATTGGACAAAATTTACAGCTGGTTGAAAAAATGGTGAAAAATTGAGTTTTCTGAATTTTTAGTTGAACAAAATTTAAATTTGGAAGCTAAAGTATCAGGGTGGGTTTTTGCCTTCATTCCTTTTCATTACTCCCTCATTCACTAAGGGTTATGAGATGGAGGGTGCTTTCTCCTGCCTTGTTTTCTTCCCCCTCGCCTTCCCAAATCCACCCTGAAGATTTGGTAGGTGAAGATCTGGAAGGTGAAGACATGGACTAGAAGAGTATGACTCCTGCAAGTCTGAAAAAAGCACTACCACCTCTCTTGCCACACCTTCATCCTTGAACAGGAAAACTGGTCCTAGCATTCTCCACAAAAACCCTGACCTAGAAGTACCAGGCTTATTTAAACCTGAACTGCTCTGAAGCTGGTTTTTCAACACTGTCAAAGGCCACAATTCCCCATTGAACATTCCTGCTAGGTGGAGCCTGTTTTGAGTTTCCCAACAGCTCTGTAAGTGTAGACTCCTAAAGTCAGTATTACGGCTGGTCACAGGCTCCAACAGGAACATTCTGGGCAATAAAGGATTTTTTTTTTTTTTCTGCAGCAGTGATATGTTAGTTGCTAAAAACACTTTTATCCACGTTTATCAGTCATAAAACAGATAAATGTGACACGGTGGGGTCTGCTGGGCTTAGGTAAATTGAGGTTTCTGTCTATCAGTGCTTCAGTTTTGATTCTTTACAGCTTTCAACTCACTTAGACTTAACCTTAGACGGTTTGTCTTCTGACTGCTTAATTTAAGATGTCTGAAGGCTGACATGGAGGTGTCTGATTCCCCCGTTTGGGTTCTTTGCACTGGCAGCAGGGAGAATTTAAACCTTAACATCTGACTCGGTTCTTCATCTGAACGAAGCCTTCGTCACTTCCAGCCCTCGGGGAGATGGTGAAGCCTTATTTAACTGCAGTCTACTGAAACTTGCCAGCGAAAGATACTGAGCAAAAGAAAGTGCTTGTGCTCAGGGTTTGGTTTTTTTCACTATTGAAATAGCTTTTTTGGTTATAAACGGTAGCAATGAAGGAATACTGTTTCATTCATACGCTTCTGGACCAATTGCCAAATTCATACCCTTCTGGACCAAATGCAAAATCTTACCATCACAAGCAGCAGTTCTTACTGAAAAGAAGATTAACTACATTTTCATTTGATCACATTTGTATCTGTACCTGCAATATCAGTACGAGATTTCTAACCCAACACTTTCCTAAGGGATTTGCATGAAAAACAGAAAAGAGGTCTGATTCACCATTGTCTTTAACAAGGAGAGGTGTTTGTCTCTCCATGGATCAGAGGGAGAGATCTGCTTCAAGTAGCATGAAGGGATGAACCTCTGTGTCCTCACTCCAGGAGAACTGACCTTGTAGCATGAAGAATTGCAACGAGCAACTCACTTCTTCTGCAGCGTGGTGCAAGGAAGGGCTGAGGTAGCAAACTCTTTTTCCCAGGGTGGCTTTGCTGCCCTTGGCTGGCTGTGGTGGACCTGGAAGCTCAGGGATTTTACTAATTGAAGAAGCTGCTCAGTAGCACCACAGCACTAAAACTAGCCTAAATTTAAAATTTAGCCCTAGCAAGAACCCCTTCATTTTTAAAGGGGGTGGAGGGAAGCCTGGGGTGATGCTGGAGAGAAGAGGAGGCAGCACTGTTTATTAAAGCTGGTCTTTCTTGCGTTATGTAGATGTTGAAGGTTTTACATTAAACCTATTGTATTGTAACACTTTGAAGATACATGTTCTTTTACATAACCTTCATAAATACAAATATGAGGCCAGTATGACTTGGAACGAATCCCCAGAACTTGGACCAAAGCAGGATTTGAAAGCAAATTTATCAAGGATTGAAAAGAAGAGGCTATGGGCTCATGTGGGTCAGGCCCTCAAGCCTTGTTCCTGCCTTGTAGGCTGGGCTCCTTCCCCTACCCACAGTGAGATCTCCCAGCTGGGAAGAGACACTGACTTTTCATTTCTCTGGTATTTATCAAGTCCTTTTTTTTGCAGCCCTAAAATACATTTTCAAAAAGTAAAAATGAGCAGGCAGTTACTTCAGCACCTTCATGAAAAGATGTAGAAATATTGTAAGTCGATTTCACTCCTGTCTCCTTAAAGGGAAAGAAATAGTCTGTGGTATAAATATGCAATTAAAAATAGAAGCAATTAGAGTCTCAATGAACAAAATAGGAGATTGCTGTGAGGTAGAGCTTGTTTCCCTTTTGTCTGTACTTCTAATTTGAAACTCTTTGACGTCGGGATCTAATCTTAATAGATGATGCTCAACTTCTGGTTTTGTCATGCAAGTTAAATGTCATGGGCCAGACTCCAGCGTAAACTCAAATCTGCTTCAGACCTTCTCTACATGTCGGTGGTGCAAGGATATTCATGTCTGTAAACCCCTATATGCACACAGCAGTGAATGCTTTTGAATGGATTGGCTTCATTTGTTCGTGAATGAAGGATAAAGATGCCTCTTATGTCTATAAGTGCCTGTGTGCATGCAAAGAAGAGATGAAAGCAGTTTAGGCTTTCAAGCCTGCCCATTCCAGTTATGAGTATTTCAGTATTTCAGGACACAGCGAAGGGTCTGAGCATCCATCTGTTCGGATCCATCCCCCTTGCAAGTCAGTGCAAGCCAGCAGATTGATGGCAGTGCTCTTGGTGCAGCTCAGGATGGAGGGAAGAAACTGAAGTGGTGGAAGATGCCCAGTGCAGTTCTCTGGAGAGCAAATCACACATGGGGAGGACTGCATCTTTGACACTAATCTCTGCTTTGCTCAACTCCAGCTCAGTAATGGGCTGTCGGGCTTGTTCAGAGGCATGTAGTAGCCTTTTCCCAGCACTGTAACTTGGAGCAGAGGAGCTTGGGAAAGTTTACACAAAAGCATAAAAAGTGCATACTCTTTTACATAGCCACAATGGCTCTTTTTGAAAGTGGAGCCAAGTGATGGGAAGCAGGGGTTTTTCTCATTTTATTGGAAAGATTTGTATTGAGTGGAGCTGGTGCTAGGCTGCGTCTTGGCCAAGCCTGACCTACTGAGCTGTGCACCTGCAGAAACCCATTCTCCAGCCTTTGGAGGGGCCTGTAGTTTCCCTGGCTACACCTGCACTGCTCAGAGACACAGGCCAGGGCCTGGTGGCCCATCCTGAACACAAGTGGTCTCGTGCAGGCTGCATCTGTAGGATTATGCTTTCCTTCCCTCCTCCATTTCATGTCTTTCTCACCAAAAACAGGGGGACTTTGTTCCTGCAACCTTCTGGGGTTAGCCCAGGGCTCACGCCCTCCAAGTAACCAGGTGCTGCTTAGAAGAGTGATATTTGGTGCAAGCTGAGACCTTACCATTGCTAAAGATTAAATAGTACCTTCTGTGGCCCTATTTCATTAGAGCTACTTAGATCGGGAGCCTCTGGAGCTGCAGCTCCAATTCTGCAGCATCCTTAAGGCTGTTTTGAACAGTAAGGCACTTCAGTGAATGCAAATACTTTTAAAATTAACTCCCCAATCCAGATGCCCAGCTGCACCCCAGCTGCTCAGTGTTGGCACTCATGGCTGGCCCCGTGTTTGCCCACCACTACCTTTATGTCACGCTTTTCTAGCTGATGTTTCAGAGCATGCCAATGCAGAGGTCACCACCAAGTATATATTTCAATTAATTCTTCCCATGCCGTGCTTTTGGAGCCAGCTGCTGCTTCTGCACCAGTCCATGTCCTGAGGTGCAGCCCTCTGGGATGGGCAGAAATAACAGCAGATGGAGGTTTCAAGCCCCTGTGTTCCTCAACGAGATCGGCAGACATCCAATTTCTTGTGCCCACAGCCAGCTTCAGTCACAAAACAGCGCATTTTTTCCCTGCTCTCCATTATTTTTTACATATCCTAGTCAAGTTTCTAGTCTATTTTCAACATATTGTTAGTAAAACCACAAGGTTAAGGGCTGGCTGGAGAGGAAGCAGTAGCAAGGCTCTGTCTTGAGGACTGCTTTCTGTTTGGGGATCAAAGTTCAGTGTAAAGCATCAAGGTGCCCAGATTTTTTTAAGCACTGTCTCCCATCTGCAGTGAGCAATTTTATTGGGCACAGAGCAGGATTTTGTGCCCCCTACACATTGCTTCCCCGCCACAGCAGAGTCTTGAGCATGACTAAAGAATTACTGTTACCAGACTTGTGTCTAGACACTATTGGATTTTGTGCATTAGTCGTCGTACACTCAGATCCTTTCTAACAATAATAACATTCAATGTGTGCTTCAGGTACTTGGCTGTATAGGGATGACCCTGGACACGTGTATAACTTTGCACACAAGTGGTTATAGAATCACAGAATCCAAGCAACCTTACATGCTCCTGTTTTCTCCGGTTGTCCTTATTTCTCCTTGTAGGGTGGCCAGTCTTTACAAACAAATGTAGGCGGCAGGCTCCCCAGGCTGGGTCATGCAGGGTGACCCCGAGCACGGGTAATGACCCTGCGAAGAGGCGGCTGTCCTTGGCTCCTGCCGGGAGCTGGGAACAAGCTCGTTCCCAGGGCTGCAGCCTGGGTGGGGGCGACAGAAGACAACACGAACACTCTGCCCTGAGCAAACCCCAAGGCAGCGCGCTGACTAATCTTGCTGGCGCGCCGGGACAGACCCAGTTAAACCAGGACATCTGGGCACATCAGTGATTCCTCCAGTCACACTGTACTTGAGCCCTGTCCCTTCTCCGGCGCTCCCGGGGACTTTGCTCATAGCCTTGGAGAAATTATGATCCAGGCTCTTGTTTAAAAGCTTAGAAGTGTATACATCTCCTGTTGTCTTGTTCTCTAGAGGGTTGTGTTTAAGTGGCCATGTGGTGATCTAGAAAGATTGGAAGGTTTTTCCTACTCTAGTTCAAAAGGCAGGTGAGAAGAACAGAATTTTTATTTAAAGCAGTGACCTGCCTTCTGCATGGCATCATACCAGCAAACGTGAAAAAGCAACACAGTCTGAGGCATGAGAGATGTCTAGAAATGGGGGCCCAATCCTTGACACTACCACCCACCTGCTTTTTGCTAGAGGCGTCTCTGCTTCACAGCCTGTAAAGTGCAGAACTGTCCCAAATACCGCTTTTACCCATACTCGTACACTAATGCTACTCACTCCAAGAGCACTTAAAATTTTTTCCCTAACGCTGCAATTCCCATGCTCCGTGTGCATCTCCTCCAGGCCTTTAGCTGAAAGCACACAGCAACATCTCCTGGAACTGGGTGGCTATTGCAAGTTCAGTTGTCAAAGTGCTGTCCTTAAATCCCGATCAATGTGCTCAATTCGAGAGACTCCAGGGGGATGGTGCAGAGGTAGCATGTGTCCAGCACATCTCTCACCTTTGTGAGGAGGAGGAAGGCACCAGCTATTGGAAAGTGTCTGTTCTTTATTCAGATGTCCCTCAGGAAAGTTTATCACACCTAATGAGGCAGACCACCATGTTAGGTGATGCATTTAGAGAGAAACCAGGGAGAGAGAACTGGACTGGTGATACCACACCAAAGCAGGCAGGAGGGATTCACCCCACCAACAAGTGTGTGAGCTGCCAAATATCTGGATTTAATTACCAAGGAGCTGGTCTCCTGTAAAAAAAAGCAACTGAGGATGGGGACCATGCGTATCCTTGGAACAAGAAGCACTAAAAGAGGTCCTCTGCTCAGAAATAAGGCAAACTGCTGTCCTTACTGCCCTTTATAAGAGCAGATAGCACTGGAGAAGGAGGCAAATGCAGAAGGGCACCGAGTGCCACCTCTGATGAGACAGCAGCAGCAAGGTTGGGTAGGATTTGTCTCTCAGCTGCATCTTCACTGTTTCCAGTGGCTGCACGTCACGGTACACCACCTTGGTACACACAAGCTCTTGGGGCAGAGCCAAACTGGATGGCAGCCCAAGCCCACCTGCAGGCTCCCTCCCTTCTCCTTCCTACAGAAAAAAAGGTGGAAAATACTGGAAGGGAACTGTTGCTCACATGGCTTAGAGGAAACTGGAAGTCCCAGTTGTCATGAGAGACCCACATATTAAAGTGGAGGACAATGGGTGAGGAAAGTGGGGCACTCTGAGGACTCTGGCTTAGGAAGAAGGATTTTTCCATTTGTGCAGTGCATCTGTCATTTTGCAATGTCTCCTGTTGTCATGGAAAACATCTTTTTTCCCCTGTCATGGCTGGTCAGTGCCTGACACAAGCTAAAGACTTTGTTTGCTTGCTTCATGGTGTGGCTTCTCCCATCATACATTGGTCACTGGTGATTGTATGTGCAGTAAACGGTCCAGCTAACGCACTGACAAGCCTCACTCTTTCCCCACCCTGACCTTATCAGAGAAGCTGAGTTGGCTGTGACAGCTCTTATTGAAGATGCATATATTTTAAAAAAAAATCACCAGAAACTGGAGATTTCCCCCATTGAATTAGATCAGCACTCCTCATGCTCTAATATCCTTTCAGCTGCAATGACTAGGATGAGGTATCTCCAAACTAAAGGTGCCTAGTGGCAGCACCTATGGGCAATAAGTACAGAAGTTTCCACCAATCCCAAATTAATTGGGGGATAAACAAATTCCTGAGGCAGGAGTTGACAAATCTTTACACCACCTTTGCCATTCAGAGTTTTGTTGGACAGCTTGGCCAACCTAGGCATGAGAGGGACAGCAGGTGGCCTTTCATGAGACCACAGGCTGAGGGGGTTCAGGTGGCCAATCCAACGGGGTTTTTTTGTGAATGTGTGGCAAAGTTGGTGTTCAGGCTGTGATGGTGTGATGATGGGATTCATCATGCTGTGAAAGAGCAAGTCTTTCTTCCTATGTTGTGTCTGAAGGATGGGAAAAATCATCATTGCTATCTACCTTTCTGGAGTCTTCTCTTTTTTTTTTTTTTCTCCTTCAAATAGAAGGAAAGGCAACAAAACCAAAATGCTATTAGTGGAGACTTTTATTTTGCTTTTCTGCTGAAATTCCAATACATGTCATCAGAAAGGCATCAACCCAGCCCAGATTAAGCAACTCAAAGCTCCTTGACCAAGATTTCACAGCTTGAGTTTCTTGCTGCTTCTGTGCCTGCTGTGCCCTGGGCAGGGGAAGGGAAGGGCTATGTCTTATTTAAACATAGCTGTGCCTTTTTTTGGAGAGGGAGATCTTTCCCCATGTTCTAACAATTAACCAACAGGATCACACTGCAGAAAAAAATAAGAACCGGGAAAGGGAGAGTGAGGATGGATGTGAATGTAGATTTCTCGTCTGGTGCCATACAAAGGCACTGCTTGTACTACAGCAAGCCCAGGAGCATTAGCAGCCAAATTATTTGTTTAATTTTAACTGCTGTCTTCGTCGCAGCTTGACTTGCTAATTAGTATTTTAAGTGCTTGTAAAATAGTTTGGACGTATTCCTTCAGCTTTCACACACATCTCTATCGCTATTGCTATTCCTTCCTCTTGCCCTGTGCCATCACCTAAGTAACATCGTTTCTGCTTCCAGATGGGTTGAATTCTCTAAAGCAGGAGGAAAACACAATCTTCTTTGCTTATTCATGCACGGGGAACACTTATTTGCATGAGAAGAGATCAGTCTGTGGAGCAGCACTCCCTAAAGGCTGGGGAGAAGGGAACCTATGCTCACAGGCAGGGAATAATGAGGCACAAATGTACATAAGCTGAATTTTTTGTTCTGCAGCTACCCTGGGTTTTTATACCCCATTTGCATCATTCAAACTGCTCTGCAGAGCTGATATGCGGAAATCGTGGGCTGGGAACACCACTGGCAATCTTGGCTGGATTTCACCGGGCAATTGCCTTGGTGACGTACACTGCAATTGATACGATGCAGAGGAGGATGTCCTAAATGACTGGATTCAAAAAATAGGCATGGATTTCTGAATGAACACAGAGGCTGGTGTGTTGTCATGTGGCAGGCTGCTAAGTCTGGTACAGCAGTAACGCTGGCAGTCATGGACAAAGGTACAGCAATGTGGGGGGGAACCTGTTGGACCTGAACATTAGCCCAGGAATTTGTTGAATGGCCTCCGCGAGCAGAAGAACTTTAAATTACACTGACAGGGAACCTGAAGAGATTACTTTTTTTGCAAGCAGTATCTGGCAGTTGTACAAAGAACCAAAAAGCCTTTATTTCACAGCTGTCCTTTTAGTTTTTTGAATGTACCTTTCTCTAAGTATGCAGATAGTAACTATTAAAAACCATTTTCAGCGGTGGCGGTTTTCAAAGCACAGTCACTCCAGTTGCTATTTATGAACGATGTTTGGGAGGTTCTGCAAATGGAAGAACAAATACATTTTTGTATGTGCACAATTCTGGATATTTAGCACACAGAGGCACTTCCCAAACGTTTTGTGAGAAAAAAAAGCCCTTTCCCTGGCTGTTTACAGATGACTTGCAAAGAATAAGTGAGAGATTCGAGCATGGCTGAACCAAGCAGCTGCCGAGAATTCAAATAAATGCTCTCAAACCCTGCTTTTTCCACAAGCTCCACTTTGGAAGATGCAGAAACGAGACATGTCACAGGCTAATGCTGTCCATCAAAGCAGTGGTGAGAAGGAAACCTTGTCTCATTTCCATTCTCTCGACTTGCTCTTTGGAAGTTGATTCTTTAAGCGTTATCATTGGTGAAAGCTTTTTAGTGTTTAGTTTCCAGCCATGATCTCATGGGCTTTGATGAGCTTTTCTGTGCTGAAAGGAGCTTGTGCGAACAATGAAATGAAATGAAGATGATCGCTTGCATCTGTGTGCCGTGTGCACTGGGATGTGTTAATCCATATGATGAATAATGCACATATCAGCACCTTTGGTTTCCCAGCATTGATTTTCATTTCTTGCGTATCCTCAGTGGGGCAAAGTCTGACTTTTTCAAGGCTCTCCAAATGTGTCTTCTGTAGTGATAAAGTACTGCAATGAAGAACACAGGATTTCTTCCAAAGCCAGGCTGGCCCCAAGTCCCTGCGTTACCAACGTCTGCATCCAAAAGAGCTGAAAACAAAGTCACCTGCAAGGTGTCCTGTACAGCCCCTGTCATCAAAGCTAATAAGATAATGCACCCATTAGGCCATTTGAGGCCATAAAAAGAGGTTTTAAATCACAGAAACATTATGCTTCAATGTAAGCAGTGGGTTTTTAAAGTTTGTTTTACTTTTCCTTGTTTGTTCATGAATTGGGAATCTCTCACATCCTATTCAGAAGCTGTTTGGGATATTTCTTTCTTTGTAGGTGGGGTTACTGAGCCCACAGGAATATTTGGCTCAGACTTTACAGCAGGCAAACTGAGTACTCAAATGCTATTTAAAACAAAACAAAATCAAAGTAAAAATGCACCCTTCTCATGGAGGTGTTTCTGCACAGCTGGTGTAGCATGTGCGGAAGACCTCAGTGATGCTACAAAGTTTTTACAGGGCTTGTTAGACTTGACCTACCTCTCTGTTGTGTTTTCAACTTGTGGAGAGAAGCTCCTTCAAACTCACACTAACACTGGCGTAGAGATGGCTTCCTGGTTCTGAAATAGAGTTTCGGCCTGCTCTAGGCTTCAGCTTTGCTAGAGTGGCATCCTGAAGGGAGGGTGAATCAATAGTGACTGCTTTCTTTAACACATACTTGTGCATCAGTCCCTAACGTAAAATAAATATCTTCGCTGTCAGATGTAGGACAGCATTTAATTTTTTCACTGTAGCTTGCTCTGGGGTGTCAGAGTTCCCACTGAAATGTCCACTAGAGAATAAAGAAAGGACAAGTGGTGGTTGTACTCTACTGCCTTGACATAACAAGGGAGTGGAATAATGAAAATCTTAAATTTGTATCCTTACTGTAAGAGGCATTTTTTAAAACAACTTGATTCACTCTACATCAGTTCCTAGCTTCACCCATTTATTTCTTAGGATACAGAAGTTTACTGAATTTGGTCAACCTGCTGTCACTTGGGTGGGAATGGGTGCCACATCAGTCTCTGGCCTGCATAGGACAAGGACATCTTAGGGGCAGATCCAAAGCAGGAGTTGCTCTGCCTTTCGTGGACGGCTTTGGAAATGTGTCTCTTTCTTTGGTCCCCAGGCACAGTAAATAACCAAGAAGTAGGATTTTATGAGAACCCTCAGAAGCCTGCGAAAAGGTAAGCCCCTTTCTAGACTGAAAGGTCAAGTGGTGGTGAAATAGCCCTGGGGACAGGCTCATCAGGCAAACTTCAGCTTGCTTGTGGGTGGAATTAACTGGGCTGTGGGTACACAAAACCTTTCTCATTGGTTGCATTCAGTTTGTGGACTTCTCTGTAACTTGGTACAAGCAAAAGGAAGATTTCTGACCTGAAAATATTCTAGGGTTCCTGTCCATTTTCTTGGAGCAAACCCAGTTTGTTCTACTGTCTCCAGCGAGTCTGTGCTCCCATACACAGCAGTTTGTGTCTACTGCCTACACGTGGTCACGACCGTAATCAGACTTCTTCAGGAAATTGTGCACATATTCAGTGTGTGGTTTTTGAGCTGACAGAGGATGTCTGGGCTAGACTGAACTGAAACCTGCTCACATGGCGTACATGGATGTCATCCATTCTTTGTATCAAAAGACTGATGGCAAAAGTGCATAATAATGAATTAATAGAGACCTAGGGGGACTCAGAAGTCAACTGTTTGACAGCAGTGGTCTGCTTGCCTGTTTTTCTGACAGTTTCCCTGTCAGGCCTTATTACACAGTCACTTCCAAGTTCGAGCGATGACAAAATGGATTAAGATATCCAAGCTAGACGATGTTGAAAACAAACATCTTTCATCTGCTAAGTATCCCCTTTTGGAGCCATTCCCATCCTGATGGCTGCAAGGGCCTGTTAGAGGCCACACAGTTTCTGCTGCTTCCTTCTGCAAAAGGACCGACATCCAGTAATGGCATCCCAGAACTGAGACAGGTACGTGCCAGTTTGAGCTCTTCTGCTGGGATTGTCATCCCCCCTGGGTTTCTGCTCATGACCTTGCAGCCCACAAGCTGTACAGCTGGAGATAAGCAGCTTGGAAGTGCTCTAGGGCTCACGTATTACCAACCATGAAGACATGAATAACTCATAATGCACTGCAGTGCATTAATCAGCAATGGATGTAGAGGCTGTTGGAGTCAGAGGGAAGGTGCTCTATGGGCTTGAAATACTGTCGGATTGCTTCTATGATCCCTCTGCAGTCAATAGGATTTGGCTTGTTATCCTATTAGATTTTTCTTATATTTGTCTCAGGTGAACCCTAAAAAAATTGGTTTTAGATGCGGAGAACATTGATTTTGACATATGAAAATGTAGTCTTGGTAAACAGTCACGTTCAGTGGCAGCACTGTGGATTTGTAATAATATCTGAGCAGATCCACTGTATGTGTCAGCGGTGTCTCTCAGCCCTGCCATTTTTATGGTTTTGGGGGTAAAACTTTGCAAGACACCCCAGAGGAAGCTAGGTTTAAGGAGAAGAATACTGAGGAGTGTTGGCAACCATATATTCACCGTGAAAATCAAGGAATTCCCATCTTGCTCAGCTGTGCAAGCCCGCCTGGCCGACCTAGCCTGTTTTGCTGTAACCTTATCTCCACGCTGAACCTGTCTTTCCTTCTCACCTCCATTAGGCTTCAAGAAGATGATATACTAGGTCTTTGTTGCATTGCCCCTCCCACAATCTTGGCTGCAAAGGTGTCAGTGCCCAGCAGCCTCTCTTGCTGTCCAGTACCATCTTGTTCTTTTAGTCTTTTGCATTTATATGTGCTTTTCATCTGGGATTGCCATTTCTTCTGTCCAAACAGGTTCGAATTAGGACCTTGGTTGAGCACCTAAGAGGTGTATGTCAATAGAAAGAGTAACCCTGCAAGCATTCATGTTTACTCCCTGCAAAATACAGTTTGGAGAGTCACGATTGGTCCGTAGCATCTCAGCATGCAAAACAATTAATGGCACAACTGCCAATGAGCTTCACCTTTGGTGACATGTTGTCTCTCCTAACCCAGCCCTGGTTTGCAGACCAGTTTTGCCCAAGATTTATACTCAAGGGGTTGCAAACAAAGAGCGGGGACCCTCATCTCGTTCCCTCTGTGCAGGTGGTGTTTTTGAAGTGATCGTAATTAAACAAGGAAGCCTGCAGTCTGCCGGAGAGCACATTTGCCTGAACGGTTGTATCAGCACAACTGAAGAGGGAGGGAGGGAGGGAGGGAGGGAGGGAGGGAAGGAGGGAGGGAAGGACCAGCACGATCTACATCTGCTGATGCTTCATCAGGTAGAGGTTTCCCCACCCCAAGCTGGTGTATTGACTAGATTAGTCATGCTGGAACTTGAATTAGTTCATGGCCAATCAGCTTCTGTTACTAAACACAACCGTAAATGCAGATGAATACCCAAACTCACCTACACAGTCCAAAGATGAGACACCAGTTAGAAGACAAGTTTGTCTAAAATGAGATCGATTGTCAGTTGAGATGTCATCCCTGTGTTTGCTGGCCTTTCCCTGTTGAGAAGTGGACTAAATCAGCTCATTCCCAACAGCTTACATCTGCACTAATACCATGGGCACACTCTCCATCCTCCACAAAGTACCCCAAGCAAATGAAGCTTAGACACTCACCCACAGCAATTCAGTGTAGCTCAGCAAGAAGTTGGCACCCCCAGGTCTGTGGATAGAGATTGGGAGCACGAGGCCGTAAGTGCATTCCTGTTTGTTAACACAAACCCTCTGCTGACCATCGCCACGTCTCGTGTTTCTGCTGTGACCTGACGTGTATTTGCAGGCTCGTGAGCTACCACACGAGTAATTTGCTGCAGGTTGCTCAGGATGTTTCTGATACCCAGCTCTGTACGTGTGATGCCGGAGTATCCCTGTGCACTGGCAGCCGTTGGGGTGAAAATGCTGTGCTGATGAAAGGGCTGGATTTGACTCTTGTCTCAAGGTCTCACGTCCTCCCCCACTGCCGGTGCAGATATGCCAATACCGTGTTGTAAAGACAAAGTCATCCAGACAATGTCTAACACTTGCTGGTGATAATGCTTCTCGATACTGCTATCCACAGTGCCTCAGCTGGGATCGAACATCATGGAAGATGCATTTCAACGCACTTGAACAATCAGCCTTGTTCCAGCACTGACAGTAATAGTTATTTTTCTAGACAGAATTGACATTATAAATGAGTTGTTGGTTAATTTGCTGCTTTCTTAACATCATTGATCCTATAGCTATGTCCTTAAGCAGCAGTGCCTGAATATAAACTACCCAGCAGTAAAATTACAGCTCCATTTGGATGCAGAGCACAGCCTTCTTATCGCCAGACTTTCAATCCCGTCAAGAGTTTCAGGGTTACTCATGCAAAAATAGCTTGTCTGCCTGAGTGAGCGTACGAGGGCTGTGGATCGTATGCAGAAGCGTAAGCGCTCGCCATCATGAGCTGGGGAACAGGTTAGGAAAATCTGTCTTTTCAGAGCTGTACAAACCTATCTCACAGGGAACTGCCTCTGGAGCTCAGAGCAATGCAAATAAGGCCAAGCATTAGCCCCATCCCACCAGCAGCGCTGGCTTGGCTCGGTCAGACCCCCACCCTACTCCAGTGAGACAGAGCCAAAAGATGTACAGATTTGCTGCTTTTGATAAAGTCACCCAGCAAATTTACAGCTAGTTTAGCATTTTGAGGAGGACATTAAAATAGTGCAAGTTTTAACGCTTGTAGTAGCAGGGCCATGCAGGTGATCCATGAAGATGCTGATTTTCAGCTCAATGTGTTTCACTCTCTCTTTAAAAGGCTTCCCTCTAAAATTTGCACAGCTACATTTGATTTTACCTGCAGTCTTTCCCATCCCAGCTTTATGGAAATGTGGCCTGTCCCTACGCAGGCATTGTAGGGAGCTACTCTTGGCAAAGCTTCTGGGCAAAAAACTAAGGAAAGTGGGTAAAAAGTGCAAGAATATCCCTCACAGGGGGAGCAGCCAGGCAAAAACCAGGGAGCATGGATAGTAAAACTGAACGGTGAGAAACAAGCCAAGAGCCTGTGTCGTGAAGCTGGTAAGGCAGATAGCATAGCTATAACATTGCAATGTTTTCTCCCTTAAAGAGTTTGCCGTGCTCTCCAAGCGACAGCATAAAGACATTTTCTCATCTTACTGTGCCAAGTTACAAGTGGAGGTTAAGAAGATTATTAAACTTGGCCACTCGTGTCCACTCGAGGAATAAAAAAACTTTAAAAACAAATTCCTGTAAGTAGGACAGTCCAACTTTTATTGTTTCCCAGGGACTTGGTTAAATAAATGCTCTTCTCTGGGTGAAAGAATGATGTTTACAGTAAAATCTGTCAGCCAGAAATCACTTCCAGTGGGCAAGCCACTGAGTGGCCATTGAGAAACACCCCAGATATTCTCGTATACTTTTTTTTTGCGTATTAAAAGTCTGGTTTTGATATAAATAACCCCCTCTCTCATCTACACCTGTGTGTTTTTATGCACTCCCACACACAGATATATATACGATTATAGGACTATTTATTCCTAAAACTTAAAGCAGCTTTTAAATCATGTGATGAGGTGTAAACACTCATCTCACAGGCTCATATCCATGGTTGAAATATCAGGTCTGCTCCCACTGGCGTGGATGCAAATACTGAAATGCACCTGGCTTGGAGCTGGCACAGGACCTATCAGATGGCAAATGAGGGAGGTATAGATCTTGGTCCTATACATTTCCAAATCACTCTAGCTAAGCCATGTTTCCTTTGGAGCTGAGAAGTGGGAGAATAAGATTTCTACTCCAAAGGTACGTGCCCAGAGCACCAGGCCTTCAATTATGCAGAGAACTGGAGCCAGCTTCCTCCTGCCTTTTCAGATAAGTGGTTTCACCAAGAGATTACAGTGAGCAGAATTTGGCACCTGGCTCCATTGGCACGAAGGGGCTTTTTTTTTGCCCACGCAGACTCCTGCCATGGAAATTTTTGCTTATCCAAGGATCCACCCAAGTGGATCCAGTTGCCATGTCAGCAGATTAGTGCCTACAAAAGACCAGCAACCCTGGGCAGAAATTTAGCATCTCCCAAAGCCTGTGAGCTGGATGCTTATTTGTCCTCTTCATCCCATGTGGGAAAACTTGGCTCAAGGCCCATTTTGTTCCAGTCCCTCTGGCTTCGGGAGCTGTAAAGGCAGCTGGTAAGCCCTCCTCCTCCTGAGCTGGGTGTCACTGGAGGGTGTTTTACTGAAGAACAAACTGGTTATGTGTGTGTGAGTGATACCTGGGCCACGGCAAATTGCAGAAACCATCAGAAATTCAGCAGGCTCTCTAATACCAACTTGGCAGCCTCAGAATAACTTTCACTGTCTGATAATTAGACAAAAATACAGCCTTGTTTTCCTCCTTTGCAATCCTGTAGTGGCTGGTTGTAGCAGGGCAGCTGGTAATCAAGGCAAGGGGACCTTACCCAGGGAGAAGCAAGACAGGGCTGCCTCCAGACATGGGCAGCTACCACTCTTGAACAGTTTCATATCCAGAGGGCTGAACATAGCTGAGATCAGACATATAAAAAGCGCCTTTTAAGTTCCTATGGATACAGTGAATCGCTGCACTCGCATGAAATGTGCAGAATATGTCTTTGGACACTGGGAGAAGCAAACCCTAGTAGTAGAAACTTGGGTGGAGGCTTTGGAAATTGCCTCGGTGTTGGGTTAATGCTGCTAATTGAAGTGAACGCTAAAGTTAATACAGACTTCAAGGGGAGCGGTTACCCCAAGGGTAAATCTTGAAGATAACTAGGATACTTTCTCTATATTTCAGTGTTTACAAGGAGGAAAGACTTCATAGCTGTGTATTTACTGTGACTGTTCGGGAGGGAGAGTGACATCTGAAGAAACATATGCAGGCTTTCTTCTCCAAAGAGAAAATTGGATCGAGACAAAAATGACCTAAATAAACATTGGAAGATCATAGGAAACTATTCCTTGGAGGCAGAGAGGAAGAATATATACATGTAGATAAGGGCTGTGTGCGAAAGTTGAGTATTGTTCTTTGGGGAATTTCAGTACATCAAAGGAGCCTGATATCAGTCCTGGAATAACATCAGAAGAAACATTGTCTGAGGAGAAGTGGAGGGGGTGAAAGAAATTTATCTGGGCAGGGGAAGGTACAATGGACTCTCCAGCATTAAATACTGAGGTGGTTTCTGGCTTTTTCATGTTTTGCACACTGGGCTCAAGAGAGCACGACTTCTCTCTGCCCAGACGCTTGTGAGCGATGGAGAGCTGGACGAGTAGACTTTATGGCGAGGCCAGGAAATTTGACAACAATTTATTGGGTCTTTAAGGGCTCAATTTTCTATTACAAGCATAGACTGAGGTATATACGCTTGTATTTGCTCTATCCCATATTGGAACACCATGTACACCATGTGTACACCACAGGCACTGATCTCAGAGTGCAATTGAAAAGGATATCATAACATGTCAGTTTGGGGGCAGAATTTAGGGTTTATTGCAAAGAAGAAAGGAAAATCCAGGGCAGAATTTGCTTGCTCCTCCCCACCTCCATTTTTTACTGCAGGTAAACCAGATTACAAGAGGGAACATGCAGCTTCTGAAATTATTGCAAACCATCAATGAACTGCTGAAAGCTGGTGATCCACTTATGGCTGAATTGTGGCAGAAACAGGACGGCATCCTGACCAATCTGCCAGTCGTCACGAGCACATTCCCGTGTGAAAATAGTGTAAGAACTAAATATGGCTTCAAGACAGTGCTGGGTTAAATATATCATCTTCAGAGGCACCAGTGTGCTTTCTATGTGAATGAATTTACGCTGAAAGTTACAAAGAGCGAATTAGTTTTTAAAAATAGACTGGTGCGCCTGAATTCAGCTTGGTTGCTTCTCCCCTTTGGCTTGGCTGGATGCTAATGGCGCGTCAGGCGGTGGCTTGTTCATGTGTGCTGGCCCCATCAGTCCAAGAGGGCTTGGAATAATTGCTGAGCTGTACTTTTAGCTTCAGGTTCCTCCAGTTCTCATGCCTGAGCCTGACAGCACCACTCTGTTCGCATACTTTGGGTGAGTCACTCAGTCGTACCGGCTGAATTACCCTGCTGTGGGCCAGCAGTTTGGCTTCAAAAAAATGGAGGCAGTGAGCAAAATCTGTCCTGCATGGAATTTTATTTCTTCATGGCAATAAAACTCCCCACTAAATTCTGTCCGCTCCCTGATATGCTGTGATATCCTTTTCAGTTTTGGTCTGAGGTCAGCACACACTGATGTACATCCTCTTCAGATATTCAGAAAAAAACAAAGCTCTTGAACGGCAAATAGGTTTGGGTGGTCCGAATTGTTTGGATGGCCTTTTTTTTGTGCAACTTGCAGCTCCTGCTTGGCCAACCCAAGTCACTGATCATCTATCTAAAAATCTTCATCTCTTTCTTCAATTCCATCCCTTACTCTGTCATAGTTAATATTTAGGAATATTTAGGAATATTTAGGAATACCTCTGACTGCGGGGGAAAGCTGTCCTAACCTAGTAGACCAGGTTCAGCCCTGAGATGCTTTCAGGTAGCTGCTGCCTGTTGAACACTGAGAAAGGGAAAACCAGGCTTACTGTGGGCACTAAGTACCAATGACAGGCTCTCCTGGATACTCTACTTATCTGGCCAGAGCCTGTTGACCGCAAGTTCAAAGAGATATGAGGTTATTCTTGGGCCAAGGAGATGCTGTGCTAGAGAGAAACCCTGCAAGGACCGTGTTGGACCCCAGAAATGTGCTTGTGTTTTGAACATCACTTTTCTCCTTTTCCTCTCTCAGCTTCATTTGCTGCCGCTGCTTGGGGGAGTCCCACAGGGTCTGGGTCTGTCAGGGCATTCCCTGGTATCTCTCGCAGTGAAGCTTTCAAAAGGCTTTGCATGAGAGACGTGGAAAGAAATGGGAGATTTAGATACCTTTTACAGCCTGAAAGACCAGCCAAGCGTGTTGCAACGCTCTGCATTTCAAGGCTGTATAAGGCTGACACATAGCATGGGCATAAAACGGCTCTTCACCCTAAAGAAAACACAGTAAAACTCTGTTGCTGAAGTTACTACCTGGCCAGAAAGCTGCAAAACTGCCTTCGCTGTGAGGTGGGAAGGTGCCCAGAGGGAGGCAGGTGCCTCCACACTTCCCTGGAGGAAATTTTTCCAATCCCTCTTGATTTCATGCTGATTGTCCCAGGACCACAGTAACCAGTCGTTGTTTTTCCAGGGGACACTGCTGCCAGGGGATGGTTTTTAAGGAGTCTAAAAAATAATCCCGTGCAGCCTAAAGCTCTCGGTCCACCAAGAAAAAACACAAACAGCCATGTGAATAATTTTCATATGGATATTTTCATGCTGTATTTATTTGTTGTTGTTTCCCCATTGCCTTACTGTGCTTTTTATATACTATCTCCATGTTTATGTGTTACCTCCGTGCAACCCTACGTGGGCAGAAAGCGACTGCTGCAATGGAGCATGACCCAACCTCGAGTCCCGTAGTGCCCTGGCCCATGCAGACAGTGTCAGGCTGGGCAGCAGGAGCAGGGATGGCACTGGGGAGAATGTCGAGGAGGAGGAAAACCTTTCCACAAGTGATTGCAATGGGGAGATGTAGGCAAGGAGGAGGCAAACCTTTCCAGGTGCTATAGGGGAAGGGGGAATAGCTGTGGGATGTGCTGCAGTAAGGGAAGGGGAGTGGGCTGTGTGTCAGCATCCCGCTGGCAGAGCTGTGGGCGCAGGCCTGACCAGCACCAGCACTGGCACGGGTGCAATCATCCATGCCCACAGCAAAAATACAGCTCCTGCCTCCTGGTGCTCACACAGATCGGAGGCAGCTCAGCCTCTTTCCCGGGAAACGGCATTTACAAAAATAGAAAGCTGGAAATGCCACCACACGGCAGCTAAATATAGCCTCACCGACAGACGAGCCGCAGCGCTCGCTCCAGAAACAAAGGCAGAGAAAGGGGACACCTGGCTCCCCATCAGGGTGATGTGGGGTGGAGGGAGAGGTGGCAGAGCTGTTGACTCGGCAGGAGGCTTTGCCAGGAGGACGCTAGTTGGGAGCATGAGATGCACAAGCAAGGGATTGCTCGGAGATGAAACAGTGTGAAAAAATGAACTATGAAATGTCCCAGCTTTCCATTAAAATCACATTTTCTTCCCTAAAGCTTATGTGATGTGATTAGAAGCTCTAGGGTTTTTTCGCCAAGACCGAGGTCTGTAGTAAAATCCAAACTTTTCGCTGAGTTAGACTTGGGTTTTTTGCCAGCCCTGATGCAGGGAAGCAACACCACATCCCAGAGGAAGGGTTTCTCTGGCTTCACACAGTAAATGCTGGTTGATGCTGGCAGTTGGAAGCACACCAGGATTTTCCAGGGCATTTTCCCACCTTGATTAGAGTTGTATGCTTGCCAAATGTTGATCTGGGGGCTAATTCCCCAAAGACACAAGGCGGAGGAGGGTGGATGGGATGTGACTCCCCAGAGACGCCAGTGGTGGAGCTGGGGCTGGGGCTCGGCACGTTTGCTGGCCATCAGCTGTGGTGGCTCTAAGAGCAGTGACATCTCCTCAAGCAAGGCCCACCTCAGGATTGACATCACAGGACAAGCAGGAATTTGGGTCTGTTACAGGAAGTTTTAGGATTGCAAAGTCTGGCACTAGGAGATCCCAGAATTCAGGCTGCCTGTGCATCCTGGACTTGATCTTCTTGTCATCCTAGGCTTGTGGAGAAGTGTTAAACCAGTCTTTTATTATAGGTTTCAATACTAATTTTTTCCATTTGGTAAATGGGGAGTCACTCAATAGTCCTTCTTATGTTTCTTATCAGCATGTTACTTTATATGTTATTAATCAAAGAGTGTCTCAATGCAGCACTGAGTACAGAAGTCCTGCCTTTGGGGTGTTTCAGCAGAATATCAAAACGATGCACAAACATCTGTAAGCATTGTAATCCTATATAATTAGATGAGGAAATCAGGCAGGGGTGATGCTGCTCCCTTTTGCAGCTAGAGATGTGAGGAACAAAGATTAAGGCCGTAAGTGTCTATAATTTCCAGTACTCAGTTTCAGATAATGAGAGCTTAACTTTTTAATTTAATTTAATTTAATTTAATTTAATTGCTCCTGCCTAGCTATTCAAGTGCACTTCACTGGTTTAACCTGCTGTGGTAGCAATAGTTAAACCAAAAACTCTCCACATCTTGAAAGAAACCTCATTTTAGGGGACTGAACTGGGATCTAAAGAGGAGCAGGGACCTGTTTGCGACTTGCATGTGCTCCCACCACTTTGGGATGCAACATGGTTCGTCCGCTGAAGACTCAAGAGTTGTTCCATCCGCCTTGAAATAAACTAATCGCACCAGTGAAGCCAATCACAACCTTATTTTAGTTTTTTTCATCTCGGAGACAAATCATGCTCATTAAGCAATGTAAAGTTAGCTACAGCTCAAGGTGTCCTGGCTGGGGTTTGGCACAGCTCCCTGACACTTGGTGTTTCTGGGATGGGGAGTTGGGCTCTGGCTGAGCATTGCCTCTCTCAGCGCTTGGCACCTCAGCCCAGCAAACTGGCAAAAAAGCATCTTTTTTTTTTTTTTTTTTGTAGGATTGTTTTTCTGCCAATATATTAAAATCTTGTTGGGTTTTAAAACACCTTTCCAGCTCTGCTGGTTTCCTGTTGGATTTTCTGTACCCTTCTCAGATGGTGGCTGCTCTGGGATTTGCGTGCACAGTTTTGCGTTGGTCTGTTATTGCTTCTGGTCCAAAAGATCCCTCATTCATGCCAAATCACTTCATAATGTCCCAGAGGAGTAAATGCCACTTTTTTCCCCTTTCTTTCCATCAAACTTGCCTGACACAATGATCGTGTGAGGGCATGGGACACGGGCAGCACGCAAGGTGAGCAGCGAGTAGCTTTTTGCAGTAAGCTGGAGCAGTAGTAAAAGAAAATATCCCAAACCCCAGCCTCCATCCCAATAAACATTAACTTCAGACATCTCTGATTGGATTCGACTTCTGAGCCTTGGACTCACCTCTGTTGGTGATGTGCATTGCTTTGATATACATCTTTATACATCTATACGTGTATATATAAACCCTGTCCTTTAATACCTCCTACAGCAGCAAGCTGTTTCTCCTTTTCCAGAGTCTCCAGATGGTGCTGAAAGCTTCAGAGCTTTGGGGGTTTATTTGTTTGTTTATTTTTAGATGACTTCCCACACTTGGGCCCTAGTCAGGATGCCTCAGCCTTCCCATTTACCAAACAATCTCACTTTTAGCTCGGTTTTTGTCCTCATTGACAGTCCCCTTCCCAAGCAGGTCTGCGATGAATCGTCACAGTTTATTATTAGTGTCAGTGCATTTTCTAAATCTCTGTTGTTCCCCTTCCCAGAATAATTTGCAATTTCCTCTGTGCTTCGATCTCAGTTATTTGCTTACCTCCACACTGGATTGAGACCGAGTTTTCCGAGGAGGCTTGGCTGTTTAAAAATAGAAGAGAGAACCACTGAACTCATGTGCTGCTGGAACAGTACTGCATAAATACATATATTTCTCATTCTTTCTAGGCTCCTTATTTTTTGTTTGTTTGTTTGTGTATTTTCCAAAAAAAACCCTCACATAACCCCATATTGTTGAATCTCATTTGGGGTCTCTGGAAAGAAGTTGATCCCAGCTCTGCGCTTAGGATGAGCTGGGATGGGTTTGAGGCCCAATCCTGATCCCAGCTGCCTTGCAGCTTCTCCAAGCGCAGCTGAGAAAAAGTTTTCCTCAAAATTTCCTTTTAGATCAGATGCCCTTTTGGTTTGCAATGGGCCTTCCTTTATCTTACTGAGTTGTTAAAAAGAGGTAGGAAGTCACACCCTCTCATCTTTTAGTACTCTGATTTGTCTTGCTGAAGCTATATTCCCAATTTTTTTCACACATGCCATCAAAGTTTTTGCCATGCTTTCGGTTACAGCACCTCCTTTGGGATATAACAATAATATATAACAATAAATGCCTTCGTGGCATGTCATCTCCCAAATTTTCTTGAAGGTTGTTTCTGCAGAGGCAGCCTAATAACCAGTTCCTCCCGTTAGCCCTGTTTTTCCTTGCACAATGTTTGGCTTGTGAGCTGACCTTCCATTTATACTGGTCCTATTATAATTTTATTCTTACTGATGCTGCCGATTTGAGGGGAAGCTAGCCACCTACAAACAGTAAGCTGCGTTTTTGCTCACTGTTTTCAATGCTCACGGTTCACAGTCCAAACCACTGCACCATGCTGATGAGAGTCGAATGAAGATGGAACGTCTGTCCCTCTGGGAGGTCTCCAAGGATGAAAAATGGTGCTTCAAGGCTGCTTGGATGCTCGGGCTGTATCGAACCCTCTTTGGGGTCCCAGCACCCAGAGGACCCTGGCTCTGGGCTGGGTGATGCTGGGTGACTGAGGACAGTCCAGCTGTGCCACAGGCTGCCCAGCAAGGTTGTGCCATCTCCGTCCCTGGAGGTTTTCCAGACCCAGATGATTCCAGCCCTGAGTAATCTGGTCTGACCTCAGAGCTGACCAGCTTCGAGCAGGAGATTGGACATGGACCTCCTGAGGTCACCTCCAGTCTGACACTACAGATCCATTACCTGGTCAATCTGACAGGTGACGGACAGAATTTAAAGCCCTCACATTGAAAGGATTCAGAGGAAGTTTGACTTTTACAGTTCATGGGATGGGTCCTACAAAAGAGGTGGAAACTTCCCTACAACCTCCAGCAACACTCTCCTGTGCAAGCTGCAGCCTCCAGCTGTCCTTAGCGCTGGCTTTCTCCCAGCTGAGACAAAAAAGCTATAGACTCAGAGAGCTTTTTTCCCCAGTTTTTGTTCTTGAATGAGCATCCATGAGAGAGAATTGGATGGGTGCTGCAAATGAAAAGGGGCAGTAGCAGAAAAGGGCTCCATCCATTGCTCTGCTCTGCTTTTCTATTGGATTTGTTCATTTTCAGGTCTTCTCCACAGTGTTTTTTCTAGGGTGCCTGAGCTGCCCTACATTAGCATCAGGATTTTTCTCTCATGTTCCTAAAAATCTCTGATTTTGTGGAACAGGAGAGAAATCTTTCTTTGACACGTGCCAACAAAATTCACTTCTCTGAAGCCAGAAATAGTAGCTGCAATGCTGCACAGCACAATGCAAACACCCTTCCTCCATCCCAGTTCTCCCTTCTATCAACCCACTAGAACAAAATGATTTAACCAAATAATAAATGTTGAAAAGGCCAGTCTCTGCAGACTCACAACAAAGGTAAGAAAAATGCTAGGCTAATTATTATCTTCCTTTTCTTGCACAGGCCTTTCTGTGAGGCTCTACCAATTAAAGACGATGCTGGGGAACAAGCTAGATGGGAATTAGTCTGACTTGGGGAAATTACCATCCAGAGGTTTTGGGTTTTTTTGTGCTGATGTGTAAATTCCATTTGCTCAGCTTAAACTCTTTTAACCAAATGTATTACTTTGACAACACATTTTAATAGCTGGTTTTAAAAATGTACACTTAAAAATTTTTTCCAGCTAGCTCTGATCTTAGCCTGTATTTCTCCTGGTGGTCTTGGAAACAAATTCCTGGATGCACATACTCTCCTGAGCCTCTTTATTAGCTCCCCCAGCAAACCTCCCTTGCCAGTCATGTAGAGCTCCAACCGAGATGTACAAGTCAAGAGGGTAAATCACCCGCCTGATTATTCATATACTCCAGTCACTTCCCTCCCTGTGAGAACAAACCCGTAATCCCAACATAACATCCACGCTGTATGAACAGCCTGCACATGGGAACTGTTTTCTCTCTCTCCCACCATGGTGAAATCTAGTGTGTCTAGTCCTCCAAGCAACCGTCTCTTCCTCCGATGGCAGGAGGGGCCAGCTGAGCCTTGGCTGACCTGATGTTCCTCGCTATGGCATTAGCTGATGTCTGTGCTTCCATTTCCACAAATGTGATCAAACCCACAAACTGGGTTTGATCGGATGGTTAAGAAGCCTTTGAGTACATGCAGCCACCTATCTAAGCACCTGTTTTGCATTTTCTGATCCCCATAGCAGCTCCTTCACACCTCTCTTCTAGGAGGGATCCACCCTGGCTAATGGACCCTGGATGCCCAGCACTGCACAGGGTATCCTAGAGACAGGGCAGGTGCCTTATTCAGTGCTGGACCTACTGGAATACACACCTCTGCTGGAAATATTTTGACTGAGAGGTCCTGCATTTGTCTTTTCAAGGCCACGTTATTTGGTGGCATTTCACTGAGAGTGGCTAATATATTCAGAGCCTGGTTTCCATCAATCCTAACCAGTAAGCCAAAGTTTACAGCACAAAATTTGTACCTGGATGTGCAATGCTGCAGGCTGGACAGAGGTATTTCTCCCTGGATCTCAGTGTCTTTTGAACCTTCTCAAATCATATTCTGTTCCTCTTTCATATTTTTTGCTACCTTGACACTAATAGACTGTGCTTGTGTTTAGTCTAACACCATCAATTAAAATAGGGACCAATACTAGACCTAAGATCAACCCTTGGACAAATCCATGAGTAACCTCCTTCCACCCTGATACTTCCCTTGATGTGTACAACTCATGATTTCTTTCCTAAACAGTTTCTCATCTATCATACCATCTCATCTCCAAAGCCATCTTGCCAGTAATTACGATTGCTCTCTGTTTTGATAATCTTGCTTTAGCAGTAGCTTGGTCAGAGTATTAGCTGAGCCCATCCCTTCTTAGGACAGTGATGATTATAAATGCCTAACTAGTAGCAACCTGGTTCTCAGGTAAATAAGCAATATATTTTAAATGCTGGAGTTCAAGTGATTTAATGCTTTCCTTCTACTTTCAATTTTGTTTTTTCCAGTAAATTAAATTTTCCTGGGAGAATGACTGCTTTCTCTTTTGGTCTACTATTTTCTGCAGAATGTAACATATTTTTAAGCACAGCAAGTATTTCTAGTCTCTCTTGGCCAATTCTTTTGCATGATACTATATTATTTATGTCATTTTACGTTCTTTTATATTAAACATGATCTTCCATGGCTAGTTTCAAGCGGGATTTTCCCTCTAGATATTTATTCTAAGCTTTCAAAAAATGCATGTATGAATCTAGAAGGTAGACCGCAAGGTTCTGTGCAGGAGATGGGCAGCTGGGATCACCATCATGCTGAGGTCAACTTCCTAACACAGCAGATACAATTTTGTATCATATAAGGGGGAACTGAACGTGAAAGAGTGAGGACTGGGGCACATCTTGAGAAACCCGCCGTGCTGGCTGTTTAGTTAGAGGCTACCACAGTATCTAATATATGCAGACAGCAGAGGTGAAGCGCGCTGGCCGACTAAAAGACTCTTTTGTGGTGTTTTGCTGTAACGCTTGGCAAGACTGCCCTTGCTTCACACCCTGCCTCCCTTGCTGAGGCACCAGGGTGGAAAAATCAGCTGCAGAGGATCCAGACAGTAGGGAGGGATTTAAACACCCCAAAATCTTGTTCTTGTGTTTTCTAATAGATGGAGAAGTGGGCAACAGTCGGTGTCCTGCACCCTCTACCATTCAGCCTATTTAAGTCATGTAATGTTATCAAGAAGCAGGGAGGCTTAGCTAAGCCTGCGGGGAATGCCAAAATCATGTTCTCTTTCACTCTGTTATTTAAAAGTCAGTTGCAGTGGAAAGATCTTGCCCACCAACTTAGTGGTGATATTGTAAAACGGTCATATCAGACCAGCCTGTAGAAGAGATGCTCACCTGTCATGAAGACGGGGACACCAGAGTGGACATCTCCTGAGCTGACTGTCCTTCTGAGGCTGGGCTGGGCTAGACTGGGCTGGGCTGGGCTGGCTGGGAGCACACTAGCAAGTGAGGATGAGGTCAGGGGCCACCTAGGGCCCACAGAAGGATTTGGTACCCCCTGCCTGTGGAAATCACTGACATGGGCAGACAAACACCTTCAGATGAATTTAGCTTCCATGATTTTCAGTGTGTCCATCTGTGAGAATACAAAATTACTACAGCAAAGCCACTTGCAGGCCTCTAATTTAATGAGAATAACTGAGTTATTGTGGCCTATATAGCTCAGGGCACAGAATTTCACCTCACACTGCATGGGGGAAGGGACATAAACCCAGTCTCCCACCAAGGACGTTGTGTGTGTGTGTGTGCCCCAGCTTCCAGACAGGAGGGTGTGGGCAGCCCCAGCCACCACAGCCCTTTGGCCAGTTGTTTCAGGAGATCCAGGACTGAGCCTGCCAGCATCTGTGAGCCCAAGTCTGGTTTTCAGACTGAACAACCACATCTTCAGCCTCAACCCAGGCTAGCATTTTTGTAGTATCATTGCAGTGTTTAGGAAGGGAGGATTGCTATCGCAGGGGTTGCTTCTTACAGCTTTTTTCCCCTCCTTTTGTTTTTGAGAACCAGGCAGCACAGTGCGAGTGGAGTTTTGCAAAGCTCTGTATTTCCCAGAAGAGGAAGGCTCCTGCTCAGCAGTCTGTAAGCGCCCCCTTGTGCAAACGCAGCCAGCTGGCTTCAGCCTGCAGATTTATCCAGCAAACATCCATGATGGTGTTAATTTGGGTGTTTCAGATGGTGGAAAGGGGGGGTGACAGCCACCCTGCACCATGAAGGCAACACTCTCCAAGAGAGAAAGCCTCCTCTGCAGGCTGGACATCGGCACAGCGCTCGTGAGACTCTGATTCAGATTGTACCAAGAATTGTGCTGGTAAATGGGATTGGTCTGGTGGAAAACTATGAGACAGCACTGTGTGCTCACAGCCCAGAAAGCCAACCGTACCCTGGGCTGCATCCAGAGCAGTGCGGGCAGCAGGGCGAGGGAGGGGATTCTGCCCCTCTGCTCTGCTCTCGTGAGACCCCCCTGCAGTGCTGGGTCCAGCTCTGGGGGCACCAACATCAGAGGGACATGGACCTGCTTGAGTGGGGCCAGAGGAGGCCACGAAGATGCTCAGGGGGGCTGGAGCACCTCCCCTGTGAGGACAGGCTGAGAGAGTTGGGGGGTGTTCAGCCTGGAGAAGAGAAGGCTCCAGGGAGACCTTAGAGTGGCCTCCCAGTGCTTAAAGGGGCTACAGGAAAGGGGGGAAGGGACTATTGATCAGGGGGGTAGGGATAGGATGAGGGGTAATGGCTTTAAACTGACAGAGGGTAGATTTAGATTAGATAGAGGGAAGAAATTCTTCCCTGTCAGGGTGGTGAGGCCCTGGCACAGGTTGCCCAGAGAAGCTGTGGCTGCCCCCTCCCTGGAAGGGTTCAAGGTCAGGTTGGACGGGGCTTTGGGCAATCTGGGCTAGTGGAAGGTGTCCCTGCCTGTGGCACAGGGATTGGAACTAGATGATCTTTAAGGTCCCTTCCAACCCAAACCAGTCTATGGTTCTATGATTCTATGAATTGAGATGCCCAGTTGGTACCTGGATTAGGACAGAGGAAGGCATAGATGACTCTTTGGAGACCATCTAGGCACCCCAGCAGAAGACAGGGTGGTAGCAGGAAGGTTGGAAAGAAAGGGGAGCTTCAAGATATACCATGAAAAGATAAATTTGAGGGTACTTAAGGGATGGAGTGCTATGTATGAAACATGGGCCTGGAGGGCAGCGAATAATAGTAAAAATATTGCTGGCAAGATGACTAGAGCCGTGAGAAAGGGGGAAAAAAAAAAAAAAGCCATGAAAAAGATGAGCAGAGTCATTCAGGTTTGGCAAACTGAGCTTGATGGCCAGACAAGAAACGTGGGGAGATGCTTGTAGTTAGGTGGGGATGCAAAGAATGATTGATGAGATGCTAAACCATCAGGGCAATAAATGATGTCAGTTAGGTGCTGAGAACACAACGCACAGCATGTAGCTAATCAGGAGTTGGAGTGCTCATTAATTCACCCCAGCAAATAGGCCGTCAGTCAGGTTTGCTGAAGGTGGTGGCTGAGTCTGGGGTTCCTCAGCCTCATGGTGCCACCAAAGTGGGAGCATCTGAGAAATGAGGGAAAGAAAATGGGAAAGCAATTGACTCCCTGGGATACTCTGAAATATGAGGTGCAGCTGCAGCTATTTTTGAGGAGTTAGGAAACCCTAATTGCTCGTAATTATCTTAATTCCTGCATAGGGGTTACTTGCCAGTGTGGCAGTTTGCTGTTGGTTGATCCAGGCTGAGATTCTTTGCAACCCTGGCTGGTGTTGCTGCGCCTGCTGGGTATCTCTGCTGTAGCTGCGGGTGCTGAAGCAGGATCTGCACTGGGGATGCACCAAATTCCTCCCAGTCCTGCAAAATCAGGGCATGCTGGGGTGTGATGCAGCAAAATGAAAGGCAGTAAGAAAACTGTTGAAAAAGCAAAACAGGAGGGAGATGAAGAAAAAAGCCTAATTCCCTGAATGGGAGGGATTGGAAGGGCTGGAGAGTTCAACGCTATTGCTTCAGCCTTGCAAAGTTGATGGGACAATTAAAATGAAAGTAGAATAGGAATAAGGAAAGCGGAGGTGAAAGGCTATTCGGTTTGAGAACATTCAGTTAGTAGGGCCTGAATTTATCTCAGTTTATTTGTTTTGGCTAATGACTTAAGGAAGTTTTAAACTACTGGGTTATAATGGAGGACTGAAACATCCCTGGAGGACTAGAGGAGAGGACAATAAACCCATTTGTGTAAAGCAGGACTTACAGGCTAGCTGATAAGAGTTTAGATTCCTGAAAACTACTGGGGCAACCTATTAAACGTGTAGTTCTTACAGACCTGCAATACTAGTAGGATGATTGATAAATTCATATGACTGTTTATTAGGAAAAAAATTGATTTAAATTAAACAAAAAAGCTTTGTTGTGTTGCTGACCCAGAAAAAAGGAAGTTTAAGATCGCTTGGCTTTAGTAACGTTATTGATATTTCAATGTCGTGTCCAAGCAAAAGATCCTGTAGAAAACCTTGCCCAGCTTGAGAACAGGTTACAAGAGGAGGCCGTGTCCTTCTTCTAGTGATTTCTGAAAAAGAGAACTGTTTTGTAGGGATGCTGAGGGCCATTCTGTAGGGGACAGGATCCCGCTTAGGGTGCGGCTTGGAAGCTGCACAGCTGAAGCGCTGCCAAGGACGGCATCGCTGCCACGCAGGCGTGCCCTGGCAAGCCGGGACGGGCCATGAGCCGATGCTCTCGTGTCCTTTGCTCGCCCGGCTGCTCCACGCTGAGCTCACACACAGCTCACACACAAAGGCGTAGGTGACTCCAGCGGGAGGAACCTGCTGCCCAAACACACACACACGCGCTTCTGCTTACTCAGTGTGGCGAAGGGGAAAGTTGCGGTAGTAGTTGCTCACTTTCAGCAGCTGTCTGCTGCAGTGCACCTTTCTTGGCCTCTTCTTGCTACCACAGCTCCTCTTTATGCATCTGACAAGGCTTTCTCCTTCTTGAGCTGTGTTTTTTCACATAAAATGTTCTGCGTGCGTTGCAGTCAGGCTGAATACAGGACAGTTCGGGTGACAGTGCCAGTAATGCCTCAAGGAAACAGTTTGCATAAACCAAAGCGGACACTCACTTATGCAACTGGGCAGCGAGTCTTGCCATCAAATCCATGCCAAAATATCTCTTTGCTTTTCTATCATTCTTTACTCGGCGGGGAAGCTTCAATGCAAATATCTCTCTGGAGAGAGAAAAGACTTGAAACAATAATCTACTGGAAAATGATACTCTTAAGATTTTAAAACATACCTTCTGTTGGTCAGGGGTGATCAGTAAAACAAATCAAGCTGTGCTTGGCACATAAAACTTGGAAAAAAACCTTTAAAAGATGGCAAGATGTAGCCTGTAAAATCTTCTGGGCTGAAATAAGAGATGAATTTGCAAAGGTGTCAAGGCCAGATGTCATGGCTCACGCTTCCACAGATGTCTCGCAAACGCTTAAAGCCGAGTAATGTTTGAATACTTTAGGCACAGCACCAAGATACTATGGATTTAGGAATGTTAATGCACTACTGCTCTGAACTGATACACTTCCAAGGGCAGTCTCTTCCATCTTTATTCAGTGCCTGGAACACCAGAGGCTCTGGTCTGTGTGCTGTTGACTCGACACAGAGAAATACTTCACTGGAATGTAAAGGAACAGCACAGCTGGCTCTGAACTTATTTAACATCCCCTTGTTTACATTGTAATACATATGGGACAAACAGCGCAGTGATATTCTTTTTTTTTTTTTCCTCAGAAATAAAAACCCATCACAATCTAAGGAGGCTGGAAAACGGCCTGTATAATCATTTCTCAGTGGGACACATGGCAGAAATCAAAGGCTCCAGACACAGTTTCTCCAACTCAGTTTCTGAAGACTGGGTAAGCAGTTCGCAGCGTATAGAAAAGGAGGCTAAAGTTATGCTCCCCTTTCTGTGCATAGAAATAATAAAATGAAGGCTAAAGCATCAGTCATGTAGCAAACTGCAAAATGGCAGTACTTCATAGAAACTGAAGAAAATGCAAATGGATTTGCTTTTGGGGTTAAGCTGTGTTGCTTAAATATAAATTCTGCAATGTGTAGCATGTTACAGCCTTCTTCACACGAGACCAGCTCTTTTCCAGCACATACTCACACTGGGGCTGAAGTAGTTAATGGCTTATAACAAGGACAATTTACCTGGTGGTATGTAGCCTAGCAAAGTGTTAAGATTTACTTGATGGAATAAGCAGTAGAGTACATGAAATATCGATGTTAAGGTCAAACACAGCATGTCAGGAGTCAGCACACAGGTACCCTTTTAAGGCAGTATGGCATTGCACCAAAATAAAATGACGTTTTTCCTCCATGAGGGGAGCAAGACTGAGAAAGAGAGAATTTTATTTTGCCTTTCTCCATGACTGAAGCCCACAGACCCACGGTCTCCCCTTGCTGTTTGGGAAAAAAGCAACCATTTTGTTTCTGACTGCATCAAAACACAGAGAGCTGGTCCAATTACCCTGACTGATCAGCGTACGCATCCATGGAGTTGTAACCCATCCAAACTCAGCCTATGCAGGATCAGCTTAATAGCTGGAAACAAAAACTGCCAGAAGCAAACCTTTCTGAGCTGGTATTAGCTGCCAAAGCTCTCACCTCGGTGAACAACAGCTCACATCTAAGGAGCTAGTTGTAGTGTACAGCAGTAAGAAATACTACCAATAAAAAGATGAAAAAAATAGCACTAGTGCAAGGGACCGTATCAGAGTGTTGCTCACATACTCGGAGTAGCTTCCTGCGTTAGTGAGGCTGTGATGGGCTCAGCAAAGCACCTGTGCCCCCACAGCAGCCTGTGCCTCATAGGTTAACAAGTTCCCCAAGTCAGCTTGGTCCCCCTGGGTGATGGTGCTAGTGGCAAAGCCAACAAAAAATGTTCTGTTTGCCCAAAGGTGCCATGCAGAGCTCCAGGTAACAGTGCGCTCTTCTCCTCCGAGTTTGTTGTCAAAGCTGGGAGGGGCAAGCGCGTGCTGCAAGCCCTAGAACACCCTGAGAGGGCTGAAGTCTGAAGAAGCCAGAAAAGCAGTTGTCTCCCTTGCCCAGACCAGGAACCTGCAAAACACTTGCAGGATCAGCACCCAAACACGACGCCGGACACCCCATGGGGTGCGAGGCCCTTCCTGCCCTGGGCTCTCTCTGCTAGACCGTTCTGCCTCCCAGCAGAATTGGCCGTACTAGCTTCAAGCTCCACAACCATAGAAACATCCACTCTAGTCAGAGGGATAGTAAAGCTTAAATGGTCTTTCATTTCCAGCTTGGCTTTTTGGATTCTCTCCCATTCTTATACCCAAGCAAAAAAAAGAGCTCTTGTGCTTCAAACTTTGAATGTGTGGTCCTTGGCCACACAAATGTCATACGGACATTTTTGTACTCAAGAGGCTGCTCCTGGGATGCTATTTGATTGCCAAGAAACTCTAAGTTTAACCTGAAGAAGATTTCTATGTGAAAGACATGGAAAATTCCCGTAGAAGAGACTGGAAGTCAGTTTTTTTCCTTAATTTACTCCTAGCTGAAGCACCTCTTGGGCAGCCAGTTTAACAAGCAGAAGCTATGTCCAAAAAAAAAAAAAAAAAAAAACAAAAAGAAATCCTGGAAATTACAATGGGTTTAGAAACCTGCTAGTTGCATGAAGCAGATAACAACTAGTGTCCACTCACAGCATAGAGGGTGATATACTTTGGTGACAGATAGAAACATGCTCTTCAGAGAGCTTTAAACGCTAACATCACGGCAAAGCACGAAAAGCAGAGTGAAGCTATTTCACAGACAGGAAACCCAAGAGAGGGCAGGTCACCATTCAGACAGCTCGGTTGCACTGGGACGCGGACACAAGGCACCTCGGGTTCTGAGGCAGTCATCCAGCACTGTGCGTGGAACGAGAGCCCGGTGGCATTTCTGGACCGTGACCTTTAGCGTGGTGTGCGTTCAGCTACGGGGGTAACGCTGCCCTGCGGGTGTGCTTGGTCCCTCATAACCCACCTCCACAGGAAGGGCCGGCCTCTGCTCAGAGGTTCTTCAGGCAGATCCAGAGAGCTCTCTTTACTAGTCTATGCTTTGTTCTAGTAGCCTCTGGTGCCTCTCCACAGCCTCTTCTGTGGAAAAGCTTTTTCACCAAAAGCAGGGGAAAGAAACGTGTTCAGAAATGTAACCCAGGAGGTAGCGTGAGCGCTTCTGACAGTGTTAAGACAAAGACACTCTGTAAACTACAAAGCCTTTAAACTTAGTATCAGTACTCCTGCCAGAAAACCTTAAGATTTACCTTCAACCACTATTTACAATATGGGTAAGGATGCATTTATTCTGTTATGTACCTGACCAGATACAAAGGAGAGACTAGCTTTGGAAACATCTCACAAGTATATTTATTAGTCAGGCGCAATCTGTCTCAAAACATGACCCATTTCATACTTCAAATGGCATTTCATTACAGTGCAGCTGCACAAGCCTCCGTCCTCCCTGAACAGATGCTTGATATGCAGAAGGCAGACTTTAGCACACTGCTTATGTATGTAAATAAGTTCCTGGATTTGTTTAGGTTTGAGGACAGTAGTTCAAGAAAAGTCCATTTGTCTTAATCATTTGAAAAGCTTCTTTCTTTTCTTTCTCCACTGTTTATTGTCCACATCTTCAGTATCGTCAGGAGGATCTGGTATTACAAAGCCATCAGTCATTTTATAGTAGACTACTGTGGAATCTGACTCAACTATGGCCAAGGTAACTGACAGCGGGGCGTCGGGATCGTCTTGTGGGAGAGACGCTTTCTTCATGATTTCTCTTATCCTGGAAGAGGAAACAATCAGTTAGAAAGGAGTCCACAACCACCTGACGATGGCATAAAGGCAGAAGTGCACCGTTGCTCTCTTTATTCAGCCTAGTTTTATTCTGCAAATTTGTCTTCACTAAAGAAAGTATAATATCTGTTCTAATAAAAATCCAAAGTCGTATAATCAAGCAACAAAATCAAGTAACAAAAGGATCTTATCAAAATATACTCAGTTACATACATCTCTGCTGGAAATGGCTCAACACATGCTTCTAAGCTTTGCTTAGGTGTGCCAGTGTGCATATGCCCCAACCATCCTTCAACTATCACAATCATAACATGGCCATCTCTAATGGCCTTGTTTTCATTAGATTTAAAAAAAAAAAAAAAATCCAATTGAATAACACATGGTGTTCAATTAGAGAGCAAAATAATTAAGACTTGTTCCATTTGTAGAGATAAGTCTTCCAGTCTGTGCTACAGTCCTCTGCCAGACCCAGGAACCGGAGCCAGGTTTCTCTACCTCCCCGTCTAGACTAGAAGCCACAAGACTAATGTTCTTCTTCAAGACAGTCAGCACAAATAATATCTTCCTTAAAAATTCAAGACAAAGTTATGCAATTTTTCCTGTTCAGCTTATTTGAAGAATAACATGCCAGTTGCTTTCCAGTTCAGAGCTGAGGCCACTGATTCCTGGAGTCCCTGTATTACTGTTCTGACTGGGGAGCAAGTAAAGGAGTGCAACGCCCAGGGGCAGAACAGCAACACTCCCACAGCGAGCACTTCCACTTCTCCTCCACCTAAAGGTCGGGTGCAAGACAGCTCATCTGGGACTGCCAGGACAGGTTACACTCTGGGGAGAGGTCAGCCATGCAGTGGGGAAAAATCGCCCCTCGCTTCATGTGCCCCCGAGATCTCATTCCCCAGAAAACATGCATTTCTGAAGCTGGGCACTGTAGTTGAAAATAAGGTTCTTTCTAAATGCATCAGCTTTCAAACTTTAATCATCATCTTCCTTCCAAACCTCTTTGATCCCTTAATAAAAGCCAAATGGAAAGCGGCAGAGAATAAGCAGCAGCCTGGAAAGCCTGTGCTATTAAGCCCGTGACCCTCTTAAGTATCCATCTGTGTTCTGAACTGTTCATAATTCAACTCGGCTAAATTCAGTAGTGCCTTATCTTTTGCTTTCTCTGCTGGCCCATATATAATGCAAGGCAAGGCAACACAGTCATTTCATGCAACAGAGATACCAAGGCTGTGAATAGCCATATTCTGGTCCTCCTACCATCAGCAGCACATTTTGTAACAAGAGAACAAATAAGCAAAGAGATACTGTACTGGCCACTAGCAGAAGAGAGACACCTGCAAAAGACTCATGTTTCAAGCAATGTGACATGAACTTCTCTGCTCCCTGCCACTGCTTTGTCTGCACGTTTTCTTGGCAGGTGCCTCAGGCTCAGGGCCTTGCTGTGGAAACTCTAACTGCACCGTGGGTATTAAGGAGAGCGTGACCACAAGCCTGCCTTCCAAAGCTGCGGGTAATTCACAGATGGAGGAGCCCTGCAACAAGAAGGAAATGCATCCCACTGTGAGCAACGCCTCAAATACGGCAAGGCCTCCCAGTGAAAGCACTACCTAGTGAGAGAGGTGATGTGCCTGCTGGAGTTGCAGCAGTGAGTGCCAAGTGAATCACAGGTGTACAAGTAGGCAGCAGGACTGAAGTAAGCAAGGACAAACCAAACGCCTAAGGGGCAGCAGTGAAGCTGTGCTGATGCTGGGCACCTTCTGCTCTTGTCACTTCCAGCCCCTCCTTAAGGTACCTCCAGCACCACAGTGCCTTGCCGTAGCCCTGGTGGGTGATGAGGACCTGGGAAAGGATTGCAGATGTCCTTCCAGACATGCTACACGTGCACAGAGCAAGAACCCACTTGTCACACCTCGGTAGCTGGTGTCTGGAGGAAGCTCTGAGTAAGTTGCCAATGGTGAGGCCAGGCTACTGGCAGAGACCCAGCGAGGAAAGAGCTACCAGTGGCTTTTATGAAGCAGTGGATATTAATCTCTCTCTTTCTCCTGGGAATGTGAAATAGAAATAACAATAAAAAGCCAAATAAAAGGGCACAGCTACCTAGGAGAGATATTTTGGGACTCAAAGAAACCAAACTTGTGTTGAGTGTGGACAGTCCCCTATCTGGAAGCAGACTCAGGCAGTGGTCTGTATGCACCTGTCAGCCAGGGCAGAAGCTCCTTCATATTTTCTTTAGCAACTGTCACCGTTTCTCCTCCTAGTCTATTAGGGGTATAGATGTAACAGTGAGGCCTTAGATCTAGATCTCCCATCACTCATAATTTCTTCTTCTGTGTCAAGCAGAGACATCTGAACCTTTCTTCCCCACCCCCCCTTAGAATTTAAGGCTTAGAAGCTACACCATGATCCCAAAGGTGGCCAGGTCCTGACAACAGATTACTGACACTTCTTTGCATCCCTGACTTACTTCTGAGGAGACTGAGTTTCAGGCTTTATGTAAAGAGCACAAAGACATGCCATTGCCTCAGGATGATCTGCTAACACTGCCATGCACAGAGCCCAATGCTTTCTACTGCACACGGGGAGCCAGCCTCTACCGCCGTAAAGAATTACAACTGCAAACACAAGATTCTCCTCTTCCCCCTTTTCTCAACACAGGCAGCCCCAAAACAAGAGCTCTCATTCATGCATACCACAACTAGCCATAACGCAATGCAGCACATCTGCAGATTAGCGAGAGGGTATCTTTTAAAGGAATAAGCTTCGGAATTCAGGAAGCCTGTATCAGACGCCTGTGTTTCCTCTCCTCCCCTGAAGGCATCACTGTTAGTCTCTGCATCCAGCATGTTCACAAAGTTTCTCTGCAGCAGCAGACACTCAAAGGAGGAGTCAGAGAACATCTGGGTTTATGCTGATTTCATCGCACTTGCTACCTGCCACAAACAGAAAGATGAAGTATTGCAGGAAAGGTATAGTTTTTTTTAATCCACTTGAGGTATCTAACACCGTGTATTGGAAAAAAAAAAGGCAAGAAGTGTTCTTGGCCTTCTAAAATGCAAAGGAATGCATGTGTGACCTCCTAAACAAGGCAAGAAGCTTTATTTGAAGAGATACAGCCCTCTAGGCTGCCCATCTCACACAACAGCTGCATTCAATGACTAAAATGAAGTCCTAATCAAGAAGCCCCTATGCTAACACCTCCCCCCAACAGAGCTAGCTGACTTCATTTACTAAGTTAATGGTTACAGATAAGCTCCTTAATGACCAGTACATCTGCTACACCATACAAGTGATGTCGGCTATAAAAGGTGGCTTTTGCTTAAGCAAAAGTGAATTTCATGTTTCTGAAATATTAGAAGCCTCTGAGACAGGGGAATTCAATACATCCAGTACTTTGGCACACTCCACCAACAGTCTTGTCAACCTTCATTCACCAGCATCCAGACCAGCCTTTTCCTCACGAGTCACAACTGTTAGGACACATTCTGCAAACACTGTTCCCATTGATACCAAGGGGTCCACAACAACTCTGGTTTTGGTTCCCCAGCCTTTACAGGCCATGCTCCGACAGCGTGAACCCCACAGAAGCTGTGGTGTCAAGCATCTGGCATGGACTGGCTCTGTCTGGTTCCTCCTTTTCAACAGGCATTCAGCTATGCCCACTCCACTGGCTAGACATCAAGTTTTAAGCAGAATGTAGAGAAAAGGTGCAGCTGAGAAACAGTTAATACCGTTCTGCAGTGTCTGAATGAAAGCTTAGCATGTTTTCAGTACAGTCAAGTAGGGCCTATGTTGGAAGAAGGCACCATGTCACTTTGTCATCTCCTGAAGGACCCTGTACAACACAATTCCTTTAGTACACGTTCACCCCCAGGCTCTCCCTTGTTCATCACCTCTGACTTGCTCACCCACAGGCTCAGCCCAACTACGAAGACCAGGGACAGCCAAGCCTACACATGCTGCCTTCTCAGGATTTATGCCAATGACTACCTGGTAAAAAATAAAAGGCATCTAGGGCCCCAATATTGCTCACAGAACAATCATGTGTGTGTGCTGCTGCACGCACAGTGGGAAGTCTATGAGTTAAAATATCCTGCAACCACTCCTTTCCCTTCTCTCCCCCTTCTCATGAAGAAAAACCATTCAATGTTAAAACAGGCAACAGGGAAGCTTTAGGTTTCCCACACAAAAAGGTACAAAGGCACTGTGAAAGGAAAAGAACATACATAAGCTAGGGGAATACAGACACCACAAGAAACACTGGAAAGTTTTAAGTCCCATAAATAGAATATAAGTAAATATTTTTTTTAATAAGAATTCTCCTCTGTTGCAGATCATACAGTCCAAAGTTTTCAGACTAGCTTGAAAACCCATCTCTAAAAACTGATGGTGTCTGCGTGTTCGCTGCACGTTAGGATCTGCTCCCACCAAGACAAACACAAGTAGGATGAAGCCCTCAGTTTCCACCTAGGAAGCAAACGCACACTCACCTCACATCGCAGGAGATGAAAAGGATTTAATTTCAAACACTGAAGGAGACACTGTTATACAAAAGTAAAGAACTGGCATTTCTAATGCCATTTCTTTGCACCAGAAAAAGGGCTTTAGAAAAGGCTTTCTAGATATCTACAAACTAGAGTCAGTTGGGATTGTTTTTTTCTACCAAAGAATTAGTCGTAAGAGCAGGTTTAGTTTATTTAACATCATGCAAGGACCACTGCAGCTAACATAACAGCACTACGAATGCCATCTTGCATCTGCTTTTACTGCTGCTACTATTAAATGGTGACAGTGAACTTACCTGGTCTTCTACTGCTGTTGCAATTAATAGCTTAAAAACAAAGCAAAACAAAACAAATCCATACAAAAGAAGAGGGAAATTTTCCATTTTTCCCCCATCTGAATTTTTTATTAATAGAAGACTTTTGTACTAGGTAGGACTTCAACACACATGAGAAATCTGTACTGCCTTTCCTAATGATCTGCTCCTAACGAAATAACATTGGCCTTTTTGCTACAGAGAAAGAAACTGCCATATGACTGGTGAACTTCAGGCAACTGGAGCTTGAGGTTTTAACTCACTACCCCAAAACTAAAAGAGAACAGAATCATAAGGAAAAGATAAATGGGCAGAAAGTCTTGTGTTGAACAAAAGAGTATTTCAGTGATATATCCCATGCAAGTACCTCTGAGAAGCAGCAAAAACAGTGAGAGTAGTTTTATGGCGGTTGCATAGTGCTCCATTGAGCTGAAATGGAACTACTGCCTTCCCTACCATAAAAGCCAAAGGCTTTCAATCTGCCCTTTATACTTGGATGAATAATTCATTGCAGGCTTGGCCAGCTTGAACAGCTCCCTCCCCTCCATGCAAGGCAGGGCTGGAGAGGCAACACAAATTGGTCTCTGTACCACTACACAGAGATGATTACTCTGTGCATCGGAGTGTGCCATTGTACCAGACTCGTTCAGATAGGCCCCCTGACAAGAGAACCACCTCCTGTGGTGGAAACCTCCTGTAAAGCACAATACCTCAACTTCAGCCAGCACTGCAAAACCTGCACAGCATGGCTCACCATCAGGAACGCTGCTCCAGACATTGCTGTCTTCCCTGAAGCTAGGTTAACTTAGTGCCTTGAAATATATGGCAAGAAACACATGGTAGCGGAGGAAGAAGGTGCAAATGGACACCACTATTTCTTGGGATTTGTTTCCAAACTACAGGAACATGGGACGCTAGAAGAAACTCATGGTTTTATAATGGAAAAAAAAAAAACCAAAACCAAAGAAAACACCACATGACTCACTGGTCATGAAAAGGAACTGAAACCCCAGGGAATATAGAGTCCTTTTTTCCATGGAAGTTGAAAGAGAAAACAAGACAAGCCATGCAAAAGGGAGGAATCACAATTCAGCAAAGTTCTACAAGATACACCAACTATAGGACATTCAGTCATAGTCCTGCATAACCAACTCAGCTGTATGAGCCACATCAATCACTTTTAAACTATTAATAGTTTGCAAGCCTTTAAATATGTTTTTAATGTGTGATTTAATGTATGAGTAAAGTCAAATAATGCTTATAACAGAAGAGCTAGTGACAAAACCATGAAGAGGATGCGAGATAAGGAGCATGTCACACTTCCAGTGCATTTAAAATAACAGTGCTTCTTACAAGCAAAACCACTTCAGATTAGAGGAAGACCTATTTCACAAACTGCAGATTTAGAAGAGGATAAATTGCTTTCAGTCCTCATATTTGCTTCTAAGGATGCTTATCAGCTTTAAAACAAAACATTTACATATTCTTTTTCCAAACTTAAGTTACTATTTTAACAAAATAACCCTTTCCCTCCTAGCCTAAACCAAACTTTGCAGTCTCCATAACCTCATGCAACCGACTTCATCCTTCATTTCCAACACTCGCATACAAAAAACAAACAGGGCAGTGATATATCATTTAATCTGATGGTTTATTACTAAAATTTTGCTTAGGGAATGTTATTTGTCTAGGACAGACAGCACGTAGTTCCATTAGATCCAGCATCTAACTCCCTGGTCCTTGGAGGGATCAAGGCTTTCAATGTTATCAAGGAAAACCCAGCTGTCAACACTGTGAGCTCTGCTACACTTGCGGAGCTTGGTTTATGCAAGTCATTTCTGCCAGCTCTGAAGCAGGACTACCTGTATTTAACTGCTTCATCCCGTTTGGGGAGCCACAATTCTGGAATGTACTAACAGTGAGGTACTTGGTGTGCACTAAGGTGTTGTCTGCAGTAGTGAACAGCAAACACAGCCCAGCCGATGGACCTACAAATTCCTCCCACGAGCACGAATCGCTGCTAAGTTCCAAGGCGCACAAACACAAGGTTCTCCAAACCTCAGACAGCTGCATGTGTGGTTAAGAGTGCTCCAAGACAGATATAAGTTGCATCTTATTCTCCAGGTCTTTACTCACAGAAGATTCAGCCATCTTCATTTTAAGAGCACGTATGCACAGCGCAAAGCCACTCCTTGGACTGGATGAGGCTACCGTTTGCATTGGTGGTCACTTTGCTCCAGACCCCGTAATTTTGCGATTCAGTGAGTTACTGTGCAGCCTTACGCTGGCAGGGCAGGATTATCAGCTTCCATCAAGCTGTTTGTAGAAGTGGACAGTGAGCTTAGCAAGCAGAACAGCTTTTGCCTTAAGCAGTTAACTGTCATGCATGATCCGGACATGATGAGATCTTACAACAGGCTAAAGAACATTGAGCAGATTTTTTTTTTTTTTTTTTTTTTGTAGGGCGTTCATATTTATCATTTGCTTAGGTGTCTTGCCGGTAATTTCCACAGCAACTTTACTACGGCCTTTTAAGGACACACTCCTCTGAGAGTCAGCCAAGCAGGAATCTTCATGAGATACCTGGGAAGGCAGAGCTTGGCTTTGAGAGGAAAACCACCCCTGCAGCCCCCACCCAGGCCTTACTGGTTAAGCAAGAGATGGCTGCCTATAAATGCTGCCATTTGCTAGCTGCTTTTGCAGTTAGCACATTTCGAGGCCCACCAAGGAGGGCAGAAGTTTTCACCTTCCCAAGCCCCTCCGGTGGTTTACTTTCAACTCTAAGTGAGCTTCATTCACTTGTACTCGTACCTCTTCTTCTGTTTTTAGCAGGTAACTAAAAAACCCAAAGCATTGCTTTGAACAGAATGTCAAAGTAGCTAAGTACAAAAGCTTCCCTGTCTACCTATAGCTTCATAAGTCAAGTGAGAAAATATCATTTAAGACATCAGATACCTAACAAGCCTCCTGCTATCAACAACCACAACAACAAAATATTCATCACTGTCAGAACAAAGAGCCAGTGATATGGTAATACTGTTTCCAACTCCTTCTGTAGGATGCTTTTTTCATGGCCTCCCTCCACGCTATGTAACTTTGAGCTACAGTTACTGTCTATACCCCCGGGTTTTTGCCAACTGTTCCAGCAAAGGAGCCGAGCAGTCGATAGTGTCCTTTCTCTACAAAGACAGACCAGGCCCCTCTGACTAGTGGCGACCTGCTAATGAAATGCCAAGCATGCATATGCATGTTCAATAACACAAACACAAGCATATACGATCTTCCTGCCTGACACCATCTATGGGTATCGAGCACATACAGGCTTTAACGGACTCACCCAGCATTACAACCCAGTATTCAGCTCATTTTAGTGACAATATGCTCTGTGTAGTTGCTCTGTAGCAAAACCTAGTCACAAACTGTACTTTTAATCAATGTGACGCATTCACTCTTTGCTTCTCTAACACACATCCTTCCAGTAATGGATTCCATCCGCACTGGTGCCAGAAGCAGAGCAAACAGTATCACCACAGTACAAACAAGTTCAGAGGCTCCAAATGAAAAGCTCCAATGAAACAGTAAAAGATAGGACATACATGCAGTGCAATATCTCACTGTCATTAAAAGCCAATTAGAACATACTCACTGGCATTGATCCAACGCCAGGAATCAGTTTCCAACCTAGATGGAAACCTACTACATTAAGCAAGCACAACGACTCAGCACGAAGGTGTAATTTCTCAAAGATCCCATATCCTAGTTTGCTGCCTTCTTTTCCCACCTAAAATCTATTTTGAGCTGTGAACAGCAGCGTGTCCCTTTCACACACATACAGTAACCTGCTTCTCGCACCGAGGCTGAATGACACTCAGCATTTCATCCTGCAACACCTCTCAGCAGCTTTCCTCTGTTGTGGAGATCACATCCTATTTCTCTGGAAGACCAAGCCCGTGAGAGCAATTGACCAATATTTGCAAATGGAAGATGTTTTCAGCATGTAAATAGTACTCAAATCCATCAATATCTAGGAAGTCATTTTCTTCCCCCTCACAAATATGCTCTTAGGAAAACACATAGCAGAATTAAGATGGAAGTCTGTTTGCAAGAGACCAATCTGTCACTTCTAAAACCTAAAAAAAAAAAAGCAAGAACCATAGTATGTCTAAAACATCATTCCTAGAGCACACACACATCTGCTAAGTGCAATTCATTAGCTACCTACTACCGTGTCAGGCTGCTGCCCACAGAGCAAGAGGAAACAGCAAACACTAGCAAGATCTGTAAAGCCAGCCCTGAGCACACACTCCTAGCAAGAGTAGGAACAGAAGAAAATGAAAAATGTACTACCATATGATGCAGCTGAAATAGTTCAGGTCTTCAGAGGCATCACAGGAAAGAATGGCAAATACCAGCAAGAGAAGGCAGCCATTATCAGAGAGTAAATCATACTGTTTATTTGAGGCTGCTCTAAGGGCCAGTTAAAATATACTGTAAAATTACTGAAGCGGAATTTCACTAGGCTGCAAATATCTGTAATATCACAAAGTCATAGCTGTGTTCCCCTTCACTGGAGAATGACTTAGTCTTGCATGTGTAAGGAAAGTAAGTCAAAACCACAGCTCAAGGGACAGTTACACATTAGACTCTGGGTAAGTAAGAGGAATTTCCAGTTGAAAGTAGCGAAATTACACTTTCAAAACAAAAAGCAAACCAAACCAAACACACCAGGCTTATCCATAGATTTGACAATAAAAGTCTATTCTTAGACAGGTCCGAGAGGATTTCTTTCCTCTTAGGTACTTTAAAGCCCAGTGACACAAACAGTATTGCTGGATTTCCCAGACTACAAAAAAGCAGCAGCAGAACGTTCAAAACACAAGCTGTGAAGGTCTTGTATTCTAACGCGGTCTCTCAAATACATACATCTGATATCCATTGTTATCTCCTAGAGCATATGCAACTTCTAAACAATACGAAGTGTTTATCAGCAGAAGGAATCAGCTGCTGTGGGAAGCTGACATCAAAGGCGTACCACTTTCAGAGAGGGCGAAGCAGAGACTGTTGCAGCTTAGAAAATTAAAGAAATCTCAACTTTGCAGGTATGTTTGCAGCACCCAAAATAACTGCTCCCAGGCTCAGATACTGCTTTCCTCTGATACTCCTTTGTTTCCTCCCCCTTCCCTTCTTGACCAAGTCATCAGCAGACTGTTAAATATAGCTGTTCTTCATTTTCTCTTATTAGTAGCACAAGCCAAACACTGACCACATCCTCACCTCTCGTGGCTTAACGATATGTGCACAGGTACTGGCACCATCACTTGGAGACTGTCCTGTTCTCTTTCACGTGCATGCAAACACACGAGTTGCAGTTCTGCTACTCCGACATGCTTCACTTCATGCCAGTTCCTCCCTAGAAAGGTTCATCATCAATGAGAAGGAACAGAACACAAAACACAAGTTTTAATCATTCAAATATCAAACCTGGTATTTAATGTCTTAGGTTGTGCTTTTCCTCCCTCTCCTCGCAGGACATTTCCCATGAGAGACAACTACCCCATTTAATGGTGAAGTTCCCCTTCTGAGAAACAATTCTGTTAAAAAAAAAAAAAAACAAAACACAGGAGCCGTACTAGTCTGCTGACTCCAGAGCTACACTGATTGATGGTGAATAGGGATCTGACAAAGCTTTGTTTCAAAAAGGAGACAAAAAACATCTTTGTCATCTGCAGCATAAAACTGTAATCCAAATTTGAACTTTATCAGTACCCTAAACTGTGAAGGAGTAGGTGTTAAAAGCATGATTATTGATGATACACAGTTCTTCCCTTCTGCTTGAAGGGATAAGGCTAAAAGTTTCTGCTGCCGAACTACAGGAGCCTTCTCTTGAAGTCTATTGAGGCATTTTCTTCAGAGGTATAACAATAACAGACACAGTGCTTTCTGGCCTGTAAAATCCCTCCCTCCCTTCCCTGACCTTGAGAACCACCAGCCTCCAAGAGGAACGGAAGTATTTTTATTAGGCTGGCTGCCTGCCTACGCACAGTCCCTTTTCAATAAAGCCAGCTTGGGAGAATTGCAGGCAGGGGTTTATATATCACACAACTCTGTTCCACTCTTACAAGACACCAGAAGACTACACTGCATTTGTCATAATTATTGCCACCACACTTACAAATTATCTTCTTTCCTACAGCGATCCTGCCCTTTCCAGAGAAGGGCATCCTAATCAGGCCAGCACACGTCAGCCATTTGCTAAATGGCAATCAGTAACTTCGACATTAATTTACAAATGAGGGCTCTATTACGAACACAACCACTAAACTTGTAGCTTCACCTTTCCATGCTCCTCCTCCTTCCCCTACTCCTCTTTTGCTTTTTTTCCATGCCGAGTGTCTGTGCCCTGGAACGCTGCACCTGTAACTGCTGGACAAAATGGGCCTTAATTTTTGTAAAGGCTCCAGGTAGGCAGAGGATAGACATCTTCAGCACCAAGATACCATCTGTTTCTTAGGTAACCATCTCTGCATTAAATCTAAAAAAACCCACCAAGGACTTTTGTTGGAAAGGCCCTGCTAGTGCACAAACTTTAATAGCACCTAAAGGTGAATACGTTTGTTGGGATGTCTACCCAGTCCCTTCTCTGAATTACCTTCTAAGAGGTCCAGGTACACCACAAACGCAGCATAGATTTGAGCACTGTCAGATATATCAAGAGACATCATTTCTGTGAACTGAAACCCAAAAAGTAACATTGGTGACGGAAAGCAGAAGTTATATTAAGAATGCACAGACCAAACCCAGAATCTGTACGGCTATCTGAGCCACTGAAGTCTGAAACCACTTTTAAGGACCAACGGGCAGTTAAAAAGCAGGACTTGTTTTCTGACAGTATCTTAAGAGCTCTTTTTTCCACATTCGCCTATTTTGGCGCTTAAGAAAGCAAGCTATATAAACAAACAAATAAGGATTCGCAACTATTTCTGGAACAGATCTAGCTTTGTGGAGAAAGCCTATGAATTTTAGCTATTTTTGCTGCAGTACATCAACATAAGATGACAGCCAAATTAAATACCTCCATGTTTTCAGTATACTAAAAATTAAGATGGAGTCAAAGTTGAAGACGCTTGTGCTTTCCAGCTGGGATCTCGGCAGTTACAACCTCATCCCCTAACTAAAGCCAGCGTTCCCCAACAGCCCCACCGGCCCCTCAGGGGCCGGGAGACGAGCCCCCCCAACAGGCCCAATAGAACAGAACGCGTTGTATTAAAACCTTAAGAGCTCTTTTTTTCCACATTTGCCTATTTTGGTGCTTAAGAAAGCAAGCTGTAGAAAGAAAGAAATAATCCGGGCCCCCTTGCCGGGGGGGGGGACCCGCTTCCCCGGCCTGAGATGTCCCTCAAAACCATGGCGGGGGGGGGGAATCCTGTCAGGGGCCGGGGCAAGGGGCGAAGCGGGGAGAGTGGCCCCCCCTACCCCCCCCCCCCGCCCCGTGACTGAGGGTCTGTCGCCTCAGCGGGGGGCGCCCACGCGGTCACCCCCCCACACACCCCCCCCGCCCCTCAGCGCCCGGGCACTGACGGGCCGCGGAGCCCCGCGCCTCCCGCCCCGGCCTACCGTGGGGTGAGTCGCCATCCAGTTGCCGTCAGCCCCCCCCGCCCAGCCCTCCCGCCCCCCCGCCTGCCGCCCGCCCGCCGAGGACCCCCCCGCCGGGCCGCAGCCCCCCTCCGCCGGGCCGCCCGCCGGCTCCATGCGCTCCCCGGTGCAACGCGACTTCGCTCCGGGCGGCGCCACGCGGCCGAGCGCTCCCCGGCAACGGCGGCGCCGCCACCGTTCCGCCGCCACAGCGGTTCCCCCGGGCCCGGCCCTGCGCGGAACCCCGCTCACGGCAGGGCTGTCTGTCTGCCTCTTGTGACCCTAAACCCGGGCTCAGAAGAACCCTCTAAGGCTTAGTCTGAAGTTTTAGAAGGCAGCGCTGGGCGCACGGGGCACCGGGCGTGCATACACTGAAACAAAAGTTCATCCTTTATGTACCTTAAAGGCGTGAATATTCATACATTTTCCAAGAAGACTCCACCTTTCTGCCTACCTACTACGTTTCCAGAATGCTGGTGCTGCAAAACGACACTACGCAGGCGCGGGGGTCTCGGGTGGTCGTTTGGGGAGTTGCCCCCTCTTCCTTTTCCCCTTTTATGGTCACGAGTCTTTTGAGGACAATTTCTTCTCCTTTGGACATTCCCAACTCTGTTGTCCGGCCAAGTTGTTCTTTCTCATCGTCCTTGTTTGAGCACTTCTGTCAGGATGTGTCTATTCTCAAGGTTAGGATATTTTCTCTGTACATTGTAATCACTCAGGCCTTGTTAAATACAAAGTTAAACATTGTTTGGTAAAAGAATTTCTTAATATTCCCGGCTTTGAGACTTCCAGGTATACACAACCGGGTACAACACAACCACATAACGGAACGCTTTTCTTATCACTAATTGTTACAGGCTTCAACTTGCAGGTACCAACTGCTTGCAGGCATCAGCTAGCAGGGGCATCAGCCAGGTGGCATCGTTATCTCAGGCCATCCCTCGAGTCCCTTTTTCTAATCCCAAGGAGGCTTGGGGATTGCCAATGCCTACCTCAAGCAGGTAGCCGGGGCCAGAAGCTGCCCTGCCTGCTGTGGAGACCCAGGAGGAGGGAGGAGGAGGCCACAAAAGGGGTGTGGAGCTTAAAGAAGAGAAGTTTTAGGGCAACAAGGCAGGGTTTATAACCCAGGCACAAATTTCAGCCTGTTTGGGTTTAGAATATTTTCTGTGGGAGGCAGGGAGCACTTCAGAAATGCTTCACATATAGGTTTCCATAGAATATGTTATTAATATCTAGTGTCCAAAGCTTTTATAGACTGCTTAAGAGATTGAGATTCAAGGTATTATTATTAAAAGCATCTTGGACTGCTTTACTTAGAAATACCTCTTGACTTCCAGTGCGAATACGGTTTGCCTATTGCAAACTGTCCCAGGTCTGGCTTACCAGCTCCATCTGTCTTGGCACCTCTTTTGATAATTTCAAACATGGGCTTAAATGAAGTCAGGCCTGTCTCTTACTGCATTTTGAATAGCTTCAGGCTGGTGTCCATACACAAAAAAAGTTGCATGCTGTTTTTAACAGATGTACCGAGCATACTGTAACATCAAATGAGAGATTGCAAAGCCCTCGCTTCCATGCTGTGCTTGTTCTTGATCATGCTACACCAAGAAAAATCTGGCTGACATTGGAAACTGCCGAAGAACTACACAGATTTGAGGAAATACCAAGTGTAACCCTGAGATGATCCGTTTGATGAAGGGCCTAGGGATAAATGAACAGTGTTGTCTTTAACCCATCCTGTTTATAGGCTCAATGATTATTATATAATAAAGCATCAATGAAAATTAATCTAGATGTATTGAGTACATAAATTGGTGTGTGGTTTGTGGCCACACGAAGACATATTGGGGCTCATCTTATTCAAGCAATTTTGAGGAGGTTGGCCTGATTAAAAAAGCATTGTTTTAGCCAGCACTTCAATTCCCTGGGCACAAAATTAATGGGGGGGGGGGGGGGGGGGGGCGGGGGGGGGGAGGGGAAGGATAAAAAAAACCCAATTCAATCTCTGAGACTTTCATGGAAGAGTTGACAACAGTGGTTCACCTGGCTGCTGGGAGAAGAATTGGATGGATTTGAATCCTCAGAGGTGAAGAAGCAAATGAAAGGAAACAGAGTCGACTGTAGATTCTTGTAGGTCTGTATATATTATATGCTTTATCAGAAGGATGGTTCCTCTGTTTTCTGCTGCATGGGAAACAAGTCTCAATTAGAAGAAAGCTGCCTCTGAGAGAACTTGTTACCTGCCAAACTGAGGGAGTATGCCACTGCCAGAGACAGTTAACCACAGCTGGACTGTTCTTGTTTGGTGTGGATATTTAAAGGAGGCTGAAACAAATGGCCTAAATTTATTTTTGTGGGACTTAACCTCTGCAAAAAGCTGTTTCTTCCTCAAAGCTAGAATATTTCACCCCAGGGTGGTTAATTGTCCTGTCACAGCAGCATCGGGTCTTGGCTTTAAAAAAAAATGCAGGATATCATTTTGGCAACTAATAAAGAAGTCAAAAATGTATACAGATTTCTTTGTATATGCACATAGAGATATACACATTTATAGATGCAAGAATGACATGAATTGTAAAAGGGTAACTGTTGACCTGAACTTTTCAAACTTTCACCCGTGCTGTGTGGCTGAGAGTAAGAAATGAAGCTGAAGAAACATCTCATGTTTCAGGCATCAACCCCTCTCCAGGGTAAAGACAGACTTTTTCTTTTGTGTGCCAGCGTAAGGCAGCCAGCAAAGTGAGTTGTGTGAGTGAGGGGAAAGTCATTTTGAAGAGAAAACTACTGCTTATGGGATGCTGCTGGAGGCATTGCGTTTGCCCCCAGCAAATCAATTATGGTTCTGATGCTATTCACAAAATGGAGGGGGTAGTCTGAAAAGAACTGAAGCCACTTTAGATTTCACTGAAGACATCGCGAGCTGCACAGGCTGAAAAGCACATTCAACCTACCACAAACGCGCTGACTGCAGTAACATGTAACTGGATCACGCCTTTACGCTTTGCTTTGCACATAGGGCACAGACGAGGCTTCGCAGCCTCTGCCTCCCCGGTCTGCCTTGGTTTCTGGGGGGAAACTGTTGCTGCACCTGCATCCGCAGAGGAGGCATGGGCAGAGAGGAGTTACGGAGGTGCGTATTTCTCCTGAAGCTGTCACATAGCCTCCTAAAAACAGGATTATGACCCAGCTTGAACATCCAGTTGTCGGGGTCACCATTAGCCGGGGTCCTTATTTCTCCGTGCGGGAACAGGAGCGACACAACACCAATGTGGTGATCAGATCATCCATCTTTATTTTTCCAATCCTGGTTAAATTTATATTCTACTAAGTTCCGTACACGCACTCATCTATCTTCTAATAGGCTACAGGTTATCCGCACGCGCTGTTCACGCGCCTCTACAAGCATTTGCATTGGTTAATTGCAATTAGCACGTAAAGCCCAAAACTTGCCCAAAACTCCCTTCTCTCATACCCTGTTTGCTCAGACTTGTGTGCTTTTGCTGACCACAGGTGTTTCTCACTTATCTCCTATCTTGTGTGTTTTTGCCAGCCTTATTTTGCTGGCCTTGTCTTCGTCCTTGCATTCTTCTGCCTGCACTAACTTCCCCCCAGTGCGGCCCAGACTCCTACATCCAGTGGATGGGCAAATCCAGCTGCCAGCCCTGCATGTCAAACGTAATTCAGCAGCATTAGTCCCCATCCTCCAAATGCGAGTGGTCCCGTGGGCGACAGCAGCGTTATGTGCATGTGGCATCGGCTGGCTCCTGCAAAACCCTAATCACTTCATACGGACCACAAAGCTGCTCCTTCCATTTGGTTAATGAATCCAAGCATAAAAGCAACATGTGGCAAACTAACCATGAAAGAAAAGCCTCATTAATGTATCATTCTAGAAGGACAATTATAAAGGTGTCATGAAGGGCAAACAGGAGGAATCTGTTTTAATTGTTCAGGAAGACACAAATTGCAGAAGATTCTCAAATTTTAGTACAGATGACTCAATCTCTGGAGATTCTTTGCTGAAATTTACTGTTTTCCTAGGATGTTCCTTTTTGTATTGGCTTTTTGGGAGTCATCTGATCAGGAGACTGAGACAACAGAATTTGGTATGGGTGATAACTTACATTCTATAAACAAACAACACCACCATGAACTCTCTCTATATATGTATATATGCTACCTGGGCTGCAAACACTTCACAATGAGATTATGGATAATTAATAAACAACTGTTCGGTTGCTAAAAGTTTCCTCCTGTTTGAGTCTCGCAGGCACACAGACAACAGTGCTGCCTGCTTAAAGTGGATCTGTTCACGCTGGAGGAACTACCTACCCCCAGTAAAAACCAGATACGCAGTGATGGGGCCCGTAACTAGGGATTTCATCTTGAAAAAGGTTTAACATGCCCAAATCCTATTAACTTCTAAGAGAGCTGTGATTACCATGCCCCTTTTAAGATCTCGAGCGAATAATTTTAATTGCTGTAACACGTTTTATTTGTTTTTGTTGTTAAATTGTCGTCGGTCCATGGAGAGGGAGATTTTCCGTGGCGGGCGAGTCGGTGAAATACAGAGACTATCTTCATCTTCCAGCCCCGTGCCAGCGGGGACACCGCGCATCCCTCCGCAGCGTGCGGTGGCTGCCGCGGGTGAGGCTGCTCCGCGCTGCCGTCCCGGGGGCGCCCGCGAAATACTTTTTTTGATATAAAACGGGCGGGAAGGATGAGGGTGAGATGTTCACGTAAGCAGCAAGCTAAGAGATCTCTTTGCGTTCGCAGCAGCGCTTGGAGGGCAGGCTGCAACGGGAGCTGCCAAACGGCTCTTCCAAACCCAAAACGCGGTGGAGAAATGTAGGTTTTGTAACTTTTCCCGGGACGAAAGACGCAGGTGCGTCCAGGCTGCGCTGACCGGAGCCTCGCCGGGGGTAAGCGGCTCCCACGCGGGTCACCCCGCCCGCGCTCCGGGGCGGGGGCGAGCAGCGGGGGGTCGCCCCTGGCCCGCAGCCTGCCGGGGGAGGGCGGGCCCGGAGGAGGTGCGGCGGCCGAGCTGCCCACGAAGGCCGGCTTTGGGGGCGCTGGGCCGGGCAGGCGGCGCCGCTGCTCCTCCTCCTCCACCTCCTCCTCCTCCTCCTCCTCCTCCTCCTCCCCCCGGCGCGTCCCCGTCCCCGCGGCGGCGGGCGCTGCAGCGGCCGCCCCGCACTGCCGGCGCGGCTCCCCGCGCCCATCATGGCTGCGTGCGCCGGGCCCCGCGCCCCCCGGGCTCCCCCCCTCCTCCTCCTCCTCCTCCTCCTCCTCCTCCTCCTCCTCCTCCTGCTGGGCGGCTGCGGGGCCAGCCTGCCCCCGGAGCCCCCGGAGCCGCCGCCGCCGAGCCCCGAGCCCCCGCCCCTGCCCGAGTCGGCGCTGCAGAAGCCCACCGTGCTGCTGGCCATCATCGCCCGCAACGCCGCGCACACGCTGCCCCACCTCCTCGGCTGCATCGAGAGGCTGCACTACCCCAAGAGCAGGATCGCCCTCTGGTAAGGGGCGGGGAGAGGGGGGCGATACGGGGCACCCCGGCTGCCCCAGCCCTCGGTTTCCACCCCGCTTGTACCCGGCGGGGAGAGGGGATGGAGGGGGGGGGGGGGGGGGCTGACGGCGCGGCCGTGCCCGGGGAAGGGGGTGTCTCCGCTTCTCCGGCCGCCCCCCCCGCACCCCGCGCAGGTACCGGGGCTCGGGCGGCTCTGCCCGGCCACTCCGCGGGGGGAGACCCACCGCCGCGGCAGCAGCACCCCGAGGGCGCAGCTCCCACCCTCGGGAGCCGAAGAGCCGGCGTCGAGCTGGGGAAGGAGGGACCAGGGGTGTCCCCGGGGGGCGGCCCCGCGACCCGCGTGTTCGGGGAAGCCCCACGGCACCCGGGGCAGCGAGGGGGCTTTGCCACAGCGGCGGGCGGTGTGGCAGGGAGATGGGTTTTTTCGAGCGAAGCTGGCTCGGAGCCTGGCAATATTCACCGCCTTCGCGTTTGTCGAGATCCACAGCCACGGAGAACGCGTGGCTCGGTGCGGGGAGCCGGGGGGAGCGGGGGGTTTGGCTCCCCGGCCGGTAAAACCCGGGCTTTGTGGGGAGAGGGGTCGGGGTGTGCTAGGGCTGGAGAGCAGGCGTGCTGGGGTAGGTGCTGAAGGACATTGAAAAGGAGCATTGTTGTAAGGCTGTAGTCGGAAAGATGGATTCAAAGATGTACTCAGAAATCACAGCATGGGGCAGCTGCGGCGATCAAATGTGTGTCGGGGTGGAGGAGTTAGACCAATTTAGGAACTGGTCAATCTGCCTTAATTTATAAGGGTAAAAAGAAAAAAAAAAAAAAATCTTGCTCTCTCAACCTGACATGAATGTTGGGAGGAATAGGAATTGCTGGGAAGGGTCCAAAGCAGATTTTGGTTTGGAGTGATTTGGGTTGATTTTTGAGTGTTGTAATCGTGTAAAATAAGTAATGGTGCTATAGGGCCTGATCCAAAGTTCACTGAAGTCAGTGGGGAGACTCCTGTTAACTTAAAAAGTAAATAAAGTTTTATTTTGTATAAAGGGATGTGGGGAGGACCCCTCCCCCCCGATCACATCAGTGATACTAAAGTGTCACTAAGCAGGCAGCATTAGGGGTCTCTGTGTGTGCTCCAGGAACACGGATGTTATTTGTCCTCAAGTACTCTACAGGTCTTTGCGGAAAATCGGTGGCTGGTATAATCAGCACATGGATCTCTTTTGCCAATTTTTTTGGAATTTAGGGTCCACAAAGCAGCGATATCAGCCCAAATGTGATGCCACACAAATGTGGCTGTGGAATTCCAAGCTGGTGTGTGGTAGTGGGTGAATGACAGACTCACCTGTGTGTAGGTCCATGACTCTGCTTCCATTTGTATCAGTAGGAATTTTGCTGGTTTGGATTTCATCTTAGCAGATGGGTGTAAAAGTAGATACTATCAGGCCCTACATACGGACTGTGACTCAGCTAAGCTTGGTGTTTATAAAACGCAGTGGGAGTTGTAAGAGCGGACCTGATCACCGAAGCAGGGTGGATCCTGAAATGCCTCTCTCTGTAGAAGTGCAGAGTAAGTCTGGGGTGTTTGTTTTTTTTTTTTTTGAAGTCCTGCAGAGCATTGGTTGGCTCTACAACTTTTTCAGTACCTTGCTTGCATTATCCTTACTTTACTTAAGGTTTCTGCAGTATTGTGTGAAAGTATTTGTGGTGACTGTTCTTGAAATAACAGTGTAAGATAACTTAAAATATGCTATGATTCTTATAAGCATATCACTTAGTTTTTAAGAGGATTGTGCACAGATAGAAAGCATGGTTAGACTGGAAAATCCGCTGTTGAAAACATCAAGCTTTATAAAATGAGAATGACTAAAATGTCGTGGCAACTGAAAAGGAAGTTCTGTAGATGCTCTGAGTTGCCACAGAGAGAGAGCAGTACCTGTAAGGTGACAGTGATTCCTTGGAGAGGTTTAGTCCTCTTCAGCTCCCTGATAAGACTTGAGTTTTTGTCAGAGCCAGGGAAATTCAGGACGCCAAGTAAGCACTAAGAGGAAGCTCACCAACAGTATTTGTGAAACAATACAAGCCATTTCTGGAAGGGTCTTGCATTTCAGACTTTGTCCCTGGCAGAATCCTTTCACCAGATAAATTCCAGGGTTTACCTGTGTCCCTGTGCCATTGCATTACTGGGATAGCTTGGTGTGAAGGTTGTCAAAGAGTTACGTTCCTTCATTGCCGCTTATATTCTTCGTCAAAATTTTCTTAAGTCAGCAATCTAAAACACTCAAATGTAGGTCTTGAGAATGAAAATTTTAAAAAATTGTCATCTCTTAAACTCCCATATGCTCTCTGTATTGCTTAAGGGCTTAAATTCAATAGAATTCAGACAGATTTCTAGGGTGGAAGTTTTATGAGTGACAGTAAAGATGAGTTAAGAGACAATGAATGAGTTTGAAGCAGACACTGAATTTTCTTTTGGTAGCCTGTATCAATTTCAGTCTTTATTAGCCTGATTCTGAGAAAAAAGATGTATGCTGGACAGTCTCATACTCCCTTCTTCCCTTTGGTCTTAATTCTGACTTCGTTGGTTGATGTGGTTGTGAGCAACCTCAGAAGGACTTGCTGGTTACTAATGAATCGAGCAGGCCATTTGGTCTGAGGCCAACTGGCATGTTGTGACCCACGTCCCTTCAGCTAAACGCTTCCTTCCTTTCTTCCTTCCCCCTCCAAGAGTCAGGAAGCTGCATCCAAACTGCCTCCTGGGGATGGTCCCTGGCCTGTATTAACCCCAGCCACCCTTGTCTTAGAGAGTACTGGTGGGCACAGGCCAGACTACCCCAGGATTGTACTAATGACTTAATGATGGGAAATTTTGTGAAACAGTGTTCAGGTCTTTGTCCTGGCCCTGCTTAGCTTGCTGGGGTAGACTTGGCCATAGGTAGTCTGTGAGCCTTTGGTGCTGGCCACTGAGGTGGGAACAGCAGAGACTCCCCACCTTGGCAGCAGAACCCAGCTTCCCTCTCTGCTCGTCAAGCTGGTGCTTGTGTAGCTGTGGGAGAGTAGTGCTGGAAATGATGGTTGTCCCTTCTTGCGAAGGAGGAAGAGGTCACATCCCTCCCCTCAGGTGCCTGTGGAAAGCCTAGCCAGTGTTTGGCTCAAAAATAGGTAACTCTGAGAAACAGGCTAGTACCCAGCAACAGTAGAAAGCCTAATGAAAACATGGCTGTTGGACCTAAGTCAATCTGTTCTTTAGCTAGGGAGTGTTCTTCTAATACGCTCCTTGTGTGGCTGTGCTTGGCATGTTTACTGGGGTGGGCTGAGCTTTCCTCGGGGCTGCATCAGTGACGCTCTGCTGCAAGCCCAGCCTAGCTGAGTTAGTCAACTTGGGCACATAGGAAGACTTACTGCATTGTTTGTGTTGGTGTTGGAGAACTGCAAAGGAAGAGAAAAATGTTCTTTATCTTGGATGGAAGTGGCCCAGAAGTTACGTAGTTAGCATGCCCCAAGACTCTTTTGGGTGGTTTGAGGTTGTTTTTCTTATTCTGAAGGTTAGCAATTGCTGCCTCTGTTTGAGATCCATTCAGCTATAGGTAAGGAATGATTGTTTGTCAGACAGGTTCATCTTGGCTGTAGTGGGCAAAGTAAAAGCGTGTGTATTCAGCAGTTTATCACACTGGCTTACGTTTTCCTTAGCCTCGGATTAAGTGACAGTATAGCAGAGAAAGTTGTCTGTAATTTCACCTTTAAATACCTGCTAGTTCATAGTTATGGGCCATCTGCTCTCTCATCTTTTACTAACCTGGGGATTAAGTGCCTGCATAAATGAGTTGGTGCTTGGAAGCAATAATTACGTTCTTCTGTGCTTGAAAATCTGTGCCTGCTTTGCAGATTGGAGTATGCTTATATTTCAGAAATGATAACATGAATGATAGGTGAGATTGGTGGAAAGCTGGAATAAATCCCAGATGAGAGATCAGTGGATATACTGTAACACTGGCTCTGGTGAGTGAATGGTTTCAACTTAAAAGAACTAGTTCTAGCTGAAAATAAAAGCTGATGAGATCAGTATAATACTTAACTTTCATAATTATATGCTATTAGTGTAGAACTAGCTGATGATCTGAGCGTTCTCTTATTCTTCAACGGTTTACTTTTCAAATGTAAAAAATTCTACTTAGAAGACAATTTCCGGTAGGATGCAGGGATCATTTGAAACTTTAATGGGTGTTATTAGTCACTGGGAAGTGTTGGCTTTCAAATGCACGGTATTTTCTGTCTGCGTTTCCATTTGTGCAACGAGGTCACTTTAATCTTCATGGTCAGTATTAATCACTTAGGAATGCTGAAGTTCCAGTCTGCTGGCTCTGTCTCTGTTGCTTCTGCCCACTGGTGTTTTGCATCTACTTAAAATTTGCTCACCTGTGCTGTCACTTCCACATAACAACATTATAAAACTTAAGTTTTAGAAATTAAATTGACTTTTCACTTGGCTTGTCATTTAAACTTGTGGGATTTAATTTCCCATTCATGTTGGTGGATACTTTAAATTTATTTATTTTATAGCTTTGATAACAGTGGTAGACTAAGTGGGGCTAAAAGTGAGATGGAACTTTTTTCTGGGCTGCCCAGGGAGGTGGTGGAGTCCCCATCCCTGGAGGTGTTTAAGAGTAAAGTTGACTTAGCACTTAGGGATCTGGTGTAGTTGGGATCTGTCAGTGCTGGGTTAACGGTTGGACTGGATGGTCTTCAAGGTCCTTTCCAACCTAGATGATTCTGTGATTCTGTGAACTTGCACAGCCTTGGAGTTATGATTAAGGTGACGATCCTGTTGTGCAAGATGCAGCATAGTCTTCCTTCCAGTGAACTTGTATTCAGATAACTACATCAAAAGAAAGAATGGGAGTAAAATATTTCCATTTTCTAGCTGGAGAAATGGGGGAAGAAATGTTAAGTAGCCTACGCAAGATTCTTGAATTTATTAAGACCAGAGATACTATTCATAACTGTGTCACATGACATCAAGAAACTGATATTTCTTGATGATTCTTTCTTACTGAGGTCACTTTTACACTAGAGCGTGGTAAATTTACGTAAGGAATGGAAAACCAGAGAAGGCTAAAGCAGTGATCCCATCCCAATATCCACAATAACTTTTTTTTTTTTGTCCTTTGGGTCTGTCTCCCTCATCTAAGTTTTGGCAAACTTAAGCAAATGACATCATGAAATTGTTCAGCAGAAGCATTTGAAGGGAAGTTGAAAATTACTGCTGTGCCTCACTGAGGTCTGCATGGCAAGACTTAAACTGCTCTTCAGCTAGAAACTTTGCAGTTCTGCAGAGAAATGATAAGCATCAGCTGTGTGATGGGAAACATTTCCTGGGTAGCAGTAGTTTCTTTGTTTCTCCTACTGTGCTCACGAATTGCCAGATTCCGATGGCTTTTTGATGTCATTAAAGAGCCTCTTGCCCCACGCTTTGTACTAGGGTCTACTAGACATGAATGTGAATACCGGGAGCTTTCATAAAATGAGTAAGTAGCCCTCCAGAGGTGAGGGGATTATACCATAAAAATGAGGTCTTGAAATGTGTAGGAATTCTGTGTGACTAGTCAATATAATACATTGTGTGTGTTCGATTTTTGGTCTGAATCCTGCATGCTATGTATCTCTGAAAATGCAGCCATTTATTTTGGCTGCTATCTTTTGGCAACCACATCTACCCTGTTACCCATTTGTCTGTCGCTTGTGTAATTGTCTACTGGTGCATTGTAGTGCAGGTGTTGGGTTTAGAGGCTAAATGCCAATAAAATAATATGTTGTCACAATCAAACAGCAGGACAGAGTTCAATATCAGAGGCTGTTGTTTATTATAAGCCTTTGGATGCTTTCAAAGGTCAGGGAGAACTAGTTTTCAAGATTTATTTTTAGTATGTGTGAAGTAGGGGTGAAAAGACCTCAAGGGGTTCATTCCTGCCCAGGGCAGGATCCCGCTTCATCCCTGACTTGTCTGTTGCCTGAGGTTGGGATGCCTCATCCAGTCAAGGCTGCTGACTGTCAAGGTTGTGTGCTGTCATGTCTTCTGAAGCTTGTTCAAGCGTGGGGGGCGTGGGAGGCAGCTGGGGGAGTGTGTCAAAGGACCAGCTGCAACCAATGTTGGCTGTAAAGTGCTGGAGTTAATTTGTCCTTTAAAAAAATGGCAATTTCACTTGAACGTTTCTGGCATACAAGCTATTTCAGCTTCTTAGCTTTGGGTGAATCTGGAAGCAGGGATCAGTTAGATCTGCTCCAGGTGAAGTCTGTCCAATTCCTGCTGCCGTTCTTTTATTACAAGGACAAAAACCTTTTCCCTTCAGAGTGTCCCGCGGCTAATGCATGGATATCCTAGAACAGTGAAGGTTGGAAGACGTGTCTGAAGGTTGTCTAGTCTCAACCCCTGCTCAGAGCAGGTTCAGTTGGAGCAGGCTGCACATTTTAGGTCAAGTTTTGACCATCTCCAGGAATGGTGACTCCGCAGTCTCTGAGCAACCTTCTTCAGGCAAGATAGTCACTGGCAAGGTGTGTCTTGGAAATTTGTACCAGCTGAGGGTGAGCCTAGCAGGGTGGCAGACCTTTGGGATGAAGACAAACTTGCATGAGGACTGCTGTTCCAAATGCTTCCGCTCCCCCTTTCCATTTTGCACGTTCTTTCTGCTAAACGCAGCTTGCCACCTTTTCTGAAAGCTGCCTGGTGGCTGCTAGTCAGGCTCCTGAAGAAGAGAGCCCAGGTGCCTGAGCACAGCTGGAGCATGGCTGGTTCTGGGGAGGTATGGCATGGGCCTGCCTTAGGAGAAGAAAACAGGGAGTGTTTGCTTGAGGGACCAGAGAGGGGATAGCAGGGCAGCTAGCCCTGTTGTCTGTCAGGATGTACGCTGAGCCACAGTTTGAGGGCATTCTTGATCTGTTATGTAAAGTATCACAACACCTGCAGTTATTTATCTGAGTCTGCTGGGACTGAAAGTCTTCACATACCAAGTCGGGATTCTCTAAAAATAGATCCGTGATACACATGGTGTGCAGAACACTGGGAGCTGCCCATCGCCAGCGCTCGTGTCGGTCTTTGGTCCTGCGGTGAGGGACACTCCCTGGAAGACCATATGGGTAGAGAGAGGACAGAGACAATGCGGGGTGCTGTCTGTCAGAACCTGGAATTTCCTTCCTGTGGGATGATGTCTCAGACTTAATATTATTTCAATATATTTATGTGCATCTCATTTCCTTTATTTTAGTAAAGCATAGTGTATGTTGATGATGCTCATTGCCAAGGGTGGATTACAGCTAAATGGGGCCCACATGCATCAAAATTTCAGGCTAAAGAAACATAGGAATAGAAAATTTGTTAGTGGTTTCTCCAAGGTGGATTTTTGGCCATTTTCTGCCAAAATGCCCAGCTCCTCCAGACAAGCATGTGGCACTGCTAACAGGCTCATCAATAAAAAGGACTTTTTTTTTTTTTTTTTAAATGGAACTGCATGATTTACTTCATTCAGTGCCTGAATCCAGTTGTTAAATATAGAAATGATTGGGTTTGGGGGTGTGTGTGCACATATGCGTGCATATCTGTCTATATACCTGTATCTGGTGTCCTTGGACCAGTGTACTTTTGGTACTGTAGAATGACTCTGGTTTTCTTGCTGGAAAGTTAACAGAGGACCTAATAAATATGTGGTGATTTTGAACTTTTGCCAGCTGACTGTGGAACTGGTGTATGCTTACAAATGAAGTTTAGTCACCAACGTTTTCTGAGAACTGTTTTTGCTGTGGTAATGTTTTGTAATGGAACATGTTGATCCTCTTCTTGACAGATGTGGCACTGCTAAATAAATGGCTTAATTTTGTACCAGAGAGCGGATAAGGAGTTTCACTGCAGAGGAGTGGAATTATGGGCATGCAGTATTTCTTATGTTTCTGTGGGAGAGGTGATCGCCTATTCAAGATAGCTATAAGACATGCTGGGAAATAAGACCTCCTTACTCAGGAGTGAAGGCTGGTATATCTTCTGCTTTCGTTCAGACCAATTATTTACATAGTCAATATGTCTTCCCCACTTACTAAGATATAACTATACTGTCAGGTAAAACAGCATGAAAGCTTATGATGTTTTGGGATGGGGATATGTTTTCGCTTAAGTCTGTCCTTGCTTCTTTTCCAGGGGCTCTTAGAACACTGGCACGGCTGGAGATGTCAGCTTCAGTGTTATCCCTGATGCCCATGAGGTTGTGATGCATGGAAGTGAACAGGTTTCTAACTGTTGCCCTTTCATTCTGCCGGTATGCACTGACAGGAATAACATACCTCTTCTGAACATAAGCAGACCTTGAGCTGAACCAGAAAATGCATTAAATTTGAGGGTGTTCCCCCTGCAAGCCCTTGGGTTCATGAGGATCTAAAAATCTTGCTGAAGCAGAAGATGGTGGGAGTCCATGTAAACTACAGTGCCACGGTAGGGCTTATATAAGCTCTTTCATATTTGGAAAGTTTCAGCTCCAATAGGGATTGATTTTTATTTTTTTAAATTTTTTTTAAAAAGATTTTTTTTCTGTAAGTAGGAAAAATATGACTTATTTATGTTTTGTTTCGTTTGTTTTTTCCCCAGATAGAGTACAGGTTTCCTTTGAGTCTAAAAGGATTGTTTGCTTATTTTCAGTCTTTGATCCCTCTGCAGAGGAAAGGTTATGCGTGGCTGCAGTCTGGTTTGAATTTTGCCCAGTGGCAAAAACTAGGTTGCATTAACTGTGAAGTGTTAGCTTATATCCCAAAAGCAGATAGTAGGTGGTTATCTCTTCCCTTAGCAGATCAGAATCTTGTTCTCGCTACTTGTTCAACAGCTGCTTTTAAAATGGATACTGCATTGTACCTTTGGGGGTAGAATAGGAATTTAAGGCTGTAGTTTGAGTTATTTCCTCAGTATTTTCAATCATTCTTGTCCTTACAAGGTACTTAGAAAAACTGGAGGAAAAGGCTGTTTCCCAGCATTCATACTTTGAACTGCTAATTGTGACATGGAAGTTAAATGTTAAACTCTGACAAATGCAAATGCTTTGATTTTTTTTTTTTTTTTTTTTTTTGCTTCCGTTTATTGGTTTGAATCCATGAATTATTCCACACCAGACTTCAGCCAAGTGAATTTAAGCAAGTTCCCATAGTCAGACTACCGTGCACACTGTGTCATTGGACAGTCAAAAGCCATCTTGTGGCAAGTCCTAGAAAGAGGTTAACTAGGAAGTGTGAACTTTAAACAACCAGGAGAAGCTACGAGAAACCTTTTCTGTTTCAGTAGTTTATGTCTAGGAGGCAAAGAGGAACGTGGCCTATAAAGCTTTGCAGCAAGACTCTTCTCTCTCCTTTAATCATCAGCACTTATCAGTTTATGTGGGGATGCAGGGATGAGATGTCATCTTTGCATCAAAAATGTAAACCGATGCGTTTAAGATTAAAAGCTCATTGGAGAGGAGTCTCTGGTTTAATGTTTGCTGCAGAGAGGAGAGCAGGTGCATAGCCTTGACCTTGGCTGCACTGCCTCAGCCTGTTGCAGCGAGCTAGCTGGTTTCCCTGATGCGTGCTGGAGTGTGGACCTTGGCCGCTTCATCTTGCTGCCTGCCAGTAGGGAAGTGACTTTTTGGGGTAGTTACGTCTCTCAGCAGCAGCTCTGTGTGAGAAGATAAATAAATACTGCAGCAGCGACACAGCCCATGGAGAGGAGTGATGGAGGGCGGGCTGGTGTGCTGATTTTTGTAATGTCCTCGGGTGCCTGTTTTTGGTGCTGTCTTAGGTTTGAAATCCCAGGATCCTGAGATCTAGCTGCAGATTTGCTACTCAGTGGAGTGTCAGTGCTGGGGTGCATACTAATGCTATTAACTTCCCGTGAGGTTTACTGAGGGTGTGTTTTTGCTCTTGAAAATTCTTCTTCAATGAAGTGTCCATTCCTGTAGTCTAACCAGAATTTGTAATGGACACCATAACCCATAAAGACAGTGACAAAAATATTTAAAGCTAAGTGAAAAGCACAGAAGTTACATGCGCAAGTCACTACACCAGAATAACAAGAATCCTGACAAAAAAAGACATTGAAAATGAAAAGTCTGTGTAGGAACTCTACCACTAGGGCAAAGACTTACAGTTTTGTTTTGGAAAACAGCAAAAGTAATGCTATTTCTTATTTCTGCAAACTGAGGGATTAAAAAGAGTTCTGGTGTCTTCAGGAACTGATGGCCTGCATTTTATTTCTTCTTAATTCTTGGCTAGAATTGCTGGTAAGGATTGGGAAAAGGGGATTGAAGTGCCTAGTTTATTACTGGATTCACCAAGCCTTTGTTTATTATTGCTATATCAAAAATATAGTATTACATTGGTGTTGGCCTTGCCATGAGGTGTGCTCTTCTTCAGGTGCTGGGTAGCTGGGTGAAAGAGCAGTGGGAGGAGGTGTGCCATTGTGTGAATGGGAGGAAAACGGGGTCTTCACAGAGACCCTCCAGAACAAAGACCCTGAACCCCATGTTACAAGGAAGGAGGGACAGCTAGAGACTCTGGAAGGAGCGGTGGATGAAGACTCGTAAGAAGGGAGAGGCTGGAAACTTGGCACTCTGGTAACACTGCGAAGTCTCCTTGTCTGTGGTTGTGCAATTGCAGAACAGGTATAGGGCCTGGAGAACAGGTGAGGAGGAAGATGTCCCCTCAGAGACTGCTGAAGCTCCATCAAGTGTCTGCATGAAGGAAAAAGAGGGTGATAGTTCTCAGAAGCCATCTCCTCTGGAGGATGGGGGCAACTATCTGCCAGCCTGACTTGATGTCCTAGGGTGTTGCAGGGAGATTGCTGAAGCTTGTCCAGCTCTCTGGCTATGCTGCTCATCCATGTGAGCACCAGTGACACTGCCCAGATGACCCTGAGTCCTGAATGTAACAGAAGTACTGCACTCAGGGACCCAAGTGATGTTTTACTCCTTTCTGTGAGAGGAGAGGTGTTTTTATTTCTATAACACACACCTCCTTTCAACCTGTGTGACTCTGTGACATTGACTAGAATCAAGGTTACAGTTACTGGTAAAGAATAAAGTTTAGGGTTTTAAGTAACCCCCTTTGTTTTCAGATTTTGTAGGGCCTGCAGGATTAGGAAAGAGTCAGTGTTGTATGTTCTGGTTTAGCGTTGGGTTTGTCCCCTCGTTAAGATTACGGTCTGGGGAAAGACGAATTGAAGGGCCATGCTTGTTACACCAGTCTAGATCAACCACAGAGATGAGAAGGGATCAGAGCTGAGATTTCAGTAGGTATTTGGGAGAAAAAACCTTGAGGAGGCAGTTTTGAATGGCTTCGGGATAGATGAGAAGGGCTGTTGCTCGTAACACAAGAGAAATACATTTCTTCTTAATGTAGTTTTGGTTCCCTGGGCATGGTTATGGTTAGAATTATGATCTGAGTTAGGGTCTGAGGAGAGAAAAAAGTGCAAAGGGTTGGTATTATTGTTGTGTTCTGTCCTAGCTGTGGGAACTAAATGCGCTGGTGTCCATAAGGGCCAATGCCTTGTGTTCAGTTTTCTGTAGAGACTTATCCCCTGGCTATGATTAAGGTTAATCTGTAAAGGTAGGGTGGGTTTAAGGTTTAGGAAAAAAGGATTGGAAATCTGTTTGCCTTGCTGGGAGTCTTAATCCTTTAGGGATTAGTCCCTGATACCAGTTATGGTAAGGTTAGTGTTTGGGGAAAACGTTGCTTTGAATCAATGTATTCTGTTTGCTTTTATTGTGGGAATTCCTCCTGCAGGAATAACTGAAATTAAGGTTGGTGTTAGGGTTTAGAAAAAGAGAACTTGAAAAGGCACTAAAAACAGAGGAGGCGAAGTTCAGCTTTTCTCTAGAAATCTCTGTTGACCGGGGTGGGGGGTGAGGAGCTTGAGCTCTCTGTTGCTGTGAGAAGTGCTCCTGGGGCTGGCACCAGGGATGGTACTAGGGTTTGGAAATCCAACGCTTCCCAAGCAGTGTTGAGTGCTGAGCTGGGCCCGTGGCAAATGGCAACAGCCTCCTCCCTAAACAGAATTCTCTTCTGTGCTTCTGTTTAGGGAGGAGGCTGTTGCCATTTGGGGATGATGCCTTATGTTCTGTTTTACTTTACAGATTGCTCTACTGTGTGCAAGTAGGGTTATGAGTAGGTTGGGGGATTAGATATACGATTGGAGAATGTAGAGTTTTAAAGTTGTTGAATTCAATGAGGCCTGCAGGCTTGGAGAGGAGTCTGTGGTCAGCAGGAGGGCAACACCTTATATTCTCCTTTATGGTACAGCTTATCCATTATTTCCGATTATGGCTAGGAAATGGAACAATTTGGGCACTCAGGTCGCTGCTGGATTCTGCTGCTCCTGCAGAGTTAGGAGGTTTGTTGTCTAGGGGAGACCAAGGCCTTATGCCCTTCTTTTATGGTTTGGAGGGGGTTTCTGTGTCTAGAATACCTACATTGCAAACTCCAACCAAATCCTAGTTCGAGAGTCCTGTCTTGCTGATGGATTTTGTGAGCAATAGCCTTTCTACTTATTTTAGTTCTGCATTTGTCAGTGCTGTGTGGTTTTTTTTTGAATGGGTCTACTAGTTATAACTGAGGCTAGTGTTTGAGGCAATTGCAGATCCTGTAAAACCACAGAATCACAGAATCATCCAAGTCGGAAAAGCCCTTGAAGCTCCTCCAGCCCAACCATGAACCTCACCCTGACCGTTCCCAACTCCACCAGATCCCTCAGCGCTGGGTCAGCCCGACTCTTCAACCCCTCCAGGGATGGGGACTCCCCCCCTGCCCTGGGCAGCCCATTCCAACGCCCAACAACCCCTTCTGCAAAGAAATACTTCCTAATATCCAGCCATAGGAGATGGGAAGAGGGTTGGTGTCAGTGGGCAGCAGCGTATTCTGTTGTGATGTATACAAGGGACCTCTGTGTACCACAGCTGGAATAGCTTGGAGGTTAACTTTTAGGTTTTGAAATCTAAATATTCAAGTACCTGTTTTACTGATGGGTTGTACAGGCTTAAAAAGTCAGGAGAAGGAGTGGTGTCAGTGGGGGCCAACGCCTGATAATCTCTTTTGTTATGGAAATGATCCCTTACTATGTGAGGGTTTGAATTAATTTATGTTTTGGGAGTGGAAAACTTTGAAAACTCCACTTATGGAGAAAAGAGGCTTATAACAGTGGAGGGTGTGTATTATGATCTTCTGTTACAGAGTGATCCCCCGGGACTGAACTGGGGTATTTTAGGGGATTGCGATTAGGAGTGAGATTTGGAAATCTGAATTTGTTGCTGTATTCTGTGTGGCCAGCAGAGTTTGGAAGAAGGTTGGTGTTGACTTAAGTGCATGGTATTTTATTCTCTGTTAGTGTATGTATGGAGTTTCTGGTTAATACTTTTACTAGAATGAATGCCTGGAACTCTATAGCTTCTATAGTTTGACTTGGTTCTGTCTTCTTCAGTGCCCTCAGATGGAGGTGCGATGTTGGTAGAGGTGAATTCCTTCTGTTCTCTTTTGCTGGATGGAACAGCTTAGGTCAGGGTTAGGTTTTGGGAGTTTCAGGCTGCTGCAAACTGAGATACGAGAAGATTTTTCAGGCCCTAGAGGTTTAGAAAGAGGCCTGTTGCTGATAGGAGCCAAGTGCTGCGTGCTCTTTTGTGCTGTTCCCATGTGCACTGTTTGTATCTGGTTTAGGGGCAAGGATGGAAAGTGCAAAGGTTCCAGACCCCAAAGTGTCCTGTAGAGCTGACAAGATGAGGAAGAGGCCAGTGTTGGTAAGGGCTTAGGTCTGACGTTCACTTCACAAAGTAAAAAGGCTTGAAATTTCCTTGGACTGCGGGAAGAAGCACCAGCATAACCAGTTCTTGTAACCAAGCAGGGAACAAGAGTAGACCAACACTATGCTCATTTTTCCTACTCTTATGCCATTAGATTTACTTCACTCACTCACATAAATCAGTTTCTGGATGCTGCTGGTGTTTGCTCCAAATGATACATGCTTCTTCGTTAGGAAGTTCTGGATGGAGTTTCCGTTCAGTTGTCTCTGAGATGACTGGCTCCAAGCTTCTGGAGGAGCCTATCCAGACTCTTCTAAATAGGTTAGCAGAGAATAATAATTGCTTTTGGGTCTTTTGCCTCTTCAAATATTTTTTTCCTCCAGCTCTGGCTGTCAGAGACTTCGGTTGCACTCATTTTTCAAAACACTAACCTAAAATAAGTTCAGTGTGTGTGACTGGAATATGAAAATGTCACTGCTGCTAAATACCTTCTCTTAATTTATGATTTTTTTAAATTTTGTGGTTTTTTTACTTAAAGCAGGATTGCCAATGATCATTGTTAAGTCATGGAGCGGGCTTGTGATACATGTTTTATCACTCCTAGCATACGTTCACTTCCCCCCCCCCCCTTTATTTCTCACACAAACAAGTTATTTGTTGCTTCCACAAAAAATCTTGTCAATGAGTTATTATTTCAGACTAGTGAGCTCATAGCTGTCTGCTGGCAAAACTCTGCTCTGACTTCATACAAACTATGGCTGTTGCCAGGATTTTTTGCCTAATACCTGAGCCTTGAAGGAAGCTCTGTTTTACAGAACAAGAATCAAACTGCTATCAGTGATGTTTCCAGTGGCTTTGACTAGAAACATCACATCTGTCTTTTTGGACCAGCCTGTCTTTATATACATGATGCAAATTTAAGAGGGGAGAAATACATGTCCAGAGCTAGGCTAGGGCTAAGGAATGCAGTAATTTATTTTCTGTGCTCAACAAGTCGCAAAGCCAGGTCAATGGTGTTGGCTGATGCTGCTACCTGTGGAGAGCTTCAGACGCCTTCAGGTTTGCTATGTTGTCTGCTGCAAGGTGCATCATTTGTTGCTGCACTGGGATTACAGACTGCATCCTTATTTGAATGCAGACTGCCCAACCACTGCGGAGCAAAAATGATAACACAGTGATAAAGATGATATCCCAAATGATAACAAGCATAAATTTAGTGTACCGCAGAGAAGACGTGCTGAGGAGAAACATGATTCAAAATCTCTCTCAGTTATTTTTCCCTCTCCAATAGAGTGAGCTCTCTAAGGAAAAGCAATTGCATATTACGTCTAACAGCAGTAATCACCCGCCTGACAAATCTGACCAGCTCCTGTTGCTGCCGCAGAGCGTGTGGCCAAGTTGGTTACTACACATACGCTTTTAGGACAGCCCACAGATAAAGAAAAACATCTGGTTATAACAGTTTGGGCACATAGCTGGACCAAAACTCCAGCCTTTTCTGCTCTGGAGGATGTGTTTCTTCCAGATCTATTGAACCGACAAAGGTGTGTTTCTTCCAGGTCCCTTGAACCGACAGCGCAGATGGAGCTATAAAGCTGTGCTGGCTCTGGCGTAGACGTTAAGAATATACTTGGGAGAAACCAAGTACGGAGCCAAAGAAACTTGAGATTTCACCTTGTTAGATCTTGTATCGGGTTACATGATCTGAATAGGCTAATGAAACACTTTAAAACAGAAGTCCTATCCAGCTGTTCCAGGGCAGAAGCAGTTGATGCTGAAGTGGTTTGTAAGGTGTCTGCTGCCTGTCTCAGGGGGTTAGGTTTGGAGCCTGAGAAGCGGGGTGCTGACTGGAAGCATCCCCAGCAGCCCTGCGAGCTCAGACACCCGCCGTTACCTGCTCTGTCAGTTCTCCCAGGCAGCCCCTGAGAAACAGGCAGATGTCTAAGAGAGAGCAGAATGATTTCTCAAATGAGACAGAACTAGTCTCTCAGTTTTTCCATGAGGAAATTAACTGATTAGCTTTATTTAATTTAAGAAATCCCTCTAGTGGCCAGTTACTTGTACAACACCTCGGCTGTTTGCAGCTGATCTTGCACATCAGTTGCTGCTGTTGTATGGATTTCAAATGAAACTCCTGACGGATTGTTTGAAAGGCTTCAGAAAAAGGGCCTGAGACAGTTTCAGATGAAAACCAGAAAAAAAAAGAAAGTGGGGTGTTTTTTTGAGTGCCAAGCAGATGAGGCTAAAATCTTTGACTTATTTATGGAGACGTTAAGTGATGCTTTGCCTGTGATATGTGGTAGGTCAGATTAAATGATCTATTGGACACCTTTGAACATAACTTCTAAGAAACTTAATAGCTTCAGCAAATAAATTAAAATAAGCAATTAGGTTTCCATTTGTCTCCTTATACATCACATCTCTATGTAAAACCCAAAGTCTCCAAAGACAACCAATGTTATTTTATGTGAAGTGGATACATATGTTGTAGTATGTAAACCAATTGTTGCATGTTATCTACTAATCCCCATTGTAGTACTGGGATCATGGTTAGGACGGTGTTTCTCGCTGACAGAGGGATGTTTCCAGCATGCTCAGCTGAGGGACTGTGGGTTCGCTGAAGCTGGACTGTCACTTTCTTCTCTGCTTCTTCATCCCTACCACAGCAATGCCTCGTGATGGGTTTATCGAGTATTCAAAAAATCCAGTTTTTCAGCCTTTGAAATTGCCTCAAAGACCCTGGGAGCTCAAATGTCCAGGCACGGGAACGCTGCAGGACAGGGATGTGTGCAAGGGCTGTTTGGGTCAGAGCATGGCCCTCCTGGGACAGTCGAGTCGAATGCCTGCAGATGTGTGTGGGAGTCTCCCCTCTGAGGTTAGAAGGCACTTTATCTTGTGCGCTTCATCCACTGGCAATGGGTATATCTAAGCTGTGACTTTTCCCATTGGAAATGGCATAGTTAGGAACCAGCTCTGCAAAATAAAGGCGTACATCTATTTTATGGGGCTTCCAATTACCCAGTCAGCTTACAGGGAAGTGGCTACTAAGGTTAAGTGCCCATTTCCTCTCTTTATTCACATCCAGGACATGAAGGGGAAAAAATTAACTGTCCTCAAACTGTGTGTTTGTGGTCAGGATTAAACCTTAAGTAGTTACAAAGAATTGCTCATTTGCTTTCTTCTCCACATGCAATTACCACACTTCAGTGCTGGGCTCTCCCTGAAATTTGCACCTCTCCAGTGATGCTTCCTGAAACCCTCACAGAGAGGACAGGCCAGCCCAAGTGAGAACTGCGATGTGTACTGTAATAGAAACAATCCCATATTTTGTTTAAATGTTACTGTGTTTCTGTGATCCCTTTTCCTCAGCTGGGAATGGAAAATACACAGCATTACTTACAGGAGGCTGCAGAGATACTAGTTTACAAGATTAGAGAAATGTTGAGAACACACTGTTTTTCTTTCTCTTCTCTTTAGAGTTAAGTCAGCCATCAGCATAGCACCAGTTTTCCATCAGTTTGAGTCCAAAGTCAGTCTTTTCCAAGAGAAAATGTCTTCTGACATCTGTAGTGTCACATGTGTTCACCGAACAGTAGCCATGTGTCCCGCACATATATGCCCGTGCTTCCCTCCGAAGGAGAAGCCTTGTGGATTCCTGTATCTGTGAGTAAAACATGAGATCACCAATGAAAGAGATTCAGATTCAGACATTTCAGCCAGCCCCAAGTATTTGGTATTTAAAAGTAGAAATACTTTGTTTACACACAGCTCTGTTAAGTGATGAGATTGTTGATGGTGTAGTGTTAGTTCAGAGGACTGTGTTATTCTGTGCGGTTGTCTGTTTGAGATGACAGAAAAATGTTTTTTTTGCCACCCGAGTGCTGAGTTAGTCAGGAAAAACAGAGGTTTGGCAGCTTGGTTTGACAGCTTGCTTAGAAGCACGCCTTTCAAAGTACAAAAAGATGAAAGTTAATAAACCGGCTGGGAATCACAGCCCTCTGTTATCTGCACCCCTTCTGCCTGCAAGGCTAGGGCTGGGGGCAGACCACCAGGTCATCAAAGGAAGCGGTCTGTTGAGCAAGGAACTTGACAGATTTGGGCCTAGTTTTGAGATGCTACAACAGTATTAAGTCATGTTTAGCACTGTGGAGGCTGGAGTCTGAGCCTGGGCTCCTGAGTAGGTTTCATCCACTTGTTTCTTACAAGCGTGTGCAAAGTCTTTCTAATCCCGGAGGTGTTTTGGTCTTTGGTTTGTTTGGTTTGGTTTCTTCTATAGTATGAGTGCTTTTCTGCTTTAAAAAATAAATCACATCTCCAAAAACCCAGGGCTTGTCAGTGATGAAGGCACAATACCTGGACAGAAAGAGAGACTGCCTTTGAGCTTGTGAGCTTCTTCAAAGCAACACTGAGGAAAAGTTGTTCTTGAGATTGCCATGGCCACAAATTTACCACTCGTCTGACAAATACTCTGTGAATGTGTTAAGTAAACTGCTCTACAAAAGCTGAATATCTGTAGTTTATTTCAGTGTATATTTTGGAAGGAGTGTAGGCTTGTTTTATCATTCCCAGCCCTGACACCCACTCCTTTTTGTGACTTGTGCAAATCCATTAATCTCTTGGCTTTTATTTCCCTCTCTGCAAAATGAAGCTATAACGCTGCCTCAGTGCAGCGCTGGGGGAGGCTGAGACCTTTGCCGTGGATTTCAGGGGCCTCGGGGCATGCCCTCTAACCTGTCCGATTCATATTGCCTAGTTCCCAGAGGTACGCTGAAGATGAGCACACGTAGCCACTCAAAGTGAGAACACTGTGAAATCTGTCTCTGGTAGAAATTCAGAAAACTTCAGTTGATAAATTGACTATTTCATGCTAGCGAAGTGTTTGTTTCCCCCCCCCATATTCAGAACCCTCTCAGCATATGAGGTGTTTTCACCTTTTCAGCTGTCTCTTCATCTGAAATGTGATAGACAAAATGACAGATGACATCCAGGAAAACTCTCTACTTCATATGTAAGGTTGATTTTTTTATTTTATTTTTTTTTTTTCCCCCTGCTTGGCTGCAGTGGTTGTTTTTCTAATCTCTTACTTAATTGTGTATAAAACATCTTCAGTAATTTGCCAGCAAATATGACATAATCCATTTATTTTGAAGCACTACCATTCCGTGCAATTCGGAGAACATCCATTTTCCAGTGTAACTGGCTACTTGAGAAATGTTAGGCCAAAATTATGAAGTCTCAAGTTCCATGCTGGCTTCAAAACGTCTAACTCTAAAACAACTTGCTGATGACTAAGCTTTAGCTTAATGTCGGTGAAAGCAAAATTTGACATAAACTTCCTTTATGCCAAGTGAAACCAGTGCCAGTGAGAGAATAATGAATCTGTGTTTGTTTGCTATGAATTTGGAGTAGATCAAGAGAAATGCACAGTCTGATGTTATTAGATGCTGCATACGATTAACTTCACCTTGTAGGTTCACAGGGATTATGCACTGGTTGGGCTATTAAACTCTTAGGGGGGTTGCTTATTCTGGGAGGGAAGGGCTGGTTGTATCTCCAGCATTAACAATTTGGCTTTGCTTTTTTTTATTGCTGATTTCTTGATCCCACAATATAGGCAGTTAAATGACTTACATGTTTCTGACTGTGTTCCTTTCCAAGGGTGCTCTCTGAGACTGATAATCCCTGAGGAGGCAAAAATCTTTTATTCCTGACCCTGATTAACTACGGTGCTTTAGTCTTTGGCTGTGCCACTTCGTGGAGTGTTAGTGGAACAAACTGTATCCCAGTTGTATGCCTGGCTGGCCCCTTGTATAACCTCTGCGTGGTTGGGTGGCGGTGGAAACCAAGTGTAGTGCAGGAAGGAAGAGGAGGAAGTTTAGTGCAGGAAGAAGAGGAAGGTCTGCTAACTGTTTGGAAGATGGACACAGAGGGAGAGTCAGGCCCCAAATGTCAAACTTAGCTTAACAGTGCAGTGAAGATGTGATGTGGCAAGGACTCCGAGCTTCCTGGAGTCCCTGAAGTGCTTGGAAACAGAGACTGAATTAATGGGCATGAGTAGGGCCCTAAAGTGAGTGATGTGAGTGCAGTGTGATGTAGGATGTAGGCTTATCCACGTGTGGGTACTGAGCAATAGCTGAAGAGACAACCTGACTGCCAAACCTTCCCCGCCTACGATTACCTTGCTGGTTGGGTAAATCTCTTCTCTAATGCAGAGATGAAAACTCTGTAGCCATTTGCTGTTTTGTCATTTGGAGACAATAGTTAACCAGTTGGAGCCATGTTGAACATTTGGTTATTTAATTTCTCTGCACTACCTTTTCTGTATGTTTCTCTATAATGTTAATGCAAACTGTAAAGCCCGTGCACATGCCTTGCCTTGAAGACAGACTGCCTGCACCTCCTTACCACATGGCAAGCAGCAACGTCTTGGGATATACATTTTGTGATCATTTTTTAGCTGTGTGTTCAGCTTCCTTCACGTGGCTCCCATCAGCAGCAGCTGTTGTAAACACCTTGGATATCTTTGGAAGAACCTGGAGATAGTGTTGGGTGGATTTCGTGCCTCAGTCTTCCCAGGACCATCTGGTACACAGCTAATTTTTGCTATCGTGTTCTGAAGTTTCTTTGCTTGTTTGAATCTGACCCGCAGTACCAAAGACCTGTTGTAAAAAGTGGAAGCTCTTTTCCTTTGGTGGAGAGAGGTGTTAGCCCTGTGACTTCTTGGAGGGCTGTGACATTTCCCACCAGCTGTAAACCTGAGTGGCTAAGAATGTGCTTCAGCACGTTCAATGTTAGATGCTTCTTTATGATGGGGTAGATAAGCAAATTCCGTATCAGCTGTGATGTGACTTGCCTGTGAGATGGCATCCGAAGCTCTTGTCCTAGCTGTGGAGCTCTGCTGTTTCTATTTATCTGGAGCTATAAGCCCTTAGACCACACTTTCTCCTGGTTTCTACCAGTGTGTGGTTGTTTGTGCTGTTGGTGTACAGGCTGGCTTGGGGGTGCCAAGCAGTGCTGGGACATGTGAGGAGGCAGGCTGGTGATCTGCTACCACAGATTGGTCTTTTTTCTTGCCTCACCTCATGGTGTGCTCTAGACAAAGCATTTAATTGACGTGCCTTCTGGCTGTAAAGGTGAGGATAACATTTTCCTTTCCTGCAGACTCAAGATAGATCCTTCTTTAAGAAGGTTGTGCTTCCAGAAACATTGAAGTTGGCTGCCCCTTAGGACAGGTCTAAGGCTCAGTACTTTGTGGTCTGTGGAAAAGGAGGTGCTCTGGCAGCAGCAGAAAGGACAGCTTGCTTGCAGATTTGCCTGTGGTGGCCCATGGTGGGGACACTACACAGATGAGCTTTCTAGGCCAGTGCCCGAATCCTTCATGAAGTACAAGACAAAAAACATGGCAGCTCTCCTCCTCGTGAGGGATTTTGTTACAGGTCCCTGGTTGACTTTTACTTGCTGTACCTCCTGGCCTTAGTTTAAAAGCGGGTTCTCTGTTAATACTTTACATCCCAAAGGATGCTCACTTGCCAGTACAGGGGCTGTAGCAGAAGCAGCCAAGAAATTTACTCTATTTGTACTCCTCTGTCTCTGTATTAAATGTTATAAGCACCTGGGGTTTTACCGCCCTTAGGCTTGCACCATTTGTGTGTAGTCACCCAGTGATTCACAGCCCTCCCAGGAAAGCAGAAGTGTATTATGTGCCCGTGCCAGCCTTGATCCTGTTACCTTGCACTGTAAGAACAAACTGAAGTTATTGTTAGTGTCAAAAGTTATATGAGTTTCTAGGTGCACAGATGGCTTATTGTGCTACCTGCTGAGATTGTGCTGGGGATGATGCGGTAAAGTTTTAGATGGGGGCATTGCTTCTGATGAAGGCATTGGTATGGATCCTTCTAGCCCAAGTTGGGGGGGGGGAAAGGTATTCTGTCAGCTGAGCTCAAACCCAACGCATTTTTCCTGTGGGAATGCAGATGTGCCTGCATAGCAAATTTTGACTGATGTCTGACAGGCTTTTTTTAAGTTACCTTTCACAAACACACTAGAAATAATCCACAGATGTCTGCTGATCACAGTTTGAAAACTGCTGTTCTTGAGCCATCCTGAAGTTGAACTCCTGTGAAAAAGTCTTGCTAACTTTGCTTCTGTTTCTGTAAGTCCGATACCTGGTACAACACACCCACGTACCTGGGATTGATCTGCTCTATGAATTGGGAGGGAATTACCCTTCCTGACCAGATTTAGATTTGTCTTCGTATTCCGTATCACCTGCTCCTGGTGGTAGCATTGCAGATCATTAGAATGGAAAGAGATTCACATATCTAAGCAATGAGAAAAAACTTAATTATGGAAACTGTTTTTGCTTGTGCAAGGCAAGCCTGGAGCTCTGTCTTGGGGTCTAAACCTTTAAACCTGGCCAAACTCTGTGTGAGAGCATGGCAAAGAGAGAGCTTTGTATTCAACAACAATACTCTCTGCGCTTTGACAGCAGTGCTGGGATTTCTCTATGTGTCTCTAATGATCTATTCATCTGGTACATGCTCCTACCACAGCCCTCTCCGTGCCCAGACAGTGAGTCCTTTCATGAAGGAGAAGTGCAGAGTCATATTTCTGAGTGCAAATTGGCCAGAGGATTTATTTGTAGTGTAGGCTCGGCCAAGCTAATTTCTCTCACCAGCTACACTGTGAGTGAGCCACACAGAGCTGGAACGGGGAGGGTGAAAGCAAATGCCAGTGTGTACGTTGCCAGCAGACAGAGGAGCTGAGGGCTGGCCCTCGTCGGTTGGAGGGCAGGTTGTGCAGAGGGCCAAGAGTTCTTCAGCCAAATGGTGAGTGTCCTCCACTTTGTCTCAGTGTCTTCCATGATTAGACACTTCCATAGGATGGTGCAACAGAAATATAATGCTTCTCACCAGGCCCATCAGCCTGCACGCCCCAGGAGCGCTAAGAAAAATGCCAGCCCTCTGAAAGTTGGTGAAGGGTTGGAGGACAGGTCTTAGGAGCGTCTGAGGGAACTGCGGTTGTTTAGTCTGGAGAAGAGGAGGCTGAGGGGAGACCTCATGGCCCTCTACAACTCCCTGAAAGGAGGGTGCAGAGAGGGGGGATGAGTCTCCTGAACCAAGGAACAAGCGCCAGGACAAGAGGGAATGGCCTCAAGCTGCGCCAGGGCAGGGTCAGACTGGCTCTTAGGAAGGATTTCTTTGCAGAAGGGGTTGTTGGGCGTTGGAATGGGCTGCCCAGGGCAGGGGGGGAGTCCCCATCCCTGGAGGGGTTTAAGAATAGGGTTGTCATAGTGCTTAAGGATATGGTGTAGTTGGGAACTGTTAATGGTTGGACTAGGTGATCTTCAGGGTCTTTTCCAACCTAGATGATTCTGTGAAGTTGATGGGATACTTCTCACTGTTGCTGCTGGGAGACTCTTTGGTGAGGCTGCTGCACTCGAGCAGTCCTGAACTTGGGATGGTGTCTGAGTCCAGACTTTTTTCCTGCCTGTAACTCCCCTTTTCTGAGCCTTTGTGGGCAAAGACAGATTGTTGCTTCTGGTGGAAGGGACGTGTACCCATGAGGCGTACGTATACCTCAGCTTTTCCTAACTCTGTGCAGGTGTTGGTCGAGGGAGCCTTCTCAGGAGATGGGCACTAGGATTGCAGAAAAGCACAAGGTCCTCCAGTAAGGTGTGCAGGTTTAGTTCAGAGCACTGTAATGCGACTACTGTCCAAAAGCCTACAAGAGGTAGAATTTTGCAAGCTGCTGCTCAGCAAGTGTGTACCTGAATCCTCAAAGTCTTCCAGACCTGCTGAACTGAAAGATGTGCCGCACATACATGAAATGTTTCACTGTTGAGGTTTTCTCTGCGATGTCTCTGTGCACCTGAGTATGTAGGCAGGTAGCAACTTGTTGGAGACGAGGTCTGGAGGGCTCGGTGCTGTTCTCCTGTTGACAGTCCTGTTCAGCCTGCAGCAAGAGCAAAGGAATTCCCGGTTCACTGGAGAGGCGCAGGGTCTGCATGGAAATCGGCCCTAAATGCAGAGCTGACTTCAAATAGATACGTTGGAGTGGCAGTCCTGTTGCCTGGCCTGCACAGGGCTTTTGTTAAAAGACTGCTAGCGAAAAGTAGTGATTTTGCTGTAGAGCAGCTCTGGTTTGTTTAAACGAGGCTACAGGATGACCAAGTGACAGGAGGTATATCCTTGCCATTCAGGGGCATCGGGGACTCTCATCATCCTGTTTGCCTGATGGCTCTTTATTCATTCTTGCTGGAGTGTGTTCGTTGTCCCCTGACTGACTATTGGTTCAAAGCCTGCGTGTCACTCACAGAAAGTCTGCGGGATGCTGAGTGCACTTAACACAACACTGCTCATCTTTGTGCAACCTGCCAGTCCTGTTCCGTCTGCTTGTGGAAGCCCCAGAGGTTTCGTTACGTTGAACTTATACCTGTGCTTTGAATGGGAGAAAGTCTTATTTGAAAAGGAATGCAGCCCAGGGACTTACTGATGTGTGGCAGTGATGTGTCTTTATTACTTACAGTCCATCTGCATAGCTGCTTTGAAGGGAATGCTTACACTTCTGGAAAAATAAATGAAAATTGTAAACTACTGAATAGAGGGGATGGCTTTCCTCAAACATCAGAAGGCTGATGAGCTGTAAGCTGAAGGTCACTGCAGGTGACAGAAATCCCCCCTGTATTTCAGTGACGTTTGCATCAGTCTATGTATAGAGGTTGGAAGTTCCAGGGAGTCTGATGTGAAGATAATGAAATATTGTTGATTTTCAGTGACTACTTAACTTTGAGCATCTCCTACCCTTCTAAACATATCTATTTTTCTCTTTCCAGAGGCAAAATGTTTCTGGACAGCCAAGCATCCTTTGCCACTTTGCTTGTAGGAAGAACAGTTTATGGCCTGTTCCTACATATTTCTTGCAGTCCTTCCCTACTTTGAAGCAGACCTCTTCTCCAAATACTGAATTTGAATTTCATCTCAGAGAACACTGTCGCTAGCACTCATTGAGTTCTTCCTCAGTCTTTTTCTGGTTTGAAATGCAAACCATTGCATTCCTGTTTTATATTTCCTATGGCCTCAAAGAAAACCTGGCTGAAAACCTTTGAGAAGAATGTCTTTATTGTTGCATATCAGCAAAGTTTTCACATGAAAGGGTCAATTATTGTGTAAAACTCACTCTAGCATCACAGAAAACATCCTGCCAATTTCCACATCACAGAGCAGATTCTCAACTGGTAAAAACCTGAATTTTCCTTTGCTCCAGAATTAGCTTGGTGTGTTTCTTATTGCTGCTTGAACTCCTCCTAATTAGTGACATGATTTAAAATATTCTATTTCCTAATTTCTTACACTGTTTCTGTCAGTCTGCACTAGACAAGTGACGAAAAATGGCTTTTATTTGTAGCCATTTAATTGTACAGTATTTGGATTACAATAAAAAGTGTTTCTATGTGTGTTAAAATGTCTTTGATTAAGTCTTGTAGGATATGATTAGAATGCAAATCCATTCATAATGGAAAGGAAGTCGTATATCATGTTTTAAATCAAGAGTTCCTAAAAATGTCTTGTCTGGAAAGGTACATTCTTAAACACTTTGGAAGAATGGAGCATACCTGTCTCAACCATGTAACTTGGTGATGTTCAGCTAATCCTGTACTCCAGGTTGGTGTAATCCTGAAATAACTATTCCATTATTCTTTGCCTGCTTCAAAGGAAAAATCATCTGTGGATCCATACTTTGTCAGCCAAAGGAAGATCTTGGTTTGCAGTAATAACAGCAAGCTTTTGACCTTGAACATAAACTCGGAAAGGAAGTGAGGTTCCGGGAAGGGTGGGGAAGGTAAAGGAAGATGTAGAGAGGTATTAGGTTTTCTTTCCTGGCATGTTGCAAAACCTACTTCTACATTATGAAAACATCAATATTGTAATTTTGTGTATGTAGACCTGTAAAGAGTGTAAGAGACACCTCTGGATGAAAGTGCACATGGAGTGGTGTGGGGGCTGGGAGGCAGGCACTGGGTGCTTACTGATACTTGTAGGGCATGGTTATAACTTTTTTGGGAAAAGGAAAAAAGAAGGAAAAAAACCCCCTAAATTAAAGTAAGCCACTGTGGAATGACTTGAGCCCACCTTTCCCTCCAATACTGAGCATCTAGTGGTCCATGATCTGAGTCCTGCTACCAGAGGCAAGGCAGGTGGTGGGAGCCTTGCGCTTACTCTTCTGCAAGCGTGGTACAGACTGAGAGCTTTTCAGGTGTTTCTGTTTTGGGGGACCCTTGGTAATGTGGTATGGGCCCGTATTCAGTGTGCCCGTTGAAAAATCAGTGGTACTGAACACCTAAATTTGAGCAGATACTGCCCTTTAAAAACTATCCATTTTTTGTTACCAGGGCCAAGAAAACTTCTAAATACCAGGGTTCCTTCCCAGTGACTTACACACTTTCATTAATCTTGAACAGCTGCGTTAGCTGGTGTCTCAATTAGCATTGGTGGGAACAAGCCATCCCTTCGGAAATTACAGAACTGTTGCAATTAATTCCTTGTTTGAGCAAATTGATTTCAGAAGCTCGTCACAGCCCTGATCCCCTGTGTGTGAGATTTCCTGGGCTTCCCCTATGGGAGATGTTCCTTTGAAGCAGAGTCTGCTTGAAAATAGTCACAAGGCCAGATGCAGACTTTTTTTGTTGTTTCTTTTAAGGCTTTGTCTGCAGCGGGGTGACCACGGTGAGAACTAAAGCAAGAGGAAGAGAGGACTTGGGGTTGAAGCGGCAGGGACCGCTTTTGCACTGCAAGAGAATTCCCCTTGCATGGGTGCCAGAGAAGCTGTTAAACGTGGATTTTTGACTACTGGCATGAGGCAGCCATAAGCAGCCCTAGCCTGATGGCTTTTATGGGGAGATGTTGACTCCCCCATTTGTGTCTGTGCCCACTGGGTTTAAGCACATACCTGTCTTGGCACTGTACTATCAGAGACAGCCTGAGGATCTCGGGGAGTGAGAGACAAGAGAGATTTCTTGAGGTAGAGTGGAAAGAGCAAAGATCCTTGTGTGTATGAACGTATGTACGCAGTTATGTACAGCTGTGAATCATTCTCTCATTTGGGCTTGGAAGATCATTGAAGGTTTTAAAATTGCTGCTGCTGCCAGCAAAATCCATTATCCACAAGCTGCTGAAGGGCATGGGGAAAGAGTTAGAGAAGAGACATATTTGTTGCATTCCTGTACTGTGAGGTCCTGTTCTTGTATGGCTGCCCAGCCTGGAGAGTGTTGCTGCTCTTGTTACTGGCTCCACACTCCCACACAACTCCCTGCCACTGATCTGGGCGCAGACCGCCTCTCAGCAGGGAGCTGACATCTTGGGGACCAAGTTAAAATAAAAACCAAAAGAAGGTACTTCCAAAAGTCTGTCCTTAGTTAAGGGAAAACCCTAGAACAAATGCCAAGTCCCCATGAAACCAAAAAGTCTCACACATACATTAAAATTTTAGCAACTTGTTTACATGCTTAAACAGTTCTTTGAACTTGTGCCTGAATGTTCAGGCCTTATTAATGAAGTGTGTGAGCATAATTGTGCTAAAATAAGTGGTGGCAGGGAAGGTTTAAATCTGTTCACAGCCTCTGAACTGCACTGTTGTGAGCTAGCTTGGTGGCACCTCATGATGTGTTATCCCCTGATGCCATTGATATCTCTGAGATTTGAGGTGTCAAGTCTCAGATTAATAAATGCAAGCTACGGCTGGCAGTCCAGGGAGCAGCAGAAGTATCTACAAAGCAACAGTGTGTTTCTAATGAAGAGAAAATTGTTTATTAAATGAGTCGTCTCAGTGCTGGGTGAACAAGAGCCATACCTGCTTGGTGGGGGCACGCTTGAAAAGACAGAGCGAGCCCTACTTGGTTTGCTGCATTTTTGGGAAGATCCTGAGCAGGAGAACATAAAAGTTGTCAATAGTAACAACTCCACTTGCTTCTCTGTGCTAAAGAAGCTGAAATAAAACACTAGATTTTTGGAAATTGGGGTAAACTGCCCAACTGGGTGCTGAACAACTTTTTACTTGTGCATCAAGCTGTGCTGGAGGCAGTAAAAGCCAGCTGCTGTGGGGTGGGTAGTGTGCTGTGGTCCTTGGGGGGAAGGTGGTAGAGTCAGAGCTACGAAAACTTTTGTCTCCATCCATTGTAGTGGTGCAGCTGCTTTCTGGTAGTTCTCCGCTGCCTTGACAGACTACCTCTCGCTGGGTTTCAGAAGCATTTTGCCTCCATCTTGTTTTGAGGTTTTTTCCTCCCCTGAAGGATCTGTATCTTCTCTTCCAGTCTCTCACAGCTGCTCTGTTTCCTAGTCAAGGTAATTCATCACTGGTTCACAGTGGAAACTGCCAGTTTGGTGGTTTTCATGTTTTGAATTGGTTTTCTAAGTCTGGCAGCATTCAAACAAAAAGGCAGGGAGAAATGAGTCGTCTGTTACTTTATTTACCACTTGTTTTGGGAAATCTAAGTCCAAATTTGTATTTGACTCATATTAGGACTCCATTGCTGGATTTTATTTTTTGTTATTTTTGGCAGGGCAGAATTCACACCCAGAATAAGCAGAGTCATCAGTCAGGGCAGCCTGTGTGACACTTAGCTCAGTTCTCCGCTCAGACCAGGGAGTTCTTTGAGCTGCTTAAAGTGACTGAAAACCGAAAGCTTTTGCTGCAGGATCCAAACAATTCAGAGGCCTCTAGCAAGCCTTGAAAAGCTCGAAGTACCTTGCTGCCTTCCCTAGTTTTGCTTTCAAGTAGCATGGCTTTTCTCATGCTCTGGGGTTTGAAGTCCCTGGTCTTTCCCCAGAGCGCCGGGGGAACTCCGTGTGCGGTGCCCTGCTACTGCTAGCTCTGGGCAGGAGGTTGTGATGGACATGCCGAGTCCTGCTCCGAGGGCTGAGCTGTTCCCTCCTGAAGCATCTGGTGGAGCCAGCTTTGGCTATAGCCCTTATATCGAGAGTGGGGGACGCAGCTCTGCTGGCTCAAAGACCCAGCCGTTCGGTTACAGCACTTTTCAGTCTCCAAGGCTTCTCCGGAGAGCTCAGACTAGCCAGATTCCTGATGAGGCTTTATGCTTGTTGGAGGTAACTTCCTTAGGAATAAATGTAGAATTCTGCATTTCTTCATAAGCTGGAACTGCTGTATTCCCCATGAGTCTGTATTATCTCTAATAAAACAGGAAGGATAGGGCTCCACAGGTGAAGTCCTTCCCATTCTGTCTCACTGCCTCAAATGAGGGCATGGAGGGGTTCAGGGTCCAACCTGAGTATTTGGACACCTCTGCTAGCACAGTTGTGGAACACAGCATACAGAAATACGCTTCCTCCATCACTGTTTTGAGACTTAGCCTCTCTCTGAACACTTTATTGTTGCTCTGTTCTGTGGAAGATGGCCAAGGTGAGCTACTGGTGCTTTTGTCACCAATTTCTATGCTACGGTTGTTAGGAATGATCTACTAACAAGCTTTCCCTTGACTTTGGGCTTCTCTTTGGACGAGACTCTGCGGGTGTAGGGCATGTGGCCAACCTATGGCTCTTGTTTCAGTGGAACTCAATATTGGACTACATCGCCTTGTGGGTAAATTGAATCCCTGGCTGCAGGCAGAGAGGAACCAAGGCAGACAGCTAAAATGGATATCTCTGGCTTTTCCTGGGACTTGGTTACACGCCCAACTCAGTCCTGCAGTGTGCAGAAACAGCAGGAACCCTGGAAAGCCATGAACATCCTCTTCGTGTGAGCCATTCTCAGTGCAACCCCACGATCAGCAGCATCCTGACCACTGTCATCCATGGGTTGTCTTTGGCAGGGCAATGGGAAGGACCTACTTCAAGCTGGGTGTCTGAGTTTGGCTCTGATAGCAGTAAAGGGAGAACCTAACACCCTCGTCAAGCCCCACAGTCTTCAAAACACTGACAGAAAGGGAAAGGATCCTCCTTAGAGCTTTCATTTTTGAAAGCTAGCTGCCTCCAGTTCTGACTCTGCTTTGCAGTATACACTTCCTGAACATGAAGTCCTTAGCACTGTTCGAAGCCCTTCCTCCCTACCTGTTTGCCAAAGGGAAGAGTTGGTAAATGTTAAATTCAATAGGAAAATTACTGCAAGGCCCTGGCCATAGAGTTTCCACAACTTGTGTTAGAATGTGACCTGTACTCTGGCAAGCCAGAGGCACACAGTGTTGGTTTTGTCCTGTAGTACTTTTCCTATACAGATGGTGAAGGTGAAAATTTTCTCCTCTGACCCAGTGTCTGAGGTAAATAAATTGTAAATAGCTTCGGAGAGCAGGCTAGGATGTGAAGAAGAGAAAAAGGGTGATTTTTATTTCTTTGTTTCCTTTCTTGGGGAGGAGAAGAGGAGGATACCCGTCAAATCCTAAATTAACTCCCTCTTGCAAACATAGTTTGAGGAGACATTATCAGACTAAAACCACAAACAGTTTGCAAAAGGAGCAGTTTTCCTTGTATGTAGCTACTCACATGTTACTTAATTAAAACAGTAGATGCTTAATGTTGCGCTCACTTTTCCACTCTTCGTGGTACTTTGAGTTTTTCTGGGAGGGGGTACTTTGCTGGGCATGGACAATGAGGGCTTGTGTCCATGGTAAGACTACTGGTTAAAGCCAAAGTAAATACTGAAGTGGTTATAGTTATGCCGACATGAGCCCCTATATGAACATTCGCACTCAAACTGTTCTAAAATTTAACTTCTATTTATTGGAAATGGGTTTAAATCTGAGTGGAAAGAGCTGCTATGTTACTGGAATAGGAGTGTCCATCTGGAGGTCTCTTCCAGTTTAATTTATTAAACTCTGTTTTCTGAAAAGAGTGGCAGGAGTTACTTTTTTTTTTTTTTCTTGTCACTCCACCAGTCTTTCCTGGTTATGTCACAAAGACTTTAGGTTGTAAATCTTGCAGGAGAACTTTTTTCTTTAGTTAAATTCTAGACATTGTTAGTCAACTCTTGAACATGAAGTTGCCTTCTTTTTAGTGAAAATGGCATTGATGTAACCTGTCCTTTTTGAGAGAAACCTGCTGTTTAAGTCTTTTCCCCGAATTACTAGTTTCAGGCAGGGTGTGTTGGCTTTGGGTTGAGAGTTGCCTGCAGGGAATCTCTTGAACTTCCTCAGGTCCTGCACCTGGGGAGGAAGAACCCTTTGCAGTGGTGTAGGCTGGGGAGCAGCTCTGCTGAAAAGGCCTCGGGGGTCTTGTGGACCTGTGGCAGACAGAAACCTGAACGTGAGCCAGTGGTGTGCCCTGGTAGCAAAGGTCAACTGCATCCTGGGCAGCATGAACAGAAGTAAGCCAGGAGATCAAGGGGAGGGGTTATTCACTTTTTGCTAGGTACTTGTTGGATCACATCTGGAATACCATGTCTGGTTTTGAGCCCCCTTGGTAAAGAAAGATGTTAACAGGCGTGAGTAAGTCCAGCAGAGAGCCATGAAGATGATGAGACCATGAAGATGATGAGATGTTGGAGAATGACGGGTTAGAATTGTACTCTTTGCCAGCCAGCTCACCTCTCCTCTTCCTGTGGCCTTGCACTTAGCACATCTTCTTGTAGCTCCTGCTTCATCTTGACTGCACAAATGTTTCAAACTGATCCCCTCAAAAAACATGATCTGAACCTGACGCCAGGCCAAGAATAATGCTGATAGACTCAGACTCAAATAATAGCACGGTGCTCACTAACCTGCCTTCAAAAAATACAGAAAAAAAATCTGCACTGCCTCAGTCTAAGGGCCATGTGGACTCCAAAGCTGTGTTCTTGGTGAGCTAAGTGGAGCTGAGTTAAGGTGACCACTCTCCTCACCCTATGAGGTGCATACCATGGACCAGTAAGGATCATAGGATGTAGTAAAAACACTTTTCCAGGACAGGCAAGTGAGGAGAGTGATAACATCTCATGTGGCGTGCTCTCACCATCAAACTTACTTGTAGGACGTGCAGAGAAGACATATTGGTCTGTGCTTCCCCTCTCCACTAGCGCTGTTGTAGGAGGAGTTTGGGCAGACTGAAATTGCTTTTCTGCAGATATTGGAGGTACTGCTTTACCTCACCTACTGTAGGCCTTTTCCAAGAGGAACCAGTACAGTGCACTGCCAGCACAGCGTCTTCCATGTGATGCCACCTTACCGTCAGTTTATCACAAGAACAGTCTCATCCCATGGCCTTGTCTCGCTGTACCAGACATGGCACGAGCTTTGGCTGTTCTTTCCATGTTTCTCAACCCTTCCTAACTGTCGTCACCCAGGGAAAGGACAGTCATTTTTTCCAGAACTGGGAAGATATGCACCATGGGCAACAGACCACCGGTGGTGGTATCTGCAGCAGAGATGGCCTTAGCATCTTGAAAATGGATTAAGAATGAACAGGGTCCAGCAGATCCATCCAGCTGAGTTAGAGCACTGAATTTTAACTGTGTACTCAGCTTCTTGAAGTCCTACAAACTGTTTCTTACAGAAGAAGTACTTATAACGGGGAATATCCTGACATGCCTCTTATGGCTTCAGGAGCTCTTGCTGCCGGTGGGAAGTCCTACTCACATTTTTATTTGCCTGTTTTTCTTGTGCAGGGGTTGTCATTAAAAAAAAAAAAAAAAAAAGGGAAAAAAAAAGTATGTGCCTGTTTTTCCATACAGTGGTATTGCAAACTCCATAGCTGCTCTTATTTTCAGGGGGGATAGGTGGACTGGTTCAGGTATTACAATAAGAGTAAGTGCTGATTTTGTTTGATCTTAAATTTTAATAGTTTTGAAACGAATAGTGATAATTGCTTTTGGGAATGGCTTGGGTTGTTTGGGGTTTTTTTTGGTTGGGTTATTTTTTGAGGCTCAAAGCTGGAAAAACAAAGGTTTGCCAAATTGCTAGTCATAGGGCATGTTTCATCCAGGGCGGGACAAACTTTATTGCCTTTGAGAACTTTTGGAAATGCTGCAGGGTGGATAGTCCTGGAGACAGCAGTCCATCCTTTGTGCCAGAGCTTTGTCTCATCAGTGTCTTCATAAAGGTCTACTGGGATGTGAATTTACCTTCTGCATAACACCATTACAGCCTGGGCAGTAAAATGCCATTTTTTCTTCTAGCAGTAGAAGATCAAGAGATTGCTCCAGGTTCACATTCACGTGTCTCGTGTCTATCTGGAGGGTGTTAGCTGTTTGGGTCTTCCAGGGTGAATTTTGTCAAGGGCCTGCTGCCCTACCAGGAGCAGGGTGGAGAACCCCAGGTGTGGGAGATCTGATTGACTGTTGGGAAGGTCTTTCCCTAGGCAGCCCTCAGCGGAGGGCAAGATCAGGTAGTAACAGTCTTTGGTGTGCTGTGCCCTTCTCTCAGGATGGTGGTGTGTCCATGTAGTAGAACTTGTGTGGTCTGACCGTCCAGGAACTGGAGACAAAGACATGACAGGAAGAGCATCCTTCAGCCCCCTTGTCTAGCCTGGGAAAGCAAAGAAGGGCTAGCTATTGAGGGCAGCTAGCTTTTGAGGGCAGAGCTACAGTAACTCTGTCAACCACTGTCTTTCAACTTTAAGGTTTTTTCTGCTAGTCAAAGTTCTGGGCTTCATGAAGCAACTCTGAGCAGTTGAGGAAACAGCCTTTCATCATGTTAATAAATTTCTCTGAGATTGAATGACTCTATGTTTTTACTTTTTTTTGTCAAGGAAATTGTGTTTCATTTGTGAACTTTGGGTTTCCATTGCACATCCCTGCAAACATCTCCCCCACTAATACATTTTGGGCTTGTGTGCATGCAAAGCTGAATGGAGAAAAATCTCCTGGCTGAGACAAGGGAGCAGCCAGCATAATACCAAGACTAATTTGACGTGCACACAGCTGAAGCTTCCCCTTTCCCACCCCAGACTGTAGCAAACCCCTCCACATGTCCCTACTGATCTTATGTGAGGTTGGAAGGACTGGGATGAGGCTTGCTGAGGGAAATGGGCCCATGGACCTGATTCTGTGGGAGTTGTGTACATGCTTTAAGGGTTTGCAGGATCCTTAAGACTAGCTTGGACCTGACAAAGAGTATGGTGTAAGATGGACTCTGATGTTCTTCAGGATGGCCACCCTCATCTTCGCTTGGTTTGTGTGACACCTAATTGCAGTATGGTCCCACCGCACAGCAGGAGCTGCTTGGTGCCACTGCAACTCCAGTGATGACCATAAAGCCATTTTCACAGTTCTCTGGTATTTTAGGAAGTTTGGAGCTGTTGTTCACTGTCTGTGGAGCTGGAGTGTGGGAGGAAAGCAGAACAAGACTGGTGAAATGTGGGAGGCCCAAGCAAGTGTGCTAAAACAGGGGCTTGAGTGGAGGAGCTGCAATCCATAAAGTACATGGAGCAAATTTGACTTAGTCTGTTCTACCAAGTCAGCACTGTGGCTGTTTTAGTCCAGTTAAACACCCCTGCAAACTAGATCTACAGTGCAGTCTGACCCAAGGTCTTGGTCAAAAGCAAACCCTGAAGTATGACTAAACCCAGCCTTGCTCTATCATAGGAGAGCAGTTAATAGCAAAGAAACCAGCCTCTATCCACTTGCTGAACTTTCATTATTTATTGTTTTAACAGACAGGAATAAATATTCAGCTAATAAGCTTCCTGTGCTTAAATGATTGTGTTCTTCTGATTATAAATAAAATCTGAATTCTTGATTCTATTTTAATTTAAAACAGGCTAAACCCCATGGGAATGATATCTTCCGGTTGCATGAACTAGAAAGGGTTCATGCCCTGATTCTCATCTGGAGGATCATATGATGACTTGGGGTAGAGGTATTTTCCTGAAATAGCTTGGAGTAGCTCTGGGGTTTGGGATGTGCCTCCTTTCTCCCTTCTGTGTGCCCTCCACTAACTACAGGTATTTCTGGCTTCAAGTAGGGTGGAGGATGCTGTGGGGCCTCTGGGCCTCTGGAGCTGGAGGTCAAAAGGCAGTTTAGAGCAGTTGATGGGGGCTTAGTGTGGCCTTCCAGCACCCTCCCCTTAGAGGTGTGTTCAGTGCACTCCTGTTTCACAACATCTTTGCTCCGTGGGACCTTTCGGAGTGTTTATACTCCCAGAGGAATATAAAGGGATTGTAAATTCTCAGTGCAGCTTGCCGAACTGTGGCCGCACAAGCCATGTCCTACCACAGAGCTGTGCTTTCCTGCCTTCTGGCCAGGAAAAACAAGCACAGCCCTTTATCTCAAGGGGCTTTGCAGTGGGATCTGCCATGACCACGTGAGCGGCCAGGTGTTGGATGTCCCAGGGAGGGATGCTAGAAGGGAGCAGCTGGGATGCGACTTGGCTCACTTGCCCTGTAACTCGAAGGCTCGAAGATCCCAGGTGGAGATGAGCCTGTGGCTCCTTTGGGAGTGTTTCCACATCATTGCTGTCAGAGACGTGGATCTGTGCATCCTGTTCCAGTTTGTGCAGCTATGCTACTCAACCCCAAGGAAATAAATATTCTTCAGATGCTGCTTTCAGGGAGGATGGCAGAGGCCATAGAGGGAGCAGGAGGGTTTCTCCCACCTCACTGTTTGAGACCGAGTGTTTTTACAGAACACAGCATCTGCACAAAGTTCCCCTCTGTTTCACAAGCTTGTAACCTCTGTGTCAGGGAACAGTAAGAAAGCAGGCTGCCTCTCCCAGAGCTTCAGCCTCACCACTCGCTGGCTGTAGCCGGGTGAGGGGAAGGAGGTCTGATACTGATGCTGGTGTATGCCAGGCATCCCTGTCTTCCCCCACCGCCTCCATACACAGGGCAGTTGTGCAGGGCTGTGCTAATTGCAGGGTGGAAATTGGAGACAAGTGTCTTTCTAGGCCCTGGCTATAATTATCCATGCTGTAGTGCAGTGAGGTGGTCCTTCCCTCTGTTGTTATCGGGGGGCTCCTCTCTGTGTCTTAGCAAGAGCCCCTAATCCCCGCACGAGTGATTCCCAGGCCATAGGATGAGGCAGCCGGGCTCTGCAGCTTAAATGGTGGGCTTGCAGGACAAGCCAGCAAGCAGAGCCAAATCCTGGTTATTCAAGAAACAGGACCTTCACGGTTAGCTTACCTTAGGCCATTCACCTTGAAGTGGCCTGTCTTGCCTTTTCCAGTGGGTGAACTGAACAGAGAGTTCAGTCCTGTTTCTGCTTGGTGACAAAGCTGCTGTAATTCCTGTGAGGTGGGAGGTGTGTGAGAGGGGAATGGTGTGCGAGCATGCCCGTGTTAAGGGGGTGCTCTGTCTTTGTGGGGAGGTGGAACTCTGCTGTGTGCCTTAGCAAGGGCTTACACCTCTGTGGAGCTGCTCTGAGTTCTGCTGGGAGCTGGGTGCACTTGTAAGAAATAGGTTCTGCCTCTGTTTGACTCGTTTACCAGCTGGGAAAAGGCAAAGGACTGAATTTTTGTGTTAACCAGGCTCTTTGTGCTCTCATTTTCCCAGGGCAGCCACTGACCACAATGTTGATAACACCACAGCAATCCTTAGAGAGTGGCTGAAGAACGTGCAGAACCTCTACCACGATGTGGAGTGGAGGCCGATGGAAGACCCCCAGTGAGTACTGCAGTCAGGGGCTAGCCTGTGTCAAATGTTCTAGGTTTTCTGTTTTCAAATCAGGAGATGTACTCAATGTCCAAGCATTAAAATATGGAGGTATGTTTTGGAGGGGGGACACGACTATCCCATTAAAATTGTGTTCTTACAGAGTCCATAAAAAGATCTCTGACTTCAGTGAAGCAACTCACACAGAACTTGGGAAAAGAAAGTATTTTCCATTCAGTATTTAGCATCTGCAGCTGCTCTCTTTGCCTGGTAAACAAATCACATCAAAAGCTACAGGGAATAAAAACTGTCATTCTTTATTTGCAAGGAAGCACAGAAATCATATCCCATTCCCAGAGTGTCTATGAAAGTTCTGTCCGAGATATCAAATATTCAGTAAGTTCTGAGCCAGAAAACTAGATTTAATTCAGTATATTATGCTTTTGCATGACTTGCAAGATCATTGATTTGAAATATGATGTTAGGTGTGTTGGGTTTTTAATGCTTTTTTTTTTTTAAAGATCAGCTGTTCCTTGTTCTGTTCTGTTTTCTTTTTCTTCCGTCAGGGAAAAGTACATCAGTTTACCCTTTCTTTAGGCTTGCTTTGACATTCAAGGTCCTCTGTGCAGTGGTGGGGCACTTGTGGTAGAAACCCACAGGGAATGCTTGTTTTATTGACTTTTTTAATCCTTTCATTGGAATTGAGGTTTCTTAATCCTGTCAAATTTAGCTTATTTTAACTTCTGTAAAAGGTTTTTGAAATCCTTAGCTCCTTCACTGGCTCATGCTGGCACTGTTTCAAAGTCCTGAATTTTTATTCCACATAGGGATCTGTCCCTGTGTTTCCTTCCATCATTGTTACCAAGCGTTTGCTTTTGGACCCAATCCTGAAAACAGACATGCACATAATTTTGCTCACATGACTGGGCTCATGGGGTTGGGTGTTTGTAGATTTAAGAACTGTTACGGGGATGTGTTAACAGTTACTAATAATGTCCATACCCCGAGGGAATCTAAACTGCCTTCATCTTCACATCCTCAGCTTTGTTGATTCTACTGGGCTTAAGAAAGCTGCATGTACAGTCTTAAAGCCTAGCAGAGGACAGATGACTTTCTCTCAGAGGGTCAGATGAGGTAAATCTGCTGCAGTTCATTTTAGTGGGGTAACCTCTGCTTACGTCAGCTAAGGGCCTGCCGCTGCAGAAGAAACTCCTGGGTTTGATAGTGCTGTTTTGCTTGCGGCCGCTGGGTCAGCAGGAAATGCTGCAGTGCTGCTTGTTCTCCAGTGCCCTGTGTACACATGCCAGCACGAAACTTGGAATCGTTCTCCCTCAAAACCTCTCTTGGGTTGCCTGAGGTGACTCTAACACTGTTTTTCTTTTGGAAAGAAGGCAGCAAGGGAACTCTCTTTTTTTTTTTTTTTTCTTTTTTTGACTAGTGCAATAGAGCTCAGAGATGGGTTGCAGTCACTTTTTTTTCATTGCTAGGTCTTACCCAGAAGAAATTGGGCCAAAACATTGGCCAAGCTCCCGATTCACTCATGTGATGAAACTCCGCCAGGCTGCCCTGCGTGCTGCACGAGAGAAGTGGTCAGACTACATCCTGGTAAATACAAGGTTTGATTTATTCACTGTCCTCAGGCAAAAGCTTTTCAGGTAGTCACTCTGATACTTGGGGCTGCCAGAAAGTTTCTTCTCCATCTAAAGACAGAAGCTCTCTGCAGTGAGATGCTGTGTGTCATTTCTTAGTCTGATGAACAAGAGGCTTTGCAGCCAGGGGGGTAAGTCCCTGGTAAGGCTTTCTCCACAGGAGCCAGGACTGAATATAGTCCCAGTGGTGGGTAGGTACCCGCGAGGGTCCCTCAGATTGAAACCCCACCTGTTGTTGATGAAATGTAAGGGAAATAGTTCTGCAGAACAGTTGTGGAAAGCTGTGTGCCTTTGGTCGCCACAGCAGCAGGTAATGGTGGTGGTCCCAGCCTCTGAACAAGGCAAGTGTGTGAGGCTAGTTTTTAAGAGTTCTCCTTGATCCTCTTCAAAGAATAAACCTGCCCTGAATTTTCAGCAATGTTATTTTCCCTCGCAGCTCCCTTGCCTCTGTGCTGGAGTAACATTTTGTGGAGCCAGAGAGAAGCTCCGCATCTTTTCCCAACCCGTGGCTTTGGTTCAGGGGCAGCCCCCGTGGTGTTCACCCATAACAGCCAAGCGTCCTAGGGTATCAAAGCCACCATCTCCGTGAAAACCACATACCTCATTCCTCTGGCTGCCTTGTTCCCAAGAAAGCATCAGGGAAAGCATATTGTTCCAGCTGATAACAGATTTCTTTTTCTCTTCCCCTCTTCCTTCTCTAGTTTATTGATGCAGATAATTTACTGACCAACCCACAAACGCTGAACCTGATGATAGCTGAAAACAAGACGTTGGTGGCACCAATGCTGGAGTCTCGCTCTCTCTACTCTAACTTCTGGTGTGGCATCACCCCCCAGGCAAGTGACCGGGTGAATGGTGCTGGCTGATTGTGCAAGTTGTGTTTTCAGAGGCCTCCTGCCTTGGGTCTGTGAAGCAGTGGGCATTGTTTCTGTTCTGTGGGCTTTCCCATCTGCTTTTGTAGTGTCCTCCTCCTGAAAAGAAGCTGCTGTATCTCTGAGGCATGCAGAGGTGATGTTAGTGTGTAGAGAGTATAGTGGTTGTCATGCAGTCATCTCAGCTTGCACCTCTCTCAGTGGCAATCTTGGGTGGGTGTCTTTGGGAAAGGTCCGTGTGTTTGTAGGGAGTCTGTGAATAAGGGTAGAGAGGACACTGCAGACTGTAAATGTTTTTCAGGCTTTGTTTTCTGACCGAGCTGTAGGTATGAGCTAAGCAGTACATGCTCTGCATCGGGTGTGCAGGCACATAGCTAAAACTTCCTTCCGTATCTGAGATTGCTCACTTGAAAAAGCTGAATCTGGAGGAAGCTGAGCTTGCTTAGCCAAAAGTCCTGGAAAGTGATACAATCCCACTAACTACATAAAAAATACTGATATATACACACCAGAATTTATGTGAGGAGGTTCCATATGTTTGTGTAATGGCCTTAAAACCCTTGATACATAATTTGAGAGTAGCTTTCCTGTATAGTGATGCTAATCCGAGAGGAATTTGCTTTTCTTTCTACAGCTCTCCATTGTTTATTTTTCTGACGCATGAACAAGATTTCTGTAGTGGGGCAACACCCTTTGCCTTGTAGGGAGTGCGTGTGCATGTGTGCTGAAGTGTGTATGTAAAGGGTACTGGGTGTAAAGGACAGAAGTGCTGAGCCTAGAAATTAGCTTCATGTTACTTTCTCAAATCACATATACTGCAGAAAGTATCAGATACAAAAATGTTGTGTCGTAGAAATAGCAGCATTTTTAGAGCCAGAACAAGGTTGAGCTATTACTTTACAAGTTGATTCACATCACTGTGGTGTGTTGACCCTGGCTGGTAGGTAAGCCCCCACCCAGTCGCTTGCTTGCTCCCGCCCAGCGGGATGGGGGAGCAAATTCGAAGGAAAAAAGCAGAACAAAACCCCAAACTCAAACCCAAAAGCAGCTCTCATGGATTGAGATAAAAACAGTTTAATAGCTGAAGGGGGGAGTCAAAACTCCAAAGAAACAAGTGATGCCAAACAGCCACTCACCACCAGGAGACAGATGCCCAGCCATTCCCCGAGCACCAGCTATTTTGGAAAAACTCCCCCCAGCGCTGTTGCTGAGCATGATGTTATATGCTGTGGAAAATCACCTTGGTCAGTTTGGGTCAGCTGTCCTGGCTGTGTCCTCTCCCAGCCTCTTGCCCACTCCCAGCCTGCTCGCTGTGGGAGGGCAGAGTGAGAAGCAGAGGTGGCCTTGCTGCTGCGCACGCACTGTTCAGCAGCTAAAACATCGGCATGTTATCAACACTGGTTTGGTCACCAGCCTAAAACACAGCCCTGTATGGGCTGCTGTGAAGAAACTTAACTGCATCCCAGCCAAACCCAGTACAGTCACCTTGTCCATGAAAGGATTTCGGTAAGAGAATCAAATGTATAGAGGGGCAGGTCTATTGTCACAGTCATTTTTTGCTTTTTTTCACTCTTCTCCTTTGAGATGTTCTTGACTAAGCTCTAGATGGGCTTTCCAAGACGTTCAAGCTGAAACGGGGACTGTAGTTAATGCTTTTTTTTCCTCCCAGGTAAGCCTCATTACTGAGATCAGCTTTTTGACCTGTTCTCCAGTCTGCTGCTGGCGTGTGTCTTGTCATCCTTTGGGGAGGCGGAATCCTAAGCTGCATGTCTCCTAGAATAGCAAGAGGTTTTTTTGTTCTCTTGAAAATTTTCCCTTTTTGCCCACATTTGCCCTGGAAAGCTTCAGGATTTCCATTTTCCTTCCATCCCTGAGTCTTGCCTTTTCTTCTTTGTAAAGACAAGCTTGCTCTGCTGCATGGACAAATGTGTTTAAGCCTGAGCTGCGCATACATCTTTGAGCTTCCCTGGGGCATGTGAATATGAGTACTTTAGAGAGGCTCCACCGTCCTGCCCATCCCTACCCTCTTGCTTTATTCCAGAGAACTAAGCAGATACTAGTTATTGTTGTCATTGCTGGAGTGAAACAAAGAGCAGACTCCGTTTCCCACTTCTTCTGGTGTAAAACATCATTGTTCCTTCCCAGTGATACCAAGGACACAGGGAGGGACTACAGGCAGAGTGAAACATAACAACTGTACTGGGTTGGCCCAAAGGTCCATCTGATAGCAGTGGTTTGTAGCAGATACCTAGGGAATAGAATAAGAACATGGCAAACTAGTGAATGAATGATACTTTCCCAAAATATTTTTCTGTCCTCTGGCAATCTCCTTCTCTAGGATTTCTTGAGGAAGGTCTTTGTCTTTAAAGCTCTGAGTGATTTATTTTTCTTTTACAGAAATCACTATCTGAATCTTTTTTTTTTTTTTGGCACCAACGTGATCTTATGGCCAGGAGTTCCACAGTTCAGACTAACTAATTGAGTAAAAATAGCAGGAAAAGATCCTGAACTTTCCAGATTCTTGGGAAGTAAATATATAGATAAGAAAAGGGGGGGGATGTTTACTTGTTTTTGTTTTAAAATGGAGACATAAACTTCACAGCGAAGGTATTGTCCTTTAAGTTTTTAAGGTTAAGCCCTGAGACAGCCAGGTTTTCCACGGATGTAAATCAGCGTTGCTCCACAGCCTGAAGTGGATCTCAGCCTGTGTGCACCAGCCTCAGCCCTGGCCCCTGGTGGTACCTCTGCGGTGGTAAATTTCCATCATTACCAGCATTAGCTGAGGAAAGGAGAGGGGAAAAAACCTAGCAGCAAATGCATCTTGCAGAATTTGGTGAAGAAAGCTGCTCAAATGAAAAGGAAAGTTCCCACGTTAGTTTTTTTTCTTAGTTGCTGCTGGTTGTTTCTCGCAGTCCCACAGCTTCATGCTCTAAGCCTTGCTCTCCCTGGGGTCTTGGGGAGGGTGTAACAGCTGGAGCACACCCTGAACACGGCCTCCGGCGCTGAGCGACGGCGAGCCAAACCCAACTCCAGACAGCTTGACGTTTAGCAGTCATGAAGCTATAACCTTAGGAGAGCACGGCAACAGTGCTGACAAGTTGGAGTCTTTCTTGACTACATGGGATTTATGAGCAGTGAAAAGCCCCCAAACCCCACAGTGAGTGACTGGAGGAGGAAAGACTAGTTTCCAGCATCTTTCACCTGCGGGCATTCTGGATGTATATTAAAGGTTGAATGTCTTAACCCTTCCTTCAGTGGGAATGCTAGTAAGGTCTCTACCTACTCGTTCCTTTTCATGAAAATCAGACTGACTGTTTTTGAGATACCTTCTGACCATGCTGTGAGGCCCAAAGTGCAGAGGGGAGGATCAACAGGTACATAAACAGACATTTTTTTATACATAAAATACATAAAGATACATAAACGTACCACACCATGCTTCTACACAAAACCAGGGTAAAGTGGTTCTGCAGTGATTTGCTCAGTTGTTGCTAGGATGCTCATGGAAAATATAATGTAAAAGTAACTTTAACTTATTTTAGTGACTCATCATTTCTGTAAAGACCAGAATCTGCTCTGGATTCAACCGTTAGCTGTGGCTGGATGTCTAATTGGTGCATTAAGATTTTCATTCTGGAGGGATTCAGTGTATTTATTTCCAATAGCTTTAGACATATTACACCTGCAAAACCAGCCGTGAACCACACAGCATGAGTGTTGCACCCCCACTGCTGGAAGGCTAGAAAAGCCCCTGGTGGCAGAGAAATGAGCTGACTGAAGTGCTCAGGAGTGTTAAACCTGCCTGCCCTGGGATGGAGGAAGCAGGAATTCTTGCACAACTGATGGAGACTGAGATGTTGCCTTCGCTGCAGTGAAGCAAATGATTTTTTTTAAAGTCACGGTCAGAAACAATTTGCAGGTCCTGTTCTGTGAAACACTGAATGTCCTTTGTGCGTGTGGAACATGGAGGATGTCACGGATGCTCAGCATCTTCTAGGATCAAACCTGAGAGTCTATGTGAAAAAAAGGTGTTTGAAGAGCCAGAGAAAATAGTCCAAGGCTTGAAGCTCTATTGAAAGGGAATTTTTGCAATGGAAAGGCTTGGATTTCCACTAGCTGCTAAAACAGAAAGTCAAGCTTTAACTTTTGGGATGGAGATTGTTTCTAAATGCTTGACTGAGCCCTTTCCAAATGGGAGATACTTAAAAATCTGAGAATTGAGAACTGATCCATCCCTGCTGGGGAGGGCTAAGTGTGAGAGCTCTTGCTAAGGAGCATCTATGAAACAGAAATCTCTTGTAACAAGCAGCCCCTTCGTTGTGATTGCAGGGCTATTACAAAAGGACCTTGGATTATCCCCTGATTCGGGAATGGAAGAGGACAGGCTGTTTTGCTGTCCCGATGATTCATTCCACATTCCTTATTGACTTGAGGAAAGAGGCCTCCACCAAGCTGATGTTCTACCCCCCCCACCAGGACTACACCTGGAGCTTTGATGATATCATGGTCTTTGCCTTCTCCAGTCGCCAAGCAGGTAGGTCTGGAGCCTTTGCTGGGCAGGATTCACTAGTAGAGACGTGCAGACCTCTACTTCGAGTTCACAGGCCAAAAGTCCTGTGTTGACTTCAGTGGTAAGTTAAGACCCTGTTCCCTTTCCTATTTCAGACCTGGTCAGGGATAACCAGCAGCAAGGGACTGGCAATGCAGTTTTGAGTCACAGCTAGCTGCAAAGGACATGGGAGCCATTCTTGGGATGGGTACAGTGTTTCAGAGACAAAATGTGTGGCATCCACCCTTGATTTGTGTCACAGCAAGACAGTAGTGAACGCAGGTGAATGCTGTGAGAGTGGAAGGTATTTGGAAGTCTGTAGGTAAGGTATCTAAAGTCACCACTTCCAGGAGATCCATGATGAAGGGGGTGAGGGCAAGAAACTCTTTTTAAATGTAGCAGCCCTTGTGGAAAGCAGAAACCAAGTTGCTTACTCACAGTGCTGATGAGGCTTCATGGCAGCTGAGCAAGAATTGTCTGAGAGGTAGGGGGATTTTGTTCTGTCTTTTTTTTGAAAGCAAAATCAGTGCAATTTTCAGGGGAATGATGTGGAGCCTGTGGGCTGTGCTGAGAGGAAATCTCTTGCAGGCAAGATCAGGTTAGAGCTGGTGTGTGAGCAGTAAAATCTCTGCATACTTGACATTGTATCACTGGTACTTTGGGAGAACCAGTCAAGCACTGAGCTGCCTCGAGATCCTTGGGGCACAGCAAAGAGAAAATGTGTACCACCCCAGCTGATACTGGAACCAGTTTCTAACGGACAGTGGGAGGATTTCAGTTAGACCTGAAGTACAGGGGGTCCTTTCAGGCCAGGTCACAACCTCAGTGTCCTCTTCCTCTGTCTGGAATGGCTGTTGGTGTTTGCAGAGAGCTCCAGGTGTCTCAGGGAAATCACTGTCTCTGAAGTGCATGATACTGCTGCTACTGCTGCTTGTACTTGCAGTGAGGATGTTTAGTCACGTTTATTTTTGGAGAGTGGATCTGCTGGGTATTCCATCTCCAGCAAAAAGTCCTGGCTGGCAGACCCGGTGGTAATGGCTGTCTGTATTGTTCTTTGCCCTGCTGTGTTGAAAAGGGGAAAGTTTGGGGGTTTATAAGGAAAAAGGGACTGTTGAAACCTCAGCAGCGCCAATGCAATGCACTTCTGTTGAGAGTTTCACGACTGGTTTGGTGGCTTACTGAGGTGAAATAGTAGTTGTTTGTGGGTCCTCAGAGTGATGTACTGTTGGTGTTACCTGTCTTCTGTTTGTAAAAGAAGCAAAGTTAAAGTGGGAAGAAAGGGCTGTTTGTGAGGGTCAGACAAGCAGAGAGAAAGCGAAGAAGTATAGCTTGTTGTTGTTGTTGTTGGCAGTGCCTTCTGCAGAAGAAATGGGCTGAGAAGACTGCCTTTCCCACCCTTTCCAGACCAGCACAGCAGCCACCAGCTGTTGGTAGCTTTCCTCTTAGTGATGCTTCTGGTTTGAAGTTCTTGACAGCACTGAAAAAGATGGTGTTGTCTTGGCAGACTAAACAAGGCTTTTTAAAACTCATCTACAACAGGATGAGGGGCATCAAATGAGAGAAAGGAGTGATAGAGGAGAGGCAACAAGAGCTGAAATTAGAGCCCTTGGGAGGCAGAGGTGAGATGTGAACTTGCAGGGCACCTTTGGGGCGCTGACTTTGAGGGTCAGGACATCGGTATGTTGGCTCCAGAGGATAATTGAAGTTTAAGTCTGGGTAGAAAAGTGGGCTCCTTCAAATCTACCTGCCCCACTTGTTCCCTCTGACAGCTCTTCCAGAAATGCGGCATCCAATGAGCGTGGTAACTGCATTGCATTAGCTCCAAATGCTTAAGGAATATTTCAGGGATTCAAACCCATCATTTTTTCCTTCCATCCTAGAACACTTTAGCTTTTTCCAGGACTGACATGAAAGGCTTTGCATCAGCAGTCTGGCCCGTTTACCTGCTCAGATTGTTGGCTTGTGTCCTGGGCTGAGTTTTGTCACCCAGGGTAAAAGGATGACATCCAAGTTCAGAAATGTGAAAAATGTATGGACTTTGAGGTAATCATCTCTTTGGAGTAATTTCACTTACTTCGTTGAAGTCATAGATGATGTTGGCTTTTGTCGAGGCCAAGTACTGTACTTAACACCTCAGATCAAACCATTGATTTCCAGCAGTGAATCTACTGCTCGAAGCAACTGTTTTGTGATTCCCCAAAGAGACCATCCCACTTCTGCTGAGAGGACGTGTCCTGTGGTGGGAGTACTGACTCAGAACAGAAGTTGGTGCGGGTGTTTTATTGACAAAGGTGGACTCTGTAGAGCCCCCTGCACTCGCAAGGTAGCATCTAGCCAGCCAGATCCCCTGAACTTCCTTTCAGCCTGAGGCTCTGAAGACCTAGAGCCAGCCAGCAGGAAGGTCTGGTCACAGGGTTGGGAGGGAATTTTAAGTTGCCTAGATATGGCTATAGGTTTAGGGCATGGCTGTGTATCCTGGTGACTGCCTTACAAAGGCTAGTAATAATACAAATATCTATAGCTTTTCTGTCCCTTGCAGCAATTGTTCATTTTATTATAAAAACAGCACTGGAGAGCAAGTCCCCCTCCCCAGTTTGAGGTAGCTTTACCATTCTAAAGTAGCTTTTATCCCAGAAGGAGCAGAAATACTGGCATGAATCTATGCAGATTAACTGTGTTTAAGCCAGCGGAAGATAAGAACGGAGATCAGTGAGCCAGATAAGATTAGTTGATTAGATCAGTGCCAAATCCATTAATGTCAGCAGGTAGTATTTTTTATTCTGCCATTTACCTAAATTGCAGCTGACAGCTGAATGTGTTTTGGCAAGCAGCGTAGCCAGCAATTTACTTGCAGAACTTAAAATGGTAGAAACACCGAGGTCATTAATGCAGACAATTCTGCTCTGCTAAAAATACCAAGGATTAGGGGGACTAATACATGAAAGCATCAACACACCAGGTAGTGTTTATTTCCTAGAGGGAGGAGGGGTGGTTGGCTTGTTTCATTTAAAAAAAAAAAAAAAAAAGAAAAAAAAAAAGAAAAAAGCAGGTTTTCATTTTTATTTTTATTTTAAATATGCTTGGCCAGTTGTACGGGTTCTAGCGGCTTTCAGACTGGTTAATTAATAAAGGGCCTTACCAGAGCTCAATGAAAAACAATGGAAATACTTTCCCTTGGCTTCTCTGGATGTAGCTTTTGAGTACGGTGCCTGATGTGCCACCAGGGCCAGTGCTGCTGCTGCCATTATAGCTGACAGTGAGTGAGCAAACCCTTGGTCAGTGCAGAGGGAGCAGCGCTTTGCTGATCTGCTGGGACATTCCTGGTGAACAATCTCAGCAGTGGGTGGGTCTCTCCCTTGCAAAGGCATCTGCTCCGGGGAGAGGCTTTGCATCTTTCTTCTCTTTGTTTTGCACCTTCAGATTCAGCTCCTTGAACAAGCAGTTGCAGAACTGCAGAAGCAACTGCAAAAGCTTTTGAGTTAGAAGGATGTTACCTTAATGCCCCTTTTTGAAAGCATCTTTTCTCCTTGCTGGTGTCTCTTTAGCATTTTCCTAACCTTCAGGGCACAATAAAAACTAATCCTGGAGAGGAAAGGACCATGTTTGGTGGAAGACTTGGCACTTCCAAGATGGTTATCATATATATTCCTCAAAGCCCTTTGCCAGCACAGGTGAAAATATGTTGGCTTTATTTTCTAGCCAAAGCAAACAGAAGCAGGAAGATGCTTGACTACAAAACCCGGACTGAATCCCTCGCTAGGCTAGTAACAGACCCCGCAGCTATGCTGATGCCTTGGGCCTTGCAGCTTCATCCCGTGTGATCCCAGGGGAGCTGAACTGCTCGGGCCCACGTTTGACCAACCATGTGCTGTTGAAGCCAGGGATTAGACTTGGCTCCTCCACCCTGGAAGAGTCATTCCATATTTATTGTGGTCTGACAGAGAAGCCTCACAAAGCTCAGACAAAAGCTTCTGTCACCCCTAGCCACGCTGAGTTTGAGTTTTACCCTCTCTAAGGCTGCCTTCACCCCAAGCTTTGAAAACTGTGTGTTTCCCCCACCTTTGAGCCCCATTTCCCCCCCCTCCCTGGTTTGGAGGCTGTTGCTGAGCCCTGAGTCTGTGTGGGGAGAGAGGCCCCATGTCCCAGGATCGCTGCTGCTTTTCCTTTGGAAGCCCTTTTGGCTCCCGTGGCAGCTGTTGCATTGCTTGAGGCTGGCTTACTCAGAGGGTGAAAACCTGGTTCTGCTGTTGGCTCTGGGTCTGTGAAGGGATTGTCAGGTGAGGTGCCAGGTCTGAGCAGTGCAGGGGGGTTTTGGGGATGAGGGTTTCTGCAGTACTCCCCAGTTACTCGCAGTAGTCCTGCTGTGTGTATCACTGTTTTTCCTAAAGGTCAGTTCTGCCCTCTGCTGTTTTCATAGCGTGAAGGCAAAGCCCAGAAGAAGACCCTTTTCTCTGATCTAAGAGGGCTGTCCCCCATCTCTCCTAGGAGAAAACTGATTGCAGTTAAAAATACCCACTGTTAGGGAGCGAGTAGGAATTGGTTTCATAGGAAAGGCCACTTGCTGCCAGCCAAATAAACCAGAAAATGGTACTGTGATGTTTTTGAACTGTTTGCTTATGAAGCAGAACTTCTTGGGACTGAGGTCCTGGCATAAGTTTGGTTGTGGCTCTGCAGCAAGAGAGCAGCAAAATCCGCTGGTAGAAGACTTGACTCTAATTTCTGTTTTTCTGTGATCCCCAGGAATACAGATGTTCATCTGCAACCGTGAACACTATGGCTTCCTTCCCATGCCCCTGAAATCGCACCAGACGCTACAAGAAGAAACCGAGAACTTTGTGCACACGCTAATCGAGGCTATGAGTGAGTTGCTGTGCCCTGCCATGAGGGACCCCCCAAGTTCATGTTTGTAGAGCTCTCCTGCCAGCAGCCGAGCTGTCTTCCCCTTGGGAATCTGCATCCTGATCTGACTGCTCTCCTGCTGTTTTGACTCGCAGTTTTCCATTTTCCACCGCTTTTCTACTCAGGGCTGTAATCACTTCACAGTCAGGTCAACCCCATTCACAAAACCCCTTGATCTCCCCATATTAAACGCAAAAATGCATCTTTAACGTGGAAAGGATGCTGCAGAACCTCGTCTTTGTCATGAGGTTTGTCTGGCACGTGGCTGCTGGCTTCTGCTTTGCAACATGGACGCTTTCTGCTACACCCACTTCGGCGCTGGCTTCATAACCCAGCTCTCTGGGGCTTTTTAGACCCAGTGATGAAAACACATGCAGATATATCAGTGCAGCTTGTACATGAGGGTGATGCTGGGGATCTTTCCTCTCTTTCAGTCGATCGTCCTCCCATTGAACCCTCTCAGTATGTCTCTGTTCCTCCGAAGAATCCTGACAAGATGGGATTTGATGAAGTAAGGAACCTATTTTGCTGCCCTTGTCTTGTCTTGTCTTCCTATTTATCACTTAGAGGATCTGGGTTCTCCCTGTAGCTGAGCTTCCAGCCGTTTCCCTTGGAGTATGTTATCTTTTCATGTAGTTAGCTCTTTCCCAATCACTCATCTTTTGGACTTAAAGTTTTTGCAAGGAGAAAATAGCCATCCTTTTGTGGAGAGGGCTTCTGCCAAGCTCAGGGAAGCAGAAGGGAAAGGGCTCAAGGAGCTTTCTTTCCCTCTGGCATTTGCTGTGGAGAAATGAGGCCAGTCAGGTCTGCGGGCACTTAGTAGCTGCTACAAGACTCCTGTTCAGAAGTGCAGGTTTGTGTGCAAGGGCAGTGCCCAGCGAACCTTTGGGCTTCCTGCCTTGATGGTATGGATGTTTTAATCCAGCCAGGAGGAGATGACAGAAGTGAGGCTGAAAAACAGGTTATTTAACTCCCCAGTTCTTGTGCTGTTTCCTCTACATCTGACTCTGCAGAGCAGCTTGACAGTCTGCAACAAAAACTGCTCTTTTGGGAAACCTCTCCTGCTTTCCAGTGACAGAAGGGAACAATTTCTCTCACCTGAGACACACACTGGAGAGCCTAGAGCAGCTGGGGGAGCCAGCTCAGAGATGGGATCTAGCCCAAGCTAGGTATGTCCAGGGGTGGTGAAAATCATGTGTGCTGTGTCCTTACTGTGGCAGCTCTCCCCCTGCCCTGCTTGGTCACCACATTTTTCTGCTACGGCCTTAAGTGAACTAGAAGGATGGTTGCTGACACTGCTAGTGCCCCAGGATCCTGCAGAAATTCCTTTCCCGTCTCTGCCACACGTTGTGGAGAGAGCAAGCATTGAGGGGAGAAGGCTGGAGAGGGGTCTGCTGGGCTTTAATTAACCAGTGTCCGTGTTATTCACAGAGCCAGCAACCCCTGTGCATGCAGCTGCCAGGGTGGCACCATGAGCGACGGGGTCCTGGTGATCAGGGGAGCCTTTGTTCTCTTGGTGTATTCTGCTACATCTGTTTATATGACTCGTAAAGCCTGAACCTGGTTTGGCTATGTGGGTTTGAGCGTCTGTGTTTAGGACACAGCTGGAGTAGGTTTTTTCCATGTTGTCCTTTGTGGCTGCACTTTATTTATCCAGTTTATTATTTTTGCATTTGTACTGACCTAGAATTTGATCCGCTTCTTACTGGGATGAGGTTTTGCTCCACAGGCTACAAGGCTGCACTTGTACTTGTCTGCCTGGGACTGAAAAATATGCCTGACCCTCTGCAGTTTACCTGCAAATGAGGGCTTCAGCCCTCTGCCCTCCACCAAAGAGTCTGTCTCCTCAAGGCTTGGACGGAGCCCTGCCCAGACATCTCTGTTCCTGGTCTTGGCTCCCTGCTAGACTTTCTGCTCTGGCAGGGGTAGCAGCGGATTTTCAGTGCCTGAATTACGAAAATTCTCTCTTTACCATGTCCCTGTACTTGGATGGTGGCACCACTGATAATCCTTAATACAGGCAGTGGCAGCATGGTGGGGAAGCATACGGGTCAGTGTTCCTCTGGGACTGGAGGTGGAGATGACCATGTTACTCTGTGTTTAATATAAATCAAAACATCCTATATCTTGGGAAATTATAGACTTGGCTGTAACTAGTCTTCTCTCACCTTTATTCATCCTCAAAGAGCAAGTTTCCCCTGTGAACGTTCATAAAAAGTAGTTGTTGGACAGAGAACAAGCCTCTAAGCTTTCAAGTCAAAACCAACCCAAATTTTTTGACAAGTTCTAAGCAACCTGGAATGAAAACACATCCACTATTTTCATAAGATCTGCTTTTCCAATGGGGCTGCTGGAGAAGAGTGGACTCCCTTTTCTTCTTCACTCCCAAGTCAGGAGGCTGATGTCTTTCTCTTCTATCCAGATTTTCATGATCAATCTGAAGCGTCGGAAAGACAGGCGGGATCGGATGCTGCGGACTCTCTATGAGCAGGAGATTGCAGTCAAGATAGTGGAGGCTGTGGATGGAAAGTGAGTTTTGGCTGGGGTTGCTGATGTTTGCAAAGAGGGAGTTGTGCGTTTCTGCTTAACACCATCTGCTTGGATTCCCTGACCTCCCTTCTGTGGGGAAGGGTGGGCTGAGGGGAGAGGCGAGTACCACTTTTATTTACCTAACAGCCTGTTTGGGGTAGTTTTGCTCTGTTTCTTTATTCTTTTTCAATTAGTCTCCATGAGAGAACAAGGGCAGCGTGGTTCAGACTAAGATGAAAATCAGGTTAAAATCATACCGATTTCTGTGAACTATAACACTTGCACACAGTTAAAAGGAGTCAGCAGTGAAAGTATTTGAGAGCGGTTATCTCCTGGGAAGATTTTTCATCCTGGTGCTACAAAGCTGTTGTGCTACAGTGTTAACCCTGACACAGCCCTTTCCAAGCTGTGTTAAGACCTTTTTATAATGAGAAATCAAGGCAGAAATTTTTGGTCCGGGAGTTGCAAAAAGGCCTCGGGGAGATAGGAACCCACATGCCATCTAGTGGTCTTTGAGACTTGGGTACACATCAAGACATCTTAGAAAAATAATCTAAACTGAGCACCTGACAAGTTGATGGTCCCACAAGAAGCCATTGGCAGAGTCGAGGATATGATTTGTCAGCTTGATTTAGAAATGTAAAACAAGAAGTTAATTTTTCTCTGGTTTTTGAGTGAGACAAGTGCAGAATTTCTCGAGATACATCTTCTCTGAACATCAGCAGCATTTCCCATGTTGCGCATGTGACTTGAATTTACTTATTTTTTGTTTAAATGGTGATAAATATTCTCTCTTTCTCAGAGCACTGAACACGAGTCAGCTCAAAGCTCTCAGCATCGATATGCTCCCGGGTTACCGGGACCCGTACTCCTCCAGGCCACTAACCAGGGGAGAGATCGGCTGCTTCCTTAGTCACTATTACATCTGGAAGGAGGTGAGGAGTTTGTGGGTGCCTCGGGGCACAGCCAGTCCTAGGGCAGAGCATCCAATACAACGCAGCTTTCTGAAAGCGTAGGATGGAACTATTTTCCTTGGTTTGTAGGGGATCATGCACAGGGGTTTTCTTGAAAGCTGTGTTCAGCTTTCTCGTCTCTGCTTTCCACTTGCCAACAGCTCTGAGTGATTTTTATCAGAATATTTTCATGGCACTTTTTGCACAGCATCCTGGTCGGAACAAGTTTGCTTAGGAGAAAGGCAAGCAGGTTTTGAAGAAGAGATGGTGTTAAAAAAAAAAAATCTGTTTTTTTTTTCCCTTGTTCTGCATCTGAACTGAAGCAAGTTCTCATCCTCTGTTACCTGAGCTAAGAGATCTTGTTTGGGTGGTAAAAGCTGTAGCTTCCATCTCTGCCTGGTCACCTGGGGAGTGACACTTGAGAGGATCTGGGCTGTGCTGGTCAGAGATGCTGGAGTTACACAGCCCAACATCAACAGGAGGGATTATTTCAAGTAAGGTGTGGTGAGGGCAGGGAGAGGCCTTGGTACAAAACGAAGGCTGGGCAGTGGCAGTGGTTACCCAAGTAGAGGCAGCCCCTGCCCACAGAGGTGTTAGCTGCAGCACCTCCTTGCAGCAGGGCAGGGCACTGATCCAGAGAGCCCAGAGCCAGATGGAGGGGCTCACTGCTGAGAAGCCCAGCTGTGCTCTTGGCCTTGAGACTTCTAAATCACCAACACTCAGATGATGACATGGGAACCTACATGCAGGATGCCTTTGCCTGTGTGTTCTCTAGGCCCTCAGGGCCAGACTTTGGATACCCTAGGTTGTCCTCCTTCCCAGACTTCAGGAACACTTCCTTGCAACAAAGGGTTTTTTGAACAGCAGCTTTGGCAGCAGAGGCTGCTGCATATTCCCTGAGGAGGTGGTTGCTGTGGCCATGCTGGATGGTAGCTCATGGGTTCTAGATGGCGGGTTTTTCTAGGCTGCAGATGCTCAGCCACAGGGTATTCCCAGGCCTGTTCTCACTGGCTCTTCTCTACTGGCCCTGCCTTTACCCTCAGATGAGGGTAATAACACTTTCTAGGAGACTAAAGTAAATATATGTTCCTTCCACCATCTTTGCAGTTTGAAATCATGCATTTTTGTTTGGCACCTTGTCTTAATATCCTGGTATACTGGTATATCCTCATACTACCCATCTTTAAAGTGTCTCAGAATAAGCATCTAAAACTGATGTCTCTCCCAGCTGAGCTGTGAACCTGGGAGTGGTTCTCCAGCCTCCCTACCTGCATGGTCTAGAAGGCAGTGCCAGGTCAGGATGACCCCAGTAATTTCAGGGTGCAGGGAGTAGCCCATGTGTGCCACTGTAATCACATCCAAACTCTCTTGTTTTAGGTGGTGAACAGAGAACTGGAGAAGACGCTTGTTATTGAGGATGATGTGCGCTTTGAACACCAGTTTAAAAGGAAGCTCATGAAGCTGATGGATGATGTTGAACAAGCCCAGCTAGACTGGGAGCTTATGTAAGTAACGGGCCCTCGGCCACCTGGGAGCCCCTGGGCATGCAGGGAGGTCAGCAGCATCTGCTGTGTCATGACAGAGATGTGGGTGAATGCTGGGGTGCAGGGAAAGGTGGCAGAGACTTCTTGGTGGCTCTTCCCATCAGGACAGCTCTGCCTTCTGAGGCAGACTGATGCTGAAATGCCTGCTGGGTGCCACTACTGCCCTGTGTGGGCAGTGCTGGTTGATCTCAGCAGTGTCTGGAGATGCTGCTGTGACAGAGGAACTGACTCAGCTCAGTCCTGAGGCTTGGACTGTGTCATCTTAGCTCCCTTACAAACTCTTTCACAGCTGTACCACCCACTGGGTTAAGAGTTGGATGTCTGGGAGTGGTGCAGGATAAGAAATCCGTGAGCCTGGTCAGGGATTACTTATTGGAATGACCCTTTGCTCTTCCTTGGTTAACATAAACAGTCTTGTGGTCCTAATTGCTGCAGATTCACTTTGGTTCCAATTTCCTTGGTCTTTTCGCCCTTTAAGCTACATTGGCCGGAAAAGGATGCAGGTGCAGGAGCCTGAGAAAGCAGTTCCCAATGTGATGAACCTGGTGGAAGCTGATTACTCTTACTGGACCCTGGGGTATGCAATCTCTTTCCAAGGGGCTCAGAAACTCATCGGAGCTGAGCCCTTCAGCAAGATGCTGCCTGTAGATGAATTTCTGCCCGTCATGTACAACAAGCACCCTGTGTAAGTAGGATGCCTTCGCTGCTCAGGTTGATGTGAGCTGGGTCTTGCTGAATGATCTTAAGCCCAGTCATGTTGGTGTGTCTCACTTCTGTAGCCTGGCTGGTGGGGGACAGGGCTACTCCTTGTGCTTTTTGGTTGTCTCCAGCAGACTCCTGAGTCGGGTCAAAGGAGGTGACAGACCTGCTGCAGAGCGGTTATTGTTCCTGCCTGGTCAAGGGCCTGTGGCCTGGTTCTGAGACATTTGGCTGTCTCTGGTAACGGAGGCTTTGGCTGTATAAGTTGCGTGTGGTTGTAAGGCACATGGTTCTGGCTGCGGGGAGTCAGACTCCACCCCAGCAACTATCTCTGCTCCCTGGGACCTGTTTACTCAGTGGATTGGCTTGTATCTCACAGTTACAAGCAGTGGCACTGAAGAACGTTCGCTCTGTTACTGATGATTTTTCTCTCCTCTTTAGAGCGAAGTACATGGAGTACTATGAGTCAAGAGACTTGAAAGCCTTTTCAGCAGAACCCCTGCTTGTTTACCCCACCCACTACACAGGGCAGCCGGGCTACCTCAGTGACACAGAGACCTCTACAATCTGGGACAACGAGACCGTGTCAACGGACTGGGACAGAACACACTCCTGGAAATCCCGGCAGCAGGGCAAGATCCACAGCGATGCCCAGAACAAGGATGCTCTGCCTTCCCAGTCATCTCTCAACACGCCGTCCTCCAGGGATGAGCTATGACTGCCCGCTTCCCCTGGGACTCTATTGACAGCTGAACCTGCCTCACACTTTAGCTTTTCACCCTTGAAAGTTGTAGAGCAGCTCTTCATGTGGTCTCCTTCCCACTGCTTCGAATGCAAAGCACAGTGGTTGGACCTGACAACTAACCAAGTCGCTTAGGACTGGCTGGGAGATGAAGGAGGAAAAAGACCAAGTGTTCCAGACTGGCAGAAAAAAGGCAGAGATCTGAACAAAAGCCCTCTCAAGCTTTTGTAAAAAAACAACCTTGAATGACGTCTTTCTACAGTTCCTCGTGTAGAACACTGTATTTATAAAGATTAATATATAGAGGTGTACAAGTGTTAATACCTTTCTGGATAGCTGTAACTGGGCTGCTGTGTAACTGTTATTCCTTGTAGGTTTGTAGGCTTTTATAACCCTGTTCACTGATACAAACTTCAGGCAAGCGTGTGGGTTATTCGGTTTCGTTTTCCAAAGGGATCCCTGTCAGAATCAAGATGGTTTCCAAAAATGTTCAGTGCACTGGAGCCGTGCTCCTCTGTAGTATCTTCTCCCTCTTCACACTTTCATAGAAAACTACTGCTGGGTTCCCCTCTGCAAATTTCAAAACTTGCTAGATCCCATCTGAACAGGCCTCCCAGTCCAGAACTGATGTCTTGGCATGTCTAAAATCTTGGAAGCTAGCAGAGAAAGTGGAGGTTGCTGGTTGTATTTGTCCCTGCACTGCCTGAAGGGAACACAGGCGGAGTTAGTTTGTGTCATGTCCTGCTTCACCCCCTGCCTCAGTTTATTCCTTCAGGAAAATAAAGCCTGACAACCTATTTGCAGGCCTGTTTAATTAGGCCATAAAAAGCAAGTGTAGGACTTCTAGGAACTTCAAAAGTTTGGTTATGAACTGCTTGACACTACCTTTATAAAAACAAAACAGCCTACAGAGATGTTAGTGTTCTCAACAGCCGTGATAGAATTGCGTGTTACAGGACGGAAAGGCAACTTGCCTTGATATTTTTTCATGTGAGGAGCAAACTTGTCTTTTTTTTGGATGAGTTCTGATGTACTTGCTGTTGGCTAACATGTCAGCAGAGTATGGTGTTTATTTTTTTAAAAAAACAAATGTTTCTCAGAGGCCAGGTGACCACAGACTACACTGCTTAGGTTTAGCCAGCGCAGACCTCGGGCTGCAGGCTGCTGGTGCAGAGGGAGGATGCCCTCCTGGGCTTGCAATCTAGAGACTCACCTGCTGGCTGCTGTACAGTTGAGCATGTGTGGCTGGTTTTTAAATTTTTGTTTGTTTTTAATAATTACTGATCAATGTGCTTTCTGCTAAAGAAGACATGTTATTACCTGTCAGCCGGTCTGATAATACATAGAACCTGGTGCAAGACGAGCACTGTGTGTAGTCTTCATTGGGTGGGAGTAGCTCTGGCCGGGGAAGGCCAGCTCAAGCTGTGTCACTCCGTCGTGGACTCACTGGCTGTATAAATGTGCCTGTTCTGCATCTACTGCCTGGGAGCCGTGTTCCTTCTGCTGCCCAGGCTGGAGCAGGTGCCTGTGAGATGGGGTGAGTCTGGAGAGCAGGTCTGCCGCGGGCCACCACGCACAGCCTGGGTCGTTCTTCTCTGACAAGCCCTCTCGCTTCCTCCTCAGGTCTCACTTTACCAGGGGCAAGTCTGACCTGTTGGAAGCATGATGGCAATCCCAAAGATGTTGGTGAGAAGCTTGGTGTGGCCTTCAGAAGCAGGACTTTGGTGAACTGGTGAGCATCCAGCACATTCTCGGGCGTCACTGTGCGTGTGCATCCGAGTCTGACAGAGCAGCCGGGATGAGCCAGTGCTGGGTGGGTGAGTCTCTTTGGCCTGGTATCGTTTCTCCGATCTAATATTGTGGCTGCCTCTCCACATAAAGGCTCGTTATGGCTCTGCTGTGTTCATCCACATCACCACTGCGTATCTCTTCCACCCTCATGTGCTTTTAGTTCTGTGAAAGACCCATCTCTGTGTCCACGGGAGCAGCTTCTCTTTCCCCCAACCGTGGGGGCGATTTACCTGTGTCAGCAAGCACTCTGGTTTTTCGAACCCTCCCTCTTCTGACCTTTCATGATCCTCCTGCAGCAGTTTCCTCATGAACATCGTGGCTGACCGCAACCCTGGTGCTCCTCACGGTAGCCCTCGCTTCGTGTGGAGGGGCTCGGGAGGGAAGGGTGAGCGTGCCATCCCAGCCTCCAGAGCCGTGCAGGGGGGCTGTGGGCTGTGGCACAGCCTCGCAGCTGCCCCTTCGGGCTCTTCCCTGGGAGGGCAGAGAGCATCGCTCTAGTGGCCATGCAGGAAACACAGCATGGATTTAAAAAAAAAATGGGATTTGCGTCCCCCTCCTTTTTTAACCTTAATGTAGCTCATTCAAATGATAAAAATGGGAGCCACCAGGCTACCCTGGCCTCACAGCAGGTCCCACGGGTGTGGTCCCACAGGCTGGCACAGCAGGGAAGGCAGCTCTGCAGCCAGAGGTGGCTAACACCGTGTGCTCGGGAAGTGGTGCTGTCCATGGAGATGGTTTGGATGCTCGGGGAGGCTGAGTTTTATTTAACTTTGATTTCCCTAAGTAGAGCAGCAGCAGTTTATTAAAAACATCTTGACAACAGCATTGGGGTTTTTTGGGTGGGTTTTTTCTTGTTGACTCTGCGAGCAAGTGGTGCAAGGGGTTTGATGGCAATTTCAGGGGAGGGGGGAAACGAGAATAAAAATGTAACTAATTAAATGAATGTGTCCATTTCAGAGCAGACATGGCCTCAATCTAGCTGATTGTTCTTTTACCTATATGCAAGCTGTGGTGGATAGCCAGTGGTTCCACCTGCTATGACAAGGGCTGTTTTTCCCTGTCTGGGTTTTCAGTTCCTTGGCAGGTGTGGCCCAGGCTTTGCTCTACTCAGAATTAACTGTGTTTTGGAAAAGTAGGAGCCAGTTGAAACACTTCTGTGTTTTTCTGATGTTTTTCCACTTTCCATGTACTTTTTTTTTTTTTCCCCTCATCTAAGGGGCTTCAAAACTGAGCACAAGTAGGAGCACCAGCCTTCTGTGTGAAGAATATGGTGGTGGTTTGTGTTAAGAATATATAATGACTTTAATATATTTTGCAATGTATATATGTTAAAGGAGATTTATCGTGGTTTTATGGTTAAAAGGGTTTGGAGGGGTTTTTTTTTTTTCCTCAGTGACTGTTGTTATGCAAGTGGAAAATTACTGGCGGGACCCCTGTCAGAAGCCCCCAGCAACAGCGGATTGCGCAGGTGGAAAATGGAGGGACCCCGTCAGGAGCCCCGGCAACACCAGAAAGCGCGGGAAAGTTTGCGGGGCCCTGCTGCGCATGTGCAGCCCAGGATGGGGCTATAGACGGGAGTGACGCAGCTCCATCTAGTGTCCGTCGGTGCGGAGCAGAAAGCCCCCTGCTCCCCGGCGTACCGAGCTTGTTCTTATCGCAATAAATTTATAAAAGTTATTTTCGGCTCTGCCTCTGCATTTATAACATTCTGGCTCCGGCCGAGAGGGCTGTTTGCTGCGGCGCTTCCCCCCCCCCCCCCTTTTTTTTTCACCTCTCCTTTTGGTGTGGGGGTTTTTGCTCTGCTATGGAGGATTTGAGCTAAGCCTCAGGAGGCCCCAGCTGATGTAAAAAACACCCAGCAGCGCCTGTCCCAGCGAGCGTGGTGGCAGAGCAGTGGAAGCTAGGAACAGGTTTTACAAACTGTGAGTAGCAAGCCAGCTGAAAAAGCAACTTGTTCCCAAGAAAGGTTATGGTGACAGGCCCTAAAAATGATCATCTGCGATAAGACTGCTTGTAACCTAACAACTGTCTTTGCTTTTGTTTAAGAAAGGAAAAGTGCTGTTGTGCTCTCAGGATGGCAATATGAAATTCCTAGTTCACAAATAGGTTGTATTTATCCTGAAGGAAATTGAGTAAGCTTGTGTTGTTGTGTTTTGTCTCCTGAGGTAATTTAAGTAAGAAAAAAAAGCAGGAGACAGCTTAAATTCAGGGTAATCTTTCTTTTGCTATAGTAACAGGATAAGTGCTTTAGCAATGAAGGCAACTGCCACAGTTCTGGGACTCACAGTGTGACTTCTGGCAGTTTTAGGAGTCTCCCCCACCGCTGAAGGGACTTGTGAAATGGCAGGTTGTCTGTAGGAATGCTCGGAGGGGAAGAAGGACACTGCTAAAAGGTAGAAGCAGCAGCTGTGATGTAAACGCCAAACATTTGTATTGTGTGCAGGGGGGGGTGGTGAAAACCCAACAAGCTCATGGTTGTGAGGCCAGGAGATGAAAATGCCATGATGGTGACAATGAGGAAGAGATGGAAACACTCAAAACAATTTATTTTTTTTATATTAACTTGCTGCAGAAATCATTCAGTGGCCCAAAAGAGAATGATTTAATAAAGTTGTAAAATTTGTGTATAAAGTACCCAATTAGTTACAACAGAAATCATTAAACTGAAAGCTCAAAAAATAGCACAAAATACTCCATAGCAGGTTGGTGTGCATGACTGATGCACTGGGATGGCTTTTGCTTTGCCCTTTAGCTCTCAACAAGCTCACTGCACTCCTGCAACGTGTGACTGGACTATGTATGGCTTGTGGTGAGCTGCTGCCCCTCCGTGGGTAATGTAGGTGAGAGACTAGTTTACTTGGACAGCCCTTCCAGCCACCCTGCTGAAGAAACACAGAAGCTGTCCTCATAAAATCTTTTAGGAATTAAAAAGAAAATGCACAACTGTAGAGTAAAAAAAAGTATAGGAAGGTTGTAGCTGAAGGGTTACAGCTCAAATATGGTGTTTCAAGTTCTCTGGGTGGCAGGGGAGATGAGTTGTGGGAGGTAGAAGAAGTTGAGTACAGTTAACACAGTAAAAGTGATGAAGTTGGAAAGAGTGACAGTGAGGGAAGTGGTGTGAGGTATAAAATACCCCACAACTGACATGCAGTAATAAACTCTTAAGAGAAGAAAACAGATTCACTCCAGGCAAATATTAGTGGAAAAAAAGTTTACTTATTGTATAAAGATTACAGGTAAGCAATTAAAAAAATCTTTTTCATATATAACATTTTGGAGGGTATAATTTTAAAATGAAGAACATTCACCTTTCAGCTCAGTACAGACATACAACCTCTGAGTGAGCAATACTGTGCTTTGCAAATGGTACTGAACAGACATCAATGCACGCTTACACTGAAATGCAAAGAAAACTGAACTTCTGTTGGAATCTTATCCTAACTCTGGGCAAAGTTTAAGGCTCAGTTACAAACTTGCTACCTTCACCCTCTTAACAGAAGAACAGTGGCAGTTCTTAAACTGTTCAGACTAGGACCCACATGGTGCTGCTTGTAAGCAGAGGTGACAAAACTTCACACACAACGTAGTAAAGCAAACATTGCGTCGTGAGTTTATCGCTCATTGTTAATGTCATTGAGCACAGTTTTGAAAATCTGTGCTACAGAACTGGTGGGGGGAAAAAAAGACCCAGGCATGTATATAATTAAGTATTTGAGTTTGTTTTATCTCAAAGAGAGCCTATTCAGTAAGAGCTGCTTACAATCCAATGTCTCATTTATGGCTTTTAGAAGTTTTAACTATCCTTTCAAGGAAGGCTCTATTCTGGGAAGAGACTCAAGAAATATGTTATTTAAAGTTTCACAGAGAACAGATGATAAACTTCCAGCTGAATTCTTTATTCCAGCTGAAAGGATGTACCATGTCCGGAAATTCATTTAATAGACATACATAAAGAGCAATGGAGGTGCCTGTAGATGACGTGTAATAACGCTACAAGTATATAAAAATCTCTGGTTGGTTGGAGTAATGTTTAAGACCTGGCTGTCTCCTCTCAATACCCACTTTTAAAATAAAAGGTCATGTAGTTGCCCCTCATGAATGGAAACGTGAGTTAAAAGTTTTGCTCTTGAAGAGTGATTGCACATTACAAAGAGGTACATCAGTCATTTCAGAGTACATGCAAAAGGCATTGATTTCTGTTCAATACGTTAGCAAAGTAAAAGAAAAACCACCCTGTAGTGGCATTAAGACCTAAATCCAAACAAGTAGTGTTTATTTGCCTTGTTCATGAAAAAACCATGACATTCATCCAAAAGCAAGTGCAGTCCATTCTTTTAAAGTTCTTTGGAAAAAAATCCAAAATAGGTAATTTTCTGGTGTGGAACAAGTGCAAAAAGAAGTTTGCCAGCTGTGTGAAAGCAATACACCCACTTGCAGTTTCTGCTGTCTCCAGGGATGAGTGTTTTGGGGATGCACCCACCCTGCTTTTTCATGAATGTAAATCCCTCCTGAAGGTAGCAACTGCTTGTGGCACTTGGCTCACCCACACCTCCTGCAAACCAGTGTTCCCGTCAGTCAGCTGGAGGTGGCTGGGACCTCCTCCTTGGTTCAGGCAGAACTGTATTGAAACTTTTCTTCTCCAGTTTTATAAAAATAAGTTTAGACCTTCTTCTGTGTAATACTGGCACAAAGGAAAATGTTTTCTCGCAAAGAGAGTTGGCTTGTGTGGTGTCCTTAAGACAAATGTCACAGTCCTGTTTTCCCCTCTAACTGGGGCTGTCACCTTCCTAGGCTAATGTGCAAAACAAAAAAAAAAAAAAGTCCAGTCCGTACTGTCCCATAAATCTGTGTGTGTATGTCCACATCCAGCTACAAGGGAGAAGAGCCACATCTCTGGCTGTAGGTCTACCAAATGCTCACTTTGCATTTCAGCCTCAAATACGTTCAAAGTTGAATACTGACACGTTCATCTGCTGTTGATTCTGTAATACTGGATGGTTGCAGTGGTAGTCCTCAGCCAGTTCTCCCTGTGGCCTTGTCTCCCTCACAGTGTAATTTTGCTGAGCCTGTCGCTGTCACACTCCCCTCTGGCAGTTCTGGGGAGTGTCAGACTGCAACGGCTCCTCACTTTCCTCTGCCCGCTGACTGAAGCTTTTTTCCGCAGGATGAAATCGAAGTTCGCGTGGCTGTTCATGGCGTAGAACACGTTGGCATTGTCTGGGATCACCAGCTCTGCAAAAGAGGGACCAGAGCGAGCATTAATTTGCAGTATTGTACGTGGCAGAAGGAAAGCCAGGAGAGAGCAGGGACCGGGGGAACAGCCCGAGCGCACCCAGCCAGGCCGTGCTGGGCCCCGTTCCTTGCCCTGCTGCGCCTCGCCAGCCAGCGAGCTGTGACAGCGTGTCCGTGGCATTTCTAACGTTGCTTCACATTGTACTCTTTCCTTCAAAACCCAGCAGCACTTTTCAAGCGGCAGCAGAGTTCTGCTTCCCTACCTTTGTCCTCAGAGATGACTTGTACAAGCTCATAATCTTCAACTGCATCAGATTCCAGGTTGTGCTTCAACATAGCTCTCTGGAGGACAGCAGGAGTTTTGTCTTGGCTAGTTAGCTGGAGAGAGAGAGAGTTGCAATGAGAGATCCTGCTTATTCACTCTATATATTGATTTAATAATTAGCAAAGGCCTGCCTCTTTGCAGGCCACTGGTCTTGAAAAATATTTCAGAGAGCTGAGAAAATATGGTCAGTAACAAAGTAGTAGGTCCTGCTAGATACTAAAACATGGTATGTGTGACATGTGGTGGTGCTGGTTTTTTAGTTCAAGGCGACAGATAGTGTACTAGAAGAGACAGCAGTAAATCACAGCGTCTGCTCTCCTGAACAAACATTTTGAGAGCTGAGGCACTGTCCTCACTAGCCATAAAAGTCCACGTAAAGAGCTGCCCCATCTCTTGTTTGCAGACATCAGTTAATCTGCAGTCTCCTAAATACTTTCTTTGACACCCTGCAAAGATTTTTGGCCTTGTAACTGGGTTTACTGTCTGCTGTGGAAGTGCTGTGCATCCGCAGCAGACACAGGGCTCCCTCCAGAGCTTTACGCAGTCAGAAGGAAGATTTGTCTTGCCAGTAGCCAAATCTGTCAGGCCCTCAGGGAACGGCTCTTTGCAGTTTGGGGAGGTCAGACCAGTGAAATCAGAAGGTAGCTAAACGTGCTACAGACTACCTCACTTTGTGTTGGTTCCCCCCGGGGCCCTGAGGGACACAAAGTGTTTTCTCAGCAGCTGAGTCCCTGTCCGGTGTCTGCAGAGATCGTGCACAGGCGAGTCACGTCACCCGCGGCCCAGCACAGGCCCTGCACGCCCTCGGCCATTGGCCCAGGGCTGCCAGAATCCCTCCCTGGGACCAGCATCCAGGGAAACACCTGAGCGCTGGTTGCTGCTGCTCCGACAACCTTCGCTGCAGGGAGAAGCTGCGTAATTAAAAGGGCTTGTCAGGTTCCTCCTGTACAGCTCCCCGTTTCCAGAAACCAGCTCCTGGGAAAAGTTTCTGCAGGAGAAACTTGGCACATGGCATCTTGTGTCAAAACCCACACACAAATTCTGAGCTAGAGAAAAGGCAGCTAATGGCAGCAGAAGAACAGAGCAGCCAAGCCTGCGCTTGATCAGAATGCTTCACTTTGAACTGTTTGATAAAATACAAGCTTTAATTTCAAGACCAGAAACTTCCACAAAGATGCTGTTTTCAGACCTCTCATTCATACCCCGCTCCACATATTTTGAATTGTCAGGTTTGTCATTTTGCCTTTTAAGCCAGGTTCAATTAGTCGGCTCAGTGAATAAGTATTTTCAAAACTAAAAGCACCCTTTGTTTAAGTCACCCTGGATGAAAACATCACCAACGATCACAGCGTGTTGCTGTTCTACACCACTCACCAGGATGCTCTTGTACATATTGCCATTATTGTCTTCTATGCTGATCCGGATGATGCACGTATCTGTGTTCTGCTGGTTGTAAACAGGAGGCAGTACTTCTTTGGAGGTAACAGGTGTCACGGAGACAGCGCACTTGTCCTCGGAGGACTGCAAGGGAGGGGATGAGATTGAAGGTGACATCTCCGAGGGAGGTATGTCCATGGGCTGAATGGAGGAAGAGAAGGACGAGGGTTCTTCAGAGAGCTACGCAACAGAAAGGAACAAAACCACTGTCATAAACTGGACATTTTGTATGTCTGCGTGAGTCATTCCGGGGGAAGGACTTGAGAAAGCAGAAAGCCTATGAAAAACCTGTCATGTGCACTCTGTCCAGCAGGCTGGCAGTGGTATTCCTTGCCTCCAGAAAAAGTGAACCTCACTTGATTAATTTCACCATTTTAATGACCTTATTTCCAGTTCAGTGTGCCGGGCAGGGTGCGTGGCTTGCTCTTGCCTCTCAGGGAGGGCAGGCCAGGAGGTGGCAGCAGATCCAGCGGCCGATGTCAGGCTGTGGGCAACCAGCCAGGGACTGGGACCAGCTGGGGAAGAGCGGAGCGTGTCACCGGCACCACCGCTCCTGCTCCAGCCAGGAATGAGCCTTTACACACACACCTCCCTGCCTGCCACTTCTCCTTGAATATTCTTTCCTCATTGGGAACTGCCTCCTTCGTTCCCCTGCTGCTCGGGGCTTTGCCTCTCTCTTCATCTGCCTTGCTCAGACTCTGCTGAGAGGATCTTCCCTCTCCAATTTGCATATCGAAACCACCATAACAACTGCTCAAGCTAAACAGTTTAAACGATTTATGGATGCTAGTGTCTGGGACCTCGTGCTTCATTTGGTGTAAGAACATTTCGTATCGTTTAATTTAAAATATCCACAAGCTAAACCGCAGTATGACACTATTCATCAAAACATCCCTGAAAAGGGCTTCAACAATACAGTTAACAGATTTCAAAAGGGAAGAGTCTGTAGGAAAGATGTCCCTGTGGACCCCCCATCAGATCCGTTCTGCTGGTTTCCTGCCCATGAATCTTGTCTCTTGGGTTGGTAACAGCACACACCCAGCCCACCTGCTCTCCACATGAGGGCTCACAGCTTCAGCCTCACACTCCTTTTGTTGTGGGGTGCCCCAGCTGCAGGGGTGCGGGGTGGAGAGCTCTGCCTTCACCACGAAACAAAACGTCCTGGCACGCTGGTTCAGTGCCTTTGTGTAGGATGCTGGCTGCGGCTGCTGAGTGAGCTGGCATGCAGGAGGAGGTACAGCAGCACTGCACCCCGACTTCCCTGCTGGAATTAAACTGAGCCAAGGCAGTGTGTTTGTCTTGGCAGCAGGGAGCTCACGGGAGGTGAAACTCGCAGGGCTGGTGAGCTGTGACATTACCTGCCCATCAGTGGGTCAGCTGCAGCTGCCCTGCCTCCTCCAGGGTTCACAGAATCATTCAGGTTGGAAAAGACCCTTGGGATCATCAAGTCCAACCCTCAGCCCTACTCTACAAAGTTCTCCCCTACACCATATCCCCCAGCATCTCATCCAAACGACCTTTAAACACATCCAGGGATGGTGACTCCACCCCCTCCCTGGGCAGCCTATTCCACTCTCTGACCACTCTTTCTGTGAAAATTTTTTCCCTAATGTCCAGTCTGAACCTCCCCTGTTGCAGTTTAAAGCCATTCCCTCTTGTTCTGTCACTAATCACCTGTGAGAAGAGACCAGCACCAACCTCTCTCAAAAAGCACAATGAGGGACTGAAAGAAAAATTAACCCCATGCATTTCCAGTACCAGGCACCACAAGAAAATCTGGTTTCAGGGAAGGAGAGCTTCAGTCTGCCTTGTATCTCAGCAACACAGAGGAATTGTGCAAAATCCTGACTGGGTTGCTTTCATTTTTACACATTTATTTCTAGAGTCTACATTCCTCTAAACGCGATGCTCTCATCAAGACCAACAGGCTTGGGCAAGTGTTTAGGCCCTGCCTGCAGTCTCAATAGTCTCTCTCAGGCTACTTACTCTGGCAATAAGGCACAGACTGTACCTTTTTCTGAGACGCATCTCGAGTGCCTACAGGAGTGGTGCAGGCGTCTTCAGGTTCTGAGTGATTAAACTCGCATGATGAAACACTGGCCGAGTCTGTGCTGTCACCAGAGCTCCCACCTGGAGCAGATTTGGGTTGCTCTTTGATGGGTGTGTTATGGGCGATCATCTCAGAGCCTAGAAACAGTCTAGTAGAGAAAAGAAAGCGTAAAAGCCAGTAAGTGAAAGCAGAACAGAGCTGGGCTGAGCAAAGCTGTCACTTGGTTCAAAATTCTTATGTATTGTTTTGCTTTCCTATCTTGAGTGGCCTATTGTTTTCATTTCCTCTATGCTGTTTATACGGTTTGTCAAGAGAGTTTGTTACACACTAACACAATACCTTCTTGACCTAGCATACCCACCAGCTGCAAGGCCAAAATCAGAGCTAATGCCCAAGTACCACAAACGAGACTCTTCTTCGGTCTGTTGAATTTTCAGACTCACTTGCTAGGAAATGATTGATTGTAAACCTGATGTGTTTACAAACCAAGGGATGAGGGGCAAGTTAGAGGCATGGCAGCTGGCTTCACCTTATGCCATCCTGCACACTGCTGTCACCCCCTGGTCTCGCTGACACAAGACCTGCTCAGTCGCCATGAGCGCATGAAAGGTAACACATGGCCAAACACCAGGCAAAGGTCTGCAAAAGGCAAACTCATCCCCGCTGCAAATTCTTTCCCTCAATAAAGGTGCCACAGATACCAGTTTCTCTCTAAGAGTCTGAATGGAGATGTACACAATGAGAAGATCAGAAGAAAGTGTAAATTATAGGCTCTCCCTCTTCGAGACTCACTTCTAAATGCAGGTCAAATAAATTTAAAGGAGTGTCAAAGGAAACAAACTTGTATAACATACAAAGTAAAGAAGCCAGGTGAATTAGATGCTATGTCAGCATGCAGTTAATGATTTAAAACAATTTAGAGGTGTCACTCACTGTTGCCGGGGTGAATTATGCCAGTCTTTTCCACAGTATTAATTTGCAAAATACATTCAGAGTGCAGATGAAACAATTCTTTAGACAAAGACTGCACAGTGCAAACAAACTCCATGCAGTAAATTACAATACTGCAGCACTGAAACGCAGTCAGAAACAAGAGAATAAAGCCTGTGCTCTGCAGCGACAGTTCTTACGCACAGCTTAGGCACGTGCCAAGGGAGACACAAATGAGAGGCCACCGAGAGTTCAGGCACTGTCATCTTCAAAGCTCACGTTCTCAGAGCCAGATGGACTAAGCAAAATGGAACTCAGATGGACTAACTGAAACACTTTCCAAACAGCTGCCTGGATTTTTTTTTTTTTTTTTTGCATATCAGAACTCAAAACTCTAGATTGAAAACATCCATTCATTCTTCTTTCAGACCCTAGCCTGCAGTAGCGCTGACGTGAAGTGAATGACTACTGGCTGTTCTGAGGAAACCGGGCACAAGAACCAAGCAGGAAAGGGCAGTTAAGAGCTGATAGTGCTGTTAAATTCATCATTTCCCCCCCTCATCTTGATCATGCCACTGGTATGCGGGAGTCCCTTCATATCTCCTCTCGCATCAGGTTCAAATTTCTCACCTTTAAGTTATTTTTACTTCTGTCCTTGATCTCTGCTTTCATTCCCTGCAGCTTTCCGTGAATTCCTGCTAGTCTATTGTTTCCTGTGTCTGCTTAGCTGCATGCCCCTGTTCTCCACCCACCTCCTGTTTGAATCTTTGCAGTATTAAACTAAACTGAACCATGTCCCCATGATCCTTCTCTAACTTGAAGGCAGTTGGGCAGATTGTTTCTATTATCAAATGCCTTTTTGCTAACCTTAATTTTCACATTAAAATCCTGCAAGGAATTTTTGCATGTGTGTAGCAAATTAGACTAATGATAGGCCAGACTTTATCCTCATTTACTCTGTTTTGCCTCTGCATTCAGGGAAGTTATTACACAATAGATACTGAATTTATAATCCAGCACTAAAATTATTCCTTTTTCTGACACCTTAGGAAGGCTTTTTTGTCTCTAATCTCTTTCATCACTATTAATCCTCATGACTACTTATAACAATAGAAAGGGACAGCTTCAGACAGAAGTACGCATTTCTAGCTGATGGTGTCTCCTTAATGTAATGCAGTGGTCTGGATCCCCAGCCAGGTTTTTCAGCTGGTAAAATGAGCACTGCTTGTTTGATTTATTCAGGTGCATATTAACACAGCAGATACCCTTTGCCCCATCGTACTCACTGGCTCAACCTCTTCACCACACTTTTCCGAGATTTCGGCGGTGTGGTGCTGGTGTCAGCAGCTGCTTCGATCTCACGTGAAAGGCTGTAACTGCAGAACAGAGGGCACTGGGTTAATTTTTACAGACAATACTATTAGTTATGTATCTCAAAGCAGTAATATTCAAGAAATTTGAGAAACCTTCAGTTATTCCCACTTCACCGAAGTTTGCAACCCCACAAAGAGGAACATAGCTCTGTCTACATTTTACCCTGATGAAGGGGATATTTCACTTCTTTATAGTAATTTTTAAAATCAGTGCTTTTTTGGATGACATTCATCATTTTATTTAAAAAAAATAGTCAAGAAAACACTTAGCATATGAATCTTGGATAAGCTGACTTTTTTTTACTATGACTCAGTACAATGCAGTATGTATCTATGCTTACACTCTTAGTGCAGCAGAGTGGTATTCAGATACCTAGTGGAAATATTAAAATGCTGTAAATAAATTGTCTTGGGTTGGTCTAGCAGCATGTGCCGTAGCACAGAACTCAGCAGGGCTGCAACACCCCCCCCAAACACCCAGGAGACGTTTATCTGGTGAGCGCTCAGCCAGCTCTGCGTTGCCTTGGCTACCTGCTGCCCGCATCCACCAACCCAACGCTCAGTGCCTGCATCTTGATGGCCCCTAGGATCGACCTCTGAGCATGTGTCTGGGCACAGAGACAGCCCAGACACAACAGACTATCAGATTTCAAAGTCAGAAGCCTGATTTCCAATCTCAAAAAAAAAAAAAAAAAATCCAGTCTCAAAACAACCCTGCTAAATGTTCAACAGGGTTTCTACAGCTGTTTAGCAGAAGACAGAGGTATTTCCACTCTCCTGGAGCAGCAGTACATGTAAGTTCCTGTAAGAGGACAGCTGAAGGCTGACATAACCCACCTGCAGGTGGGTGTGGGGTAAGAAAAGCCTGCTTTGCCAGCTGGACTGAGAACCTACCTCTCCTCCTCAGTTAAATGCTCTTGTCTCCTGAACCACTGGATGAATTTTGGGTCTGGTGTCATGCAGTAGCTGTTACATGCAGACTGCAAGAGCATAATTTGGGCAATTACTTCAAATTCCTACCAAAAAAAAAAAAAAAACAAACGGGAATTCTAATTAGAAAACAACACAAAGCCAAATTCACTCATTCATATACTAAACACATGCAACAACAGATCCAGGACAAACTTCATTTGACCTGAAGTTCAGTTTCAGTTGAGTGACTATTTCAAGAACCAGTTTTTCAAACAATTAAGTCTTCCCCCCCCACACCCCCAGCATCCAAAATGTTTATTGAAATGTGAACATTTTCAGACAAGCACAGATCAAAGACAAACACAAGGAATCATACTTCACCACAGCGCTTTTCCCAAGTGCTAACTGAAGTGCAATGCCAGTGCAAACCCACCGAACGGCAGCACTGCTGGTTGTTCCTCTAGGAACGAGGGTAGCAAAGGGGCATAAAGCCTTCAGATTACCCTACCTGCTGACCCTTGCTCTGGCCAGACCAGCTGAGAGAGAAAAATCATGCTCTGTGCTTAGGTGGTTCTCAGACAGCAAGCGAGGGTAATAATTAGGGGGGCCTGCGATGAAAGCAGAGAGTCTGATTCTCCCCAGCTTTTCACGCTGTGCACTCACACTTGCACCAGAGGAACATAAAATGCTACCCGTAATACGTGTGACTGGAATGTGCAGCTCTTCTCTAACTCCACTTGCACGCACGCTTTGCCACAATAATTCTTAATACCCCCTCGTGTTAGAGCAGGGTATAGAATCAGGATGCGGGAATGGAGCTGAGTACTTGGCATGGTTCAGAGGGCAGCTTTGCCACTGGTTTGTATGAAGCTGGACTGATGACCAACCAGAAGCTCCTGTATCCCATTATTAGTATCCTGAGCCCTACAGTTGTACATGCAACAAGGCAAGTCCAAGAAGTGGTTTGTAGAGCTGGGAGCAGTTAAGGGAAGGAAATGGCTCCATCCGAGCCAACTCCAAGTCTGCTTTCAGACCCCAGAAGGGAGATTTGGCATGACTTCATTCAGACAGATGAAACCCTAGAACCTTTACTCCTACATAACATTACTTATCTCTGACCAACAAGGATCAGGCTGAAAGGGAAGACTGATAGCTTTTATTTCTCTGTCCCATCTGCAGCCTTTCACCTAGAAATAGTTTACTGCAGCAGAAGGAAGATATTTACGAACTCTATCTTCTGGAAAGCAAAGGTCTCATGTCACCAGCTCTGTTTCAACACACAGGTCATACGCATGTATCGTATTCCCATGAACACCAAACGGAGGGAATGTGCACGCCCCGGATGTAATTCCCATGGAAGTAAGTGACCTGCAGCTCCTCTTCCCCTATTGCACACATCTAAAAAGTAGGTTCTCGTTCTGCGGTTTGTTCACAGTTTGGCAGAAGCCCACAGCATTTCAGGGATCTGTTCTTTCCTCATGAACTTGCATTAAAATTCACAGCTGTTATATACGCCCGAGCAATGACAAATGGCCTTGCCAAGAGAACGCTCTAGAAGAGGGTATCAGTAAACTAAAAATCACAGAACATTCAACTTACCCTTCGTCTCTTCTCAAAATTGATCAGGCCACCCTGTTGGAAGGAAAGAGAAGGGATCAGAATAGAAGAACACAAGCTTAGTTGAACTTAATCACAAACAGGATGAAGTAGCAAGGCTAATGTAAAGCACAGACCTGTCCTGAGCAAGGACCTTCTAAAAATACCTGTTTCCAGATCTGGTATAAACCCCAGCACTCATATATCTGAGTCTCCAAGGGATATCTGTCCTCACGGCCTATATGGCAATCTGCCCAAGAAAAAAAAGCCCAATACAAGAATGCTCATAAAAGCTGTGTTGAGATCAGGTCTGAAGAATGCTAGTGGGATTTTGCATGCAAGAAACAAACTTGGCTCTTGCCTGTGCTGTGAGTTTAGCAGTGTTCCCAGTGAGTTTCAGAAACACCAAGTGAACACAAAGCATGGACAGGAGGGAAACTGCCAAAAAGAAAATGGATGTACAGCAACCTTACGCAGGCCTGCTTCAGTGCAGTTCTGCAAAACAAACCACCACTAAAGACCCCAGCAACCATTGCCAGCCCAGGGAGAACTGTATTTGCCCATTCTTATCATAAATACCAACACCAGCACAATGAAGGCTGCAGTGTCTCTATTAATGGTTTCAAACACCTTTGAAAATTGGGCCCATCCTCAGCCTCTGTTAAACAACCAGACTCTCTCGCAGTCCTTTTCCCCTTCCTATGCTAAATTGGTTCCCCCTGCTTGTTCAGCTAAAGACAAATGAAAAAAACCAAGTCTTCAATCACCTTAGGGCTCAGACACACCTGAGTCAGTACGGAAGCACTTCAGTGATCAGTCTGAAGTGCTGAATTGGTGATTCTGTGTATTTTACCAATTATTCACATAAATCTTCATGCCTAAAATGTTGTTTTCAGAAAAATAAAACAGAATAATGGAAAGACTACTTTCTTCACGTTTTCTAACCTAGGAAAACAAGACAAAATACAATGCTAAGCTTGTCCCTTCAGATAACAGCACTCGAATTCACACAAGATTCTTGTTGCTGATAAAACTGCGTATTGCTTCCTTTTTTTTTGAAAACAGATTCCTCCATTTTTAAGAACTGCAGAAGAACCCGGTAGAAGATACAGGAACAGACACACTCAGTGCCGGGAAGGCAGGGAGGATATTTAGGATTCAAAAAATTGCCTCAAATTACCTCGATATAGTCCTGAAGTGCTGTGTCAAGCATGATGAGATCAGTGAGAAAGGTCCCAAGATAAGGTACCGTGCCTTGCATTACTCCCTGCAAATGATCAGAGCAACGTTGGATTAAATGACTGAGAAATGGTAATAATTAGAATGCTAGAATACACCTGTATAGGAAAATGAAATAAAAGCAGTCTGCTTAACCAAACAGTGGTCTTACGTTTTCTTTCATTGCATCCTCCTCAGTATCTAATCTAGAATTCAAATCAAATTCTAATGAGAGTGGGATGCTCTCACAGATATTGCCAAGTGGTTTTATATTACCATACTGCCACCACACCCTGGTTTCTAACAGTGGGTCACCAGGAAAACCCGCTTGTGGAAGAAGCATTGAGCAGCAGGGACGATCTCTGCTACAAGAGGAGCAGCTGGGGAATGGTCCCAGCTAGCCTGTGTAAGCAGTTTCTCTCTCTGCCTCATTCCAGTGGATTTTTACTTAATGGTGTTATGCCATGTGACAGTCAAGTCAAATCAAGTCATACTTGTTCTCCTCTAAGAAGTGACCATCTTCCTCAGCCATTCCTTTCATTTTAACACTAATTTTTCAAATTTTAAACTTTCTAGGCTGCTAGAAGTTGTAGAATTCAGGCTGTTTCTACACTTGTGAAGGAAACGCTTGTTTCTACCATCCAAAAGGATCTGTACTTTTTCCAATCAAACAAATAGACAAAAAATCATATTCAGCACTTTTGCCTCCCTATCCCAGATTTCTCTCCCCCCGTCCTTTTAAATCTTTGCCAACTTTGAGACAAAAGGCATTTTCACCAGCAGACTGGAAACCGGACACATTTTACAAAGCAATCTCTGTAAAAGTCTGTGCAATTTTCAAGCTGGTATGTCAGAAGCTTCATGAGCTTGCTTAAAAGTAAATGAGATTTCTGCTCTGCCAGAGCTAATTTTCTTTATCACAAGAATTCCAGTATTTACATTATGTATTTTACTACATGAAAAAGTTTCCCTGTATTTCTCTCTAAAGGGTAGCAGGAGTAGTTAATGGAATTCTTTCTTGTAGGACAGAAACAAGACAGTTGAAAACGAAGAACACAGGTTTATATTCATCAATCATTTATCACTCTTCTATATGACAGATTTAGTAAATTTCTGGAAGACCTGAAACTGAGGCCAAACCCTTGTCTCAGTGTCCACCCCCCAACAGCTGGTTGGGATGGGAAGCAAACACAAGCAGGAGCAGCAAACCTGTCCACCCAGTTATCCCCTTGCAGAGGACAGGGGAAGATTGGTGCCAGGGAACATAACGTGGCCCCTGCATACAACCACCCAATCCTGAAATCTCTGAGCGTTCCCAGCATCAGATCTCTGAACACACTGGCTATGCTGATGCTTAGCATATCCGTTTCCTCCGGCCTTTCAGTACACAGGCGGGTGTTACTGGAGTAGAAGGACAGCTGGGTTGCACTGAAAACCATCGCTGTTACAGCGTGGCAGCTCAGTGTAGGCCATACAGCTTGAGCGGGGTGCAGCACGAATCCCGCTTTGGAACTGTCTTTATATACAGATGTATGTGGGGGGGGGGATCATCTATATATATATATGCACTTTATATACACACACACAGAGTATTACCTGCTTGCTATGATCCACAGCATAAGTGAAATACAGCTTTGGACATACATGTACAGGAACAAACATTCCGACTGCCTATTCAGTCTAAACCTTTCTCTTCATTTGCTTTGCATCAGCTAATCAATAGCATTGATGGGATTGTTTTTCTTGACAGAGGCACACTCAAGAGCTTTACCTACTGCACGCTCTCTTTGTTAAATACCTTTCTAGTTTTTGCTCCTTATATAATTCACCAGTTAGGGTTAATCATGTTATCAGTTCAAAACGGGGAGGAAAAGGACCCCAAACACACCATATCTTTTTGAAGTTGCAGCCGCCTCTGTGTCCTTTTCTGATTTTCTTTCACACTGCTGTCCAGGTTGGCAAATTTGGATGTTCCTTCCTGTGAGTTAAAAGAGAATTAAAGGCAATTAACAAAGGATCTAAGTGATAAGCTGGCAACTATGTTTGTGTAAAATAATTGCAAATACATTTAACGGGGCAAGCAAAAATATTTGCCGTATAGGTACTGCACGTGTACATACATGTGCTAAACTTCTGGGACTTGTACACTGATTGGGAATTGTGGACAAAATCTCACAAAATTACTATAAGGGAGTTTTTCAGCAAAGTGGCTCTACTCTGGTCAAAGCTAAGCACTGTTGAAAATCTCCTGAGAGTTTAAATCAGAGAAGCTTAGATGTACCTTCAGGTGGCCAGATGCTTCTCTGAACTCTATCCTGACACTCTTGACCTCAGGATTTCTGTTTAATTTCCTAATCAGGACTGCTACAAGTAAACACCTCTATCTTATGTAATGCTTTGTTGTTTTTCTTATGCCGCAACAGAGATCCAGCAACTACGCTCTGTGGCTTATTGACTAATCCAAAAACACGCAGGAAATGCAAGGAATAGGTTTTCATCTCCACAATTCAAGCTTTCCTGTGAATGGATGAGCTATTTCACAATAGATCTGTAGCCTTTATTTCCCTGGATCCATACGGGATGCTGGGAGTTACTGTTCTTTTCTCCAGTGGTTGGACAGATGGGGCATGAATCATTATCAGTCTTTTTAAGAGGCACAAAACAACAGCCTGCACTTGTAAAGATCCTTTCATCACAACATTTACTTCTCTCAGTCACAGTTAAGGAACAGATCAAACTCAAATTGTATTTCCTTCCTCGGCTGGAAAACAGGAGCAAATGAAAAACGAGTGTTGTCTCAATGTCTTCAAGATACTGAAAGATAAACTGGAGATCCTCTAACAGCAGCCGGCGGGCAGGCACAGGAGCTAAAACTGCAGCCTGCAGCAGAGCCATTGTTTGGGGAGGAGAGAACACAGTGCTCCCTCTCCGTGCCAACCAACCTGTTTCATATGGCATTTTGTCTGCTTTACACTTAAATTTGTAGGATGGATAGGCAAGGTCAAACACGGCTTCCCTAGAGACACTATTTATAGTGAAAGAAAACAAAGACTTTAGGGATTCAGTGGACATTAATCCTCCAGTTGTTACAAAACAGTCCAAAAGGAGAAGTAGGAGAGAGGTTCTAGCTATTCTGTGGAATTTTTCTCCTCTCACTGCTTTCAAAATGTTCTGCAAATCTACTTATGGCAGCTGGAGAGGGTCATTTGCTGGGAGCCAGAAGGTCTGGGCTCAGATTGAGTTGTTGTTTTGTCTTTTTAATATTTAGTTTAATAAGCTGTTGTGAACACACATTTTCCCTCTATGCTTATTATTGTCTCACCTGCTTTAAAATTTAGCTACAGATGTTGATAAATGGATGATAAACAAAACAGATTGACAGGTTTGAATGTGTTCACCCATCATTCCTGAGCAAAACACTGTGTCAAATACCAGGGCAAGGGGGTAAGGTACAAATGCCAGACTGACTGGATAGAACTGCCAAAAAATAAACTGGTCAGGCAGTTTATAGAAACATTTTTATGCAGACAGAAAAAACTGCCACAAACATTCCATAGTTTCTACAGAATATAACCTTTCCCTGCTATTCTTCCTCACCCCTGTCAAGATTCTGAGCTTGTTGGGGTTCGCCCAGGAGAGTGCACAAGTCAAACTGTTTCAGACAGAGCCTGCTTTGTTGTCCATCTGGCCACACACAGAGCAGGAAGCCTGTTCCTTCGAAATTCCCAGCCCTGTTTTCTAGTTCCAAGAAAGGTACGGGATAGTCGGATAAACATCTTGGTTTAATTCCTCAGCTGAAGCCGAGTGGCATTGTTCCAGTGAAGTCAAAAACACTACAGCGGTGCAGCCCACTTGAGAATCTCATTCGGAGCTGCTCGGCACTCACCAGTGCAAACCAGAGCCTTTCCAGGTCTGCTCAGAGGGTGCACGAGCTAGCAGTTCATCTCTCTGTACAGACCAGTGCAAAGCCAAAGGGCTAACTTGTAACTCATCTCAGTAAAATCCCACTACCACAGGTACGATCACAGCTATTCTTGAGCTAGACATCACCCTGCCCAAGAGATGTCTAACTACAGCAGTGGGGGCTCCAAGGCTCCTGACCTGCTGTCCTGTGAACAAGTCCACACAGAAACTGTGCTGCTGCACCCTGCTGTATGTGGGTATCCAAGCTCAGCAGGCTAACACGAGCGTAGGTGCTTTCAGGAGCAACAGAATCACCTCTCATCCCAGCAGGAAAGCACAGGTTTTACAGACCTCTCATCCCTGAAGCACTGCATACAGTAGCTCAGAGAGAGACGAGCTTTGACAGCTCATTAGAAAAAGGGCTAACCTCAGCTTTGATTGAGAACACAAGCCTTGCAACTCAAGCTAATTCTCACCTTCATTAGCAGCTCCCTGCTTGTCAAATAATTGTCATGGTTTGAGAAGATATCAGACAGCTCTTCGAACATCAGCATCATGTCCCTGTACAGGAAAAGATTAAATCATTTAGGTTATCAGTAAGCACTCTAATTCAGATCAGATTACTGGTTTTTTTCCTCATGAATCGTTAACAGTTGGGCATATAAAAGATACCACCACCAAAACGCATCCAGTGAGATGCTGCACATCAACTAGGAACTTTCCTGGGATCTTCTGGTGCTCCCCGGTAACACCAGCCTTATTTGACAGCATCACAAGGAATGCCACAGGTACGCAGATCCTGGGCAGGGTTTTCAGTCACACTGAGGGGTATCAGATTGTTGTAAGAAAGTGGGTAAATGGATACAAAGAAACAGAAAAATAGCTGTGAGAGGTATCCTAAGTAGTACGTTTTTGCCCTGTGCCATGCACTCTGGAAAGCTAGAAGCCTTTAAGTGTACGAGCCCCTTTCTATTACCCAACACTACAAACGCAAGATGGCAACATCTTGATCAGGAACAGGAACACGGGGCAGCAGAAGCAAAGACCCACTTCTCCTAGTGGAAATGCAGAAGTATACTGTGTGGCAGAGTGACATTTTTCTTCGTTTATCAAAGACAATGGAAAAAATCTATTCTTCACAAACTGAATGAGCAGAACACCATCTTTCCTCCACAGATTTCTGGTGTCTGTTTGGCATGCGGTAAATATACCAGTTGCACAAAAAGGTATTCCCCTGTAAGAAATACCATCTTCAATACAGGCTTGGATTTTGTAGTTTGGGGATATATTTTAAGGAAATGTCAGGACCAAGAGAGGATTAGTGAGGGTTTGTAGCAGCCTGGACCTCCTCCAACTTCACGGTAGAGTAGACAACTGTCAAGTATCATGGTGCCCTTTTGCTGACCTTCCAAGAACCGTGTGCTTGTGTTGGGTGAGTAGCTAGTCCCATAGTTCTTCAAAGTAGGTTCTGGAAGATCCAATATGCTATAAAGGACAGAAGAGACCCAGTACCCCTGAGGGCAGGTTGTCCCGTCAATATGAAAGAGGAGCTCACAGCAGTCAGAGGTCTGAGCCTCACAGGAATGAGAGTTATCTTCTAAGAGAACACTTGTCCATGAAGGAGCAGAATAGGAAGACTGAGAAGAACAAGATGAAAAGAAAGAGCACTGAGCTTTTTGTCTGTGTTTGGGGCTAGCCACAGGAGCAGAGGGGGATGCTTACTTTGAAACACACACCCAGGTCTTCTTTAGCCGATAGATGGAGTTGGACTGCAGTGCTGAAATGATGGCCCTCAAGGAGGAAAAATTCTTCAGGATCCTACATTCCTGTGAAAGGAGCGGTTAGAAATACAGGAGCATTAAATGTCAGCATTACGAACATGTTAGTGCTCTTCTGTTTGACTGGTGTCATGCTTGCTACACATTCTCACTGCTAAGCAGGCAGCTGTACAAATATTGAGCATCAAAAATATCACTCCCCCCCCACCAGCCAACAAACACTTTATGGGCTTTGGCATTTATATCTTGTTTTCCTCACTTTCATGTATTTGTGGTGATGTTGCAGTGTTACAGCTTCCAGTTGTCCCAGTAAAAATAAAAGTGGAACTGAGTCCATGAAGCCAGGCTAAGAAGCACAAATATTACACTTCTTAAAAAGCTCTTTATAGTTACCAATCCCTTTTACCCTTTAGGGGAAAAAACAGGCTTTGCCTCTTTATGTGTGGTATTTAAAATGTAAACCCTCAATCATCTAAGTGTCAATTAAAAATAAAGACATGCAAAGGAATAACCTGTTATTCAAGTACGTGCACACTGGTAAAGAGAAAAACCTTCCCAGCTTTTCCAGAGTCAGGATCAAATCCTAACAGAGGGACTGGTTCATAGACATTTCTTACACAGCTTCTCTGGGGCAAAAGGTTTGGTGGAAAAGGATACTGAAAAACTTAATTCTCAAAAAAATAGCAGAGAGTCCTGGTAAAGCAGATGGAAGCAAGGAGGAGAGGGAAAGTCTGGCCTCTGACTCTTCAAGGGAACTCCTGTAAATCTGTTGGTGGCTCATGAACTAGAGCCCGGGCACCACAGACTTACACTCTTGCAAATACAAGCTCTCACTAACAGGTGTCTGTACACGCAAACAAAACATTAACAGACAAAACACGTGCCAATTTGACTGTTGCATGTAGATGAGAATATATTCAAACTACAATTCCACCTTGCAAATTTTTATGGGACTGATTATTACACTATTAATGCTGATTATGTAAAGGATCCTTACAGTGAAAATAGACATAATTTATTTCCTTTGTAGGACTGAACCGACGTAAAGCAACGTTAACATAAACAAAAGTCAGACCTTAGTATATCAGCAACTCCGTGAGTTGCATTAAAATTGACTGAACAACTAAGGCAAGTACATTTACTCCCATTTCTTTACCTTAAAAAAAAAAAAAATCTTTGGGCAACTTAGGAGGCTACATTTAACAAAGTGTGGCTTAAGAAGACTGACTAAGCACACAGCACTTGAAGCAGGTTAACAGTTAGGCTAGATAAAGACCAAGTTCAAGATCACACAGTAGGACATGCAAGACCTGAAAGCTATTCTTGCACACTTTGGAGCCAAAGGAACCATGTAACAGCTCTTCTTCAGAGATTGACACATTTAAGAACATGACCCTTCTTTCTTTAAGTTCAACTTGAAATTCAGACTGGGGAGAACATGGATTAGAGAGGCACAAATTCTCAGCATTTAGTTTTTTCAAATACAACAGGAGTTTGTACTGGAAGATCCAATTTGGAACCATCTTGACTTAATTGCACGTTGCATAATTTAAAGCACATTAGGAATTCAATATTGGATTTTGTGTTCTCAATGATTTAACCGATTGCAGACTAAACTTTAGCAAGCTTTCATTTATATATAAGAAGAATTTTTAAGACTGCTCTGAATAACATTGTTTCATGCTGTGTCCTTCACAAGGGGAAAGCCAGAAAGAATCCTGTGCAGAAGCAACTTTGATTTTAAAAGATTAAGCATAACAGGATATTAACGATTTCAATTTTACTTTCTATTTTTAAAGAAAATATTGTGTGAGTAAAATTGGCTGCTCCTGCTCAGGAACCCCAGATCTAGGCAGAGCAGAGAGGGCTGGCAGTTAGGAAAAGTATTCAGTTTATCTTGTAAACCAAGAAACTGGATCCAAAAGTCACGAACAAATAACAAACGTGGAGCTCCATGCTGCTTAGTTACAGAGTTAGCAGTCAGTGAATAACTGCACTTTAATGAGTGGATTATTTTCTAATTCAGGCATCTAACTATTCAAAACATTCATTTGCATGCACAAAGCAAGCAACTTTCTTCAGAAGTGGGCAGCTAAGTATATATGCAACTAGCTGTTCTACATGTGCAATTATTTTGTAGAGCGTGCACATGCATTTTTCATGTGCTTAGCTAAGACTGGAGTATTTAATTATGTGTATGAACTAAGTAAAGGGAGAAGCACTGAATCAACAGAGGTGGAGAACAAAATTCTCCATCCACACAACAAGTATGATGAGAGCGGGCCCTGTCCTGGCTTCCCGGGCCTCCGGGCTCCCTGGGACGAGCAGGAAGCTGCTTCGTACTTGCTCGCCCAGGCTGCAGCCCAGGCTGCCCCATAAAGGCCCCTTCAGCTGGTACCCTCTGCAACTTAAAGGTCTGCACACAGAAAATAGGAATCAAACTTCCTAATCCATTCACAGGGGCTGTAAAGCAGCCATCGGATGATAACAAAAACGAGTCAATGTAAGTGCCAAAAGAGAGGTGAAAGACTTCTTCCCCATACCAGCTTCCTGAACCATGCAGCTGCCAAAGCTTAGGTGCCAGGACTAACAATGCTGCCGCTGGAAGCATAGAAGTGCATTGTCAAGGTTGGAAAGCCTCTGCTTGGCTTGAGCTTTTTATGACTGCTTATTTTGTATAGCTCGGAAAGAATCCATGTGATTCTTAAAACAAAAGTCAACACACAGCCATATGAAAGTGCTTTAAACGTTCTCTTCAAAAGAGAGATCTAGTTTGCTGCCAGCTGCCCAGTGCTCTGAGGGGAGTTAAAAAGGTTACAGTAAAATATTAAAGATAAAATCTAAGAAATTAGCAAGCTAGAGTTATGTAAAGAAGTCATGAAAAACCCTTTCGCACAAAGATTAAGAAACACACAATCTGCTACAAGACAAAGGAATTGAAGCCAAGAGTAAAAACGTGTTAGAGAAACACGTGCGACAATGATAAAGCAGAAAGGTAAGATGATGAGGAGTCTGGTACCATACTGTAACTCTACTTATTTTTTCTGGTCACTGCTTGCACCTCTCACCCCCTCCCAACTCAGCTGGTTTGCATACATGATGTGAACCATGAATAACTCAGTAGGCAAATGACCTTTCAGCCTTAAGGGTTTTTCAAACCAAAAGAGTACAAACAATAATTTCATTTTTCCCATGTTAAAGAGGCTACTAGTTCCTAGAGGTAAGTTAGCTTTGTCTGCACTTACTTAAAACCTCATATTTACTTTACTTTCATATGTCCACACACATACATAAATGTATAAAACACAAACAGTTGTGCTGTCTTCCACCACACCTGATTTCAAGTCCCATGGCGTTCATCGACGCAGGAGAGGGAGCATGATGCTCATTGACTGAACATGAATGGCCAAAGGCAGGCAAGTGCAAAGCTTATTCTGACTGTGCCTGCTGCTTGCACCACTGCCAGTCCTACTCCTTTCTTGTTAAACTTTCTTCTGCAAACAAGTCTAACCTTTGGATGATATCAACCATCACTTCTCTTCTTTCCCTGATATGAGCAGTATTTAGTTCTAGGGAAGTGAACTGGTTGAACTGATCCCTATCTTACCATAAATGTTGCATTATCAAGTATATGGCACTCCCCAGCTGCAAGACACAGTATCTGCCTCACCCATTAATTAGCACTCCCAAACCTGTGAAGAGACAAGCAGCAACCCCATTTCCATGGTGTGGAAGCAACTAAGGAGATGAAGGGCAATACTTCATCTGCTGTTACAAAGAAAGTCAGTCAAAAATAGAATTAGAGCTAAGATGTTCACTGGCCTGGGACCAATGCATACAACCCCTTCCTCCCCTTCCAACTCCCTCACTCCAAGGCACCCACACGAGAAACATTAAACAGTCTAGAATAAATGCTTTACATGTGCAATATGAATCCACTTCTCAATGATCTTGGCTCTTTGCTGTGTTTTGAGTTCCTTGTCCTTCAGGATAGTGCTGACAACACAATTGGTAACTGCATTGAACTGAGAGATGGTAGCCCTGATGGTCGGCGCCAGGTGCTTATTTTCTTTCTTATCCCTTCGAGACCAGATGCATCCCAAGCAGTGGTAGGGCACAACTTTCTTGAAGAGTTTCTAGAGGGAAATAGAGGTGTCTAGGTCAGCAGGGTTCACCTAAATCACTACTATTCACAAGAAGAAATGCATGTTTACATGGATCTAAATCTAATATGGTATTAAAAGGTAAATATTTGTTTTCTGTCTGAAATATACACTTTGGCAGTATATACACTTTATATTTTTTATATATAAAGCGTATATACTTTAATATATATATTTGGCAGAAATATACACTTTATAAAAGGCTTGATGCCCTAAAAGAACTGTCAGCTAAACAGTCCTGGGAAAATAAGAGACACCATTATATCAGTTGCATAACTAAGGGGAAAATTTTTTATATAATGATATTTTGAAGGAGATTGATACAGACAAATCAAATCAGAGCACTACATTTAATAGTACCTATACATCTTTAGGCCAGGTAGCAATATCGTAAAAATGTGCTATTTCTCAGGTGTCAAATATTGAACTTTGCAAAAAAGGCTACACAGTATACATTCACACTTCTTTTAATTAAAAAAAAAATAAAATAAAAAAAATCTTTGGAATGACTGAGGAAAAAGCCCAATGAATGAAGCAAGTTTGGATAACCAGGCAGAGCTGTGTTCTGTGTCCCAACACAGACCCTTTCTGGAACACTATACTTACACTGACATATCTTTAAAAAACAATTTTAGAAGCCCAGCACTATTTACCCTAGCATTTCAAGTAGTACATATACTCTACATACTGCATCAATGTATGTCAACTGTTCTGCCACACGGTCTGCTTGGAAAAAAGAGAATTCTTCTGGACTGCTGATCTCCATTTCCTCTTCATCACACAGGTTACAGAGGGAAGTGATATAGAACCCATCTGTCCAGGATGGAAAACACGACTTAGTAAATTTATACAGCAAACAGTGAATCAAAGCAGATGTTTGTTTATTTTAAACCACCACTGTATATATTATAGCAGAACGCCCAAAGGGTCCTGCCTGACCTAATGGCCCCACTGTGCTGCATATTTTAGTGAGAAAGATGATGACCAGAAGATTAAATTGGCAAAGAAAAGGTGGAAGAAAAAGAAATAGAGAGAACTGAGCTGTTCAGGGTCTCTTAGCAGAGAAGTGGCTTAACCCGTTCACTAACCATTCTTCTGAAAGAATGCCCCAACAAAAATTCCTTATTAACATTGTTGAATTTTGTTAATCTACTTCTTAGTATTTATGCATTTTATAATCTGAAAAAACAAAAATAAATCAAACTGAAAAGGGACAAGACTGCAGTTATATCCCCAAAATACTGCATTAGGAGTGCTCTTATATCCAGATTTCATCTCCCATGGTGGAACTAAAAGGAGATATCAGATTTCTTGGCACCATTTGTGGTTACATGAACTATATTGAAGAGAGTTTATTCCAGCATCCCTCACCTTCCCTCTCTGGGATTTTTTCCCAGAAAAGGGAGAACAGTGAGCACCTACAGCATTCAGCTGAATGCTTCTTCTAAATTTGCACTGGGCAGCAATGAAGAGGTGAGAGAGGAGAGTTGTCCTCATCAAGGGACCAGATCCCATGCAGAAGGGAAAGGATTTCACAGATGTTCCCATGTCACCTTTTGGCTCCCACAGGTTGAGAACAAAGCCACGTTAAAACACAAAGAAATATGCCCTTGTTTCCCATGGTAGAGGAGGAAGTCAAACAGAAAATCTCTGAAAATAAATCCTCTTCCTAATCCCTTTTACTGTAAGGCGACAGTAACTCCGTAGAAGGGAGAAAAAAAAAAATGGACTTGTTGAAGACTAACAATGAAAGTACTGAGTTTACTACTAGTGAGATTTCATTAACAAAAACAACCAGTGCATTTCAGAGTATGTTATGCAATACTTCATAGCCAGTTTAAGCAGAACAGACATTAAAGCGACAAAAGCAGACTGTGATATTTTATCATTGTTTTTCGAAATACTTTGGTTTTCCTTTCTTTGTTAATTAGCAAAACCTAATCATCAGTGTAAATTGCTACAGTTCTGATGTAACAAATTATAACCAGAGGCTGTATCCAGATTTCCATCTGTACATTCCAATTGCACAATTTATTGACAGAGCTAAATGCAATAAATGGAGACCTCTGTTCCAGCATTATTTTTCTGTGACTGTTTTGTAACAATGCGCATAATTAAATGGATTTCTACCGAACTGTTACAAGAGTTACGCTTTTTTCTCTCTCTTTTTGGCTATGTAACTCCTCATTTTCCCTTCAGCCTTGAAATTCAGCTGAAAATCCTCATCACCAAGTTGCAAGCTTACTCAAAATCTCACAGTGCCTTTAAAATCAGGTCCTGGAGTGCTACACAAGATTTTCCTTTTCTTTTTTCATGCCTCTTTTTCCTCTTTTCTCCCTCACCTTCATAAATGTGTAACCAGTCTTTTCCCTACTCTCCGAGAAGCTGGAATTCTCTTGTACTCAAGTATCTCATCATCTTCAAATTGCTGATCCATTTAGGTCCCCCTCAAAGCCCAACTGCCCTCTTGACTTCACTGAGAGCAACCACGTGCCCCTTTTGAATTTGCAATCTCTGACTCACCTTGATTTGTATTGCTCAAGCAGTGAGAATTGAGGCCAGAAACAGCTTTTATCTACGTATCTGGTACTGCAGTCTAATCTACTGGCATGGCTGATGGCAGCACTGAATGGAGGTCTGATTACACAAATCAAACTGCAGGATTAGGACCCGAATTTGTAAATTCATAGCACAATATGAATGCTTTGGAACGATAATTATCAGCAAGCCTTGATGGCAGACAACACATTAAGAGTTTTGAAAGAAATCTCTGAAATGAGCAAAGATGGAGCTCTGATAAAGTAAGTGACAATTCTAAAACTCTTCTAACCCCACAGGTTACTTGCATTCTCCTCCTCTTATTTTATTCTATAATTAAGAGCCTCTATTCTGCCACAATTTGGAAACTGTTATCATTCAAACTGACCCATCTATAACTCAGAAAAGAACCTTTTCAACTGTTATGTGAGGAAACAAATGCAGAAGCAGGGCTGCTGCGAACTTCTGTTCACTTTGAACAACAGATGAACTCAAATATAGCTCTCGTGAGCTTTCCTTGTTTGACCTGGGGGAATCAAACCCAGGAAAGGACACAAATAGGCACATATCAGCAATCCTGTTCACTTACCCATGTTCAACAAGGAAAATGCCTGGGCTCTCTGCAGTACTTCTTTTCATGTATGTGTTAATGACCAAGTTAATTTGGCATTTCACAGCATTATGCATTGACATGGTATTTCTGGAACATCCGTCAGACATGATTTTTATGGGATGAAATGGGTTTTTTCACTGTCATTTCCTTTATCCTTTATTACATGAATTATTCCCTCTTGCCCCTCTACCAAAGCTGGAAGTTGGTCTAGTTCTCAGTCACACACTACGTGAGCTCCTATGATTTTTCAGCTTATGCCACAGGAAGCTTTCTGACCAGGATAAGGGTATGTGTCAAGCTTGACGCTGCACGCAGCGTATTTGTGTTACTACAGTTCACTATTGTTTCAGTAGTCTGTGACCCCCAATAACGTAAGTTTTTCCTCTGTCCTTGGATACCAGCAGCTGACCACTCAAATAGGAAAAAACAGCCACAGACACTTCCTTTGTCATGATGGTAACTAGGAAGAAAAGCTTCACGATAACAAGTTTGTGACTCAAGCTGTATTTTGTCGCAGCTCTGTATTTTTCTTTTTGTTGGTTTGGGCTTTTCTTGGTGTATGTGTGGGGGGGTTGAAATGAAAAAACCAGCTACAGACCAGCTGTGTGTTTTAATTCCACGACATGGGAAGTGCGCTGACAATTAACGACTTAGTTGCTGCAGCAATCTCAAAGTTTTGGCTAATTATTAGAGAAGTGCTGGATTTCCCAATCCACCCCACAATAAACAGGCATAGGCACCTACACTATAGGACTATTTCATCCCACGCAGAACCTGCAGCCTCACAGAGATTTTTTTTTTTAAAGAAAGAAACAAGAAAAAAGTCACTCGTGAGCCTCACGATAGAATCAATTAGCATACGAGTTAATGAAGTGTACTCCACACAAATCCCTGCGTCACCATACAGTCCGGGAGAACAGGAAGGCAGAAGGGAAAGGTAACTTACTGTCATTTTCAACTTGTTGGCTCTGGAACTCCTCCAAGAGGTTCTGCGCCCTCTTCTCCAGGTCAGAGCCGGGGATATTCTTTTTCAGGTAATCCAGCAACTTGATCAAGCACAGGTAGTCAGGTGGCTCTCTGAAATCCTCTGAGCACTGGTCAAGCCAGGCTCGCAAGATTGATGCTATTGCACTAAGAGCAAATACACAAGAACACACGGGTTGTAAACAGCATGTATTGATGCAATCGCATGTATCTGTATCTAATACAACAATAAAAACACAGACATTCATACCCCACGTGAAGACAGTATGAAGACTTTTTTGAGCAAGGAATTTAATTTTTATGCATGGAATCTTATTAAGATGTCACTCAGATTTTGCCAGGGACTTCAGTGAAGTTGCTCCTGATTTGCCCTCCTCCAAGTGGATCCCATTATAGTCCCCAAATGAAAACTAATAAAGACCCAAATCCACTTAAGCTATATTGAGACTCTTCTATTAAATTCAGGACATCAAATAATGATAGAATAGAACAGATTATTTCCGTTGGAAGGGACCTCCAACGATCATCTAGTCCGACTGCCTGACCACTTCAGGGCTGACCAAAAGTTACAGCACGTTGTTAAGGGCATTGTCCAAATGCCTCTCAAACACTGACAGCCTTGGGGCATCGACCACCTCTCTGGGAAGCCTGTTCCAGGGTCTGACCACCCTCTCAGTAAAGAAATGCTTCCTAATGCCCAGCCTGACCCTCCCCCAGCACAGCCTTGAACCATTCCCACACACCCTGTCCCTGGATCCCAGGGAGAAGAGCTCAGCACCTCCCTCTCCACGTCCCCTCCTCAGGAAGCTGCAGAGAGCCATGAGGTCGCCCCTCAGCCTCCTTTTCTCCAAACCAGACAAGCCCAAAGTCCTCAGCCGCTCCTCACAGGACATGCCTCCAGCCCTGCCACCACCTTAGCTGCCCTCCTCTGGACACATTCAGGGCAGCAGCTTCCCTGTGGAAGCGCTAAATCAAACACTTCCTCTGCTGCCCTTCCTCCCATCAATTGCTGCTGCCAGGTCTAGGGACCAAACTGAAGCTGCATCGTCCTCCACACCGTACTACTCATGATCTGCTGTCTTAGTAGAAAGACTGAATGAAACCTTGGGTGAAAAAGCAGTCTAAGCCTGAACCTAACCCCCGTGAACACACACAGTGAGATTGCCTCATCTGTGAAGATAAAACCCTAATCGTGACACGTGCAGCATGGGCAGCACTGTGCTGCCAGTGCCCAGTATCAAGCTTGAAGCGCCAAGATAGCTGAACCCAGAAGACAGATTGGCCTCGCTAATCTCAGGGTGAAATGCGTAACAAAAATATATCAGCAGAACCTTGATTTTACCCTTAGCTCAAAGACAGGGAGGGTTTGTCAAATGATACCATGCAAAAAGGTATCTCGGTTATGCTGGAAGAGGAACGCTTAAGGAGTTATAGGAGCACTGGATCTTGTCCAGGAAAGTTATCACACACCTTCTTAGACACATGTAGCTAAAAAGACACCAACTGCAGAGAACTGCCCATGGACAATCCTTCTACAGACTGAGGGGGATGAGGGGAAACCAGAGCTGATGCATCAACGCGGTTTCCACCCTGCCTGAAACGGAGGGAAGTGATCTGTTTACCTCCTTTTCCTGGTTTATGTAGGTTTTAACCCACACCCACCTATTAGATTGGTACTTAGATACTCCACAAATGTATGCTTATGGGAATTTCTTTAAATCCTGTCTTTTGCAGGGACTTTCCATCATTTCAACTTGATTTTGTAATAAGACTTAAAATTTATGCTATGGTTTTCCAGAAATAACTCACAGTGTTGTTGACAAATTTCAACTGAGTGTGAAAAAAACTGGACAAAGTCTGCAAAAATAACCAAATTTCTTCAAGTTTTAAGAAACTTCAAGCCTGGATAAAAAAAAAGTAACGATCAACTTTTTTTTTTTTTCCTGCTGCATTTTCTGTGAGATCTTTGGTTCGTCATAGCAATGTGCCGGTAAATCAGCATGTATATTTTGGTGCACTGTGAGCACTGGCCACAGTACATATTACAGGCTGGGAAAACACAGACAGCATGTCAAAAAACTTTTTAAAGAGAATTTTGTTCACGTGAGCTGACAGAGAGATTAGGGAAAAGGACTTTTGTGTGCAGTCACATAACATGACACACTGGCCACGGCCACAGTCTCTTAATCACCTACTGTGACAGAGTAGGACATAACGTGAAAGGGAAAAAGCCCCTTGTTCCAGAATAAAAGGCATAATAAACCTCTAAACTTCCTGAGAAAAGGAATTCCTGACGATTTCCCCTGTGACACTGAAACCATCCCTGTATTTCAAATCTCTTCCAGCCAGTAGCCGTAAATGCTGCTGCAGGCACGAGAGGTGACTTACAGGTATTGCTGTCGTGGAAAGCAGGGGAAGATGTTTAGGAGAGAAGAAACAGGTTTATAGAGAAACAGATCTCATGAGCTCCACTGCCACCAGAAAAACAGCTGAGATGACCAAGTGACAACAGCCCTGGTTTGCAGCAGGTCCTATTCACTTCTACAAACGCTTAGGGCCGTGCTGTGTAGTTAGCTGTGAGAGCTCAGCCCTCCAATGACCGTATTTTTCACACCTACAGAAACCTTCCCCGATACCTGTTCTAATAACCCCACTTCACAAGACCCTCGTGTAATAACAGTATCCCATACTCCCAATGATATTCCATGAAGAGAAGGGCCACGCTCTCAGTAAAAACCTCCAACCCCGAGTATCCAGTCAGACACACTGATGTGTCAGCTCAAAGAACATCTGTGCTCTGTGCTCCTGATAATCAGGCACTTGGCTTTTAAAGTTCAAATCCTCAAAAAAAACAGATATAGTGGCTCACATCTATCGTGTTAATAGCTGCAAATGGACAAGCATACTAGGAGGACCTCTCCTTCCTCAGTTTATGAGATCATGAGAGGAATTCAAATATGAACATAGATTTCACATGTAGACAACGAGGAACCCAAAAGCCAACCCACAAAATTCCATATCAGAGTTGCAAACAGATACTGGCACGTTTGTTCTGCAAGTAGGGAAACCACAGTAATACCTGGTTAACTCAGCTGCTCAGTGGCATTCAAAATAAACCAGTAGTTAAGAAAGAGTAAAGACAGTTTCTCCCACTCTCCTTGTCTCATCTTAACCGTATTGGTTTTTCCTCAAAACTCAATTAACTTTTAATCCCATATAGATATCACTTTAGAAGTCCTATCCAGTTTAGTCTCTTGCTTCTTCTGTTTCTTTCTCTGATATTGTGGCAACTTAGAATTTCTAATTAGAGTATTTGGAAATCCGTCAGTAATACTGTTTGGTTAGGCTTGCTCTCAGGAGAAAGTCTGGAATTACAGTTGTACAAAAAGTATTTACAACCGAAAATTAACATGCAAACATGTTCTGGATTTCAGGTTTCATTGCAAACGTGAAACACAGATTGTGTAGCCTGGAAGACTCTCTTCACATCTGAAACCCATTTTGGACCGAATTTTCACAACTCTGCTCAGACAAAGCTTCCACCATACATGCAACAAGCACAGCCTTCATAGTTTAGGTCAGTGGTGGCCAAACTTTTTATCTGGAGCTTCAGGACTATTTTTCTCAGTCAGGACAGGTGTCACACAACAGGCAGTGCTCCACGACCACCACCGCGAAGCTAACAGTGCCAGCTCAGCTCCACGTCCCAAGGCGCAAGGAAGGCCACAACAGACAGGTGCCCACTGGGATGCTCCCAAGCTCTCACTCCACCCTCCACTCTCCTCACATTTTTAATCGCCCTCTCTAGCCCCACACATACCCGGAACACTGTGTCACAGCAGCACTCAGTCACAAATGCCACTGGCCTATGCCCACGGTATTTTCATTTCTTTTCCACCACAGGCAGGGGAACACCGTGCCTCACTCCATGCCCTAATTGTGTATTTCCTCCTGCTCTGCGCCCCTTTTTTCCCCATCCACATCACAAACTCACCATCACCCCTACTGACTTCACCACCAAAAACTAGGCTGAGGATTCTTTCCTTATGAGCATTTATGCGTTCAGCAATGATTTGGAAGAAGGAGCCTCTCCACAGGATAAGTTCTTGTACTAATATTGTTCACATGCTCTTTATACTAAGCTCAGTTTCCAGAGGCTTGGTTGATGGCTACTTTCATAAACTGAAGAGTAAACAGAGTTTAAGACAGACCCAGTATCCCAGAGCAGGGTGAAGAGTTCACAGCTGTTACAGACACTGATTTTTGCCAGCAAAATCATTTCAGTCAAAAGGGGACATAGGAAAGAGGAAAAAAGGTACGCTGTGCCCTACTGACCTCCTGTCGCCTGTTTAATTAGTGTGTCAGGGAGAGACACTTTCTGAAAGCGGGTTGGAGAATTGCCCCTATCTTGCAGTAGCTTTACATTTGCTGTCCTTGAGAAGAAACTCCCTGTACTCGACAGACCCAGAGACAGATAGGAACGGGGGCCTTCCAAGATCTCAGACAGGAAAGAAACATCACAGACTACATTTTTCATGGGCTGATTATGAGCTATAAATTTTTTTCCTTTCCTGCCTGTAAGAAAAATTTTTTTAATGTTTAACTCCTCTTCTGCCAACCGCAGTCTCTGGGCTCTGGTCAGCAATGCTTTCAAGCTTCACATCTATCAGAAAGTCTTCTGATTTCCAGCTTTGCTTGAAGCCCATCTCTGAAGGTTTCAGTAATCAAAATCTATCTGCTGTTAGGTGGAAGAAGAGTATCTGATCCTGTCATTTATGAACTGGAAACACAGAACAACTCATCCAGTCATATTTACCCACGAGCTACCACAAAACATGATGAGACTGCGGCAGCTCCAAGTCTAACCTCTCTGTTAAGCTGAGCTAGCAGGGCACAGAGGAGGTGGAAAATGAGGCCTTCGTATCACATAGCCACAAGTGATTCAAGAGCTTACACGGAGATTCTGCATAGTCTTTTCTCAACTGGGAAGACAGCTATAGCTCTGGTCCTGAAGAGGTCTGTGTGGGAATTAAGAGATCATTTCATGCCAAAAAGGCAAAAGCAGTGTTTTCTTTCCCACCACAATTATTTCTAAAAAATGAGTAGAAGGGAGTCTCAACAATTAAGGAGAATAAGGAGAACCTCAGTAGCAAAAAATACATTAAATGTTTGATTTCTTATGAAATTAGACAGAAACATGCACTAAACTATCTGTAATTTGCCAAAGCATGCTTCAGACCATCAATGGAATGATCTGTACAGAGGGCTATTCCCTCTCCTCCACTGTCCAAGCAATAGCTTTCAGGCTTGCTCACACAGACTAAATTAGGTCAGCTGTATCTTCTCAGTTTTGTTTGTTAAATAACAACATGGGCAGTTAAGTGTCGGCTTTGAATCAGGGGTAAAACGTATGTAAACTGCAAGCAAAGGTTGATGTAAGAGTAACTTCTCACACTCAGTCCACTTATAGATAACACGCTGATGACTTCCAGCAAATGACCTGCTCTTTTGATTTGGGAGGAACCAGCTGAATAGCATACAGGGAAACTTCTGCATGTAAAGTCACTAAGGGAATAGCTAGACTAGTTGTTCTTTGTTTTAATTGAGATGCCAATCATTATTTTTCTTTGCTCTTCTAATTATTCTTTTTTGCTTGGTTCGGGTTGTTTTTGTAACTCTCCCACTCTTCCTTTGCTTACACTGCCCTGGGTTTGACTCTGCTTCTCATGTAACCACATTGGTTTCTGCTGTTGTTTTAGCTTAATTGGCTTTACTGGAATGAATGCTGATTGCTGCTCTCCCAAATGCATCTTAACTGCTTCCCACCATGGATTTCCCAGGCATCAGAAAACTTCCAGCCAATTTTCTTCCATTTGTCTCACATTCCTTTGGTGTCTGTTCTCCTGGAGCACAATGTTTCAGGACCAGTTTTATTCCTGCAGTACTGTAACTGTGCACATTGTTTTCCAGCAGGACTGTTAACTTCAGCAGGAAACAAAAGATAAGTTTTCTGTCAGGAAGGTCTAAATCCACAAGAAGCCATGGGACAATGTTTGTTTATCACTATGAGAAACCCCAAATGCTGCAGTATTACACTGAAGGTTCTGGTATTTGCTACTGTAATGCAGAAGAGGAGGGGTGAACAAGCAAGACATGCCATGTGGTAACTTAATAGTTCCTTAATTTTCATTATTTGAACTGTTTTACCCAATTGCTGTGGAATGAAACAAGGAGATTTCAGTTTAGCTTCAAGTTGCTTTGTCTGCGGTTTTCAATCATGCCACATGCCAAGTTTTAATAACAAATAAACTCCATATTTTGATAATAAAGGAGATGCAACTAGGAGCTGACATTCAAGACAACAAAAAAAGCCCCAAGTATTCTGATTCATTTCTGTGGCCTGTCATTCATTTGAGGGAGAGCACCACCAATCTACTCCAAATCAGCAAACCAAATCCAGTAGCAGTAGGAAACCACAACCTTATACTCCAAGAGGAAGCTTCAAAGGACTTTCACTGTTACTCGAGCTCATTTAGTATTTAAAAGCCTCAGGACTCAGCCATGGCGGTCCTTGGGACTGCAGAAGAGGAGAGAGTTTGAGGGCCTAAAGGTATTTTACTTTTTGTACTACATAAACCGTTTCTGCTTCTCATTCAGCTCATCCAACTCCAGTAAGAATCCTCCCTTTTACAGCACTGGGGATGTGAGTACACAATGTAGACAGGAAAAAAAATAATTAAAATTTTCATTTGAAACCTCATACTGCAACCAGGAGACCAGTTTTCTGGTTCTACCACTTTCTCTTTAGTTTCCTTGAGAAATAGAACCTAAACTGGGATTTATAAAAGTTCTTAAACTTTCTTTGGTTTCATCAGAAAGAGAGATGTAAATGTAGGGATCAGCACACGGCTCACTGTTACAGCTTGGACTTCCCTTTCATTGCCTTTGCCCTGGCTGCAGAGTCTCTTACTAGCTACAAATGCAAGAGTTATTTCTACGTACAGAGGGAGACGGCATGCTTTCTTCTCTCCCCATTATATTTACCAACATGCCTAAAGGGTATCTCTAAAGAAAACGTACCCATGTTAGACCTCTGGAAAGCAAGCAAACAAAAAATCATGGTCCAAGTCCATGGACCAAGATGGCAACATCTGCCTCTAGGAAAACCGCAGGTAATCTCAGGTTTGTACTACTATAGGTTTGAGCAAGGTCTTCAAGTAACTAGATTCAGTTAACATTAAACTAATAGTCCCTAAATGCAAACATCACAGGCAAGCCTGGACTGCCAGGCGGGCCATTTTCCTGTGTGTGCTGAACAGGAATCAATCACTTCTGGGAACTTCACTGACAGAAATCTTTAAAACTCGTGGCAACAAGCTCAGCACCTTTTATCCATGAAGTGTGATGCGCTGCATCAGCTCTCCAGGTCTCGCGAGCCTAGCAAGTCATCTCGGTGACATGGCCTCAGCACTGTTTCGGACCCTCATGTTACTCAGAGGCATCTCAGTAGCCAGTGAAGCTACCAACTTCCAAAAGGTACAAGCAGCTATGATATTTCATACTTCAAAGGTTTTATGGTTCTTTCTCTGTCCTCAGTCAGCTCCAGCCAGGTCTCTAATTCCTATCTTCTGGGAAAGAAGTATTCTGCTCCTTTAATACATCACCTTTTTAAATTCATGGAGTCTGTGGTTTGGGTATAGTTGTCTGCCAGCAGTGGATTGCCCAGAGATCAAAATGAACACCATCTTTCAGTAGCAGGAGGGAAATGGGGCACAAGGTATTTCACAGAGCATTCTGCGTAGAAAACTCAGCCTTTTAACAGGGAGTTAAAAGTTAACTGAGGAACTCTCCTGCTCTGAATAGAGATCACCGTGATCAGGCCATATCACCAAAAGCATTGTTTCTAACTATCTCATAGCCAATACACACAACCATTTCAGGAGGACTGAAGTCCCCAAACAGCATTAGTTGCTTGCCTGGCTGATCCCCTTCCCAGAATATGTAGAGGTACTTGAGGTCTCTTGGACCTGACTATCTTATTTAAATTTCCCATGACTCCTGGCTGATGTGTAGAGTCTCCACATCAGACACGAGCAAGAGAAACTACTTTATTTCTTTTTGCTCTACTTTCCTTTCTCGTTTGCTTTTTGTCAGGTTGCATGTACCAAACCACACATTTGAACTATACAACCTCACTTAAAAACTAAGACGTAATTGAATTATAGCACAAATTCTCTACAGTTCATGTAATGTGTACTATGACATGGACCTCTCTTTAATTCTTAATGCTGCTCATCATGCTGATAATTTTTTATTGTGTCTAATGTATGTATGGTTTTATTCTGAATTGTCACATGTCTTGGTGTGTTATATCTACTCTTTTCTCTCTGAAAGTCAACAGAAGTCCTAAGCTAAAAAACATGTAGTGCACACAAAGAACTCTGAAGACAACGACGACCTAAGATGAGGAGGCAACTCTGTCACACCTCAACACAAAAGCATGCAGAACTGAGAAACAGCACCAGGCAATCCTGTTTATATGAAGCAAGGAGGAGCACAAAGAATTCCTTATTAGAGTAGATAGAGGGTCAAGTAAGTTACTCCTTACAACTCTCTTATCTGACAATTAAGAGAGGCATGGCATCATATTTCTGGAAACACAGGCTGAAGTCCATCTAACTCAGACATTTGACTGGAATATCTGATCTTTTCTGGACTTTATTCTTCTGTTACTTGTCATCACGAACTGACTGAAAGTAGTGAGAACTTTGGAAAGCAAGCTACTGAACATGAAAAGCTAAGGTGGGTTCTGATACTAAAAAAAAAGAAAAAGCTTAGAGCTATGCATGACAGGTTTTTTTAAGCTCACAACACTTTTGATGGTGTTCAGAGCTTACTCATAGCTCTAAGGTCCAAGCTGCCTGTGTACTTTTAAAGTTACAAAATTACAGTACCTTTGTTTAAACTGTGTATTACTGAATGCAGTTTTAAAGAAAAGGGCAATAACAATAAAAAACCCAAAAGGCATTTTGCATTAGATGTAATTAAGTCAGATCCCTTTTGAAAAATATAATTTTTTTGACCACTCCATCCAGCAGCCCAAAAATGACAGGAATGATGCTTAAGTGACCAGGGGAAGATCCCCTTGGCAGAATGGATCCCTAGAAAGCACATTTCTGAACATAGCTGAAGTGATCTTGGGTCAGTAACAACTACATGTCACTGCAACAAGTGTGAGAAGTAACTGCTGGCTCAGACCCGGAATTTGGAAACACAAGGGCGGGTTTATAGCTCCCACAAGTCTCTCAAAGGAGGCTGTGCCACAAGCGCACTCCAGCCCTAGCATGGCACTTGCAGGTTCTGAGATAAACACCGAGTGCAATGCTAAAATAACAATAATTTAAAAAATTATGTACATCATGCATTTTCCTTCTCAAATTATATCACAACTCTGTACTACAAGTACAAAAAGGACAAAGAATTTCAACATAGAAAGTAGTAAGCTGTGGGCTTACAGTACACCACATACAACACTATTCCTCCCATGTGTACCTAAGACTTTGCAAAAAACCCTCCTTCTTTAAAGCTCCTTGAGATATTTAGAGTCATAAATTCTTCTCCTGCAGTCGTTTTTAACTTCTGCAGCATTTTTTTGTGTCAAACCAGTGGAAATTCTTTAAATTGCATCCCCATTTCTAATGTCTCAAACGGATTTTTAAAGCATCTGAACAAGAGGAGTCTCTAACGAATGCAGATGATCTCTGGCCACAGACCACGGGCTTCCCCAGGAGATATTTCTCCTCTGAGGAATACAGAGTTAATGGTAAGAAATAACATGGCTCTAATGCTTCTTCCTCTTATTTCTCCAAGTCATACAAAACTGAGAGCACAATTATATCATGTTTCTGTTTTATGAGAAAAGAGGGCAAATGCAATTATATGGGAATTATCCCAGACAAGAGAAAACCTGAACTACGAGAACTACGTGTTTCACAACAGGACTACAAAGCCAACCTCTTCTCCAGATATCATTAATCATATATAAGAGACAAGTAGCCAGAGCAACCGAGAGCAATGGAAATTTTTAAGGCAGGAAAGTGAATTCACATTTATACAGGGTCTCTTAAAACACATATACCTGACAAATTACTTTGTTGACAACTTCATTGTTGAGCTTTCTCTAAGTAAGTAGTTGGGTAACAGGTATCAAATTCAGACATAAAAGGTATCTTACGAGGGCCAAAGTATCAAAATTAGCTCTGTTGACTGTATTAATGAAAATTATGTCAGATAAACTTATCAGAAATTGTGCTACCACAGGAATAGGACCACAGACTCCATCCATTTGTCAGTCTCGGGCTGTGCAAAGGCATTATATGACGATAACATGCCAAGAGGGAAGACATCATTGATGCAGCAGGAAGCAACTAGGCAAGGGGTATATGATAAACTATGCATATGTCAGTAGGAAAACAATTCCATTTAAAAAAAAACCCCAAAACAATAAAACAAACATGCTCCTACTAAATGCTATCTCACTTGCATACTCACCTCCAGGTGTAAAAAAAATTGATGCACTCTGCCCAAAGCCCAAGTGACACTAATGTCAATATTACTTCCAATCCTTTTCTCTCCATCTCATAATCAAGCTCCTTTGGATCCATGAGAAGGCAGTTGGGGGACTAATCCCAGCACGATTTATACTGGTGAAATTATTGTCCTCATCCCCAATATAAATGCTTAATCTATTTTGCAGGAAGGGTACTGCTTTAGCTCATATTCTATGGCTGGACTGACTGAGAAAGGGGGAAGTCAAATGGTTTGCCCAAAGCTGGAGGAGACCCTAGAGCTCATTTTGGATGGGAGTGTGGGAATCCACTGGCTGCCTAGTATTGCCTCTACCCACTACATAACACTGCCTCTTGGTGCTTGTGAGGAATTTTTAACTACCAGCTGTTCTCTGATGAGTTCTCATGGCAAAACGGGAGGAAGATACTGATAGCTCTCTGTCACAGCAGCCAGAAAAAAAATCAGAGAATTGAGTCTCATGGGGCAAGAGGAACAGCCCAAATCATTAGAGCTTCTAGCTTTCTGTCCTTGCTAAGTGCTAAAAAAAATAAACTAACAAGTGACAATCATTTGTTTCTAACTAAAGCCTTTGAGAATCCTGTATCATTACAGACATTAAGCAAGCTCTACATTTCTTCTTGTCAGAGACAGCTACTGAAACGCTCACAGCCAAGGAGCTTTTACCAATTTATCTCTGGTGGTTAAACAAAACAGTTTCTGCATGAGTGACGGAAGGCAAAGCGACCCCACTGTCCAACCAATCCATTCAGACAACGGAGGACGGGAAGGTGTTCAGTATGTTAATGGCACGTTTCTGGACTGGGGATATTTGAACCATTTTAAGCCAGACTCGAAACCCCCCTAATCCCAACACACAAGCCATCAGAAAAGCATGGAGGTAAGAAGTGGGAAGACCATGCTCAGTATTGTAGAATAGAATTGAATCGACAGTCTGCCTGAATCTCAGGAATGAAAATAGTGCAGCGTATTTCTCAGTCTTGATTGGACTGTGTGATATGTGGACACGGTAGAAGAGTTCAACATTTTTCTTCCACCTCAAAACAAAAGGAAGTTAAAGGCTTCTTCTTCAGTCACATCTTGAGAAATCAGTGCACTGATAAAAAAATTTAAGGTTTTCTTAACTGGTGGAAGCTGAGAAATTCATAGAAAAACAATCCTCAGTAATGCTGACAAGAATAGAGCATCTTCATGCTGTGATCAAATATAATGTTGCAGCTACTCTTTACTGCCACAATGCATGCAAACCACAGATCATACAGATGTCAAAGAACAAATGCTGATGACCTAAGGCACATTTTACAGCCGATGTCTAAAGATAAAATGCACTTTCATATGATGCTAGGAGGATAACCAAACCACTTTTTTCCCCTTTAACTGCACTTCAAAACAGCTTTGCTATTTTTCTTGCAAATAGGATGACTTCAGAATTTAAATCTCACTCTTAAAAGCAACACTGTAAATCATAGGGGCACTAATGGCAAAGACACATGCATACACACGCTGCCTGAAACAACCTCAGCTTTGGTCTGCAGACACTGTTGTTATGCAGAATGAAATCAGTCATAAGCAATAATCATTTACCACTATAGATAAAGCAGGGGAAACAAACACTCCTCCTTTGTTTAATCAGCAAACTGTTGGCCTAGATGTGTTCATCTCATGCTTAATTCTGAGACAATTTCCCTGACAGAAAGATCTCTGGGTTATATGATTGGATATGTTACCAGACAGTTGATAGTTGGCCTTTACACAAGCCTGTTTAAGCAAGCAGACAGTGCTGTGAAATTTCAAAGGAAACAACATCTATGCTGCCCACATCCTCCCCCAGTACCGAATCCTGACTGGGGCTTGCTGTGCAAAATAACAGTGCAAAACCACACTTACGTCCTGAGTACTGTTTTGGATTCGGAGCAATTCTGGCTTCCATCTTCTTCACAGCTTGGGGTCTCCAGGTTTCCGTGCCTGAAAAATGAGATGGGTGTTTAGAGGAACCCCTACTGAATAAAAGCAAAATCCTAAATAGCATAAGTCATATACAATTCGCATAAACAACTAAAAAGCTCAAACTACAAATATGGAATCTAACACTTGGGAGAAATTAAGGAGCTTGAAGATTATTTCACTTAGGACAAAAAAATCCTAAAGAGACAGACAGTGTCTTCCAACCTAGTTTGTTAATTTATATGAAGCAGCCTGCACACAGGAGGAATCAACCAAAACAGTTTCTTTGCTCACAGCTCCAAGACCCTTTCTGCCTGTTTGCACTCCATCCTTTCCCAGAGCAATATTCCAGTGTGCAATGAGGCTGTAACACAACCACTTTCTCCAACACAGCTTCTGTTTCTCTAGTATTTGTCACTTCTTGTAACTCCAAGAGTGATTTCACACAAAGTTTTCTAGGTGGCAAGTGCCCACTTGCGCCAAAACTACTGACACAGTTGTCAGGAGTGGCAATGGCCCACGGCACTGTGAAAATTACCACTGGGAAAGAGGAAACCATGGGCACAACTCCAAAAGTGCAAAGCAAAATCTCTTACCTACACAGGCAGCGCATGTGCCTTGAAGGCAGGATTATGCACTTCACTTTCAATGGGAGTGCCCACTGCCTCAGATATACAGCTCCATAAAGAATTTCATGGTTCCTTACAGGCAGCTTTAATGAAGGCGGACAATTACTCACAGTCCAGAATAAGGCAAGCTGATTTTACACATTCTGTGCTCAACTAATTGTGTCAGGCACCTGAAATTAATCTGAATAGTTAGGAGAATAAGTGCATCTTTAAGTGTTTGTGCTACAACATCCTGGTAACATCACATAGAGAACATGGAGCAGGCTGTCAGTTTGTGTCCAGGAGGTTCATGTCAGACTGTAACAAATTCATCCAAGATGTTTCAAAGGACAAAAATAAGAGGTGGTAGTTTTATGCTCCTCTGAAGTATCAGTCCAAGGCTTCATACGCAAGAATCCCAGATCTGTACAGAAAGTCAACTAGTGCAACTGAATTCAAACTTGCGGGCACCAGATCTGCTAGATTATAAATAAAAGGTTTTTGCACCACCATCTATCACCCTCATACTGATATTCTACACTACGATGGCTCACAGTCTCAGAACTCCACAATACTTTAAAAAAAAGAACTTAAATTTCAACAATCTTATGACAAGGGCTTAATGCCGGACAATTCCACTGTGGATGGGGAAGCTGAGGCAGAGAGAGATCAACGGTTTGCATACATTCCACTGCACTGCAAAGTAAACCCAAACTAATGAAGGCAAACAAGTAATCCCTCTGATAGGAGCAGCATAGCCACAGTCATAATGAGGTCAGCTTGGGCTTACTTAGCCTTGAGAATTCTGCGCTAAGACCACTTGAATTATCTGAAACAGCTCATTTAAAACCAGATCTTGCATCTCCAACTAAACTGCAGGTAGACATAACAAAAAATTATTTGCTTCAGTTGTTACCACATATCTGTGACAAAGTTGAGAACAAATCATGACTGCTTGACCCCAATAGCTTAGTCTGACCAATACATTGTCTCTCACTCAACCCAAGTTCCCACATTAGTGGTGAAGACTTAAGAAATCTCAGCATTTTATCTGTTCAGAAAAAAAAAAAAAAAGGCGTAACACATGCATAAGAACTTGCAAACTTATGTTTTAAAGGGCCCAGATTCCCAGTTATTCTGAAACAGTCCTTCTAGTCCTATAAGACAGCAGAAGTACGAGAGTAGGTTTTAAGGACTTAACAGAAAGGGTCCTTAGAGGATAACCCATTTTGCCGTTGCCGTTTGACAGAGTTAATCCAAACATCTGAAGAAAAATATGCTTAGCTAAACTGACAGTGGGGTAAGAATCCACTTCCAAACATGCTGAACAACACCTCGATCCCTCGGTGGTCACAGTGAATCACAACAGGAGCATTCACAGAGGAACCACCACTGCTTGGTACAAGAATGGCTGTCCATCTTCTTCTGAAATTTTTTTGGTGCATCAATGGCCTCTGTGCTTTCTCCTGTATTCTCCCAAGCAATTTCACACCCTGCCTGTACTTCTTTTTTATTGGGATCAGCACTACCGAAGCTGTAAATTTGAGTAGATACCTTCTTTCCGACTCTTGGCTATGCCCGAATTCACCACTTAATCCTACCTGGCCTCTCTCAGCTCTCAGTCATACCCTAAACGCTCATTACTAGCGTTTGCAATTCAAAGTGAATGCAATTAACTATTGGAGATACTTCCCACTGCTTTACTGCAAGGATGGAATACAGGAGAAGAGCCTTAAGAACAATGCTTCCAACCCTTTGCTAAGCTGAAGTGTAAAGTTCAGCCTAATTTTACTAGATTTAATTCTATTGGTTTCAACATTTGCTCTTGCAGACCTGTAGATTGTCCGGCATTTCCAAATATTATAACGCTGGGCAACACATCATTTTACCAAGAAGATACAAAAAGAGCTTAAGAGGGATATTTAGAGAACTATGCTGATGCCTCCTCAGTGGAGATTGCCCAGGACAGAATCGAGACATGCTGCTGACAGGACGTACATTACATGCTATGATGGCTGCCCCTGTCCTGTTGCTAGTGATTTCACTCTCCACTGCTATCTGCTAGGTAAGATGACTAAAGTACACCTTAGCCAATAGACAAAAGACATTTTTTTTCCCCTGCTGGGAGAAATCTGCAAAGAAAGCTTCAGTTTTTGAATGACAATTACAGTTTTATATTCATTTTTCAAAACTTGCCATAAATTCTTAGAGCAAAATTTGTTGAGATGACTCAGTCTCATTGTCCTAGTATTGTATGAAATATAAAATATGTATCTGCAGAACATTAGGCATTTGCATTTAAATCCCACTAGAGAGATACATGCGGATTCTTATAACATAAATGCATAACAGTAATAAAGAGCAGGCAAATTTTCTGTACAAAATTGGATAAGTATATAACACTTTGTTATATTGCCAGATGTAAACCTCTGCCTATCTTTCAAAGCAAGAGCTCTGCATGAACAACAGGTCATTAAATACGGGTTAGGAGGAGTTAATGATACATCTGAGGTAAAGAACAGCATTGCTGCAGACTTCCACTGCTCTGTTCTCACCAGCTCCTGGACAAAGAGCCATTCACTACCCAGCCTTGTATGAATGCTTTGCATACAAAAAGAGACACGAGAAACAAAAGGATCCTGTAGCCCACAGAACTTTTCAGCCTTGCTTGGCGTTTGGGAAGTTATAAACTCCACTCAAAGGGACTGACTAAGCAAATGAGACCAGAATGTAATGGGTAGTACTGAACATTTAAATACTGAAAAATAGAGTAGAAAATGCACCCCTGCATCTCTGTTAAGAACGGAAGGGAAGAAGAGGGAGGAAAGTACCCTGAATAACTCGGAAATAATAAGGAAAGGTGCTTCTCTGCAAAAGCCCCAAACAAAGCCCTAAATAAGGCTTGTAAGCATTGAAACAAGCAACTTGGAAGCACAGACAGTCAGCAAGAACCATAAGGTGTTCTGAATTATACACACATAGAATCATGGAAATGAAATTGCTTCTGTAGTTACGTAGACAAACCACCTGGTATAGAGGAAAACAACAGAGGAAAGAATAGATGCTACAGCAACAACAGTGAGCCAGATGCCATATAAAGCTGCTGTCCCAGGACACGGGGCTCTGCTACCAAAGGACCCATTCCTTCAATGTCCCCTCTCTACCTTCATTTTCCTCTCCATTTACCCCCTATCAAGCCATTCTCCAGCAAAAGGCATGAACTGAAAATGTAAAACTAACTTGCTATTTACAGTCATTACCCAGCTCTAGCTCTCCCATCCAACAGTATCAATTCTCTTCTCTGTACTCTTCGAGATAGGGACCGGTTGCTACTTTATATGCAACTGTTCCGAGCACAGCACGGCCTCACTTTTAAGTGCCATTGCAAGGAATGTGATTACCAGGACAAAATAAAATATGCAAGAGAGGAAATTGGCCGCCTTCTGCTCTCATCTGGACAGATAAACATCTTTGGCTTCTATCACGCTTGTGAGCGGTTAAATCCACAGCGCACCCAGCGACACTGGGGATACCGAAGGATCTCCAAGGAGGCACCATGCTGTATCTCACACCCAGGGGCAGAAGGAGCTGGTCTCTTCTTCCTCTCTCCAGGAACTTCCATCAAGTGTTTTCACATCAAAATGCCAACAAGATTTTTTCTTTTAAATCTCACTGCCCACTTCTACCAAACAAAGAGAAAATATCAGAACATACAGTGTTAAAGACTTGGCAGGTTTTCAAAGCTGTCTGCTGCGTTTAGATGCCAAACTTCCATGAATACTAAAGGGATACGGATGTCCAGTTACTCTTAAATAGCTTTGAGAATACAAGTCATCCCCCTCACTTTTCAACATACCAGCTTATGCCCAAGATTTTGTTTAGTTTGACTTTTACTCTATGTTAAAAGAAAAACTTTATAGGCTGAATCCAGCCAAAAGAATGAATAGGGCTCCAGTCTCAATTTTAATAAAAAGCAAAAGCTTAATTTGAAGTCAGGGGGAGGGGGGGAAGAACAGATTTATTCACAATCTCCAAGAAGTGTTAAAAGTTACTCAGAGAGCAAACAGCACATCTCTGATTTTATTGAAGACAGAAGTTATCAAAGGTCCCAATTTAAAGTCCGTTCCAATAAGTAGCATAGCACTCAAAATCCGCTGAGTACCTTCCAACTGAACCACAGGGAACTACATCGGTCTTAAAATGTTCTGAATTGTACATTAACAATTTAAACCTTTTCACATGCCTGGTTCGATACTTTCTGTAAGTCCACTCACTAGATGATAGGGCAGAAACCACCTTTAGGCCTGTTCCTCTCTGCCCCGCTGGTTTGGGCATTGCTGTGACGACAATACCAGCCCGGGCTGTGGGAGTCAAAAACACCGCAAGGACTAGCGCCGTGAAACGTGCGATTCCTGCTGTGACATGACCACAGCCATGGGTGTTTGGCTTTGGCAGGACTTCCTCCTGCTTCCCAACGTCACGTGAAGAGGAGTAAAGGCGGCGTAAGCAACACCCGTGTCCCTTTAGTCCATCCTGCCACACCACGAGAGAGAAAACTACCAACTCCTCCACAGCCATGCAGGAAATGAAGATTAGAGTGTGCAGCCCAGAAAGGGCTCTTCGGAGCTACCGATGGCTGCAGGGCCTCACATGTTCACAGGGCAGATCACAGCTTATTTTAACAGACTAAGGTCCAAGCAAGGAAAAAGGTTTTGCCCAGAAGATTTCACAACACCTCACCACAATGTGGACTGACTTAACAAAAGCACGCATTATTCTGAATTATTCACACCTATATAAAGTTCTTTTTTTTCCCTGCCCTAACACTTCAGTTTCTCTTAAGTACAGCATCTGCTTTTTTATTTGCCTCTGTCACTCAGGGAAAAGCATCTCACCTTTTTTGGATGGAATAAATGTTTCATGTCTCAAATTTAGTTAATGCTTGCACTGCTTGGACAGGATACTCTGCAGACCACATCAACTGACCAACAGGTATCCCCCCACACTTAGACCACAATACACCCAGATTTCCAAGGACACTTTTCCAGAGTCCTGGACTCTCTTTGTCTAACCTGAATTTGTGTTTGCATACATCAGACAGTTCTGCAGCACTCACAGTGAGGGGTGTATCCAAAGCAAATCCAACATAAACTGAATACACTGGGGGCAACCCAGCTTCCACACATAGAAATCTTGAAGCAAGTTTGTCAATGTGTACTTTCCTACAAAAAAGCACGTCCTACAACTGGGAGATGGAGATGCTGTTTTCTCCTACTCTATGTCAAGGGGCTGCTCACCTGGAAAAAGATGAAAGGGCCTTTTTTGATCTGACCACATCACTGTTCTCCCTTGGACCAAACAAGAGCCAAACAAGAGCTCAGCACTGCCATTCACGATTGTTCCCTTACTCTACGATCCTGCTCTATCACCAGGAATAAGAAACAGGGTTCAAGCTCTTCACATGAAACTAAAATTGACAACCAATGCCAAAATCTTATTGCTTTTTTAAGAGTGCCCTTTTCATTACTTTTTTACTTCACTGGAAAACAAAATACAAGTACTTATAAAACACAGATTATGCACTGACACCTACTTTAGTCTCTGTACTGTTATTATTAACAAGTATCACTACCAAGAAAGTTGCAAAAATGCACTCTCTTTGCTACTTATTCTACACCAATGAAAACTAAGCTGGTTAAATTAAATTACTATCCATTTCTCTTATTACTATTCATTTCTTTTATTTTTCCTTATAACATCTGCTTTTCTTCACAAGTCCATACTCCACAGCTGCATGTAAATCACACTAACTTTTATAGCTTAAATTTCATCTACGTTTTGTCCCAAGCCATAAAATTCTAGATTATCCATGATATTTGAAAAGCCAAGAGAAACATCTATGGATTCTTAAGCACTACGCTCCCCAGATTTGTGAGAGGGGAAGGAAGTGGTGACCTCCTAGGATTTCCTGTGGATTCTATCATTTATTATAAAAGGCTGAGGATAATGTTGACAATGTGCCCTTCCTCTGAAGGAGACGTTATAACTTGCTCTGAGAGGTACACAAGCCAGTAAGATCATAATTGGGCTCAGAAAAGAAAGTTCTGTTCTACGGAGACTCTTCCCCTGTGCTTTCTTGCCCTCTTCTGACATTTTCACCTCTTTAAAGCAGCATCAGAGGAGAGGAGCAGGGCTGACGTCCTTAGAGTCATGTACGCTCCTGACTTGCTGCTGCTCTAAACAACCTGACTACCCAAATTTACCTGAGACACTGCTAGAAATATCATTTAGGCTATTTGTTTGAAGTAAAGCTGCAGTATCTGAAATGCCCTTATTCTCCCTTCCTACCCTCAAAGCCAACCACAGGAGGATGTCCCTCCCCAAAGCAGGTCTTCTCCCATGCCAACATGTCACCAAAACCCAATGGGACAGGAACTCATTCTCATCAAGACCACAAGAACACAGCAGTGCACAAGTCTGGCGCAAGATCATTCCCCTCAGTCAGCAGCAAACAATGCAGTGAATAACGAGCACATCATCTTTAGAAGAGGACACCTATTTTCGTGTTCACTCCTGCCTCAATGCTCAAATGAAATCCCTTATAAACTGGCTAGGTGCACACTTCAGAGCTGAGTTAGTCCTGTCTGCTCAATTTCTTTTCCAATCAAGGCTGGTTTTCTCTCCTCTGATACACTCCTGAGAAAATGTAAGACAGACTCATAAGTCAGACTTGCACTTTTGTGCTGCAATCCAATTGTAATATTACAGATGTAATTCCCAGATATGAAAATATTAAGAACTTAATTGCAGAGTTAGCTGAGCTAAATTGCACTAGCTGTACAATTTACAGAAACCTTTACTGCATGGAGCTGCATTTTCACAGGATCCCAAAGAGTTTAGGTGTCTCATGACCAATGATTCTCAGAGAATGAGTAATTACTTTCTTCAGGCTGTTTTTTTTAATCCTGTCATTAATACCTACATTAAAGAAGACAATACAGAAGTAGAAACTAAAGCCCATGATGAACTTCATAAAGGTGTTGAGTTCTTCCCCCTCTCAAATTCCTGATCTTTGAGAATCTGATTTTATAACTTCAATGTTTCACTAATTTTATACATTTCTATTTCTAGGTTGCTAGGATTCTTTTCACCAGGGGAAAACAGGGGAAGAAAACACATCCATTTATCTAGAGGACTCTACAAACTTCAGTGCAAAAGCAAGATTCCCAAAAGACTTTTTCATCATCCTTATTAACAGTGCAGCCGAACAGAGTTTGAACATTTTCATGGCTAGTGAGGAAACACCACAAAACAATCAAAACCGTAACAAGGCTAACTGACCGTAAGATGGACTGCTGTTTCAATGGATTACCCCTTTGGCCCCAACCCCAAGTTTAAAATGCTTCAGTCCTCAATTACAGAGAGATTTAATTATTTCAGTAGTCACCGAAGGGCTGAATTGACAATTCTGGAGAGCTATGTCCCCTGTTAAGTGGCACGAGCAGGGGGAAGATATTCCAGTCTATATAGTACTGTTGGATTGATATATGCATTGCTATTATTTCCCATTTAAGTTGGTTTTACTGACAGTATGTTCTTTTTAATGTCAGATCCTTTCTTACTTCACCCACTCTTTAAGTCATTTTTAATGTGAAGAGCAGTTAAACAAAGATAATAAATTAGTAATATATTTTCTGATTAAAGATTGAAATTCACCAGAAATGGCCTTTTTAAATAATGTTGCCCAAACAATACATTTCCAGGGTTGATACTCCTAGATTTGAGAAAACTCAAGGGACATTGAGCAGGGACACTGCAGCTGAACATGCCTTCCCTTGCCTCAGCTCATCCAGACCTCCAGCAGTACCTGCAGCTCACCTTCTTGAGCACAACCACCTGGAGCTCCCACTGAATCCAGCCAGGTAAGGAGACCAAGATCCACACACTTGCACATGAAATCATCTCCTGTCCCACACAAAGGTTATACACACAAAGTCCTCTGCGCAGAAGCACGCAGGAGGACGAAAGAGCCCCACAGCTACAAGACCCCTTTCCTCATCCTGCCCAGGGGCTTTGCACTGACCAAAGAGCCAGCCCAACACCAAGGACCCAAGGCAACCTCCCAGCACCAAGAACTTTTCTCCAAAAACATCACTTTGGTGATCACCCAGCTTAACAGATTTCATAGGAGCTTTTAAACTTGTTTGTCAGATACACGGGATCTTTTATAACTATACAAATTAAATAAGCACAATATACGAATTGCTCTTTGCACGATGGCCTTCTGCCTCTTGACGACAGCAAAAAACAACCAGTAATGGACATGTAAAAATATGAACGTGTGACAACCCAGGTCAAATTCCAAAACTGTCACTGTGAGTTAAAGCCTGTCTCTCTTTGCCTTAGTACACTCCTCTTAAGTATCTGCATCATAGCCTATTCATCTCACTGGTTTTCTTTATCATCTGTTGACAGTAGAGTGTCTTCAGGGTGGGGGCTGTTGCAACAATTCTAGGCATGTTTGTACAGTGATTTATAAAATGGTCACAGTCTCAGGTGGGACATTTATTTGCATTAGTGAAGTACCTCAGTAAAAAAGAAGAATGGAAACTACTGTTGAACTGGGTGGGGAATGCACATAAAGATGTTTTCTGGGCATTTAAACAGGATATATGAATGTACTTTAAGACAAAATAAGCTGTCTTAAGACAACTTGAGAGCCTTTCATTGAAAAACGAGGTGTGTATCTTCGGGTTTAGAGCCACGTTTGACTGATTCACATTATTTGAGCTACTCGGAAGTTCTCATTGATTACAGAAAGAAAATTTCCCCAGGTACATGTCAGTGTACATAAGAACCCCAAAAGAGCAGTCTGACAACCCACCAACAAAGAGCAACAAAAACTGCACTGTTAGGGGAATGGTATTTAAAATAGCCATTTCGGGCAAAGCATCCTTGCAAAGGCTACTATTTATTTATTCCACCTTTTTCCTGTTAAAAATATATCTTTTATAAAAGTAAGTAAAATAAACCATACATGAAATACTACTGGCTAAAAGTGGCAATGTATATGCATGCAACTATTTGCTCCGCTGATAAATTTGTGGCTCTTTGGCAATTTACGTGCTTAGGGAGCAAGACATTCTCATGACACACTGTCAGTTCCTCTTCAAAGTTACTAGAATCCACACAAACTTGGTGTCCTTTAGTATTTTATTTTCCAAGCTATGTATGTCCGAAACATAGAATCCAAAACTTAGGGTATAGAATTACCCATTCAAAAGAATGAATTCCTCAACACTTTTACCTTCTTGTATACGTGCACTGTCAATTTTTATTGCTCCTCATGTTCTATGTCAGAATTAGTACAGACTGAGAGGTAAAGCTCACAGTAGTAAATCAAACTGTACAGTCTGCTCCCCAGGGTGGCTGCTCTTTCCTTGTCTGACTTCTTACCTGGCTGTGAAGTTACTGCACTCGAGCAACCACAGCTATTATTACAATCACAGCAGGACTGGCAGTTAGGCATTTCAACATCATTATTAATTGAGCCACATAACAACATCCCTACAAAGCAAGCAGTATTATACTCCTTTCCAGATACAAAAGAAAAGCACAGATAGCTTATCCATGCCTTGTTCCTTATCTACCTGGTGGGAGAGCCAAAATTAAAAGCTAGGAGGAGTTCTTATGCTACTCCTCTGTTCTAATTACTATATGCCAGAATAACTGTTTCTGTACATCACTTGATTTTGAAAATGCAATAAATACAGTCCTCCCAAAATAAGATCATCTCCGACCCAGTCATGTCTCAATTAGAGTTTAGGGTGAGAAAACTAATGTTGTGGGTTCTAAGCATTTACACAGGCATAGCAGATGTGATTTAACAGTCTTACCATAAGCTATTCTTGTAACATTATCCAGTTCTTGTGCTGTCTGCAAAAACTTATGACTGCATGCTCATGTGAAGTACTAGAAGGGGATAGTGAATTCTTTCTGATCTTTGTACAACCCCTGTCTCAAATCAGCAGCCCCCAAACAGGACAGTTAGGTCTGAAAATATCAGTATCCCAAAAAACATAGTAATCTATTCTAGGTATGACTTCGCAGCCCATGCATTCTTTTTTTTGTGGGGGGTGGGTGGAGGGAAGCTATATTAATTTTCTTGTGTTGGTCCTAGTTTGGCTCCCTAGCAGTCAGACTGGCACACTTTTACTGCCTGATGACTATGCTTTAATGACAGCTGGGATGTGGGCAGCATGCATTTACACATTTTATGTTTATGCTGAAATTCTGAATTTTGCAGTACTCTTGACATCTGTCCATTGGGTTATTAAGTCCATGTCCACTAAAAGTAATGGAAGAAATTGCTGACCACATATCACGTAAATGATGGCTCAGTTTCCATTACATACTGGCTCTTACCTCTCAAGAAGTTCCAGTACCTCCTTAGTCGAAGTAAAGGCACGGTATGTTGAAAGAAATATACTGATGTAGGTGAAGTCGTTGTCCCCAAAAGCTGTTAGAAGGGTCTCCACAAGTTTTTCCAAAGTTCCAGCTTTTATTGTTCTTATCTTGTGTGTTTCATACTGGCTGACAGTATGTTCAGGAGGTAACTCGTCCCCTTCAGCCTACAAAGTTGAAACAAAAACAAATCACAAAAATCAGACAGAAGCCAGATCCCTGACACAGCTTTCACAATGAAACACAGATTAAATTCCATCTTTTCACATGAATACTCCACCTTTACTTACTAAATGATTTTGTCAATTTTGGCTATCTGAACACCAAATGCTGTACCAAATAACAGAGGTTTTCAGTAAGTTTATCTTTCAGATACTTCTCTGACACGCTCCACAAAATATTTTATAGTCCGACTGCTATTAAGTTATCTTATGATCCCATCATATATTAGTATCTAAAAGAAAATCCATTATCCCACAAATAATAATATTACTGGAAGGAACAACAGTGCTAACTCAGTGCCCCATTAACTTCTGAATAAACATGAAAACTGACCACAACTTTAGCATCAGCACTTGTGATTCCCTTTCCGAAAATACCAACTTTGGGTTGCCACACAGAACCCAAGGTCATGAACACGTTTGGATGTGAATCATTTCATGATACTTTTGCAAGGACGATGTCAACATCATCTTGCAAACTTGCCATTCTAACATTTCAATTTTCTCTTACGGTTTTCGTTTGGCACAATATTTGTCAACAAATGTAGGGTTTGGTGTTGGGGGGGTGTCTGTTTTTTAAACAGCATTTGGTTTTAATGCTTACAGACTGGTTTAAGTCTGAAATAACTAGAAACATTCCCTTAAATTCTGCCATTATTTAGAGGAGGGTTCACAAAATTATTTTTGTGACTACTTTAAATACTTATTTGTTAAGTATGTGTGATAAAAACTTTAGAATGGGATTATAAATAAAAAACATCAACAAGAGCAATCAAACAGAAGGTTTAACCCACACGAGTTCACCCCACGGCTGCAGAAACACACAGGCTGACGCAGGGAACACGAGCTCGGGTGCACGCTGTAAGACAATCTCTGGAAGCACCGTGGGTTTACATCTGTTCAAACAGACTGGTAACTTGGGCTTGTGTCATGAACCCATTAATGCCTTTTATAAACAGAGAAGGCAATGCACAGTACTGCTGCACCAAACCCCACTGTTACCCCAAATGCAACCCCACAGGGAATGAGTGAAATTACACCAGAAGAACTTGCAAAATTTTGTTCCATGGATCTTACGGCTGTTTTAAAGGTGTATTATTTGTTATATACCTGACTTAAAGGTATATATAGAATTATATATGACATCACCATTACAGAAACACTATAAGAATACTGTTACTAGTGCTATATATCTCCTCCATTCAAATTTTCCCTAAGCAAAACTTGCTCAGGAGAAAAAAAAATACTAAATTTTCTTGCTGACTTTTCATCTTACAATTAAAATATGCTTTTGAAAATAACTAGTTATACAATACAACCACTTTCAAACAGGGAAGAACGTCTGCACCACTGTATTTAACTATTCATTTTCTATCCAGCAGACTGTCCAACCCATGGTGTATTGATTTATGGCCATATTCTACTCAGTGTGTGTAAAAACGTCTCATTCACTAATGTGAATGTGTACCAAACAAGGGCAGAATCTGCTTCCAAGTCTGATACATGCACAAATTTTTCTGCTAATTGCAACACTGCAACTTCCCCAAGATTATCATTTTGGGAGAATGTTTAAAAAAAAAAAAAAAAACACCACACCAAAAACCAAAGCAAAACAAAAAAACACTACCAAACACTGAAAATCTAAAACTGAGTTTGTCAGCAAAACATTAAACTGCTAGAAATCATTTTAAGAGACTTTTAGGGATTGTCTGTGTTTGTATTATTTTAGCAATGCTGCCTGTAAGTTTAAAAGGAAAAAGGACTTGGCAGACCCGCTCAATAACAGACTTTCAGAATAAGACATTGTGGGCTGAGTTAGCATGCTAACAGGAAACTGCTCAGTCTGGATTTAATCAAGAGGCCATCTCTTCACTGACATAACCAGGCTACCCAAAGGCAAAGAGTTTTCATTTTTGCTTTGTCTGCTCAGAGGAATACTGTATCTACTGCTATTAAAAGATGTTCCTAAAGCTGTTCACAAGTTCTGACAGCAGCACGTGGTGATCACTGTTACGTGGTACCAATTAAAGCCACCAGAACTTTTGCACTGTTTTGTGCATCAAAAAGACAAAAAGGGCTCTCCGGCTCCTTCTGTTCATCTCCTCCAACATCTAGGGGCCTCAGTAAGATTTCCTTGGTCCTCTACAAGGCTAAAAGTAAACAAATACGGCATTTTATAGTCTGACTTATTTTATGGTTTTTCAACAGTCTTACTTTGATTTTTTCAGGCAATGGATTATGGCCTTGACAATCTGCAAATGTAACTGATGAGCACATAGTTTCCTACCAGGTAGACAGCATCTTTCAAAAGCAAATGTAGAAAGATTGAACTGAGGTATATTCTTGCAAGTCCTTATTTTTTGAGGTTGTGCGGGTACTGATCTAGTGTAATTCTAACATCTTTACTAATCCTCTGCAATGCTGTACCTTCAGAGGGGCCCACTCTCTTTTAAGGTGATCGTCTTACTGCTATACAGCACAAAACATTACCCGCATATGCAGTTCTCGTTGAAACAATCCATGCAGACTAAAAACATTCAGGCTAAAAAGTTCCTTCAAACACAAACCGACTGCAAAACCGGCTGCAGATGCCCTGGTGATGAAGGAGCTGTAATTCGGTTCCAAGCTGGTTACAATTAAGGTCCTGACCTTGCCCCACGCAGGCTGGCTCCTGAACCCACACACAATCTCACTGACTCACCAAGGCATTGTGAAAGTGCAAGATAGCCACGCGCACAATTGCAGGATGAGGAAAAGATACGAGTATCGGCATAATATCCAACAGACCTCTTCTCTCTGCTACAGCCACCGATACAGCGCTTGAGTAAGCCGGTCCTCAGTTACAAGCACCTCGTTACCAGCACAGCTTGTTACTGGGTGTGTAAAAGCAACACTCCTTTATGAATCTGCTGAGACACCATGTGCAACCTTTGATACCACAATCTCCATTTCCTATCAGTCCTTCTCTGCAAGAACTGGCCATGACCTCTTGCCATTTTGCCTACCAGTGACAGGAAAATAAAGCAAAACCTCCACATGCCCCAAAGTTGCCAGGTATTTCACTCAGTTTGACAGCTAAAATACAGATCTAGATCCCACAGACTCATGGGCCAAAGGTACAAATGCTACCTGTTAACCTTCAATGGGATTATCAATCAATTATAAACTCCACCATCTCCTAAATTAATGATACACCCTAGCAAGAGGGAGTAGACGCTCAAGGTAAAAAAATAATTCAAATTCTGAACAGTACGAAAACAGGCTGTTACATAAATAACGACATACAGAATTGTAGTCATTATTTCAGAAATAGCACTGGAAGCAATCGCTTTTACCCAAAAAAACACTGGTCTGCAGTTTTTTTCCAGTGCAAATATTATCTGTTGAGATTCTGAAAGCGAGAATTGTGGAATGAAATCAGTATAATTGTTTTTCATTAGGAAAAAAATACCGAAAGAAAACAACTGGGATGAACAATAAGTAAATGAGATATCAAATATTCTTCAGGCTTAGTCATTTAAAACATCACCACTTCACTGAAGACTTGCTTTATTTAGAAATTCTGCAAAATTATTTTCAAGAGCACCTAGCTAGTGTCTCAGACTCCAGTTTTACTGATTCTGATGGATTTTTAAATGCTTTTGACTTTTCTTGAAACCTACAGCTTTCCCAGATGGGGAGTTTTCCACTCTACCTATTTTTATTAACTTACTGGACAGACACTTTATGCTGGAATAAAACTGCCTGAAGTGTCTAAAGTGCAGTAACTTCTAAGTTAACTAAAAATAGGGCACTCTAATCAAGAGTGTTTCATTTCACTGTTTGCCTGAATCAGCTTAAACCTTCTGAACACAGGAGTAAGATGCTTTTGCCCTTATTTTGTGGATATTGCTTTCTTACACACAGGCTCTCCAGCATAAGCCTTTAATATCTACACTCATCTTTGACCGGGGCGGGGGGGGGAATAATCATCAAATCATGAAAAGATTAAGCTTCAAAAACTCCAGAAATACAAGCATCCATAACACCAGCCTGAGAGAAGAAAAAGCTAAGGTATCCTTCATTAAACATGCGGTCATACATCACTTAAAGTAGCAAGACTGTTGAAACAGAGAAGTTTGAAGAACAACTGGATTCTTTGGCAAAAACACCAAACTTAATGTCTTCAAGACGCTACGTAAGTCTCCTACTCTCTTTGTAAATAACTGCAAAGATATTAACTTATTTGACATAGTGTTTCCTTCCAACAAAGATCTTAACGAACTTTATAATTGAGCCTGCTCCCCTTAAAAGAAAGCAAGATTGCCTCCTGTGTATAGACAGATAAAATCCACAGCAGCTGACAATCATGCTGAACTGACTCAAACTTGCACACATTGTGCTGACTCCCCCTGTCCACAGCACATGACCATTAAAAGCAAAAAAAAAAAAAAAAAAACACACCACACAAAAAAATTGAAAAAGTGGTAATTTTGCACTAACAATACCACATTAACAGTGCACATTAGAAAAAGCAGTGAGAGGACTGAGCTTATCAAATTAGTCACAACTATTTCAAGTGTCATTCGGGTGTACACACCCGTGCTTCCACTTGCAATGGGTTCTGCAATGCTGGCAGTAGTTAAGAGCCTTGCATCCCACCACTCTCCTCTCTGTCCTTGTCCTCCACTCTGCAGAACTGTCAGCCTGGAAAACAGCTTGCATAAGACTCTGGATTGGAAGCAGAATTTCCAGTCTAGGAAACCGTGGCTTGAAATGCAGGATTTGGGTGATCAGAGGTAGGATCTCTTGCAGCCTGCAGACTTCAGGCAGCGCAGAGCTTGCCTTTGCAAGAGCGTCTGTTTGTATCGTACAGTGCACTTGGAAATAAAAAGACGATGGAGCTCTCTGCAGAGCTCCTCCACCTCGCTAACTCCCATTTCCTCATGTTGGATGCTGCTGAAAATCACAATTCTGCATGTTGACTGCACCAAACTGAGAAGCCAAAATAACTTCACGAGCTCTTTCCTACGATCCAACAGCTAGGGGTATTCCTGGATTTCCAAAGCTCCACCCTTTTCCTTTGCTTTCTTAACACATAAATAACCTTTCTTGGCAGCAACCCAGAGTTTCCAGGACCAATTAATTCCATGATCATTATACAAAAAAGCATTCTTGTTTTCTCGTATCCTTAGAGCTCACAGCCTGGCTGGTATCTGTCTGAAGAGCTGGCAAACAGTAACAAAAGATGTGGGTCAGATTTAGAGGTTAAAAAAAAAAAAAAAAAAAAAAGAAAAAAAGCTTCTTACACAAATGCTGTTGCTCAGTTAGAACCCTTTCACACAGGCACCTTGCAGCTACTTAAAGCCACTCTGGGAAAAATAAGAAACAACATGCATACCATGGCGCTGAGCTCTGCATTCTCACACCTTCTGAAGTTATGCAAATTTAGACTCATTTGGATATCAGTGAACTATGTGGGACTAGGTCTAAATGAATCAAAGCAAAAGTAAAGCGGCCTAATTTACACATTACCTCTCACTGCATGCATCTAAACTCCTTTAGGTTTAAGCTAGTGCATTAAGAAATTGAATTTTCAAAGAGGTCTACGTTAAAACGGCATTGTCCAACTCCTACAAATAGTGGAACTTGTTCAGCCATGGGAACTTATGAATTCCTCCTCCGAATTTGGCCCACCTCTTAGAAGCATCTGTGCAGCAAAGGAATGTAGCCATATTATTCAGCAAGAATCAAGTCCTCCAAGAGGTTTACTAGGCAGCATACAAGCTTTTTAAAGAGACCAAAAATTGCCCCAAAAGCTTAGCCCCAAACCTCCATTTCTAGCTGTCTTGTGTGATTTATGCACTTCCATTCTCATTGCTTCTACCTACAAAAAGTTCCTTCTCATCCTCACTCTCACCTCTCTTGCTAGGAGGACTTTTAACAAAATCAATACAAGCCCTCCCACCCTCTTCTCTTGTCTTACTGTCTTCAGAGTTAACTGAACCTGAAATATCAGGATTACTTAAGGATTACTTAAACCCTTTTCATTTTTGCTTGTTGTGTTTCACAGTTCTACAGTTCACCACGGTCTTGTTCTCTCTTAAGCGTGCCAGGGACATATTTTCATAATACGTCAGTACGTATAAATATTCCTTGTGGTGATTTTGATCAAACTCTGAAGCTTAGCAAGTTCCTAATTTAACATAGAAAAGCAAGAAAAAGAAACCAGTAAGTCAGGTAAGACTCTTATGTGCATCTTACATTGTTTGAGGAATAGCTGTCATCAAATGACATTTACTAGAAACACTCTTTAACCCAGCAAACAAATGTCCCATATTAAATATCTTTCCAAAGCCCTTCGTTTTAGAGAATTACTTCTGTAAAACTCAGCATCCTCCTCTCTTCAGTGCATATGAACACCAAAATGTCCAATCACCAAACTGAGCAGTAAATAAATACTCAAAATAATAAACAGCTAAGTGAGTAGGGCACCAGAACGAAGGCAAGGAAATAGATTTTACTGCCCAGATCAGTAAAATCAGCCCATTTTCTAAAACATTTTGATTTCTGGAGACAAAGGAAGCGTTACATAGTGTCTCCATGAGGGAAGAGCTCTACATAGTCTTTGGACTTGCATAAAACAGGCAGTGATTAACTGTCAAGACTAATAAAAACGTTTACAGGTATGGGTTATAAAGAGTCCCTAAGAAAGGGAAACAGGAGCTGGGGCAGTCCCCCTGTGCCCCAGAAACAGTAAATAATAATTACTGTTTCTGCTAACAACCCTTATCTTAACTTCTCTTCCTACCTCCCCATACTCTCACTGCTTCCAGTCTGGCCTGGAAATTTGCAGGTGCCAAAGCCTGCTTAGAGTTTCCAGGCTGGGTTACTTAGTAGGAACCGTAAGGAGAAAGGAAGGGGAGTTGAGCCGGGAAAAATAGTACAAAAAGGTGGCAGACAACTCAAAAACTTCACTTGACTGAAACAGCTTTCAGTAATCCTGACTATAGATTACAACGACTGGTATACTGCACCTTCCATAGGAGGAATACTTAGAGGTTCAAGCTCACAGTAGAGGAAATACTGTATTTACATACAGAATGCAAGCCTTAATTATGATTATCTGAAAACACAGCATAATCAAGCAGGATGTTTCTACTCTTCACCACTCCATAAGTTAACATCATCCATATCTATAAAACATTAGACAAATCAGATTATGCAGCCAAATATGCATTTGGCCACCACTAAGTTTAGCCAGAACTACTGGCCAACCTTTGCAAGAAGTGCAACTATTTGCTCTGCTTAGAGATTTTAACTGATTTCAAAAATTTGACCTGCACAAAGCAGAACATCTGTTAACTACAGATGGTTGGGAGTTTGGCTCTTCAGTTGACAGTTTTGCGGGAAGAAGAGTCCCACCTGGGAGGCCCTCAAAGGTGGCTCAAGAGAGTCTTAGAACTCTGAAAATTCACACCATGGTAACATTAGCCCTGGGTAGAGCCTTATGCAAGACCAATGTGTACGTCACTTTTCCCAGCTATGGAAGGGCAAGTTAACACCAACCTCCTCTGTAGAGTACTTCAGAGTCCGCAGACGGACAAGTACTCTATAAAACTAAGCAGTGTAATTTCTACACTAAAGATGTAAAAGACCACCAAACCAACCCAGTTTTGTTGCAACAAGCAGATGAGAGAAGCTAAAAATGGCAACTGAAAACATGACAAATTCATATATTCGGCTCAAAAGGCCAGATCCCAGCTCAGTTCTTTGTAAGGTCTACTGGGAACTTGAAAACAAACCATCTCTTACCAAAATGAAAACTTCTCCCCAGTTCCACCTCACACATTTTACCACCTTTGGAAGAGTCACCTGCTGGTGTCATGCAATACCAGTCAGTCTAGATCTTAATAGAGGGTTGAGACACCAGAGTGTTCACCAGAAGAGACCTTCACGTGGCTTTAGCTTTTGCATTGTTACCAGGTGATTGCAGAATACTGTCACGAGCCAACAACTAAGGGCACAGCAAGCAAGGAGTAGGACAAACCCAGGTATGAACAAACACTTTGAATAAGAATACTGTCAAAAATCATTGTGATATTTTTGTTAAATAACATGACATGCTGATATGCATTGTAAGTAGCCAGGTTGAATACAGATAATGGAATTCCCTTATCAGTGTGTAAATCTCCTACAGAAGAGCTAACTAGACTCTGAAAATGTTGCATAAATGGCTAAGGCCATGTCAACTTCCCAACTTTAAGAGCATTTCTAACAAACATGAATACGTACAGGTAAGAACCTTCCTCACCCTAATAAACTAGACATCTTAAGCTAAATTACTGACATAAAAGCACATATTAGCCCCTTTTTGTCCTTCCAGGACTCCTTTTGTATGCAAATAGTAAAGAACTTTATACAACAAGGCAGACTGTATAAGCTAGAAAAAGTCAGGTTACCTGATTCAGTGACATGTAAGAACACTGTGGCCTCTACACAGAATACTGTCTCCTATTGTAAACTAATCTAGATTTTGAAGGTCTACAAAATTGGACCCTTCTCCCCATGTCACCCACATCAATATCCTCCCAGATATAAAAAAATACAGCTGCTAAAGTCATCGTCCAAGCTCATAAATAACTTATAGTCTACCTTGAAATAGAAAACCTTGTCCTTCAAGTGTTTCTATGTGACCCTTTCCCAAGACTCATCTCCTGGTCTCATACACCTTAATGCTTATGCTACAGTTACCGCATAACTGCAATTTTAATGTTGCATCCCCTCCCATCTCCTTAATTCCTTATTTTATAGTTATATGACCCTGGATTATTCTGACACAAGGCTAGACATCACAGGACTATTTCCAGTACAACTGAATTTTGATGCCGCTTCGTACTGCTATTATATCAGCCCAGTGACATCACCACCACACAGAACTTGAAAATTCTCAATTATCCTCATATTTATAAGCTGTCTGGATGTTAAAGATGACAACTACTCTATGTCTATCCTAAGAAATATCAGAGGAAAGCTATTATACAAATTCTGTTTGTGAAACACTCATCAGTAAAGTCATCTGCCATGCTTCTTTCATGAAAAATGCTAAACCAAAAGATGCTGTCATTTTTTAATAAGTGCCAGGTATAGCAAAGAGAAGGGATGATTGATATTACCACTAACACAGTCAGACAGATTTAACATGCAAGAGTCATACCATTTTATGAAAATTATAGATCAACGTGAACAAATTGTATTTTGACCATTCAGAAACATAAAGACCATTTTTCACCAGTACCTGGGAAAAGTCACACTACTTTTCCCTTTCCGGGAATGTAATTTAATTTAATTGTGGAGCTCATCATCACTTTCTGCTCAGTCATTAGAAACAAAGAACATTCTGTATGAGACAGCAGGCAACACTGTTGAACTCAAAATGTATTTTAGAATGCCACAAGTAATAATTCTGTTGCATAACAGTAGCATGAATGCACATTATATAACCCAAACTGGTTTGATTCATCCTGATTGTATTGTTGGCTCTCCTTTCACACTGCAAAGCTTGCTCAAACAGCACACAGAAATTAAAATTATACTGACTCAGGAAACCAGTGTAAACTGCTACTGCACTCAGTGTAAACAACAAGGCAAGAGTGAGAGATTTTAATAGTGTGACTAGCTGGAAAACAAAACGGTAGGTGCGGGGAGATTAAATACATTCTGACAGAGGAGAAAATAATTAGCAGAAGACTAATTCAGATTTTAAAATAAACGGAACTTGAAACAGAAAGTATTTTTGTGAAAGAAAAAAATACCCAGGAAATGTTGTTACATGTTTCATAATAATTACTGTGAGCAATCTCTATTGCCAAGCTTTTTTAATCTTTTATTAAAAAAATAGGTTAGCAGTAAGTAACCATTTTTACGGCCACAGCATGAATACATACCTAACTGCATTATAAACTTCATTTCAATGGCTATGCTTTTTACTGCCCTTTGTTTTGAAACTAAGAGACCTCTCCAGGGTGGGGTCAGAGTAGAAAAAACAGTAATAATAAGCTAATGTTACCTAATATTAAGAGTTACCAGCTTGAACATCTATTTAAGAGCAGAAAGAGACCAAAAGTATTAGTGCAATCATTAGTTCAGGCCAAACTCATTTTTACTACATTATCTAGACATCACAGGGGACCCGATATGGAATCTCTTCGGATTCTTCTCTTGTGTACACACACACACATATATAAAGAGTGTCTATGTATGACTACATGTGTGTCTGTATGTACTGTACCTCTGATGGCAATATCCTTGTGCCGATTCTATAGGTATCTTCTCTACGACAAATTCTGCATTTTGTATGACAAACTGTATAAACAGATGGCATAAACATACCGCATACCTACACAACTTACTGCATTCTTGTAACTACAGCAGCTGGCCATTAACCCACCTCTTTTGACACAGCAGAAAGCAGCACGGGTTGCACGAGCTGGCACTGAACACGCTGCAGACATTTGTATTTCAGTTTAAGAATGCTATGTGGCAGCTGAACTTAAATCCTCAGACAATGGACACAAATCGAAACACACACAATTATGTGGAAGTGTTGAGTCACAATGCAAAATAAGTATAGCTTACAAGTAAGGGGGAAAGAAAGAGCAAAAAATGTCAGGCTGTAAGATAAAACAGAAGTCGTTCATGTTTACTGTCTGGTTTTGGTTCGGGAGTTTTTGGGGGTTTGGTTTTGTGTGTGCATGTGTGCATGTTTAATTACCCATCAGGAGTTAATAGCATAGCTCTGTTCTTCTCTGTCCTGTTCTAACTTTATAACCACCTGATGTTTTCCGAACAAAATGACTGTTTTTGCACAAAGAATGCAAGTCTCATGATTTAAGTAAGTGTGCAAGAGTTCATTCACATTTTGTATGCTACAGGGAGCCAGCAGACCGAAAGCACAGCCAGAATCAGTCTGAAGCACTCAATGGGAGGAATGCAAAAGCGTAAGATCTGACTTCCAAATGAAATACGTTATTGTTACTTATGAAACATTTCCAACAGCAGCACAATGGCTGCCATGTCAAAACATTAAGGCACCATCCCTGCCCTAGAGGGTTCCTACTCTAAAAATACAAAATGCACCGCAGGTAGAGCCAGAGATTACTACGAACCAAGCAAACAGACAAAAGGATGCGTAGGCATATCTTCATAATCGTTTACTTGTTGTATTTGCATGTAATATTTAAACTAGCTTCCAAATGCACCTCAGGAGCATTTAGTTAACTAATCTCTTTTGCACTGAAGACAACACTTAATCCTGAAGGGTGTACTGACTTGTCATTTGCATCCCAACACCAACAAAGCCTTGAAACGTTACCAACCTCATCTAGTAAATTCTATCCACATGAATACTATAAACAACTGAAGGACATTCTGCACTTGACTCAGAACAGAAACTCAATATGATTCAATGCATGCAAGATTTTATGCGGGGCATAAACTGTATATAGGAGGAAATAAAATCCTAGATAGCTCTGTAATATGCGATGGTCTATCTCTGATTTAGGATATATAGATACTCAGAAGTTTATTGATTTTTAAGAGTCAGAAGGAGCCACTGAGATCAGGAAGTCTAAGCTACCACATGAGATCTATCACAAGTCTTCAGTTTGAAGCCCAATAGCTGTGATAATTTGAACACATCTCAAAGCATTCATTCATTCATTCCATATTGTTCAATCATTCTGAGACCTTTCAACAGAAAATGACACTTTATAATAAAAACACGTTGTTTTACTTGCACAAAGAGTCCATGGACTCCCTAGAAAGGAAGAAACAGCTATTGACTGGGAGAAAGGTTGAGCCTTCATAAGGAGAAAGGCAACTGTTCAAAGCAGCTGAGGGAGTAGGAGAGGAAAAGAAAATAACCCTTCAAACTGCTTTCACAACACAAAGGTGGGAATAACTTAAGAGGAAAATAGAGGAAAGAAAAGAATATAATAACAGGATCACTCTGCAAAAGCATTTAAAATGCCTACACCTTAGTAGTGCCATTGTGGCCCAGTGGCAGCATCGCTGGCTGTAGCCCACAGGCCGTGTGCTGGAGACCCACGCAGCACTCGAAGCCACGGCAACCCACTCTGATACAGCAACCCACTCCTCCACGTGCTGCGTGGCACACTCCCGGGGTCCTGCTGGAAGGTTTTAAGAAGAAGGAGGTAAACTCCAGTGTCTCACCCAACACCCTTTCTCTTCACAGAAGGGATTAGAAGTGCCAGACCCCTGCATCTGTAAGCAGCAGAGTATATTGCTCTCCAAAATGTCAACAGTAAAGACTGGACAACAGAATCATAGGGCGTATCAGGAGGATCGTGCTCTGCTACGGAACTTTTCTTGCATGTCCAGCAGAGTAGAATAATTTTCACTCTCATAGCTTTGAATGTTACACATTCATATTAAAACACAAGAGTTTGCCTCTACACTCCTCAGATCACTAGATCTGAAAACGAATTGTGACTATATTACAGGTGAGAAAATTAAACCCTCAGAAGTTAAGTTGATCAGTTCAAGCCCCAGGGCGAGTCATTAACAAACGAATACTGGGCACAGCACTCCTGACTTGCAGTACCTCTCTAAATCCAGTATCACGATTATCCTCAAATTGGTATGACGGGGCCATTATACATAATAATTCACGCGCTCAATATCATACGCAGCAACCAGTTTATTCTCAGTGAAGACTTCACGTTATTTCTGAGCCATGGGAGACAAGTGGAGCAGCAGCAGGACCACCACCACAAATTTCAGTGGTGTTTGCAGTATGCAATAACTTCTGCACTGATGCAGGGCTGAGCTACAGAGATGACTGCAAAAAATTTGGACATAAATTGGTATTTGGACACAAATTGGTGGCGAAGAGGAACAAGTACATTCTCCACCAGACTCTAACCCAGTAACCTGACAGAACAGAAGGTTAATGAGTGCTACCATGCAAAATGGCAGAAAGCTTCACACCTAACGTGGAGGCTGCCAAAGTTTAATTTTGATTGCCAAAGCTGTTAAAGCACTCTGATGGGCAACAGATGGCTTATGCAACTAAATGTAGAGAAATGTAAGAGGCCAGCAAAAAAGTCTGTTGAAAGTACTACCCTCAAAGGTCACACTGTGGCACACAGATCAGAGAAAAGATCTGAAGGGTTAGAGTAGGCAGAACATTAAATCTTTCAGCACAACGCTTGGAAGCGGCAACAAAAAGCAAACAATTCTGCAAAGTATAAATAAAGGGTACCGAAGCAAGTCAAAGGACATTATTCTTCCACTGCATAAAAGGTCTGATGAGACCACATGTAGAGTACCATACTCTGTTCTAGCTGCCTTATTTTTAAAGCGGCTATTATGAAGTTGAATGGGGTAAAGCAAAGGGCAACCCACACAATTCCTACATTCGCAGAGTCTAAAACAGCAAGGACACAAACTTTTGGTTTACACACAAAAAAATCAGGATCTGAGCACCCAGAGTTCTCATTGACCAGGAGGAGGTTGCAGGACTGCTGGAAAACAGGCCCACAACAAACTCCCATACTATGTTGCAATATGGCCCTGACGTCTTCTGGACATTAAAGTTCTCATGATTCTTTTTATGAGTGCCTGTGTTCAATTTTATTCTGCCTCGTTAAGTATTTGCTGCAAACAAATTGAAACCAGAACTTTATAAACAGCAACACATAATAATTGTCATTTTAAACTAAACTAGAGGTTTTTTCCTCTGACAATGGCCAGATGCTATAGAGGAAGGTGAAGAAATAATACCCATAACATACAGAATAGCCAGTCTAAGGGGAAAGACTCTTCCCAAGTGCAGGAGGTATTTGTTTTATGCCTAAATCACAAAATGTTACCTGTCGTGTTTTAAATCTCGTACAGTATTCATGCATTTGTTCTCATTACTTATATAAATGTCTAGTCCTTTCTGAATCCTTCTAGACAGCTTGACTCAATTACTTCTTCCAGCAGTAAGTCCTTCAGGTTAATTACATGCAATGTAAAATTACACATTTCTTCCCCCCTCCTTGCTTTCAAACCCACCAAACACTCCCTGGAGTGTCCCTTCTCCACTCACTGTTTTAAATGCCTTTGCTATATCCTCCTATTCATTGCCAGGATCGAGCCCCAATCCTGTGAAGAGTTAACTTATTGTTAAAGCTGCACATCAACCCTAGTTGCACCAAGATGCAAATTTAACAGTCCTCACCTTTTCAGTGTCTCCAAATGCTGACAACCCTTTCCTAGTTCCCTTATCTTTGAGATGAGGGAACAAGAGTCAGGAACAAGTGAGATGCTACTGTAATCTCCTTTGCAGTATTTTTTAAGCTTCACTTCATTCCCCGCTTCAGCTTAATATGTGGGTTTCTTTTCGTAACTGCTGTTGCACAGTGGGCAAATGCTTGCAGAGAACTCTGGACTCTCAGAAGCCCAGGTCTTCTCCCCAAGTGGTTTTAATTAATTCACTTCTGGCCATAAATTGTTTCAATATGCTGTTGTGCATTGTTAAGCAGCTGCTCCTTGCAGCACACATCACATGTGGAGAAGACATCCATGTGATAACACTATGAAGCCACTCAATAAATATTACCACGCAACTTTGACAGCTAATCCACCTTCCTCTGAAATTTTTCTAGTGCTTCAACCTCTTCAGCAACCTCATGAAGTCACATTGTCCCAGAAACACTTTCTTCTCCTCTCTTTCCCACCTCCCCAGGTAAAGGGGAACTCTACCAAATCCCAGGCAACAGCACTGCTGCTGAGTTTTAAGCCCCACCCAAATCACACTTTTGGACTATGTTACAACGTATTTCACATTGACTGGTGAAAATTTGTGGCCAGGCTTTGAGAGTTATTTGGATGAAAGATGCTGTAAGAATCCAAGATCATTATCATTTCACTTGGATATGTTTTTATCTTCCTTACGATCCCTAAATTATTGGTGGCATGGTGCTGAACTGAACTACAGTGCAGCTGTACTCAGGCACTAGCATGAGTTCATTTGGGCCAAGACAGGGTGATTTCCATAAAATGTAAATGGATTTCTATGTCCAAAACACGGAATTCCTCACTATAGCTTTAAAATTTTATTAAAACAAAACACCAAACCCACATCCTCATACATCTCAATAAAATTCTTATTCCAGGAGGTGTAAAAACATAACACAGACTTTACAGTTTGGCCCTACATGCTAGCGTACCACCCATGAAGAACTACAGGTCACTTCTCAAGAGCTTGTATGGCCACTGAACATGAAAAGACAGCATTTTGGGGGTGAATCAAGGGCAAAAGAAGTTCTGGGAGACTGCAGGGGAAAACCACAACTGCCTGGAGACAACTACGGGTCAGCTGGTGAGCCCTTTAGGAATGAGGTCTAGATGTATATGTGTTGACTATGAGGAGATACAGAAAAGTATGCAGATAAAACGATCAAAATATCATCCCAGGGTTCAAAGAAAGGTCTATCAAACTAGTCCATATCCACTGGACAAATGCAGCTTTGCTGATGTCTGAGCAATCTGCTAAGAATATAACACTCTTCTGTTTTCTGATGTTTAAAAAGAAAAAAAAAAGAAAGGTTCTATGCATAAAGATATGTTTTACAATCTCTGATACTATCTTACTGGGGTGATAAACAACATGAAGACATCACACACATTTTGCCTCTGGTTTACAAGATACTACACACTGGCTACACAAAGCCAAGCAAGGACAGGATTCACACCGAGTTAGCATTTGTTTACCCCTTTCTCACAAGGTAACCCCATTTTCTGCAAGCAGCTAGGCCATCATCTGATCACTTTGTGCTCGTTTCTTCACACAGCTGTACCCCCTTACAGTGCTGGCTATAGGAAACCATCTATTTAGAAAATAGATTCCTACAGCAGTAGTAAAAGATGCAAGTTCAAAGCATGCATTTACACGCTGTCACTAAACATATTTTTAATTAGCTTTACCAAGGCTAAATTTAAATCCAAGCGTGACTAACATGCTCGCAATGCTTCAGCCTGTTTCTTCAATGAAAACATCAAAACCAGAACTGTAAAACTAATGGCTTCTCCAGGGCTATTCTCTTTACAGCATCTCAGTCCAGTTCATATGCAGCTTCTCCCAGGCTTTCCGATGACACATAGCCACATCCCCTGCCAACACTTCTTTAACCCAACAAGTGACCTAGATCTTCTAGCATTCAGAAAGAAAATACCAGTTTCTTTGCAGAGCAACCTGATTTTTTTTTTTGTTATTCCTTTCACTTCTTGAAAAAGTAAGCAAGATAACATTCAGTGATGTTAGCAGCAAGACAGTTAAGATGCTACAATTCAGGGGGAACTTCTACCATCCAAGAAGTATAGTTTAAAAAGACAGGCATCCTAGCTATCAGAGGAATTCCCAGTGGAGATCAATTATAGTACAGGATGTCATTATATGTCACAGGTAAACTGAAAGTATGCCAAAGGCAAGTTTTCGTACATAAGCAGGCTGGCTGTGAGAATTCCAAAATGCAGTCACGCACAACCAGTGCAAAACCAGAACACAGCACTCTCCAGCAACTTTTGCTCAAGAGGCCTCCCTTAGCTCTTGCTATTTCACTTAATATAATGATCAGTAGCAAGAGATGCCTCTGCACAGCCCTATAGGAAGGGAGGCTGCCTGTGTCTCTCTCCCTAGTTCCACGTGGCCTCACAGAAATACCCTACAGCCTTAACTTAATAACACTGCAAGATTAAAGCACTGCCACCCTGTCACGCTTTGACAGCTTGGAATGGGAGGTTTTAAACTCAACCGAGAGCATGACACTGTGTTACAAAGCCTGTTACTCTTCTAATTATGCATTTTGTATTTGGAACTGGGAAAGTAAAAGACAGTAATCTTTTAGGCTTCCATTTGAAAACTCATAATAAGGTCAGTTTTCATTTTTGAGTGTCTGTTCCACACACAGCCTCTATTATCCAGCCGATGACTGCATCGAAGAGTGCTACTTGGGATATCCCTGGAGCAGAGATCTGTGCCTGAACCAGGAAGTAAGGAGAAAAATATTCCATAAGAAGTCATTAATAAGGGCTACGATGCTACGGTACTATTATATCCACAACTGAAGGAAAGAACAGGAGGGAAGAGCCTACTCAAAACCAAAAGACAAGCTGAATGAGATGCCAAAGCTTTCTTTTTGATAACTATGCACCTGTCTATAAGTAAAATCACTTGGTTCCCTCTGAAATCACCTATGTATCTACTTCATGGATCTCCAGCAGTTGACAGGCATCTTCCACCATGCAAAATCCATGTGAGCACACCCCATCTTTCTTCCTTCTCCAAGGCAGTTCCCTCAGAGAAGACAGCATTTGGAGTGGACAATAGTGCAACCCGGTTTCTGTAGGGAGCCTATCAGCTCCTTGGGAACTGTTTTTCTGCTTCTGCCAAATGTACAGTCAAACTACACCCTGGCCTTGGTCTAGGCTGTCAGGACAGGCTGCAGGAACCTGATTCCAAAGAGTCTGATTTAGCCAAAAGGGACCAACATATGCTATAAATCAAGAGACAAAACAGCGAGCTGCAGCAAGGACAATGAACAGCCAAGTCCTTGCCTGCTGGTTGCACAGGAAACTACACTTGACCAGAACATCTGGGACCTAAGAGTAAGATAAAAAAGAAATCACAGAGCTGGCTCAGAAGGGCATATGGGAGGGCAGGAGCAGGCTCAGAGAAAATCTGAGGTTTTGCATGTTCCTAAAATGTTGATGGTTCCAGGCACCATTTAAATCTCAACCCATACTTAGCAGGGTCACTGTTGGAAAGAAAAAAATCAAAACTAAACTTTATTTTCTGACATATTGTTTGAGTCAAAGAGAAGATTATGTCCTAGGTCCTAACTGGGATCCAGATTAGTTAGACAGAAGTTTTTGTAATGTTTTTCTGACTGAACTCTCCAATACAAGCTTCCTGCCAACGTATGTGACTGTAGAGGTGTCTAGAAGCCAAACTTGTGGTCATATGAAGTGTGCAGTGTGAGACAATCATTCAAAATTCATTTTTAAAACACCACAAAATTCTCAGAGAAGGTAGTTATCAAACAGTGTCAGTGTTAAGAACACACAAAAATATTTAGTGATACATTTGGTATTTTTCAGCTCTTCCCCTTTCAGATTTCTGAAGGTATTTAAAAGCACCCTGCTACAGCAGTTCATTTATAGTTTTGGAAGAACATGTTCTGCTATACACCCAATGCCAGAGCATTAAAGATACTTTGAGACAAATAGTGTTTTAAATCAATCTCTGCCTGAACAGAGCCAGAAGTTCAGCTGTGGACAAAAAAAAGAAAGCAGAAAGAACAAACCATGTATCTAAAATCCTCTCTAGACATGCAACCAATGGCTAACTAAACCAGGCAGCACTGGCCATGAGGGAGCATAGTATTTCTCTGTTATCTGGATATTTAACACTCAGAGGAAGAGCAGTCTGTGTCATCCATCAGTAGAGCCAGAAACCTGATGCTTGAGGACTGGCTCTGAAAGCTTAGCAATCGTTTAAGATGTGGAGATACAGTCTCTATAGGCCTCCTCTGGTGCACAGAGGCCTGGGGGAACTCCTGTTCCTGGCTGCATTTCCTGTGACCTGCCACAGTAAAAACTCCAGAGTGCAGGGCTCTTCCTCGCTCCTTCCCAGATCAAGGATTCCGATCGGAAAAACATTTGCAAGCATTAGGGAGCCCTTACTGTCTCAATGACTCATTCCTCACTGCTTCCCTCAGATTCCTGGACAGCGGTCGCCCACCCCTCCCTAACCCCTGGAGGGTGAAATAAAGTACTCTAGCTGGTTAACAGGGAGGTCTGCAAAAGTCATTTCATAGCATTTTAAAAACTCTCGTTTGCTTTTCATTTTTGTAATCTTCTTGTCCACCTGCCCATGCCACACCCGTGCCTCTCACTGCACATTTTCTGTGGCACTGCATCCACTCTATTCTTCTTACACCACTGTTTCCCCTCCTCCAATTCCACACCAACATTTCCTAACACCTCTCTGCTCCTTTTCTGCATCCACTTCTCCATATTCCTCTTCCCAGGGCGTATTCAGATATCCACACAAACAAGGCACTCTCTTCATCCATCTCCCCAGTGTACTCCTCGCTCCCACCTGCCCTTCCCTCACTGCCTCCAGAACGACGAGATCAAATCTCAAATCTGACAGCCACCTCCTCTTCGCACACTGGTCTCTCCAGCAGCAGGAGAGACCAGCACCACTGTCTGCCTTGAATTAGCATTTCAGCCACACCTTTTCTTCCTCATCCTGGGTAAGACTATGGGGGACTTCTACCACAAAGTAGCTGCTCCCAAATGTTCCCCTCTGCAGTCTCTCTTCTCTGGGCTCTTCTCTCACCTTCATCTCTTACACACAACCAGCTCTGCACAATCAACTTCCCTGTTTCTGACTATACAGCTGGATCACTCTTTTACTCTTGTCAAACTCCCACTTTTTTCCTATCAAAAATGCAACTTCCACATCAACGATCCACCCTAATCCTCCCGTTCGCTGCATGTTTCCTTGGTCTTATATTTCCACTTGGCTTAGAAACATACAATTGGAGGATGCTGTGTTCTGCTACCAAAGGAAATCACCTTATAATCCTCTTCACCAACTGATCCAGCTCCAGTGTTGATGCTGTTGGGTTCTTTGCTTCCTTCACTCTTGCTGGAGTGCCACTCCACTATCTCTGATCATTTGAAATTTTCTTCTAATTTCTAACAATGATTACACCAGTCTATAGCTGGTGTGAACAGTTCTTTTTCCTCCCTTGTGCTTAGTTCCTGATTTTTTTTTATAGGTACTAATCACATACTCCCTAAATCTTCATTTTGTTAGCCTAACTAAGCTATAGTCTTCAGGTTATAACCAGACGTATTCATCATTTTCTTGATGAGCCCAGAAGTCCTCTCCTGTCTCCCTTCCAGTTTAAATCAACTTTCTCACAAATTACCAGAATTACAAACTGAGAGCCAGGACACTCTCCAAGGAGCGTTCATGCTTCCCAGCTCTGCTGGCAATAATCCAAAACAAGAGCATCACATTTGCCTTTTCTGTTTTACATCATGTTGGTGGCTCACGTATCCCGTGATTGACTAATACACCCGAAGTTGGAAGGGATGAGGACAAAAAATATCATCCTATAGCAGAAATTATTTTAATTCATTCACAAACATGCCTTTGCATCCTGTGCTACTTAATTTCAAGTAGCTACTTCTGTTACAGCAATCCTGAATGTCAGCCTGTAGGATATTTCCATCCTCCAGGTGTTTTCTTCCTCTGCCAGCCCATCAGATTTTGTCAGCATGCTCCTGCTTTTATGTCACCAACCCTAACAAACACATGACAGCAGTTCAGTCGCAGGACTGACCTATGTAGAACTCCCACAGGCACCTGTCTCCAGACCAACAGTCTCTCTTTCAGCTTAAGCTGCAGCAGCAGCTCTTCTTCAACAGGTACTTAAAAATATTTCATAATTCCTCATTCTCCCCAGGCACTAATTTTTTTGGAGTGATTTCAAGAGCAGATTTTCAAACAAACAAACAGTTTAAGCCCACAGCCTTTTTAAATCCAGAGCAGTTATCTTCACGAGATCACTATCTCCTACCTACCTAAATCATACCTTTCCCATGCCAAATACAGGCACCACTGCTGTTCTCCAGCCACACAACAGCATTTCTGACTTGATCGATGAATTAAAACTCCTTGCTGCTTGACTATCATTTCTTACACCAGTGCCTTTGTAGTTTTGGGCAGGACACTACCAGCTGCCCAGCATGGGCACATTAAGCTCTTGGAGACAAAGCTTGAAGACATGAAAAAGCCCCACGCACCATCATTACCATCAACCTCTAGGTTGACCTTTGTCATCCTTATAGAAAACAGGTAAAAATTCATTTGGTTTTTTGGGTTATATATAGATTAAGTTTAATTCCTAGCTCCTTCTCTCTATGAAGCAGACATATTCTTTTGTTGTTCTCATACGGCTGAGAAAACTTTATCTGTTTGTTTTCACCTCCTTTGTAAGGCTTGACTTTCAGCAACTCTTATTTTAACTCTTGGATACAGCTTTCTCTGTTGACAAGAGCTTTTCTCTATTTGTCAAAATCTAATTCCTAAACAAAAAAATAAAAATCTTTTCTAGATTATTATTCAGGCACCCTTGTCTGAAAGTTTTTTTCCCTTATTCAAACTACAAGTCAAGGTAGTGTTTGCAGTTTGGACTCTCCAACTTCCAAGCTCACACATTCAACTATCTGAACTTCCTACTTCGCTTGACTTCACCAAACACTTTCCACAGTTTCCAAGTGTGCCACTGTAAAGCTAAGCATCTCACAGACCTACTCTACTTACCTTTCTACAGAATTTAAGGCAAACCGCACTGACACAGCATCACCTCATATTGGATGAAAGAATTGGCTGGCACTAGTATCTATTGCCTTGGTACAATTCCTGCCAGTTGCTGAGAACATTCATCTAACCAGGTAGCCTTAAACCACTCCCTCACTTGCCTCTTTGCTATTTATTCGGTCATTCATTTTCTTCCTGCCTTATTGTCTTACACCATTCATTCTTTTCTCTTTCTGCTACTGTAAGGCCCATTCTGCTAGCCCCTAGCTGTGGTTCATCTTCAGTGTATGCATCCACTGGCATATGGCGCAAACACAACAACCAGGCCAAGTACCTTCAATAGAAAGGCCTTTTTTCCATCCCTCCTATCTTCAATTTTGTCCACTCCATAGTCGAGCAGTTTCAGTATTTCAATTTAATCTCATTCCACATCTGCAATCCCAGCTCCTCAAATTCTCCAGCCCTTGTTCCTCCTTGCAAAGGACCCCTTGAACAATTCTCATTTCTATCATTTGACAAATGCAGAAGTTTCTTTCCTGTGGTCATCCTCTAATCCTTTCATTTGTCCAGTGGATCCCATCCACATCCTACACTTTCTCTTGTCCCTTTTGCCCTCCATAGTCCCATCACTCAGCTAGTCAAAATCTCTTTCAGTCTCCCACCTCTTAAACATTTCCCCCATCTCTCCACTTACTTCTCTACCTGCTGCTTTTTCCTTTCTCTGTCAACTGTTTACTTTTCAGTTTACTATTTACAATAATCACTGACTGGAGTTCACCTCTTCCGAGGCTATTCATACTCTGTCAGCATACTGCTCCTGGCAACAGAAATTCAGGTGTTTAGCAGCTAATCTACTTTTACAGCCACTGCTTTACTGTTCTTATCTGCTTCTGGCTAAGGTATGACTCAGCTTGTCTTTGTTTCATTTCATGGGTACCTGGCTGTCAGTTCACGATCAAAAAACCCCACAGAACTCTAAACTTTTCACCTGTCTTTTCTGCTTTGTTGTCTTTTCTTCATGGACAATAGCACCATCCTGTTCAACACACAGGTGCCAGCCTCCCTATAGGCTGTCTTTACATCCTCAGAAGTAAGCTGAATCTCATTTTTCAGGTTCTTTCTGTGTCATAGTTTTAAAATACAACCTTCTCTTTCTAGCCACATCATTAAAATTCCTTGCTGCACTCTTAAACCTTTTATTCCAGTTACCAATATGCTTTTTTCTCTAGCCTGATGTAATGCCATTCAAAATGATGCTGAAAGTCCACTCAAAAGCCTGCTGTAGAAAGTATTCTCCTCATCTCCTCTTTTAGGCATGCCATCCATCTATACAAATCTCTACTCTCCATCCTTCTCTCTCACAAAGAAGTTAAGCCAGGTATCTCAGATCCATGGCTTGTTCCTGATCTTCACATCATCTCTCTCAAGATCCTGGACATCTCCAAGGCCTATCCTGGAGACACCAAAACCCACTTCGTATTCAAAAAACGCCTTCGTGCTGTCTCTTGTTGAACCTATCATGTTTGGGAGGTCTTCTGGCTCAACATCTCCAGAAGTTACATTTGACTTTTGAAGTCTTGTTGACTTTCCATTGCCTTGATGTCTACAAATAACTTGAGAAAAAAATCAGACTGTTGCAAAATTGACGCCAATGCCTTGGGTGTAATCAGCTGAGACAACACATGTGGACAGACAAGCCTTGATATTTAGGCTGTAGGTTCTTTTTAGTCAGGATAGTGCTTTTGTGCAGCATCTGTCACAACACTGAGCTACCACTAGAGCTTTTAATATTTCATAATATTGTAGTGCCTAAAGTCTAAATATTTTGTGACTAAGTATTTAGTGACAAAACCAGTAGCTATTATTGGCATCCTTTGATGTCTAATATTAAATTTAAAGCTAAGAAATTTGGTGTTTATACAAAAGCTTCACACTTTTGAAAGCTATAGGACTGCTGAAGACTGCATATGTCACAGCCTGTTTGTCTTTTTCTTTTATTAATTGTAGAAGTTTGAAACACAAGGAAGACATTTCTGTATGTAAATAAGCAAGTGTTTACAGTGCTTAAGCTGTAATCTTATGATTGGCTTTTCAACAGACCATTCTCTCCTAACAGGGCCAACCATTCAAGAACCCTGGATGGGTTCCTAGGATAGAGAATTTTAAGAAATGTTTATTAGACTTCGAGACATAAAAGATAGAGGTTCATTCACTTACGGGTACCTGTACACAAACATATCTGAGCAAGATTTCAAGCTTCTCAGTAATTAAAGGAGTTGGTAATAAATCCCAACACAATCAGAATAAGTAAGACGTTTTATATTCCTTTCAACACAGTTTCTGTAAGTTTTCAGTTAGATCTGCATTTCTCTCAGACCCATCGAGTAATTTACCATCTAACACTTTTCAACTGAAAAGCCTCCAAATCGCTTTACGAACGCAGCATCACTAAGAGCTAAGCACTCTGGAACCACTGGATCAAGCTTCTGCTCTGACACCACACAATATTTAGAAGCCACATGCAACGTCAAGGTTTTAAAAGACCTGAGCTTCCCAAGTCACAAGGAACTTGACCTGAACCAAGAAAGGACGAAAAGCTCAGTGCCTCTGTGAAGGTCAAGCTGTTAAGTAGACCTCTACAGAACACTAACTGACATTGAAAAAGTAAATCCAGGCACGCATATAATCAGGAATAGAGGTGCTACATTTGTTACAAGAAAGGCTCAATACTTGCTGATGTACAAATTGGTTGTTCCCATACTCTTCAGCTGAACTTGCATCTTCAACCTAAGCATGACTTAGAGCACCATCAAAAAAATAAGGCCAACATAGATAAACCCAATACTTTATGAATTCAGTGCTGTGGATTTCAAAGCATAGAAAAAAAAAATAACATCATAAAACCCCATAAACTCCAGATTAAAAAACAAAAAGCCACCTGATGATAATTATAAAAGAGACAATTAGGCTTTTCAAGGCAAAACTGCTGGGGGCAGGAATGGCTATTCATAAATAATGTTCTGGGTTAGAGGCTATTTATTGACTTTAGGACCACAGTAAAGCCATTAATAAAACAAGATCACAAAAAAAGCTTAAAATACTTTATGTTCTGAAGAGCTTAAGGGAAACAAACAGCCCATATGTTTAAAAATATGTGTAAGTAATATGCATGAGATTTTTTGCTCATGAAAGACACCAGCCCGGAAGCTGAAGTCACCAATTTATGCCCAGAACAGGTGCAGACTTCTGACACGCTGCGTCCTTCCCCACAAACAGGGCTCAATTCTGACCTGAAAAAACTAATGCTAGCCACAGAAAGCTAAAAGTCACATCCGTGACCTTGTAAGTCCCTTGCCCTCCTATTAAGATTGGCACCATCAGCTGTGGTGATGATCTCAGGAACATAGATGCACTCTTCCTTTGAGAATATCACCAAGACCTGGCAAATTCCTTCTACAGACTAGGAACAACATAGCCGACACAGGAAAAAAAGTCTACTTTTCTAAAGTGTGTTTATGGGACACAGACATCTTCAAAATCATCTCTACCTCTTACACAAAACCACCAGCTGGGAAATTCACGGGAGCTCAAAAATACTTTCTAGTATTTTTCCTAGGAAAAACAGGAGGCAGAGATGGGAAATCTGCCACTCGAAGGAAGCACATTTGAAATTATCTGTTCTGACTGGAACTCTGTGTACTTCTTGGAAACATGGGAAGGGGAGATTCTAAGCACTATCTGCATGCAGGACAGAATTTGCTTATCTTTCTTGACTGTGGTTTCAGCGCTGCTGCATTGCTTTATGTCACGGAACTTCACAAGAACATGATTTGATATAAATCTCAGGGCAGTTTTAAAAGCCTTTAAAATACCAGTCTGGATACTACATCAAACCAAGTTCTTACATCATTGCCTTTGATCCTGAAGAAAACATATAAACATAACAAAATAATATGAAAGTTATAGCCACCTCCTGAAGATCTGGCTCAAACTGCCACAGCTGCACTGATTCCAATGAAGTGAGGACATTTTATATCAGCTGGGGACTTGGCCTGACAAAGGTGAAGCACTCAGCAGCATGCCAAATTGAGTGCGTGTGCATTTAAGCTCATTTTACTTACCACTAAAGCCTTCGTGCTTTGAAATGTACCTCTGAAAAACAGTAGAGAGCTGTAATTCTTGCAGAAATGCAGACAATTAATTTCTCATCTGGCTGAGAAAGCACTACAAAAATAAGACCCAAACCTATATTCACTTAACTTTTCAGGAAGTTTCCGCTAACTTTTGACAGATCTTCATTAGTCAAAATACTATGACTACCTATATGGGAGACCTGAGATAGGTTCCTAACAGCAGAAACAAGCCACAGCGCAGTCTGAAACAACTGTTAAATGTTCAACTGCTCAGGCCATAAGCTAAGATCCTTATTCCTGCACTAAGTATCATCTGACCCCTCGCCACAACTGGTCAAATCTTTTTTACACGTCAAGAAAAGCGGAAGAGTCAACGCAAGGAGAGAGTTATTTCAGATGACCCAGGCAGACAACTTCAGTGTTTGGGTTTTTTTGAAGAGTGAGAGCAGTCAGTGCTAAAAGTTAATATCATAACGATTCGTGTGGAATTCAGCTCCCTGGAGCAGGCTCCAAAGTCCATGAGCAGCCTTCCAAAATGCCACCGCGCCAGCTTTACTTACGCCTAGCCATCTCGCTCCTTTGTTGGCAGCCTGTTGAATCTGTACTCTTTTCAGAGTGACATGGTAAACAGCTCCCTCTTCTACCTCTTCACCTCCGTCCTGAATTGTGCTCTGCCAGGAAAAGGGGAAAGGAAAAAAAAAAAAAAAAGAGAGAGAGAAAAGAACATTTTCACTCCTCTGCTAACCACAATTTATACCAGGTGCTGTGCTGCTTCACACAGAGCTGAGGGCAGAAGATGGGCTGCACAAAGTAAATACAACAATCCAAGCGATACGGGACACTTTTAGATTGAGGGAACACTGGAGATATTCTTGGCAAACTGTCCTTTCCTGTGGTATCAAGATACCCTGACTTTCCATTTAACTATTTTTCCTAGACTAGCACATATTTTAAATAGTTGTATAAAGTCTTTTCTAAGGAAATAGTTTGGTTTTGATTAGCAGTCTTCTCTTCCCTCTCCCTCCCCCCTTCTCTAAAGCAATTAATCTCTTTGGCCTTTCATTTATGGAAGGAATTGCACTTTTTAAAACTGTAGAATTACTTAGGCAGGCAGCTTTTAAATGCCTGTTAGCTTCAAAGTTTAAAATACAGCAACCTTTTATTTCTTTTGACAGGAGGGATCCAAAGCGCGTGTGGTTTGCTTTTCCAAAACCTATTATTTCAAGCTACAAAAAACTTTACGGAGCCGAGGCTTTAAAACTCACACATAATAGAAAGCAGATTAAAAAAAATAAAGAATAAAAAAAAAGAAGTAGCGCAAGTAACCCCTTCCAAACTTCCCGCGGACATGTGCTGCAGTGACTCCTCATTCCCCAGCCGATGGCCCGGACAAAAGCGCGCGACAGAACCCCCGCGCCCCAATTTCTGCCGGGGTGGGGGCCTCCCCCCCTCCGGAGCACCCTCCGGAGCACCCTCCGGGCCCTGCCGGGCTCAGGCACAGGCACACGGTTCCCGGGGAAGGCGAGCATCGCTCCGAGCGGGGACGAGCAGGGAGGCGGCAGCGCGCAGCGGCTCCGGCGAGGCTGCGGGGAGCGGCGGGCGGCGCGCCCGGGCCACCCCGCCGGCACCGGCACCGGCACCCCGCGGGCAGGGGAAGGGGGGGACGGGACGCCCGGTTACCATTTTCGCTTTCCACAGCAGTTTCATTCTCGATGCCTTCCCGGGCGCCTCGACGGGCCACGCCGCCGCTGCCCGCCGCCGCTCCGCCCTGTCAGCGGCCGCCGCCGCCGCGGGCCGGGCCGGGCCGAGCCGTGCGGCCCCTCGGCTCCGCGGCGCGGGAGGCGGGAGGGCGGGCGGCCGCGCCAGGCCCCGCCTCGGCCCGGGCCCGGCCCCGCCGAGGGGCTTCCTGTTTACCGCCGGTCGAGAAGGGACGGCGGGTTCAGCCGCCCCTGCCCGGTGCCGCGCCGGGACCGGCCGCGGGGCTGCCGCTGGCCGGGGCTCCGCCGCCCGGAGCGGGGCGTTCACCCGCCCCCAGCTCCCTGGAAGAGGGACCAGGTGCGGCGCGTCCCGCTCGGCTTCCAGCGGGGACGGGGCCGGCGGGCAGCGCCTCCTTCCCGCCGCCGCCCGGGTGCAGCCGCACCGGCAGCGCCCGGTGCCCGCGGGCGGCCGGGGCAGGTGCCCAGCGCGCAGGGCCGGGCCGGGCCGGGCCGCCTGGGGGGCTCCCTGCCCGCTCCTGGCGGGTTTTGAACTGTTCGAGCACTTGGAAAGGAAAACAGGCAGAAGGCGGGGATTTTAAGGCAAGCTTAGTTTAAAAAAGCTTACTTCCACGAGTTTGAAAGTAAGGAAGTTACACGTTGTGGGAAAGCCCAGCCCTGCTGCTGGCGGGGTTGTCGCGGTCCTGCTCTGCACTCGCCCACCGGGCAGTTCAGGGGGCTCAGACAGGAGCAGAGCAAGGGCCTTCCTCCTCCTCCTCCTCCTGCCCACCCCAGGCAGCAGGCAGCCCCCACCATGCTGGCTGGGGGGGCAGCCGCGGCCCCCAGCACCCCTGGGACCGTCGGCAGAAAAACCTCCTCCCCCTGCCAGGGAGAAGCGAGAGCGGGGACAGGGGATGTGCAGATGTGCGGCAGCAGATAAGAAACCCGAGAAAAACCAGGGGAGCCATGAGGAGCGGAGACGGGGGCTGTGCAGGTCGAGATGTGGAGGGGCACGGGGCGGAGCTCCTGCCCTGGGGAGATAAGGTTTAGGGTGATGGGAAACGGGAGGCATGGGGAAAGTATTCCTACCCGTGGGACCTGTACAGCTGGCACTGGGAAACAAACCTTGACTGTTCTCACCTGTCTCACCTCAAGAGAATGACTCTTCCTATTGAAGAAGAAAAGTTCCTCAGACTGATTCTGTAGCCCATAAATTATCACATTTCCCACCTACCTCTTTACATAGACTAAACCCACAATGTCCTTAATTTTCGTCTGTGGGAGCCCCTTGCTCACACACAAGCCTGTCTGAACCGTGACCATCCTCTTACACGAGCACCAGCTGCAGACATCAGCATGCTAACACGAGTATCTCAAACCACCTTAAAAACACTGACTTAAGTTGCCTGCTGAGCTGTTTCTAGTTACCTGTTTTTTTTTGGGCTTACAAAGGAAAGCAGAGAGGAGTTGAATGCACAAATTACTGTGCAAGTCAATGAAAGCAGTAAGACTTGAACCAGAAAGTTCAAACCTCCTGAACCTCAGCTCTAACAGCCAGTATATTAACGTATTTATACACAAGTGTTACTACCAATTATCTCAGGAGCAGTGCTGGTTCAGAGAGACCATTATCACTTGCAGCTGTTAACATGAGGAAGCATATGAAAGCAAGGAGCATTATTTTAAGCTCTGAAACCAAGATTGCATTGTGTTGTCACGGTTGAACTGATCTGATTATTTGCCAGGCTGTGCATTTACTTTATTTGTGTAACACTGAAGTGATCCAGAGTATGCTGAGGAAGATACAAACTTTAATAATCTGACCAAAACGTATTGTAGAATACAAATCAAAGTCTAGATTTTCCAAAGTCCCTTGGCTTCTCTCATAAACCCCCACAGAGCATTTTGAATGCTTTAGATTTTGCAAACCAGTTTTCCACATCATAATTTTTAGGTGCAAAAAATGGAATCTGCATTGAATCCATGTAGCTGGCCCAGCAGGTGTGCAAGCAGTTTCAGAACAAATTGCTATTGAACAGGACAAACATACGAAAGTGGATATCCAGCTACAAGGAATGTAACACCAAAGCCAAATAATTCTTTTGTACTGAAATAAAAGCTTTATCGTGGTATGACGTTCTGCTGCCGCAGTAAGTGCGCTTGTGCCGCTACCATTACTTTGGATGGCAGTCACCAAAAAAATGACAATTATTTCTAACTATTTCTTCAAAAAGAAGAAAATGGCAGTGAATTAGTACAGTGGGAAGGAGCACATTTAGCTTCTGCTGAATCACACATTTCAGACGGGATCCTTAGGGAACGCCTTATGGAGAGACAGGCTCAGGACTTTTCATTCCAGGCAGGGCACAAGCCCTCTCGTGGATGGTGTTTCTGAAGCCTCTTGGTCACTGACAAGTGACAGAGAGAAGCTCCGTCAGGAAGGAGTGCCAGATGAACTCATCCAGTTTAGCAAGCAGCGAAAAGCTACCCTTTTTATTAATTACATTTGCCATTAGTCCTGCTGAGTGTTAGGCTATTTTCCAGATAATTTTTAGTGAGATGTGGTGCCTAGACTTTGTAACATTACACACAGACACACCTTTCTAAAAGAAAAAAAATCAAAATCACAGTGAAAGGTTACAGGAGGGACAGTAATCGGGCGTACGATTCTGTAGTATATCAAACTGCATCGTACTTCTGTAACAGTATTTTGAATTTACATGTTGTCTTTCACCCTAACAGACTGCAAGGACTGCACAAACAAGATACTGTATAAACTGCATGTGGTCACACCTGGGCTGCTGAACAAGAACCTGCAACACGCACAGTGGCACGCAGGGCGGTAAGGGGAGGCAGAAACTTTGGCCAAGGGGATGAGGTCTATATGGCAGCAGATACACGTATTTTACAAGAACAAAGAGCTACCTACGCTCTTCCAGATGTGAAGTTGAACTTTCAACAGTCTAAATCACACACATGCTAATCTTTACCCCTAGATCTCAGCTCTGCCAACATGCACCTGAGATGGCAAATTGTTGTTATCTGGGTTTTGCCAGCATCATCCCCCCTCTGCTGTCATGGGTGCTAAATGCACTTGTGAAGGCAGATTTACTTAAGAGGCAGCTATTTCCCAGGGATTTCTGAGGAAGCCTTGAAGAGGATACATTTACAATGGGATATGTGGGTCTGTACTGTCCTCAGTCAGCTGGTCCGGGAGGGAAGTATCAGGATTAGCCTGGAGGAAAAAACTCATTGTCTGTGCTGAGAGTTATTGCTCTTTAAGGATGAGGCAAAAAAACCCCAACCCAATATTAAATAGTCTGTGTTTTGTAGAAACCTTCAGTATTTACTTGATTGAAATCTTAATCTAGTTATTTTGTTTACTTATCCCTTAAATTAGTTTACATGATTAAGCTTCTAGAAACTGTTTCCATTAACTAGTTTAGCTGCAAGAGGAAAACTGCAAGATGGCCAGGACAATACACAGGGCAACTTAGTCTGACAAATTAATTTCGTCTTTCTTTAGCCCCTACCCAGTATGCTAGTTCAGAAAAGCACGTAAGCAGTAGCTTTACTTTAGCATGAGCTTAAAACATTCACATCAAAGAAACTAAATTCTTAAGATTCTTTGATGAACTGGAGCCTAGACCCTGAAATCAAACTGAGTGGCAGGTTCAAACCTCCATGGGACTGAGTCTTCTCCCCACAAGAATTACATCAAACATTGCATTGCTAAGAGCCCAGCAATCATGTTTGCAACAGATTTTCAGTGAAAAACTGTTTATCCAAATCCTCTGCCAATTCTAATATTTGCAGTTTTCTAGTTCCTTGGAAGTCTGGATTCTATTGATAACTGTCTCACTTGGGAAAGGGAGAGTTGTAGGTTGGGGTGGTTTGTTCATTAAAGCAGCTGACAGGGGATGGGATAGTGTTTTCCAACATAGTGTGCCTTTCTTATGCCACAGTATTTGCTTGCTTTCCAGCTAAACAAAGAGGTCAATTTAAATATACTACCTCTTTCAACAGACCTTGTCCATATTGATATCATCAGATCTCATAGCTACAACAATGTTGTTACATGGAATACAAGACATTTCTCTCAGACTGGTAGAATCTTTCAAAGTGAATGAAACATACTGTCCTGACTCCAAATTTAACAGAAGGACCCATTTTGACTCCAACTCCTGTCATTAACTTTTACCAAAACGTGCATGTCTGTGTATGTATACATCACATGTATGTGTTTATTTGATCTTTTAGAGAGAAAGGATTATGCTCAGTCCAGACTCCTAAAAATCTGACTTATAGCCAAATACTGATTATTTAATACTGAAAAGGAGGAAAAGCATATGTAACATTTAACTTCCATTTAGTTGCGTTCTAAGACCATTATGTAGTGTTCAACCCCTTATTTGAGACCAAGAGACAGGATCAGAATGCACAGGAAAACATGAAGACAAAGCAGGCTCTGATTAATCTAAAAGATGTTCTGTAAAGATTTCAAGGACCCAAAACAGCATGAAAAAGAATTAGAACAGTCTGCAACTCGGTTTAGTAGAACTGCTGCTTTGCTCTTTTAACAGACTTTAATCACGACATCGATCTACACCAATGAACCACACTCCTGGTTAATGTTGTGTTAAATATTTGGTTCTTTCCAAATCATGTTCACATGCAATAGCTACATTCCTGCCATAGTCAAGCTCTGTGCCTGCCCTTTCTACTGAATCAGAATTGTTCCTCTAATACATCTGAGCATGTATTCCCTCCCCCTTGCAACAAGAAAGAAATACAAATCCACTTGTGAATGCAACCGTACACTTCTCACAGTGAAATGTTATCTAAGAAAACACTTTGAGGTCTGGAAAGTTCTCAAACTGCAGATCACTGACCACTTAAGCCCAACGAGAACTTGCCGACTGTCCACAGAGAAATAAGTTAGTCACAGAGTGATGATTTTTCCTTGTTTTCAGCTGTTGCTACAGCTGGCATGCAGACACTTTCATGAGAAGACAAAGCAAAAGACCTATAAACCAGCTGGAAATGAAGAACAGCTAGTCTTACTGCCTCTGCTAGGGGCCTAGCAGAAGGAGAAGAGGAAACAGAAGCCAGAGATACCCAAATAAGGCAAATATTTGGGACAGCAAAGGAAAAGGACAAAGTAACCAGGTGATGTACGAATCGTCCCAGACAGCTTCGCTACCAGAGAAAGGCATCGAGCAGCCTAAAAGGAAAGAAGCCAGGTACCAGAGAGCTGCATGCAAATGAGCCTTACTGGGAAAGGATGCTCAGTGGGAGATAGGAAAGAAAAACACACAACTGCCTCATTTTTTTTCCAAAAAAGGGAGAACACTCCTTGCATTACCAAAACCATAAGTTAGGCCACGGTTTCAGGATGTTCCTTTCAGTGGCAGTGCCAGCTCAAGCGGTTTCCACTGTCTGGTGCTTGATTGTGCCAGGGGCTAGAACGGTTTGCATGTTGGAAATGCCAGACATTTCCTAGTAACCCTGCCTTTGCATTAAATGGTTTTACAATATTACATATTTTTCTTTTTTTCTGTTTTGGGGTTTTTGTTTAAGAAGCAGTGGCTACCACCTCAAGGGCACTACCTAGACATGTGCAAGTGTTAACTGGAAGAGAGGATTCCACGAGACAGTCTGTCTGTTCATCCTGTAGAAAATACGAGAATCTATCATATAGAATAAAGCCTGTCCAAAGAGACACCCCTGCAATGGATGAGGCATTAGAAGTGCATGCTTACAAAAGGAAATAAATGCTGCTTCTATTAAGACTATCTCATTAATTATTATTTGTCTGGTTTCTTTATAACCACATTTAGTTCTTGCTTTCTGTTTATGGCATATGCCCTCAATTTGATAACTAACAGGTGCTGCAGACTACAGTTCTTGAGATTGAAACTATTAAAAAAAAAAAAAATCACACACAGATGAGCCACAAAAGCTACAGAATGTGGACTATAGAAATGCAAACACGTATCAGTTTTATATTGTGTTTTACTGACTGTGGACTCTGGCCTGTAGCTTGGCTGCAGAGAGCTCTTTGCCACAGTTACCGTATGAAAATCACCTGGTAGTACTACTCCTTTACATTGTGCACACCTGAGTTCCTGCTTTCCACTCAGTTAGTTTGTCAGAGAGTGCTTTAGACCTGCTTGACATTCAGCGTGCTGCAATCTCACCTACACTGAAGGTCCTTTACAGCACAAAGCGCCTCACAGGCACATACCTCATGCAGTCATTTCCATCAGCACAGGGGCAATACTTTTACATGCTGCGTGCTGATGTAGAGGGTAACAGAGGGGAGCCAGGTCCTCCGTGTTCCTCATTTGGAAATAAATTAACTTGGATATTTATATTCTTTAAATGAATGAGTGCCCTGTCACTACATGTCAGCCAGTAAGAAAAATTGTTGGGATCAAAAATTAAATTTGAATTTCAAACCACTAACTAATCAAAGCACAAGAAATGTTACATTACACACTGCATGTCTGATCTTCCACTGTCTGCAACCTTTGCAATCCTTACTCCTGTGCAAAAAGGGAAAAGCCATGTTCCCCGCTCACTCTGAACAGCGTTGAAAGATGTGACAATGCCGTAGCAGCTCAGTAAAGAACCAGATACACAAGTTCATCATAATCCATCTTTGCTGACACTAGAACTAAATAGATGCCTTCAAGTAATTGGAAGCATTAACCAGCTTCACTGTAAAATGCCAGAGGAAATGCAACAGAGCTCCCATATATAAAACTAAATTAATGATTCATAAGGCTGCATAATTAACAATGCTAATTCAAAAAATTATGTAGTTAAGGAAGCACATCCAGCCTTCCCTTGCCCTCTCATTTCACATGTGATTGCAATTAGATAGGCATGCACTGTTTCCCAAACTGTGCAGTCCAAGAGGATATGGCATGCTTTTGTATAATCTCAGATCTAGGTGGCATATCTCCTTCAGGAACAGCAAGTCCTTAGCCTTCCATTTGTTCAGACTCCAAAGCAATGCTGCTTGCAAAACCACGGTCACATCCCTGGTAAACTGCACCAGCTGCAACATCCTATGGAGAAACAACAGCGTGTTTTACTCCCTGTCCCCTGAGCCTTTTCACTCAAGAGGAGTGTAAGTAGTGCCAGCGTACCTCAGAGTCTGGTCTTATACCTGCCCCCTGCTCAGCCTGCAGAAACCTCTCTTGGTTCTTTGGAAACGACCTGGAGGAGCAGAGACAGCAGGTCCTAGGAACTGGAGTCTCAGTCGCACATATCGCAAAACACCCAGAAACTTTTCTTAGGCCGTAAGCGCTTTACCAGGTCTTCTGTTCTTCTTCCAGCCACATGTGTCCCTGCTGCTTCAAAGCAGTATCTTTCTCTAGTTTCGTGCTCTATAGCTACTCAGGTGTTCGCAGCAAATCCTCTTGACTGCCCCCTTCACAAGCATTGAGGGAAGAAACAAAACCCTGAAGTGCATGCTGAGTACATGGTTTTCTAAGGCTTGTAACTCAGTCAAATCAAAGCCAAAACTAAGACACTTCATAGTTATGGCTATTTCAATGCCAAATTTTAGCACACAGAGCTCAGCCAGTCATGCTGCAGAGCTGTTCAAAAGAAGGCAGCAAAAAGTCTTTATGGAGGGAAAAATAGTTTTCCACTCTCCTCATACTCACACATGGATGAAATGTTTTCACTCAAACTTTCCAAAAAATTCACCTTTGAGCAGAGTCCAAGGGCCTCATTTGAACAATTTTAAAACTTTCTGCAAAGAATAAATACTTTAATCGTATAAAAAAGCATTGCTCAATTACAAATTTGACTGTGGGTAATTCTCCTGACGTCAATTCCATTTCTCCCATTTCACATTGTCATGAGACCAGAATCAACCCCAGTGCCTACGCAGAACTATTAAAAGTTATTACTCCCTTCTCCAACAAAAAGTTATGGAAGACTGAAAAGCGAAGGCTAACATACCCAGCAAGTGTTATATACCTGTAAGAACAGCACCATAAAAGAGCAGACCAAAATGCCTAAACCTCTAAGCTTCATACCAAAATCTTCATGTCACAAGATACATGAAAAGCAGTGGAGAGGGAGAGCTCCGGAAGCATTTAAGGTTGAAGCGGACGGTGGCTCCTCATCAGTCCTCCCCGGCCAAGGTTTAACAGAGCTGGTCTTTGGCACACAGCAGAGTTCCAGGACAACCTGGTGACTTCAGCCAGATAGAGATTTAGATTCTGCGACAGACTCTGCACCAGCACAGCCCACATCTTGCTCAGCTGATAGTTTAGGCATGGAGTTATACCTGAACTGCCTATGGGTTGCATGAGTTTACCACCCTTTCATGATAATTCAATAATATCTCAAAAAAACCCCACAAACAAAACCTAAATACAATGTCACATGGTAATGTCTCTCGATAAGCTCTTTGTAAATAAGATGGTACAAACTAGCTATAACAGCTCAAGGGTTCAGGCCCGAAGAGGCAGTGACTGAAGCGTTCGGATACTGCACAGTGCTTGCAACAAGGCTATCCTGGGGGATAGCAGGGTCTTAACAAAGTGAAAGTTGCCTGTGCTGTTGAGATCGTTCTGTTTGTAAACAATGGGACCATGCTTCTTTATCTTATTACTGCTTCACAGAGGAATAAGCAAGTGTTGGTGTAAAGGAGAAGACAGGGAGATGGAGATCACCAATTTCTTCCTTTTTCAAGGAAAGGACTGATTTTCCCATCTTTTACACACACATACACACCCACTTCCATTTAGTATCATCACTGTTGTAACCACAGTTTTCTGCCACAGCTCCTAGACAGCATCATAAAATAAGTCCAACAAACACAAGAAAAAAAATTCCTATGGACACTGTGATATAAAGAGGTCATTTTGTTTGCATCAGCTGAATTAAGGAAAAGAAAACCCCTTTCCTGATTTGTGAATCAAATGGCTCTCATATACAAGTGTCACTCAAAAGATTGCCTTCTCTGTATTTCAGATCTTCTTTTTTGCACAAACAGATACTGGGTTGATTTAGCAAAATTCTCATTTTCCCTAATTGCTCTCTCATCTCCATGAACAGGCTGATTGTCTGTAAGAAGCTTCTTACTTTCAATACATTTACAAATTTGTTATTTATATTATTGGCTAGTTGGTACTTAATCCTCCCCCTCATTCCCAAATCACTTGCCATAGGTCATGTTCTTTTCTAGCAAGCTTCAGTCTCCAGAACAAGAAATGTAACTATTTGATTAAATGAGCTCTCAGAACTTCCCATTTACAAACATAACTTTCTTTTTCCCTTCTGCTCTGTTTCAGTTTGCTTTGGTTACAGATATACCGCACATATGTCTTTTATGGCCCTGTTGCTGTGTGCTTAAACAGTATAAATCTCTGTTGACTATGAGGATTTTCATCTCCTTAATTTTCACTTCAGAGTCTTTTTAATTTTTCCTCTTAAAAAAGAAATATTTCCTTCCCTAGAAGACTGTATCACTCTGGTATCCTTTAATCCAAGCACTCCCCAGAGGACTCTGGGTTTAATAATTATATTGGAGTGCCTATTATTTAAGATACTGGGAGTACTTCCCACTCTATCCAGGGCCTTCCCTTCCTCTGAACAGACTTTTGCCAGCCAGCTCTGTATTTATATCTAACTAGTTCAAAGCCCAAGGACTTTGTCCCTCCCACCCACTGAGTTATAATCAGATGGCATGTCTTATGTTTGACTCATGTCATGCATACATAGTTTCCAGAAAGAGTAAATGTAGAGTTTCAGTTTAAATGCTGTTCCTACAACAAATCCTAGTAATCATATGTTTTCAGTGGCATTATGTATGTTAGAGGTCACAATTAAAATGTCCAAAAGTAACTCCATGGCTTAGACTTAAAACATGAGGAAAATCTACACAAAGCAATCTTGGGAACTGTGAACCCCAAAACAGAGTTTGGCATTTCTGAACGTTGTGCACAAACTCAACACTCTTAACCTCTAAGAGATGATTAAAATAACAGGGATAAATTAATCATAAATCCTTGTATTACTATCATAGTTGATCCTATTCGATTTTTTATTCTAAATGACCCACATTAAACTTGAAAACTGTGTCCCCCTTTATTGCAGGACACATTTCAAAATACTCAGAAATTCCTAGACCCCATTTTAAGAAGCCAGTCATATAAGAGAGGTCTTTTGGATGCTGAAGACTGTTGAACACCATGGACAGATTTCTCAATCAGATCTAAGACAAATTCTTTCAAGCGCTCATGGAAGATGGGCACTCTCTGCAATTCTCTGGTCTCAGATCGCAATGCTGTTAGTCTAAGCCAACAAAGGATTCCCACTAGTGTAACAGAAAACAGAACATAGGCTTCAATTCAGCTGAGGGCGAAGACATGAGAAAGAATCTCATTTTCCAGTTGGCTTGGGACCCTAACTTTTCCCCAGTGCTCAAGTAACAGTAAGACATAGTTGTCATCTTTTTTCTTCTCTTCATTCAGTTAAAAGGCAAATACCTGAAGAGAAGCAAGAATTCGGCTTATCTGTGGGTTACTTGTTTTGTTTAATGCTCCATTCATTCCATCTGATTTCACCAAATCCTACAAGGATTTTATTACCCTCTTATAGCCCTGCTACAGAGCCAAGTAGGCACCATTAAATCAGACTCCTACTCCAGAGCTTGCTTTTGAGCTCTGTTTAGATTTGCAGGGAGGAGCAAAGAACAAGAGAATTGCAAACAAATATGTAACAATTAACTTGAGAAATATCTATACACTAGTCCCTCTGTAACCATGTGATGTTTTTTCATTATACACACCACTTGAACAATTACAATTTCGGGGCTTTACTAACTACCACAGCCTTGAACACAGAAATCCCTAAATTAGAAAGGGTATCTTTCAAGTGCAGTGCAATAAAACCCAGGTTTGGGGAGGCCCGGGTTTGGTTTTTTTGAGTTGTTTTTCTGTTTGTTTGTTTTTACATCATCTCTAAAATATCCCATAGTCAGATATAACAGTCTGTACACCAGTGACTTGCCTCCTGGCCGCTCTCTGCACTTTCTGCAGGCTCCACCTGTGTCTTGGTTTCCGGAATTTGTGGCTCAGGTGCAACTCTATTGTGTCTTCTCCAAAATCTCCGGAACAGATTCCTGAAGAACAAATTTCATACTTGTTTGAAAACAACAGAAAGGCAGTTCTGAAATGCAGATAACAATACATTTACTATTAATGTCCATTATGTTTCTCTCTTTCTTGTGAATCACAACAATTGACTAAAATCATTACACAGGTGAGGAAGATGCTCAGTCATGTTGATTAGGTGCGGTGCATCTAACCAATGGCATGGTTACATACACCCAAGCCCCCCTCCTAGCTCGCTTAAATTTCTGCTTTCTCTGACACTAGAGTAAGTACCCCTATTGCAGTGGCCTAAACCAGTAACCTAGACAGCACATCTACTTCTCCCTCTTTACACTGCATATGTAAGCGCAGTGATAAGACTTCCTCGACCAGGACACCTCTAGATTAAGAAAATGGGTACTACTAAACATGTTTCTGGAAGCGACCTATTTTTCTAGGGAAGGCAAAAATGCTTTTACCAGCATAAGTCGGCTCCAACCTTTTTCCCTTTATGCTGTTAAGACTCTTGTCTTCCACCTATTGCGACTCTGAGCTTTCCAAAGCCCATATTCCTACCCTCCAAATTAGTCAAAATGCAACGTTAAGACTTTCTTTCTCATTAGTTATTTAATATTCGCTTTTAAGCTCCCTCAGAACTTGATCTCTCTTCTGACTCTCCTTATTTTCATCTCTTAGAAGCTTCTCACCTCTGTTGATGCTGCTTCTCACAGATCAATGCCTGCCAGAAGCTCCCAGTGGTAAAGTTCACTGCTATACTTTTTTTTTTATGCTACCAATACACACTTGGTAACCATTTCAAACTGAGAAACCCAGCTTTGAGCTGCACCTTTATTCTGATGCCAAAAATGCATCTGCAGTTCACAACAATGACATAAAGATCCTGTGGGACACAAGGAATATTTCCTTTACTAACTAAAGTTTAAACGATTTACAGCCTGCAACTGGTGCGTAACACTAGTGATCTATAAATATTTGCTCTCACCAGTATTTACCTTCATACTTTGCCCTACATCATTCCCATTGTTCGCTCTACCCATGCACTGCTTTTTCATTTTCATTACATTCTTTGAGGCAGACTTCTACCCACTTGCAGATGTTCCAAGATGGGATGATGTAAACCCTAGCTGTGACCTTTAGGCATTATTACAACGCAAAAATAGATTATATGATGAATCCATAGAATCCAATATCCAACAGTCGTGGTGACTGAGGCCACTCTGATGTAGATTAATAGAGGACAACCCCCTTGAACAAATTTAGATCAATACCTATTAGAAATTCTGTGAACTTTTGGGAGCAATATGCCCCAGCATCCTCAGCTAAAGAGAAATCCCTCTTACTAATTATGCTTTTGCTACTTGGCTGCTGCTGTAGTCCCTATAGCACTTCCTTGAAGAAGTGCTGCTAGTGACTTCACTGGCAAGAGAAAGGTGACAGGATTAGAGCCACAGGCTGTAAACACTTCAGTACCCTCTGGGGTTACGTTGTTTTATTATTATTATTGGCACATTGTGCTCAGACAGAAAAGACATTCATTTAAGGATATTAGTTTCTATTTCCAGCTCTATTACATCTATTTTTATTTGAACTTATTTAAAGACAACATTACCAACCCAGAAACAAAAGACAGGAAGGAGATGGAAGTCCACAATGCTTGAGACTCTAGACAATGACAGGAAATGGCCCGTGTTTTGACAGTTCCCCCAATTCTCTTCCAGATGATCTTGACTTAAGAATTTGACAAAGTCCAAAAAGCAAAATAAAAACATAAACAAAACTCTGTGAAGGGGAAATCCTCCTGTATTCAGATACCATCAGAGTGGAAAATTTTAGAGAGAATCCAGGTCTAGAAAATTATGTTAGAAAAAATTTGTCTATATAAAAGCAGGAATGGAACAGCAACATGACAGTAACAAGATCTAACAAGAAGAAGTGATTCCGTGTTCCACTTGGAGAAATCCCATTGTCTGCCTCAAGCAAAATTGCAAACAAACCAACCAACCAACCAATCATTTAGCGTGTTTTGTGATGGGTATATCAACAAGATATTTGGCTTAGGCATTTTCAAAGTACCAACCACAGTGATGGTTGAACACAGTACGTGGATGTTTTAGGTATAAGAAGCTTCACATCCAATCCACCTCTGAGATCTCCACAAGCTCAGACAAGAATTGTCCTTTAGCTTATATATGCCTTCTTAATAATTAACACATGAACATAAAATCCCAGCTGTATTAGAGAAAAGTTAAGAAAACCTACCGATGAGCAAGCCAGCCTGTAGATCAGTTTTCTGCTATTCTGAACATGCATGTTACTAGCAATGGAGCACTACTTAGCAAACGCAGATCCTATCCATTGTATCGGGACGACATTACTAAAGATGTATTTTGAAGTGTTTACATAGACAAAGATCTAGCTGAAGTCAAATACACTTTCTCCTCAGGACAAACCAAGTAAGAACTTCAAAACCGGCCAAGGTTGAACATTGTAACACAAAAGTTTGAGTGGAAGCCAACTGTTTTGTTCTCCAGAGATCAGCTGGAAACACACCAATAAACAGGATGGAAGATACTCTTCTCAAGGGAGTATTATAAACAGCAAATTAATTGTGCAATATGTTACTGTGCTCAGGGAGATGAACTGGATTGGAAATCAAAACCTAGATCAGATAACTAATAATTATGCAGTTATATTAAAAAACACCAAAGGAATATTAAATTCTTTCACTCTAGGTTATAAGCTGAACACTGATAGGATCCATAGAGGAACTTTTCCTATAAGAAGTTACTCCATACTTGTCCACAACTGAACTGTCAGGAGCACTACACAGGCAATTTGTCAATCTTGATAGAGTCACAGCTGCCTTCCACATTACAGGGATTTTGCAGCATCCCCAAAGAATGAGCTAAAACATACAGTCTTCCATCCACAAATATTTTCTTGCCTGAAACTGCCTTGCTAGACAGGACTATTCAAACTTGCAAGGCAATCCTTTAGTAATACTGCCAGTAGGAATACCAGAAAGTGTCAAATACAATAAGGGAGTTTATAAAGTGGTCACCAGTGCACTGAGGACTGGGATAAACCACCCAATGCATTTCCCACCCAGCACCAGACAGCATCAGGTGGCAGTATGTTTCAGTCATTACAGATTTATCCTGGATTAAACCCACAAGCAAGAGGTGAAATGACTCCGTATCTTCCTCTTCCCCCAAATATGTGTCAGTTATTCTTTATGGCTTGTTTTCTTAACCTTTCTTTAGCAAAGCAAAAAGAAAGCAAAGAAGTCATAGGCTTATTATCTTTCTTTTTTAAAAAAGGAAAAAAAATAGAGAATTTAAGCTTACTGCAAACCACGACCAGACGTGCATTTATCACCATAACGTGGCGTGATGTGTCAGTTGATAATTTGGCGCCCACTTAAGAGAAAGAATTCTGCTTATTTTTTGTTCCACTAGCTAGTCCAAAACCAAGTGCAAAGTTGCACAATCCCTCCAACTTTGTTGGAGAAGCAATAGTCAGAACCAAGATTCACAGAAGAGGGAAGGAAAAAAAAAAGTCCCAGTCCTCTTTTCTGGATAAGTGGTTATATGTTAAAAAAGCAAGAGTTCGGCAGAGAAAAACACTGCTCTTTTGCATTCCCAGGCAGGTTTCTTGCTCTTCCAAGCAGACTCCAGACTTCATGAGTTTCTCTCCCTCCATCCCTCCCTCCTTCCCCCAACCCTTGATGATAGTATTTGGCAGGAACTTTTAATTAAAAAAAAAATCCAGACTGCCTTTGTGCTACCCCAGTAAACCTCTCTAGGGAAATGATGTTCTTTGCTCAGCAATTCCTGTTCAGCAGAGAGTGCCAACACGAGGAAAACAGCTGGAGTGACTTCCTATTCTCCATTCAGGCCTGGCGGCCTAGGAACAAATCCTTACAAAAAGAAACAGAGGCGGAAACCAACAAAGGATCATTGACAAAGAAATGCACGATGACTTTTGTAAGATGTTATTTTCAGCTCATTTTTTTAAACGAATACATTCAGTCTTTCACAATAACACTGAGCTCATGAACAACCTGATCCAACCACCACCAAAGCTGTGGAAAAGCTTCATATCAAGTGGCAAGCAGAACAACAACTTTAATGAAGAAAGCGGATCTGTTGTGAAGACTATGGAGGAACGACCTGGGCAATGGGCTTGAGCATCCCTTGCTACAACAGGCTGAACCTGGACACAGCCTCCAGCAGTAAGAGCGAGCAACAACGATGCAAAGCAGCAGGTACACGCTCTATATCATCACCCGATGAATGCGCTGAGGCTCAAGTATACATTTTCTAGGCCAGGCATGTGTCCTAATACAAGTGATCTAGGCAGCAATCTTGCCATACATCATGATTTTATCTGATTTTGCATTTTCCTTGAAGAACCTTCTGTTTACTCCCTGAAAAGACTTGCCTTTCATTTACATACAAATAATTTTGTATATTCCAACACCTCAATATAGTTCCCCCAATAGCTTTTTTAACACCTAAAAAATGAAGGTAATGCAAACATTATTACTTTTTAAGTCTTGTAGTTATGTCATCCTCATACTGGGAAGGGAGGAGCTTGCCAGATGGGACTGATAATTATGTGGCTGTAATCCCAACAGCTGTCATTCAGACACATAAGGATATCGTCCAGTTTAATCTGAACACCAAGAGATTTACTTTAAAACCCTTTCCAGATAACTATGCAGCTATCATCACATCTCCCCAGGCTTCAAGATTATTTTGATGGACATTATTTTTTCCCTGAGAAACACAATGTCTAGTTACATGTCTAGAGAAAACCAACATTTAATCCAAGGATTACAGCCATGAAGTCCTGCTATTCTAAATCAGACTGCTCCTTGGGCTTTAATTTGAAAATCCATATATTACTTGCTAACTTCCTTACATTTAAATCTCAAAATGCAAAGCATCTGAGATCATAGCTGAGTTCTGGAAGAGACCCAACAGTTAAATCTCCAGGGAAGTCAGGCAAGGCTGATAATTGGGTTCAGACAAGGATATATGTTTGTTTTTTACTACACTAATACTGGATAACACTCCCGCCTTTCATTTTTCCCATTCTTTTCAGCTTTGCTCCTTTCTTCCTTTTAAGGAAAGGTGACTTTTTTATTGCCTCTCATCACTAATTACATCTAGATAATACTAACTAACCAACTCTTTACTGACTGCCAATGCTTTAGTGAGGGGGGAAGGAAGAGAGGAGAGAGCAGTGTTGCACCTCTAAGGCTTTACAATTTGAAGGTCTGTCCTTTTCCGGAGGTTGTGTCATCACAACACTCACACCACTTGCATCTGAATGACAGGATGGGTCCCCTTCCTTCTCTTCCCACCTCCTTTTCGTAAATTCCCATGGATTTCTTTCACTGTAACCTTGTTGCCAGCACTCAGCCTACTCAGTGGACAAATGACAAATTCCTCTGGTTCAGTCTGCACTTGAGGGTTGAGGAAAGCAGTTCCTCTGACAGTATTTAGAAGAGGAGAATGGAAACAAATATTCCAAAGTAATATTCAACTGATTCTACAGATGTTGATTAACATAAAACTACGTTAAAACAAATTGCCCTGCATGTAACATACAGGGCATATAACTTGCCTGTTCCTACATGTTTAATCAAAAGACTTAAGAAAAAAAGTCACAGCGTGTATCACATTCAAGTTCTTACTAGTTTCAGGATCAGAATACAGTGCTAGCCATCTCCTGTAACAGTCATATGGCAACAAATCTTTTACCTGTGCTAACCTGTCCTCCATAATGTTTGTCAGTCTCCTATGCTTACACAAGAACAGAGTACAACACCCAGATCAAATGCAGATATTAAACAGGTATGCTAAAAAAGAGAATCCACCCCAAAACTTAATTAGTCTCCATGGGAGACAGATACCAGGGAGACTATGGAGTCCCTCTTCAGGACTTTATCATGCTTATTGTGCTTGTTTCTTACCGAGGTCACTGTTTTACCTTGTCCTGCTCAATTATTTGAGGAATCGTTTTACAGCCTCCTTTGATCTAGGTATTCAGGCCAGCAACAATACAGTGCAGAGTGGGGTAAATGGTCTCTTAAACAACATTTAGCCAAGACCATAGAGGAATTTTTCCAGTTTACCATGTTTCCACTGCAAAGAAATGTGCCGTTAAAACCAAGAGAGCTTCTAGACAACAGTAGCTGAAGAAGGCTCCCAAGATAAGCAACTACTGACCTGTTCGGGCCTTCCCTGAGGTGCAGCAATCAGTGTGTTTGCCGCATATAGTCTACCCAAATACCTGAAATTTATTGAACAAGGAATTGAGAGGATGTGACAACTGCAAAACGATTCTTCATTAGACCTGACGCTAGAAAGGCATTGTGTATTTGTTGAAGAAACTCCTCTAAGTCCAGAGGTTTATAAGGTAGTAGCAAGTCATAAAACTCCTAACCACAGCAGTCAGAACCTGATGAGATGTTGGGGAGGATCAGCCTTACACTGAGGGCTCAGCTGGCTAACTCTTTAAAACAACACTGAAGGAATTAGATCAGTATACTCTTTCATTTTTAGCTTGATTTCCCAGGCAATCACATTGCCTGCCACCCTCTCTCTTAAACCAGTGGATTCAAGCCAGGTTGAACAGAAATTAAACTGCGGTACAGTTGATGGAAATCTACAGCTGGAAAGAAGGAAAAGCCCTTCTAGCATCTCCTTGATAAAAACTGACCCAGTCTCGGGAAATACTTCATTCTGAGCATACATCTTTTTAGAATCCAGAATCAATCACAAAACACAAACTAGAGGAAAACCAGACTTCATTAATTCTGGCCTCCATGGTTGAGAGTGTCTGAAAACACATTGTAGGGCATATTTGACAGAGCTCAGAAAACCTTGTGTGTGGAGATTTGGAACAGATACAGAGAAACTCAGAGACTTGGATTATCTTGAAACCCCATAATGCGGACCTGAAACAAATCAGTTTTGTGAGCAAAAGAATGAATGAAGCCTAGCTTCCAACTGATCTGTGACTTAAGTCCTTTTATCCCTTCCTCCACATAACCCAACCCCCTTACAAACACCCTAATCCTACCCTCATTCCCGCATAGCCCAGGCAAAAAGCAACTTATGTGGTAGCTGGTCCCCACCGCCACCGACTGCCCAACCAGCGTGTCCATGCCAACTGGCCCAATAGAGAAAAGCGGAGGAGAAAACTTTTGGAGCACCAGTTGGAAGTCTTTCTCACAGTGGGCTCGTGAAAGAAGTTCCCTTCTCTATCCAAGTGCTGATTTTTATGACACTTGCACTACTACCTGGTAAACCTCTACTGCTTTGCTAAGTCAAGTTGATATGCACAAAGCGATCCAAGATTCAGTTGAAATACAGGCTAAAAGAAGGCGTACTCACTTAAACCTCACTTGCTTAGGCCAATGAATAAAATTGTTGTGAGACTAGAGAGAATCCTGCAAAATGAGACAAAGCTTTGGAGCAAAGCAAAATTAGCAAACCTTTAAGAGATGGTTTGATTCTACAATCATAACCAAAACAACAACAAAAAAAGAGCATCTTAGGCATGACAAGGACTTCATACAATATCAACTAAAACAGATGAAGACAATATAAGATACAGTCGATTCTGGAAACAACCAAAAGTCCAAATGAAGACCTTCACAAAGCTTTTACAGAACTGGAATTCAGGCTCCCCCAGGAGAAGAGAGATGCAGACGCTGAGACTGGACGACTCACAGCAGTTTACAGTCCCGTACAAACATACAGTCTATTGGTGATTTCCATTTACGCTCCTGTAGTGAACTATAACATTTCTGGTAACTCAGAAGTGGATACATATCCTGTTTGGTCATTTTTAGTTACAGGGGCAGTAGTTCCAACAGAAGAGCATGCAGAACAGCTAAGGACAGTAGCTGCATCTGGCTTCCCAGAATAATTTATTTGCCACCATAAATGGAAATTTTTACTTTTAACTTGATTTTTAGCACCACGTCAGAGCATTACATATTTCTTGATTGACTTATATGAAGAAAGAATACTCATAAGAAAGGTGGTGGCAGATGGATACCCTGTAAGCTGTGCAATGACAGAGAGGAGCATGGGAAAGGTGCTGCCTGAAAAGAAGTTGGAAACTGCAGAGAAAAACCTCCTGGCAGTTTGAATCCTCTTGTATACAGAACTGTTACTTTGAATACATTTTTTATAAACAAGTGAATTGAGTTTAAAAAAAAATATCTGGCTCTAATGATTTTTTCTTTCTAATGAGAAAAGTCTGTAAGAACCCAAAATACTGGCAAGCTGCTTGGGTCAAAAGGGGACCCGTGCAACAGGAAGGCAATACCATCGATTACCGAGGACTGGGCGTCAGGGCTTTGGCACTGCTTTGCATAATTTTCAGAAATTTGCATAATTTTAAGAAAGGTTTCCTCAGTTTACCTATGTTTAAGACATGGATAACACATAGAACTGCTCCAAAATTTGTCAGATGTTGTTTTTTTAATCAGAAAATGGGTCATCTATTGAGCCAGTGTGGCTTCTTAGAAATACCTTGGGTTTGAAACGTCTTTCCCCCCAGAATTATCCCTAAACTCCTACCATCTTTGTCCCCAGCCAGAAGCTCACTAGTGCTCATGATTCTGGAAACTAAATTCCTGAAATAAAAGTGTTAATGAAACATAAATGTGAATGGCATTTAAAAAAAAATGCTAAATTTTAAAAAAAGCCTGCGGGATCTAGGGGACTTCTCATTTATGTGAAACGTGAGAACTAGTTTGTTTGAACCAAAATCAAGCTTTGAAATAAAACTAAGACTTTCTGATATTTTAGACACCTCTTTCTTTCCTCACACAGCAGTATGGAACTTCAGTTACTTCACAGCAAGTTATGGTCCTTCCTCTTCCAAACCAGACAAAATAAGCATGTCATCCCTGAGATCCTTCTGCCTACAGGAAGACAACCATTCAGCTGTGGCCACGTTCCCCACAAAGGAAGAAATCTCCTCAAGGGTTTCCCATTCATGCTCACCAAGAAAATATACTTGCTTCTTACTCATATTATGATGGAATCCATACAGCAAAACCAAGATCTATTCCTGTGTCAGACACTTTAAAAATAAATACAACAGGATTCTTCCTGCCCCAAGGAGTTTAGCTCCACATCTGTAGAGCGCTTTGAAGCCATCAGACTGCAGGTACTACAGAGATAATAAATTATTTTAAAAATATTAAAAGCAACTAAACCAGCAGGTTTTCTTCCATGCAAAGGAACTACGCTTTGCTATCACAACACAAGCCATATGTTGAGCGGAAATCCAAGTTTTCCATGACTCAGTATGACACCTGGCCCAAAGCAGAAAACAGCTCCATTCTTCCTCTGCAGAGTTCTATTTATTTTCTGTTCATATTTTGAAAACAAGTTTTATCTTGTATTTTTAGATTACTTTCATTGTTTAACAAGATCATTTTAATTGTATTATTTCTTAGTGGCCAAAACATACAGATGTTTAGAGTGCCCCTTCTCCTGCTAAAATGAGAGGGAGAAGGGGATAAAAAATCCATCACCCTAGAAGAGTCGAATGGAGCAAAAAAATTATCACCTGTACAGAAGTGTTACAAATTGCATGGGTAGAGTAATGGCCTTCTGAAAAAACTTGGATTGGAGAATACAAGAGGGAAACACAACTTTTTTTTTAAATGCATCTAACCCGTATTCAGGGCGATAGTAGAAACTATGATTGTGGAAAGTGAAACAATGAGTTACAGTACTACAGAGCAAAAAACTCCCTGTGTCCTGTCCCTGGCAAAGGATACAACACACCGTGCAGGCTGACCAACTCAGAGGCAGCAAATTTTTTCATCTGTTGCATTCCAGATTGGTATCAAAATGGAGACATAGCATTTTGTAAATTTAGTTATCAAGCATAAAAGTACATAAAAGTACATCAAGTACATGAAAGAGAGAGATAGAAGAGGTCAATTAGGCAGCAGCCACAGCTGTCCAACTTTAACCCTTAACCCATACACACACACACACACACACACACACACACACACACACACACAGAAAAATATATAACAAAGCACCAAGCCCCTACAAACACACACAAGCTATTCTGCGTTGTGTATCTTTGCAAGTGCTATTAAGAATTATCCAAGGTATTCTTAAGATCTGATGAGAAATCCAGACACAGAACTGCTAAAGCATTTGAAAACCTAAAGAAAAAGAAAATTGCAGTTCTTTAAGCATTTCCTATATCACAGTAAGATTTTTCTCCCACTCTGGGATATAAAAGCCTGAGCTCTTTGTAAAAGGCATGGCTATACCAGATGTACATTTTTCTCAAATCTGTTTCAATTTCTCTTTTAGAAGGATATGGTTTTACACTACAACCTTCGTACTGGAGTGCATCAAAAGGTTGTACAGAACAATGAATTACCTTCGATTATGATCTGACTTTGCAGGCAAACCATATGAGCACAAATGACCCACTGTTAACTCCAGCACAGTTTGGGTCATTATGACTTGTTTTTTGTAACATTCAGGACTTTTGTTACATCCTTTATCAGGTCTCTTCACTCTTCACAGATTTTTACTGAATCGAACATCCCACAATTCTCTAAGAAGCAAGGGTGGAATGTTATGAGGATGAACATTACAGAGCAGGAACTGAACCACTGGCAGTTAAAATACTGGGAGGGACTGTCTCTGTGCAAGAGCCAGGAATAAATCCTAGAAATACTGACTTGTGGTTCTTTGCTCTAGCCAGTAGGTTCAGTCGGCTCTCCTCTCCCCATAAGACCTTCATAGCACTACCTGAACAGCAATCAGGAGCTAACAGTTGAAGGAATGTTGATTTTAAATTTTCTTTTTCAGGCTACCATGCCATGTACATTGTGCAGCGCAGTGTCAGAGGGAGGTCTAAGCCCAAATGACAAGTTGGGACCTGAATTCATGTCTGCTAAGGCCAGGGTCCTCCACCCTGCGAGTTTTTATCCACTTTGCTAACGTATCAGCCAGACACAGTGAGGTAGGCAGCAAAGATCAGAGCCTCCTCTTCTGCACAGCTTCTGCCAACCACGAACCTTGAAAGGATGAGTGGGGTATAACCAGGAGAGCACTTTGGTGCTACTTAGAAAGGAAAAAGCACACAGCTCCTCCCCTTGGCTAGTGTTTTAAGAAAATAATTGCACGTCCTTGAGGCACACTGCCAAAAAAACACGTCCTTTGAGACTGTGGTGACCAGACTAGGAAATCAGCAGCCCATCTCTCCCAGTTCACCCAACACTGCCATGAGATCCAGCCCTCCTGTTTGCCCTGTGAGAGGGGTAATGTGTTTACACCACGTTGACTGCCTTTTCACCACACACTCAGCAATCAGACACATACACAGCTGTTGTATAGGACAGGGGGATTCCTCTATATCATCTTGCAGGGCATTGTAAACATGCTGTCAGGAGTCAGCAGAGCAATATCTGGAAAGAATTAGCCTGTTATTTTGTACATAAGCAGCAACAGAAAATGAAAAACCCCAAACACCCAAATATAATAAACTGTGTAATGTAAAGAAATACGTTCATTAAAAGCAAACACATGGAAGTATATATATACAGGGAAAAAATCTATCTTGTTTTCACCTATAGAGTTTGACTCCATTCAAAGGCAAAGCTGCAAGAAGCAGGACCAGAAAGCTTCACACACCAATGCAACACTGATATGAATAAGAATCACATCTGCAGTACATTGGTTAGAACAACAACCAAATGGGCTGTCGGACCCTCAGCTGCTGGGCAGGACCTGCCCACTGATGGTGCTGTGTCATTCAGCGAGTTACAGGAGAGTCTGGAATTCTCCAAAGTGTCTGAAACTGGTCCTTTTTTTGCAGATGTGATGCTGACCTAGTCAGCGTTCTTTGATCTGTTTCTGTAAGGGCTAACTCTAGTGGATGTGAGAAGGCTACATCTGGCTCATGCTACAGCACATCTGGCTTGTAATGGGAACAGCTGGCACACGCAAACATTGGGGCACTGGGAGAAACTGCTGTTCTGAGGAAAGTTAGTCTTGCTGCTGACACAAAGCTGGAAAAATCTGGATTCTTTTCCTGGCTCAGTCAGTAACTCACCTGTACCTCAGTTTCTTGCTCTATACACTGAGCATAAGGGGTGCTGGTTCTCAGTTACAATAAATACTATTGGCACAGTGACTTCATAAACTTAGCTAGCTCAGAGAAATGCACAGTCTGTTTCACTGGTATTTATAAACATGTTTTAGAAATCCTGAAACAAGGGTCATATAGAGAACAGGGCGTCAGTACTTTGAAAAAATCTTTAGTCACATTCAGAATAAAGAAAAAATAACAAGACCTTGCCTGTAAGTTTATCCATCTAAAAGACCAGCAAGCATTAAACTCCCAGAGTGTCTGAAATTCTGGACACAAATATCAAAACAGGGGCTCTGAGGTATCTTCAACATAACCAGACGCAGGAAGGACCAGACTACAGACCCATGAGGTTTAATTTGAATAGATAACTTCATGGCTTATCTGATCCACATCTGCAATCTGAACCTTCTGAGGTTCCACCACCACAACTAAACATGACACCGAGCTGAGAACACAGGAAACCTCAACCGATTTAGTCAAGAAATCACGTAGGCAACAAAATGATGTCATGCAATTCTTGCAGTTTAACGCTGGCAAAGAGGAGAAGGGAGCAGAGAAGGAAAAGGGAGCAAGTCTGCTATCCCGTAAATGCAAGGTACTCCACAGCCAGGGATATTCTCACGTTTTTCTGTTTGTTTTCATCCACTTTCCTGTTCTCTTTTCCCCCTCCTCACAAACTTATCAACAGTGCAACTAACACAAAATAGCATGAATCTCAACCTTCCCATTGTCTTAATACCATTAATTATACCAAGAAACGCCTCGTTCTCTCCTAAATTATTCTGATAAGAAACAGCTTAAATTGCATAATGCACATATCTAGAAAATTGTTATTCTTTCATACGGCAATTTTTACTGGACCTTGAGATGACTAACAGAATTTAGGGTAGCTTACGTGAGTTTTAACCAGACCAAACAAGAGACTTCAGTGTTGTACACAGAAATAGCTTCCCCTATTCAATCGGCAAGCCTGTAGTGCTGTCCTACACATATCAAAGGAGTCTGAGAGAATTCCCATCATCCATACTTTATCCAGCCATGACATAAAAGAAAAAAGCTGGCTCTTTTCTCACAAAAAGGAAAATAGCAATACCCTGAAATCACATGTCTTCTAGGCAGCTTCCCAAGCACACTTTGTTTTCATTGACTAAAATAATGCCTAACAATAGAAATTGAAAGCAGATTTTCCTACACTATAAAAAGTCTTACTCTATTAGAGACCAGCAGATCTTAAATTGTGTTATTTAGATAACACTCATCTCTGCATAGGAAAGAACATAGGTCATCTAAATAGAGAAATATTAGTGACCCTTTCCCCACTCTTCTATTGTTTTGATGACTAGATTACAGTTGGAACTGGCCCGAAACAACACGTTGAGCTCCACCAAACTATTTGGAAATGTGCACCACATAGTCCTATTTATTGGTTCTCTGATGACCATTCTTGTAAATAACCCCAAAAGTCACAAGGGCTGTAGAGACTGCTTGGGGTGCCCAGGCTCAAAGCCCACAGTTAAACATCCCCAGGTGTCTCTAAGTATTCCAAAGAACACCATACTCTGGCCTCCTCTTTCTTCTTGTTGACATACAGCCAGCATTCGTCAGTCCATTTGATCTGAATCACCAGGCAGCTAGTTTGGAAGGAGGAGTTGATAGGTGTAATCATCCTTTATTGCACTGGCTAATTTTGATTTGCCTGTTTATACCAGTAACAGCATGGAGTCACAACTCAAATGGGTTTTATGCCAGTGCAACTCCATTTATTTCAGAAGAAGGGCCCTAAATTAGAAAAGTGGAAGTGAGATCAGAATTGGACTGGATATTGGTGCAACATTCTACATGTACACAGCTCATAGTTCATAGAAAAATTAAAACTAACATTTTTGCCTGTCTCATAACACTTATGCAAGTAGTTGGTAAAGCTGTCTCTGGCCCTATGCTTCTGGAAACCATCCCAGCTCTACTGATCTTCACTGAAGCAAATCTGTATACACATTAATCATTTGACCCTAAATCTCAAATTATTTTCTGAACTGCTATTTTCTTGGAACGAAATATGGCTCTTTGGGTCCCAAGAATCATCTTAAGTTTAAATGGAAAGAAGATGAAGCAACATAGTAGTAGTAGTCATTCAGTAGCTGTTTCTAGTAATGTTTTTGTTAAGTTTCTTCTTTCTACTTACTTCATCTATGAATTGCAGACAGCTTTGTAGACCTGCTTCATTCCTCTAAAAACTGATAGTTAAATAAAACCAAACTCAGAAGTATCATTCTACCTTAAAAAAAAAAAAATATATATATATATATATAGTCCCTTCTCTTTCCATCTCTAAACTTACATTTTGGTCTTTTATGTTTTCTATCTATAAACACAGGCTCTTGGCAAGTTCACTGGCTTTTTCATAGGTCAAGAGGAAATCTGTCCAACTGTTTGACAAACAAAGTATACTGATAACACTTTGTAAAGTAATATGGAAGAATTTCTCAACCTAGAATCTGTAGTGTGACCACACTCAATAGAATGGGAATTTTTTAAAATAATCAAAAAGCAAAAAAAAAATCCTGTGTTACTTCACCTATAACTTTTCCTTATACTTTTTGCTGTCCTAAAATTTAAACTGGTCACCCTGCCTATGACATTTAAGTATTCCTTATTTGTCATTTCCTTACAGATTGCTTGCTGCTATGGGACAAATCTGCATTTCAGCACAAGAGCTTGCAGTATCTCTCTCATGCTTTGAATATGACTAATGAGGAGGCTGCCCAATTCTAATGTCAAACAGGAGCAATACTCAATCTAAGAGCCATCAGGACAACTCACAGTTCAGGAAGAGGTGAGTAGGAGGAGCGTAGGAAAACCACTGAAATGAAGAGACAGGTGTCAGGAGGAGGATGAATGTGATTCACTGATTTACCCGAATGGATGTGATGGGGTGTTATCTCAAGGTTACACAAAGACCATGAAATATGAAGGAACACTGCTGGCTTTCCCTGCTCTATGGCACTTACAGCTTATTCTTGACTCAACTGCTTTATTCAAGATGGACAATATTCCAAAGCCAGCAAGCATTTGTCTTTCATTTTTTTCTCCGGTTTTACCTCTGGCCAATCCAGGCAATGGCAATTTTTTTTTTTTTTTTTTTTAAATAACGTCCTTGCCTTCTTTCAATATTGATTGGAAACAATCTGACAGATGGAGTTTTTGATCAGTTAACAATGAAATATATTTTCTTCATTTTTATGATCTAGTTAGTTACACTTAGTTACACTTTTTAAGCCTGTGAATCAAAACAGAGCCAGATTTTTCCCATATGCAAGCACAGGAAAAACCTACTGTAACATAAAGACTATAGACAAAAATTGGCAAACCACTAACCAAACTTTCAGCAATTCATCCTTACATAATGACTGGGAAAAAACAAACAAGCAAAAAACTCCCCCAAAACCAAGCAAACTAACACCATTACCCATCTCTGTCCAGTGAAATTCACACTCTTTTCGCTTGCTGCTTGGACAGAAATTGGGATACTGATAACTAACATGTTAGGTTTCCACTCTGCCTTTAATGCCAATAGCACATATTATTCAATAGTCTCCAGTTAAAGAGCTGTGCAAAGCTTCATGAAAACCCTTATATTAAATTCAATTGCTGCAATTTCAGTTTCTATGTCCTAGGAAAATGCATACGTAAGGACAGTACTTTTCTAGCACAAAAGAGACATATATATGTTCTGAGCTTCACAAACTGAACACAAAACAGCCTTTATGGAGATTGTTACACAGGAGAATAAAGCAAACCTCTCTCATTTACCGTACTCACATGGTTCCCTGAAACCTGAGCACGCGAATGTCCGGTTCTGATCATTCACCCATGTCAGAGTGTGTAAACCATACCTTACCCAGGAAAGGATGAGCAAAACCCAAAGAAATCTATCAATATTACTTGCATACAAATAGAGCCAACAGAGTAAAAGTTAGATGGCAAATATAGATATGAACTTCCCCTTCCTTCCAGTGGGCTGGAAGAAATCATCAGCAAAACTGCTTGACCAAGTCCTGAAAAAGAGGACGAGAAAGGTTACCCTGCAGATCTGGAAAAAGGACTGTTGAGCACTGCTAGATTCCAGGAAGAAACAGAAAGAGTCATTTCTTGAAAAGAGGAGGAACAAAAAGTAAGTCAGAAGATGATGACAGCAGTATACTGCGGATCAGCGTTGTTTAGAAAACAGCTTGCTTCTTTAGAGAGCTAAAGGACTCCAAAAGCCTTGGAGAGGAGCATGACCTGTCCAGGAAGACAAAGTGATGAAAAAGAGGGATGACTAGAAAACCCAGAGCAGCAGGTGGCACATGATAGGTGTGTAATACCAAGTTTCACACTGCAGGATGAAGCACCTTCTAGATCCACACGCAAACCTCACTGACCTGGACATCATCCTTCCTCTCACCTATGTCTGCAAAGCAAGCAGCAGGTGCAGTATCTTTGCTGTTATGAAATAAACTTTCCTCTTTCCAACAGAAAAATGATACCAACAGTTATTTTCACAAGCTAGACCTCCACCAAATCCAGTCAAAACTGCATTTTCTTATAGAGGGAAAGCAAGGTAGTGAATTATGCTGGTGCTTTAGATGACCAGCCTGTTTGCACTACTGCAGATGAAACCAAGACAAAAGGGAAAAAAACTTTGTCATACCAGAAAGAGAGAAATACAAACATACACAAAGTACAGACGATCTCACTCTTGGATAGCGATGCTCATACTTAGCCCTTGAGAAAGGAACCCAGCAAACAAAACCAGATTACTGCTGAAGAACCTCAGTGCTTTTCGCTTTTTCAAAGTTTGAGAGATTTGGTGTTGGAAGGCACATGAGCCCTTTCTTTCAGTAAAAGGGGCTTAACTTTCACACTAGCCTTCTGAAGTGCTGAAGGCTGGCAATGATACCAGTGCAAATCTTGTATCCTAATTTATTTGGGGTGTACACAGAGAAAGATGGCGTTTGTAGCTGCCATGTGACACATCTTTTTTCTAACCTCTATTTACATTTTTTTCATCCAAGCACATATTGATCCAAATTCATATCCATGACAGTAACAGCAAGTGCCAATTTGGCCGGTTTCATCCAGTGTTAACCATCACCCTCAGCAGCCAGTACCCTCCCTCATACAATAACTGAACCACCTTTGGCAGCTGTTACCGCTTTAGTCCCATACCCTGCAAAGATTTATACATCTGCTTAACTTTATCTGTGTAAACAGTCCCAGTGACATTAGCAAGAGCCCTCACGTTTGTTAATTTAAACATTGTAGAAGCAGGGCATTGCCTAGAATTCTCACAAGCAAAAAAAATCTGAGTCTGAAATAAATATGATTATCATTTCTTTGCTATGTGTTATCTGGCTCTCATTTTTCATGACATCCTCTCAAGTGGCCTTAGGTACAAATAGGTTTCTCCAAGCCCAGAAAATCTTTCAAGGGCCATTTTAGATGTCTGCCTGTCTACGAGTGAAAGCTATCAAAAGGAATAACATGATTCTTTGAAAAGAAAACACTTGAATATCAGTTATGGCCATTTGCCTCAATAGTTTTATAACCATGCTGTATAGTAATCTACATAGACTATTTAAACTAAATGAATCAGAGGGTAAGTGGCTTACAGGCCAGTCTAGCGTATTGCATATCTATTTTTGCTAATCTTGGCCTAATTCAACAGTAAAATTCTATTTAATGGCCGCATCCAGGTCACTAGCACCTACCTAGTAAAAACCAGTCATAAATCAACATCGTTAGTGCCATGGATTCTGGAGAGACCAAACACTGATGTACAAGAAGTACTAGAGATGTCAGTTGAGACTGTCTGGTCTTCCTGATCTGAGATGATGCAATTTCTAGTTGCAACTTTTTTCCTGGGCCATTAATTCTACTGCCCTTTGTAGCTGCTACGACTAATAGCGTATGAGCTAAAAGATCACTCGCCCTTTGTTGCAGTTAGTAGGTGGTTTGTACGCACATAGTAGGTGAATTTCTGATATAAAGAATGTCTCTGTAATGAGTTGATCTGTGTAATGCTATAGTACCCAACAAATCAACACCACCTTCAACAAGAATCAGCAAAGTTTCCCTTATTTTCATATTTTTAGCTTTCTTAGGCATTTCAGGCAATTCATCCTGAGATCCTCTGACTCAACTGATATAAAATAGGCCTTTCTCTCCACTTTTTTTTGCTGCTTGTGTAGGGTTATTAGGCTAAAATTCTAAAGAAACAAAGCATATGCAATCCTGATGTCTTTCTGTCCCATTTCTGCTCCATCCTGTATGATTTCTGAACTCATTGACTCACTTGAACCCATCAAACCCAGCAGAGAAATGAACAGAGGTCACCAACATGCTGGGTTCCTACTAACTTCTGCAAAATGAGCAAATAGAGATGGAAGAAAATGCCCCCACTAAGGAAAATTTGTCAGCATAGCTCGCTGCTACCGGCTCAGCTAGCTGCCCATCAGCTGCTCAGGACCTGCATGGTTTGAAACACGTTGCAGCCAGCCCCTTCATTATAGCTGATGCCAAAAAATTTAAGCAGCACTAATTTTCAGGCAAAGAGGCAAATAAGGCCCAAGCCCCTGTAGTACCTTACAGACTTCAGGAGGCCTCCTGCCCATCAAACATGGTATTGAGTCCTCTGAGATTACAGACACTTTGGGTATAGCAGAATGCTCTGTGTGTCAGCAAGGATTTAGTTTTCATGATCACCATTAGCCAATCTACATGCCAATGTAAGGGAAGTGGAAGGCAAGCTACTCTTCATTGTGCTCTTCATTGTCAGAGGCATCTAAATTTATCAGTGGATGCAAGATTTAAAATTGAATAAATTTTGTGTTTTTAAACTCCACTCTGAATAGACAGACAAGGGAAAAATACTTATTTTTTAGATGTAAAGATAGAGAAAGGGAAACAAACAAAAAAAAAAAGGAGTGGATCTCTGGACAAATCTCTGGAAGCGAGGTGATAATTTAAATCACTTTGAGGCTGGACAAGACAGGCGAGGAAAATTTGGTGGAACAGTTTTTTAAGGTCTGACTTTCACACGGGCTCGAGCAGGAAACGTTCCAAACTCGGGACCTAAATCCTCGCTAATCTTTATGGCCCAGTGGCAGAATGCAAAACACCAGGGCTCTGCTCTGGAGTGTGAGCCAGCGCTCCTGCAGGACTAGATATCCCCAACACATGTGTTAAATGAACTTGAGGTTGTTGAGAGTGGAGGCAAGTGACGCCACAACAGCTCCGGTTTAAATTGTCCATGTGGATGTGTTTATTAGTAGTTGTGGATAGAATTCTGCGTCTTCCCTCACTCGCTTTGCTTCTTATTTTTAAAACCTTAGGACTGCACGAGAACGTCAAGTCTCTGGCTGTTTAAAGCACCATGTGACTCCTCTGTACTTTGAACTCAGATAAACTTCTTACTGAATGAAGTCATGTGTAAAATGCTCTCCAACAGAGATTATTTTGAACCAAGCTGTACTAAGAAATGCAACAGAATTTCAACACTTATATTTCAGCGGCAAAAAAAGGGGAACCATTCTTGTACTGAGTGCAGCGCTTTGGGGAGAAGCACCAGATCCCCTCATGTAAACAGAACTACACTTGTACTAGACTGTGCAAGTAGATCATGTTTTAGTTCGGGGAATAAAAAAATCATCATACTTCCATATAATCACATGTCAGAAAAAACAGCTTTTGCCTAATGAGGACATCTTCATAAATCACAGTACCCCAAGTTTAAATTAGTAAAACCAGTGTCAGGTCCAAACTGGCCACATTGGGATGTATCAGAATTTCTGTGTGCTTTTTAGACTGAAGAGATAACCAGCTTTTAGCTAATATTTGGATTAAAACAATTCACAGCCCTGATCATTACACTTTTTTTCCCTAGGAGCAGAACATATGGCTTGTATCCTGGCTAACTTCCAACCTGAGTAATTACGTACTGACCACATAAGTTTCCCCTGCGGTTTTAACTGGATAAAGCATTCCTCTCCAGTTCCTCCTGTGAACATTTATACCATGTTGTGGAGCACTATTAAACAGCTACTGCCCTTTGCCCCAAAGATGGCTGCATATTAGTAATAAGTGAAACAAGTTCTTAAACTTATAATTATATCCCTGTCCCCTCCAAAGATAGTTGGGAGGGATGGGGATATAATTTTAAATGTAACTGGGGGGGACATGGATCCATTCACATGTGCTTTGAGCCCCTAATCGTATCCATTAGACATGATCTTCTGTATCAGGGTGATGCTTTCATGTAGTGAAATTGATAGATGAAGATGGTGAGTGAACCAACCAGGGAAGGTGCCCTCCTGGACCTGCTTCTTGTGAACAGGGAAGAGCTTGTGGGGGAGGTAAAGGTTGGAGGCTGTCTAGGGTGCAGTGATCATGAGATGATCGAATTTTTGATCCTTCGAGAAACAAAGAGAGGAGTTAGTAAAACTGCCACCTTAGACTTCCGGAGGGCTAACTTCGACCTGTTCAAGAGACTGGTTAACAAAATCCCTTGGGAGGCTGCCTTGAAGGAAATGGGAGTCCAGGAAGGCTGGACATACTTCAAGAGCGAAGTCTTAAAGGCACAGGAGCGGGCTGTTCCCACGTGCCGAAAAACAAGCAGGAGGGGAAGGAGACCGGCCTGGCTAAACAGGGACCTTTGGCTGCATCTCAAGAACAAAAGGAGAATCTATCGCCTTTGGAAGAGGGGCCAGGCCTCTCATGAAGACTATAAAGTCGTAGTGAAATTATGCAGGGAGAACATTAGGAGAGCCAAAGCGCAGCTAGAGCTCAACTTGGCTGCAGCTGTTAAGGATAACAAAAAATCTTTCTATAAATTTGTTAACAGCAAGAGGAGGATTAGAGAAAATCTCCCTCCCCTACTGGATGCAGAGGGAAACATGGTAACTAAGGACGAGGAAAAGGCTGAGGTGCTCAAGGCCTACTTTGCCTCAGTCTTTAGCAGTGGAACTGGCTGTTCCCTGGACACCCAGCCTCATGAGCTGGGAGATGGGGAGGGGAAGCAGACTGAGGTCAGCACAGTTGAAGAGGAGGTGGTCAGAGACCTGCTACACCACTTGGATGCACACAAGTCTGTGGGACCGGATGGGTTACACCCAAGGGTGCTGAGGGATTTGGCAGATGTGCTTGCCAAGCTGCTGTCCATGATTTACCTGAAGTCATGGCTAACTGGGGATGTCCCATTGGACTGGAGGGTGGCAAATGTGACACCCATCTACAAGAAAGGCAGGAAGGAGGATCCAGGAAACTATAGAGCTGTCAGTCTGACCTCGGTGCCAGGGAAGGTCATGGAGCAGGTCATCTCGGGTGCCATTAAAAGTCATATAATGGACAACCAGGGGATCAGGCCCAGTCAGCATGGGTTTATGAAAGGCAGGTCCTGCCTGACAAACCTGATCTCCTTCTACGACAGGGCGACCCACTTATTGGATGAGGGAAAGGCTGTGGATGTTGTCTACCTTGACTTCAGTAAGGCCTTTGGCACCGTTTCCCACAGCATTCTCCTGACTACTCGCAGCTTGGATGGTCACACGCTTCGCTGGGTAAAAAACTGGCTGGATGGCTGGGCCCAAAGAGTTGTGGTGAACGAAGTTAAATCCGGTTGGCGGCCGGTCACGAGTGGTGTCCCCCAGGGCTCAGTTTTGGGGCCACTCCTGTTTAACATCTTTATTGATGATCTAGATGAGGGGATCGAGTGCACCCTCAGTAAGTTTGCAGATGACACCAAATTAGGTGGGAGTGTTGATCTGCTCGAGGGTAGGGAGGCTCTGCAGAGGGATTTGGACAGGCTGGAGCGATGGGCTAAGGCCAAATGTATGAGTTTTAATAAGGCCAAATGCCAAGTGCTGCACTTGGGCCACAACAACCCCCAGCAGGGCTACAGGCTTGGGGAGGAGTGGCTGGAGAGCTGCCAGTCAGAGAGGGACCTGGGGTTGTTGATTGACAGCCGGCTGAACATGAGCCAGCAGTGTGCCCAGGTGGCCAAGAAGGCCAATGGCATCCTGGCTTGCATCAGAAATGGCGTGGCCAGCAGGGACAGGGAAGGGATCTTGCCCTTGCACTGGTGAGGCCGCACCTCAATTACTGTGTTCAGTTTTGGGCCCCTCACTCCAAAAAGGACATTGAATTACTTGAGCGTGTCCAAAGAAGGGCAACGAAGCTGGTGCAGGGTCTGGAGCACAGGTCTGATGGGGAGCGGCTGAGGGAACTGGGGGGGTTTAGCCTAGAGAAGAGGAGGCTGAGGGGAGATCTCATCACCCTCTACAGCTACCTGAAAGGAGGGTGCAGAGAGCTGGGGATGAGTCTCGTTAACCAAGTGACAAGTGATAGGACAAGAGGTAATGGCCTCAAGTTGTGCCGGGGAAGGTTTAGACTTGATATTAGGAAGCATTTCTTTACAGAACGGGTTGTTAGGTGTTGGAATGGGCTGCCCAGGGAGGTGGTGGAGTCCCCATCCCTGGAGGGGTTTAAGAGTAAAGTTGACTTAGCGCTTAGGGATATGCTGTAGTTGGGAACTGTCAGTGTTAGGTCAATGGTTGGACTGGATGATTTTCAAGGTCCTTTCCAACCTAGACGATTCTGTGATTCTGTGATTCTGCGATTCTGTATTTTTCCTAACAACTTCAAGTGTTAAAAGACCTACCCTTGGGTTCATGCAGCATATTTAAAATCAAGCATTTCTGCTGAAGATGTGGAACGGCCTATGAGCTCACGAAGGGCTGTGTGTTGAGAAAGGTTAATATTAGAGAAGATGTGGGCAGGCTTTCTGCTCAGAAACATGGGACAACCTGACAAAGCAAAAGAACATTTTGGATATCTTGCTTTTATACCAGTGTATTGACTATTTTGATTGGTGTGTTGTGTTTAAAGGATAAAGAAAATGAAACAGAATGAGCTATACACCACAGGCCACAGTGTGTCTCGAAGATCTCAAAGCACTTTATGACTGGTTAGTGCCAATAGGAGGTACTGGAGACAGGCATTAGGAGAGCCACCTTATAACAAACTACAGAACCAAACTAGGCACCTGATCGGGTAAAATTCTTCCTCCCTCCCAATCAGGATTGCAAACACTGAAATTAAGAGGAAAATTAGCAAAAGGGAGAAGTCATTTTGAGTACCTTCTTTTTTTACTTCCCAGCCTGAAACCACCTGAATTCCACATTTCCAACTTATATAAACTATTAACTTCAGCTAAAATCTGCAGCATTTCCCACCTCTGCAGATGCATCGGGATCACTGTGACAAATGAGGCCCCCTGAAAGTCAGAAGCCCCTTTAACAATTTCCCTGCAGGGGATCTAAGTGATGCTATGCAGCAGAAATACCAGCGAGAGAGCCATTTAGACCAGTCTATATTTTAACCACTTGATCAGATTTATAAACTACTCTGAAGATGACAAATGCTACCAAGTTGTTCAGTATTACTAAATAAAATCGTGCCTGGGAACGAACTTTTTTCTGCAAGAGAGCTGAATGATGAGTGGGCCTATTAGCTGCTCAATCCACACGCATCCATGTGTAGGTGCATGCATACATCAGTTTAAGAGATTCTGTGTAAAACACCTGCACCATTTTTCTACTTTAGAAAAGACCATGCAACAAAAGGAAGAAAAACCAACATTCTGCTTTCTCACAAACCAGAAATGGGTCCATTCAGAGAACATAACGAGTGGTCAGCTTTCTTCCAGTTTGCTCAGCTTGCACTTTTTGTAAACATCCTTCCTCTTTGCACCCCCAAAATGATCGGTTGTGGGACTGACGTACAGGGCAAGTGAGAAGCTTCTGCCGTTTCTCTTCCCAGCCCCACTGGGATCCTTGCTCCCCGGTCCTCTCTGCTCGCCAGGGCTGGCAGAGGGCTGGCAAGGCTGGAGCCCGCAGAGGCCGAGTGAGCTGCCCTTGTCACTGGGAGCCCCAGCCGGCTCCCGGGGACGGCGCTGGCAGAGGAGCCAAAGGCTGGCGTGGCACACACAGAAATGCGCTCGGGCTGTGGGAACGCTCTTCCAATTAATCCTTCCAACTGGGTAGTTTGGGATTTGACTCCCATCCTGCAAGGATGTGACGCTATCAATTGAGAAGGCTGAATATTTGCTGGGTTTTGATCAGGTCAAACCACCGAACAAGCAAACAAAAAAAAGGCAGCTTTTAGAGGGAGATCTAACACCGTCAGCGTCACTGCTGGCATCCCTTTAAACACACTGCAGCAGAGTTCAAGCCGTTGCCTCGGATCAAGCAGCACAAAACGGGAAACATCTCTGGTGTGCAACATTGCCCTCATGCGGCCGCTCCACCTCTGCAAAAATACCAGCAGGGACGGAATGGGAACCTTGCTCCAGATTTGCAGCTTTTCAAATTGTCTTTACTAATTTTGGCAACCTGCAGGAGAACTGGCGAGGTGGTGATAACTCTCTCATAACATCCCTCTACAAAGAAATACACTCCCTTCTTCAGACCTGCTCTTTTTTATGTCGGGTAGCAAATGCGTTTTTCGTTTTCTGAGACACACCGCTGCCATGATTGTGTTGTAATGCACATTATAGAGTACAACTGCACAACAAAAAGGTACAGAAACATCAACAATGACAGATGGAGCATTCCTGATGTCAGGAAGCCAATCTTTAGAGGTAATCTGAATGAGAACAGCACAATGGCCTAGATCAGGAAAGAGCTCCAACACAGGAAAATACATGGAAGTTGGCATAGAATCAGGAGTGCAAAACAAAGCAAATGAATCAAATTAGTAATTTAAGACGAAAATTACATACTGACAGTCAGAGGGCAAAACAACGTGGAATGCAGAAACAAGCTGTAATAAAATATGCAGATGGAAATGTTGTACATAGTCAGAAAAGTAGTAACAGAATTAAACTGGATCCAGGGATGATGAGCGGCTCACTGAGACCAGCAGTGAAGAAAAATAATTATCTGCTTGAGTCAAAAGTTGAGTCCAAAAAATAATTATCTGCTTGAGTCACAAGTTGTTCATCTACATAAGACTTGTGGTTGCCCTCATCTGGAACCCTGCCCAAGCAAAGCAGGCACAATTTGGTTGGACTAGATGATCCTCAAGGTCTTTTCCAACCTTGATGATTCTGTGATTCTGTTAGCTTACTCATGAAATGGCCCACTGCTTGCTTGAATTGCAGCAGTGAGGGGGACACATAAACTTCTTAAAGAAGGGACAACCTTGTTGCCTGCGTAGGAGAGCAGAAGCACAACAGGAGCTTTCTGCCCCGCTGGCACAACAGACGGCTACACACAGAAATAACAAAGACCTGGAAACAAATTCAGTAATAGATTCAGTAGAACAACATCCATCTTTCGGCTGTAAAAACCTTGTATCAAAACAGCGCTGAAGAAGCGAAGGAACCTTAATCACTTAAGATAGGAAACAAATATTGACAGGCAAAGAACAGAAGCCTAACTACCACAGGTGGCTGGCCATACAGAAGAAAATCCTTTTTGTATTCTCGTCTCCTAGCACTTGGCACCTGTAAACACCTAAAGCAGCCTGCCTGCCATCGCATTACAACTGGAGCAAAGTTACGGCACTTGGGAAAGATCCTGCCACAGCTCAGCTGACAAAACCGGGGAGGCAGTAGTAACTTTCCTCTTCATCATATGATTTTGAAAAGAAAGCTTGCAATATCACTGGAGTGGAAACTCTGAACCAGTCCTAAAAGGCCCATGAAGGAAATCAGATGAATATTTACTGAGCTGGAGCTGCTGAGATGGTAATTACACCTTTTGGGTTTGGGTGGTGTTTTCTTGTTTGCTTTGTCAGATTTCATAAGGCTCATCTGCTAATCAGTTCCTGAAAATCATGGCTGGTTTTATTATGCAGTTTGTCCTGTCTAGGGTAAGAGAGCAGAGACAAATATTTTCTACTTATGTTTTTAGCAAAAAGGCTAGCTTGTGAAAAGTAGAAATGTTCCTAGGCTGCAAGAGAGCTTTGTTCTGTGTGTCCCTAAGTTTCTATATGCTGCTACAAGTTTCAGTACATTTTTGAAGAGACTGTCCCCTACTATTTTTGCAGTTCAAGTGCAAAATAAATCAAAGGGTTGACTTAAGATATTACTTCCCTTTTTCATTCAGGACTGTCAGCTATGTAGCACATAAACAGGGAGATTCTTCAACAGAACATGAATCCAGGAGAGAAAACGATTTTCCAGGAATATCTGACAAATCAGGGGACTGTGGTAAAGCCCTATTGCTGGCAGAGACAGAACGACATCTGCGCTAAGTGTCCCTACCACATACGGACTGGTGAAGAAGCGAGAGTCCCTTACGCAGAATTTGACAGGGTCTTTGGCTTCCCATACAGATCAACAGCAACTCTCCGAAACAAACACCTCCTCTTCTATGAACTGAGGAGTTTCTCAGGCAGCATAGTCCAGAAAGGCCATGCTACAAACTGTACTGACCGAGGCTACCATCCCGAACCTATGCTGTTTGGGGTGGGTGGTTATCTGGATGCAGTTACAGATGCCTATGGAAACATCGGATGCATCATCCTCTATTCAAATTACTCCCCTTGTAATGAGGCTTACCACTGCTGCATAAGTAAAATCTACAACTTTTTGTGGAAGTATCCAGAAATCACGCTCTGCATCTATTTCTCTCGGCTTTATCACACCGAGGACGGTTGCCCCACCGCTGCGTGGAACCGCGAAGCTTTGCGGAGCCTCTCCAGCCTGTGGCCTCGGGTGACTCTGCAGAGACTGCCTGGGGGGGCACGGCGTTACCTCCTCTGCAATTTTGTGTATGGCATCCCAGGGTCAGCCCTTTATCACTCAACTCCACCATCAAGAACCCTAGCAGAGCAACAAAATCTGCATCCAGTTAACAACTTCACAGGAATTAAACCGTATTTTAGGAAAGCCTTTCCACAGGCGATGCAGGGAAACCCTGCTGTGCAGCAGAAATTAAAGGCCTTTTCTTCTCCTAGTCCGGCCTCCCAACAGCCTTTCCAAGCGATGAAAGGCAGACTGCTACCTCCGATGTCTCAAAGCCACTTGGTGCTTTTCCCAGGCATGTTTCTGCCCTTTCAGAGGGAACATCTATACCCCAGACCTAAAAATATCATAAGGCATTTAAAAATGCCAAAGGAATAATTCAGTGAAACTCATAATCCTGACATTTTTCCAAGCAGCAGACACCTACTCTAAAGATGATACAAATTGAACTGCTTTCAGGCTATCAAACTGAGATCAGAGATGGGGAAAAAAAAAAAAAAAAATCAATAAAATTACCTCCTACAAAAGTTAACCCACAGAATAACTGGGGGTCTCGAATAGCTGATTATGAAGATAGTATACTTTTCTTCTATTCCTGTTCCTTTCAAACATAATCCTATAGCAGTAAAACCAAAACCTCAGTATGTTCTGATTACCTCCTGGGTCTAATTTGTTTGTTGCCCTTAAGCCAATTGCTACCAGAAAAATGGGACCAGTCCACAAGCTACAGCCACAGCCGGATTTGTAGCTTCCCAGCTGAGGCAACTTTGGTGGGACACATGACATATCCTAAATTCCTCCTCTGTCAAGAACGTGGTTCTGCAGGTAAGGCTGATCTATTAAAGTTTTCCCACCAGCTGTTTCCTTAATAATAGGGGGGTTTATATACACTTATTTGTGTGTGTGTGCTTTTTTTTTCCCCCCCTCAGGTTCCTCCCTTCCATTAAGAGGAAGATCACAAAGCTGTGTAATTTTGTAATTAATAATAAGTATCTAATAGCATAATATAGACAACAGACATACACAGTCCAAGTGTAACTTGAAAAAGAAAAGAAAAAGTTTCTATCATTTAGAGCAGTGTTTTCAGTGTGTGATCCAGTTAAAGGTCTTAGAGAAGGGAGCAGCTGAAGTCAAGCTCATGCTGTTGCCGGGGGAAACCGGGGTTCCTCCCTAGGCAACAGCCGTTGCCAACAAACACACTGGCTAATGTTGTGAAGGCAGTGCTGCTGCTCCTTTTTTACTCTTTTTTGTGGCATCTATTACTTAATTACGTATATCTGAGTAGAAAAAAGGAGGTTGCTTCCCCCTGTGACCTTAAACACCCTTGACTTCAGCACAGGTGGTCCAACTTGGAAACCCAAACGTTCTGCTGAGCCTCAACCGACATTACAGAGGCAGAACGGTGCTGAAACTCACCAGATTCCTTACTTTTACAACGCCTAGGCGCTTTTTTAGGAAAGCTTTCTCGAATTAGACCGAATCACTCTACACTTTCTGATCAAGTATCAGCGAGCACGGCCACAAGCAGCCGCCTGTGCTGTAGCATCGCGGCGATGACTTTTCTTTTGCTCGAATTTATAAAGCCGATGCTATTTTTTAACTCTTGCGGTACCTAAGCGGTGTTTGAGCTTGGACTTCCAAGCTCAGCACCAAACCTGTTCCCCAGTGCCACTACCTTGCGCCACCCGCGCTCCGTGTCCCCTCCACAGGGCTGTTGGAGGGGGCCGCGGGCTCTCGCTTCGGGAAGAGCCTTCTGAAAACGCGCCCTAGGCTGAGCCCGCACGGCATCGCGCCCTGTGGCCGTGTCCGCAGGACCAGCTCGCTGCCAGGGCTCCGCAGGACCGCGCTCGCCCGCAGCCCGAAGGCGATGGCCACTCCGCCGCCCGCGGCGCCCGTCCGCGACTGACGCGGTAACCGCAGCAACCGGACGCCCTGACAACGGGTAGCCCCGCCCCTCCCGGGGGCTGAGCACGCAGCCGACCAATGGCAGCTCGTCTCCCGCGTGGCTCCACCCCTCCCCTCGCGCCCCCTCGTGCCGCGGGCGGGCGGCCCCGTCCCCCCTCCGCGCGCCTGCGCAGAGCTCGCGCCCCGGGGAGGGGCGGGCGGGGGCGGCTCGGCGGAGGGCGCCTGCGCGGGGCGGAGGGGCGGGGCGCGGCGGCGGCCGGCGGCGGCGGGGAGGCCATGGCGAAGCACACGGTGTCCTCGGCGCGGTTCCGCCGGGTGGATGTGGACGAGTACGACGAGAACAAGTTCGTGGACGAGGAGGAAGGAGGCGACGGGCAAGCGGGGCCCGATGAGGGCGAGGTGGACTCGTGCCTGCGGCAATATCCTTCCGCCGCCGGGCGGGAAGTAGTCCCGTCAGGAGCGGGCGCGGCGGGGAGGGGTGCGGGGAGCGGCGGCCGCCGGCGCTGCCTCTTACGGGAACAGCCGCGCCCGGTGCTCCCGCCGAGGGGCGACCCGGCCGTGAGCCGGCAGGAGGGCGGCGAGGGGCTGCGGGGCGGCCGGGAGGAGGGCGGCCCCGCTTCTTCCTCCTCCTCGTCCCGGCAGAGGCGGCGGTGTCCCGGGGCCGCGGTGTCTGGGCGGTGTCTCACGGTGAGGGGCGGGGGGCCGGGAGGGATGGCGGAAAGGAGAGCGCCCTGTGCCCGCTCCCACAGCCGCCTTCCCGGCTGGCTGGCGGAGCTCTTCCCCCCGGCCGCTGCAGGGTCGCTGTCCCGGCGGTGTTGGAGGTGGGCGAGGCCCCTTCTCGAGGGCTACGAATTGCAGAAGTGATGGAGAATAATTTCTTTTACTCGGATCCTCATTCAACGAAGGGCCTGAGAAGTATTCTCCAATACTGGAACTGTACAGCTTCTTGTTAGTGCTGCTCCTTCCTCAAAGGGCCTCATAATTGTTACTTACACTGTAATCTGTGCTATCTGTTGAGGGAATCGCTGCATCCGCTGAACCTTCGGTATTTTCAGTCATGCACAAGCCAGCTACCACTATCGCTGTCCTGGAGCTGGTTCTGGTGATGCCAAAATACTTGGTGTCTGGTCCTTAACTGTCTGGCACAGGGAACATGATGGCTGCGCTACAGGCGGCTCTGAAGAACCCACCGATCAACACAAAGAACCAGGCAGTGAAGGTGAAATAGCAACCAATGCACTCATGGGTTACTCCTTAAAAATCCTTTCCTGTAACTCTTACCCCACCAGCCCTGCCAGGTGTACTTTGAGGAAGCCAAGGAGGCTGGTTTTAGGGTATTCCCCAGTGGCGAAACATCCGTGACCTCCAGTGTTTTAATCTTGTTCAGAATCCTGCAGCTTGGGTGTCCCCTGTGCAGCTTTCGCTTGGTGCTAGGTCAGGTTTTGTGTGTTCTCCGACCTGCGTTGGTCGCCTGTTGTGTGCCCTGGCTAACTCCACGCGTCACCAGGTGCCTGTGTCTGATCCTGACCTGGCAGCACACAGACGTAGTCGGCGCTGAACGATCAGGGAACCGCAGCTGCCAGTGCTCACCGCTGACTAAGGAAACTCTGCTAGCACAGCCAGACCGTGAATCTACAAAAAAGGAAGAACTGATGGTTATCACATCCAATCAAAATTAAGCCGTTAAAACCTCAGAAATCGCAAGCCCTCCCCCTGTGACAGAATGTAGGAGCCTGCTGTGTGCGTGTATTTCTGAATCTCCCCGGAATAAACCTTGAGTGGCTCATGACTGCAGCAGCGAGGGGAGCAGGCAGATGAGACGTGGAACTGCCCGGATGGTGGAGGTCTGCTCTCTCTGCTGAAGGAGAGTCCCACCGGCATGTTTCTGTGCTGCTCACCAGGCAGATTTTTTCACCTAGCCCCAGCCCCTTCCTGAGGGTTTTCCCAGGGTTTTGAGATCCAGCTGTTTGTTAGAGATAGTGCTGTATAAAAGGCTGAACAGCTTTGTCCTCACGTTAATGGCTTGTTTCCATTAGATCCATATTGATGTATTTAAGAATATGCTTGGAAGGCAGTGGAATTGGAAGAGGGCAGGGTGACTGAATTTTAATGTTTCACTTTGTTTTTAGTTCATCTCATGGAAATTTTATGTTTTTACTTACAGTTCTTCACATGAGGTCTTGCTCAGCCAAGCGGTTATGGGGTATTAAACAAGAAAACTAACACCCATGATTTCTGAAGAAGGAAGCCGCTTGAAGTATTTGTGCAGTGAAATTATTCAAAAGTCCAACAAACCCAAGACCATTTTCTTTCTTCCTTCCTCACTTAGTGATGGATGAACAGGAAGAGCTGCTTTTTGCTGATTACATGGCTAATCTGCCGCTGTAATCGTGCCACACACATTCCTAGGCCTGAAATGACATCCAGATCAACTTGCAAATGGTTATTAATGCAAAGTATTAATGCTGCCAGTTTGCATTCTTGGTGCCTGGGACAGAAGCTGACTGTATTGAAAGTATATGTCATCCAGCAGTCACCTCTTCCAGGCTGGCCAATGGCATTTCCACGGAATATAGTAGTTGTATCTCATTAAACAGTACAAAGGCACAGAAAACGGCTCTGGTGACAAGTACTTTGTTATAATTCTTTTGGAATTGCCAGACCTTGAGTTTCAATAGGTAAATTTATTATTTAGCCGTAACCTCATTTAATAGCTGGAAAATTGCAAACACAAGCGAGCAGAAAACCCAGAGCAGGACAAGTGTGTTAAACTTTTATGCCATTTATCACTGGGAGGATGTATCTGTTACACATTATTATCACAAGCTTTGTGTGCAAACTGCCCTATTGAAACAGATTTTAGAATTGTTTAAAAAAAATCTAGTTTCGTTTGTTGGAGAGATGGGTAATACTTGAAGGCACCTTATACAAGAGTGAATGTATCTCTGCCTTCCTTGTTTGTTGACAGGATCGTGCAGAAAGTATTGTCCTGAAGGTCCTCATCTCTTTCAAAGCCAACGATATTGAGAAGGCGGTGCAGTCGCTGGACAAGAATGGTGTCGACCTGCTAATGAAGTACATCTACAAAGGCTTTGAGAGCCCCTCCGACAACAGCAGCGCTGTGCTGCTGCAGTGGCACGAGAAGGTGCGTTTGCAGGGCGTGCTCTTGCCTGGGTTAGCCATGGGGGCAGGTTCTGGGTGCCAGGCACGCTCACCGAGCCCGGTAAGAACCGCCTTTCTGCCTGGTGAAACTGAAATGCCCTATTTCACGCTGTGGGGAGGGTACAGTCCTGTGAGCTCACGGGCCTGCTGCTTCTGATGCCTTGGGTGAAGATTCTACAGTTAAAATTTGGGTTTATGTTAGACTGAGGCAAACAGAATGTTTCAATCCAGTGATTCAGGTGGATGGAAGTAGAATTTCCTTCCTAGAGGGAAGCAAAATTTGCAGCTTGGTTATGCAGGGAAATAAAAGCCTGTTAAATAACTGTCTTCAAAGCAAATGTGATCATCCTTTCCTGGCACCCTGAGTGTGAGCATTTCGTTTTTAATGTAAAGAGCGGGGAGACACTCACTTGAAATCCAGTCAGGAAGCCTTTCTGATCAGCAGTGATTTCAGCCCGCAGCTACCTTGACCTGCTGGTAATTGCCGTGTTTCTTTTCTCAGGCCCTGGCTGCTGGAGGAGTAGGGTCCATTGTCCGCGTTTTGACTGCCAGGAAAACGGTTTAAATCCAGCAGCGAGTGGTTGTCTGCCATCCACAGCGTGGGAAATGCTGGTACAAAAAACAACCAACCAAATGCCATTGCTGCCCTGTGGGCAGTGCCTGTCTCTCAGCTTGCCTTCTCACTGCTTCTTTCATACCTGACAAATAGTGCATATCGTGATCTCTTTTTTTTGTTAAATTCTGGAAAATTATGAAGGTGCAATTTTATTTCTAACAGGAATATTTGGTACTCGCAAACATTTCAGTGACACGTATAGCAACATATACAACTTCATGTTTAGGGTGATTTGCATTTGTGTATAATTGTGGCAGATTTGGACCTGACCTTCCAAGCAAATGCTGAGGGACGTAGGGTAATGTCTTAATTCGTTTCGCTAGCCAAGCAATGTTTTGATGTAAGAACTATATTTGAGAAGTGGGGCAGCTATTACTATAGGGAACTGGACCATGTTTCCTTTGGTCAACCTCTGAACCGACAGCTGTGAACAGGACAGGAAGCAAAGGCTCCCCCCCGACCCCAATTATCATTCCAGAGAGCTGAGTATTTTCTTTAAATCACGGCCTGTTCGGGTTCCTTGTGATCAGTCAGATGCTGGGTTCGCAGTGGGAGAGTCACAGCTTGGGTAACAACAGTTTGGGTTGTAAAAGGTTAATGGTCCATTTGTGCTGGAGCCCAGCCCAGTGAACTCTTTATTTTGGGGAGCAAAGGTCCTGAAAAGAAGGAACAGCAGCTTTCACACAGCAAATCACCTTTCAGCAATGTGGAAGTGATTTGTTTTTGTCAAGCACAACAAAGTGGCTGCCTGGGGTAATCCGAGAAACTGGTACCCACGCCATCCTCGCAGAGCTCCCACATTTTGTTTTCTAGCGCACAGGGTCTTAGAGGATACCAGACGGTTCACATTCCTGTTGCATCCTGCCACAGCGTGTTAGCTAGTGGGCGTGTCAGGTTCCAAAATAAAGAGGAGTACTTTAAAAAGAGTTAGGAAAGCCCAGGGCATCCCAGACCCCAGATCACCATTGAAGGTTTAGGGCCAGGACTGAAATACATATGTTTTACATTCAGCATTTTACTGCAGTTCAGTTGTGTAAAACTGTTGGGGAACTTGTGAAATCTTTGCTGTTTTTTGATATCTGCTTTTTTTGTAATAATAATAAAGACCAGACAATAAATCATCACTGACTATTTCCTCGGTGTCTGAAATGCCTTGAAGTTTTAGCAGGCTGCTCTTCCAGGATGGCAAACAGTAAAAAAGCTCTAAAACTCCCCTCTGCTATTTTTCTTGCTAGGCTCCCTTTCTAGCAGTTATTGTACCTGTACGTAATGGTGATTCACACGCAGTTTCGTCCAACTAAACAATCTGAAATTATTTTAGTGAGATACTTAACAAAAAATGTTCCAAACCAGGACTAGCAGAGATTCTGCCTACACTGAAATTGTAGCCAGAGAGCAAGATTCACTCAACCATTAATGGCAGATGCTTCTCAAGAACAAAAGAAGAAGGGTAATGGCCAAGCAGGGTGGCTGTGTGGAGCAACACTCCTGATTTCACACTTGGGCGTTTGTTTTTTCTTTCTGCCAGGCAAGGCTCCAAGAGATTAAACATTTAATCGTTGCTTTTAATAATTTAAGCACCGATAGAGTCCTGGGCTTGTCCCGTGGGTGGGATGACGGTGCGTGCCTACGTCATCGCTAATGGCACAGGCGCTCAGCTTGAACTTCTGGCGGGCCGGCGCAGGCAGGAGCCTGGTGTTGAGCCCTCCCCCCTGGGAAGGGCAGCTCCTCTTCCTCACCTGAGTCACGGCGGATGGAAAGTGCCTTCAGACAGCCCAGCCCGGAGCATTCCCGATGCACCCACAGCTCCAGTAAAAGCCTTTTTTCCCCTCCATCCCACCTCCTCCTCCCTCGGTTTCCCCAGTCCGAGATGTGCGCAGCCACGTCCACCGTGGGGTGCCTGTGGGCAGGCACAGGCAGCCCAGCCTCTGAGTGGGGCAGTGGAGCCCCCTCACCCGGCCTGTCTTGCCCCACTGCGCGCTCCTCCAGGGTACCTGTGGGGGGGTGCAGCACCCCATGGCCTCGACATAGACAGGGACCGGTGTGGTTACCCTCAACCATTTGGTGCCCCCCGCTTCCTTCCTAGGATGCTTTTTCTTGCTTAACTTCTTCAGAAGAACGTAGGCACAATGGCCATGCAAAGGGCAAGACCCAGTCTTGCTGCAAAGACCACAGAAAACACCCGGGTTTCAACCATACATACATACATACACACACATCATACATATGGCTCAGCCTCCTGGGCACGTGTAGCCATGGCTCTGTCCTTACAGGTCTCCCAGGAACTGTGTTTGGCTTCTCTGTTTCCTTCCATTCATCCAAATTTGGTTAAGACACCAATCAATCCTCATTTAAAAAAAAAAAATATTATTAAAAAGCTGCAATCCCACATTAAGTGAAATATATGTTCCAAAACAATTCATGTCAAAGCAGGTCAGCTACCTCTAGGTGGCATTAGATAAACGAAGGCAACAAGAAGAGGTTCTTTGAGGTTCTCCAGTTTGCCCGTGGGCTAGGCTATGATGTATTTGGAAACATTGACGAAATGTATACATCTTCTGTATTTGCGTTCAGAGATGTGCTAAAAGACGTGCACCGATGCGGGGGTGGTACCACAAGATTTGCAGGAAGGCATCTCCTGGTCTTCTGTCAGTCCTTTGAGTCATATGGCCCAGCAGGCTTCTAAGGGGAAAACAGAAAAAGATGGGCAGGGAAGAAAAAAAAAAATCCCTGAACAATTCGATTTTGCAAAACACATTTCTCCTTCCTACTACAAGAAGGAAGCCTTCAAGGACTCCACGTGCAGATCAGGCCTGCTCGAAGGGGGACGGCGTTTGCAGAGCTCTGCTAGGCAGGCCCAGCGCTTCCGAGGCTCGCTGGCAAACCTCCCACCGCCACCTCCAGCTTTGGCCCGAGCGTGTGGCAACGGCCCCTTATCCGTCACATCCTGCTTTTGTAACGTCCGAGAGAAACTGCTGCCCTCCCGCTGCCCAGAGCAGCAGCCCCGCCAAGCCCCGGGCTCCCAGTCATCCATCACTTGGCCAAAGAGGCACCGCGGGCTCCGGCCTCGCTCCCCGCCACCATTGAGGCTGTGAGCTGAAAACTCGGGTCCTGTGCTGGGGGAGCGCTCAGACCTGCCCTCCAGGGCAGGAGCTGGACACGCTCAGTCTCCCCCGCTTCTCCTGCATTATAGATCTCCTCCCAAACAAGATCAAGCCTCTCAGTCTTTCCTCATGTGTAATGTTTTCTAGTGACCAGATCAGTCTTTTTGGGGGTCTCTTCTCCCCAGAAATAATGACAAACTCTTGCATACTGCTGCTGAACAAACTTATAAATTACTCCCGCACCTTAGCTGGATTTGGGGCATTTCTACTTATTTCTTTCTTACCTGTCTCTTGGTGATCTGCATTTGTGCCGGATTCCAAGAATCTCCCACAGGAGATGCCACCATCTCTGTTACTCATTTCCTCTTGGATGTTATCATAGAAGAAACAAGTTTGTCTACTAAATCACCTTGGTAAGAGAAAGGGGAACAGGAGACTTGCTCTTACTAGAAGGGGTGTGTTCCTCGCACCTTTCAAATTGCTTGAATGTTACCTTAAAAATAACCAAGCAGAAGGATAGCTGCTCTGAGCATTTGCTGTGCTTGCACCTGTCAGATCCCGTCTTTCTGTGAAACACAAGAAAAAAAAAATGCAGCACTTGTCACAGGAATGATCTCACATCCTGCTCCAGCTCCCCTTCTACCAGTTTGGGACCAACCTCACCCTACCATTGTGCCAATGCAGCTAATTAAATGAGCAGAAAATTATCCCTACAACGAGGTCAACCATTTCCAACAAGACAGGGTCTTCCATTCCTCAAAGGAATGAGAAAAAGCGTATCAGAGGTGTGTTTTCATGCTTACCATGTTGTTATTCCTACTCCCCTCCTTCAGCGTTGCTTTGGCTGGTTGCATTTCCCTCTGCTTTTCTGGAGGTCAGAGGGTCTCTCCCACACTCCCGTAGGAAGCCCACCAGAGCTGGCTGGGTGCAAAGGGATGCCAAGGGCACACTTGAGAACCAAAGAGGCCCTTAGGTTCAGGGATGTGCTCGGTCCTACTTTTGGTTGAAAACCAAGTCCTTGCTCTTCAGCGGCTTGGGTTTCTTCCCAAGCAGAAGTCAAACAAAAGCCTCCTCCGCAGCCTCCCTCCTGTTGTGGGCATTATGTAATTTGCCACGGAAGTGTGAGTAAACGCACGAGGGCCAAGTCTTGCTGACAGATTTTAAGCCCTTACAAAACACACATCGCATCACTGGTAGATGAGGCAGAGGCAAAGTACTTCCGAAACTACTTAGAAACCACGTGTGGAGCACCCAGCTCCAAACCCTCTGAGTCAGCGGGTCAGACCCCTGCCACCACCGCCTCCGTGGCTGCCACGTGCCCAGCGTCCCCCCGTCCTCCCAGCGGCGTTCCAGACCCCGGCTATGCACCACTGGCTATAAAACACCCCGACAGAAATGATGTTGGGCTGAGGATTGGCTACCACCGTTGCTGGGGTTCAGCACGACACAGCTGCTGCCCCCCAAAACCCCATCCTTGGGCAGCTCTGCACACCCCCAGCAGCGGAGCTCCTCACTGGGGCAACGCAGCGCGGGACGGGCAGGACAGAGGGTTTCCCAGGCTGTGCCTTGGGCCGTACTTCGCCTTCCCTGGTGCCTGCAGGAAGCATTTAGCAGTTACCTCCATCGAAGACCACGCTTCGGAGGGCACAAGGGGCTCAGCGCTTGTTCTGTGGCTTTGCAAGCCTAAATTTGACCTGATCAACCACCCGGCCAACAAAATCCACAGCTCTTCCAGAAAAACTCAGAGAAGCAGAACCCAAAGAGGTGAGGAGCGGCTGCCAGAGAGGACCTGGCGTGCAACCGGTGTCAGTGCAGTGTGGAAACCCGCTGCAGCAGAAACAGCCTCTGCCTCACTTCCCCATCCCTGGGGCCGCGTTTCACTGACGTGAGTGAGGCCACTTCCTGCCAGGTTTGCGACACAGGCAGCGGGGAAGGCAGAAGTACAGGCAGAAGGGAGCTGGAGGGAGGCCGAGCAGCCCTGCAAGGAAGGACGAGGAGAGGAGCAAGACCCAGGAGGCGGCTGGGGACCCCACATCTCACTCCCACTGCGCCATGTCCCTGGTGGAGACGATCCGGCTGTGGCAAGAAGGGGTGTGCGCGGCTGATGGGAAGGAGTGGAAGGCAGCCCTGGATGCCTTCACGGCCGTCCAGAACCCCCCTGCCAAAATCTGCTTTAACATCGGCTGCATCCACCTTGTCCTGGGGAAGCTGGCCGAGGCGGAGGAGGTAAGGTGCAGCCCTTACGGTCACTACTCCTGCTCGCACTGGCAACTTTGCACGCAGACCTGCCAGACAGACGGATGCGGTGGGGAAGGGAGGAATTAAGGGCCACGGTCTGACTCAGGGAAGGGTTTCAGGGCCTTTTAAAGCTGGGATGAAGCGTGACAGCCCTGGGCTGTTCCTGCTGAAGCTGTTTTCCTGGCAAATCACAGAGGTGGAGCAGTAGAAGAGGTGCACGGTTTGCTGCTCACCCTCTCTCTCTCCCAGAGGTGACTGCAGAGGCACTAAGTGGCCAAGCAAGCGGTAGCAGCTGCTTCCAGCTCCAAAAAAATTAGGAGCCTGGTACAGGATCCACCACCCAGTGCCCAGCACTGCAGGGAGATATAGCCCACAAAGCCCTGCTTGGCTAAAGCAGGACAGCTACAACTGCTCTACACCCTCAGTTTTTTAAAGGTCTTCCCTTTTTTTCCCTCTTTTTGCCCCACTCCTACCTCCAAGCAGGCATTCACCCGGAGCATCAGCTGTGACAAGCACCTAGCAGTGGCTTATTTCCAGCGGGGGACCGTGTTTTACCGGAGGCAGAAGTGAGTGGAAGGGTTTAAAGTGTCATTTTTGCTGCTTGTGGAGATGCCAGCCTTTGGCTGAGGATGGCCCCAGGCAGGTTGGTACCCCAGAAGCCAAACTGCAACCCCTCGAGGTAAAACTGGCTCCTGTTCATCAGCAGTGCAGTCTTGGGATTAACACCAGCCTTGGAGCACCTCTCCTCCCCCTGGGGGATCTGAAAACACTACAAGGAAATAGGAGAGACCCAACTAAACTCACACAAGTTTAAGTAAAGACTTAGAGGCAGGCAGATTGCCACCACGAGGTGGTGACACCCTTGTCCTCTGCTCCACAGCCATGAAAAGGCCATTGAGGATTTCAAAGAGGCACTGGCCCAGCTGCGAGGCAACCAGCTCATCGACTACAAGATCCTGGGGTTGCGGTACAGGCTCTTTGCTTGCGAGGTGAGAAAGACCTGACCAGCAGTTTTGATCCCAAAGGTCTATTCACCAGCTCAAGAAATCTAAGGAGAAAACAGCCAACCTCTCTTTGTGCCTCGCAAAGAACCAAGTGAGCTGGCACAGTGCCACCACAACGTTGTCCTCTCCTTTCCTGCCCTCCTGGCAACGGTCCGGCTGCTCTAAGACCTCATTTCCTTGCTCCCATCCCTCCAGCAGATACTCTACAACATTGCGCTGGTGTATGCCACTCTGGAGGACTGGAAGAAAGCTGAGGAGCACCTGACACTGGCCATGAGCCTGAAGAGTGAGCCCCAGCACAACAAGATTGACAGGGCGATGCAAGCCATCCTGGTAAGGAGGAGCAGGTCTTACAGCTGCCGTGTTTGCTCACAGCAGGGAGGAGGGATCCCAGTGACTGACAGAGAAACCAACTTTTAGCTATGGCTTTAGCAGAGCAGGAGAAAAACACAGCAGGCTGAGCAAAATGTGGGTGTCATAGCGAGACACGACTTGGCGGGAAGAGCTTTGGGTCACTGGGGAGGCAGGGATGGGAAGACCATGTCAGGACTGGGGTTGGGTCATCACGGTGGTGTTGTGACTTTACGGAGGGAGACCTTAACCCCAGAAGGTAGAAGGAAGGGGACATTAAGCAGTCCCTCCTCTCACCTCTGAAGAGCACCATGACTTCTCTGTGCTACAGAAGCAGAAGCTCTGTGAACTGGTGGCCATTCCTGCAGGGAAGCTGTTTAGACCAAACGAAAAGCAAGTGGCTCAGCTGGAGAAGAAGGACTACCTGGGAAAGGCTATGGTAAGAAAGAATTAACTTATTTATTCAGGCCAAGCCCATGGGCTGAGGAGAGCTGCTGACCATGGTCTCACCCCCTCTCTGAGCTGCTCTCTGCTGCCTGGTGGGCAGCCAGAGATACGGAGCTGGTCCGTGCCTCAGGGATCCCCTCAGGCGTGGAAGGAGGGGTGGCACGTAGTGGGTCTCCTGGGGAACAGGGACTCTGAAGGAATAGAGCAGCCAAAAGCATGTTTCTGCAAAGCATGACCTATTTTCAGTTTCTATCCTTAGCGAGACATGAGGGACAGTGAGTCAGCAATGAGCCAGAAAGGTCCCACTGGAGTTTCAACTCAAGCCAAGATTTTTTTGGGGGCGGGGAGGTGGGCAAGGAAGAAGCTATTTAACACGACACCCACATCAACCTCCAGTCTTTCTCCTGTTCCATTTGAAGGAGGTTTTTCAGCTCGGACAAGCGAGCAAACTTTTCTCCCATGAGTGTGCAAAATCCATTGGGATGTCGCCTTTGGGCTCAGGTCCTGGGAGGCAACGCTCCTCCAGAAAGGGAACCACTGGCTGTTCAGACACTGGGAAATGGGATGACCAAGAGCCAAGCAGTTCCTTGAGCATCAGGGGAACCTGCACACAAACGTTTATGAACTTTCTAAATTATGTTTAAAGTCACCTATAGGAGGTAAGGGCTTGAGTTGGACACTTTGGCTCCCTTCAACATTTGTGATTAAAACATGAAGGGAAATGTTTGGGTTGTAATGACTCTAACCACGTAACAGTGAGGCTAAAAGCTGAGAACTTACCACAGCTGAGAGGTGAGTTTTGGTGCCAGAAGCACTCAGCCTGTAGTCAAAGACGCTTAGCCTGATATCACAGCCCCTCTTAACCTGAAGCATCGTGAGGAACTTGGCTCACAGAGGGTGGACATCAGAGGTCTAAGAGGTCTACAAGCACCAAGTCACTACCTGTCTGTCTTTGGCTCTAGGTGGTGGCATCTGTGGTGGACAAGGATGATTTTTCAGGATTTGCTCCACTCCAACCACAGGTAAGGCACCACCGGTGAAGAGCATCCTTGGCAGAAGCTCGGGAGGATGTGGGGATGGGTATCATCCTGCAGCTTGCTGAGGGCTCTAGCTCACAGTGGGTAGCAAACAGCAGCATCACCACCGTGAACTTTCTGCTACTGCCGCAGGGAGGAGGCAGACACTGCCCCCGCATCTCAGCTGCTCTCTCCATCATCAGAAAGGGCAGCCCAAACCCACCTACGTCTATCATTGAAGTTCAGCTGGTTCCCTGAATGGGGAAGTTGTGGCCTGAGGGCACATCCACTGCCCCCACTGTTGCTGCGGGGTCACGGCTGTTGGCAGGGAGCTGTCTCAGACCCTCCCTGCCAGATTCGTCAGGGTTCAACTGTCTAAGCTTGAGTGGAGAACCAAGAGCAGTTCTGCTTTCGTTCTCCATCTTCCTCCCAGTTCCCAAAATCCTTTGCATTTTCTGTGACATTTTCCTGATGATGTAGCAGCATCTTACCATCTCTAAAGGCACCCGAGAGTTTTTACAGGAGCTTTGAGAGGATGCAGGGAGGTGCAGCCACTGCAGCCTACAGCACTGTTACGCAAGATAAAATACACTATCCTCAACGCAGCCAAGTGTTGTCACCTCACTACAGGAGTCAGGCCTATTTCAAGCAGTTTCTTCAGAGGGTTGATAAAATCCACCAGAGATGACAAATTACTTAGGCAGGAGAGACCATAAAGCATGATGACGACAGCAGGGCATTTTACAAGCATGGTAATGGGAAGATACAGGGACGCGCAACTTAGTTTAAACCAGCTGATCTCAAATCCCTGATCTCAGCCCTCTGTGAGCTGAAACCAAAATCATGAGTGACAACAGGATTGTGTCTCTGAAAACCCAGCGCAGCTGGAAGAATTTAGAAACTGCTCCTCAGAAGGAGCAAAGGCAGTGATGTTCCTCATGGCACTTAAGACAGCTGCTTTACACATCAGGGTGGCAGAGAGCTGAAAACCTTTCAAATCATCTGACCTGACACCAGCACGGGGAGGAAGGAACCATGCGGGGGTGATGGTAGGCATGGTAGAAGGCTGCAGGACATTTCTATAAAACCAAAATCATCCGGATTACTGATAATTATCCTTCTGGCATCTTGTTGGCAGGCCTCTGGTCCTCCACCCAGGCCCAAGACCCCAGAAATCCTCAGGTAAGTTGGATGAAGGATGGATAATGCTGCTAACCCATTCAGCCACGTCCAACCCCATCCTGCACCATCACAGCCGAGCATCCAGCTGGCACCCAAAACTCAGGGGGGATGGGGTATGGATTGTAGAAACAGGGAGGCAGAGGTCTGGGTCCCCCTACAAAGTAAAACAACTTCCTGACCCGTCTGCTGCTCCCGCACCCAGCGCCCTCAAAGGGCAGCCGCACCGTGTCCTGTATGAGTTCGTCCCTGAGACTGCCGAGGAGCTGCAGGTCCTGCCGGGAAACATTGTCTTTGTCCTGAAGAAAGAGAAGGACAACTGGGCGACAGTGATGTTCAACGGAAAGGTACCAGCGGTGTGCTTGGCGGGAGGGGGCAGATGCTGTGAGGTTCTGCAGAGGACTTGCAGGGTAGAGCCTTGCCATCAGCAACTAAATGAGTTTCTGACTTAAGTCCCTTATATCCACCCTGGCTTAGGCCACAGGGTCCAGTGAAATCCATCCAGTTTGCAGCAACTAACCTTCAGGCCTCAGGGACTCTCCTGGATTCAGGGCAGGGCAAGGACAAGCTCTGTTGCGTCCTCCAGCGGTGGGTTGCGTCCTCCAGCGGTGGGTTGCGTCCTTGCCAAGCAATCCCCACTCATGTCTCCTTCCCCCACAGAAAGGGATCGTGCCCTGCAACTACCTCGAGCCTGTGGAGCTCCAGAACAAGCTGCATACCCAGGTGAGGATGCCCAGGAGGAGATAGGGTCCTGGGGAGGGCAGATCCCCACACATTCACCCACGACCTGTTCTGGGCCTTCCAGCAGGAACCGTACCTGCAATCCCCTCCCCCTCATTGGTTCTTCTGGCTCATGGTCACCTCAACATGAGCTCAGAGACCTGCAAAATCAGGGCAGATGCTGTGTTGATGGCTCCCCTGGAGGGGGTTGGCAATGCTGGGGAGATAAGGGGTAGCAAAGTCACCCCTCCCCAGTTCAAGACCCCAAACAGACCTTGGGAAAACAGCGGGTTGGAGGGGCCACTCCATGAGGCAGCAGCACCCTAGCTCCCATAGGAAGGGTGGGATTGACAGCACCACCTTCTTCCCATCCGGCACAGGGAGAAACCCCTCTTGAAGCTGAGATCCCAGAGTCACCCAGCTCTCCCGCTCCAGAGAAGCCACGGCGGTCACCACCAGGTCAGTGAGGGGGAGCTGGGGGGACGGGGGTGCCTTAGGGGCAAAGCCCCCAGCAGCAGGTTTGAGATCATTTCCTCGGTGCCATGTCCTCACGCTTTGAGACCAGGGCTAGGGCTCATCTCCCCCTCATTCCTGGAGCCCTTTGCAGTCAAGGATGGGGAGATATTAAAGCAGGAGGCAGAGACAGCAGCAACTGCAGTGCTGGGGATGGAGCAAAATAGAGCACGTGGGTTCCCAAGGAAAGCAAGTCCCTCTGTGCTCTTAATGGGCACATTGACTGATGGGAAAAAGGGCCTGGGGGTAGGAACAGGGCAAGTGACACAGCTTGTCCAAGTCCTGGAGTAGAAGGTCCCTTACAGGCTGCGCTGATTTTAGTGCTGCTGTGAGCTGGGCTCAGTTAGAAGGAGCTGTGGTTGCCCTGGGAAGGGGATTCCTGGCCAGTGCTACCTCATGTCACAGGCCAGGGGCAGGGAGGGTAGCACCAAGGCCACCACATCGCCCCCAGCACTTGGTTCACGCTGCTGGGAACTGAAAACAGGGCTCTGCTGCCGGCATGCACGGTGCTGCAGGGGCGCTCAAAATGGCTGTTTAAAGCTGGGGAGCACGTGTGTCACGAGCATGTGAGAACACACGCTGAAACGAAGAGCTGGGAGGAAGCATTGCGAGTTGCCCTCTCTAGAAAAACTCCACGTGGTGCTCAGAGGTAGGAGCCTGCGTCTGAGCTGTGAGCTCCACACCGCTGCAGGGAAAACCCATTTGGGGTAGAATACCTCACTGTGCAGAGACTGCGCCACGCGGGTGTTAACCTGCTGCAGTCTATTCTGGCTCTCGCTGGCCAACCTGCCCAAAAGCCACAGGAGTATGTGGACAAGCAGTTGCTAAGTGCCCTGCTCTGAGGTGGGCCTCAGCCAGTCGGTGGTGAGGGAAAGTGGACCAAAAGACCACTAATGGCAGGACAGGGCTTGTGGGCCAAGCAGAGCAGCACTAAACCTGATACAGAAGATGGCTGGGACCTACAGGAGTTAAGCTTAAGGACCCACCAACCTCAAAGAGCAGCTTTATGGCACCAAAAGCCATCACAGATCTACCAGTGGGACTACAACGGTGTAGCTCTGCCTCTTCCCATAACGAGCACAGTCATGTCAAAGCACTGACAAAGCGCAGAGCAAATCCTTGTGAAGAGATTTCAACAACCCTGCATGAAATCACCCTAGCTGGGGGTCTGAATTTAACTTTACCACCCTGGTGAAGAACAGGGATTGCCTCCAGTTTTCAGTGTGGACCTAGGGAGATCAGAAGAGCAGACACTAAAGCCAGCAGCTCACATATTTTGTTGTTTGGTTTTTGTGGGGTTTTTTTTAAATCCACCCAGGAAAGACATCCCACCCCAAAAGCTCCCATCCCTCTAAGAGGGAAGTCACCTCTGCTCAGTGGTTATATCTAAAATCTTACAGATGAAGCCCATCGCAGCTGATGCTGCATCTCTTCAGGGGCCCACCGCTGGCTCCAGGCTCGGCTGGTGTTGCTGCAGATAATGATGGGTGTCAAGGAGAAGGGCTGCAGGAGATCTGAACGTGTATTTAGGCACAGAGCAGCAATGCCTACCCTGTCCCACTCACTGAGCCACCTCTTTCTTCCTCCGCAGCTTACGTTCCTGCTACTGTGACGCAGCCCAGAGATGAAGCAAAGGTAACATCTCACAAACACTGACCCCCCAAGGTCCTCTTGGTGTCACAAATCTGCATTTATCGCACGTTGAAAGGTGCTGGCATGCCCAGCAAACACCACAGCCTTAGAAGCGTTTCAGGTTTTCATCATTCAGGAGCTTCTCCAAAGCATAATGACAGGGCTAGAGGCCAGCAGGTCCCCAGGACCCAACCAAGGTGATTAGGGCTGCTTTTTGGGAGGTCTCCTCCAGGCCCACTCCCCGGTGGACCCGGGGCTGTCAGCAGAGCCCTTGTACAACTCTCATCTGGGTTGACCTGTGGCACTTGAGAAGGGAGAAATAGGAGAGAGCTTGGCTGTAACGCACACACACTCCTGGGCAGGGTCAGCACATCAGGTCACACTGGGGAGAAAGATGGGAAAGCACAACAATCTCAACTCAAAAAAAAAGAATGAGGGGGTTGAAGGGTGGTCACACCTCGAGTTTGGTCACCCAAAGGCCAGAGGCTGGTTGCTAAGTGCCTAATCTATCACTGGGCTCTCCTGGGACAAGGCCAGGGCTGGCAGCCCAGCTTGGGTGGCACGGCCGCTGCCCTGCCCCGAGGGAAGCACCGAAGGCTGCACGCACTAGCAGAGGCATCTCCCTGCCCAGCACCAGCCAGTGCCCCAGATGCGACTCAGGCATCCGGTTTCCATGTCCTGGTCCCTCTCCCTGCCCTCACCAAGCCACAAAAGCTCTAACATCCCGTTTACCGCCTGCAGGAGGACGAAGCAGCCGTCTCCAGCCCCCACATCCTCAAGGTGCATTACAAATACACTATCGCCCTGCAAGTCGAGCCAGGCGTCTCCTACACAGAGCTCCTGGACCTGGTTTGCAAGAAACTGGAGCTCCAGCCCAAGCACACGCAGCTGAGGTGAGGCGCTGCCGGCTGCAGGGAGCTAGGGCCCGTGTTCTCAGGGCTCCTGCCCTTACCCCGCGCTCTCTGCACACCCAGGTACAAGCCTGCAGAGAGCCAAGCGCTGGTGACTCTGAGCGCGGAGAACCTGGAGGCAGCTTGGAGCCAGAGCAAGGACAACTGTCTGACGGTCTGGTGCGACATGACGGAGGTCAGTGACAGCTGGAGGTGGCAGTCACCTCTTCTGCCCGCTCCTGGCAAGGAACCTCAGCAGACGTTGCCTTTGCTTTCGTTGCTGTGAGCGCAGGCTTCAAAGCAAGGCAGAGGAGCAAAGAGCAGGTGAAGAGGAGAAGCAGAGCTTCTCTCTTACCCTGCAACAAAGAAAAAGAAGCCAAAAGGTGTCCTTACCAATTTATTTCCTGCCCTAGGGAGAGGGGTTTTTACCAGACAGCAAACCCGAGGAGTCGCCGCCGCAGGAGGCAACGGTGGAGGAGACGGGAACAACCCAAGTGGTAGCGCAGTATGATTATGAAGCCACCCAACCTGAAGACCTGGAGTTTCAGGCAGGAGATGTGATACTTGTTTTATCCCAAGGTAATTGTGTTCCTTCTGCAACAGGGGAGGGGAGGGACCTCCCAGCTCTGGCGAGAGCACAGGTCTGAGCCTGAGATGCCAAGTGCCTGCAGCAGCTGCTGCTTGGTTCAGTGGAACTTGTGAGTTCCTGACCTCTTCCAGTCAGGCCAAAGCCTCTCAGATATTTGGTCAGACACTGGATGCATGTTCTTCAGTGAAGCCTACAAGCTTCACTAGGGACTTTGATCTCTTTTCCCAAATCCTCCTGTCCTCCAAAGCAAACTGTTTCATGCTGGAGACCTGCAGGGCAACAGCCTAGCTCGGGCAGCCTCCACTTCTTCTCCTGCAAGCTTCACTTTGCCACCTTTCAACAGAAAAGGGGCTGCTGAGATTTCTGCCGCAGGGCACTCTGAGAAAGCTTGCATTGAATGCAAACACCTTACAAGACAGGTTAGAAAAGCAGCTCGCAGAGATTGCATGAGGTGGCAGGTGGAAGCCAGGGGAAACGACAACCTAAGGACACACACAAGGGTTGCTTTCCTTCGCATTACCAAAAGCTGTGTCACTGAGCTGCCAGTTCCCAGATTCACAGGACAAATTTGCTCCATTCCCATGAAGGACAAAAGAAAAACAGTAAAATCTAACCTACTGAGGCGTTTCTAGCCTCTGTTTCTGGCTTGTCAACCAACTCTCTGGAGCCACAAGACGAGCAGGACCTAGAGCCTGCAGGATTGCTTTCTGCAAGTGCCTTCTTCCACCGCAGCTGCCCTGTGCTGGAGCGGCAGCAGAGCTCCTCCAGCCCTACCCTGGGCTTCCCACCCAAGCCTCAGTGTTATACACGTTTCTGCGATTTTCATCATGCCCCTATTTCTGCCACCCCCTGCCCTGAATGTTTTCAAGATGGGAAGTTTCACTTGAGCTGTGTTTAAGCTTCCCAACTGCAGTTTATTTTTTGAAGGAGATGCCTCATTTTGGCTGCCCGCCCCCACAATGGGAGAATGCTCTTACTCCCATTCCTCTCACCTGGTACCTTTTTCTGGCTGATTTTCTTTTTAAGGGTACAATCTTCCATTAGACTCAATCCTCTTCAACATTAGTCTTCAGTGCTTCTATGAGAATTAAGGCTTAAATACAGTCTAAATCTCAGCAAGATCTAGTATACGCTTTTGAGTTGGATCCTTTCAAGCCTGTGCAGAACACACACGAGGGAGGACAAAGTTACCATGCTTCTGAAAAAGCTGCCGGTGAGCCCGTATCAGGTGAAGAATTACGTACAGACCCTGTATAGGGCACCTGTTTCCTGCTTCAGTTAAGCCTCTGAGTGAAATAAAGACATCAGAAATAGTTTTAAAGGCAAAAAAAATGCTGATACTTTGCTATACGTAGCTCTATCACTAATTTGTGCCAGCTGCAGGCATTGGCAGCAGTACACGAGCAATCATAGACCCCCTGTATCACTGTACAGTTGAGTTTTTGCACCATACAACATTGATGACTCCCCCCCAAATCATACTCTACCCTTCATTGCTGAGCTAAATATTTCCCATTAAAAAGTTGGTTCTCACCTCATTTGGTTCCCCACAGGAAGAGTTTTTAGAGCTCCTAAGCTTTACTCAACCCAGGGTAGCAGAGGCTTTGGGGTTTTTTGGGGTTTTTTTTTGGTTTTGGGTGTGGGGTTTTTTTTTTTTTAATATGAACATGGAACAGCAGGTCAAAATACACTTTAGGAAGAGAACAGCCCAAGGTCTCAGATCATTTCCCTGCCCCTCACACTCACTATTTCCACTGTCTTCTATTCCAGGCAGTTTCTAAGCCCCTTGGTCTTTATTTTGATCTACTTTTCCCACCTTTGTTCGGCAGTATGTTCTTTCTTACCTTACAACTTTGTTCTCTATCTCATTCCTCCTCAGTCCCTTTCCTCCACATTCCTCTCTCTATCAGACTTTAGCATGGCTAAAAGGTTTATCAGCAGAAAATCTCAGAATGATGATCTTGGGCCTGTCTGTAGCCTGTAGTGGAGGTTATGATGTTCCTGTATATCCCTGGGGTAACAAAAACTGTGTCAATTTTATCTTTTAGTGAATGAAGACTGGTTAGAAGGCCAGTGCAATGGGAAGATAGGCATCTTCCCATCCGCTTTTGTTCAAAAGTCTAACACCAAAGACCCGGAGATGTGATTTCAGAAGAGCTTAAAGTCATGGATGCGGAAAGAAACTAAGAATTCAACTGTTGCAATTAAGAAGTTTCTGCATTAATCACTGCATCTGAAAATGAACTTTAAATATTATTGCTACTTGTATTAAAAGCTTTATTTTTTATTTTACCTTTTGCATTGTTCTCCAAAACAGGTACTTATTAAAAAAGTTGCTAATTGTCTTCCTGTTAGGAACACATTCAGTCCTAAAACCTGTGCTTGCCAAGAGACTTGCCCTGTCCAACCTGCCCTATCCTTAACAAAGCTTTTATACAGACACGCCAGCAGCTGGGAAAACCCATGAGAGGGTGCTGCCACTTGCATTTACAGCCCTGCCAACAGATCCAGAAGAGGAATGGGTGTTCAGCAAGCTATGGGCCAGGAAAGGCTAAACAGCATTTGCTTCCTTAAAACACTACTGTCAACCCCAAGAGCTTAAGAGACACAGTGCAGCCTCGCCCTGCTCCAGTTGACAATTCACTTCAAAACCACAGTGACTTTAAACACCTCTCCCAGTAAAAGCAGACACATTTTTTTCACCTTTGGGAGCCATATCTCAAAGCTTTTTCTCAGCAATCAGAACAGACAGTAACTTACACGGACACTGCCTGGAGGGTCAGCAGGTCATACAGCAGCAAAGCTGTCCCCTCTATAAAAGCCTACACAACTTTGATGCCCTCTTCCCTACCCAAGAGGTTTGTCTCCCCTGCCTTTGGCACTACTTTCACAGTATGTCATCTTTCTCAGCTGCTGACAGCTCGTCCTTCTGGCATTTGAAAATTATCTACCCTGCCCTGCCCTCAAAACATGGGAACTGTAGCTACAGCCAGCCACCTACAGCGTTGGGAGCGCCCTGCTTCAAAGGTGCTACAGGCAGCAGTTTCCCCACTTGGGATCCTATCATGCAAGTTCTGGACAACCCCATTGTCCCAGTAATCTAAACATCACAGTTATTTTTAAAGGAACTTCTTCTGAAGAGCTGCCAGGATACAACAGATGCCTGTCATTTCAAAATCAGAACATGTCTGTAGCTTTGACACATTTGGAAGTACACTGCTTAAAAACTGGCTGCAAACAGGCAACATCCCAATCTGCAGGCAGGTCAGCAGCAGAAGGATCTGTGTCCTCCAACTGCCCCTGCCTCTGCTCTGCCAGGGTCAGTCTGCAACTGAAGAAGAGCTTTGCAAGCTACTCCCGTCCCACATTTTTGGTTTGGTACGTAAAATGAATTGCACACAGGCAGCACAAAACCACGATCCAATTATCTGCACTGAGCCCAGGCCAGAATCTCTGCGATTTATTTAGTTCTCTTTCAAATAGAAAAAAAATTGACTTCAAACCTTCTTCTGACTTCTCCAGAAAAATAACGCATTTTTGAAAGCCTGCAGCCAAGTTACACAGGAAATAAATGCTACGCACAGACCTGGATGGAGAGAACATGGTTTAATTAAAGGCAAAGCTGATTTCAGCAGCTGCAGTTCTTGCACAGACAGACAAAAAACACAAAAAAAGCTTACGACACAAACCAGTTTCTGTTGGGGGCCCCTTCCCTCGCTCCCCCAGGCATCGGGGGGCAGGAGGGGAGTCCCAGCTGAGAGTCGGCCGCATTCCCGAGGCCGGATGCTCATGCACAAGTGGAACGGTGCAGCTGGGACCCTGGCACTGCCGGGAGTGAGATGGTGAACCTGGTTAGCTCGTCTGGGGTGCAAGAGTCAGTGACGGTTCAAACACTGGAATGTCGCAGCTGCCTGGGTGCACAGCTCGATACACAAACCGGGAGGGCTGCAGGGAAGTACAGAGGGGTTTGGTTCATATTACCACTGGGTGAGAACTTCACTTTTTGGACTTTTTAAAGGAAATACAGCTTCAAAATGCAACAAAGAACAGTGATGTTGCCAAGGTGGAGATCATGGGGGAGCTGCTCGTACCCCTGGAGGGGTATCGTGTCTCCTCCGTCTTCCCTTTTTGTATTCTTTGGGGCTGCCCAGACTCCAGTGTCACTTCGGCTCCTGCATGTGCTTTGCTCTGCAGCTGAGCTCCAGCTCAGAGATCCTGAATCATCACACAAACCCCTACTGCTAAACACAGCAAATGGACATTGAGATTGTTTCCGTAACTTCCCTGGGAAACCTAAAAATGCTGTCCTTTTCTTTAACGAAGCTTCCAGTCTTCCTTCCCCCTAATAAATAGCAAATAAAACGTTTTCCTTTTCCCTTCTGCACCTTTTCATCTATGAACAGCACTATGCTTTCTTACGTGTGTGAGTTACACACGTGTGTCCACAGGCGCTTTGAATTTAATTCTGGAACTGAAAGTTTGGGGCTGCAGCCGGGGGCGGGGGGCACGGGGGGGACGGGTTTCTGCAGAGCTGATGTGTGCCTGCGGGGGTGCGCACACTCTGCGCTGTCCAGGCTGACTGTCAGCTTTACCCAGCCCTGCTGGACCCCTGATTATTGTCTACGAGATGTTGTACGTTGGTAATGAAACTACTAGTGTCCAGCGAAGATGGAAGGATGGAGAGAGAAAGAAAAAAAAACCAAAAAACAAAAACCATTGAAAGCTTTCTACCTACTTATTAAAATGAGTCAGGCTGTGAATGCACAGACTAGCCTGGCCTTTGTGGGGCTAGCCACTATGCTACAGTAAAATGTACAGGAATCAAACATTAATTTAAAACCCCATAGCAGTTAACTTGCTCGTCCAGCAGTGCTGCAATGCCCCACATCACCGATTATAGCTCAAACACCTACTGAGAGGAGGGCATTTCATGCTGGAGTCTCTAACCCACCCACGGGCTGGCCAAAGCCTTTGGGTGAAAGGTGAAGTGGTGTCAAGTGCCAGACTCTCCTTCATGAAACTCCTTCGCTAGCCCAGGAGATAGAGCCCCACCTTGCCACCAACCACCTCTGACCAGAGCAGCAACTGGGGCTTTCATTGCTACACACTGACTACGAAGCACGTCTGTGTACGGAAGAATTCAGTGTGATCTTACTACTGAGAGAGTAATAAAGATGTTTAGGAGTAATTTCAACTACATTCTCAGTCAGCAAAGCAATCATTAATGGATTCCTATTTTATCTCCCCAAAGAGAGGAAAAGGATTGAGAAGTTCTCATTGGCTTCTCCCATCTGCCCTTCATTCTCAGCTTTTACTTCCCATGTGGCTGGGGACATGCACGATGGAGAAGGTGAGAGGCGGTGATATCGGGTTACTGAGTGAGACAAACAGCAGTTCCTCTCTCCCTCCAGAGGGCCCAGGGATGGGAGAGTTCCTGATGTTGTTTTCTTGCACTGCAGACGTTTTGTGCACACTCAGTGGGTCGGTGGAGCACTTACGCCCTCCTGACAGCAAGGAACAGAAGAGAGGGCTGCCACCTGCACAGGACTGTGTGGGCCAGTCCTGCAAACCCAACATGCCATGGTTTATGGAGCCTTCGTTTGCAAAGGTTGCCACCTCTGTCTCAATGCGGCGGGTTCATGGTGCCTTGTCCGCGTTGCTGCTTCTGCTTCTGCTGCATTAACAGCTGCTCCAGGGCTGAGGGTCCAGGGTGCATCATGGAACTGGACCAGATGGACTAAAAACAAACAGCCAACACTAGCACCTCCTTGCGTTAGACAGCCCCCCTCTTACAGATGAGAAAGCGGAGACAGTTTTCTATATCCTCCTCCTCCTCTTTATCACTCATATCTGACTTATCATGAAAGTCATCCAGACTTCAAAGAAGGCCTGCTCTAAAGAGAGGCTCCCTGGAAGCAGCTTCTCCTCCTCCAGAATCCTCATTACCATTAAAATTCACCCCACATTAACAATTACTAGTTTTAGACTCGTCAAAGCAAATGCTATAATTTCTTCCAGTTCTGCCAGCCTGGTCTTGTTCCGCAAAATAGTCTAGAACAGCAAGAACTGGAAAACTGCAACATCTTCCGGCACTGGTCACACCTCCCACATTGCCTGCGTAAGTGAATCTGCAGGAAAAACCTTCGGTTTCTGACACTGAATGCTTGCGACAGGCTAACGCCCATCACCGGATCATCTGGCCCCCTACTCAAGCACCCATTCCTGAGCACAGTTTCAGTCAAACATACCTTCAGGCTCTCCATAAGCACAGCTGAGGAGTCCTCCATAGCGGGAGGGCCTTGGGCTGCCCAGGTGCCACTGGGAGCACTGGACTGGTGCCAGCTGCTCTCCGAAGATGACGATGTTGCTGGGAGATAGTCCAGACCAAACCCTCCCATTGCTAAAACAAGGAGAAAGACAAGTTCAAAGGAACATAGCAAAACTACTGCGAAATAAACGCCACCAGCCAGCTTCACGCAAGCCTGGAACCCAGCACTTGCCTGGCTTATCTGTTTTCCAGCGGTCTGCGACTCTCCTGTCTCTGCTGTCTGGAGTCCCAATAGGTCCGAAGTTGGAGAAGGGAACAGAATTGTGGTTATGGGTTGGAGGGGAGCTTGGCAAGCTGCTGGGGTTGGAGGAGTGAGGAGACTGGCTGGCTGGTGTCGAATGATCTAGTGATTACAAGGTAAGAGGAAAAAGGTCAACAGAAACAGCAGGAGCCTCCCAATTTTGAATTTCTTAGTGCTGCTGCAAATTCTGCCATCACCCAGTTTTCCCCAATGCTGGAGGTCAGTTTTTATCCCCTCCATTACAGGAGTGTAATCCAAATTCCTAAGTTCTGAGTGAAAACGAGAACAGAATGACTGTGTTTAATGCATACATGTGCTTACCAGAAAACCCCAAAACCAGGAAACCTCAAGAGGGCTGGCTAGCCAAAGCGAGCTTTCCCCATGTTTCTTGAAGAACTTCTCAAGCTAAAAAAATCTGTCTCCAAGCTTGACAAACCAATTAAAAAAGACATTAGACCCTAAGGAGTTTGCAAGTTTACAACTTGAACTCCCGAGTCTGTGATTGCTTACACTTCTATGAGTCTTAAAGCAATTCAGAGCAGAACCCACTACCGAGCAAAAGAGAAGAGCAAGCATGGAAAAGCCTATCTGCAGGCAGGAGCACGATGCCTGAGACAACACAGCACAGCAGGGTGGCAGGAGACTATGTGGTCTTGAATGATGAGGCGAAGGGAGAGAAAGCTGAAGCCATGTGAGCCGTAAGTCCTGCTAGAATAAAAGCACTTTGCAGCTCCTTCCATTTCCCCCACAGCGGCTATTCCTGGGTGGTTGCAAAAGTCTCAGTGCAACCAAAAAATCTCAACCAGTGCAGACATTATTTAAAATTCACTCATTTATTAGAATCAGCTAATTCCTCCCTTCATGCTCTTCTGGATTTTTAGTGAGAATAAAATCGTGACATAATAGTTATGGTTTATACCTTGAGGATAATTACTAAGGAAAAAGCTGGTTTGCTTTGTAGGCTGCTCAACAGTAAAAAAACAAAACGACCAAGAAAATCACACTGTCATATTTTTCTCCACACTCTTCAGTCATATAGTTCCTTTCTCTTTCAAATATCTACATCCCTACTCCCAGATGCTTGTCAGGAATCTAAATTAAAGAGATTTCAAGATTTAACACCTCCTACAACTTCTATCCTGCTCAACTACTTCAATTAAAATCCAGGTTCTTACACTACATTAATTACAGAATCCCCTCATATTTCTGAGGTTATATAAAGAAAAAACAAACAGAAACATTCAGACACCTTGTCAAGCAGGTATTTTTTTTTAATTTCCAGTTACATTTAACTTGCAGTATATTCAGAATTAACTCAAATCCTTTTAAATAGCTAGACACAAAAAAAAACCACACCAGGATTACCTGAGCTGGCTGGAAGGGATGGAGACCACGGAGTCCCTTCAAAGAGAGAATATAGTGAAGTCTCCTGATGGGCAACTGAAGGGGTGACTTCTGTTTTTGTGCTGGTATTCATGTTTTTCCCATATACCTCATTGAACATGCTGTTATTTGGATATCTTTCCTGCAAAAAAATGAATGTAAGAGTTTAGGTTTTGGATTTATTTCAAACACTGAGACTGTACAAAGGAAACTGTTACAGATTGAAATATTTTCCAAACTCCTTTTTCACTTCCCAGCCCCCTCCTCTTTGAGCATTTTATTTATCCTGAAGTCCATCACATTCTGAATCAGGACAGATTTCTCCTGGCTGGACTGCAAAGTCTTCACAAAAACCTTTAAATTCCCAGCGCTCACAAAAACTGAACCCTGCTCAATTCTCTGGAAGAGAATGGGTAATCTGTTGCTCAGGAAATAAAAACCTACACACCACAACACTTTGAGATGCACCTTTTCAGTTAACTCCACAATTCTACTAAGAGCAAGGGGCCCATGAGCTCAGCAAGATTCAGTACGTCAGCAGAACTATAGCTAGGATGAATTTGGGAAGACAACTGATGAAGGCAAAGATAATCTTGTCAATACAGACTGAAATTAGGCACACATACAGTTTTCTTTCAGGTTTTCTGTTGGTTTGAACTCAAGGATATCCTCATATTTCTGCCATGTTACCTAGTTTAATGGCAAGCTCAAACAGCAAAGGGCTGCAGACTCTGGTCCTCACTTACCTGATTAAGAGAAAAGCCACTGAGGGACAGGAAAGATGATGACTGAGACATCAACTCTGATGGTTTTTCCAGCAGGGACTTCTTCAGAAACCAAAAAGGGAAAAAGAGCAGTTAGTGTTCAGTGTAGTGAGCAGGAGGGAAGTATGCTGTCAGAAACTGCCAAGGTGGTTTTGGTCACATTTGAAATCTCCTTTCTATTTTAGCTCCAGCACCTTGGAGGGCAGGGGAAGCAAACTAACAAATGCAGAAAATCAGTAGTTTCCCTACTAACTGTAATTAATATCTAAAAGTCAACAATCACAACAGCTGAGAGTCTCAGGCAAACCCCACTTGCCAGAACAGCTTTTCAAATCGTAAGCGTTAATGCTCTGTCCAATACATCTAGAGGGGAGATTCCTGCCAAAAAACCCTATGGTTGTGTAAAACCTTGTACAAATGAGACAGGATCCTTCCCAGTGATCAGATGACTCCTCCAAACATGATTAGACTCGTGAATGTTGCTACTGAGTTTTGAGAGCATCCCTGCTGTACAGATTCTTAGACAGCAAGAGCAGCCAAGTGCTGTGATTTTATAACTGGGTTAAACAGTCCAAGTTTCATTTAGCACGCTCTCATTTTCATTATAAATGACTAGAGGGGAATAAAAAAACCAAGCCAGTGTTTAAAACAGAGGTTCCAAAACCCCCCTGGGGTTCCATGTTAAGATATTATGGATCATGACCTTTTCCATCAACTACACCACCCCCCTCTCATACAGCTGTTATTTCCAGCATAGTATTTGTCAGCTTTCTCTTCAGTCCTTACTATGATTAAGCAGTGAAAAATAGTGTCTCTGAAACAAGACTACTCAGGGAAGAAATAGGATCAGTTATTATCGATACAAAAACCAAAGAAAAATTATCAGGCTTGGCTGGTGGACAATGAACACCAACAAATTTAAGACTGGGATCACCAAGCCATAGAATTAGTGAAGCCATAAGTAAAACTGTGTGTGATCCAAAGTGAAAGCTGTAGTCTCATTCCAAATAAAAGCCCTCTCGCACTCATACCAGCTCAGCGTGTCAGATGTCTTTAAATGTATTGTTCAAACAACAAAAACCTGAACTAGCATCCCTCTCTAACATGGCCTCAATATCTGGAATAGGTTTACAGGGTAAAAGCAAAGATAAAGACAAACAGCCTCATTTTCTTGGCAAGAAGCTCCTAGCTTGTTAGATTTTCAAAGTGACAACTCATTACTTTGAAAGCACATTTTTAAAAGGCAGACAAAAGTCACACTCTGCATATCCACACAGCTTGCACAGAGAAGAACTTCCATTTGCCAGCAGACAGCAACAGTAGGAGCTTCAAAGGAAGCTGCTGAAGAAGCAGCTATTAGTTTCTTAGCAAAGGTATCTAATGAGACAGAAATGGGTGTCTGTTTTGTTACTGGCTCCTTGGGATGGCATATAAAATAATTGAGGAATAGACTTAATCAGAGATTTTGAGTAGTTGCAAATAACTCTTCCTTGTTACTGCTACTAATCTGAAATAATAGTATTTAATGAACATGCTTGTAGCCATACTAGAAAGGCGTACTGCATTTTCAGAGGCAGTTACAAATTCAGCAGCTCTAAGACCCTCCAACTAGTGAACTAGGAAGGTTTTAATACATTACTGGGAGGGGCGGGTGGATCTCAGTCTGTCAAAAATGACTGTATTACTATGAGTTACTGATTATTTAGCCAGTTGCTTGCAAATGTCTTCCAAAGCCATCTTGCTCTTTTACAATCTCTTCTGCATTTAGTATGGCAGCTTCTCCCTGCCTTTATGGAATTTTTATTTGCAGATTATAATAAGCCACACTTCTGATGACTTCCCACAGCTGAATCTGTGCTCTGCCTTGCCCTTTTTACTAAGCCCATACAACTGCAGAAGAGCAAGCGCATTGAACGATGCATCAACATCTCTCCTGTGGACTGTACTTACAAAAAGCCCCACTTTTATTCTGATTTTGAACAAATGAGCAGGCCTGGATTCAGCCCAAGAGCTATACTGTGGGCCTTCAGCTGGTCTGAGCTCTCACATGAAGACTAGCTCAAGGGTGAGGCAGGGAAGTGGACAGGAGGGATAGGGGAGAGAGGAATTTCACATTTCTTATAATTTCACAGAAGAAAGAGATGCCAGTTAAGAGTGAGAAGCAGCAGTATTACATCAAATACATACAAAGAGGCTTCGTCCAGGAAGAGAGGCGAGAGGCCCCAGCAGAGCTGGGTAAAGATCAGGAGGATTAGAGAAAATCAGCTCTTCCTCCTCCTCCAAGGCAGCCAGACTCTTTAACAGGTCCGGAGGAAGCAGAGGGGAGCTCTTGGGGTCCTAGTGACAGAAATGAGCACAGTGAGACAACAGAAGGCAGAAAGGGGAACAGCAAGAGACAGCGAGGAGAGGCTAAGCCACAGCAGGACAACAGAAAATAGCAAGAAAACGGCAGAAGGCAGCATGCAGAAGTGCGAGGTGAGAAAGTGGTGCAGCAGAAGTGTGTCGAGGTACACAGAAAGAAAATGCTGAGCAGAAAACATTAACTAGCCACTTGGCCTAACGCGTACTGGGAGGAGCACTGCAGCATCAAAACGATGGGCATCTAGTTTTTATTAGTGGAACATGTACTTCCCACTGCATCCACGCCAAATACTGAACCTGTTTTCACATTCAAGGACAAGAAACACAAAATCTTACAATTATTCTTCTACAGCTAACTTGTGAGCAATTTAGGTTTCAAATAAAATTACATTTGCATCTTCTTCCCTCCTCTATTTGTGGAGTTTAAAATCCCACAAGACTTATTTCTGCTGCTACTGACTGCTACACCAATGTACTGTTGACCAGACCACTAGGCCAAAAATACCCTGCAAAGTGCTGGTCAAACTTGACACCTTTACTTTTGTGAGGGACACTTAAAACAGAAGCATCACGGCACAGCTCTGTCTGTACCGCGCTGCGCTTGCACCAAGGCAAGGTTTCCCTTTTAGGGATGAGAACAAGGCTTTGACCCCGTCTCCATCTAAAAACCACAACCTGACATCAGGATAGAGGCAGACTCCTGTATATTGTCTGACTTTTCTCTCTGAAGGATAAGCCGAGTGACCTCAGCTGACCTTCTGAAAATCCTGAGTGCACTTCCAGAGGTACATCTGACTAAAGGTTTAAAGAGGCCTCTGTTTAAGTTTCCTTATAAACATCACCAAAAGCACTCACAGACAACTCCAGGACTGTTAATAAATAACAAAGATTGCAGGTTTTATAAACAGCAACATGAAGCACAACTGCATGAGCAGAAGCAAAGTGTTCCATTAGTGCAACCAAGAGCTAAGGAAGTCATTCAGCTCCTTCACTGTGTGGTGGGATTTGCAGGAAAAACAAAAAAAAAACATCCAAGACAAGACTGCTCCTACCATCCTTGATTTCCAGCCTCAATCTGACTATTGCAACCTCAGCCATTCACCACACTCAAGATACTATATCGGTGTTAAGAGTTCATCTAAAGGGTAAATAATTCAACTGCAATTATTTGGATGGCTTTTATCATTTTCATCAGTTGCCAGACAAGAATTTTTCCCCAAACTATCAGCTGCCATGTTTCTTGACCTGACAGACACAGTGCAGAGATCCATGTCACATCTACACTGAACAAGACTTACACCTACTTGAAACCAAATCTTCAAGAGCCAGATCCCCCACACAGCCAACTAAAATGGAGAATTCACCACTGTTTGCTGGAATCCCATTTACTGATACCCAGCTCCCTACTAAATAAGCTCCTGTTGACCTACTCGAGGCTACAGGGCATTCCTGAAACACAGAAACTCCCAGAGGTGTCAGGAATATCAGAGCCTCGTTGGTTTTTACCACTTGTAGCAAGGATCTTTACCTCAAAGGTCATCCTGGAGACGGCATCCTGCTCTGGGCGGAAGACTCCTTGCCGTTTGCCCCTGCGGTCCATGTTAGGCTGCTGTGCCATCACCCTATTGTCAGCCATGCCATAGGAAGAGTCCCAGTAATATTCTGGCACCTTGACTTCTGAGGGGTTCTGGTTATATGGCTCCATTGGGAAAGGCTTCATTTTTTTCTCCAGAGGTTGCTGCTGCATCACAGGGGGCTGTAATGACTGTTCAAATAATTTTAGAGGGTCCTGGGCCTGCAGGTAATAGGACTGCTTTACAGGCATGATCTTCCCCAGTGAGCCTTGGACTTGAGGTGGGTTCCAGAGCTGCTTTGACGAGTCTGTCTGCGGATACTGAGACAGAGACACATGATTTCACCAGCAGGTAGGAACAATTCACGCTAACTGAAGGCCTAACTCCATTCGAACTGTCAGTCTGCCTCACTTGTGACAGACATTCCACAAACATTCTGATTTGCTTTGTTATTCACCAACACGCAGTCTCGACAGGCATCTAACACTCCCTAGTCAAGCTTTACACCAACAGCCGAGTATAATCCTTACTCTAATCCAATACCTTATAAACACCTTTACTAAGGTACTGAGCCAGCATTTTGCTGCCCAGAACACCAGGAGGGTGTCACCAAGTTCAGACATGCCAAAAGGGAGATTTTCTCCAGCACCACATGAGCATAAAACTAAGAGGTGTGAGGGAACTGACACTGCAACCCAGTTAGCCAAAAGGAGAGTGCAGGTAAAGGTTCAGACTTAGTCCTCATTACTCACGTAAGAAAACTAGAAGGGCTTAAGACAAATACCCGATCAGAAGTATCACCTTCATACCTTGTGTATAAACAGGAACACACAGAACACAGATGACCACCTTCCCATTCCGGTAGATACCTTCCCCTCAAGTTACAGAACCCACCAAACTTCAGCTTTTTTTCAAATTTGCCCAGAAACTCATGGATCAAAATTCCACACTAAAGTCTTTAATGACAGTTTTGAAAAGGTAATCCAGGAACATAAGTCTTGAATGTTGCCATTTATTTTTAAATGAAACTTAGCACATCGCATCAGTCAAATTTACCTGCTGGAATCCGGAGTGGTGTGGTGGGCTCTTCCCCAGGCCCTGCACAGCTTTCGTGGGGGACTGTTGCTGCTGTTGCTGGGCCAGAGCTTGGACCTGTAACTGGCTTGCGGACTGTGCTGTTGCCTGAGCTGGTAAAGATGAGAGGGGTTGCTGGGAAGGAGGTGGTGTTTGCTGAGGTCCCTGGGTCATTGGCCCTGGTCCAGAGGGCCGTTGCTGGCTGTAAGGAATGTGGGACTGTTTCCCACCTTGCACCTGGTTTCCTGCAGGCGAGTGAGCTGTGGGCTGGAGAAAGGTTCCTGGGACAGAAACACCACCTGGGAAGGTGTACCCCGTGCTCATGGAGAAAGCCACAGGAGGGGGGACAACGTAGGTTGGAGGTGGAAACCCTGGAAAAGACAAAAACGCAACTTTAATCACAATCTGGCAGAGCAGGTAACTCCCTCCAGAAAACATTGAGTAGGGTTTTTTTTTTTTCCTTCCTATTTTGCTCATTTAGGCCATGAGGACAGGAAACACCAGTTTGCATATATGCATTATAATGTCCTTTCTCACCTTTGCACGTACACAGCTGTGATCACAGGGGGGTTCAGTGTTTGTTCTTGAGTTTTCTTGCCATATTCCAGGCACTGACAACAGTCAGTCGGAGCAGTATCTGGGAGAGTCATATGTTTCCCCCCACCACACACCTCAATCTCCTGCTTTTTTTTTTTCCTCCACTACATTTTTCCTTTGCCATTCTGGGGTTCTTGATGCTCTACCCTCAAAATTCCCTCACCCTCAAACACACACATTTTCAGGGACATTTGCTTCTGGAGCAATGGACAGAAGCAATCGATAAGTCTACTGCTTCATCCCAGAAGATGTCTCTGGATTAATTTAGATAGAGACAGATAGTAAGCAAACAAATACTCATATCTGCAAGATCAATTTCTTTCCTGCAGTTCACACTGAAAAGCCAGGTTTGGAAGGCAAGCTTTAACTCTGTGTGTCTCAGGCCAGATTTTAAGCTGACTTTGGGACAGGGAAGATGTCCCTCTGTCTTATATAGAGCAACTGTACGTAACAGCTGCAGGGAAGATACAGCTTCCAGCTATTTTGTGAGCAAGTGTGGACAGCAGGGTATGGCAGGAACACTCCACAACAAAATGGGAACAGGCAATGCAGCAACAACAGCAAATAAGACCACACAAATTACAGCTTGAAACATGAGCACCACTACAAAAGAAACTGAGCTTTAAAGAAGAAAGCAGTGTGATTGATCTTTTGTAATGGAGTCCTTTGCAAAGAGAATGCTTCCTCCTGAGCTAGCAAAAGACTTAGTCATGTTTTGACTAACTACAGAAACAGCCTGCTGTGAAGTTTCTTGATCTCACACCCACTAACTAAGAAGGAAGGTGGCAGATTTCATGACAGACCTTGATTCCAAAGCATAAGGAATCTTATTTATCTTGTTTCAGTTCTGCTATGCCCCTTCTTTACTACTTTGTAAGATTCTCAACATGAGACTGCATGCTCATTAAAACAGCTCCTACCTTCAGAGGCTGTAACAACCACTATTACAGGACTTGCTTTGCAGTCAACAGTAAATCACACTTCAAAAGAATGACACAAATTACCTGGCCGGCTAGGAAGGGGAGGGAAGGCTCCTGGATGATGAATGGGGATGAACTGAGAACTGCTGGCCTGACTTGGAGTCTGAGTTACAGGTGTTTTCCTGGCTTCAGACACCGGAGTCTTCCTCATCTCTGTCTGGGATTTCACCTAATGAAAAAGAAAGTAAGACGAAATTAGGTAACTTTTCCTGTAATTACTCACATCATGTCTCAAGCCAAAAAATGAACTCCCAGATTGTCTGAGAGATTATTTTCTTTTCCCTAAGTAATTGGGAGAGGTTTGGAACACAGGAACTCAGTTCCCTCCTCACTGACCTCAGGCAGGTTACCCTGCCTGTCCTCAGGCACTCCTTGCCTCCCAAAAGCACTCCAAGGATATCTACCCAGAAGACTGCAACAGGCTCCTTCTCTAGCGAGAGTGGAAAGTGGACGTAACATCCTCAGACTGTACAAAGAACTTACCATGCTGCTCACCTGCAGTGCCTTAAAAACAAAATAAAAAGTACAGATGCTATTATGCTTCTCCTAGGGCACTGCTTCAACCTAACTCATGCTACTTACCTGCAGCACCTTAAAAAACAAACACTACCATGTTCTTCCTAGGGAACTCCTTCAGCCTAACCCATATGGTGATGTATATGCACAAACTCCTGCATACTATGAAATTCTTTTGACTGAGAGCATACAGACAAATAGCAGAAGTGCTTAACCTCTTTCAGTTCACTGTGTAACTGCTCTATGTTCTGTTAAAAGAGCTGCACCAGTTAAAGGCAGAGAGAAGAATGTAATGTAATGTTTACCTGATTCTGAGTCTGCTGCGGTCTGGGTCTTCCTGGAGAGGAAGACAGAGGGGAAGACTATTTTCCCTTTCTGTTCAGCTCGGCAGAACTGCCTGGAATGCAAGATGGAGCAGGCAGGAAAAAGGCAGCAAGCAAGGAACCCGGGCAATGCAGAAAGGGCCCAGGAGCAGACCTGACGCCAAGCCTCAAAGGTGATTGAAAGAAAGGGTTTTATCAGGGACCAAATTAAAAAAAAATCCAAAGCAAACAAACCAAAACTGTGTGGGGTTTATTTAATGTTTAGTGCTGCTGAGTTGAAATGAGTTAGAGGGCAGGTCTTCCCCGCCAAAATACAGTAGTAAAAGGGTAGATGCATTCAAACGCTTTCTTAAGAATAATTCTAATTTCCCCATTTAGAAATTATGGGAGTGTAATTTATTTTTTGTGTTTAATTTAAAAAGTAGACTGTAAGGCTGGGAGGTTGAAGGGTATTTTTGATCTCCCACTTGAAAGTCAGGTGGGAACTCCACCTCAAGGTTCTGGCTGATGCTAAGCACTATTAATGATGCGGCCCCTGCTCATGCTGCATCTACTCACTGCCCACCTTTGCCCTTCATCACATTCTGTATATTCAGATTATATCATGCTGCCCCTTTTTTCTCCAGTATGAGCCAGACATTTTTATATCCCATACTGAGAGCTATGTATTCTTTTAGCTGTGTTGGAGAATTCAAAGACACTCTTCCTGCCATAGGACTTCAAAACATGAGCTCTAGTCTGTCACACTCAAAGCTGCTATAACACATTTCCAAAGGTGGCTTCCAAAAGACACACCCCCCCCCCACCCCCCCATGATTTATAGTTAACTTAAAACCTAAATAACTAACACTGATTAATTAAGACAGACAAATTTCAGTTGCTTCCGTGCTGCTACTTGACCTCAACTCCAACATGTCAATACTACCAAATATTTACTCCCCCAGTGGTCTTGAAGATTCCTACACGGTGCTTGAGAGAAGCAGCATTTCATTACAGTAGCCTCTTAAGAGTACTTTACACCTTGAGCTAGTCTGCCTACAGCCTTCCTTGGCACCTAACGTTATTTTCTCTAAAGAGCAGAGTCTCAACCTATGCCACACTTTCATGATCCTGTCTCAGTGTGGAAGTCTGACTTATCTGCAAAACAGGACTAACTACTTTCATATAACATACTTAACATTTTTGCTAAACAGGAGCTGAAACATTTGCAGCATTTAGGCTTTGGAAGGCAAGGAGAAGATAAAAGCCTGAAATATCAAGGAAGGCCAAAGCAGAGCACTAACAGACCACCAGTCAGTGCAAAACCTACACTGGTTTCTCCTCAGTCAGGAGTAGGTTTGGATGAACAAGTCCATCAAACTACATAAAACAAAAGGCATTTCACTGTAACAGTTGCCATAACAAATACAGCTGATGGAACTAGAAGGTCAAAATTAACTTCTATTCAACAAGAGATGAAGAGTGACCAACCACATCGGAACAGATTCCATTACAGCTGGGTTTGAAATAAGAGATAACAAACACAGGAAAAACTTAAGCCTAAAGACAAGCAAATTTTTGATATATCAGCTGGGTTAGAATTAAAATATCCTCCCTATCCAAAAAACTACCCATACTTCTCAGAAGATCTGGTGGGTTTTATCACCCTCAAGTCCTTATTCTGCAAGACAGGGGCACGAACACTGAAACTGGGAGTTGTGCTCAGGCCTGCAACCACATTCCAGACATGTTCAACAAATAAATAAGAAACCTGCTATTCTAACTTGCCTAAGTTGTTTTTCAGATACCAGACACTTGTTCAGTGACTCATGAATGATTGTCACATCGTTTCTGTAGGCTACTCGGGTTTACCCCCCTTGGTAGGACCCCTGCAAAACCAACTGAACAACACTGCCAGTTCAGACCTCCATTACCCAGTGATGTTGTTTAACAGCAAATAATCAGGAGGAGAAGAAGAATGATCCAAGGGTCCTAACACCACAATCCAGAAAGACTGAAAGAGCTGGTTTGTCTAGCCTAGGGAAAACAAGACCTCAATTACACAGGTTTTCAGTGCAGCTGCAAAGAGGAAGACTTAAGTTATTCTGCAGACCTATCCTGGAAAGCAGTAATAGGCTTACACATAGGCAAGAGAGATGAAGTGCACTAGGAAATAATTTCCACTTGCAAGAACAGTGAAGAAGTGACACAGTTTCTCTAGGGAAATAATAAAGTCTCCGTCACTAACATTAAATGCCTCCAGATGTCATCAGGGAATGATTGAGATGCAGCCAAACTATCCACGTACAGACCAGATCAACCCCGAAACTCTATACCCTTATTTACTACAAGTCAATGGAAGTCAGACCAGTAAATTCACTATCTACTTACAAGGTGAGCATTTTTGTCCATAATGCTCACAGAAAGAGGGGGAAAAAGCATGCCTCAAAAATACAACTGAGAAAAGAGTAGCTGATACGAAAACCAACAATTATGAGCAAGTGCCTGAGCTCAGAATTACAGTTTAAGTGCAGTGTGGCTTTTCTTACTTCCACGCACAGGGCCACCTGACTCCACGCACCGTATGGAGGATCTTATTCCACATAAATAACTGGGTGCTTTTGTGATGTGCTTAATTTATTGAATGTGCACAAGTCAACTGAACCAAAAATGCTGAGTACCCAGTTACTTCACAACAGATCAAGAGCATGACTAAGACCTGGCCACGCAAACTGCCTTGGTAGCTTGAATATTTGTGGAACAACAGGTAGAAATCTGTTTTTTAAGTTAGCATAGCAAAATTACCTTTCATTGCTCCCTACCTTTTCCTCCCCGACAAACTGAGACAGCATCAAGGAAAAGGGCAGGGACCCAAAGATCACTAACACCTGGTCTTTGAGATAGATGTGTTTCTATTTCCTCTGTGCATTAGCTGTACCTGCAGGGCCCACAGTGAGACCTCAACTCTACTCTACACAAACAGCGACCGCCCTGATGCAAACATCGCACTGCCTAAGACACAGTATTCTCTTAATCTAAAGGCTTACCTGAACTGCCACGTTCTGTTTTCCTGCTTCCTGTATCTTATCCAAGCCGCATTTCTTGGTTTCATTCTTTCTTTTATTGTTATCCTTCTTTCCATCATTCTTACTGGCTACTATTCCTTTGCTATAGTCCCGTCTTTCCCTACCTACATCTTTAGGGGGATAGATTCGCCCTTGCTCTCTGTTAATTTCCCGTGGCTTGATGTTCTCTTTGAACGTGACCATTGGTTTTTCTCCTGTGTCACAGTTGTTCAGGCTTCTGCCAGAGGACAGAACGGATTTGAGTCCAGGGCTCCCATCTGTAGATAGCGGCTCTGCAATAGATGTTTCCTGCAAGGCGAGACTCTCTTTGGCTTCACTAGGGTCCTCTAGTAATAATTCCGGGATTTCTGTCAAAAACAACAGCTTTCCTACCTCATTTTCACACTGAATCAACCTGAAAAAGACAGAAAGGAATTGAAAAGCAAGTAGGAATAGTTTTCCACAGGGTAACCCACTTCCCCGAATTAGAAAAGCAGAAAGGCAGCATATCCACCATGCCTCTCCACCCCAGAAACAAAAATCCCAGCTAAGGGCATTCTCTAGCATGGTGTACGCTCACATACCAATGCTCTTGGTACCACTTCAAATACTGTTTTCACTTAGTTGTGCTGCAGTACCACTAAAAAGGACTCAAATATGATGCTTTACTATGCTTTACTACTTTACTAAATGCATTCCGTTTTGTCGTGGTTTAACCCCAGCCAGCAATTAAGTATCCTGCAGCCACTTGCTCACTTCTTCTCCCTCCCAGAGGAACAGCAAGGAGAATCGAAAAAAAAAGTAAAACTCATTAAACTGTTCTTATCTCAACCCATAACTAAAACAGAGTTAAATAAGTAGTAATAATAATAATAATAAGGAATATAACAAAAAGAGAGAAATAAAACCCAAGACAAGTGACACACGATGCCACTGCTCACCACCCGCTGACCGACGCCAGAGCAGTGATCCGCCCCCCCCAGTTCAAATACTGGGCATGAGGCCCCGTGGTATGGAAGAGCCCTTTGGCTACTTCGGGTCAGCTGTCCTGGCCACGCTCCCTCCCAGCTTCTTATGCACCCCCTCACTGGCAGAGCATGGGAAACTAAAAAATCCTTGACTTAAGAGATAAGTGCTACTTAGCGACAACTAAAACACCCCTGTGTTATCAACATTATTCTCACTCTGAATCCAAACCACAGCACTGTACCAGCTCCTAGGAAGAAAGTTAACTCTATCCCAGCCAAAACCAGGTCAGCTATCATAATTTGTCTATGAAGCAATGGCATGCTGACCTACAGAACATGTTATCTGTGCTGCCAGCATCTTGCATTCACATATCTAATTGCTGTGTCAAATAGTGAGAAAAATAAAGTTCAACTCTGGCACCTGCATTACCTAAGCTTACAGCAGCAACTGAAACACAGATGCTACTTGCAATTACCTCGGCTGGTTATCAGCAATCCATTTGCCAGTGAAGATCAGACGCTGTTGCCGTATCCGACGTTGTTGCCCCTCCTTATCTCCTGTAATTGCCTGGTGGCCTTTGGAAAAATCCAAGTTCCTAGTATTGACACAGGAGAGGGAATAATATTAATTACACACTCTCTGCAACATCGTATTTCTTTAGAAATACAATAGAGTAACGCCGACCAGCTGGAAGTGTGAAATTTCACCAGATCCTGTTCAAAACATGCCTGTTAGATGTCTGATTTACAGATGCAATTCTCTTCTGGTATGATGCATCTACATTAAAGAGGTTTGGTGGGTTTTTTTAAAAAACAAAAGGCTGAAAGCTCATCTGTGTGATAATCAAAATCACAAAAGTAGTAGTTGAGTGAACACATCTAGTATTTAGTCAGCATTTTTGCAGGATGTCAGGTACAGGGGCACAGTTAAAGACAGAGTGAAAAATCAGCAAACTGAAAATACATCAAGCAGTTCTCATGTAAAAGTATTCTGTTCCTCACTTCTTATATTTTTCCCCTTTCAACTTCCTACTCTGAAGACTACAGAAGAAAAACAAAAAAAGGCATGAGCAATATTATAAGCTCATTACTTTCTCCAGAGTTTTACTACATTGTCTATTGCAGTTGTTTTGCAAAGATACTCACCTCAATCCACACATTAGTCATAAATAAGATATTATAGGGAACAGGTCAACATCTAGCAAAGTTATGATATCAGGAAGAGTATAGTTTCCTTCAGCTGTCACCCACCTGAACGAGGGCCTCAGAGCCAGGAATCCTTGTAACTCAAATTCTTCTGGAAGCGGGGTTGCTGGGGAATAGACAGTAAACAGCGTAAGGAAAGCACAGATGCATTGAGTACAGTATTGTAAGTAGGTAACTCAGCAAGGTCACTGTACATAGTAAAGCATTTTATTAACATGCTCATCTATACTGGTCCACCCTGCAATCTGAGGAGCTCAGGAATGATAAAGCAGAGCAAAGTCTGCTTGGCACGAGAAAGCAGCATTTGCAAAGTATTCATACGCCCTAATACTAGAAGACAACTTGCTCCCTTATTTGCTCTTCAACTGCAATTCCTCAAAACATCAGAAAAATGTGCATTGTTCCCAGTTCTTTACAGCACAGACTAAAAGCATCCTTACCATTATTATTGGATAGATCTTCTTCATGAGGCTGGAAGCTGTTTAGAAGAGAAATCAGCCAGGGCCATATGCTACAAACCAGAAAACAAACTATAAGTGAAAACTACAAAATATGGAATCTACCCACCTTACTAAGAAAACATTGAACTCTGTTAGTCACAGCTTCCATTAATCCTTTGATTCTCAAGAAAAGTTAAAGTTTCTCCCAAGCATCAGGGAAAAGATCACTTTCTTGAAGAACTTAAAAGTTTTTTTAAAAGTCAGTCTGAAGTTACCAAGGCAGCCAGACTCAGCAGCATAGTGTTTCAGTATCCAGCAAGTCAGAAAGCCTACTATGAATTTAACTAGACAAAACTATTGCATGAGCAAGAGTTCAGAGCACCTGTTTGCAATCTGTGTTTTCCAGTCCAAAGCTGACTGCTCTCAAGGCACAGTAAATTAATCAGTTGGGAAGCAGAATGATTTATCAAGATACAGCTGTGCAGAAGTACTCTGTTCTGTGAACATTAGCACTGTACCGTAGCACCGAAACCGTTACCAGAAAGGTAAGACAGTCTAAGTAAGACTTGCACTGAGTAAGACCATTAAACTAGAGGTTAACTGGCAGTCTCCCTGCCTTGCACTGGCAACACCAGTACAACCAATGACTGGAAATTTTTTACAAAGGCCCTGGAGCAAATAATTTAAAAATGCAACGATCACTGCATGGGTGGTTAACGTTTAACTGCCACCTACAGGCTGCTTTCTCCTGTTTTTTTTTAAAAGCTCCAACTCAAAAGTCTAAGCATCCTCCTTCTGCTTTAGTGATGGGCACCAAGTCCCTGGAGGCAACAGAAAGCTATGTGAGGAAGGTGCACACTGTGCTTGGTGTTAGTGAAATGAATGTGTCCTCCCTCAGCCAGGCTTTCAGCAGTCAGCCAGCACCTGCACTGGAGAATGCAACGAGCACCTGACAGCCTGAGGTCGGCCGCTTTCCTGCGCGCCGCAGGGGCTGGAAACATGTTTATTCTCTACACTAAACTAAGCAATAGCTCCTTCCCATGACTGACAAGGAACAGGAGGAGAAAAGGGAGAGTGCAAGTCTGTTGCAACCTACAGTAAACTCCAATCTTCCCGTACAACATTTGAAATAATGAGATTTCATAATAAGAGATCTCTAAAGTGATGTAAAAGCCTAGACCCAATGTGGCTTCCACAGGGCAGGTTTGGAAAACTCATTTCCAAAGAGCACACACTAGTAGTGATATAGTCATTTCTGTCCTCAGTTCTTGCCTTCAGATTCATCATTTCTCTAGGTAAATGTGTTTCCTTCCTATTTCAGATGTTCATACAGTTTTGGGGTAGGATTAATTATCCACAGGAAAATAAGCACAGAGTGGGGACAACTGAAAGCTTAAAAAGGAATAAGGATTATTTCTTGAACCAAGAGCAAAATTAAATATGAATTCAGGGTAAGAAAGCTTTTTCAATATAAAACAAGACATCAGGTTATTAAACAGAGACCAATAAAGCCATTTGTGTGCAGCCTGCAAATAATTAGTTTCCTTAGAGTCTCTGAATAGAAATAAAGAAAATTCTCCTCCTTACAAATAATGGGGAAGATGGACAGTCATCTCAACTTTTTAGAGCCAACAAACTTAATGGCTGCTAAAGTCCATTTTAACAAATCTCAGTGGTACTTAACTTTCTTTTCAAGTTCAGCTGTGCAGTTTACAGCTGTTTGCTGCCCACTTCACAACTCCTTTGCAGGATGGCACCTGAGAACATCATGTTATCACACCAGGATTTAAAAACCAGGCATGTTCTTTAGAGAGCCTGATAATTTTATGGGCAGAAGGACCTACTCTGGCCGACTCAAAATATACATTCACACCTGAAGACCCATTTTGATACTCCACAACCTACTGCCTGCATCTCTTCTCTGCAAGGACTACTTGATATCAAGTAGCAATCTTTCCTATTCAAATACTGGTATAAAGTCTTCTTTCAAAATATGCATACAGTAATAATTATTACCATCTCAAAATGATTTGTGAACTCTTATTTTCCTTATTCTTGCCTTCAGGAACCTCGGAATTGTTCCCAAAGCTCCAGGGCTTTAGGTTTTGCACACATTTGAGTGAGTCTTATTATTAATTTAGCAAACAGAGGTTATAGGGACCCCTGCTACCCACACATTAATGTACAGAAAATGTGAGCCTTGGCTAGAATTGCATCTTACAGCACACACTGCCAAGAGAACTGAAAACACTGGGGTGCGTTGCACAAGATTAGCTAAGCAAGCTGGTTTCACACTGTTTTCCTTAAAGTGGCCATTCTAGGAAAAATACTCTTTCAACTGTGTCAGTAAGTTACTCTGATCTGAAGAAAGATCTTACAGGTCAGAAACACTTTATTAAATTGATATAATTCATGAAAAGTTATCAGGCTATAAAAAAATGGTGAGTTTTGAACTATTTAAGCCTAAATTTATGAGATTAGAGGCAGAAGTGAAAAATCAGAGCAACAGTCCAGAACAGTAATGCCTGTGCTGACATTTAAAGACCTACTCTACTAAATTCAATTTAATTCCTGGATGATGAGAAAACTGGATTCCAGCACTGCCCAAGAGATGGCTTAATGCACAAAGTTAAGGTAAGTATTCTTCTGCCACCTACCTCAATAAATCTGAGAAGTCATTGCAATAGGTTAGACTAAGGGTACACTCAGTAGTCATGCTTGAGTCAGACATTATAAAGTAGATCACTCTGATCTTAAAAAAAGTTACATGCAAACATAAACCCAATTAAAACAGTGTATTTGCTTATGTAGCCCAGAAGTCTCATGTTTTATGAACTTTTTAGCACATACATTCTCTACCATTTTGATGTCTGTAATAATGAGTTACACGATCACTCTTCCCATTACTAACTTGTGTGTCATCAGTTATTATTACTTTATGCAATTAAATGTATCAAAAGCAAGATTAACACTCACTACCGTCTTTCATCAACCACTGCCTCCTGGAAAACACTGGGCCTAAGTTTCAGCCAGTCCATTGAAACCTTCACAGCTGGAAGAGGATATGCAGCCCCAGAGTCCTCCTGGTAGTCATTTTGTAAAGGACACTTGCACAAAACTCCAAGAAAGGACACTAGAAACAGAGCAGAAAAAAATGATACAGGTATGACACTTTAAAGCTGACCAAATAACCTGCGCAATCACATCCCACCCATAAAACCCTGTTTTTTAAGGGCTAGTTCTTTAGAACAAAGTAGCCCAATTACTTAATCTTAAGTAGCAGCAGATCAGAACATCTTTTTTCCCAATAGTTTTCCACCATGAAGTAAAATCTTGGTGTTTTTTTTTCTCCCCTCTCTCCTTTCTAAGTGTCATGGCAAACCATTCAGTAAGTTAATAAAATCCAGCGAGACAAGCCCATTACAAAAATATCATTCATTCGTTTATTAAAAATTACTAACTCAACTATCTACCAGCATTTTATTCACTCTCCCAGGTGAGCTGGCACACAAACGCACCGGAGCTAGTTCTGCAGGCAGGCACCCAGCTCAGACCCGTTAGGGCACACAAGCTGAGAAACAGTAACCACACCAGCGTGACCATGGTGCTTTCAGAACCAACTCCAGGCTGCAATCTGGAGAAATTCAGCTATTCAGAAATTTAGGTGTTTACAAATAAGGCCAGGCTGATCATGGGCTGGATCAGGTTAAGCAAATCAGTGTTATGTGACTAGAGTCTAAAATGCTCTTCACTCCCACTTATCTCCCCATTGATATTATCAAGAGCACAGAAGCAGTTGAGGTCCTAGTTCAGTCAGCTTCAACTTCAGTCCTGTTGAATCAGAACTAGCTCCATTCAAAGCAACTCAAACCGCACTGCGGGCAGCTGTGGAACAGCCCCTCACATGCAGTACCCACTGCCAAATTGGCTCTAACTTTGCACCCACACTAAAGTGCTCCTTCAGAACCAGGGAAAAGATGCAGAGTTCCGTAAGGCTTCAAACAGAGTAAATCCAGGGCATATAAATTCAGCGTTAGTCAGCACTGCTAAATGATCCCGCACAACCATGTTCTCTCTTAACTTTCTCCTATAACATCTATTCCCATCACTTACCTCACACAACCATTAAGCTAGATACTGACAGCAAATTCCTAATGGATCCATATAAAAATGAAATACAAAAATCAGTTAGTTTTCATACTTACTGAAGAGAGCCAGTAACTGTGTCCAGCAGAGCTGCTCGTCCTGGCTGTAGCTGTGCTGCTCTGTTTCATTGCTGAAGTCTCGCAGGTGATGTAGTTGAAACAGATTGATAACAGTAATATGTACTAACTGCTGAGAATTGAAGGCCTTTTGGAATAACAACCTCTGCAACAAAGACACATGTACAAAGGATGTATTTTTATATGGTAAAGCACACAGTTGAAAGGATTAGTAGTTGCTACTTCACTGCTTGACTAATGCTTCTGCCCTTAAGGCAACGTTCATTCTAGATTTTATTTTCAGGTCATCCTTATTAGCACAGCACTGGGCTTCTCAGGAGGACACAGCTGTTAAGCCCAATGTTTTTACTCCTACACCAACTCATATGCACAAGAAAATCAACATCCCCTTGGATATGGTTCTCTTTCAGAGCAAGTGCAACTTTAATGTTCAATGATAGCATTGCAATGCAACTGCAAGAATTGCAGAGGCATGTATATCCCCTGTATTTTTCAGTCTTTCGAAGAAACAGCATGGAGAAGGTGACATTTTAAAAAAACACCCCAGGAAAATTCAACTACTGGGTGGTTATGTATTAAAGACTAATTCCACATCTGACTTCATGGGTCACGGAATGCCGTGGTAGACTAAAATAGCACGAGCTATTTACAAATGCATTTCGGTAACTATGCTGTAAAAGACACCTTTCTCAGAACAGAAGAACCTTTAATGCTTCTTTTGAAGCACGGTGGAAAAAAAGGAGATATCCTAAACCACAGCCAACTTATCTTCAGACACAAAAGTCAGGGAGGCAAGTGGATTAACCAGCATAAGCAACAGATAAGGTTTGGGCTCCATGTGCAACCTTGATTTTTAGTTAAGGGCATGAAGCACTCTACAGCCAACAACTCGAACTGGCAGAGCTGTCAGCAGCAGAACCGTGGGCCTGGCTGAACACTCCCAGCCCTAACAACCACTCTCATTCAGAGGTAAAAATCAGCCACACAGTTACAAGTGATTATCCACCATACAGCCAATTTCACATCCACATTCAACCCATTTAAGTCAGAAGAGTTGCTCTCTAGCAAATTAAGCCTTATGTTGCATAATATAAACAAAAAAGTAATCTAAGCAACAAAGCAGGGCTCAATTAGCTCTCTTAACACCCTGGATCAGTTCAGAAAAATAAGACTGCTCCACACGCCTGAGCAATGCTCATAATTATTGATTATAAGCATTGTGGAAAAAGCAGTACTTGCTCAACAGCCAACATCACACACAAAGAGAGATACAATTATTTAATTTTGAAACAACATTGCTTTAACTCCCAGTGTTCAAGCAGTTTACATTCAAAGCTCATACAATTCACAAGTTGTGGGGTTTTGTTTGTTTTATTTTAAGGAATGTTTGGACCTAGCTCTAGCAGCCCAATTCAATGCAAAAACACAAACAGGCACTGTAAAGAACATTTGTAATTCTTTATATTGCTAAGACCATGTCCCCCTTTCTTAATTTGGAAAAGCATCCACTACATTTGCTCTGTTGAACATATCCATACTACCTGCTCATTTTGCACAAATGAAGATGTTGAAGCAGAGCAGTTTCCAAAAGGCACATAACAGTTAATACAAAGTCCACTTTGAAATAGTACTACCTTGTATAAATACCTTACAAAATTCTCTTTGTTTCAATCTTTGCTATATTGTCCAACTTAATGAGCTGGCTACATAATTAATGGATACCCCTGGATTTTCCAGAGGAAACGTGTTCTGAATAGTTCTAGTCTACACATAAATTAAGGCTGTACTGGAACACTGTTTTTAAAGGTAAACCACTGACAGGAGAGGCAAGTTGAGGAAGATTAAAAGCAGCCTTAATAACCAGTGGGAGTGAATGAACGCAATCCAAAAATGAAGCTCTCAATCCTTCAGGCAACTGAGCCAAGACTTCCCAGATGAATCAAGTGCCTTTCTCAGGTATCCAAGAATCATCCAGGTTAAAGAGCAGAAAATCAACTATATTAATTGATTTCTCCTGTATTTCAACCAACAACACAACACATGACAAATGGGAAAAAAAAATCCTACTATTTGCAGAAGTCAACAGAACTGCTGAGTGTTAGCTGCGATGCAAACCTTCTGTAACTGGCTACTTGAGCTTCGTGTATTTTAACATGTGAAAAAGTTATTATTGGACTGTAATTTCAGAACTCAGCTGCTAAAAATACTCTCCTCAATACAGTAATTAATATGTTGTTAGAACTAACCTTGAACTGTTCTTCCAGCTTTTCTCGAAGAGGGCTCAGCTTCTCCAAGCTCTTACTCAGGTACACATGGCCATGGAATTTAATAAATGCCTTGATGAAGTCAGACACACTCCATCGAGTCTTCACCTCATCACGACTACATCCAGAACAGAAATACCAGACTTCAGTCTTGGGAATTAAACACAGCTGTACATAACATTACAAACTTTTTCTGTGGAGTTCAGGAAAGAAGGAATGCCCATGCAAAGCTACTTTTTCATGTTGGCACAATATGCTTATTTCCTGCATTCACTATTCGCACTCAGGAGCATGCCAGGCACAAACTATTCTTTGTTCCATACATCTGTATGGATGCTCTGACTGGACAGGGGTCAAGGAATTTCTATTTCTACTACCAAATATAAATAACTCCTGGCAAGGGAGGTACATCTGGAAGAAGTCTCCTCCATCTCATCCAAGCACAAATACATTATGTTTAGTCTCACCTTTCCAGTGCTTTAGAAAGTGCTTTTTGTAGGTTAGTGGAGGCAGCTGGGAAAGGGAACTTCACAGCAATGCTTCTGCAGTAGTAGAAAATGGTGGTCAAGTGATCTCCTTTGGAGGAAGCTAGAATAGCCAACTGATTATAAGGCTGACCTAAGGGAGAAAACAGATACAAGTTGTCATGGAGTGAAACGTGCTAGATTCCAGAATAAGTATGTTCACTTGAAAAGGGAGCACAAAGTCCTAACTTGTTCAACAGACAACGTTCATATTCATCTGCTGACCCTTTTCACCCCAGCCTTGTACCAGTACCACTCGAATGAAAAAGCTTCCAAATTTGGGGTGTAGGTTTTTTGTTTTGTCAGGGTTTTTTTCTGTTTTGGTGGTGGGTTTGTAAATATGGCATAAGATTTTTGTCTAAATGAGAAGATACTATCAAAACAAAGGTTTCACCACCGACATTTACCTATTTGGACAAAATCTAGCCCCAGTTTTACCTCATGAGGCAAATCTAGCTGTCAACAGCTGTTTGTATTTTTTGTGTAGCGAGTAAAAACTTCTACAGTTAGAATATGGAGACTTTTTCAGTTAGACTATAACTGGCTAAAAAAATGAATTACTGGTTTCAGCAGCCTGGCTTAAAAGTGATTTATCCTTCTCTCACCATCCCTACATTTTGGACCACTGTAAGCCAATAGCTAAAAAGCTAGATCCCTTAACTAAAGCAGCTCTTAACTTTCATGACAACTTGCAAAATCCAATTTTAGCTACTAAACTTTACAAACTGGCATGTGAACAAACAATAAAAGAAAAAAAATGATGCTAGTAGGCAAGTGTTCATTAATTATACTTTATAATGTATGAATGTAACAGTATAATGTAGCAGTAGTGAAGCCCTGGAGTGAAGCCGTATTAGGTTCTTTGTTTTTAAATCTTCATAAAAAGGAGACAAGTGACACAGATCAGGCAAACAGCTGTTATCTAAATGATTTATCAACAGGTCAGGCTTTGTTGCATGACTGGTTTGGGTATCTGGGGAGGAAGGTTGATATAAAAATCACAAGTTTCTAACTGCCACACAAGAAAAGCAATACCCCAAATCTTCCTTTGGAATTATGAACCTAAAAGGTACCCCTGACTCACCATTAGAAGGGACAAGCTGAGCTGCATGTCTGTAGTAAGACTCTGCCTGGCTGGTCTGATTCCTATAGCGAGCTAAGAAAAACAACAACAAAAAAAAACAAGTTAAGACAAAAAATTCAACTATCTTGCACTTACTTTAACATAACCCAGTCTACCTGAAGAGCATTTTACTATTATTTTAGAAATAAGCATCAGAAGAACACACAATTACATGAAGCAGCATGAAGATTCAAAACACCGAATGTTAAGGTGGTTGTTTTTCCTCAGATCTTATTGTCACAGCTTCTCAGTTCTTATTTAGAAAGATGCTTGTGCCAACAGCATCACATCCAGAGCTACAAAAATTTTTCATACTTCTTTGCACAATCAGCGACTAAATCTGCTTTTAGGTTATTACAAAAGCAATTGCAGATTCCTGTGAAAAGAAAGCTTTCTACAACACATAGTTCTACTTTCATCAACAAAGAAATAAACCTGTTGAACTTAATGTAAAAAAGAAACCTGGTTTATGAAAGGCTGGATTTCTATCTGTTGCCTTTGTATGTAAGATTTAACAGTAACATTTTGAAATGGAGAAGTATGCTAAGCCTGCTGCAACAAGCTTTTGTAAGTTACCGGTTTCAACATTTCACTACGCCTACCAGCCATCTCGTATGCTAGAAGACAGATTCTAGCAAATCACTAGAAAGCTAGTGATTAACTCTCTCCATGCGTTAATGTGTAACTCGCATCAGAAAAGTCTAACAGCATTACTTTCCAGACCTTTCCTACTGTAGCAACCACCAAACATACCACCAGCTACTAGCTACTAATTTGGAGCACACTCGGTCCAGCAGTCGCCCGTGGGATGTACAGATCTCTCTTTGTGAGGGCTGAACACAGGTAGAACTCAATGTCCCACCTCTTTTTCCTTCGAAAAACTCACCGATATCTCCAAGATGGACAAGGCAGTGCTGGCAGATGTAAGAGCAGGAGCTAGATTGCGGCTTCACTATGGCACTGGTGTGCGTCTGTTTATTGCTAATGATTCCCAGCTGGGAAGACTTTACACGACATGGCAAGTCTACATTAAAAACTGTGCACAATTCCTGTAATAACTAGAAAAACAGGTCTAGTTCAGTAGCAGCTAGAGACAGTAATCAGAAAAGCATTGAAACAATAGACAAAACTAACAGAGCATCTCTCGGAGGCACGAATTAACTAAACATATTTAAAATGAACAAGCCTAGGTTACTGAAAGCAAGACTTTAAATTACATTCTCCATCGGGAAGTCATTGAGATCTATAGTGCAGTATTCTGCCACAGAAGAGCTGTGCATCCCAAACCAGAAAGCAACTCAACTCCTGCAATACCTAAATTACTAAGTATGCATCAGTGGAGACTGACTATTAGAGTTCTACAAGTTTTGTTGGATTTTGTGGTTTTGTTGGGGGTTTTTTTGTGCTGGGTTTTTCTGGAGGGGGGTTTTGTTTTTTAAGTAGGACACTCAAGAGGAACACAGTCTTTTTTATACCTTGATGATGTGACACCATTCTTTTCTCAGAGACAATTCAGAGAAAACTCAGAAATTCAGAGAAAGGAATGACACTCATCCTCCAAAGAAGCTTGTTCCAATGTAAGAAAAGTATTACCCCGACTTAAACTTTAGAGGGAAGCCAGAACAAAATCAAGTTTGTAGGCAATGCAAGGCAATGTTGGCTAAGAGTTCAGTGGCTGAGTTGTCAGTAAATATTTGTGCTAAGCTAACAGTGAGACTCTTTCAAAGAACAAGGCATCAGCTACTTGATCAAATACCTCAGAAGCTGATTGAAGGAAAACCTGAACTTTGCCACTTTAATTAGTGCTTTTGAAGTTTTTCCTAATGGTCTCCATCAAATACTCTGGAAAGTAACAGTAACCACATAGCCCTGAAAAGTGTTTGTTCTACTGTGTTACAGGGTTAAAAATGCAAGTAAGAACTGACAGACTTTCTCCCAGCTGGGAAAAACCAGACCTGCAGCAGGGTTCCACTTCCAGATAAAGGTATATAGAAAGCCCAGGGCTGACAGAGATGCACACTCTGTCAGCGACTAAACATGCAATGCAGTGCTTTTGCTTGCTGCAGAAAAAGGTTTGTGTTACACCTCCCTCCCCTTTTGCTCTGTCTTTTATAGAGTAGATAAAAATGCCTAAACGAGAGGGATCTCACAGATGAAAGCTGGATAAAAGAGAAACTTGACATCTTCCAACATGCTGAATTAGGAGAATTCATGCTCTCTTTCAAAGATGTCATTTACACAGGCCTTGCAGTTGGAGAGCTGGTATCTTGCCTGAGCAAAATCTTCAGACTAAAAATGGGATGATTAACATCACAGCAAACAGAGAAAGACGACCCAGTCTGTGGTGTCATACACAAAAAGAGCAAAATTCCCTGATACACTGCAGGGAAGAACAAGGCTTTTACAATACAAATGGCGAAGATGGTGGAAAACCCTTGGCAACCATGCCACAGCCTGTCAAACTGGCTGCTTCAAATAAGCAGCTTTCCAAAAAACAATGCTGAAGGGGAAAAAAAAAAAAAGAAAGATAATCACACAGATTCTGGAAAGAAAAACCTGGGGTTGCCTTGCAGATGTTCAGAATTAACCTAGGAATTGATACAGTAAGAATGACCTACTGTGCATGTTGCAACATGAAGACTGTGCAAATTAGCCATGACAAAGTCTAGTCAGACCACAACCTGAGATATTCAGCAGTGACAGCGCTGCTGAAGCTTACACCAAATGAGGGGAAAAGGGGAAAGAAAGGCAAATTACCTTTAAGGTCATTATCACACACTAACTCCTATTCTCTATAATCTACAAGCTGAAATCTAACATTGGAAAGAGTATGGGCAAAAAACTAGCAATAAGGAATAAATACATGAATAGAAATTTACAATTAACTGAAAACCTCACACAAGAACAACTCACTCAATAACAGAGTTTTGCTTGAGGGGAAGAAAAGTTCCCATAACTGAAGTCTGAAATTCTAAATAATCATTGACAAAAATATAGAATTAAGACTGAAAACGTGCTTGTAAGCCTGGGAGTCTTGAACAAAAAAACAGCAAGACATTATACGTTGTAAATGATACATAATACTCTTGGGGCCAACCACCCTACTTAAATGCACAACTGTGGTAGGCACCGAGTTAGGTATTAGTCAAAACAAAGCTGTATTCAAATACGTATGTAGTATGTACAGACAGTTCTTAGAAAACAACTCAGTGCTCACCATTGGTGTTAGGAGTTACAAGGAAGGGACACAGAACAAAGCACAAAACATTAAGGCATCACACACATCCTCAGTGCTTCTGCATTTTAGAATTCTGCACCTATTTCTGGTTCTTGAATAACTGGAGCCAAGAACAAAACTGATTATCTTTGCTTATCCTTCACTATCTAGGGGAAGTATCATGTTTTTCAAAATGAAAAGGAATTACAACAACGGCCCACAAATTCATATATAGTAGTGAGAAGGTAAATGGGAATTTTTAGAGAAATGGCAGAAACAAAGAACTAAGAGTACAATGAAATCATCAGTTAACACATTTGTTGGGCTTGAGGGTTTTTTTGTGTCACTGCTACTTTTAAACATTACACTTAAAATATGGAATTCTTCACCACAGATCACTGCAGAGACCAGAGTACATGGCTTCAAGAGGGACTGGAGAGTCAGTGAAAGCTAGGCCTCCTCATAGCTAGATGATTCAGATACAAACTAGCTCAAGAAGGCAACAAATGTACAGCCAGAGAGCAAGAGACTAGAGCAAGGAAGTATCATTCTACGTTTTCCTGCTGCTTAATGCTCGCTCTGAGCAGTCAGAGCTGACTAGTGTAGGAGACAAAATAGGGGGCTAAATGGACCTTTGATCTTACCCAAAGCAGTGGGGTTTAGGCTTTAAAGCAGATTCTAGTAGAAGGGAGCTTAAACCGTTGCCGTGTTTTTATAGAGCACCAAAACAACTACCAGATTCATGGAAGTTTCAGATCAGCTCAAGGCTGTGGCTGATCAAAAGAAAGCACGTCACCAGCTCTGTAGACACGTTCTACTGAGAACACTGGTTTTAGCAAGGTATACTGCTTGATCCAGGACAGCAACAGTTTCCTACGCTAAGGGAAAAAGAACAGATTTTACCCATCTAAAACTGATCCTTCCTGCCCTTCCTCAAAGAGATTACATACTGGTAGGATATCGGAGCTTATCCCTCATGTGCAGTTGCTGGAGCACCACAAGAGGTCTGACAGCCAAAACTTTGAAAAGGACCCACACGCAAGCAGTGTAAGGCTGAAGCACACTTGCTTCCAGACTATGCAAATGTACCACAGCCAATATTTTGGGGTTTTTTTTGCAACTTACCTGTGTGTAGAAGCCACTAGCTGCCTCTAAGAACAGGGAAAGGTTCGCCTGAACTTCACTCCGATTTGGATTTGCTCTATTTTTCGCCTGACCCTGTAGCGTCGTGATTTGATTTTTAAAGGCATGATTCCAACTGAAAACAAAAGAAGTGTTTTCCTTTTTACTTTGGAAGTGTCTTATGCAGATAGCATAAGCAACAGGAAAGAACTGTTTAATCACATAGCACCAGACATGGAAATGAAGAATATTCAAATTCAGACAACATTCAGATTAGAAATAATGTTAAATATGGAAGAACTACCTTTCCTCATCTCTCTTAACTAGGGAAAGAGATCATGATACTATATAGCTAACATTAACAGCATTAATATTTGCTTCTAATTGTTTTGGTTTAGGCAACATAGCTCTCTTCTGAAAACAGGATGTGGGGTATAGAAATTTCAGTTAAAAATCATTCAGCATCTGGAGGCATGGACAGGAGAACTCAGCCAGCCTACTCATCCTGCTTCCCTCAGAGTGCCGGAAGAACCACGTGCTTCTCTTAACTAAACCTGTTACAACCCATGTCTGCATCTTAAATAACAGGGAATGGACTCAGGGCATGGAGAAAACCCAACAGGATCTTCCCCTGATACTGAGGTGCTCATGGCACATTAAGAAAGTTCTCTCCTGATATTCTTCCCTCTGCCCAGCCCTACCACAGAGGGCCTAAAGTGAGGGTCTTTGGCAGCTACTCAACTCCTGTTAGACTCTGCTCAAAGGTCCAGGTGATCACAACAGGCAAACTTCCTCCTTTCTGGAAACTCCAAACTTCAGACCTTCCGTGACAGCCCAGAAGACTGGTGTTTCTTTCCTCTCTCCCTTCCATCTAGCTCACCGAAACCCACTCCTGCATGACATGGCTGCTGCTAATTGCCAGAGGTAAAATACTAACCTACTGAATGCTCTTCATCAACTCTGCAGCGCATCCTCATGTTTCACCCGCAGCACAGCTCATTTTAAAGGAAATAAGACAACCATTTCGTAGGATACAACTGCTTTTCTGGAAGGCTCAGGGTTTCCTGCCTGTCAGTCCAGATTACATATATATATACACACACACAAATTTATTGAGGTACTTACAGGTCCTGCTCCACTTTTTTATCTAAAGCATATTCCAAATCGGTCACTAGCATTTTCTGATATAAGTCCTGTAGAGCCTGTCTGGATGTCCAGACTTCCGCTGGACCCAGCTTCGAATCTGAGGAGTAAAAAGAAAAAACAAAGACACAACAGTTTTTGTAACACTCAAGAGTTATTCCAACTGATTTTTCACTCACCTACCAAAGGAAAGAACACAGCACGGTGTAAGATATCCAATGCCAAACACCTGCTTTTATCACAGATTCATCAGAACAGCGAAATACAAGAACTACAGAGGGACTGGGGATTAACTGATCACTGATTAACTGATCGGTCTCCTACAACACCAGAACTAGACATAGCAAAGTCAGAAGCTGGCAAGTTAAAAAAAACCAGAATGGACAGGAGGTGGCAATTCTCCATGTCACTAAGCTGCAGAACTTCTTGCCACTGGATGAATTTAGGAAAGTTTCCAGAGTAGCCTGGAAAAATTAGCAGAAAAGAAATCCATTGAGGGATGCTAAATAGGACAATCCCTGGAGCCAACACTGCTGGTGTTTAGGAGAACAATGTGGGCAAGTACTACTGCATGCTTGCCGTTTCCTAACTCCTTGGTAGCCACCTGCTTTCCACCACTGAAGGTGAATGCAAACACGGCTCCCTGCTATCTCGAGTTACAGAGTCCAATTTCCCATGCCTTGTAAAATCACCTGAGCTGGGACTGTGGGAGCACAAGGGACGGGCCTGACGCCAGGGAAGCCGTTCTGCTGATGGCATAGCCACTCCTGCCGGCTCAGGTGGATCCTGGCAGTTCCCGCGGGGGCTACACCAACCTGCTACATGTACTGCACCAAGGTGGTAAGCAAGGCTGAGCATAGGTACATTATGCAAGCTGCTTGTGCTGCGTGGCTGATACATTAATACAAACTATTTCCATTTTCCATAAATACACAGAGCTTACAACATAGCCTGTAGCATTTTAGAGCATCTAAGGGTTACACTTTCATAACACATGTGGTAGCGTTCAGATCAACATTTCCATCACCCAAGTTTCTCAAAACCACCTAGGTCCTGGCTAATCCCAAATACAACAGTTCCTGTGGTAGTCTGGACAGGCGGCTCTGGGACAGAAGTAGGGGTGTGACCTCCCTCTCCAAATGCTTTAAAACACCCCAAGTCAACTTTAAAAGCATGTGTATTTTTAGACACAGGAGAGGCACAGTTGCTAAAACACTATTTATTCATATACAGAGGACAAACCTTTAACATAACGTCACACACTTTCCAGAGAATTCTTAGGAATGATAAGCATAAGGAACACAAAAGGAAAACAAAACAGGAATCAAGCATTAGCAGCTAGATTAACTGTATAATAAAGGCAATTACCTGTCATGTCAGCCTTCAGGACTTCTGCCTGCCTGTAAGAAAGCAATAATACAATAAATTAGAAAGAGACTGATCAAAATAATTGAATTATGCTAAAGCACATTCATGCAATAGTAAGAAAGTGGGGCCAGCTCTGTAAAAACTGCCTACAACCTACACTGCTATAGCTGACCCCATGCAGTATGGATTTCAGCTACTGTTGTTTAACAGTATGATTTTTTCCTAATTCGTACCATAACAAAAGTCAGCTATTCACTTTTCCCTGCTTAGCTTAAGTCTCTTTCAGCAAAAATACAAACTAGAGAACACTTACACTATATTTTAAACTTTGCCTGGCAGCAGTGTCCTACCATTAGTGATACCTGCTTACCTGTAACTGGGAATTTAACTTTAAGTTGTCACATGTGAAATGCAGTAGCCACCGGAGAGTGAAGCAAACTCCCTGCAGTGCCTGTCAGCACATTGCTACAGCCTTCCTCACCCTCTGTGCTACACTAGTTTTCCTTAAGGAGAGGCAATAAAAAGTCTATGGCTTCCCCAATTACCTCTCTTCCTTGCGCTGCCTCCCTGAAGTCATGGTTTGATCAGGTTTTCAAGAAAAAAGAACATATAGAACATACAGAAAGAATGGCAACTACAGGTGATCAACTACCACTCCTTTGCTGAACATCCTCTGCAAATTCCCACTGCTGGTGGAGGCTGGCAAATAGTTTCTCAAATAGGGGAACACCAGGACAGAGTTCTCATTAAACAAATATTTACGAATGATCATCAATGGCTGGATAGAGCAGGCAATCAAGATGCTACGGTTAAGCACTGCATCAGTGGTACTTGAAACTTCAATAGGCAGCACTGCTGGCCTGTCTGACTGACACAGAATTAACAGAGGCAGAAGGGACACAAGGCTGCCAGGTCCGGCTGGGTTTTGGTGAAACATGCCCCTTTGCTTTTGCTACACTCAAATGTTTACACATATTTTCAAAGACTGCAAGCTTCCCATACCAGACATGGAATCCTCCTAGCATATGAAATATCCACTTCCACCTGCTTCCCTCAGCAAAAAAACTAGATGAAAATCGCACTGTGACTAACATGAAAGTCAGATGCCAGCTTGGGAAAGAATGGAGAGCCAGGAAAAAGCACCACCTAATCCCTAAAGAGGCTTCAGAAACAAGCATATACTCTCTCTTGCCAATGTGAAGTTGTGGTGACTGTAAAAACAGTTTTTCAGGTTGTTCTGGGTTCTACCTACTGGCCACAAATTATAGGGAAGGTTTTGAGATCCACATCAGGATTAGAAAGATAGCATAATAGCGCCGGTGCTTCACTAGGAAGATGTATATTGCCAAGTCCCTTCACAAAATTTCTACGTATTAAATGCAAGAATTATCTATAGCAACTCACCATATTCACCAGTGTACCACCCAAGAAGCAACGGGATGCTCCAAGGGCTTTAATTAAAGTTAAGAATATCTTAACGGGTGCCAGAAGTAAATCTGTACATTCCTCACCTCACAAATTTAAACTATTTAAGATATCTTTTTTTAGCTTATTTCTTTCAAGAAGGTGTTAATACATTTTTTCCAACTCCTAACAACAGGGAACACTGGGAGAAGAGATAACCTATTATTACTGGCAGGCAAGCAATGAAAATTTTAGATATTGTGTCACAAGAAAGCTGAAAGCCCAGGAAAGATTTCTGCCTCGTCCACACAGAGTTAATACAAGGTGCCTCAGTGATGCCCTCCCAGTCACTGCAGCTAGCAGGATGGGAAAGAGCAGATCTTTTCCCCCACACAGCTAAGAAGAACCGACAAAGGATGGCAATCTTCTATGCGTGCTGCGCCTCGGGAGCCTCCGCGATGCTGACCTGCAAGTCTAGTCAAGCACAAAGCTGAGCCAGTTCTGCGATGCTATGACTTGGCAGCTAGAAATGCTACTGCTCAGGAGGAAAAGCTGACTTGCTCAGGTGCTGAAGTCTCTCTTTTTGAACAGCTGGCCAAGTTAATACAATTTGGCTCGCACTTTAAACACCTGCCAGTTGTGCAAACTTTTTCTTTGAGCTGAGAACACGATCTGCATTGCCAAAGCCATGAATCCTACTGAGAGGCTCAGCCCGAGTGGGACACGCAGTACTGCTCCGGCAAACATGAGCCCAATATTCTCCTCCAGGCAAAAAGGCTCTGCCCTTTAAAAGTTAAGAACTGCTCCTCTGAAAATTACTTGTGCAGAACCACCTTCCACCATGTTAAATACTAATCTTCTAAAAGAGCACCATTTTAAAGGCTTGACTTTCATGAAGTTTTGACCAGCTGTTGCCTGGAGCATTTAGATGGAGAGCCTCGACCCCTACATCAGTGCAACTGTCAACAGATGCTCTGTAAATGCATAGCCCTAACGATATGGCTGGACCTGAACTTTTACAAAAAAAAAAATTTTTTTAGAATATCTTTTTTGGAATGAGAGCCTTTAGTGCCAATCTCTTCACTAGCTGTAAAGGAAACTGCCTTTTATATTTTATAAGCTTGCAACACGCTACACTGAGGGGATTATCACTATAATTTTTAATAAAAGGTATAGCAGTTATTTCAATACTTTCTAGGGGCCAAAGGAATTAGTAAAGTAGGTCTAACATTAGCATGCTCTTTCTCATTTCCACCTTAAAACAACTTGTTAACTCAAACAGCTGCATCTACTGTTGCTAAGCCAGGATAAAAGAGGCAGCCTGGGTACCAAACCTGTTCTGCATCAGTGGCAAAATATTAGCATCCCAAGAGAAAAGATGCATTGCCTGTTCCTTGAACAGACTTTACTGAAGGGCCTTTGCTGGTGCTCAGGGACTCCTAGTGGGCACAACTCGGAGTTCACTGATAACAGCAAGAGTTTCTGACAGTGCAAATGGCTCCTCATCTCATCAAGCATCTTTTAACAAACCTTTTTGTCCATATATTTCCTTGCAACGCCTCATACTGAATTTGCATTAGAATGACTCATTGTGGTGTAAAAATACCTTGTCTCCCAAACTTGGTACAGCTTGCTTATACATTTTATCATTTCAAGAACATTCTAAAGTGCTTCCTTGCCCAGTTGGACTCAGCAGTTCAGTATTCAGGTCAAGTTTCCCCAAGTTTGTTGGTCCAAAGCCAAATAAGCACAAACCATAGTTCAAAAATTATATTTCAAGCATCTCTGTTAGATGATATATATCATCTTGCTATACTGTGATAGCTATTCTTTACAATTTCCTAACAAAATATAAACTCAGCCCATGCTTTAGTTCACAGAATCACAGAATTGTCTAGGTTGGAAAAGACCTTGAAGATCATCCAGTCCAACCATCAACCCAACATTAACAGTTCCCAACTACACCATGTCCCTCAGCGCTATGTCGACCCGACTCTTAAACACCTCCAGGGATGGGGACTCCACCACCTCCCTGGGCAGCCCATTCCAACACCTAACAACCCGTTCTGTAAAGGAATGCTTCCTAATATCTAGTCTAATATCTAGTTCAACTGGGAGCAAAACCACAAAAGCCTTCCACTCAATTCAGTGAGATAGTTTGACAGCTAAAAGAATTTTCATTTTATTCAAATATTTGAAAAGCTTCAAAACTTTAAAAGACAGAAGTCAGGACTTTCTTTTGAAGTTCTGAAGGCATAACATATATTAAAATTTAAGTACCCACAGATGGCAAAGGAAACTTTTCTTCTCTTAAGAACCTGGCAGTATATAAAGTCCTGTTTTGCTGTAACTTGGGGGAAATCAGACACTACTGTTAGCCTGCAATGAACCACCAGTTTTAGCAAAGGAAGACAAGACAGACGCATTTTGGTTTTCCATTTTCAAGTTTTTACCATTCTTGATTAAGTTTTCCTACAGAGGAAATGAAAACTGGGTGTTTCCCTTAAGATACTAAACACTACAGAAAACAAACCCCACAATACAGGGATGTCTCTCCCATATACACATTTTCAAGTGTTCAAACCATCACACTGAGAGGCTGAAAGGTACGTCAAAAGATCATGTGGTCCCACTTGCACTTTTACACTAGGACGTTTGCTTAATTTCTTCTTAAAATCCTACAAAAAAGATCATCATACAACCTCCTTCTGTAACTATTTCATCGCCTAGTGATAGTCCAGAAGTTTTTTCTGAAATGCCAACCCCTCTGCTGCACACAGCCCTGGCCGCAGCACACCCAGCTGCTACGCAGAGCTTCTGATCACCGCCTTTGTACAACAGCCCCTTGGAAAAGGCTGAAATCCACACACTGAACCACCAGTTCTCTCTTCCAGGCTAAAACGTCAACCTCAAATTAAGTTTTCTAATTCTCTTATTGCCACCTGACTTTGAACTCCATTCATGTATCACTAAACAAATGGATCTATTTTACTGTTGCCCCCAAATCAGCTCATCTCTGTTTCAATATCTATTCTTCAGTTCCATTATAATTCAAAGCACTCATAACAACTTTTCAGTTCTGCATATACTACACTGCATCTGCAGTATCTGTACTACAGAAGCACAGTTTTGATAACAAGCTTCATTGTCAAGCACAGAAAAGCAAATAAAACAAAGCCCAAGTTTTCAAAGCCAGCAATCTTGTGCTACTCAGCTAAAACCCGTGACTTCTCAAAGTCCGACTGGGCAAAGTCAAGCTTCATTTACACCACACTCTGCATTTACACAGCGAAGATGAGCCAGGCAAGATCTGCTCTGGCATGACAAGTCCTACAAAAAAATGCGGAAAAACCCCGACCTCATAAAAAAAACAAAACACTGGACACAACACTCTGCTTTCCACCGTGGCTAAAGGGGAACTCCACTTGGTTTTCCCCAACAGCCCTGAAGCATTAGCAGCAGTATCAGTTCCCTTATCAAATCTCAGTAACATGAGCCCCCTGATAAGGAATTGAGGATTTTCAGTACTGAAATGGGTAACTAGTCCAGGCTGAACTTATAGAAGTAATCAGAATCCAACTATTTGTTCTGTGAATACTCTACAAACTAAAAACCACATTAAATGGTCAGAGTAGTTTCACCCCAAGCAGGAATTGATATTTCTGTACTTCTCTTTCCCGGAGGTATGTGCAGAAATTGTACCACAATGGAAAGTGCCTGCAGCCTAGCAAGTGTTAGCAAGACACAAGTGATGTCTGACCCGAAGGCTCAGCAAGGGCACTGCCAGAAACTTTTCCTTCTTCTGAACGGGAATAAGAACATATAGAACATACATTTACATAAAATATAGGAAATCCTTTATTTTGGGTAGTGAAGGCGAATTTTCTATGCTAGCATACTAAAAAGTCAAATACACTTAACACACTTAAATTATCACTCCAACACGTGGCAAGGCTCACACCCAGAAGGAACTCCAAAGCAACACCCAGCAACTACTGTTTTAGATTTTCCTCAAAATAATAGTTAACTTCAACAAAAATTTATAATGGCTTAATACCTCAGTGGGTTTTTTCTTTGTTCATATTTAAGTATAGCCGTGCTGATTCAGGGCAGGGGAAAGCAGTAGAAAACACTGACAGCACGGGCACTGAATATTCTACAGCAGATTTAGGGGCGAGTTGGGTCACTCAGCAGCCCCTAAACATTGTACCCAAGACAGCATTCACATCTGGAGTTCAGAGCTGAGCAAAAATTACTACGTGGTTGACAGTTTTATGGGAAATAAGCATTGTCCCTTCCACTCCTAAGAGTAACTACTAACACTTGCTATAATATAAAGCTTTATAGGTAGTTTTTAGGGACTCACTGGGCACTAATCCTTTACAGCTGGTACACTTTGCTAAAGGCTGGATGTCGAAAGATACAGAAATACCTCTGACTTCCCTGAAGTATTTTGTAGACAACTGTATCTCTAAGTACAACCTGTCAAAGGAATACATTTTTATAGCAATCTCAGGATCGTGCACAAACCTAGATTTTCATACCTGAAAAACAGGGAACTTGAGGATAAACTTCATCTTTGATAATATCGCCTGAATGTAACAGGTTCAGACTGCACCTCCAGTTAACAGCCTGACACACCTTTTCCTGAAAGGGTAACTGGATGGAGTCAGGATTTTGCTGCAGTATAGGGAGTCCAATATAGATTTTACTTATTTATTTATTTGTATATAGGATTCAATTTTTATAAGCCGCTTTACTTTATTGAACAAGTTCTTAATGTTCCAAACTTGCAGCGAATTTAAATGACCGTAGTTTTCATAACGTGCTGGAATCACTTGCTTTGGGAGCAGGCAGGTTTTGGCGACGTCAGCTCTTACTGATGTAGCCAGAGATCTTCAGGCTGTGAGTCATCGAGTTAAATGTTCCATGTGCCTTTTACACTGAAAGGACAGTCTTCACAGATATGGCAATGAAAAACACCTTCAACTACCACCTTACTGTCAATTTTATGTGTTAACTAGATTAAAGCTTATTAGTCCTGTTACAGGCAGCTGAAGTCAGGGTACAGCTAATTTCTTTGACCAGTAGATTTATCAGATTATAGCTGTAGATCAAAGCCACACAAACAATTAATTCAGCATCAGCGCAACTGTGCAAGTGAAAAAAAAAAAAACACCTCTGCAAGCAGATGCTAAAGCAAAGCAATCACTACCTGAATCCAAACCCTCTCCACCAGGAATCCTGCTCTATGACCTTCTTGTTCTCACCTCAGCTGAGATGGATGGTGAGAAACCGGGACACAGAACAGGACCTTTTTTAATCCCATCTTCCCTCTTTCTCTTTATGTAGGCTCTATTAGAAGCAACTCATAAGGCTCATCCTCAAAAAACAACTCTTTCCAAGTTTGGTAAGAACTGACAATCCTCCTCCCTGGATAAAAGTACTCTCGCAGTCAGCTTCATTCAAACTCTTTCCCTCCAGTTTCATGGAAGTCAGTTCCTTTGTCTCAAGATTTGAAGATGATGTGCCCAACAGGTAAAAACTACACTAAGGGAAGTTTATATGTGCTTACTCTCCAATTTAATCTAGAGGGAGGGAAATACAAGTCTCCTACCCTGCTCAGGCTTCTAGAGCTCAACCACCTCCACCAAAGTCTCCACTCTCCCTCCCATTACAGCCTAGAGCTCACAACAAGCACAGGACCCAGACTGACCCTAGTTAGAAGAGCAGTGCTGGAAAAATGAGTTAAAAGCCTCAGAGCTGGGATCCGGTGTGTAGACAGTCATTCAGGATCAGCAGTATGCTTCTGTCTATTCCACAGAGTTCTAAAGTTTAAGCCAGGAGAGTAACCTGCAAACTAAATACCCAACAATCTGTATTTTTCAATTCAAACAAATATAGCTTGGAATAAATGTACAGTTTTAAGACTAGCTCAGGAAAGCTCAGCTGCATTTTCCATAGTCACTGGTTTGTAAAGATATTTTTAAAATACTATGCTGTTCTTTAACTTTCCATTCTGACCTGCTACTTATCTGGAATTTTACTGGAGCCATAAGGGAGAAAACTAACCTCTAAATGGATGTTGCCCATGAAAGAAAAGCACAAGAACTCCAGTCACCTTTACTTTGTTTACCTTCCCGGAGCTGACAGCGTAACTCCACAGGTAACCCCTAACAGTGTTTTCAGTATAGAAAAATTAAGAGCAAATTACCAAAGGTTTAAAAACAATTTAGTAACTATAAAAAAAGCACGCTCAGGAAAGCACAAATGGATACTTAGTATGTGTGCCACTTCAAGATATGGATATCTTCTCATATTTTAAGGAATATATTTAAATGAAAGTTTCTAATAGGAAACAGTCAACAAATGAATACATTTATGGAATATTTTGTTTCCTTATCAGCATCCATATGGTAACACATTTACTGCATTGGCTGACTACACATCAGCTTTGCAGTTGACCTTGAAATAAGTCAATGGCAAAATGTTTAACACAGAATGCATAATCTTTCTGTGTATCTCAAACTTTACACTATCCATTGATCAAGCTACTTTTTAAAAACTAAAGCAATCTTAAAGGTGTGAAGGCACAAAATCTTCAAGGTTGCCTTGCAATCCACTCAACCATTGACAGCCTGCTCCCTTAAAAATATACAGATTTTGGAGAGAAAAATCATAAAGCTCTGCTCGCTCGCTACCCATAGTAAGGAACTTTTGGTAAGCACACAGAAGGGTTATTAGTTCTTATCACTACGGTGCTAAGGGGGATGTGAGAGGTTTGCATCTGAACTACCTTACTTCCCATGGTAATTCCCACAAGATTTTGAGACTGAGCAAGGAATTCAGAATTACTTTCTGAACAAAAAAACAAAGCAAAATACCCCAACAAATTATGCCCTTGTAATATTATCTTTTATTCTTTCAAATCCACCCTGATTACAGTGCACACAATATCAGGTTTCAGTTATGATAAATACATAGTAACACCAGTACTCATTTGTTATATGATTCCTGATTTGGTAAAATCTTTGCTTGTGTTAAGGGCTGGAAACTGGAGACCATAGATGTTAAAGTGAACATTATTTAACCTTTTAACAGCTTTTGCATTATGAAAACCATGTCCAGAATTATGGAAAATGCAGAAATCAGAGGATCAAGATCAGATTCAGATGGATATCATCCATCGGTTTCAGAAAGTTATGCTATTTAAGCCAGCCTTGCAGAAGCCAGACCAGCTAAGGTCAGGGAGCAGATGCCGACCCGCCCTACACATTGTACGAGATCTCCCACGCAAGCGTACAGTACTCAACTCAAAGGCTGGTACTTACACAGTCGGTTTAGTGCCACACTCTTGCAACACAGATAAAATATGCCCCCTCGCCTGCCTGTGGAGCTGGAGAGCAAAGCGCCCACTGCAAGGAGTTGGTTACAAAGGTGACATATGTTTCCCCTTGGAAAGTCCACCCCACTTTGCACAAAGAGGGCAACACCTGCAGCCCTCTAAGTCCTGACTTTCAGCTCTAGCAATTTCCTGCTGCCTCTAGCCTCCGCTAATAGCTGGGGATATAAAACAGAAAGACCTTGCTGATTTTTGGTGTTTTCTATAGACCCCCTTCCTCTTAATCCCTGACTCTGAAATTACCCCCTGCCCAGTAGCAAACACTGATCCTTACGCTCAAATTGAAAACGACTCGCATGGACAGAGGAAGGAATTACCCTTAAAGATGACTCAGTTATTGGGAATTCAAGATACTGCCTTCCTTGCTGAGCAGCAGATGGAAAAAGAGCAAATATGTTGGACATCACCATCAGAGGTCGCAAAAATAAAACACAAGTAACCCCTCATACTGTGCTCATAGTAAGTTAAATACAACAGATACAGCAGAGTTCAGCATTTTGAACATGTGCTCTCCAAGCACTGATACAGAGATCTACACCCAGATAGTCAAGACCTTCAAAAACAAAATTCTAAAGCAAAATTATTGATATTTAAATTGTTCGTTGTGGTCATTCAACAATTGTATGAAGCTGGTTTTGCCCAACCCCATTCATTTTATAAACTCACAATTATGTAAACATCACACAACACACATCTGTGCACAAATGTGCCATACCCAGAAGTTTTAAAATAGCTTTTCATAATTAAGAGATTTTTCAGTGCGAAAGGACACTGTATGGTTTAGACAAGCTATGATGAGTAACACTCAGATTACATCTAAGTATGATCCTAATCGCAAGCTGCATCTTAGAAATTATTTTCAATCCTCCATCTTGAAACTAAATGCGAGTCACACTCTGAAACCACAGCAATGGCACGAAGGCTGAACACCAGTCAGGGAGAATTATATCGGCCATTTATGATAATTAAATGAGTACTCAGTGCATCATTGCCAATAGTTTGCAGGAGTCTCAGTAGCTGCTCCCCATTCTCCACCAGAAACACACAGGCAAAGCTGTTCTGAAACATACTTTTCAACTAGAGAATATTTCAATAATTATTTTCCCCAAAAAAGTATGGAAATAAGAAAGAGGCAGAATCCTCTACCACCACAAGTTTAATGCAGCTCTGTCAAACACAATAATTTCTCATGAAAAAGAGAAACAAAAAATGCATGATTGTGAAATTCCCACCTCAAACAACACAACCAGCAGTATTTCTATGTATTTCAACAAAAGCACGGATGTGACACAAGGTACCAAGGACACCTGTTAGAGCTGCAGGGACCTATGGGAAGAAGAGTTTGTTGCTGCACCTCAAATTTGACTTTTGGTTTAGCAACACACAACTCTCCTGTAGTCCTCTGCTGTTGGTTCTCCTCAGTTTGGGAGTGGCTGGCTCATCCTGATGGGCTGTCAGCTGCAACACCCAAAAGTCTACCACCAAAACACATGTACTCCTGGAATATCTAAAGTTACTCTCTGGTCTGTGTTCAGCTGAAGGAGAAACCTATGACCAACCCAACCAGCTCAGATGTAGCAAATTTTATTAGCTCAGGAGTGAAGCAGCACAGATACGCTACTACGAGAACTGCCCCTCTCTAGGAAGGGTGCAGCTTGAAGCTTTTGAGCCCTGTTGAACACAAATGGGTCTGGAAGAAAACTGACCTGGCTGAAGTGGTGCAGCTCGCTTGGCCAAGTCCAGCTGACCTCTGCAGCTCTGCTCACAGCAGGTCCAAACTGCCTCCAAATGGAGCTGCTGCCACCACAGCCACTGCCCTGCGGAGCGCTCTCAGGTACTGCCAGTTAACCAGTAACCTACCTTTCCCATTTTAAAAACTAATGACTTGGTTAGGAGCAAGCGTCTGAGCAAATTTATAACTGTCAAGGTTAATCCTGCTTTTGGGGATTAAATATTTTTATAAAAATAATTTTATTTTACATTTAAATCTCAATACCTGAATAGAGAGTCCTTTCTAGTTCTGCATCTAGGAAAGTTGACACGATGTGCAGCCAGCTACAAATTGGCATCTGCTTTACCAATCACATACGGAAAAACTTTTGGGTTTAGCAGATCTTTACTGAACATAAACTTCGTAGAAAACAGAAGTCTGAATGCAGTTTTCCAGACTGCAGTCTCTCAATAGTCAGACCAGACTTCTTCATTACATTCATTTTACCTTCTGCAATGGCTGAGGAACAGGGTCCATAGCAGTGGACTAATATCCAGCCCGAAGATCAAATCCTAAGGCCGGAAAGGACCTCAAAAGAGCATGTAGCCCATTCTCTCACCCTGATGTTATTCCTGACAAATATCTGTGTTGCTTGCTTTTGAAGTCCTCCAGAGGCAGACATCTCCATACTCCAAAGCAGCCTATCCCAACCACCTTGCTAAACCCTTTCCACATGGCACTACATCTTGCCTTAAAGAATCATGGTACACCTTGGGTTCACCCACTGTGGCTCCCTCCTCCCACCAAATCACTCAGCAAACATCAGCCTCGCTCAGCCCTTCATAAGGTGGTGAAGAGACGGGGACTGTCCTCACCTGGCTGGACTGAGAAGCCATTTTCTGAATCTTGGCCGCATATTAAGCAAGAAGGGATGATGCCAGGAAAAGGTTCAGCATGTGACTACACAATTACCGGTTATTAACTCAACACTTGTGCATTACTCAGGTTGCACAAGCCAGCTCAGCCCTGGCATTTCACTTTGCAACCACAATAGCTTGGATCTCATCATCAAATGTTTTGTATAATATACCAGCATGTCCAAAACAAATTTTAAAATAGAATGATTTTGGCACTGCATTTCAGCATCTGACAATAAAGCATGGAAACTACGTGAATCACACTGCTCTAACCCCAAAATCTGAAATCCATATGTTCAACAGCATTTTTAACCATACAAATAAAATTTCCTGCAGCTGAGTCCTTAAAGGCCTAAAGATCTTCACGTCCTTCTGATCTGTCATTCCTAAAGACAAGACACTCTTGGGCCATGTTACTTAACACTCCAGCGTAGCAATTTCTAGTTTTGTAATCCTCAAAGAATTATTCAGAATTATATAGAATCAGTTATACATGATAGAAAAATATTTTTATAACCATCTTTAATGCAAAGTGTACAGAATTTTACCTGATTTCAAAACAGTATCCCCAAATTCTGACTACATAATGGGATGTTATAGATGGATACATCACTTTTTTTAGTGTTCGCTTCTCCCTAGCCGTCTATGATGGAAGCTTCCAAAATAGTCTGTAGTTGCACAAGCAGCATCAGCAAGCATTTGACATCTTCATTAGAAAGATACTGGAAATATCCTTCCAGATAGTTTCAAGCTTTAGAGGTTATTTTAGTCTCTGATATCAAAACCAGAAGATGAGTACTTCAGCTGAAGCTGGACTGCACACCCGGCAAGCCACAATCCCCCACAAACTGTCTTTGCCCCAAGCCCCGTAACTCCTACAGTTTACCTCAAAACAAAATGAATCTCTAACGTGAAATAGTCAGGGTACATTCAAACTGGGTGGGAAAACTGCCAAAAGTTCATGCCCTAGCATAATCTACGCGACATGCTCCTAAATTAAGGCCTTCTACATCAATTCCAATGAATTTTCACAATGCATACTAGGCAGTTTATTACTTCTTTTCTAGTTAAAGATATCACATGTGTTCAACTTTATGTATATTGATGGTATTAAGACAAACTGAAACACCTTCTAGATTTTTATTTCAAGTTTACCCTACATCTTTTAATAATTTAATTTATAATCATTAACCCATATAGAAATCTCCTTTTTCTTCACATTGAAATAATGTTTCCTTTATTTTACTATTAACTTCAGCTGGACCTTGGAGCTGTAAGATCTGGTACAGTTTTCATGTTTTTATACACTCTTGGTGGTTTGGGGTTTTTCTTTAGTATTAAAAAATGTGGCCTAAATCCTTTGGACACTATTCTTATTGCCATTCACAAAAAACAGACCCACTAGTAGATTGGCTTTTTCCAGGTAATAGCTGGCTAGATCAAGCCTCTATGCTCAGAATTTTCCTCACAGCATTGTCCTTAACAGTATTTACACTACTTCAAAACAGACAACTAGCATCTATTCAACAGACTAAAGTCTTGTCCCATCCTTTTTTCTCCCCCTCTTCATAGGTACGGATGATTAGCATTTCTATTTTTAGTTATTATTAGGCTAGTCTGGAAAAACTACCCTAAAGACCTCTCTTAATGGCTCAAGTGTACCTCCAATTAAGAGCACAAATGCTCAAAGGCACTGCCAAAACCAGTACTGACTGCAGAAGGAACTGAAGCTGGAGTCTGTCAAAGGTTCCTTGCTGGCTACAGGAAACCCTGGTTTAAAAAAAGATTATCACACAGTTGCAGCTGTTTGACACATAGCAATATCCACGTGCTTTCTTCAAATCACTGTGAGACTAAGACAGGACACGGCAAAGCAAATGCCAGGAGACTGTCATTGAAACAGAAAGTACAGTAGCAGAATTTACAGGATTATCATAAAACAAAGGGGGAAAAAATGGTCTTCCCAATGAATTTATCAAGAATTAATTTCTTTCTATTCCTGACAACACCTGTAGGGAAGTCAAATAGATAAATAACATAGCACAGACCACTGGGGAGTTTAGGGGGCCCTCGAACAGGCTGGCTTCAAAAAAACCACCCTTTGCTGTAGCCTGACCAAACAGGAACAACTACCAAAGCCTCATTACACCAAGGCACCAAGACAGACCAAAGTCTTGAATAAAGACTCCTGATGCCCAAAAGGTCTGTTTTACTGTGTCCAAACAAAAAGTCTGATCTCTGCCTAAGGTTCTTTAAAGTAATTCAAGAAATTTTCCCCAGCTTCATTTGGCAGAATCAATCTTAAAGTTTCCACTGGAAATACATTCAGAATTAATTTCTCACTTCCTAGCAGCTAGAGAGCAGCTCTCTGAGATAATTCAGCCATATGACAAGTGGAGCCCGCAGACTCAAAACAGACAATGCTTCAGAGAGCAGAGGGGCGGAAATAAAATAAAAATCAGCTTACACATACCAGTATTAGATGAAGCAGAAAACTGTTCAATAGGGCTGAGCAGTAGAGGATACTTTCAACATCACAGACAATGAAATTAAAGTACGAGAAATAAGACTGCTGATGTATTAGAGACATAAGTACTTTCAGAAAAATGACATTTCTTTTCCCTAAAGGTGGAAGAAGAAATTAACTCTAGCAGGACTCCTAAGTACCTCAAGGGTATCTCTGATTTGAGTCCCATCAGTGAAATTCAGTCTGTCGCCCACGGCTGTGTAACAATCGCAAGAGACTCCTCAGCCTTCTGGTTCCTTATGATAATCCCTTGAGTGCAGAAGCCAGTGTGAATAATCCGAGAAAAGTCCTACTGGAATACAGAAAGAAGAGAAAGCAGGCCTAACGTTACTCAAAAAGCTCTTATTCCACCCCAACTCACAGCATTACATTGATCTGAATGGGTAGATGCTGATTTATCTCAGAGGAACTGAAATACACAATATCAGAACACTGCTTAAGCCATTTCCCCCTCATTTGGTTGTCTAGGAAGTCCCCAAGCTTACAATCTGAAGTTCTTAAATTGAAATGGGAAGAAAAGCAGTGGTCAGACAAGTCTAGAAACATGGCTTCAAGGCAGGAGTTGGAGCACAGGTGCGCAAGTGGAAGCCGGTGATGCAACCAGTACAGTACAACTGTGAAGCCACAGTCAACAAGATACTGCATGCAGCAACACGAGCGCTCAAGAGGCACATCCAGAAAAAGCCACCAGCCCTCCCTCCTGCCTGAAACAGTGAGAAACTACGGCCCGTAAGTCAGCTCCACCAGTCCTCATGTCACTCCACAATAAACATTGTTAGTCCTCTATTCTTTTTACTGCAGTAAGATGGAGAATTAGAGCTAAGATGCCATACCCTTCCCTGAGTACAGGAAAATTTATGTTTTACCAAACACCACTGAACTCTATGACCTCCCTAGTAATACATTAAAAAGTACAGGACCAAAGTATGCAATTCAGCTAACGATTTTAAGGAAACAAATCTGTGGTTTTATTCCCCTCCTGCTTGACAGCAGCTGTGCAGTTGTCAAGTGAGATGAGGACAAGCCTCAAGTTCAAAGTAACAAAAGCAATAACTAGTGTCCTCCCACATATACTCCTTATACATTATAGCTGCATTCCTTAACTGCTCTTCCACCATTCCTTACTCTGAGCAGGCTGCTGCTACTAGTGAACCTCTGCTGCTGTTGTGAAGATCCAATGGCAGTTATGAAGGACCTTTAAAACTATATAACCTCCAGCAACTCCTCATACAACAAAATCAGACACTATAGCATACTATCCTCTCCTCCCTCCCCAACCACCACGCACTCAAACTGCAACTACTCCTCTTCCAGACTGGTTTTCGCTGGCTGAGCAGGGAAGATGCCAAGGCATCTTTCCACCAAGTCACTGTCTTCTCCCATCAACCCAAGCAATCCTGAGCAGTGACCGCAGCCAGCCTTTTCTTCTCAAATGGGAAAGCACCAAGACATCTGAAAATGCATGCAATAGCCAACGTGGCAAATTCAAAAGCAGGGCAGCCTCACGTTCCATATAGATTGATTTAAATAAAGCTTTAAGTTGCTTGACATAAAAGTTAGTATTACAATGCAGTGCCCAGATCAGCTTATTTGGAGGCAAAAAACATCTCACTGGAGCAGGCTATGGTTACTTGTTATAAAACTCCGTGATGCACGATGCACTCTTAGGACAGAAGAAAGATTTTAGAAGTAGCTTGAATATCACAGTATACTTTATATTGAGTACTTAAATAAAATAGCCAAGCATTCACCAAGCAAATATACCTTCTTACCATGCACCGAAATGAAGAAACTCAACAAAAAACCTCCAAACTCCTATATTCAGGGAGTGGGGCAAAAATGCTTTTGTGCAGCTTGAGTGCCCCATCAAAACTTCAGGTAAGCATCACTTGGTTTCACTGCCACAACATAACCTTCTCCATTTCAATAAAGATCAAACTACATAGTAATATGCAGGTTAGAACAAGAACTACTTGTTAAAAGAATCATCTCTGCCATCAGAAATAAATAAATAAATACAGCTGTAACTTTACTTACACTAACCTGCACTTCTAGGTCACTGGAACACTGTTTTGCAAGTAACATCAAAGCACAGCACAAAGAAAACGCAGTAACAGCATCCACAATAAGCTGTGTTCTGCAGCAAGAAAAAAAAAAAAAGGGAGATTCTCAGCCCAGACTGAAAACAGGGGTACTATTTGTGACAGTGATACCAGCTACATTCTATATGTATTATATTCTATATATAGCTACAGCTATGATCTAGGAAATGGGGTGTTATTTACTAGCGTTATGGGTCTGGGAGCATTTTAACGATAATGAGCGCTATCACCAGAAGCAGGGGTCCCACCCTGCCCTTACTATTAGTGCCTCATTCCTGTTGCACACAACCTCACCCCTTTTGTCAGCACACGCAAGGTAACATGAATGGGATCAGGAAACCAACTCCGGCTAAAGTCCGTGGGTAAAAACCAAAATAAAAGCAGTTTTAACCTAGCAGAGCTCCCCAGTCCAGTTCACTGAAGACCTGGCCATGAACTTACACCATCAAATCAGGGCTGAGCAGGAAAGGGTGAAAGGAAGAACAGTACACATCTTTTGGGAGCAGTTCAAGTTTAAAACACACCCTTTGTCTATATGGTCAAGCTTCTGCCAAGTACTAAGCAACAAGTGTCAAGTTCTCAGCTATTAGAGCCCTCTTCCCTCCACACATTCATGCATAGTCACCTTCCTGCCAGTCCCTCCAGCAGAAAGATGTGCCCACCACCTACTAAACTGCACATGCATTCAAATCCTCGCTGTTAAGGATGTGACTCTATCCACTCTTTTAACATACCACACCAACTGCAATCTAACTCCGTCGAGGAGCAAACTCCAACTCCACGCACAGAACGGCACACGCCACGGCTGACGTGAAGCTCTGCGTGTGCCGATTTATAGCAGCTGAGCTCTGCCTGCTTCTCTCTCAACAGGCACACTCATTTGGATCGCTCTTCTAACCAGCTTTCATAAAGTAGATGACAACAATCAACTCTGAAATTTCTATCCCCCTGTAGAAGACTGCTAAAATTTGTTAAAGCCAGTTGAGAAAGATTAAAAAATGATAACCAGCACATTTGCAAAGCCTTGTTTCCTTAGGAATCCAGGCTTGAAAAAGGTGTCAGAGCTCTGGTAGCACACCCCGCCAACTTGTGACTTTAGCACAAGTTGTCCCTGGGTGGCAAGAGGATGCTCAATAATTCAAATCCCCATGACAGGAAGAAGGGAGCAAGTAATAGCTGCCCAGAGACTTGAGGGTTACGGTGCGTGTCTTGGGGCTCTCAGGAAGATGAATTTCCTTCAGCAGAAAGCTCAGAAGGGAATTGCTTAACATTTTTTAACTATAATTCTTTTTACTTCATAGGTCACCACAAAAAGCATGTTGATAGGGAGTAAGTAGTAATCATCATCAATCTTACTCGCCTTTTTAAACCATTACCCTCACCTATAAAGAGGTATAAGTGCTGTTCATGCTAAATACTGGCAGCAATTCTAGTTATCAAATGCTAAAAACACCTTGTATGGAGGGGAAAAAAGGAGAGAAAATAAGAAGGAATGTTTTCCCCTTTGTGTTCCCCCAAAGAAAACACTGTGCTAAGAGGTGCCTCCTGAAAGGCCAACTCAGTATTTGATCTCTCCACTACTCCTCCCCTGCTTAAAATTCAAGAGTAAACAATGTATGAAAGTAGCATTAATCATTTCAGAACATAAAAAAGCTGGAGGGAATACTTTCCAAGACTGACTGGTCTTGTTCAGATATCAAGACAAATCAAGAAAGATGCGGATCAACTGGAGCGAGGTCAGCGGCGGCCCCCAGGGCGCTTGGGGCTGGAGCACTTGCATCCAGGGCTGGAGGAGCTGGGAGCAGGGTTTGATCAGCCTGGGGCAGGGAAGGCTTCGGGGCACCCACAGCAGCTGCACGCCTGCAGGGAGGGGATTGAGAAGATGGAGCCAGGCTCTCTGCAGCGGCATGTGGTGGGAGGATGAGACACAACAGGAACATGTTAAAAAACAAGAGGTTCAAACTGGATGGAAAGAAAATCTTTTCCACCACGAGGACAGTCAAAGAGTAACACAGGCTGACCCAAAAGTCTGTCCTTGGAGGTTTTCAAGACCTGAGTAGTTCGTGCCCTGAGCAACCTGGCCTGACCCCAGAGCTGGTCCTGCTTTGAGCAGGAGGTTGGACAGAGACCTTCTGAGGTCACCTCCAGCCCCAGTTACCTTGTGACCCCATGAACTCCAGGCAGCACACCGCAGGCACGCGTTACAAGATTCTCTATTAATACTGAAGTTACATTTACTAACTTTTTCCTCCATGTACCCTCAAGATAATTAAATAACTTACTCTGCCTGTCCTGTTGAGATTCATTCTGGCTTTCAAACAGTATTCTGGTTTGTGCTTTTCCAGCACTGACAAACATCAACTCTACATCATCCTGACCAGGAATTGGTCCCAGAACATGCTCACACACACATATCGCAGCACTAAATTACCTCCGCTCTACCCTCCTCCATTAACAGTGAAGAAACACTGCAAGAGGTGTGTCACGGACTGGCAGACAGCAAAGGAGAAACCATGAAGAGACACAGCAGATGCAGAAGTTAATGGAGCTACTGATGAGTCTTTGAAAAGAGAGCCACAATTTAAATTATTAAAGCAGTCAAACCTTTAATGAAGTTGGTTATAGCCTCATCATAAGACTACAGGAAACTACCTACTGGTTTGTCAGCACTAGAATTTCTAAGCTGTGTTCAAGCCCTGTAATTCAAGCACTTCTTATTCTATGTTTACAGAGCGCTAAAAGCCACAATTTACCAGGGTAATGCCACATTTAAGTAGTAACTAGAGTTCACATCTTTGTGAAATGCAATTGAGACAGTCACATCTCAGGCAAACTACTAAACTTTTGAATCCAAGTTAACTACGTTTTGAACATTAACATACTAAACGGGCAATGAAGATCATTTCCTTAAAGTGAACAAACATGGACTAAAGCTTGGTACTGTCTTATAAAAAGGATGCACTCAGAAGTCTCTGTGGTATTATGCTAGAAATCCTGTTGGTGGTGATATTTTTCTTAAAGGTGACTTCTTCTGTACCTAGCAGGATACACAAAAGGTTTACTGTAAGATGACTGCCCCACAAGATTAATTTGATTTATGGGGAGTACCTGTAGATCCCCAAAGCAACACAAAAGGTATGGGTACAAATTTTTAGCTTGATGAGCTGAACACATGCACCTGAACAGAGAGGTGTGAACTATGCCTCTTTTTTGTAAGAACTCTTTGAAAGACCCTTCTGAAAGGTCTACTTCCCTGACCAGATGTAACACAAATCTTTGAAGAGCGATTCAAACAATGACCCGAGAGAAGTACCTAAGAAACTAGATGGGACAGAACTCCAGTACTCTTGAAAGGTGACCTTGAAAAGGATATTAAGACTAGGAAAGCGCAAATCCCAATGCTTTCTTACAGCATATGAAGATGAGTCAAAAACAGACTCTCCTGCAACTTTTAAAAGACTCAGTACATGAAGTCTGGCCACCTTTGTTCATTCTGGAAGACTTCTGTAGGAGTCTCAGGTGTTTCTCAGTTCTTGCACTTTGACTGAAGGGCCACAATCTTTTAAGGACAGCATTTTAAAACACTTGATTCATATACATTTATATAGAAAGCAAGAGACTGGTAGTGGAGGAGTTAAGGCAGTCCAGCTAAAAGTCCTTTCTTCCCTGCTCATTTTTTTCAGCGTCTCAATTCTTGCAGAGTCATTATTTCACTAGTTATTCAACCATTACAGTCACCTTAGAAATTCAGCTCTTCTGTCTAAACTTCAAACACACAGGAAAGATTTCTCACAAAAACTTTTCTGTCCCTTCCTAGTTTTAAGACGATGAAGACTAGCAGAGACTAATTGCTCCACATCTTCATTTGGCACAATGTTTTGTTAAGCTGCTCTTTCAATATCACCATACTTCTGTCTATTTATTCCTTCATCACTACACACAGATTGAGCTTGTAATGCTAAAGTAAGAAGGAGAATGCCCTCCTCCTTAAGGCAAAGGACTAACAGAACTGGCTCTGAGAGTTCGAGGCTCTATTCCCAGTTCTCTTTATGAGCTTGGGCTGCAGTAATCCGCAGCTCAATTTCTGCCCTATGCAAATCAAACAATTTAAATACACACTCTGGATGTAAAAAGCATTTCACAGCTTTGAAGGAAACACAAGCTTACCTTCTACACAGAGGAACAAAGCTAAATGTTCTTTAGAGAAAGAAGATGAAGATTACCAACTACAAAGTGCTTGAAAAGTCGGGAGTGTCCTGTTGGGGGTTTTTAGGAGAAGATAAGGTTCTTGGTGACAAAGACAGAAGTCATTACTTGTAATACATTAGTGCCCAGATGCTTCAGTCCCGTTTTATTAGGCACAATACAAATAAAGCAGTCAGGAAAAAGTGATAAAGGCCCAGGATGAGCTATGATGTTGGAGGCACAAAGCGAGGCAAAACAGGTGATTACTGCCCACATGTCTGCAAGCAAGGAGGACCTCCAGCTTGGCACAGAAGAATGCAGAAGGCTAAGGAAGAGTCCGGTGGTGCAGGAAGGTGACTGGGGCAGGACAAGCATGACTTCAGCAGCACTGCCTTGTAACAAGGCAAGGCAGCCGAAGACTCGTAGTCACAGGGAGGAAGAGGGAAGCGAGAGGTTACATTATCAAGACATATACTAAAATACAAAAGCAAGTCCTTTACTGGTAGAGGAGAGCTATTAATAAGGCATTTAAGAGCTTTCCCCATAATGTAATGGGAAAGAAAGAAAGAAAGAACGAACAAATAAGTTTCTAAGACAGGATAGGTGAGCAGCCTGGAAGAGAAAAAGGGTCATAAACCTGCTACTAGCAAAAAAGATGAGTTTTTTTTTCTTTTTTGAAAATATAAACTTGAGACAGGATCTGGACTACCAGAAGGAGGCAGAGGCAGACAGAGATTTGAGACAAGATGAGGAGGAAGGGGAGGATTTGGAGAATCAGTAAGGGGAGACAGTTGAAGCGTTTCAGAACCCTGGATAGAAAGTGTCTTGGAAATGTAAAAATCTCCTTAAATTCACCCCTTAGAAAGCCTTCTCAAGTCCTGAACTCTTCAGAAGGGGAGTGCATGCCCTTTTGGCATACCTACACCTTTCCCATGAGGTGCTCTGGAAGGGCTGGGGGGGCCCAAGACAGTATTTAGTATTTTACTGCTACTGAAAAACCATTTGTATCTCACAATGCTTCTTTCCAAAATCATTAAAGAGTGTTTCATACCCAGAAGCTTATCTGAGTTCTGCTCACATCAATGTGCAGCATCTAGCAGTCTCGACTTCAGGGACTCGGGCACGTTCCTGTTCAGCAAAGCGTTTCAAAGCAGCACAACCCCGGCAGGCTCGCTTCTCTCCCCAACCCTCAGCTCACCGTCCCCAAACCCCATCGAGTGTCCAAGCCGCGACAGAGGACTTCCAGCAGGCCGCGGGCCAACTGGCGAGGGCTGACACACAGCTCCCGCTGCTCCCGTTCCCCCAAAGCCCCTCACGGGACTGCGAGCGCAGGTATCGCTTCGCTGCCGGGGTCAGGCTCCGCAGTCGCTCCGCAGCGGCGGGTTATCACAGCACCTACCCGAAAGGGGCTGGAGAATCCCCGCTGGGAAGCCGGTGGGCTCCCCTTCCCCCCCTCCCCGCCGCGGCTCCAAGGCACCGGCGTGACCTTGCTGGGGAGCCCTCGCCGCGCCGGGCCGCCCTCAGCTGAGCAGCAGCCCGGGCCGCCCGCCTGCGGGTACGCGGCTCCGTCCCGCCTCGGCCCCCGCTCCCCGCCAGCGCTGCGGGGCTCAGGGACGTGGCGGCCGGGTCCCCCCCCGCCAACACACACCCACCCCGGTCACATCCCCCCCACAGTCCGGAGCTCCTCGCTGCCGCGGTGAGGCCTCCTCACGCCTGAGGGGACCACGTCCTCCCGCTCCCCGCCGCCTCCAGGGCTGTTGGCCGCGGCCTCACCCCAGAGCAGGCGGCGACCCGCACCCCCCCGCCGCCGCCGCCGCCGCCTCCCCGCGCCGCTCCCCGGCCGGCTCTCACCGGAGATACTGCGCACACAGCAGGCTCATCCTCCGCTGCTCGCCGCCCCGTCCCGCCGCGGGTCTCACAGCCCGGGCCGGCCCGCCGCCCCCGCGCCGCCACCGCTGCTGCTGCTGCTGCTACCGCTGCCGCCTCCGGCCGCCGCCGCCATCTTCCCGTGCAGGGCCTGCCGCCGCGGGGGAGGGGCGGCAGGAAGGAAGGGGCGGGGGTGTCCCCGCTCTGCGCTCCGGCCGAGCAGAGACCGCCCGCGCCCCGCCGGCCCCGGCAGCGCCGCTCCCACAAACCTCAGCGGCCCCGGCAGGTCCCGGCAGCCGCCGCTGCCCTCTCGCCCGTCCTCCCGCCGCCCCGCCGCGGCGTCCTGACCCTCCCGCCGCGCCGGCCGCGCTTCCGGGCCCGGCCCCGCCCCCGCCGGCACTTCCGGCGGCGCCACCGGCAAACCCTTCCCCCCGCCGACCCGCGGCGGCGCCCGCCGATTGGTTCGCCCGCTGCCATAGCAACCGAGGGGGCAGCGGGGCGTCGTCACGGCAACCGCGGCGCCTTCCCGCCCGCCGGGGCCGGGGCCGCGCCTGGGCCTGGGCCTGCGCCTGGGCCTGGGCCTGGGCCTGCAGCCGCGGCATTATACGGCCTATCCCGCCGCGGGCCCCTCGCAACGGCACTTCGTTTTGTCCGATTCTCCTTCACGGAGCTCGGGGAGGCGGGAGGGTCGGCGTGCCGGGAGGTGGTGGCCCACGGCGCTGTGGGGGAGCCCCTGTCCCTCAGCACGAGGGCGGCGGTGGCAGCCTCACGCTTTCCTGACAGAAAAGGTTTTAGCAGGAACAACGCTACCAGGCCTGGACTTCCCACAGAAACCAGACTGCCTGTTCCCTGCCCGCTTGCTTGCCCACACCGAAGGATTCCCAGGGTTTGGCTGCTCAGGTGTCTGGCCCTGAGGGTCACCCCAAAGCGTCCCGAATGGCCCTCATCTCAGCTGCCCTCCAGAACCCAAAACCGCTGGCAGCACCCACCCCAGTGCCTGGGAGGCAGCACGCTCAGGATGGGGTGGGCCCCACACCGGGGATGCCAGCCCACCGTCCCAGAGTCAGCACAGTGGTCGGCAGGTCTCAGCGTGGAGCCGGGACGTGGGCACGTATGGCGGTAACCTTGCACCTCGGGACAGCAATCTATCACATCTAAATATTAACACTTTTTACAGTATTTACACCATGTGGTGCCACCTCCTGTGCTGACTTGGTGACCCATTTTATACTCGAACTTGTCTTTTTGGGCAGGAAAATTCCCACTGAGTTTAGTGTCCATTTGACCTAGTGGGCCAGCCTGAAGAAATGAGGCAGATGATAATTTGGGATCAGATGAGCACCAAGGAGGCTGGCTAATGCAAATCGTGTTACCTGAGCATGGAAGTGACCCCGAGGACAAAATGAAAGATCATGCTTCGAAAATAAATCCCTCACATTTTTTCAGGTTGAAATGAGAATGTGTTTAGGGAAATGCTTTTCAGGGCCCCACATGTTTAAACAGAAGCCTCTCAAGGCTGCAGAATCGGTTTCCTGGTTTCAGTGCAATCAGAGCTGGGCAGCGAGCCATGCCGCCAAACGTTCTGTTGAATCCTGTGCAGTGCCTCGGGCAGGCACCTCAGCAGGACTCGGGGCTCAGCCTCCATCCCCACAGGCTCTCAGCTGCAGAGCAGGAGCAAACTCGTTCAGCGCGGGGCAAACTGGGGCTGCTCCTGCCTGCCGAGAGCCTGTCCTGGGCTAAAACAGACAGGTTGAGTTTGCACAGCTGCCACAGGGACTCTGAGATTGTATCTCCTGTATCAATGCACAAACACAGCTCTTAGGGCACATTGTCCAGGACTCTCCCCGGACCCTTCGCATTGTCCATGTGATCTGCAGCCTCGTCCCTCTGGTTCCTGAGCTGGCATGATTAGGGCACCCTGCATCTCTCAGGAGACCCACTGGGCAGCACATACCCATAGCCTTGAGCTTATCTCTACTCTTCCCATCATTTTTCATTCATTCCTTCTTATGAAGGAGTTGAATAACTCAAGTTTTGAAAGGAGAAGCACCTTAAGCCAGTGCCACTTCCCCTTTCACCAGCCCCTCACTTCCACCCCGTTTGCAGCCAGATTCTTCTCCATCCCACGTTCGCAGTATCCCGCAGCAGCGGAGTGGTGCTCTGAGAACAGCTTACCCTAGCTTAAGCAGCAAAAGCCAAAATCTTACAGAAACGCAGGCTCCCTGTGAGCCCCCCCGCCTCCCACAGAGCTGACTTGGGATTTTCCTGTCAGTTTTCTCCATTGCTCTTCCCCCAGGGGCTGTTCCAGGGACTCCCTGTCCCTTCTTTAGCCTTGTCCAGACAAACTGTTGCTCTTCCACCTTCTTCTGCTTTTTTTGCTGGAGAGGACCCCCCTGCCAGAAGTTTCCTCCCAGGAGAACAATATTGTACAGCCTGACTATAAGGTAGCCACCAAACTGCAAAGAACACTCTGGCATGTCCTTTGCTTCATATCCTTCTGGCAACAATGGTATTGCTTAAAATAAAATGCTTAAAATAAAATAAATGTTAACCTGCACTGTTACTGCTTAAAATAAAAGGTGATTCTTTATTTTTCAGTCCACTTTAGCACCATGCTGGACCTTAGACAAAGTCACTGGAGCGCAGGCTGTTCTCTGCGAGTACACTTCTGAGCCCGACAGGTCGGATCTGTGCAAATAGGGGTTTCCAGGACTGCCTCTCCCTCACCTCTGCATTTGCATGTGGATAGAAGAGCAGAAATTCAAAGGCAGAGCTTGATTTTGGGGCATTTTGGACAGGGAGGTTGTGACATGCTCTGACTTTCTGCACTATCTCTTCAGTTGACAAACCCAGGTCTCACCCGGGAGGCCACAAAGCGCTCCCTCGAGGCACCACGCTCCTGCTGCGTCAGGCAGAAGCGAGAAGTGGGCAGCGCTGACTCAGCAGCTGTCTTGTGCTGTCTTGTTTGGTCTTGTCTGAGTCCAGTCCACCTCCAGAGCCACCCCAAAAGACCCGAGAGGTTCGCCTGGGGTAGAACTGACTTCCGAGCCTTGAGCAGTGGGGTGCAGGCAGCCCCAAGTATTTTCAAGCAAATCTGACAGGTGTTGTTGCCGGTGTTATTTAACCTCTTTAATGCCAATATAAATTGCTGAGCAGAGCTGTTCCTCGAGGCAGCCGTATGAGGGAAGCTATGGCCCGTCAGGGCAACCTGCCTAGCCACAAAGTCTCCTGTTGCCTTTTCTCACTCCTCTTGAATATCTTCCAGCTACAGAAGCAAAGGATGTCAGACCCTGCACAGGTTTTTTTCTGTTTTTCAGGCATTTTCCTCCAAATTGTAGAGTGTTTCACTTCCCTCTGAGTTTCTGTGCTGTTGGAATGGATCCATCCATTAGGACAGTGTGTCCGTGAGTTTGTCTCCCCTGCCCTCTCTTCTTGCCTCTTGGGGAGTTCTTCCTCATTCCCATGTCCCTGGATTTGGCCTCAGTTTCTCCCACACAGTGTTTTGGAGGACTTGGCGTTGCTGCTAATTGCTCTGCTCTGTTCCTTATCAATTTCTGCTCCAAACTTTTTGGTGCCCACATCAAGGTGACTAATTTCCTTCCATTTGAGGGGGAGCCACAAGTCCATCTCCCCTTAGTTTTGTTCCAAGAGATTTGTGATAAAAGTCTTCTCTGCAAAGAAGCAGATTTCTCGTAGAGGTCAACACATATAACAATTTTTTTCATTAATGGGTCAATAACTGTGGCCTACCATTTTATAAATTACAGAGCATCAGGAAGTATTTGATCCCCAGATGAGGACGGTAGACCAGAGACCCTGTGAACCCAGTGAATAAGCCTGGCCCTCCACCAGCAACGCAGCCAAAATGCCCAGAAGCGAGGCCGCCCAGAGGGAAAGTCCCACAAACCCAAATGTGTGTCTGTTTTGAGTCCTTCGACAGCCTCTGTTACGGTACAAGCTCAGCATTTCACAGACCTTGGACGTGTTTAGCCTCAAACCACTGATCTAGCCTGCTCTAAGAGAGAGAGTGACCATCCCCACTTAACAGGTAATCAGATGAGCAGAAGAGATTTCCTCAAGGTCTTTTAAGACAAGAGTGGAGAGGTGAACCGAATTGGAGCCCACTCCCATCCTTCTTCATTCACACTAACATCTTTAATTGTCCAGGAATATCTTGTGAGCAGTGTAGAGTCCAAGGTCTCCCTTTTGTGTGCATAAACTCTTCCCCTGTTTCGATGTACAGACGGCTGTCTCAGTGCCAAACCTTGGCTTTCAGGTCTTTGAGACATCACATTTTCCTGCTGCTCAGGGTGAAAACCTGGGATCAAGGAAAAATGAGAGTACAGCTCAACAACTGAATGATAAAATACCAGATTCTCCGCAGGTTTGGTGATTATTTCAATCTAAATGTTGTGAATGTGGGAAATTAGCACTCAAAAGCAATCGAAGAACTTGAGGGAAGAAATAAAGTATAAAGGTACCTAAACAATCTTAATTTTGCCCTGTGTTGGTGCCTCTCAGTAATTATGTTACCGTGATTAAAACGTATTTGTTGTCAACCCAGATTATAGTACTTAGATTTTTAATTGTTAGTGACGAAAGCCTCATCTTACCCTAATTATAACCTCATTTCTCCAAATATAGCCTATATGCAAAACTTCAGGAATCCTGACTGTATCGAGGTTTGTCAAGTCTTCATTATTCCCTTGCAAATATCACTCAGAACAAAGCAAAAATTGTAAAATAGGCTGTATCTCTTAAAGAAATCCCTTTTAATCCTTATAATTCATAAAGTATCTAATGGATTTGCTTTTAATTCTTTGAGGGTAAGTGCGAAGAGTTCTGAAAAGAAGTACCCTTTCACACTAAATAAAAGCTAAATCGCTCTTGGAAAGGAAAGAGAAAGCAGCTGCTCCTGGGGAGCCACGACAAGAGCCTCCACCTCGCACCCCCACCCCACATAACCCAGCTCAGACTGTGACTGCACAGATCGATCCATCCTGCACGGCCGAGCTGTAACCTCAGGCAGAATTAGAGACATTAAAATGCCTGTGGAGCTAATTGCCTCTGTGGCCAATGCTCAGCTGCTGAATATGGGCAAGCGAGAAATCTGTTACCAAGCTGACCTTCCCGAGGAGATATCTTGAAAAGTCAGTGCAGCGTCCTAGAAACGCTGCAGAGCACTTGGGATCGGTTTGCAGAGGCCACCACAGTGGGGTGTTAGATCCACAACCTCACCATGTCCTCAGGAGCTTTATCCCATGGTGCCTTTTGGCAGCTTCTTCCAGGACATGATGAAACCATACCCTGAGAAAAGCTCCTGAGCTGGAAGAGGTGGTCACCCAATGGTCCCTGGCCACGTTCCCCAGGCTACTCATGAATTTTCAGAGCTCAGTTATAAATCATCTCTTTTGCTGGCTGAAGAGCCCTGCTCACTCCTTGCTTGTTTGAATGTCCACTCTGACCTTGGGTCATCAGAAACAGAACGTTTCTCCCTTTGGGCCGGGCTGTCCCACCAGGCCTCAGACCTGGTCACCGCGGGTTGGGCAGCTCCCTGCAGCTCAGCCAGGCTCACACCATAGCAGCTACCCCTGAGTCTTGCCCGTGTGCTTCCATTTACTGTCCTGGGCAATTGCTCCATGATCAACTGGTTCAGCTTGGCCTGTCCATCCTGGCCCAATGTGCCAGTCCAGTCTAGCTTCCTTATATTTGCAGATTCTTTCCCTCCCAGGGGCTGGGTTTGCAGGCCTGAATTTTGTTTAGATACATTCAGATTATATGTCAAAAATGGGTGTAAATTAAAAACCTGCTTTCGTGGGAACCAGGGGTTTTATTCCAGCTGGGCCATGAAGTGAGTGACTCCCTAATTCAAGATCTTTTGCTCCTTAGTTCTCAAAGTCCCTTTTTATTTTGTTTAAATGTGCATTGTTGCATTACAAAAATTTCTTAGAGTTACAGGGCTGGCTTGTGAAGAGTAGACTGAGCCCTCTTCTTAGCTCTAGACAGCAAAGGCTCTGAATTGTGCCAGGACGGGTTCATGACTGGTTTAAGCCCCTCTAACTCCTCTGCTGAACCTCACAATCTCTCAGCTGTGGGTAACATGGCCAAAGGACTCGAGTTGTGCTTGCTGGGTCCAGCAGCAGAGAGACAGGGGGACAGTGAAAGGGTGCCCGAGCCCAGGGCCACTTCCCATATGGCAGGTCCCATCTGGGATGAATCCCCAGGGAAAGGAGCTGGGAGAGATGTGAGGAACCTCCTCAGGGTCTCCATACTCTGCTTGGGAGGTGGTTTTAAGCTCAGCTTCCTGCTTGCCTCGTCTTGCAGAGCAGCCTTCTCCCGTTGCCCCTCCGGCAGGAATTGCTGTTTCCTCCAATAGATGTGGGTTCGTTTAAACAGTTTGCAAACTGTCAGTTAAAATCCTTTAAGCTGGAAAGTTTCCCTTCTTCCTCCCGAGCCCAAGGGGAGAGACAAGGTGCAAGGCAGTGCTAGGAAGAGTACGGAGCCCCCATCCCTCACCCCAGCGAACACGGGCACCATCTCACAGAATCACAGAATCATCTCGGTTGGAAAAGACCTTGAAGCTCCTCCAGTCCAACCATGAACCTCACACTGACCATTCCCAACTCCACCAGATCCCTCAGCGCTGGGTCAACCCGACTCTTCAACCCCTCCAGGCATGGGGACTCCCCCCCTGCCCTGGGCAGCCCATTCCAACGCCCAACAACCCCTTCTGCAAAGAAATCCTTCCTAAGAGCCAGTCTGACCCTGCCCTGGTGCAGCTTGAGGCCATTCCATCTTGTCCTGGTGCTTGTTCCTTGGTTCAAGAGACTCATCCCCAGCTCTCTGCACCCTCCTTTCAGGGAGTTGTAGAGGGTGATGAGGTCTCCCCTCAGCCTCCTCTTCTCCAGACTAAACCCCCCTAGTTCCCTCAGCTGCTCCCCATAAGACCTGTGCTCCAGAGCTCTCCCTGCCTCCTGCTGCATGGTCCCACTGCTCCTGGGGCCTGGCTCTCTGGACAGCGAAGAGCTGGACAGATCCACATGCAGAAATACCTTTGGTGTGAACCAGAGGTGATGTTTCAGGTGGGTTTAACAGGTCTAGCCTCACTTCACAAGTCCCACAGGCAACAATTTTTCAGTGCTGCTACAAGCTCCCTGTGCCGGGGTAAACAAGTCATTGTCTTTCTCCGTGCTGTTTGGTTCCTCAGAGACTAAAACCAAGCTAATCATCCTTCTGCCCTCTGTCTGTCCTGCTGTACTAGCTCCACAGATGACAGATGGCTGCTTGCCACCGCGGCCTGGGTTGGAGCCCAAATCAGCTGGGGCTCTTGGGACCGCTGCACGGCAGTCACAGCGGGGGCTGGCAGGGAGCATCTGGCTCCTGCGGCTGGGCCCGTTGTCTTCACTGGTGGGAAATTTGCACCCACATGTTCAGGGAAAGCAGCAAGAAAAAATAAAATAAAGGCTGGGTTGGAAAACGTTGGGGGAAAAAAGGTGAAATAACCTCCTCCCGCACATGTAGCCTGTGTCGGAGGCGAGGAGCCTCTCCCCGTGTGTGCAGCTCCCTCCGCACCCCGGTCTCTACCAGGGGTTGGCTCTGGGTGTACCTCTCGTGGGTTGTGCCTGGGGCTGGCTCATCCACTGCACAGTCTGGCAGGCGTCACTCCTGTGCCAAAACCCGCCGCCGCTCCCGAACCGGCAGCGTTGCTAAGTGACAGCGGATTTACCACGCTGCTTACCCACCCCAGCACACAGCAGGAAAGCCAGGGAAGAGGGGTGGGCAGCGCTGGCCAGACCTCACCCCCACCATGGCCAGGCAGTGCGTAACCCACATCTGGAGAGGCCACCTTAACCTTTCCCTACCGGGTGTTTAAGGTCAAACCCCAGCGTGAAGTGGAGCAGAGAGGTTCGGCTGTGCACGCCAGGAGATGGTGGGCCTGGTGGGTTGTGGTGGGGATCGCTGGGCAGCAGGAGAGCTCGGCCACGCATGGTTTTCTCCATTTGTGCCTCCTCCTGCACAGCAGCACGTGACGCTCCCACAGTGGCAGGTGGTGCAACCTATGGAAAGCTGAAGGGAAAAGATGCCTCCCTGCAAAATTTCCTATGCAGAATTAGTGGGGAATGGGGCTAGGACTGATTAACAAAAAATTAGTTATCGAGTGTCTCACCTGAGCTTCGGCTTCTGTGTGAAAGGAGCCAGTGAAGGACTCTTCTTGTAAAGGGCAAACCCTCACATTTCATGTCGGTGCAGAGCTTACCCCCACAAGGGAAGGGGGTAGGACACCATCTTAGGTGGGAACGTGGAGGAGAGAAGCACCATGTTCTCTATTGACAAGACCTCTTGCAGCTCTGGGCTGGAGCCAAACCAGTAGTGCCACAATGGTGTTCCCATCCAAAACCAGTAACTTGAGCCAAGGAGCTCAGGGCCCATCACTCAGCCTCAGGGGAAGGCTGAGCTGAGAGAGGCCCGAGGGCAGCTCTTGCCCGGGAGCTGTTTCTTGAGCAGAGATGTGGTGACTTGCAGCTTGCTCCATCGCTTTACATGAGCAACAGTTGCTACCTCTGGTAAAGAAACTGGAGCATCCACGATGGAAAACAAGCACTGTTATCTCTACTGCGCCAATGTGGAAACCAGCTTACACAGAAACATCTTGTAGTTCAGCACCAAAAAAAAAAGAAATTCAGGTCTCCCTGGTTTCCAAAGGAAAAGGGGTTTCTGTCCCTCAGTGTATTAGACTCCAGCTTTTGAACTTGCTGGCTAATTTTTAACAAAATTGGAGAACAAGTTTTGTGAAAACAGAGACACATGCGCACCCAGAGAAGCAGTCAGTCATCACACACGTGTGACCAAGGCAGGCTTGAAGAATGTCGTCTTCTCCTGCTCTTACCCCAAGGCTTGTAAATACTAATTAAAGCCTGTGGTTTTAAAGGCAGGGTTATACCAAGCATAGCACTGGTCTTAAACTGCCGAGCACCACAACTTTTCCTAAAGCAGCAAATCTCTCCCTTTCCGTGTAAACTCAAAGGAGCAGCACAAAAAAAATCCCAACACAAACCCCAAAACCTCATCCCATGGAATTGTCAAATGTCTGTAAGTAAGGAGGTAGAGCGCTACTTTCTGAGAACACCTAATAATGCACTGTACCTTTCCTGACTTGATGCTATTTTTTCATTTCTTTATCACTGTTTCCCTACACAGCCAATGGAAGGGGATGGATCTGCTTCCCCTGGCCTTTCTCACAGCTGAGCTGAGCGAGCAAATGTGGCACTGATGTTTTTAGGACACTCCTAGGACATTAGGACACTTTCCATGGGTTACAGGCTACTGTGTGTGTCTAATTTGGTGGCTGACCCCATCCAGACTTGCACTCAAATCACGGTGCCACCACGATTTGGGTTTTTGGCAGGTGTCAGGGGAGGCAGCTGCCTCTACCACCCCAACAGAGCGGTGGTTGGGCTGCTGTTCTTAATCCCACCTCATCCCCCAGCTCAGCCCATCCTGCAGCCAGTCTGTCACATCCATTGTGGTGAGGTCTGTTTGGCTTTGAGACTGACACTGAGAGCAAACCTCTGAGAATCCAAATCATTTTGTGTTTGCAGCAGCAAGCTCCCCACCTGGATTTCCACTGGCGAGAGAACAGGATTCTCTAAAGGATTTTTGCCTGTAGACAGACATTTACACCCTTAATATCATTTTTTTCTCCTACTTGAAAACATTTTCCTAGTGTATTTGTATTTTTATTTTTTCCTGGCTATAAGAACCTCTGGCTAATGCATGTAAACTGATTTCTCCTTTCCATGCTGCATGTCCTGTATGGGTGAGGGTTTTAATGGTTTGTTTAAATTCTGGCAGCTCTGCCTGCCACCCTCCCAGTCCCTATCCTGCAGCCCTCAACCAGCCCATTCACAGGGGGCTGTGAGCTCTCAAACACCAGCAGGTTTCGAGCTGGTTTGTCGCCAAAGAGGAGCACCCCGTTAATATATCCCACATCTCCCTGGGGATCGGGATGGAGTCGAAGGGGAGAGGCAGAGACCAAGGGGCAGACCACACTGGCTGTCTTAGCATCCCTCTGCCTCAATGTCAGCTTTGTCTGAATTAAAAATCATCTTTAAAAAAAACCCCACACACCAGGGTGTGTTAGCACACTCCTATTATCGCGTGCTCCCGAGGGTACGACCACAGCCAGGATTTAAGGTTTCCCTGGGCAAAGTAGACTCGGTATCTTCTTGGGTTCCTCATCTGGGGGTGTTGTTCTTTCATATTGCTTGGGGATAGGACCAATGAGCATCCCAGCACCTGGCTGAGCTGGCAGGGCAAAAGTTTTCAGGCAAAGTACTGGAAATAATTTGTCTTAGCAGGACAATGAGAAATACACCCTGATGCTGCACGCAGGGCTGAAAGCCATCACCAAGGGAGGCTGCGAAGCCCTGCATTCGGTACCTCTAATGGACAGAGGGAGGAAGAGAGATGAAGGAAGAGAAAGGGAAACCTTTTGATGGCAAATAACTCCCTTCTGGGAGGAAAGGCTGCGTGTAGGAGCTGGAGAGAAGTGACAGGACAGAGACAGCCTTTGGGAGGTGACTGAAGGCAGCTGCCCGCAGCTCTGCCTGCAGTGGCTGTGAGCAGAGAGGGCTCTGTCGGCCCTCCCTCGGGAGAGGAGCTTGTTTAGTGGAGAACAGCAATGCTGCAATCATACAAACACAAAATGAAGACAATTAGTCAGTCAGTCAGTCTGGTACTGGTTTACCTTGCCGTAAAAGCTCATTTTTGGTGCATCCACAGCATCTATTTGATGTTTGCTTCCTTCAGACAGTGAAATGGAGGCGTTGGGCGAAGTTGAAGGCCCCCAGGCCAGTTTCCTCAATGGGGCCCCAGAAAAGGGTGTTGTGGCGATGCTGCACCAGGGCAGCTGGGAGGCCTGTGTGGGTCCCAGGCTGGGGCTGCGGGCACTGGGACTGGGGTCTCCAGGGTCACCCGAGCAGGACTGGGGGGACAGGCAGAGTGTGGCTGCTCTCGAACACCAAGGGTGTGTGTTACTTACGGCTCCTCAGCCCTGTGGGTGCCAATGTGACACCGCTGCTTGGGAGGGGGGCACAGCCCCTGCGTGTGTGTGTGTGTGTGCGTGTAGGTATTGACCATGTCTCTCCAGCCCTCCTCGTTGGAGGGAGCTGCATCTCTGTGTACGTGTGTGTGTGTGTGTGTGTGTGTGCGTGCACATGAAGCTGTGCACATGTGAGTGCACATGTGTGTGTGTGCATACGTGTGTGCATATACTGGGGGTGTGCATATGGATGCGTGCCTGTACATGCATGTGTATGTACAACTCCCTGAAAGGAGGGTGCAGAGAGGGGGGATGAGTCTCTTGAGCCAAGGAACAAGCACCAGGACAAGAGGGAATGGCCTCAAGCTGCACCAGGGCAGGGTCAGACTGGCTCTTAGGAAGGATTTCTGTCCAGAAGGGGTTGTTGGGCGTTGGAATGGGCTGCCCAGGGCAGGGGGGGAGTCCCCATGCCTGGAGGGGTTGAAGAGTCGGGTTGACCCAGCGCTGAGGGATCTGGTGGAGTTGGGAACGGTCAGGGTGAGGTTCATGGTTGGGCTGGAGGAGCTTCAAGGGCTTTTCCAACCGAGATGATTCTGTGATTCTGTATGTGCAGGTGGGTGGGTGGGCACACGTCTGCACATATGTCTGCAGGTCTTTGTGCCCGTGGGGGTGTGCTCGTGTGCACACGTGTACGTGTACACATACATATAGAGAGAGCGGTATCTGAGCGTGTACATACCCAAGCCCCTGGGCAGGGGGTGCCCCTCCTGCCTGCTTGTGTGTTGTGCCAGATCCGCGTGTGCAAGCGTGCGCAGCCCCCTCCCCGTGCCCGCGGGGGGGGTGCGTGTCCCGGGCCGTGCGTGGCGGGGGGCGGCCCCAGCCCCGCTCCCGCAGCCGCGGCACCGCCCCCGCTCCCTCCCTCCCTCCCTCCCTCCTTCCCTCCCGCCCTCCCGCCGCCGCCGCAGCCGCACCGAGACACAAAAAGCGGCTGGGGCCGGGCTGGGCAGGGCCGGGCAGGGCCGCGCCGGCACCATGACGGAGACCACCAAGACCCACGTTATCCTGCTGGCCTGCGGCAGCTTCAACCCCATCACCAAGGGCCACATCCAGATGTTCGGTCAGTCCCGCCGGGACCCCCGGAACCGCGGGTGGGGGGGGGGGTTGTTTGGGGTGCCCGTCGGGGGGGTGCAGACCCGCTCCCAGGGGACCGCAGCCCGGGGGGGGCGGGGTGGGCGGGGCCGCCCCCGCCGGGCGCTGTCCGCGGCGGGCGGTGCTGAAGGCGCCGCGGGCGGAGGCCGGTCCGGGCCTCGGCCCCGGTCACCCAGCGGCGGAAGGGCTGGCAACCAGCCCCGGGTTATGCTCCCCCTGAGATAGATCCACCCCCCCCGGCTTCGTCTGCACTCACCTTGTGGCGCTCCCGCCCCCACAAACCCCGGGGGTCGGTCCTGGGAAGGGCTCCCGGTGGTATTTGTAAGCTGCCGCTTGCCCGTTGGGTCTGCGAGCCTGCGGTCGCTGCAGCACTTGTATATCCTCTCCGACCGGGGAGGGAGGGAGGGAGGGACCGGGCCAAGCAGCTAAAGCCAGGTATGGCAGAAGTGAGCAAAAATATAGGCAGTTAATTGAAATATTAGAATACCCAACCTTTAGATTGATAACAGGTCAAAGGAATCGGCAACGTTCACGTGAGATGATTGATATCACTGAGCATCCGTGAGATGATCCAAATGACGGGGATGCTAGAATCACAGCCGCTCAGGCAAGGCAAGAGGGAGGGAGGCAGAGAGGGATGGAGGAAGGGCAGTCTCTGTCAAAGCCAGTCTGACATGCCATAAATACTGACGGTTCGGGCAAAGCTCGAAATGCCTGGAGAGCCCTATGTAAACAACAACTTCCCTGGGGCGGGGGAGTCCGCTGAGGGTGAAGTGTCCACTGCAGACCACCAAATAAAATGGGAATAGAAAGATCAGCTCCTCTAACATCCCTTCTTGGAGTGCAGAGAGAGGAACCATCCTTGATGTCTGATAGGAGATTTGAGGCTGGGGAGCAGATGCCGAAGGTCTCATGCTACAGCTGGAGAAGCATCCCTGGGATTTCTAAAAGCTGTACATAAGTTTCTAAGCGCAAAAATAATTGAAATCAGCTTGGGGTATTTCTGTGTCAGACCTTGTTTTCGTAGATTATAATGAGTTGGGCAGCAGGCTAGAAAATGATGGTTTTCTAGATGCAAATGATCACATTGTTATTCCGTTTCATAAATGCCAGCAAAATGTAGGCCTAGACACCAATATATGTTAAACTCCAAAAAATTCCTATTGCCTAAGCTGAAAATAATTGCAAACAACAAGGAACAAGAGGAACTGTTTAAAGATAAAAACAATAATTAAATGAAATTACAGGAACTTGGTTGATAGAAGCAACTATTAATAAAGCAGATTTCTGTAATTCACATTATTTAGTCCTAGGTGATATTTTGATTAAGAAAAGTAATACTAAAAATATCAACATGGCCCATATTCAGTGGACTAAAAACCAGTAACAAGATATAATTTAGAAAATAAGGATTGGTGAGATATTGGTATGCAGTGGGTGCTTTTAGCAGACTTGTGATGAGAATTATTTTTTTTTTTATCAGTACTGTTCAGTATCTTTATCAATGACCTGGAAGAAAAAATATAGTCCCTGCTGGTAAAAAGTGCCAATGACCCCAAAGTGGACAGAATAGCAATTAATGATGGTGACACGTCAGTTGTGCTGCCTGACTCGGGTTGTTTGATAAAAAGGGCTTGTTCAGACAGCGAAGTCAAATGCAAAGTCATAAGTCCAGCAAGGAGAAATGTACGTCAAATATAAACAACAGGCAAATGTCTTCTGCCAAACAGCGACTGTGTCAAGGACTGAGGAGTGATTGTACATAGCTCACTGAATACAAACTCTGTGCGATGCTGTAAATAAAGCAGCAAATGCAATCCTTGTAGATATAAGCAGGGGAATATCAAGCAGAAGAAGAAAGGTCATATTGTTTTCATGTACAGCATTAGCAAAACCATTCTTGGAGGAACAGTAACAAGAATAACATTAGTTCCGGAAACCAGGCTTTGTGGCAAGAGCCTAGAGAAGCTCAGTCTAGATCCATCCTTAAAGATGGTATGGAGCAGCTTGATCACGGCTTTTAAGTATCGGCTTGTGGGAGGGATATGTGATGGAGGGGGGCTCCTTTATTCAGCAGAGGAAGAACTGGTGAGATGCCAGGAGCAGGTTTGGATCCCACACAACTTCAAACTACAGAAATGGTGTGTGGTTTTGAGTGAAGGTAATCAAGTAGTAGGAAAAAGTGCTTGGGTACCTGATGGATCCTCTGTCACCTGAAGGCTGTAGATCAAGACTCAGACAACTTTCAGGAAGACACATTTTAGCTCAAAAAGGATGGCTTGATGTGGAAATTTTCTGTGCATATGTCCTGCAGAGATCCTGGAATATAAGTCTTGAAACACCTGATAGGGACAAATGAGTCTCCCACGAGGAAAAGACACAGAATTTAGTTTCTAAATCCCTGTTCATTTTTGTTTGAGGAACACTTCCCCCCCGGTCTAAAAGAAAAATCATGTGAAGCCACGGGAATCTCAACCAAAATCTGTGTTACTCATTTAGCTCTGTGCTATACGAGTCCAACCAAAACAGTACTCCATCCTGTCAATGTTGTATTTCAAACAGCTGAATTTGTGCAAAAATATTGTCTTTATCTTTCAGACAAATATTTGGGCTTTGTGAGCCTGATAGGAGGATTTTTTTGCTTAACATAGAGAGATATTTAACACATGGCACTAATTAAGCCAAAAGGAAGTATAGGATTTGCACTGGTATGCCACAGTAGACGTACCATTGTATGCCAACCATCATTTCTCTGTTTGGATCTTGTCGTGTTTTATTCAGGCCAAAAGCCAACTTTTTCCTGTGGGATTTTTGCCTGAATAGGAGATGGGTTACTTATTTGGAAGTCTCTTCTAGTGGGGGAAAGGTTCCCACTGGGTTATTTTTTCCACCAGTCATGTGAATTTAAGACACAGTATCATCGTTATCCTTGGGCTTCCAAAAAGCTGGGATTCTTGTTACAACCCCAGGCCTGCAACTGCAACCCACTGCTGACCCTCGCGTCTGTGTGGACCAGCCACGGGGCTCCCTCCGTCCACTGCCAGTTACAAGACCAGGTCACTAGGGCTCACCAAATGAGGTTGATTCATGTCTGAGTTTAGAAAATTAATATTATACATATAAATTAATACTTAACATAAGACATATAACATATAAGTATGTGAGAGATGGTGCTGTACAGCCATCCATACCAAGGGGTTGAGACAAACACCCACATAGCCCTGAAAACACTCTGAGTTATTTGTGGTATCAGATGTGCTTTGAGATATATGTATGTTCTGAGTCACAAATTTGACTTGTATTTTCTGGCTTTATGTGGCTATGAGAAGCAGTTTAGGATGTTAATGTCAGGGGGAAGAAAGGCGGGAGGAGAAAAGAGGGCAGAGGTTTTTTCTAAAACTTGAAATGAACATTGGGGACCTTTAGCCTGAAACGAAACTCCATTTATATTCTAAAGAGGTACGGAGAAGGAAAAGCAGACCCCATGGAAAAAGTCTTAATAACTGGAGAAAAATAAGATTCAGATCAAAATCCTGCGTTAAAGCCACTTGAAACCCCCACCACTGTTTGGTGCCAGGGAGCCCAGCTGCTTACCTCGACCGGCACACACCCAAACTCAAACCAATTCACTTTAATTTCCTGCTGACACTTGAGAAACACTGAGCACAGGGTAGATGCTTAACCCTCCTCCCCTGCACCCAGCCCAGGAGGGGAACTCCTGAGACGTCCCCAGCATCTCAATGCCAAACCCCTGGGGACACGTGGAGCAGCACGTCACCGCCTCCAGTGGGATTTGCTGCCTAAAGGACATCTCCCTCCATCTTGGCCTCACTGCAGTTCACCTCCTGCTTCCTTCCCGTGCAAGCAATGCCTCCCAAAGGACGAAAGCCAACAAACCAAAAGGACGAAAGCCAACAAACCAATGTCAAAAGCAAAATTTAATCCACGCAGCCCTGTTAACGCACCGAAGCCCGTGCTGGTGCTCTTCCAGCTGATGAGCTTGTGCTTGCTTTGACAATTTAATCCTTTCCCCACCTTCTCCCAGCTCAGGGAACACAAGCACAACTGTGTCCTCCTCCTGCCAGGGGCTCAGAGCATGAAAACCAAAGCACAGCCCTGCAGAGCAAGGTAGAAAGCGTATTTTTCAATCTAAAAAACCATGGTTCACTTTGAAGGTGGTCTTGAGTCAAATATTGGGGTTGAAGGCATCACTGCGCGAGGTCAGAGGCTCCAGGATTTGCGTGGTTCTCCCTCCTGGTGTTTCAGGATTGGAGACGGAGCCAACAAACTGCCAGATTTGGAAGGAAGATGCTGAGTGAGTTTCTTTGTAGTTCTGTGGGGGAAAGGGCTTGTACTGTCCCGTGGATATGTGAGAATCGGAGGGTTGTTCTGATGATTTCTGCAAACTGAAACATGAGAGATTTGGTGGGGGAAGATGTTATCAGGTCGATCAAGATGCAGTGTTCTGATATTGATTTTTTTTTCTATTTTCTTTTTATTTTTTTTCTTAAATTGTAGAAGAAAAGACCTCTCTGTAAATGCCCACGTTCCCCATTTTGGCACGTTAGACATTTTTTCTTGCCTTTTTAAAGTTCTGAAATTCCTCACAACCCAGCCTTTCGCATGCAAACTTCTGGCTCGAAGGAAATGGCCTTCCTCACCAAACATGGCTTTATTTCCGCCCAGCTCTAAGAGCAGGCTGACACATCGTCTCAGGGGCTTGGGTCACCTATCAAACCCAACCCTTTCTGACATGTCTCTGTCCCCCTTTCCCGCTCTGCTCATCAGCCTTTGATTAGCAGAGCTTTACTGGGGATCTTCCTGCCCTTGCAGAGGAAGGTTTCAAGCTGTCCTTCCCCTCTCCCAGCCTCACAGTGCCCGTGAAGTCCAGCACCATGGAGGCTGGAGGACTCTGGGATGCTCAGAGCTGGGCTGAGAGGCAGCAGTTTGGGTGACCCCAAGGAAAGGGTTGGGACATCATTATTGGACTCTGTCAGTGGCACTTGGCTGTTTTTACGGCTATTTTGGAAGTCACTGTCAAGCATTTGATAGCAAATAGGTGATTTTAATCAAATCTGTATGTCTGCCTGAATGCTGACTGTCTCATCCCTTGTGCATTGGTTTATGGAATGAAAGGTTGCTCCAGGTGTGTTCACGTGGGAGGAAGGGGCTTGTGAGATGTCATTCAGATGTGGCCTTCTCACAGGGAGTCTTGGCACCTTGGATGTTTTAAACCTGTTTGGCCATAGGGTTTTCCACCCACTTAATTTCAAACAGTGCCAGGACCTGGACTTACGCAGAAAAACACAGCTTGTAGATAGGGTGAATCCTGAAAGTCAGCAAATCTCCACTATTTTTCCTTTCCCCACCCTTTTTGTCTAATTAAAATTAATTTTTCCCTATATCTTATGTGCATCTGCTATTGAAGAGAGTTTATATCCCAACCAACAGCTGGGTAAAAAACACTTCTGACGGAAAACAATGAAAGGACTCTGCCATCAAAAGTAAAACTCTCCATTGCATGGCTCCTTAAGAAAATTTGAGCAATTACAAATCCCAGCAGGCTGCTTTTTGATTATTCAACGCAGTCCTTGTAGACGAGCAGCACTGAGGGCTGCTGCACCATGTAAAAAGGGCTTTGAGATGAAGGCATGGAGTTTTGTAAGTAAAAAGGGAGGAAGAGGCAGGAGCTGAGGCTTTTGTTTCTGGTGGGTTGTTTTAATACCCTGAATTTCAAGAGTCACTTTTTCATATTGTTTTGAGATGACTGAACTGCAGGGCAGTTTAATGAGAGCATCGTTGCCGGGGACAGAGCTGGGAGAAATGCGTGAGCAGAATAACATCTCGCCCTTTCCCCTTTTGCTTAAATGTGAATACGTCTGCAAATGCCCAGAAGAAAATTTCCCCCCCACCCCCATCTAACAAAAGCTCATCAGGAGCTTGAGAGAGGTTTTGCCTCTGCTGTCTGCAACATGAGTAAGAAGTCAAGGCCTCTGCAAGGCTGCCTCGTGTTTCCATTTCATCTCCAGGCTGAAATCTGAATGCGTAATTAGCCAAAGCGATCGATGGAGGGAGAGGTGGGTAATGGGACTCCGGGAGGACAGCATGGGCAAGCAGGGCCTAACTGAGCCCGGCTTTGCTCCACACGGCGTTGGCGGGGCTCGGGGAACGCAGGCAGTGCAAGCAGCGTAGGCAGTGCAGGCAGCATAGGCAGCATGGCAGTGGGAAGGATCTGACCTGGGGCAGAGCCAGGACAGACGTTGCTTATAACACCCTGGGGGATACATTGGACATGGAGAGTTGTAGCACCCCTGCTCACCTCTCAGCAGCTTTTTAAGTTAATGCTGGCCAGGCTCTGCAATGCCGTAGGGGAGCTTCCACTGACACCCAGGCTGCTGAAATCACAGCAAACAGCTGAAATCTTTCACAGGTAGAAGGGGTCTGGGAGGGCAAAGATATGCCTGGCCTGGCCAAGTGTTCCTGGCTCAGATAGAGGGCAGAGAGCGAAACCGGTCAGCCCAGCCTTGTGCCATGGCGGGTGATTCACCGACACATCGCCACTCCCGGCACTTGCCCCAAACCTGCCGAAACTGCAGTTCCTTGGGTGCTGTGCTGGGAGGATGGAGCAGCACTGGCAGGAGTGCAGCACCTCTGGCTCTTTTGGGTGCCATTATATATCAGTTAATGTCACATTCCCATCACCGCCCCCCATATAGAGTCTTTTTTTCATGGCTGTTTTCACCGGCTTCCTGCATCTCAAGCATCTCATCTCCTCTTTATGACCCACAGAGAGGAGGAGTTTTCCCAAGCACCAGATTAAACTCCATCAATAACTACTCAGGGATTCTTTTAAAATATTTATAAGCTCTTAAATATTTAGCAGTATTTATTACGGTCTGTAAGACATTACATTGTCTCTATGACAATGCCACCTCCCAAAATGTGCCACGTACCTTCTCTTACTTTCACCGACTATAAACAAACCCGGCAGTGAGAAATCCAGTCCTACAACCTCATTCAAGAATGAAACAGGGGCTCCGCTTCTCTTTAAAAATGTTTGTGCTCGCTAAGATGCTCGCACCTCCTGCATTGTCTTCTCTGATACTTTTTAATAGCAGCCCATGCGATGCCAAGGATATCAATTAGCAGAATGCTAAACTCCAGCAGTGGCAGCCCACGTGTCTTGTGTGACCTTGGGCAAGTCACTTAATCTCTCCTGCCTGATGCAGTGGGGGGGACTTGCGTCTTGGCTTTCCCTGCCAGGCTGCTGTGGGTTTGTGTCGGGTACTGCAGCGATGGGGGACACGGGTAGGAGCAGCTCGTGATTAGGCAGATCTTTGTGCGTCTGAGCAGCGGCTGGCCCAAAATAGACATCCTCACCCCTGCGTGCCCTGGCCTCTGAAATCCCTTCAGGCAGCAAGGCAGGGGGGCTGCAAGGGGTTCCCCAAGCCAAGGAAGAAGTCACAGAGATGTATCGGAGCGGGGGTTGATACCACGTCCCACCACTTGCGGTCAGGGGGCAAGGGGCAAGGAGAAACAGTCCAGCTGTGTTGAATGTGCAGCACAAGTAACCCTGACCTTAACCCTGACCTTAACCTCCACCTGGGGCCAGGGAGCCCAAAACAGCTACGGAATGACCTGACAACCTCTAAGACAGAAAAATCAGCCTAAGATGGAGGTAATGCCAGGACACCTCTGGATTTTGAGATGAACGTGTCCTCTCTGGCATTTATAACCCCTGAATCCAAGTGCTCCCATGGTGCCATCAGTGCCCAGGCAAGCAGGGCTGGATTTTCGGGGCACCCTGCGTGGAGAAAGCTGGGCAAATTCTGCACTGCCCATCACAGCTCTGTAAAGAGACCAGGGCCAGGGCACGGCTGTTGTTCCCCTGGCAGCATTGCTTGCACATGTCAATGGTGTGCAGTCACACCTGCAGAAGACAACCTAGGTTGGGAGCATATTTTTTTGTCTCCCTTTCCAGCATCAACTAGTTTCCTTCAGTAAGCCTGAGCTGCTGGATGTAGCTTGGTCATATCAGCAGAAAACTGTTAAATCCATATTTTGGGAACAGAAAACCCTAGAGTCTTTAGAAATATATATTTTCAGAGCTACTATAGGGCTTGTCCCAGGAGGAGATAAACTGGGATAAGTCTGTTTTGGAGCTGGAGCAGGCGACAAAGGCAGAGGAGCTCCCCACAGGATGGGTGGAGAGCCCCTTTTGAGCCAGGCAAGGAAGGACTTGCTCAGGCCCTGCTCCACAAAGGTTTCTACTTGCATTGAAAATCCAACAGCCTCTAATTGAGCTTAAGCCTTCCCTGAGGGGATCACGTTTTGCTAGGGCAAAGGAAGTAAGAAAATCTGGTGTTCCCAAAGATCTCAGGAGATGGGTTGGGGGTGCTGAAAGGCATAGCTTTGCTTCTGGCGCCTTTGTATTGTGCAAAGACATCGTCTGTGCTTCTTTTGTGGGAAATGGCGTCTTGGGAATAGATCTGCAAAGAGAGAGGGTTTCACCGAGCCGTGCAGCCAGGCGTGACACAGCTGTGGTAACATCCCTTTGGTGTCACCACGAGGCTGAAATCCTACCTTGGCTGCCTCCGCCACCCCATGCCATCATCAGCAGCTCCCTGGCCTTTCTGCATCTCCGTAGATGGGGTGTTTTCTGCCTGCACAGCCCTGGTTCAGCCAGTGCAGATCCCTGCCAGGGTCAGCATCTTTGGATTCTTTGCCAGCAAAGACAAGCCATGAGTCAGACCCATGGCACAGGGGTCAGGCCCATGTAGAGGCAACCCAAGACCAGCAAAGAGCTGCTGGGCAGATGCTCCCCATTTCTGCTCCATGCAGAATCGGTGACCACAAAGCCTTGACTCCTGGTAGGTTGTGATCCTGCCATGCATCAGCCTGAAGGAGCAGCACAACACGCGCCGGGGTGTACAAAGCGCTGCCTTTGATGTGCCACAACAGCTTGGTAATGAAAACAAACGGAGCGCTTGCATGGGGAAATTAAGGCAGCAGAAAACAAACATGGAAATCTGTTGGGGTTTTCTTTCCCCTCTTTTTTTTTTTTTTAAAAAGGCACTGGGTGACACCAATTTCCCAGCCTGTGGCTGGCTGAGATGGGGACCAGGACCTCTCCAGGGATGAACACTGTCCTACTTCGGCCGAGCCACCCACATTGTGGTGGAAGCAAAATAAAACCATGACAGGATAATGAAAATATTTGCCAGGTGCATTTTGCTGCTACCCTTGTTCTGTTTGACTCTATCCTTGGGCCCAGGGTGATAAAAATCATTTCAAAGAGAGCAGTTGGGACTATCCGTCTGGAACACCCTCCCCTTTGCTTGCCAAACAGTTTATTTTTGCTCCTGATATTTAGACTCTCATCGAAGCCGAGATACAGCCACAGAATACCAGCTCTGGGTGAGATTCGTGCTGCAAATTGATGTTGCTTTACTGCGGGCGGTGCATTTACATCGCCTTACACCAACTGTAGAGCTGTTAGCCTCAAAAACCCTATAGGAGAGACAGATTTCAGCCAAAATCACTGTGACTGCTTTCTGCCCAGTCCAGCTGCAGTGATGTTCACTCACCTGGATTGTACTTAAATAAATCCCGGTGTCAGAGGGGTGTTTTACACCGAGTGCAGGCAAATGTACATTTTGGCACATTTCTGTCTAAAAACCAAGGAAAATACTACACTGGAAGAGGAAAACTCACTCCCCTCCACCACGCACCATGCTATAGCATGCACAGCCGTTGCTGACTTAGGGGGTGGCCAGCTAATGCACCAGCCAGGGAAAGGTATACGACCTCTCACTTTTCACTTCAATACCATGCGTACAGACACTCGTCTTACACAGAGACACTAAATCCTTCTCTAAGGGCTTCTAAGCAAGGTGTTTCAGTGCTGCCCTGTGTCAGGGAGCTCAGCAAATGTCCTTCTTTATGTGAAGTCATCTTCTTCATCAATTTTTGTCTGCTAAAGAGTTGTTTTTACCTGGTTAGATACTTCCCCTCACCTCGACAGCCCCAAGACCTCTAAGATGCCCAGGCAGCAGCTCTGGGTGTCAAATACTAGATGGAAGGTGGACCATCTTGGCAGGACTCAGCTTCCCCTCCTTCAGGTGAGACCCAGCAAGGTGCTGAGCATGTTCCTCCTCTCCCTGTGTTACCAGGATAGAGGTCTCCGGGCAATAAATTCTATTGTTTCTCCTTAGAAGTGGTGAGCATGACAGCACCGTGCTAATCACCTGCCTGACGGGAAAGTAGGTCCAGTCCCTACCTGGAGGAGCTGGTGGCAGCTTCAACTCAAGAAGCAGCTCCCCATACTTGTCCTCATGTTGCTCCCTGATGGGCATTGCCTGCTCCCACCTGCTTCCCCACAGCAGGGTGGGATGCTCCAAGGGGAAAAGCGCTTTGGCCCGGGTTGCTTTGCCAGGCTCTTCCTCAGATGCTTCTTCTCAAGCTCTGGGACCTGGAGGGTTTCTTCCCGGGCTCCTGTGTGCCTTCTCGCCCTTTGCAATACTCCAGTTCTCAAAAAAAAGAGGGAAAAATAGGATGCCTTCTATTTAAATTTCAATGATATCAGACTGTTCCTCTACAGCTTCATCTAAGAAACCTAGATCCCCTGGGACCAACCAGGTCCTCTGCCTGGGCCCTATCTTGTTGGGGGTCTCCAACAAATGCTCTGCTATTTCTAGGTCGGCTCACTCACTGTGACTCAGTCTTTTTTTTTTTTTTTTTGGTTTGTTTTAAACATTTAATTTCACTTTCCTGCCATGAAGCCATGAGTGGTCAACAGATGGTGCTAGCATGAGTCTCATTAGTCATCACTCGGGCAGCTCTCGGAGTTGGACGCTGGTGGAGGGCCTGGGTGGGCTGGTAGGTGGGACGGTCAGGTTGCTGCAGTATCACTTCTCTGGGGCCTTTTATAGCCTCTGCTTCCACCACGGGTTTCGAGATGTTTGGTGGCCAATGCTTATGAAAAGCCATTAAAACAAATGTGCAGCAATGGCTGAAGCCGTTTAGCATGGAAGTCCCTTCCAAGTTTGTTATTGCTACGATGCCAGAATGCAACTATGAATTAACAGGGTGGGGGGAAAAATGTGTAACAGAGCAATTAACTCAGAGATGAAAATCATTAAACATTAGGGGGCTTAATGAGATTTTTCTGCCAACAAAAAGTGTCCTGGGAATCTGACTGAGATCATCTAAGAGGCACTGAGCTCCAGGCAGGACAGGTCATTTGGGTCAGTGGGACACTCTGGGATCTCCCCAGTCTTGCCTTGGGAAGGGTCAACCCCATGGTGAAGAACTGCTCTCTGGCCCTCCTCCTGCTTCTTCCCAGAAGAGATATCTCCCTTGAAAAATGGTCAGGGCCTGTTCTTCTAGTTGAATTGTTATCTTGTCCCTTCAGGAAGTCCAGGGAATGGAGGTGCCAGTGGTTTCCCCAGCTCTAACCAAGGTGTGGCTGTAGGTGATGGGTGGGTGAACACACTGGTTGGGGCAGAAAAAGTGGCCCTGGGGCGGGCAGGAGAGCTGGGCTCTGAGATGAGTACATCTCTGATGAATACAGCCCTGATTTGGCATTCAGAGTTATATATATTTATTTTTTTAATATATATACACACACACCCCCCACTCAATTAGACTGAGAATAACTGCTGGCTCCTTGCCCGAGTTGGGCCCGGGGTAGGAAGCAACATTTAGGTCCTGCAAGTGCTGCTAGCTTGAGAGTAATACTAACTGTGCTGGAGTATCTGGGTCACTCTCCCCCGCAGGAGAAGGTATTTTAGACAGCGGGAAAGTGCCTGCGTTGCCCTCAGCACCTCGTGGCCGTGTCCCGCCTCCCATCCAAGGATGTTGGAGGCCAAATTGCTCAAAATGAAAATGAGACACCCAGGAAATGATTTCACCTTCTCCATCACTCGTGGCTGTGCACCCTCCTCTGCCCTGGCTCTTGGGGAAGAGCAATTAAGACTGCAAAACTTTCTTGTCTCCCTGCTACCTCGTTTGTGTTTTCAGAGGGCTGGTGCGGAGCGTGAGTGGGCTGCAGCTTCAATCCCCTGTGGAGAGAAGGGTATAAATCAGAGGTGGCTGGTGGCATTCTTCCATTAAAAAAAAAAAAAAAAAAGGAAAAAGGAAGTCTATGCAGTGCTGATGAACCAGGTACAAAGGCAAAGCAAATACAATTTGAAATTACACCTTGAAAAATTGAACACGAGGAATATTTGATTTCATTAACATCAATTTAGGTGATGGAGCAGTGCCAGAGGAGCCAAAACGTTGTGATTAAATATACTCCATGAGAACCGCCAAAAAGAAACATCTCTTAAATAAGCACTGATTTCCTACTGGGGAAGCAGGATGCTATTTTTTCATTCAATCTGGACAAAATCATCACTTATCATTTTTGTAGCCCTGGACTGTATCCTCTGGTTGGTCTTTCCCCACCGTCATTTCGCAGGAAAGTGGTAGAACCAAAAATATTTGAAGTGCATTTGCAGGGGAAACGAGTAAAGCTGGGCTGGGGCAGAGGGGAGGTGTCACCAGTGCTTGGGAAGGGTCCAAGTGTCACCCCTGTCCCTTCCTTTCCCAAATAGAAGGCTAAGGTCAACCACCAGCCACCACAGAGGGGCTGTGCTGAGAGGCATGGAGCCAGGGAGACGCAGCTGAAAGCTCTCCACCACACAGGCACGCTGCCGGTGGGCTAATGCACGTCTTGGCAGGGTCCATCGCTGGTAGTTTATGTCAACAATGTTTAAAAGCCATGCAAGGAAGTCTGGAGCATTAAGGACAATTTACACCAGAAAAGAAATGAGCTTTTGTCTTCCAACCCAACATCCTTGCGCTGGTGTTGTGGGCTGTAAAGTGCTTATAGAAAATGAAAATACTGGAGGGTGTTTTCTGTGGTCCAGCACAGTCTCTGGACATCACAAGTATTCAACAGGCAAGAAATGGACTGGGAAGCCGTGACAGAAGGCTGAGCTCAGCAACAACGACTGGGCCAGAAACCCAACAAACCGTCGGAGAAGCGGGACTGAGACTTCTGTGACTGATGGCTTGTCAGACCAAAATGTACTCTTTCCCAGGCAAAAATCTTTGCACAAGCTGGGAGGTGCAGCAGATGTGCAGATGGCTGACCATAAGGAATACGGATGAGAAGAGGAATGCAAAGCTACGCAGCATCTTTGGCGTTAGCCATGTCTGCAGGGAGACTATGAACCTGGTCCTCACAAGCAGTATATTTTGCATGAAAGACACAAGAAATTTTGTAAAAAAAGGTCTTTTCTGAGAATATGGACCTGGCAGTTTGGAGGAAGTGCCACAACGTCAGAGCAGCCACAGCAGTTCAAAGCAATGATCCACCAAACCCAGCGTTCCGTTTCCAGAAACTTAGAAGAGCGACCAGTGCCGTGCTTAGGCGTGGAGCTCCTCAGCTTAGCCCCGTGCTGTGCACAGACCCACTTTCTTTGGGTTGGAAGACCTGCGGACAGCAGAAGACCCAAAGGCAGAAGGAGACCCAAGGATAGCAGAAGACTCACCATCTTTGCCCTTTCTGTGCCAGCCATGACCTCCACCCCATCTCCCTGCCCTTGTTTCCCAACTCCTAGTTGCTCCTCATGTGGAACCACATTGGTGATCACCCTTTGTTTCAAGATGCTGAGACCCACACCTCCTTCTGCACATGCCAGGAGGCACTGCGACCTCAGCCTGGGGTGGGGAACAAACCACCAGCATCCCCGGGGTCTCTTAGAAGAGCTAAAGCAGTTTTGTCTTGCCTTGTACAGAGGATGAGACTCAAGGCTCGATGAGCTAACTCGTTCAGACAGGCATGGCTACAGCTGCCTGTCGCCCTCTCCATTTAGCCACTGAACAGTACGTCAGTCTAAGATTCAATCTCTAAAAAAAAAGATTTAAACATAGCAGCATGATTGCAGCGCGGGTGCATCTAGATGATGCAAATTAATGCCACAATCTTGTGCCACCCTGAAGCCACGGTGCCATCTGCCCTGAATCCTCTGCCACTGTCCCAGCAGTGAAGGTGGCTGCTCCCGCCATGGTGCCAGCCCCGCTAGCAGCACAGCTCCTCTCCAAATGGGATTTGAGATGTCATTTAAGAAAACACAATCTTTTTAAAGTCTTTTGCTTTGAAGTGGCTGGCTGTGAAGGTCTGGCTTAACTGATGGTTACACAAACAAGCGAGCCAGCAGAGCTGTGAGCAAGGGGGCAGAGCCGTGAAGTGATCGCAGTCCTGTAAGCAAATGGACATGCTCTGCCCCGAAAACAAGTGAGAACAGACCACTTTGGGACATGAAGAGATGCTCTGCAAGTTGTAGGGAAGGCAGGACCAGAAGGTGGGTCTTCCTATTCCCAGCTCAGCCCTCTGTTTGCTACACCGTACTGCTGCTTCGTAGCCCGCATGTTTGCCCAATACTTCCCTCGCAGAGATTTAATAGTTAATAAATATATTTTTTTTCCATGCTTATTTAAGTTCTGTTTGGTATTTCTGAGGTAAACAACAAGGTCTTGAAAATGCAGATCCCAACTTTTATATATATATTTTGGAGAGCAGCATCGTTTTTACAAGTTAATTTAAATAATATTGTGCAGGCTAAAAACCAAATGAACAATTTTGATGGTGACACAGAAAGCAGCAATATCCATGTCTTCCCAGCAGCACACCCGTCTGCTCTGCTGAAGCTGTTGGCCTTGCTGTAGAAAGAGGCAAATACTTTTTCCGCCTGCAGCCACAGGAATTATATGGGTTTGCTGGGGTTTCCATGTGTTTGTTTGTAGGAGATGAGTGGTTTTCTGAAGGAAAAGGTACCCATTTATGTACACACAGAAAAACCCCTTTCCCCACTGGACCTGCCAAGCTGTGCTCTCGCCTGCCGGTCATGCCGAGCTGTGACCCAAGGCTCAGCTGCCACTCCCACATGCTCAAACCCAACCAGTGTTACCCTCAGGGCGCTGGCAGGTATGAACGAGCCTGTGGCTAATTTTCAACCAGCAGCAGGACAACGAGCTGTTTCTGTTGCCACCAAAAGCCCAGGAACCCCAGGTCAGCACAGCAGCTCCAGAAGATGCAGCAGGATCCCCCGTCCGCTCATGTTCCTCTTTGTGCCCATCATGACTGTGCTTGCATCTGGCAAACACTGACTGTTCCCTTTCTCCACTTTTTTCCTATTTCTCTTTGGGAAAGTTTCTTTTGGAGGGGAAACAAGAACGTGACTGCTTTGGCAAAGATGGGTTTGTAGGGTGACTGATGCCATGTTGAGCAGCCGGGGTGGGGAAACATCTCCCCAGAGAGCAGTAGCTAGCTTTGCTGCTTATTTCCAAGGAATAATGAAGCTATACCACTGAGGGAAGCTGGAGCCATCCCACGCAGGCTGGAGAGCTTTGCGTCAGCTTCAGTGAGTGCCAGCTGGGGCTGGGCGCAGGTGGCAGCGGGTGGAAGGGGAGGAAGGCTCCCTGCAAGTGTCTGCCCGCTGCTGCCGCACAGGAAGGCACCAGCCCTTTAGGCAGGGCTGCTCTCCATCCCCATGGGGAAACGCTGGTGGCCAGAGCAGGGTGTCCATATGATATGATGCACGGTGACATCTCAGGATGGATCCCAAAGTCACCTTAGCTTCAGAAATGCTCATTTTCTTTGCAAAGGCAAAATATTTTCTAGATCCTCCACTTGCATAAAAAAAAAAAAAAAAAGCACTTTCTAATGACTCATCAATCTTTTCTCCCTTTTTGCTTTTACCTTTTCTATCTTTTATTTCTTCCTACTGTCTCAATAGCTGGGGCGGGCACTGCTGCACTGTGCTCTCCCCAGCCACCCTCCCCATGTTCGGCAGAGGAGGCAGGGCCAGCCCAGCCATGGCCACCACTATGACCTGCCCCACGCTCCCACCTCCCAGCCTCTTCCTCCTCACTTTCTGCTGGGCTGCGACCCCACAGCAGTGCCGTGGTTCATGCACAGACACGGTGTGCCTGGGGGACAATGCACCCCGTGGGAGAGCAAGAATAAACGGGGTGGTTACACAGCTGCAAAAGCTTGGGCTGCAGGAGATATCGTTGCTGCGGCATGAAAAGACTTTCCATCTCCGGCATCGGTGAGAAACCCTCTTTGCTTCTCTAAGAACATCTTTAAGGAAGCAGAGGGCAAGAAGGTGTGTGCTCTGGGGCCAGGAGAGGGAAGTCAGACGTGACATAGGAGCCCATGAGAGTTTAGCAACTCTTCGCCAGCATTTTTATCCTTAGATGTCACCATTTGGAAATACCCGCCCAAGACTGTACATCAGGCTGGAGGGACTCTGGCAAGTCTCTTGACATGGTGGGACACGGGTGACACGTGGTGTTGACACAGGGAGGGACCTTTGCTGTGGCAGAGCTGTGACGAAGCTGGGTGCAACCCTGTGAGGCATCAGCAAAGAGATTTTTAGAAGGGGAGGACATAATTGCCATCGCCCAAAGCGGGGGCAGCCCTCTCTGCAGGCAGGGAAGGAAGCAGGATGGCTGGCTGCATCAGGACCAGCCCAGGCAAAGAAGGGAAAAATAGTAGGGGGAAAAATGCCCAAAAGCAAGTAAGACCTTGGGGATCAGCCGGCAGCCGTGGCAAGGACTACGCTGTGACCAACCCTGCCATTGCTTTTGCAGTGGAGCTGCCATTCCCCAACAGGACAGCTCCATCTCTCTGTCTGAGACCACATGGGGCAGACCCCAGGAGCCCACATGCAGGAAAGGCTCTCCCCCAGCCTGCTGAGATGACATGCTCTCAGACCAATATTTCCTCTCCTCTGCTGAGTCTTTGTCCTGTAGCAGCAGCTCCCAGCAGCTGCTGTCTGTGAGTTGGATCAAGCGGGGAGTGAGCAGGGCCTGAGCAAGCAGGACACAAGTAAGGTTAGAGCAAGCAGGGGGAAAGCAGGGAGCAAGAAGTGCTAGATTCAGAAGTGGTGAACTCACCAGGAGCATCCCAGCGCTTTCCAACAGAGAGGAGCAGATGGGGATGAGTGTCTCAGTCCCGCTGCAGTGCTCCTCCTGGTGAACACTTCAGCATTTCCCAAACAGCAGCAGATGAGGTGTGACTCTTGTGGTGGGGGTGGCAGGGGATCCATCCATGCTAAGCACTCGTGCGTGCAACCTGTGCGTGATGGCAATTCTTATTTAGGCTGTCAACAAACAGCACGTCTTAGAATCACAGACTCACGGAATGGTTTACGAGGGACCTTCAAACATCTTGGGCAGGGACTTCTTTCATCAGGTTGCTCAACGCAACCTTCAACCCTTCCAATGGTGGGGCATCCACAACTTCTCTGGGCAACATATTCCAGTGTCCCACAACCCTCATTGTAAAAAAATGTCTTCCTTATATTTACCCTAGGCCTACCCTCTTTTAGTTTAAAACTGTTGCCCTTTTGTCCTGTCACTACAGGCCCTGGTAAAGTCTCTGTTTTTCTTACAAACCAACTTTATATATTGAAAGGCCACAATAAGGTCTCCCTAGGGCTTTCTCTTCTCCAGGCTCAACAACCCCAACTCTCTCAGCCTTTCTCCATAGCAGAGGCATTCCAACCCTCGGACCATTTTCATGGCCTCCTCTGAACCCATTCTAATAGGTCTATGTCTGTCTTATACTGGGGACCCCAGAGCTGGCCGCAGTGCTCCAGGTGGGGTCTCAGGAGAGTGGAGCAGAGGGGGAGTATCCCCTCCCTGGACCTGCTGCCCACGCTGCTGGTGATGCACCCAGGACATGCTTGGCTTTCTGGGCTGAGAGAACACATTGCCGGGTCATGTCCAATTTGTCACCCTCCAGTAATCCCTTCTTGGCAGGGCTGCTCTCAATCCATCCATCCCCAGTCTGTATTGACATCCTCCTGCAGGAGCTATGGCCAGCTGCCAACATGTGAGCCAGCAAAAAGTTTTCTTCTCATAAAACCATGGAGTTGTCCCCATAGCTTAGTGGTGGTGGATGCAGCAGGTTTTGTTATTATCCTGTTTTAATCTTGCCCACACATAAGGGGTCTTTGTCAGAAGTGATGCTTGAGGTGAGGAAAGCCATTTAAGAAAACTTTTGACTGGTAGTCAGCAACGAACCATAGCCAGCGAGGAAGGGAGAAGTCATGGGGAGAGAAAGGGTGAATGTAGTTTATAAGCAGAAAAAAATAGAAAGGAAAGGATTTGTCTGCAGGCAGTGAATGAACCAGCTTAATGCATTGCCTAGTGAGCTCAGCCTGGTTCCTCCAGGGCTGCCGAAAGAGCCTGTCTCTGCTGAGCGGCTCTCATTGGTGGTGCAGGCTTTTGGTTGTCCCTCTGGTGCCCTGGCAAGGTGGTGGAAGGTGATTTGGGGTTTAAATGTGATTTAGCTTTTGCTAAAGACCTGCTTTCTTCCACCAAATCCTCCTTCCTGCAAGGTTTGGGGGTCCCCAGGAAGGTCCATGCTCAATATCACCAAGGATGGCACCGAATGAGATGGGCAGTAAAGACAAATCCAGCCCTTCCCTTGGTCACCTTCCCCACCTGGCGCTGACCAAGCCGGTATAAGCTGCTCCACAGGCATTAGGCAAAGCTGGTGGATGGCAGAGGGACATTGCGGGGCTCGGTGGGTCCAGCTGAATCCCCCTGCACCCTTTTCCTTGTCCTCCTCTTTCAGAGCGAGCCCGGGATTACCTGCACAAGACCGGACGTTTCATCGTCATCGGTGGCATTGTCTCGCCTGTGCACGACTCCTACGGGAAGACGGTGGGTTGTCCCCATTTTCCCTTTCTGCTTCCTACATGAGAGGGTATCTCAGAAGCCAGGGGCAAGCACTGGGTAGTGCTGCCTGCACGTGTGGTCCTTTCATGGACCTCCTCTGCCAAGGGCATCTCCTGACCATGGGAAAGTCTCCGAGAGGAGGGAGAGGATGAAACCACTCTCTCTTTAGATAAAAACTGCAGTGAGACCCTACAACCAGCCAAAGTACTAGACAGCAAAGAGAAACGTTCTCACCCAAAACAGTGGTGGTCATCTTGTTGGGTTGGGGTTTTTTTGTCTGAATGATTTCAAAGCCATTTTATTGTGGGGATGACAATGATGCAAACAGACCTTTAAAAGCACTTCCTGGGGCTGGGCAGAAATCCAAATTAGGAGAGGAGAGAGTTTTCTCCTTTCCTGAAAAGTGGAGAAATTTCATCAAGAAACCACCATTCCTGCATCTGGTCCTACTGCAGTGCAGGGCTGAGAGTGGTGGTGCTGAGCAAATCTCACCGACCAGTGCATAACCGGGGCTGAAGCAAGGCAGGGACTCCTCCCCTCCAGCAAACAGGATCTTAAATAAATTTTTGTGGGCAGGAACAAGTCCTTATGGCCTGTCTCATCTGAGCGAGCCCAATGCTCTGCTGTGGGAAGGTTTGCAAGCTCAGGCTGGCCAGGGCATGATGCTTTCCTCCTGTAACCATTCCTCCATCACCCTCTCTTGCAGGGTCTGGTCTCGAGCCGGCACCGCCTGACCATGTGCCAACTGGCCGTCCAGTCCTCTGACTGGATCAGGTGAGTGGCAGAGCCCACACCCGCCATGGCATCAGCAGCCCCCAGCAGCCCCTGCCCCTTCTCCGGCACCGTGATGGCAAGGTCCTGCATGCAAAGTGGAGATGCAACCAGCTGCTAGAGCTCCAGGATGGACTTTCTCCTCTCCCAGCCACAGCTTGATTAAAAACCAGAGGCCTTCCTCTCCTAGTCCAGCAGACAACCAATGAGGAGTGTTACACCATCCGTCAAGGGAGCCCTTTGGCTTCAGGGGGTCTTGCAAGCCCCTTGCTGAGTCTGTGGTGTCTGGGTGAGGCCCAAAGTCACCCAGTACACACCCAGCCTTGTGCCATGACACCTTCCCTTTCTACACCTGCAGCACCAGCCCACGGACTCTCCCCTTCCCAGCATTGCCATGTGGCATCTGGTGGCTGAGGTGGGACCAGAAACACCTCTGGGGTGCCCTCAGGAAACAAGGTCATCACACATGTAGTTACATCCAAGCCAATGAAAGCCAGTTAGTTGGGTACCGAGAGTGGAAAGGTGTCCAGGTACACATTCAGGTCCCCAGAGCTATTAGGGAGAGCTGGATGGAAGGGCTGGAGGAAGGACATGGTCCATGGCGGAGCTGGAGGACCAATGGTGGCTGCTCATGGCACTCTTGGCTGGCCCCGTGGAGAGGAGGTAGCATGGCCAGGAGGTCCAGGCAGTAGCCATTGGCCAACATGGTTGCCTTGTGTGCTCCCCACAGGGTGGACCCCTGGGAGTGCTACCAGGACACCTGGCAGACCACCTGCAGCGTGCTGGAGCACCACCGTGACCTGATGAAGGTGAGGCAGCCCCCGCGCCGTGGGTGCACCCAGGGTGAGGGCGTGGGGAGAGCACAGGAGTGGGGTTGCTCTTGCATCAGTACATGGGCATCAACAACCAAAATATGACTGGGACAGAGAGAAGGCTTGCAGGAACGTGCCTGAAATCCTGACCTGGAAGAGGTGTGGGATACTTTGTCACAGCCACTTTGAGCTCCTTGCCCTGATGGTAACGGCAACTTGAGCCCTCCAGCTGGAGCCAGCAGCCATCCCAGCCCCACGTACACCAGGAGGAGAGCAGGGGTGAAGGCAGAGTGAAGGCAGGGGTGGGCATAAGCCAAAACATTAATGCCAACTGCTTGCTCCACCCTGAGGGGAAGGAGAGGTGGAAGGGCGTCCCCACTCACCAGCTAAACTGTATGAACCCAACGGAGTGACTCAGTGGGAAAATTCAGTGTCTGGGAAGTCCCTGGGGAGCACAAAACCCAGGAGGAAAAGTCCCTCCAAAGCCCAGGCAGGCCTGAGAACCAAGGAGGAAGGTGACCGCCCTCAGGCGACTGCAGCGATGGGAAGAGCAGGGCTGCTGCCAACACTGGGTTATAGCGAGCAAACCAGGGATGGGAAATGGATAAACCAGCATCATACAAACTCAGGGGCAGCCCGGACAGGAGGCACAGAAGTAGAATTAACCAGCCCAGCGGGATGTCCAGTGCATTCAGGGACTGTGGTGTTGAAGGCAGGGAGCCCCTGGAGATGCCTTCCTTCTCGCGCAGAGACCAGTGGAGAGAAGAGAGCATGTTTGTGCCCAGGGTAACATGTAAGCTTCTGGCTTTGCACCACTGATACATCGGCTGCTGTATTTTTATTTATTCATCGGAATTTATGGGCACCTCGAAGCAATGGGGGCAATGCCTGCCTGCAGGCAGCATGGCTGCAGCCTTGCTAGCCTTGTGGGTCTGCTCAGAACGTTAATCCCACCATCCCCAGCCTTAATCATGAGTCATTATCCACAGGGTCCTGCTAGCCCCAGGCCCGCCCGCTGAGGTCGGATGGGAGTGGGGATCCGAAAGTGAGCTTGGACGTACCTGTTGCTAAAGACAGCCTGGGGTGCAGAGGCTTGATATGGGGGTCGTAAAGGTTTTGGGAGGTAACGGGGGTGAAGTCACTGTTCCAGCTACATCTCACCCTCATTGCAGAGAGTGACTGGCTGCATCCTCTCCAACGTCAACACGCCCTCCATCACCCCTGTGATTGGTCAGCCCCAGAACGAGTCCTCGCAGACCATCTACCAGAACAACAACAACGTCTCCAACAAGCCCACCGCTGGTAGGTAACAGCGGGTGAAGGAGGGGGATGACTACCACCCCGCCCCTCACCTCCCAGTCAGAGCTGCCAAGCATTAGGAACAGTGCTCCATCCTCTTATTTTTGGGTCAGGTCACTCATCAGGCTCCATACACCAAGTCAGGGCAAGCTGTGATGGAGGAGTTAGTTAACATCTAGCACAGCAAGGGGAGCCAAGAACGGCTTAAAATGGCTGTGGAATCTCACCAGACTTCAGCTGGATGATGTCCAGGCAGTGAGATCAGCTAAGAAAGGCTACCTGGTACCCATGGGGTGCATGCAAGGGATGAACTGGCAGGAGAGGGGATGTGGCTGGGTCCACCACGAGCCAGTGGGTTGTGGGACATGGAGGTATTAGCTGAGGAAAAGAGGGGGCATTACTTAAATCCCATAAAAATGAACATTTTGTGATTTTTTTAGTGATTTAACTGTCCAGCTGGTACCTTCAAGGCACAGCATAGCATTCTTGGGAGTTAAGACCACGAAAGGAGGTGGTGAGGAGATGCTGAGAGCAGTTCCCGCACCCAGGCGCAGGACCAGGGTGGCCAAAGCACCTGTGCAGGCTGGTTGCACAGCCTCTCTCCTATTAATTTTCCTTCTTCACCTTTAGCAAAGATCCTGGGGAAGGTGGGAGAAAGCCTGAGCCGAATTTGCTGCGTCCGCCCACCCATGGAGCGCTTCACCTTTGTGGGTACGTAGAGGAAAGGTTCAGCATCACCTCTGCTTTAGCTCCAGCCCCCAGCCTTCCTCCCAGCCCCCTTTTCTAGGCCAGGTACCAGCACCTCTCTCTTGCTTCCCTTTCCCAGATGAAAATGCCAACTTGGGGACGGTGATGAGATACGAGGAGATCGGTGAGTATGTAGCCCCACTCCACATCACTTCGGCTCCTCTGGGCTAGCGCTACGCAGCTTGGGAGAAGATCTGGTGGCGAGTGAAGGATGCTCGATCATCTGCCCCCCGATGCCAGCTAACTGGTCTCAGGGGTGAAACAGGAGCAGTGCTAAACTGGCCTGAACCCCCTTCCCTTGGCAGACAAGCAGCCTGAAATGAGGGAGCAGGCAGTGGGGACCTGGTTCCCAGCACTGACACAGAACTGCCACGGCATCATGCCTTGAAAGTCACCCCAAGTGCCGTCAAACTTGCCCCCCCCCATGTTGGTGTCACCACATCCTCGCATCACCTGAAGCCCTGCAGAGCTTTGCGTATGGCAGCAGGAGGGCTTTCAGCTGCCCAACCAGCCACAGTGCCCCTTTCTCTAAAGCCCTTTAGGGGCTTTAGACCCATGGGGCTGCCACGCACTTGGCACCACCATACATCATCCAGGGCTCTACATGGGGAGCTCGCTGGTGGTTTTGAGACTCATTTCATGGGCTAGCTCACACACAGCCTGGCACAACACCCATCCAAGCACCGGCACCATGCAGAGCGTAAAGGCTCTGGCCACCTGCAAGTGCCAACCAGGGAGGCATCTACCCATGCAGACACCTCTTCCCACCCCTCCAGGTGGGTTTATTGCTTTTCTCTGGTGGTTGTGCAACTAAATTCATCTTTATGGGCCTGTCAGAGCAGAAGGCTCCTTCCCACATCACAACTTTCTTGCTGAGCAGCAAAGCCAAGCTGTCAGCAAGCACTAGACCCAGCCTGAGGAGAGAGATGGTGGACGTGGAAGTCCTTCAAGATGAGCAAGGAAAACCTCTGGTGCTTCACCATCAGCTTTGCTAAAGCAAACACAACCATGCCCAGGGCTCTGAGCTCTCCCCATTGCCCTGTGGCTAGAGACTCTGCAGCAGAACATGAAGTGATTGTGGGTGCCTATAATGAGGAGAAATGACCTCCAGGGCTGGAGTACACCATAGTTGAATAGCATGTAGCAATGCTGACAACAACCCATCAGCACAAGAGAGGAGCTGAAATAAAGTAGGTCAAGGGTATTTGATGCTTGGCACCAGTAGGGATGCGAGAAGGACCACAGGATCTTTAGCGGGACTTGTTTTGGCAGGGAAAGTGTGTGCAGAAGAGGATCCCCACACACAGTGCAATGGGAGGGTGGGGTGGGGGCGGTGCATGCTCAGCCCCATTTGCTCCCACCTCTGAGTTTCTGTTTCTTTTCTTCAGAGCTTCGCATCTTACTGCTCTGTGGCAGTGACCTGCTGGAGTCCTTCTGCATCCCTGGTCTCTGGAACGAGGCAGACGTGAGTCACCACCGCTGGGCACCCCTCTGTGCTCCTCTTCCCCAGGGTCCTTTCCTCCTCCTCTGCTTCCCGCAGTCAGCACTCCTGGGAGCGAGCCGCTCAGGTCCTGGGATGGCAGGAGCTGTGCCCACCATTCCCACTGCCTCCTCCATCCCAACCCTGACTCTCACCTCCTCTACACACGAGCAGCCTGAGGGACAGGGTCTTCTGCTCCAGAGTCACCAACTCTACCCAGCCTCCCCTTCCGTAGAACCAAACCCAACTCCCACTCACCGTTCACGCAGAGGACATCACCCAGGGTGCAGGGTAAGCCCATCCCAAAGAACCTCCAAAGGCTGTGCTCCCACTCCTCATCCATTGGAAGGAGCCAGCATCAAGTAGATGCCAGTCCCAGCAGAGTGAGGTGTGGAGATAGGAAATAAGCTATTTACAAAAGTTAGCCAGATGTTAGAAATGAAACACATTTACAGCCAAATCAACAGCTTTCACTTAATAAAAGGCTTTTCCTGCAATGTGGGGTACCCAAGTACCCATCTTTATGAAGACCAAGAAGTAAAACCATCTTGACTCATCAGCCAGATGATGCCTAACACCAACTCACAGCTGACACAAGCCCATCTCAGGACCTTCACAGCCACAACTCAAATGGATGAAATCCACTGCCCACCTCTCTGTAACACCCCCTCCCCACCCCCTCTAGTTAGCGAAGGACTGCAGCAGGACACCTGGCACCCTGGACACTGTGGTCCCTGTCTGAAGAAGCCATATTTTCACGGGAGGATGCCAGCCCTAGAGAGAGGGTGGGTTGCCCACCCACATGCTGTTCCCAGCAGGCAGAACGATGCTGGCTATGGGAGCTCACCTGGCTCTTCGCTGAAATTGGGTGGTCAATGCAAACCACCCCCTCCTTGAGCCTCTCAACCATTTTTAAATCAGTTACTACATCTAAGTTTTTTAAAACAGTTAGCTGGCAGATATGTCCTCTGAAAGGCTGCAAAATCTGACTCAAATCTTGGTGCCCAGCACAAAGGACTCAAAATCTTGGATGCCAAAGCACGACCTCACGGGCTCCTACGGCCTGAATTTGCCAATCCAGAAGTCTTTTGGATGAGCCTGGTTTGTCTCACCCGAGATGGGTGTGAGCAGTGGGAGCTGTCCCCATGCAGTGGATAACTTGGCATTGGCACCAGCCTTGACACAAACAACCTTGGAAGAACAACCCCACAAGACCTCTGTCAGGACCAATACATCCATCCTGCTCATAAAGCTTTCCAGTAAGGCAGAGGTCACATCCTCCTTGAGCAACCTCTTCTGCTGCCACCCTCCTTCTACCATGACAAGTCTTCCCTAAAGCCTAATCTCAACGTCTAGTAATAGGATTTAACCATGTGCCTTTTTATTTCATCCACTGCAGACCACTAACCACGCCTTGATAATTCTGTTTCTGCCAAAGGTTGTTGAGATAGCCTCAAATTCACTTTCTATCTCCATCCAGACCATGGCCCAGCTTTCATGGTGCAGCGGAGTTGGCAGATAGGGGCAGATTTTGCATGGGGCGGTTATAAAGCTCTCCCTGCTTTGGGTTGCTCCTAGATGGAGGTGATTGTCGGGGAGTTTGGAATCGTAGTGGTGCCGCGGGATGGAGCAGACCCCGACCGGATCATGAACCACTCCTCCATACTCCGCAAGTACAAAGTAAGTGGATGCATGTGTGGCCGGGGAAGGCTGCGAGAGGACTTGCAGCCACTCTTTACCCAGGTGAACTCTTCTGCCACAGGGCACAAAACCTCTCGAGGGCAGATGCTTTCAGCTGCTAGGTGGGATGAGGAATGAGGCCACCATGCAGCAGCCCCTGAGGCCAGCAGGGGGGGGGGGGCTGGTGGGATAGACACCCGCTTTCAGGACATCCCATCACTCCTCTCTTCCTCCTTCCCCTGCAGAACAACATCCTGGTGGTGAAGGATGACTCAAACCACCCCATGTCGGTCGTCAGCTCCACCAAAAGCAGGTGGGTGATGCAGGGGAAGTCCCACTACAGAGCGGGGAGAGGGGTGGCCCCAGCCAGCCCCTCCATTTGCAGGGACACCTGACCCACCCAGGTGGGCTCTGACCCCTTTCTCTCCTCCCACACCCCCAGACTGGCCCTGCAGCACGGGGATGGACACGTCGTGGATTACCTCTGCCAGCCCGTCATCGACTACATCCTCAAGAGCCAGCTCTACATCAACGCCTCCGGCTAAGTGCCAGAGGTCTTGCAGCGAGACAGTCCTCGTGTCCCGCCTGCCTACAGCTCTCCATCACTCTTTTATCTCTCTCTCAGTCCGTGTCTTCATCTCTCTCCCCACCCCATGGCCTCCTGCCCGTGTCTGCCTCTCACCCAACGCTCCATTGTGCAGCAATGTCCAGGGAACCGCAGCACGGCCCCAAGGGGAACGGTTTGGTCTCTTTTTTTGGGGAACCACCCTCCCCCTCATATGCATGGAGGGAGGGGGGACCAGTAAAAGAGCGATGTGCTCGGTGCACTTGAGGGGAAGTGGCTCCAGCACCCCCATCCCAGCATGTCACTGGGAAGTGGTCCCCCCGGTCCGTCCTCCCAGCATGCTCAGAACAGGGGCTTCCTCTTCTGCATCATCTTACAGTACTTACGCTCAATAAATCTAGGTGGACTTTTTTTTCTTAAATAGTTTTAGTGCGAGCCTGTTGGACCTCTCGACACAATGACCAAATGAATCCTGGTTGGCAGCGGCCAGTTGTAACCCAAATGGTTCAGTGCCCCGCTGTGGGTCAACCTCCCCAGGCCAGCAGTAGGACAACCCAGCTAACAAAATCCTCATCCTGGCCCTGAAAAATCATGGAGAGGGCATTTCTGAAGGGGAGCAGAGGCTTGGCAAGCATCACTGTCAAAGCATTAGTAGGGGGGATGTCATGTCTCACTTTTCCTTGGCTGCAAGTGAACCCAAGCCACCACCTAGGCAAGTGGAGTTGGGGGCAGTGTGGGAGGGGGCCCACAGCACCCAGAAAGAGACCTGTCATTTATGAAGCCAAGAAATAAGAGAGAAAGAAGTAGGTGGTGACCCAAAGCCTCTCGTGAGAATTTGCCCCAAACCTGGCTGAGCTTCATGGGGGCTGGGTCCATCCCCATCCTCTAGCCTCCAGATCTCCATTTCTATCTGTAAACTTCCCCCTTCTCCCTCCACTCCTACCCTCTTCCTCTCTTTGAAGAGTTTATTAAATGCATGATACTTTCCCCCTCCCAAACCGGCTGTGGCTACTTTGCACATCCCTTGGGACATGCCAGGCTCCTGCTCTCCTGCCTGTGACATGACCCCGGATGCCAGGGATGGAGCCTAGTGGAGATGCTCGCATTAAAAGCAGGGCAGGCAACATGGAGAAAAAGAAAATTAAGTCCTGCAGAGAGGAGGGTTGCTGAAGCAGGCTGTTGTCCTGCTGAGCACCCTTAGGGTGCAAGGACCCTGCACAGCCCCTGGGAAAGGTCACAGCCACAAGGAGGAAGGTACAGTCCTGCTTTACTCCTCATCTTTTCCTCCATCTAACCTTGTATCACCTTGGGTATAGCCCTGCTGCCTATAGCTCCTGGACATCTGCCTGCTCCCCACAAATTTGGGCTAACTAGGCTCAGGCTAGCCCACGCCACCACCCTCTCCCAAAGCACGACCATTGCCCATGCTGGCTTTGTGACTTTCCTAGGGTGGTGCTGTGACTAGCTGCTGGTCCCCAGCAAGGGACAGTGTTGCATTGAGACACCTGAAGGCTGAGAGTCCTCCAGGGTGTTTCAGGGAAAGATCTGAAATTACCTTTTTTTTTTTCCTTAAACATCTACAAAGGGCCACATGCTGCTCTCATGGAAGCTCCAAAGATGAGACATTGCACTAAATTTGGTGACCTGAGGAGTGCTGCTGGTGTGTCTATAACAGCAAGGAGTTTTGGACAAAACAAGGTAGCCTGCAGCCACAGGCTCCTTGCAGTGGGCAGGGTTTTATGAGCAGTACCTAACAACTTCTCGAGGAGGGCACAGCCCTTCCCAGAAGGGAAAGCAAGAGAGACAGAAGTGATGTGACTTGCCCAAAGGCCAGAAGAGGTCTTTCCTTACCAGGGATTTCCCTCTGCATGGAGACACTTGTTCGGGACCTGTCATAAATTCAGCAGCTGAACCCCTCCCTCAGCACCAGCTCTGACACCTCCAGGTGGTTTTACACCTATTCTGTGGGGTGAGGAGATACAGAGGCACCAAAGCAGAGAGGGTGGCGAGAACATGTGGGACTCGGAGTGCAGGGACACCTCTTCTCCAGGGAAGTTTTCAGCCAGTTCGAGCTGCTCACCAACACTCTACTGAGCTCCCTTAGCTAACATGCTGCACAGGTGCCTGTGCTGGGACATCTCATCCATGAGATACCCAACATATGTAAACCAGGAGCTAGACTCGTCTCCACTTGTTGTTCTCACATGTTCAGTTTTTCAGTCTCTCCTCCCTCTCCACCCCAACAGAGAAGTTATTTCAGACAGCAGCCTCCTCTCCTTGCCAGATATCACCCATGTTTCTTAGCTCCAAGCTGGAGGAGAAAAAGCAATGGTAGCAACCACCCTCCAAAACACACACACACACACACATAGAGAGGGATTTTAACCTTCTGGGGGAGCGGTGCTTCTTTGAAGAGGGAGGAAGGACAGTGGGTTTTAACTGAGGAAAAGACACAGGGAAATAAAACAAAGGAGATGGAGAAGGAAGGCAGGTGGCGTGTCCGAGAGCCATCTCAGATCCTCCCTCCCTCCCTCAGGTACGCGAGATGGGACGCAGGGCATCCCATCACAGTTAGGACGGCATGCCTTAGAGATGTAGCGTTGTGGTATGGATGATGAGTATATTCTGTCTTACTAGTCTTACCTGCGCCTTCGTGTATCTGCTCAGTAAAACTCACAGTACGGGGGGGTGGGATGGGGGGTTTGTAACAGGTTGTTCAGCTCTGGGACTGGTTTGGAAAATGTCTTTGGGTGGGTATGGAAAAAAAAAAAAAAATCCCTGAAGATCCACGTGACCTCCAGGGAGGTGAGGACTTGGGTTTCCAGGGTGCAGGGGAGGGGTGGGAAGAAGCTCATGGGTTTTGGTCTTTGAACCTCCACTTTTAAACAGTGCAATTTGTTGAAAAAGAGATGAACTTCAAACGCCTTTTGGAAAACAAAACAAAAAAAGCGGGGGGAGGGAAAGGGGTTGAAGTTGCCATTCCACCAATTTCACCTTTGTCAAAAGTTTTGGAGCCTAATTTTTTTTTTTCTTCTGTTGCTATATGAAAAAAACGGTCATTGACAAAAAAACTTTATCAGCAAAATGTTTAAATTATGTAATAAACAAAACAAAACAAAAATATGTTACTGGTGTCATTTCAAAAGAGCCCCAAGACCGAGTCAGCATGAAGAGCAAAAGCAGCTGCACTGCTGGGACAACCAATGGCCAAACTCACCCAAAACAGGGAGCTAGAGAAAATAAACCAGTAGGCAAGATCCAGCCAAAAGTATTCATTATTTATTGACATTCTCCCTTTCAAAAAAACCCAACTTGTGGAAAAATAAAGTCAGGTCCATAATACTTGTCCCTATGCTGTACAATGGGAGAAGAAAGACATGCCAGAGGCAAGAATACATCTCACTTAAATAAAAGTATAAGGCAGACATATTACTTTGTATAGTCTTACCAAGCGAAAGCATGGGTGCTGCTTTATCAGAGAATCAGAGCTAACAAGGGGCGAGCACGTTCCCCAGAGTGTCCTCCCCCATCTAAGACCTCTTCTTTCACCACCACGCAGGGCAGGGGGCTTCAGCAGAGTTGACTTCCAGCACCTGTTTGCTCTTTTCCCCCCTGAAATGGCATCTAAAGGAAGCTGGGAGTGGTGTCAGAATGGAGCTGGACCCACAGGAAAGCTGCAGGTGGCTGACAGGACCACTGTGGTCTTCAGCTCCTCCAAGCTCTGCTCAGATGTACAGTGGGAAACGCTGCGGACAATTACTTGAGCCTCTGAAAAACATCCAGCCCAATGCAGGAGGGAGGGGAAAATGGGCAGCACCAAACCAGAGGCGGAGACACATTCAAGACATTGTCAATATTTTTAAACGGATCAAATCAGGATGCAGGCACTCCAGCAGGATGAGGCCAGGCTCTCAGACAGGAGAGCTTGTGGCTGCAGACCCCTGGAGAAAGCTCCTGTTCCTGTGAGAAGTGCTGCAGTGTCCTGGGTGCTTGTGCAGAGGGGACACCACCTCATTTTTCCCGGGCTCTGGGACACCCAGGAAGCTGTCTGCTACCAAACTGACCGGCCTTGGAAGAAAAGGTTGTGCTTCAGTGTGTAAGGGGATGGTAGGGAGACCTGTGCTTGCCCACAAGAAGCTTTGACAAGAAAACCATCCCTCAGGGGCTTTTGGACTCAAAAAGAAGTGTGGGAGAAAGAAAGGACGTCCTCTCCTCCTGGCGGAAGGGAGCAGGTGGAGCAGGAAAGACTTTCCATGTGAGGAGCCCCAGCAGTGTTCTCATCCTCTGCTCACCTGGGATCCCCTTCTTCCTCCACCCAGCCCATCATCTGGATCTTAAAATCAGCTGGCATTTTTTTTTTCCCCTTTAGCAAAATAGTAACAACCTCACTGATAAGCACCATGGAAGACCTGCAGCTTTATGAAAAGGGTCACCAGCAGCATCTGATGCTGAATCTACAAGCCACAGCAAAAGTCACACCAGCACCACTCTCAGCAAGGTGAGGACTGGGTAGGCTGGGAGGAAAAAGCCACATGAAGCATCACTGGCATCACAGATCAAACCTCATCAACCCCATCTGCCACTTCACACTGCTCACTCCCTGCCTCCTGCGATACCGAAGGTGAGGAAGACCCCACAGAGAACACAAGGAGTGGTGGTGGTGTCAGTGTTGGATGTAAGGACAGAGACTCTAGTCCTTCTGTGTGTGCCAGACCAGGAGAGGGGATCCACGGGGGATGGAGAACCTCTCAGCTGTGAACTTCAGGCTCTGAACAATGCAAACTCCCAAGGCTCTGAACAAAGCAACCCCATCTGCACCTCAGAAATGTTGTAGGAATGGGATGTCGTGCAGTCACAATAGCACCTTCACACAACCGGACGTCTCCTTCCTCCTGTGACCGAGGGACGGACTACTTTGAAAAACCAGGCCAGTGTGACGATGCGAACTTCAGTCGCCACACTTAACTTGAGGGTAAGGACGAGTTCACTGCAATCAAACACAGCTGGTCCTGCTGGGTTTGGGGAGGGCAGCTGGGCCAGGCTCTCCTGCCTTCACAGCCTGGCGGTCGCTGCAGCCTTTCCAGAGCTCCCTCACGGCAATTCAATGGCTTTTGTGTTGTAACAGCCTGGAGGAAGACTCTCCTGGATAGCCTCCAGGTTCTTAATATCCGCCAGGATCTCATCAATGCTGCTCTCCAGTGTCCGCACCTGGGCCTTCTGCAGCGCAGCTGTCTGCTCCAGCTCCAACATCTCATCCTTCAGCTGGTTGCTTCTGGTTTTGGCTTTGCTAAAATTCATCTCGAGCTGTTTCAGGCCGTCCTCATCCACAGCACCAGGTTGGTCTGTTGCACAGGATGAAAACAAGGAAGAGGGAACAATTCATGGAATCTGAGGACTAGATCTTTCTAGATAATTCATTTCCATCCTGCTGCCCAGCCTGTTTACAGGCGTTGTCTGAGGCAGCTTCCCACACAACTCCGAGTCCCTCTGCCCAGACCCCAGCAATCCACACTCTACAGCAGCGTCACAAAACCTACTCATCAGACGCAGCAGCTCTTCCAGGGCGCTTAATGTCTCCTGCACGACCACCCCTGCCCGGCCAGCCTTGGCGTGGACCCTCTGAGCTTCCTCAGCTGTCTGAAGAAGGGAAGGCAGCAGCTGTAAGGTGAAGTCTCACCCAAATGTCAACAGGGAAGGGGGCAAGGCAAGAGAGATGGCCACCCACCTCCTGTATCACTGCAGCATCTGCCTCAACCTCCTTGAGCTTCCTCTCAAATTCACCATCCACTTCCTTGGCTTCACGCTGCAGGGTGGCCACTGCCTTCTCTAGGGCGAGGACGCCATCAGCCGACTTGTTGGCTTCCACCTTCAGCTGTGTGATCTCCTAGAAAAGGCAAAGGGACTTCCAGAAAGGCAGAGCATGGCTGAAATCAGTCTGGGTGCACCAGGGCATGGAACTGGTGGAAACTGGTTCTTTCCACAGGGACCCAAAATTATTGTAGGTCTTTCCTGCATCCTTCGTGTGCTCCCACCAGTTGCTCCAGAGAGTTGTTTCTATGGTTACGGCTCAACCCCTCCCGCAGACATCAGCGAACCCCTTGGGAATTACAACACAGAGTCTGGGAGTTGAACCCACCAACGCCAATTCTGGGAGCTCACAGCCTGCCAGCAACTCAGACTGTAGAAATGAAAAATCCCCTTGGTCACCAAAAGGTGGCTACAGAGAGATGCCACAGAGATCCTCATGGGACAAACATGCCTGCAAAGATCCCCATGCACCCGCTCATCTACAGCCAACTCTATTATCTCTGACGGATCTGCTATAGACAAAAAGTCAGCCAAAAAGTCAATGCATCAGGTCCACCATGAAGACCCATTGGAGTTGCCAAAGGTTTTCCCTTCCAAACCCTTTTCTGCCAGCCACAGCACAAGGGCTTGCCCTCACCTGCTGGATCCCCATGGTGATCTCCTTTGCTTTCCCTGCCGCTCTGCTGGCCGCCTTGGATTCCGAAGCGGCGCTGCCCAGGATCGCTTCAGCTCTATCTGTCTTCTCCCTGGCACTTGCAACCATGCTGCTGATAATCGGTAGCCTCCTCATGGCATCTTCGGCTTCCCTTTTCTTGTCATCTGCTTGCAGGTTAAACTCTGAAACAAACACATGTGGAAATGAAGCTGCGCTACCTTTGCGAGATCCGACAAGGGAGGGGAAAGGAGGGGTTTCTAGGACATTACCCCGGAGGCTCTTCAGGATCTGTTCCACCTCGTAGAAGGTGGCGTTGCCAGCGCTCACGGCTTGCAGGCCTGTGCTCCTGGCAAGGTTGGCTCTGGACAGCAGCTGAGTCAGTGTCTGCAACGGGCCAAAGGGACACAACGGGCGGATGAAGGACACAGTACGGGGAGCATCAGACAGTCCCAGAGCCGCCTGCAAGGAGCCGCACTGGCAGAGAAGACCCATCAGCCCGTTCCCAAATGCCTGCTGTTGCCTCTGAATCAAGGCTACCACAACCTATCTGTCAGCAGAGGCTTGTGCTGGTGCTCCTCAACCAGCTCCAGCCATCCTGAGTCATCTTAGCTCTAATCCTTCCAGGAACAGGTCTTCAACCTGCTTCACATGGGGGACACGTGCAGACAAGACCCTGTACCAGCAGCTCCACGCACACGGTGAGGTCTCCCACCAGCTCCAGAAGACCAGCCCCAAGCAACTGTGTTTCTGAGGAAGGGTGCTACCATCCTGCAGCAGGCAGGCAGAGCTACACCCACGTCAGTGAACAGGCTAGGACAGCACGTAGTAGCGGTGGTGCCACAGGCATCCCACCAAGGCTCCAGCTCACAGTGAAGATGACTCAAGTCGCAGCCCCCCAGCCAATCTCTTACCGCTCTCTCGCCCTCTCCCCTTTGCAGCAGCTGCTTGATTTCTTCCTCCCAGCGCCCCGTGCGGCTCTGCAGCTGCCTGTACTGTGCCATGGAGGTGTCCACCAGGCTCAGGAGAGCACTGGCATCCTGCTTCAGCCGGGTTGCCTCCCCCTGAAACACAGAGAGTTGATGACTACCGGCGGGTCCCAGCATCTCCCCAGTGCTCGCTGGGAACCACAGCAAGCAGCAACAGATGCTTTTCTCTTGCTCCTTGTGCCACAGCTGGCTACAGGAGCAAAAGGGTGGGGAGATGCATATCCAGTGGCTCTCCAACGCGGATGGAGCCCTGGGAAGGGCTGAGCTGCTGGCAGGATAGCAGGAAAGGTGTAAGGGAGAGCAAAAGGGGATCTCCTGGTCCCACAGGCACAAAGCCCTCACCTCAAAGGACCCAATGTTGGTCTTCGTCAGGCGGGACAGGGAGCTGAGGAGCACCAGGCTGCCCTGATAAGCCTTGTCTGCCTCAGAGGCCATCCCGTCAGCCTCAGTCTTCAGGCCTCCAGCCAGCAACTTCAGCTCCTCATACCTGCACAGGTGTGAGGTTGAAGAACATGGTACAAGCCAAGCTGTCAACCCCCCACCACAGCATTAATGCTGGCTCCTACATTGACTTGTTCGCACTCTCCAAGGCCCCATGCAGATTCATAAGACAGAGAAAGCTAATTGCAAACATCCCCTGCATCTCAGCCCCTCTGCCAAGTGGGGCATCTGCCAGCTCCTCACTCGCACTACAGAAATCAAAGGTGTTTCGCACCAGCTGAAACCTCACAGGCTCCACGGTGGCTCTACTAATCCCTGTCCTACCACTGGATGCTTCCTCCAGCACACCTCTGTTCAGGTCCTTAACTCTGTTTGAAGCTGTTGGCTCGCACCCCACCAGTGGTGTGCAAAATCCCAGCACCGTGGTGAGCTCTAGAGAGGCACCAGCCCGACCAAGAGAGCCACCCAGACAACATGGAGCTAAATCTACCCTCGGGCTAAACCCAGCCCAGAATTGCATCCACACCTGGAAGTCATCCCCGGGAGCCTGTTCACACACACAACATTAAACCCCTTCCCCCAGCTGCAGGCAGGCCCCCGGGAGCGTCGTGGTCTGTGGAGTGGGAAGCAGATGCTCTGCAGAGCTGCGAACCCTCCATCTCCACCGCTCAGACATACCAGCACCCAAAGTCCAGGCAGGTGTCTGCGTGTTTCTCAGGTGGGAGGCAGAGAAGGGTGCACCGATGCTTGGGCAACCCCTCCTGCCCCCCACATCCCACCATGACACGCAGGCAAACGCAGCCTCCACTCACTTCCCAAGCAGCCCTCGCAGGGAGCCGGCGATGGCTGCCTCTCCGCCGGCGGCTGTGCGCGCCAGCTCCAGCGCCTGCTGCGCGTCCTCCTGTGCTGCCCTCGCGGCTTGCTCGATGGTGTTGGCGGCTTGCGAGTGGCTGGAAAGCACGGAGGGGAGGCTCATGAGAAAGGTTTCCCACCTGAGGTTTTCTCCACCAACATCCTTTACCGTTGCATTCAGCGATGCTGGATCACGCCCTCTCACGAAATGCAGCGTGTTTGAGAAGGGGGACCTGTATTTTTGCTTGTCCCTCCTGCATCTCCCAAGGGTAGAGAAACACCCAGGGGGGAGGCAGATGCTGCCTGTTCCAACTGAAAACCCATGGGCCAAACTCTGACCCCAAAGATGCTTCTGAAACACACCCAACATTACCCCCAAAGGCAACCAAAACCAGTTCTGTCAGGCAGCAAAGCCAGTCCAGCAGCTGCATCTTCCCCTGCTCCAGGGCTGGCACAGAGGTTGTGGCAGCTGTAGGCTGGTGGCTAGGCAAGGACCCCCAGAAAGTGCCTTCTGGGAACCCAGCAGGATCTCAGTCCCCCTCCCCTCTCTCTCAGCTGATGACAAGAGTGACTCACCTATTGGCCAGTCTCAGAGCCTCCTGGGCAAGCATCAAGAACTGATTTGAGCCCCCGGGAAGGTTTGAAACAGGAATGGTCTGAGGAGAGAGGAAGAGAGGTGTGAGTGCTCTTCCCTGCCCTCCATCCAATTCAGCAATAAAAGAGGTAACTTATTATTAAACTTATATTAAACATCCACAGCCCCCCAGAGACCCCTGCCAGCACCTCTCCAGGTCCCAGCCCTACAAAAAGGACCACCAGAATATCTTCCACACTCACAAAATGAATGCAATAGTTAGAATACATTAAGTTCTTGCTTTCTCCATGGATTTTTTTCATCCCTGGGCTACCCTAGGAGCACGTCACACAAGGATGCTCTTACCACCCGACGCAGAGCGGTTCCACTGCGGTCCAGGTCCAGCCTGGCTGTCTCCAGCAGCCGCCGGGTGTCCTGCACCTGCCTCTCGTACTGGTTCCCAAGAGACCTCAGCCTCTCCACTGTTGCCTTGATCTCATCCAAGCGGCTCTGGGAGCTGGACCCTTGCCCCTTCATCCTGGCCACACGGTTTTCCAGAGACCTGTCAGAGGCTGGTGAGAAGGAAAGAGGAAGGCTGAAGAGAAACTCATCACTGAGCAAAAAGGCACAGGCAGCAAAACCCTCCCCCGATACAGCACAGGTGGCCCCATCCAAGGGGATCAGGCGGGTGGTACCTTGCAGGCTCAAGGCTTCCCCAAGGATGGTCCGCAGCATCTCCTCAGCCAGCTGCATCCTCCTCTCCAGCTCCTGGTTCTCGGCCCCACCACCAGCTTGCACCTCTGAGAACAGCAGCTCCAGCTCCACCAGCTGCTGCAGGTACAGGTCCACCTACAACCACAGCAGACCAGGACATCAGCCAGTAGGATGCCAAACCCATGGTGGAAAGACCAGGGTGGGACCAGGTCCACAGTCCAGCCAGAGGATGGAGAGCAAAGCAAAGGCTCATTTTTGCATGGGGCACAGGCAGCCAGCATCTCTAGGTCATTGGTTTTTTATCAGTTGAATTGGCTACAAACCCAGAGTTCAGGCACAGCCTGCAAGATCACTTCTCACTCACAGCAGAAGATGCCTGAGGGTAAACGTACTGCTGCACCCCTTGCCTCTCAGTGGCCCCGGGGCTGGCACAGATGCTCACCTGGGCTTTCACCTGGCCGTAACAAGCCGGGCACTCACTCTCTTCGCAGCTGGGACCCTCAAAGCCGGGCTTGCAGATGCAGCTCCCATCACTCCCACACTTCAGGGGCTCGGCACCAGCCGAATCGCAGGTGCAGGCTGCAGGTCAGAGCAGCACAGGTTCAAAGGAGCCTGTCCCCACCTCAAGTCTCAGCACATCCTTCCATCCATCCTCTCCCCTGCTTTCCTCCCACCATTTAGCCCTGTGCTCCCATTCCTGCTCTCTGCTCCCGCTTTCCACCCTCAGCTTTTGCAGCATTCCCCTTCCCACCAAGCCACTCCACACTCCAGCATGGATTTTCTTACTCATCCCCAGCCCAGTCAGTGCCCATCTCTCACCTCTGCACTTGTCAGCAGGATTGGGGGCCAGGGGGTTCCCGAAGAAGCCGTCTTTGCAGCGGTCGCAGTAGAAGCCGGCGGTGTTGTAGATGCACTTGAGGCACTCGCCTGTCCGGCGGTCGCAGTTGCCCACGGCGTTGGGCTCCACGTTGCCATTGCACTGGCACGGCTGGCAGGGCCGGGAGGCCACTGGGTCTCCAAAATAGCCATCAGCACAGTACTCACAGTTGGCCCCTGGGAAAAGAGGTACAGGCAAAACTCACGCTCTTGCCCAAAAGGCAGAGGCTGCCTCACTCCCTCTGCCCCACAGAAATGGGGGCATTTGTCCCCATCGGGGCTGGCACAACAGCATCTGCACTCTCCTCACCACCACAGACAACACACGACGCTCTGGTCAGACTCTGGAAAGCTTGGTGCAACAACTGACCTCAGGTGAGTCGTTTCCTATTCATTTTTTTTCCTATTTTTCCACTTGCCTTCCTCCCCCCCATCCTTTTTCCATCCACATTATCTGTTTAGATAAGAACCTTTCCCAGGGCAGGGCAACATGTGTTTGCACAGCCCTTGGGGCTGAAACACCATTACAGGCAGGAGCAGCAACGCCATAGGCCAACTGGCATGAGAAGATGGGATGATCCAACTGCCTCCCATCATCCTGCCCTGCTGACACCTGCATCTTCCTGTACAGTGGGTTGAAAATGTGGGGAAAGGCAGAGCAGAAGAGACCTGGGCGAAGGCATTACCAGCAGCTCCAGCAGGGCAGTGGTCACAGACAACCTCCTCGCCACCTGGCACCACCGAGCAGCCTTGGCCATTGCCACAGGGGCACGTCCTGCAGCCGTGCGGCTGCCGGGGCTCTCGGTAGAAGCCAAAGGGGCAGCTGACACTGTTGCCCACGTTTTCGTCTCCCGAGTAGCATTCACCTGAAGGAGGAAGGAAAGGGCTTAGGGCAGTTTGCTCTCACCGCCGGTGGGACACCCTCCTCCACTCCACCCCCTCACCACGCCATGCTGGTGGTCATGCCACCCCCCACTGCATGAGTACCTGTGGTCCAGCACCCTCCACTGGAGCCCTTGCAATCCCCACGTCTGCCTATACACGCTTCATTTCTCTGCCCATCAACCCGTCACCATGCGGGAAGGACTGTGCCCTGCTCCTGCAATGGGAGACCAGTGGGACCCCAGGGAGGAGCCCATCCCACAGCATGGAGGCTGGCCATCATCACCCAGAGGTGACTGGATCTCATTTTTCAGAGCTCATATAGCTCCCGGGGAGCCTTTTGTGCCTCCTGTTCAATGCTCTGGTATTTGGAAATTCCAATTCAGATTTGGAAAATACTGACAGATTAACTTTGCATTACTTTGACTTTACATGGCAACACTGTGGGCTGTTTTATCAAGACAGGTAGTAAAACATGTTCACATTGCTGATATCTACTCACACCACATAGAATCATAGAATGGTTTGGGTTGGAGGGGACCTTTAAAGGCCATCTAGTCCACCCCCCCTGCAATGAGCAGTGACATCTTCAAATAAATCAGGTTGCTTAGAGCCCCATTCAACCTGATGGGTTACCACACTTTCCTTTAGAACAAAAAGTCAGAAGAAAAGTTTTTCTTGTTATCCAGACAGTAGGAGATGCTTTTTCTCTCTCCAGTGAGCATTATCTAAACCCAATTTGATCCAAATGCATCTTACCTCTATTTCTGACCACAGCACTTCTAGGCTCTGGGGAGTTTTGCCCGTGATGTTCCCCACACTCCAGTCCTCCAAGTCAATGATCTCTCCCCACTCAGTGCCCCCCACCCCCGCCCACAGCTCAACGCAGGCAGCCGCCCTGCGATCCCATCCGCCCTACAAGCACAGCACGGTGGTGGCTTCTCTTACCGGTGTCGGGATCACAAATTCCTCCCCCCTGGCAATTGCACAGCACACAGATGCTGAAGGGCCCCAGGCCAGGGGCATCTCTGCGGTAGCCATGGGCACAGCTCTCGCAGAACTGCCCCTGGTACCCCGGCGGGCACTCGCAGCGCTCCACCCAGGGAGCCGGGACTCCGGGGACGGGCTGTGCCGACACCAGGGTGACGTTGTCGATGTAACCGGTGCCTGGAGGGAGATACAGCCGGTCACCCGTGGGGGCCAGCAGCTCCACCTGCAAGTCCCCCAGGTTGTGTGTTTCATTACAACATCCACAGGCAGATGGACCAGAGCCAAGGTCCCCACTGTTGTCATCCTGCTCAATCTCTTCATAATTTAATTTTGTCTATCTTAGGGCACTTTTAAAAAATTTATTATTATTTTTTAATATGTTTTAGCAAAGGTATCTCCATCTGGAGACTTGGCATCCCCAGCAACAAGAAGCCAACCTCGTGCTTGCAAGCGCTCCCCCCACTTACTGTACTCCCCAAAGGTGGCTCGGATCCAGAGAGCTGTCAGGTTTCCCAGCAGCCTGCGATATTCAAAGTGATTCAGCCTCGGGCTCCACTTGCTGCTCGGCTGCTCATCCAACCTGCCAGTGGGAGGAGGGAGAAGCAGAACCGGTTTCAAGAAAATGAGATGGCTCATCAAGAAAATGCAGCAGTCCTCACCCATCTCCCTCCTGAGCTTAAGGCTTTGGGAATAACCTCCACCCATGCGACTGACCCTAGGCAAAGTACTCAGCCCAACCTCAAGCCAGATTTTCTACTGCCCCTCTCACAAAGTAACCTCCTCACCCAGGAGAGAAACACCTGAGATGCATCCAGCCCAAATCAGGCAACCATTTGTCACCTCCAAGGAATCACAGCTGAATCCAGGAGCTCCTTGAAGCCATGGCCTTTCTTGCACACCCTGCACTCCAGCATGCCTCTTTACCTGAACGTGTATGTCTGGCTGATGCCACAGGGCAGGACCTTCCCCTGGGGCAAGAAGGGGGCAGTGACTCTCAGGCCATCTCCTTCCAGGACCACATCGTGTGGAGATGGTTGGCGTCCTCCTCGGTCCAGGCGGTAATCGAAGGAGAGTGTCTGGCCGTAGCTCAGCTGCTGGTTCCCAAGGAATTTTGCTGGGAAGGGAAGGGAAGGAGAAAATTAAGAGGCTTAACATCTTGCCTTCCTCCCAAAAGCTTGGTTCACAGGATCAGACCAAGCAAAGGGGACACTGTCATCTCTCCCTCCCTCCCTGATCCCACACCTACCGGGTGCCACAAAGTAAATTGGCTCCGATCTCCTCGCTGCTATGAAGACATCCTGATGGCGTGGGGACCACTGGAGCTGGGCTGGGGAGCTGCTTTCGTGGACACCTCGCCAGCCTTCAGCACCTGGAGCACCAACAAAGAGCAGACAGGTGAGACAGGGAAGGTATTTCCAGGACTCCAGCTGTGTCTTATCAAAATCCTCCAACTTCCTACCCCTTGGCCTTTGAGGGGGCACCGTAGATATCCCTGTGCCAATACATCCATAAACAAACCAGGCTGGGCATAGAGGTCTCCTCCCAAGTGACAGGAAAGACATCATGAAGCAAGCCTATGCTCCTCCCAACCCTCACACCCTACTTCTGCCTACAGTCAAGCCATCCCACCCATCAAAGCACAGGGACTCCCAGCAGGGCTGCAAATCAGGTGGCTCCTCCAGCACATCAAGAAGGGATGGCAAACACCCCCAGGAGCTGTAGGGATGTGCTGCTCGGGCTTCACCTTGCTGGAAGGTGGAGGTGATGTTGTAGATGCTGTGGTTGTCCGCGCTAACACACGCAGCTGAGTGCCCGTAACAAAAGCAGGGGGAGCATCCTGCGGGGTTTCTGGCATCCAAGTTATAGAAGCTTTGTTTGCACCTGGAAAAACACAAGAAGGTGACAACATTGAAGTCCATTTTCTCCTCTTCCTGGCCAACACAACCAGCCCTGGCCATGCAACACAGCCATTGCCACAGTTCAAGATCATCGCCAGGCTGGGACGGCGAGATGGGCATGCACAACTGCCAGGGAGGTGGAGGACATGCCATGCAGTGGTCCGGCAAGTCCTCCTGACACCCACCTCTCGCACCGCTCTCCAGTAGTGCTCGCCTTGCAGACACAGCGGCCGGAGAGGCAGCCCCCTACGCTGCCAGCTGGGTCACACTCACACTGCAGGCTCCTGCAACAGGGACAGCGGGAACCTCTACCTGGATTTCTAGGTTAGCCTGGGAGCTCAGTGCCCCAGCTGTTATACAAGACAGCACAGAATCCCCCAACTACCAGTCCCGTCCTAGAAGGGGGAAAATAATCAGAGCAGCCATCTCTCTAAGTAATCCAGCTGCAGCAGTGTGGATGCCAGGCTGAGAGAGTGCCCAATGCTACTGCCCCAGGACACCCTGGTGCACCAGACCCACCTATAAGAGCAAAGCAAAGCTCTGCTGAGCTTAATAAACCCTAGCTAAGTTAAATAGACCCTGGCTGAGTTCCAAGAGGCAGCAACACCACTGGAAGGCTTGGGCAGGAGGCCAGGCATAGCAGCACGACTGCAGGAAGCCACCCCTTGCCCCCACCCTTTGCATGCCAGGGGCCCCAAAGTTGGAATGACAGGGTGAAGCAAGGAGGAAGAGGACACAGCACTGAGGAAGCCAAAGCAGAAATGCTTTGAAAGGTCTTTAAACAGGGCTTCATGCAAAGGAAGGGGTTGATTTTCACATGCATGTCTTTGCATGGGGGCAGTCTTCATGAGAGGCGCTGACCCCAGGCAGACTCACGCCTGGGCAGGTTTGATTTTACATCAGCTAGTCTGGCTGTTGCCTGTTTGGTGTTATCTGGATAATAAAGCAATCACTTCAGAGTGTGGTTAAGCTCAGATTTTGATGCTATTGCGTGACAGCAAGCTCTGCAGGCTGGAATGGAGGTCCAGCCCCGCTCGAGCCTGCTCTCTCCAAGCGAGGTGAGCTTAAGGCTATTGGTGTGCTGCCACGAAACAAACTGCCTCTGCCCTTGCACAGGGTGTTTTCAGCCAGCACAGGCTCTTTACAGCGGCTGGGAGAGCTCTGGAGGCTGGCCTCCAGCTGTTCCCATGACACTGATGGTCACCAGCACTTACTGCCCGCTCCTCTGGCACCCAGCCTCGGTGAGGGACTCAAAGCCCGGCTGGCACTGGTCACACTTCTTGCCCATCACACCGGGTTTGCAGCTGCACCAGCCATCGCTGTTGCACTGTGGGCTGAGGGCGCCTGCGGAAAGAGGGGAAGGAGAGGTTCAGACAGGCACCTCCCCACGCCCTCCCAGCAATGCTGCTGGTGGGACAGAGGAGCAAAGCACCACACTGTCATTTCAGCAGCAACCCAGCCCCAGTGACAGGTACCCCCCTAAGATCCCAGCACAGGACTGAGACACCAGGTCTGGCTGTTAAAGCTGCTCCAGCCCCCCCAGCTGACACAGGAGACTTGGAGGGGATAAATCCCAGCAGGCATTGACCAGGTGCCCAGGACAAGGATCCTCTTCCCTACCATGAACGTTATTGAGGACAGAAGACAGACTCCAGGGCATACAAACCAAGCAGAGAATTTTTTCTTTTTTGCCAGACCTTCTGCTAGTAGACATCTGTAGAACTTGATTTTGGTGCCTCTGCAAGGATCCTATGGGGCCAAGGGCCATGTCAGGATCTTTGGTTTCTGACCTACCTCTGTGCACATGCAGGCACCGAGGGGAGAGGCGGGGGGCAGGTAAGCGGATATTCACCCTCCCACCACCTTAAAGCCTATTGCTCTGTCCTCTTGCCCTCTGTTTTTCATGTTCAGATGGTGCTTCTAGTGATCTTGCTGTGTTGACAGGGACCAACAGGCATTTCAATATCTACAGCACCTCAGTGCAAGATGTACGAGCTATACCTACTTGCAGAGCAAGCCAAAACCTGATGAGGATGAAGGAGTCATCACATCTACTGTGTAACCACCACAAGACCCATGGAAAACACTCCAGAGCTGGAGAGGCTGAAGCCTCCTGTCCATCCCAAGCACCGCAGTACTTTGCATGGCCTCCTCTCCTGAAGCACACCACAAACTCAGGAATTACCCTTTCACTTTTACAATGCAATTAAATGCCTTTGCAGAGCCTGCCAAACATTGCGACATGCAGGAAGCATCAGCCTCACTCTCAAAGCTGGCAAAAGCCGCTGCTCCTGCACTGGGGTTTGGCTGCCATCCTGGAGATAAGGATGGCAGCTGGGAGGGGCAAGCAGGTCGCCACAGGGCAGCTCCTGGTGGGCTTCAGCAGGTTCATGGCCACCCGTCAAATTCAGGGTAGAGCGGAGCAGGGTCCCTCTTGGTGAGGCAGGGATTGGAGATGTTGAGAGGAAGGGATGCCATCCAGAGGGACCTTGACAGCCTGGAGGAGTGGGCCCATGAAGTTCAATAAAGCCAAGTGCAAGGTCCTGCACCTGGGTCAGGGCAATCCCCAATACCAGTACAGACTTGGGGATGGAGGGAGGGATGGATGGAGGGAGGGATGGATGGAGGGAGGGATGGAGTGCAGCTCTGCAGAGGAGGACTTGGGAGTATTGGTGGATGAAAAGTTGGACGTGAGATGGCAATATGCACTCGCAGCCCAGAAAGCCATCACCAGCAGTGTGGGCAGCAGGTCCAGGGTGGGGATGCTCTCCCTTTACTCTGCTCTCCTGAAACCCTGGAGCACTGTGTCCAGCTCTGGGGTCCCCAGCACCAGACACGGACCTGTTAGAGCAGATCTGGAGGAGGCCATGAAAATGGTCCAAGGGCTGGAACAGCTCTGGTGTGGAAAAGGGCTGAGAGAGCTGGGGTTGTGCAGCCTGGAGAGGAGAAGGCTCTGGGGAGACCTTATTGTGGCCTTTCAATATATAAAAGGGGCTTAGTATATAAAGGCAAGCTTTGCAAAGGCTTTTAATTGCATCATAAAAGTGAATGGATAATTCCTGAGTTCACAGCGTTGTGCCTCAGAAGGGGAGGTTGTGCCAAGACAGAGAAACTTTTTACCAGGGCCAGTAGTGACAGAACAAGGGGCAAAGGTTTTAAACTGAAAGAGAGGAGATTTAGATTGAACATAAGGAAGAAATGTTTTATGATGAGGGTGGTGAGACATTGGAACGGGTCATCCAGAGAAGTTGTGGATGCCCCATCATTGGAAGTGTTCAGGGACAGGCTGGACAGGGCTTTGAGCAACCTGGTCTAGTGGAAGGTTTCCCTGCCCGTGGTGGGGGGGATTGGAACTAGGTGATCTTTGAAAGTTCCTTCCAACCCAAACCATTCTGTGAGTCTGTGATTATTTTGGGAGGCAGGTGGGTCTTGAAGCTTGGATGCAGCCTGGAGCTGCTGAGGGGTTTGAAACTCCCAGCACCAAGCAGTGAAGCACCCAGGAGGAGGAGGAGCTCCTACAACCTAATGTGCAACAACACAGCCCTGGGCTCTGGCACCTCCCCAGATAATCCCCCCTGGCCCTGCTTGCTCCTCCTGCATTGTCCTGCTCCGGTGTGCAGGGACCCAGAGCCTGAGGTTCTGTTTTGCTAACGTGCTCAGCAGGGTGTAGGGACACACAGGGCAGCAGGTGGTTTAAGCCCCCCACATCCCTGACCCAACCCCGTCCCCTCCCAACAGGTGACCACGTACCCTGGGGGTGGCAGCGGCAGGGCAGGCAGCAGTCCCCCTCCCGCTGACGGAAGAAGCCCTCCTTGCAGCGCTCACAGTGGGCACCCTCCGTGTTGCCCAGGCAGCCGAGGCAGCGGTACCCGTTCCCCGTCTCCCTCAGGAGGTGCCAGTCGAAGATGCACTGCCTGGACATCCCGTTGCAGTCGCAGACTGAGGAGAGGAGAGACACGTCATCTCAAATGATGCTTAGAGATGAGGGCACTAGCTGTGGAGCTGTAAACCCACCCTGGTGGCCAAGGAACAAGCACGGGTGATGCAAACATCCCCTTCTTGCGCTGCTAAGAACAAGCCCTGTCCCCGTCTCTCTGTGTCCACCAGCCACCCCTGTACCACCAGTGCCCACACCATGCTCCACATCCCCACACTTCAGAGCAATGTCCACTTTCACTACCAATAGAGTTCAGGATGTACAAATCCCACCCCGAGCCAAGCAGCCCCTCTCCACAGTGCGGCATGGCCAGGGGTATTCTCCATCCTTTCAGAAGCCTTCCAACACAATGAGGTCTTTGAGTAAGCAAAGATGGTGGAAAACAAAACAAAACAAAACAACCCAAACCTTATCCTGAGAAAAGCATGGGGAATCTTACTGGTGACTTCAGGGAAAAGGGAAGGATCCCTGAGGTTATGTTTTGCTTCACCCAGCCTCTGACTAGGAGTGAAGCCAGGAGGAAAAGCTCAGCCAACTTCCACCAGGTCCCTCCATCCAGGTCTGCAGTGCAAGTGTCCTCCTGGCCAAGCGTAGAGGTGATCAGGAGTGGTTTGTGATCAGAGGAGCTTGGCAGAAGCATGCCAGCCAAGAGGTAGATTAAAAAAAGGTTTTGGCAGGATTACACAGGTCATCTCACCCCACCCTCCTCAGGAAGAAAAGCTGTAGCTGCCCACATTGCTGCATGACAGATGCCAGGAGGGACAGGCATGAGGTTTTGCATTCCACTATAGCCAGGACCCCTGGAGAACAGTGGCAGGTATCTCTCCAGACATGCCCCAACACTCTTCTTCATTGCCTTGCCCAGGTCTTCTCTTGAAGCCACCTCTCATCTACTTGCCAAGCCCTCAGTGACCAATACTAGAGCGTTTAAGCCTGAGGACCTTTATTTCAGGTGAGTTGCTCAGTGCCACTGAGGAGAGCAGACACAGTTGAGAGAATGGTTGGCAAAGACAGGCAGGACAAAAACACCCTGAGGGAAAAAGGAGGGTCTGCAGGGGTGCAGAGCCTGCTGATTAGCTGTTCCACGACACCCGATGATGCCACGGGATCCTCAACCTCCCTCCGAGAAACTCTGCTCACTGATGACCTCCTTGGGACACGAGAGGTGGCCCAGCTGCCCACCCCCAGCTCAGGTCCCCTCTGACAGCACAGGGACGTGGAGGAAATCCAAAAACAAGCAGAAACCTGCAGCATGGATGCAAACAGCGGGTCGTACTTGACACATGTGGAGGCTCCTCCTCCCCTGCATTCTTCTGGCACAGCTTAGCCCGAGGAGACAAGGTCCCTGTCCTCCACGTCTGCGATTGCCGGGACCAGGTGAAGCCTCCTGCGCTCGCCGCCCGAGCACGCAACACCCAGCGCTCACACCTGGGCCTGGGCACCACCCGCCACCCTCGCACACACCCGTTAACACCCGCATACCAGACGGAGGCACTCAGCAAGCGGCAGCCAAGACTGCCGCCGCCAAGGGGAAAGATGACCTCATGCGCCAGCAAACAGGGAGAGAGATTTTTTTCCAGCTCTGGCAAACGCGGTTCTTCCCTTGCAGCCTGGCTGCCGGGAGACCGAGAGCCAGCTGCAGGTCTTCTGCCACCCCAGCCTGCTGGGAGGGGACCTGCGCGTGCAGAAGTCCTGCCTCTGAGGGCATGAGAAAGCATCTAGAGTCTCAATGGACATCACCAGGGACCAAAGGGCAGAAACAAGACAAACAATCCACCAAGAGCAGCCGCACAGGACATTCTCAAAGTCTTTGCGCTCACCTTCACTGCTTGGGGTCAATCCCACTCCCCATCCCTCCTAAGCTAAAGAATATCTTAAGATGGAATATCACACTAAAGAATACCTCAAGTTGGAAGAGGCCCATAAGGATCATCAAGTTAAACTCCACCCACGCATCATCCTACATCTACGTAATTTGGAGGATTTATTGGGTTGCTAAATTACAGGCATGAGCACCATTCCCCCAGGGAACAAAAACCTTTTTTTTAGGTCTTGCTGCATGTTAAGAGCCAGGTCTCCAGTGCTGGCACGGAGTTAGGTCTCACTAATCCGAAGCCATTTAAGATGCTGTTCCATGTTATTGCCACCACCTCACTAGTGTAGCTGTTCCTGTTGCTGGTTGTCTTCTGGAAATCTGAGTGTTCAGGCAGGTTTAATCTTTACCAAAAGTGAGGCACCGGAGTTGCTAACGAGATGAAGCATGCAGGAGCTGCTGGAAGATGAGGACCAGCTGAGGACAGGATCATTTTTGTATCCAGGTGCCCTGAGATCAGCCAGTTCTCAGACAGCTGTGGAGAAGAACAGGCTCCACAGAGGAGAAGTTTACAGCTGTATTTCTTCAGCACTATGTTGGGATGAGGGAGGTCTGTGGCACACATCCAGCAGGACCTCATTCCCCCAGCTCCCGCCCAGGAGAATAAAGCATGAAAAATGTTTTCTTGCTGTGCTGAGACAAATTCCCACATCAGAAAGGCTTGGAGAAGGAGACGAGCAGCTTCAGACCTCTTAAACTGTCATCTTAAATTCATAAAACCGGAAAATGAGGTTGGTCCTGGGTCTGCGAGGAGCAGATCCTATAGCCCTGTATATACGGTCTGCAAAGACTGCTCCTTTCATCAAGAGACCAACGGAGCTTTGCAAGCAACGAAGCCTCCCCGACAACACAAGCCATTCCCCACTCAGTGCTTTTGGGACAGTGACCCAGAAGGCTGTCCCATCTGCTACCCCAAGTCCTGGATTTCCCCATTGCCCAACCCCGCAGCTTTCTTGCTGCAGGAAGACCTGTCCGTGTCTCCTGGGGCTCCATCAGCATCGGCAGGGAGAGACCACACACCGGGAGCCAAGAGCTGCCGTTTGGTGTCTTCTCCTTCCCAACACACCAAGTTAGACACCCCATTGGCACGGTGGAACTCTGATCTCCACACCCTGACTCTCCCCCGGACCCTGGGAGATCCCTTCAGCCATCATGTGCAGGCACACACCACCAAGGCTAACGCACGCTCGGGCAAGGCTCTGCGCAGCACCCTGACATCTGCCGCTCGACCAGATCATACGTGAACCCAATTTGACTCAAGCAGTTCATTCACAAGCAAAACAGGATTATGTGTGCTAATTACAAGTACACATCTAGCACCAGGACCGGAAGAGTAACAGCACGGGAGACTAATTTACACCACCAACCCAACTCAGAAAGTCTTCTGCAGCAGAAAAGCATGGCTGGTTAGACTCTTGCTTTTACATACGCGCAGAAATAAGTTCAAGAGTCCATGAAAAAGCAGCAGTTGCCTACAAGCTGCCAGGAAGGCGGGGGTGAAAGAATCTACATCAGGATTTTAAAACTTGCATGCAATTAAGGCTGCTGTAATAATTATCCAAGTAGCATGTAAAGCAAATCAGGTCTTTTTTTTTTTTTTTTAAAAAAAACCACCCACTTACTGAGCACTTTTCCCCTGATCATGTTGCACTGCACTTAAAGGAAAACTGATAAAAGACCAACTTCAAGCCCAGTGGGCATATTTCAGAGCACCAGTACTGCAGACAAAAAAACCTGAAATCACTCAGTATTTACAAAACACGTGTGAAAACCTGATTTTGACCAAACACACCCATCTCCACGCTATACACCAATATGACTGAAACCCTGATATTGAATTACCACTGGGCTGAATGCGCTTAAATATCCCTGCATTGCACTCACGGCTACGATTGCACATGCAAGAGGATCCTCTGTTTTTTTAAAGCTTGCCATCAGTCTATGTACCGCAGGAGACTCACCGCCTCCCACAGGGTGCAGCGGGACCATGGGCACCTCATAAGCCCCACGGACTCGCACAAAACACAGACACCACACACATTGCTACAGCAAACTGTATCCTGGATGCTTGCAGCTCTTCCTCAGGCTTGGGGAAGGGTTTGGGTTACAGCACCAGCAGGCAGATCAGCCACCCGCTCCCTGGGCGATGCTCGTGCCCGAATCCCACCCAAGCAGCAAGGCTTTGGACAGAAAGCAGTAAAGTAGCTGCACATAAATAAGTTATTTAAAGGGGATGCCAGTAAAAAAAAAAAGTCTAAATGATCATGAGATATTGAACCCCAGAGGAAATATAAGGAGAAGCACCTACAGATCCAATTTTAATCCCACAGGCGGGAGGGGAGCGTGCCCTGCGGCACCCAGCCAACTCCCAGTTACCAGCACCCTCCAGCACTGGGCAGGGCTGCGAGCAAAGCCGCCGGATCGCACGTTAGTGCGAGAGCAGGAGCAGCCGACCTTCCCCAGGCCTCACCTCCTCCTCCGTTGGTGCTCGAGGCTGCGGGCCGGAGAGACGCCACGAGGCAGCAGAAGGGCAGGAGCCAGCGCCCAGCCATTTCTTGTGCCAGGGAGCACAAGGCGCCTGTTCCAGCAGGCGACGACGGGGCTGGCGACCGGCTGCCTATTGCGTTTTTTTCGGGTGGTTTTTATCGGCTGCTCCACCTGAGTCACTCCCAACAGGAAGAGCACGTGTGCCGTGGGCTGACTCACCCTGAGCGAGGAGCGCCCAGCCCAGGGAGCGCAGACAGGCGCCCGCCCCATCGACGGGACACAGCACCCCAAGGACCTCCTGGCTGCACCCTCCTCGGGGTTCTAGCTCATGGGGAAGAATAAGAGGTAGCTGCAGCCCCTGCAGACACCCCTCCTGCCCATCCCACTCACCCAGCTCCATCCCACCCCGCTGTCGCTGCCTCCACGGGCAGGGCGCCGCTGCGGGCTGGGGAGAGTCGGGCTGCCCGGGCACGCAGGAGGCTTGCAGGGAGCTAAATGAAACACGATGAGCTCACGGGAAGCCTCAACCCACAAGAGCAGGGCTCAAAACCAGCCAGAAGAAGTGACTAGTAGGACTCACAGCCAAGGGCTGCTGGGGGTGCCAGAAAGACCCCGAGGACACGTACTTAGAAAGCAGATTTATCGGGATTTACCAGACAAGTGTCAGGTTCAGGAAGTCTCCAGACCTAGAAATGGGGCGGAGGCAGGGAATTATCACACACATTTGTCTGCTTTTGCTCCTGAGATAGAAAATGTGGTTCTATAGGTCCTTGGCTTGACCTAGTACAACCACTTTTTTGCTAGAAAGAGGATGAGAAGCAGAGAGAGGAAAAGTCTTTCCTGAGGTTGCTGATGGAGCCGGGATGAGGATGCCAGGCTCTGCAGCCCAAGATCTGTTAGCATTTTGGTCTCAGGGGTAGCAAATGAGCCACACAAAGACACAAAGGCCAATTCCACCCTGCTCCTCACCTTTGCCTTGGAGGAGGACATGACCACTTCTACAGGAGAAGAGAGAAATTTGGAGACAGATCTCTTAGTCCTGCATAGACCAGGATAAGTGAAACACCGGCACATCTGCCTGACCTGCAAAAGCAGCCTACCAGAGGGTCACAAGGAAGGATGGGCCCTTGTGCTGCATCACAGCACCTCCCCTACTTACTATCACGGGACACTTACTGTCACAAGCGACCACAAGTGCTCCATGAGCATCTTTAGATGGAATGAAGACACCTAACAATTTTTCCCCCAGTCTAAGACACAAGTTGCCTTCCAGGTCACCTTCAGCATTAGGGACCAAAACTCAACCCAATGGTGCTGACACGCTGCTCAATTCAGAGCTAACAAACCTGAGGTGATTAACATTTAGGTTCTCATCTGAGCCTCTTACACTGCCCAACAGCCTCCAGACACTCATGCACCTGGAGCTGACTCAGAGGGCTTTCCTCTGCGGCTCCTGGTGATCTCATGGGTGCAACCAGCCCAAATTCACCACATCTTTGCACCTCCCTTTGCCAAGTTTACCAGCCTCCACTGACTGAGATAAGGCTCTTCTATAAACGGACTGTTTCCTCTGGATTTCACACACTGGATCTTAATATAGCTCACAACAAGGAACCCAGCTTCACAAATGCGCTGGGGGTTTTGGCACCCAAGGTTGTTTTATCTGAATTTTATATATATATATATATATTTTTTTTTTAGGAGGTGGACAAAACCACTTATGGTGTTCCCACCAATATGGCAGTTCTTAGGGTCTACTTATTGGTCTAAAAAAACACACTTAATCCCTTCCACTCTAAAGTCCATCACTTGCCCCAAACTCCTCTGCTGTGTCCTTCCTGCCTGCTGACACCCCTCTGCTCAGGAAACTGATCTCCTCCAGCAGCACTGTCAGTACAGTGGCTCCCTTGGACCCTGCCCAGCCCAAGTCCTTGGCTGATTTCTCTTCTGGAAGACCAGCTCTCACCATCAGGAAGCTTTTACCTTATCTGGCTCCTCCGTGTTACCCCTTCTAACTCACCGTTATCACCCCACCTCTTCCTTCACTTCTGCAAACAAGGCACTGACACAGCTCTCTCTCCAGTCATTCCTGCATATTTACTTAGGTTACTCTTACCTCGTCATCCTCCACCACCCTTCAAGATCACCTCTGAAAACCACATGAATGCGTTCCATGAGACTACCAAAAATATATTTTCTGGGGCCCTGATTTTCTAAACACACCAGACCTGGAACAAACTGATGCCCTCCACCTTCCACAGAGCAAATGTTGCCCATTGCAACGACAGCACTGGTTAGAAAAGGTCTCATATAAACATGGTTAACAGGATTGTTACCTTTTTGAGTGAGCAGAAGTGTAGGCAATGGGAGGCATGAAGAGTAGTGGTGCTCATCAGGCACTGCAATGAAACATTATTTCTTCACTGGAGAGCCCAGGTCTTTTAATCTGCAACCCAAGAAGAGTCCTTCTGAAGATGTCCTATGCTTATTCTTCATAACAGAGCTAAGAAAGCTGCTACTGCAGGGAGATCACCACAGCGGATGGCAAGTTTATCAGTCTGGCCACTTCAAAGATAGTCTAAACCCACATAATAATCTGAATTTTGCTGATGGCTGCCAGTGACAAGCGATGGGTGTGTGAAAGCCCTGAAGCAATAGTTTTATTGACGTAACCAAGGGAGAAAACCCGTTTTGGTGGCTCATGACAGATAAACAGCACCAGGATGTTGTACATGTCCTGGCAGCCCACCTGGCACCCCAAGCCTCCCTCCGCAAGGGACCTTCTGAGCTGCAACATCCTCCTGCAAATCGGGTCCTAGGCTGCTCCTACAGGCTGCCTCACTTCTTCTTCAGTGGCTTATCTTGAGCTATTTTCTGTTTGCTTGCCCACTGTCCTTGCCGCCACACACCCACTCACCACCGGCCTCTTCGAGCCTGAGGAGCTTCTCCTCCATCTGGCAGTAGATCTTTATCCTGCCACCTGGGACTTCCTCGCCGTGGAAAATCAGGGATCCTGCCACAACGATATCACCAAACGTGCAGTGCAGCTGTAAAGCCTGGACTTCAGTCTCCCCCCTGCCAGATGGATGCCCTGGGCTTCTCAAATCAGGTTTAGGGCCAGCACACCGAGCCGCCTTCCCTGTGCCAGTGCGGAGGTGGTTCCCCGATACAGCGCCATCCCCAGACAGAGAATCTGGTTTATAACCCAGGATTTAAAAGCATGGTGATATTAGCAGTTGATTCTTTAAAAAAAAAAAATCAAAACCAACCACAACACACATATATACATATATATGTGTGTGTGCATGTGTCCTCCTTGCTCAGGAACACATGGGCTTCCTTCAGGAGACATCACCTGCTGGCACATTTTGGTTTTATGGCTGGTTTTGGTAGGTCTAGAGGTGCAGGGAGGCAGCTGGGGCAGCCCTTGCCTAGGGGTGGCAAAACTCCTGGTGCCAACCAGGGCCAGCTGGAGCAGAGGAAATGATTTGGGCAGAGGCAGGCAAGGGAGCAGGCAGGGGAGCAGGCAGGGGTCACAGCAGCAGTGAGCAAGCAGGGCAGGGCAGGGGTGGTGGCACAGCAAGGAAGTGCCATTGTGTCTGGCCTTGCCTCACCTGTACCCTGCCCGTCCCAGCGAGGGGTGAGACAGACAGACAGACAGACAGACATTCTGAGATGAGGGAAGGCAGCAGTGTCATCCTGTTCCCCTATCTGCCCCCATGCCCTGCAGCCGTGGCTGCTGGGCTTCACTGGGGACCTCCACGGGATTTTTTTGCACAGCATTCCTGATGTTTCTCAGATGGGGGCACACTGAAGGTATCAGCCCAGCAGTTAACTAGAAAGATTAACTAAATGTGGTCCAAGATGTCAGAGCTGTAGCTGGGGAGCACAGGACACCGCCGGCTCAGCGTGACAGCTGTATATCCTCTTCTCCTTCCCCAGATCCTCACGGATGTGCTAGAGCTGCCTCCTCCAGGCAGGCGCTCCCAGCACTTGCTAACTCCTGACAATACTCTGTCCTCCCCAGAAGTGGGAGAGAACCTGGCTGAGCAGCCCCATGAGGTCAGGTCCTCTGAACTTCAGCCTCCCCAGAGCAGCCCATGAAGCCCCCAACCTCCATGAATCCCCAAGCAGCTCTCTCACCGTGCTGGGAGAAGCACCCCAATGATTTTACCCTTCTGTCCAAGTCATTCCCATGGCCACCCGCTCACCAAGCCCCCCCCTCCCAGCCTCTTGCTTCTCCAGGGAGCACAGGAGAGATGATGGAGCTTGAACTTGGACAGGGAGAAAACCCACAGGGAATTAAGAGGAGGAAAAAAAAGCCACCCGAGCACAGCTTGGTGACTCCTCAGCAAGGTTCCTCCTTTTCCACCTTCAGGTCAAGCTCAGCCCACGCTGAGCAGAGAACATCTAAGGACGGTGTTTATACCTGGACTTCAAAATGTCAATAAAATTTTGGTGACCTGGAAGCAGTTCTCACACTCCCTTGGGTCTGCTCCTCCCTGCAGCGGATAGTAGCACATGGCCCTTAAACTCCTGTTTCAGGCCACATCACAGAGGTGTTTCAGAAACTCAGCATAAATCTAAGGAGCCAATAGCTTCACCTTAGTTTGGATTTTGCCCAGGCTTTGGGGCACGTACTGATGCTGTGTGACCTGAAGATAAACTAAAGGGCACAGACTTGCTTCCTACGCTGAATATTTTAGCCTGAAAATGGTAAGGGGCTCCTCATCAAGCTACAACCCATGCAAGGTCAGCACCGTCCCACCGCCCAATTGTGCTCCCCAGCTGCTACCTACAGTCCCACTGAAACATCAGACAGATTTTAACAGCTGGGATTTGCTCAACAGCAATATTGGCCACAAAAAAAAAAAAAAAAAAAAGGGACATTTTAGAAAACAAATGCATTAGTGGCAATTATAGTTGGAGAACAAGAAGCTGAAGCTAGACAAACTAAAATAAAAAAAAAAATGACAAGAACTTACCCATTGAGAAGGATTAGCTCTGATGCAAGTTAATGAGACATGCGTTTTCCTCTGCTGAGAAAAATAAAATCCAGTCTGCAGCTGTAAGATGGGGGTGATTGCAGAACTGCCTGGTCTGTTATTACAGTGATCTGTCCCAACATTAAAAATTTCCTTAATTCAGGAATAAAAATGTATCCCGGGCTCTGGCAGACAGGACCCATGGAACAACAAACTATGGCAGTTCCCAGTAATTTCAGCTTCTTTATTTAGGGCTTTTATTTTGCTTGCCAGGAACCCCATCCTTTTCCGTGTGTTCAGCTGAAAGCAGAAAGGATTTTAACCTTATATTGTAAAGAAACATCCCCCCAAATCCCCAGGGCTTTCCAGGAGGACAGTGCAGCTCCAATAGCATCACCACCACCAACAGAATCATTTTTTAAGGCCTGGAAAACTAGCAGCGTTAAAATTCACTGTAGCCATGCCAGTGGAGCAGCGGACACGGGAAAAACCATGATCACTATGGCCATCTGCAGCCCACCACGTGAATTTCCAAATTACTTTTTCCCTTTCTCCCACCCCAATCCAGCTCATCTGATTAATTGAGAGGTGAATCTCACAGCTGAGACACATCCCAATCAATACCTCACACCCCCCCCTCAAAAAGCAATACTCAGAAGAATGCCAAGGTATAAGGGGTTACAAATATTCAGACTTTATTATAAATAAGAAATACTGTTTTATACATAAAAACTGCAAGTGTTGCATTTTGTTCACCGCCCCAGACAGCAAGACCACAGATTAAGGCAAAAAGCTGGAGTGAAGGCACATACTGAGGGGGCCACAGTCAGGAATAAGGTGATGAAGGGACTGTCACGCATTGCCCGTGACATCCAGCACTCCACCAGCAGCTGTCACATCATCACATTATGTAAAGAAATAACTGGACTTATACAATGAATAATGGCTGTAATGCAGTAGTGATTAAGAGATCGCTTATAAAGATTTTTTATTTAAAAATAAAATTCTGTTAAAAACAGCTTAAGAAAAAAAAAAAAAGGAGAAGAAAGCAGGAAACCTTAGGCCTGAGGTCAGCCAGGGCATGCGTGCATCTTCGCATCCGCTCTTCTCACAGCCTTGGCAGAGAGGTGACGCGGTTACAGCCAGCCATCTGACCAGAGCAGCCGGCCAAGACACCCGCCCCAACGTCCCACGCGCGTGGGCCAGCACAGATAAGCTCTCCTCCGGGTATTAGGCATGTTTGCAGGCAGAGGGAAACCCCAAGCTGGTAAATTGTGAGAATTTCTACAAGAAGGGGTACAAGAGCGATGCGGGGTTTGCCAGGAACACCCCCTGCCCAGCAGCGCCGCTCCCGGGGGTGCGCCAAGCCTGCCGCCTCGCGCAGCGGTACCAAGCTGTCCCCAAATCCAGCTCTCCCACCACCTCTACGCTGGGTCCGGTCACCCACCAGCACTACAGCTCCTCACAGCCCCGCTGCAAAGCCACGGCCCCGGCTCTCCTCCCGGCACAACGTCCCCGGGGACAGGGGACACGGAGCGGGGTGCTGCTGTGAGCGCCACACGTCAGGGCTGGCTTTGGAGGGAGGGGTAGAAAGCGACCACCCAACAGGCAACGCGGCTACTGCTGATGCCTACACGGGTGCAGAGGATACGGGAGAGGGAAGAAAGCAGGAGCCCAGCTAGGAGAAATACCGAGCTCCAAGGGAATAATACGGAGAGAAGCGCTACACGCTGCACGTGCCCCGATGGCTGTAAGGGAAAGCACATAGAGGAGGCCAGGCTGTGCCACTCTGGAAATATGGCTGAGTATATTTACACACACATACGCACACACGAGAGACTTCCTCACACTATAATCATGATAAAAAAAAACGGAAAAAAAAAATCACATTCACACAAAAAATATAAATTTGAAATAATTAATAGCACCAGTGTGTGTCAGATAATAATTTCTTCCCCGCTACGCAAACGTACAAAGTTGCATAGTGTTTAAGAATAGATATATACTGGATCTCAAGGAAGGAGGGAGGGACGCCAGGCTGGAGGCAAGGAGGAAGCCGCAGAGGATGCTCGCTCTCGTCTCAGAGGAGGGCCGGAGGAGGGGTGGGGGGCTCCCCGCAGCTCCCACCCAGCACCAGTAAGCAGCTGGGAGGCACGACCTGGGCAGGGAGTCGTGGCGGTGTGAAATACAGACCTGCCACCCGAGCCTGGCCTGAAGTCCCTGTGCCACGGTGGCTTTACGGTGACCGGGAGACCGGTAGGCAAAAAGAAAGGAGGGCACCAGTAAGCTCCAGCTCTTTCTGCCAGCTTAAAAACACGCAAGAGGCAAGAGCAATGCCAGGAGATATAAAAATGCCACTGTCCTCCTTCAGGAAAAAGATGGGGAGAAACACCTTTTCATTTCCACTTGCATGCCCCTTCCTTCCCCATTCAAAGACATTCAGCGTGAAGGCGAGTGCTGCCATCAGAGCTCTCTGGACAGCAGCTCCCCTCTTCAGCAAGATTTTTCCTGCCTGAACCAACTAATCCGTCAATCAGACATTCATAGCCTAAAAAAACCCCAGATCCTCTGGCAATTCAGTAGCAACACCTATGGATGGGAAGGATGGGAACGCAGCTCATGGCTTCCATACTTCCCGGCCTGGACTACCCGGCAGGCAACTGCTTACAGACCGGACCCAAAACTTCTCCACAAACCAGGAGCGGGACTAGCAAGACCTTCCGCTCCACCAGTAAAGACCTACCACTCCACCAGAATCCCATCTTCCCAAAGAGCTCCTCTCAGAGGCTGCATTTTTCTCCGAGTGATGCATCATCACAGAGAGCATTTCAGAAAGAGGCTTCAGCTATTTTGTCAAAGGCTACCAACGCTGTCAGATTGGCCACTAGTTAACGATAAAAAAATAAGTTCACAGGGTTAGAAGTTGGGAAGAGGGATCTGAATGAGTGCAGCTATACTGGCCATTACAGTAATACTTTGGTAGCCATCCCCTTCCTTCATAGGGACAGAGAGCTCCGGGACTGAGGATTTTACAGTTGAGGAGAGAAAAAAGGAGAGAAAGAAGGGTTAGTTTTGCCTTGCTGTACACAGCTCACATGGTTATTTCTGAACCACAGTATAAAGAGTCCAGAGCATCTCTCATCCTTGCGCTAATCAAAGGGAAACTGTGTCTGAGAAAGAGGCAAAGGCGGAGTGCTCAGGAAGACAATTTATATAAAAAAACCCTTTGATGCCCAAAGACGGATATTTAATTTGCTTCTCTTTAAAAAAAAAAATAAAATAAAATAAAAAAACTTTCAACTTATCCTGATTTGAAAAGAAAACAGCGGCTGCGAGCAGCGAAGAGCTGGGGATTTGAAGAAGGTAATGTGTGTTAAGGCACTCCATAGCCAAACCACCGCTCCACCGCTCACCAGGGGAATACCCCTCACCCCCAGCGCACCCTTAGGGTTTCTCAATGGACGGGGTGTTGAAACAGCCAGACGGCAAGGTCTTCTTGATGTCCTCCAGGTTGCTAATGTCCTTCAGGATCTCTTCAATGTCCCTGTTGTAGGCCTGTATCGCATCATCTTGCTTCCTGGCTTCTCTCTCAAGGAAAGACACTTTCTGGTCCAGGTCGCTACCTTTCATCTGGTCTTTGGCACTGTTCAGGGTACCCTCAATTTCATTCAGTTTGTTCAAGTCCACTGTCTCCAGTTGCCCTGAAAAGCAAGAAACAAATAGCAAAGTCCATTAAAAAACCTTTGACACTCTGATTTTGGGTGCTTACAGAGGCCTGCGTCGGGCCATCTCTGCATTAGAAATGGCGTTTAAACCAGGACCGACCAAATGGGTTACACCTTCAGCGCCTCAAACATGGTCCTCAGATTACAGAAAAGCGGTACTAAACATTGCACAACGAGCTCTGAGGCTACCCCAGGAAAGAAAAAACCAACAAAGTCCTCATTGAAAACACACAAACCCCGTTTCTAGAAGCCAACAGACCCACTTGATTCCTTGCACAGCACCGGCACGGAAAGCGCATCAGGAGAACACTCAAAGGCGTGTGGACGTTAAGGACAGTCTTACCTAATTGATCCAGCAGCTCATTAATGACAGCGAGCAAGCTGTTCACGGAGTTCTTTGCTTTTCTTGCGTTGTCTTCTGCCTCCTGGGCAGCCTGTGAGGCCTGCAGAGTATAAAACATGAGAGTACAAAAAAGGCTGTAGAGATTATGGAACCGTTGCCTCTCCTCTTCATGGGTCTGCCCAAGCCGTCAGTCACACACACCCCTGGCTCCTCTCTCCAGGGTAACACTCCTGCGCTGAGACCTTTCTCACAGTGCTGGCGAAGACTGACAACCGTCAAGTCATCAGCTTTCTGATTATTTCAGGATGGGGATCCCTGATAACCAAGCAGGATTTTGCAGGAAAATGCAGATCAGAGTCAACAGGGCTACAGTCAGGTTTCAGTTAAAATAAAAGGGAAGCGTTGCATTAAGAAAACGGGCTCTCAAAATCCAGCAGGGAACCTATGCTAGTGCCACCAGAGGAGCTCCTTTGCTCGTCTCGTGTTTTCAATCCCACTTAAAACTTGGAGAAGATTGAATACTGGCTGGACCCAGCGCTGTCTTTGCAAGAGGACAGTGGGAAGAAAAGCCTGCGTCACCAGGACAGCAGGGAGAAGGCAGCTTCTTGCCACTGCTGCCACTAGCCAGCACTACTTACCATGCCTGCCATCATCATGTCCTGCTCAGCATCATCCTGCTTCCGCTTCAGCTCTTTTTCTGCATCCTGTAGTTGCTTCATCATGTCATCCACCTCTCTGGCCAGCCCCGTCACATCAGCAAAAGTCTTGTCAGCTTCAGCCTTGGTAGCAGCAGCACTCTACAACCAACGAGGGGAACAGAATGGAAAAAGGTGGTGAAGGTGCAGAACTTCCTTCAGTCCTTTTCATCAAAATGCACCGATTTCCTATCACACCATGTTTTGCATTCCCTAGTGGGGAGTAGAGCAGAAGGCTCACCAGGAAATACTGGAACAGAGGAGTTTACGCAGTTACACATATACAGTTATACGAGGAGCGGCTGAGGGAACTGCGGTTGTTTAGTCTGGAGAAGAGGAGGCTGAGGGGAGACCTCATGGCCCTCTACAACTACCTGAAAGGAGGGTGCAGAGACGTGGGGATGAGTCTCTTGAACCAAGGAACAAGCGATAGGACAACAGGTAATGGCCTCAAGCTGCGCCAGGGAAGGTTTAGACTAGATATTAGGAAGTATTTCTTTCCAGAAGGGGTTGTTGGGCATTGGAATGGGCTGCCCAGGGCAGCGGGGGAGTCCCCATCCCTGGAAGGGTTGAAGAGTCGGGTTGACCCAGCGCTGAGGGATCTGGTGGATTTGGGAACTGTTAATGTTGGGTTGATGGTTGGACTGGATGATCTTCCAAGGTCTCTTCCAACCTAGACAATTCTGTGATTCTGTGATACACACTAATACCTGAGGGAGGGTGGCTTCAGAACTGCAGAGGACTCACCTTCTGAACAGAACCGGCGATTTTCTCAGCATCATCTGCTCTAGTCTTGGCTTCGCGGGCATCAGCAGCAGCATTGCCAAGCGCCAGCTCCGCCTGGCGTGTCTTATTGTTGGCTTCAGCAATGATCTGGGTAATGGCAGGAATCTTTTTCAGTGCCTCCTCAGCTGCCGTCTTGTTATCATTCACCCGCTTATCAAAATCTAAGAAAGGGCAAAACAGATTCTTAGCACTTGCTCCAGAAGAGCCTTGGGATGCTTCTGTGACCAAGCTACCCAGGCTTTGCCACCTTGTGACATGAGAGGGAAAAAGAGCAAACGGGGCGGGGAGGGGGCTTGCAACTCTCCCTATTACATATCTTCTGACAGTAAATAAGGAACTTAAACAGAAGGAGATTTCTAGTCACTGAACACTTTTTTTTTTTCTCTTAAAAAAAAAAAAAAGGCCAAAAGAACCCACTCAATACTCAGGTACTGGCAACAGGATGGCCCATTTAACCAAGATACCCTACTGCCAAGTGACTTGTCACCCAGGAATCGAAGGATTCACTGCAAGTGCTTTCTCTTTACCTTTCAGGTTGCTGAGAATGGTATTAGCCTCCTGCAGCGTGCCATTGCCCTTCCGAGCAGCTTCTTCAGCCAGGGCTTTCGCTGCATCTGCTCGAGCCAAGAGCTGGTCTGCCGTCTAAGGAGACAAAATGCATCAACACATTCTTATCTTTTGAAGGATGGCCACCTAGGTACATCAAAAAGCATTGATCAGCCTGAAACACCAATGCCGTACAGAACAGTGTTCATCCCTGAGTGGCAATGCTTCCTCTGAAACCAGGTGAATTTAGGTACTTTTGGCATACTGTTCTGAATACAAGGATGACACCATATCCCCTGTTCTCCCATATACCCTCAATGCCATTGCTTTTACCAGCTTTTTGCATCTGCCTTCCAGGACCATTCTTCAGTATTCTTGTAAGTAAGTAACAAGCAGTGCCAAGATAAGACTGATTAAGACCAGATCTTTCATATCTGGCCAGTGACTTGTTTCCCTTTGTTTTTTCCAGGGAATAAAAGCCCACACAAAACAGAACTGACCTGCTGCTCTGTCTTGCCTTTCTCCAAGAGGTTCTTTACTTCGAGCTCCTTTCCCTTCATGTCTTCTCTCAAGTCCTCATAATCTTTCAGCTTCCTGGCAATCAGCTGATCTAACTCCTCCGCTTCCTTCTTGATCTTATTTGCTTCATTCTGCAGGTGGAAATCAGGAACAAACACAGATTCCTGAACACTGAAGAATTTCTGAACAGGTGGCAAAACATGGTATAGTTTCTAATGGTCGAACAGGCAGAAGCTATGACAGGTTCCCACCCCTTACAACTACAGTTGTAACTTTGCCTTCAAAGCTCTGAATACCACAAGGGTCAGTGCAACGAAGGACAGATGTTGCAGTTTTGTGTGCAAGAAAGTCTACTGCACTACAGAACACGGAGCAGTTTTGCAGGCTTCAGAAGGAACTGAAATTTTTGCCCTTCTCTGTTCAAACCAAGATGTTTGGCAAACAACATTTCACTCGGGTTTTTTTTTGTCCTTCAGAGACTGGGGGAGGTGGGGGTTTACGTATGTAGTTTCTTGCATGCAAGCCTCCTGCATAAAAGCTGAAATGCACAAGTCTGGATTATAACTTGATGGACAAAAATTCCACAGACTGTTCTTATGCAGAGAAACATTAGCAACCTAGCACATTGCTATAATGCCTGTCCTCACCAATCTTTAGAAAACACTGTGCAGGACGCTTCCCCCACGTACCTCCAGCCCTGTGGAATCCACGGTAGGCAGACTGGTGAGATTAGCGTAGATCTGCAGGGCTTTGTTTCCAGCTTCCTCTGCCTCTGCAAGCACCTTGTTGGCCTGCTTCTCTAGGTCTCGAGAAATGGTCCTTGCTTGATTATACCTAAAAAACCCCAAGAATCCAGTTACAATTTTTTTGTAGAACTGAACTTACTAAAATAGTAGGGAGGATAAGAGATAGAAAGACAACCCCCATAAAACACAAAGCACGCAATGCTACAGAATGCGTCTTAATTTTAAGCACTGATCTAAAGCCAGAAAATAGAACCAACTGTCTGTTACTGACTCACTTCTGGTTGAGCTCATCAATGTCATTTGCAGTCTGGTTTTCTCCAGCCAGGGTCTTCAGCAGCAGTTGATAGGCTTCTGTGGAAGTATCATTTGCTGCCTTGGCTATGCGAACAATCTCATCAGCTTCTTTTTTGTGTCTGGACAAGATTACAGAAGAAAAAATATGCCATTAGAATTGTCAGCCAATGGTTTCTAGCCTCAATTTCAGATTTTATATCCTCTTCCAGATTTTATTCTCTCTTATTTCTCCTTCCTTCACCCACATTTGCAGATGGAAGATGCTGTTTGAGACCATCTCTGCAACCAAGGCCTCACTCCAGCAGCGCCATGAGATCAGCTGAAAGGCACCGCTACGGCTGTACAGCCCTCATCCACACGTCTAGGGTTTGCCCCCAGTGACACACAGGCATGCACCCACATTGCCAGTCTCTTACTCAGCAAAGGGCGTGTGTTTTGTATCAAGCACATTAAATTAAATTTTGCTTCCCCCTTGCGGGGAAGAGCAAGGCCCTCATGTGGCCTGTGAGGATCTTGTCTTGCCACAGCCTACCTTTCAGCCAGCTTACGGGCCTCTTCTGCCAAGAGAGTCATGTTGTTAGGGTCCCCACTTGACTCTGGAGGTGTAATGGACTGGGGGGGGAAAAAAAAGAAAGAAAAAATCTTAAAGCTCTTTTCTCATCTTTTATTCATCTTTGCTTTAGATATTTATTGTCATGATTTAAATGCTTAGAGATGTGTCTAACCTACTTCTGACTTCTCTGTATTTTTTTATTTAAGCCCATGCAGTTTCCACCACTGGTCATGCCTTAAAAACAAAGGGGTGGGTATTTATTCTAATATTTAATTAGGGGTTCTTACATTGGTCTCTTTGAGCAGGGGCTAAGATATACAATTTATGACAGACACTGGTGATCTATCTTTATTTCCCATGATCTTGGGTAGAGGAGAAGATACTTCCATAGCAACTTTGCTATATGAGAGAGAGAACAAGCAGAGAAACACCCCAGAGGGCAGAGAAAGAAAAGGCCCTCTCCTCTCCTAACCATGTGGGACCTTGGCAGCACACTCACCACGTTGGCAGCTGCCATCTTTGCCTTCTCAAGCATATCAGAAGCTAAGCTGATCAGATCCTCTGTGTCCTCCACCCGCACCCGGGCTTGCTCTGCCAGGTTCTCTGTCTCCCGCACCGTGCCCTGGATGTTCCTCAGTCTGTTGAGCTGACTTGTTAGTGTGCTGTTGATGTCTTTGAGACGATCCATCAGGCCCTGATCTACGTCTGAAATACATGATACGAGAGAGAGAGGAAACAAAATTAATTACAGCAGGAAGAGAAGCCGAAGCAGCAGCTTACCACTGCAGGCAACATGTTGGTAGGTTAATCCCTTATTGAAAGGGGACCAGCAAAGCTGCTTCCTAAGTCAGTCAGCTTGAGATCAAAGTCATCATCAGAATGTGCACCACATATGAGAAATGAAAAGTCATTAACAACTAATAAGACAATCCTGCTGGGTGTTGGAACAGACTCTGATGGGGGATTTTGTGTTCAGAATCATGTTTCATCTGTATCATTGACTTAAAAAAGACAATAAAGTTGCTCCTCGGGAGGAGCTTTGTGAATTCACTTCAACTTAACTCCTAGAAGGTAAACTGGAGATGAAGGAATAGTGGGGCTGGCCATTATTCCCCGCTTTGGGCAATGGTGGCTACTCCTGAGCCAGACACAGTCTCCATGTGCAGAATAGCAAACCCACCCCAAACTGCCCCCCAAAGCGAAGGGATGACAAAAGCTGGCAGGATAGAGCCTTGGTTTTCCAATCTGCAGGACCTCTGAGCCCCCCAGACTTCCCCAAATCTTTGGACCACCAGGTAACTCCCACCACAGCATCTTAATAATTGAGCCATAAAAGCACAGCTATGTGCCTCATGACCAGGGGTAATTACTTTTGAAAAGCTGAGAGTACAAGCAGAAGTCTACAGGCCTCCAAAATCAAGATTCTTCCCAAATATATTGCCTTGACCTTGCAGCACATTTTAAGTATCGAACATGAACATTTGATACATTTCAAAAACATATCACAAACTATTTAACAAGTAGAAAAACACAAATAAGTGCTACAGGTTTGCAAAGATTTTTGCAAGGGTAGTTTTTGTTGCGTTTAACTTGCCTCTTAGTTAGGGAACATCAATGAAGCTGGTGAAGGGTTTAGAACACAAATCCTGTGAGGAGCAGCTGAGGGAACTGGAGTTGTTTAGCCTGGAGAAAAGGAGGCTGAGGGGAGACCTTACTTCTCTCTACAACTACCTGAAAGGAGGTTGTAACGAGGTGGATGTCAGTCTCTTCTCCCAACAAGCAATAGGACAAGAGGAAATGGCCTCAAGTTGCACCAGGGGAGGTTTAGACCAGATATTAGGAAAGATTTCTTCACCCAAAGGGTTGTCAAGCACTGGAAGAGGCTGTCCAGGGAAGTGGTGGAGTCACCATCCCTGGAGGTATGTAGAGGACGTGTAGACAGTTTAGTGGTGGGCTTGGCAGTGCTAGGTTAACGGTTCAACTTGGTGATCTCAAAGATCTTTTCCAACTTAAAATGACTTTATGATGCTAAGAGGTGGAAAGAAAGATGAAAAATACCACAAAACCCAATCCATTCCCTCACCTTTCTCCAATCCCCACTCTCCTACCCCGCTACGTGGGACTATTATCTAGGCATGGATGCCAAGCAGGCAGCGTAAAGCTACCTCAGCTAAAACTGGGAAGAGCCTCAGTGATCATTCCCACTGGCAGGAATCTTCCCAAGCAAACACAAGCGTTAGATGCACATCAGCTTTTTCCCAGTTTCACGCAAAGGGAAGAGATTTTTCCAAAAAGTGGTTTGAAATCACTGAACCAATTCCCAGGGGAACATCTTTCACTGCAAAGTCAACTGTCTCCTTCAAGCTGCTCTTCTCCAAAACACACATCAGCTTATACATTAAAAAGACCCTAAGGACAAATCACTGCCACATTGCTGGATGTCCTGCTCACAGACATCCTGTGGTAGAGGTGACACTACAAGAATCAATTTGAAGCAGAGTTTAACAGGAAAATCGCTACAGGCCACCACAACAGCAATTTTCAGAACGTTATACACTTTATGGTGGCATAATTAAGCTTGCCAGCAGGATTTTGAAGCCTTCATTCTGATGACATCCCAACAAGAACCACTTTATCCCAAGACATCTTGAGCAAATTTATAAGCATAGTAAGTATATTGGAAAGTCTTCTGCTTGTTTAACAAGTTAAAAACCTCCTTTGCATGTGGAGAAGAGGGTAACACATAAACCACTTGCATCTGTACAGAGCTACAGGCAGATCTTTACTTTGCATGTACAACAGAGACCACTGGGAGAACAGCAGGGATAAAAGCACAGCCACCGTTGTTTTGATAACAACATACACTGTCTCGGCGCCATCTGAAATAGCTGTCTGTCCTGATGCACAGCATAGGCTTGAAATAAAACACGCTGTATCCAAAGGGAACCGGAACATCAGGCAAAGAGCTCATTTCACATTGGTCCATGTCTGATCAGGTCAACTCACCTTTGCTGTTTTGTGCTTCCCGGAGCAATTCCGTAACATCTCTTTCTGCCTGCTTCAACCTCTCTTCAAAGGCTTGATCAGTTACAGTTTCTTCTCCTGTACCCAGATTTGCTATAAGATTTTCCAGCTCCTGCAGCCTCTCTCGTTGCTCTGCCACCTACACAAGAGGGACAGAGCACAGCTACAACACAGAGCAAAGAAGCTCTCTGCTTTCAGCAAGCATCAGCCAGCCAGGGGCATAAAAGCCACAGCACAAACAGGCACGTGCCACTGTCTCCAGCGGTACCAACAGTGGTATCTGTGGCCTTACCTTATCTTTCACTAATCTGTAACAGGCCGGACACTCTTGGCAGCCTGGCCACGAGCGGTTGTAGAAATAGTTCTCTTCACACTGGTCGCAGCGGCTCCCCACGAAGCCTTCCTTGCACTCGCAGCGACCGTTCTCCCGGCACTGCAGGGAGCGCGAACCCTCGGGATCACAGTCGCAGGCTGGAGGAGAAGCAGAAATACCCTCAAACCCACAGGGCAAGAGCATACCCTTAATACTCTGAAACATCTGCAAGAGCAACAGGGCACAAACCCACAGCTGGAGCCCCGCTCCACATCAGGGCACTTCTAGGCATAGCAGGGCACTCCGGCCGCAACAGTCATTGCGTGTGTTCACAGTGTTGTTATTGCCTCTCCCACAAAGCAGTGTATTTTTCTATTGTAATTTTCTATTATAATTTTCTACCCCATTTCACTGTAACCAACAGCACTTAATTTTTCTGCTCTTTAAAGGCCGCAATATCAAAGAGGAAAAGTTTGGATCATCATCTTTCAATCGTGTTTACAAGATCTGTTGCTTCTCAAGACAGGATTTGTATGTTCAGGCTATTTGCAGAGTAGCTGTGCAAAGATTTAAGATTACGAAACAGGTCTGTTGCAGGATAAGATTCAGAGAATGTATTTACACTGAAGAGAAGTGGGTATCTAATAAGTTGGAGTTCTCCCTCCCCCCAATTAAAAAAAAATAATCAGAGTTAAAGGGGATAAGTTATTGTACAGAAATCAAATTTCACCATGCGGGGTGTGGATATAAAAGCGCCAACTTCTGCTGCGACAAAGAACGAGGTGAGAAAGTACCTTCCCAGAGACAGGAGGAAAGCAAAGGCAAGGCTGGCTGTGCAACATCCTTCCCATCTGCCTTGCTCCAGCCTCTCAGACTTACGTTTACAGCCTTCGGAGCCGAAGCCGAAGTGGTTGACCTCGCATCTGTCACACTGCTGGCCGGCGACACCGGGCTGGCACTCGCACTGCCCAGTGCGGATGTCACACTGGCCGTCGGTGGAGCCCAGCGCGTTGCAGCTGCACCTGGGGGAGGAAGCCACACGTCAGGTGGTGACACAGAGGGTGGGCCCTAATGAGCACAGTTCAATGCCTCCGCTTGCCAAAAGTCACTTTTCTCTCTGTGCAGATGCAGGAGGCGAGACACTGAGCCTTTGAACCACACAAGGTCACTTGGTGTTTATACTAAAAAAAGGAACCCAAGAGCCCCTGCTACCAACAGTCACAGAGTCATGTGGCACTTTTCTATTTAAAACCCCGACTCAGAGCTATTTATAAGTCAGGCTTTTTGTACAGCCTTCATAGCTGCTCCCTGACTGCTGCTCTTCCCCACCCATAGCAGGACTGAGGCACACCAGTTACCTGTGACAAACATCACATTCCCGCACAAGGTAAGCACAGACACCCCCCCAGAACTAGGCTCTTTGCCCTGAGCCAAGGCAAACGTCACCTCTCACAGCCACGTCCGCTCTGGAGGTTGAAGAAGCCAGGCTCACAGGAACTGCAGTCCCTCCCAGTGACGTGAGACAGGCACTCGCACTGCCCCGTCACTTGGTTGCAACTTGTTTGCTGATTCACGGTGCCGTAGGGATTGCAGTGACAAGCTGCAAAAATAAAAGGGATGGAGCAACATGCAGAAAGTTAGAAGTCCCTTGTGGTGTTGGTACTCTGCTAGCCAGTCCCTAAACAGGCCTGGATCCAAAACATGCAGCAGCCCAGCCCCTGCATCGCACTATGCTTTTGCCTCGATGGCAGCAAGCGCCCACAAATACAAGCATTTTAGCAAGCTAGAACCACCAAATCAGGATTAAGGATGGGCACGAACAACAGCCTGATGTTGTGTCCTAACAACACATCAGGGAACAGCAGCTCCTGGGGACAAAACCATTTTTAAATGCAAGAGGAACCGTCTCTCACCTCTGCACTTGTCAGCAGGATCGTGGGCCAGGGGGTTCCCAAAGAAGCCGTCTTTGCAGCGGTCGCAGTAGAAGCCGGCGGTGTTGTAGATGCACTTGAGGCACTCGCCCGTCTGGCGGTCGCAGTTGCCCACGGCGTTGGGATCGATGTTGTCGTTGCACTGGCAGAGGCGGCAAGGCCTCACAGCACCGTTTTCACCCAGAGGGTCTCCGAAATAGGCATCGTCACACAGCTCGCACCTCTTGCCTGGGACACGACAGAAACACACGTGCTACAGCAGAAAGCCCTTGGCTCAGGTCTCACCTGGACCTTCTTTGCAGCCCCTTCTGAAAAGTAAACTCTCCACCTTCCTTCCCTTTCATCCTTCTGTTGAGACCAGAAAGGGGCACAAAACCACACACAAATCCCTCCACATCTCTACATTTAAGCTGCTTTTTCACTGGAACTGCATTATTAATTATTTCCGCTCCTTTTTTCCCTCCTATCCCTTTAAGCCAAACCTATTTGTTGCAATTTGTTGTCCAAGCGGGTAGAGCTCCGTAGGGCATCACTGCTCCAGGAAGCCCCACTGCCAACAAGATCTGTTAACCCTCCACAGGCAGCCACTGAAGCATCCAACTCAGCAGCTCCCTACACTTATGCAGATTTGACTGTAAGCTCTGTTTCTTGGGCAGTTCTTGCCCACACAAACCCTCTTTTCCCTCACATCCCAAAAAGGCAAGCAGGAGACAGGAGGAGCTCTCTTTATCACACAGTAAATATGAGCTTGTACTGACACCTGAGCTGCAGGAAACCCAGACCCCTTGACTTCGCTTTGGTTCACAAAGCGATGGCACCCACGGGAACCCCCATGAGCTGTCTCTGTGCTTGGTACGGGGCTTTTTTAAGCATTTACAGGTATTCTGTACTTTAGACTCTGCCATGCCAAGCATAAAATCAGCAGAGAAGCATGGAGGCTGCCAACCATCTTAAGGCTTCCTTGCTGTTGCAGGCAGAACAAAAGGCTCTGCTTAACAATGCAGGTACAGGCTTGCACTTCATGGTTTATCACTAAGAAAAGATGATCTGTACCCGTTCACATATTCCTCTTTAAAACTGCTGACCATAAATTTGGTCTTGTATTTTTTGGGCATCATCTGTGAGTCACTGCAGCCTTCCTGCTTTTCCTAGGAAGGGCACTGGCTCTCCCCAGCAAGCATCCCGCAGTGCCTCTCCGGCTGGCAAAACTGCATCTTCTAATTTTATTTCAGTCTGACCCGCCTTCCTGGCTCTTTTAAATCTATCCTATTTCTGCCCAGCACCATGCAATTAACAGAGCTCTATTAGAAGCTTGCACAGCTCACCTACATAGCATACAGATTAACCCTTTGCTTCCCTTTTGTTCTTGAGAGACAGGCACAAAGAACAAGGGTAGCCCCGAGCCTCACACAAGACAGAAAATAGGGCTGAGAAAGGGAGAAGGACTTGAACCAGAAGACACAGCAGCTTTCAGTGCTGCTCACTGCGAGTCAGAGCCCCCGGACTGGCAGGAGACACATGTGGGGTGTAGGAAAAAAAAGACTTTCATGTAGAAACACACCTGTAGTGCCAGCCTGGCAGCTGGTGCACACAACCTCCTTCGTGCGGGGCACGATGGCACAGCTCGAGCTGCCTGGGCATGGGCAGGGCTGGCAGTCTGAGGCTGTGCCCGCTGTCGCATCTCCGTAATACCCATCACTGCACTTCTCACAGTGAGACCCCGCCGTGTTATCCCTGCAATTGCACACACCTGGAATAGAAGGGGACATGGTTTTTGCTTCATCGTCCAACCCAGAAAGACCCACCACCCTCTCGCTGCTCCCTGCTTTTATCAGCTCCTCTTACCCGTCTCGGGCTCGCACGTGTCACTGTGCCCGTTGCAGGCGCAAGGCACGCAGGGGCTGTAGGGCCCGAGGCTCGGTGTCTCTCGCCGGTACCCGGAGGAACATCGCTCACAGAACTGCCCCTCGTATCCCGCCGGACAGGAGCAGCTCTCCACCCAGGCCGCGGGCACACCGGGTCCAGGACGAGCACTTGTGATGGTAACATCATCCAGGTGGCCGGCGCCTGGAAAGCACCGAGAGGGGAAATGCTTTGTAACCACAAAGGCTCTGATTGCCACTTCACCAAACACACATCGGAATGCTACCAGAGACAAGCAGGTGGATACTCGCTGCTAAGGTGAATCAGGCAGCAAAATCCTCCAGGAAGGTTTAGAAAGATGAGAAAAGATGCAGTATAGCTCACAAAGGACGTGCACAGGGCAGGAAAGTCGAGAGTAACAATACAGAGGAGGATGCTGAGAACAGCACATGAGCAACTACAGTCAAAATAAGTTACATTCTATATGCATATGGTTTCCATTTCCAAATCAAATACCAGAACCAATTCCTGTCTTTCTAAGGAGGACAGACCATCTCTCCGGCAATTTTAATACACTGTCTCTAACACAGAGTCTGCAAACTGTGCCTCGGGGCAAACGCTTCAGCTATTTCTCTCAAGCCATTCCTTCATCTGGCATTTGAGAACTCACCCCCCCTCCCCTCTCCTCCCTGCCCCTTCCCTGGAGCAGAACAGAGCCCAGACACAACATGGCTGGATTATGACTTACAGCAGTGTGTTCGTACCACCACAGCAGCTCCAGAGTACCCAGCAGAGCTCCAGCTCCTGCATATTAGCAGCAGCTACAGCACTCAGGGGATGGCTTGCTCCACACCCTTCCCTCCATTTTGCAACCCCATATTCCTCTTTATGAGCCACCTCTACTGAAGACACTTGCAGCTTTCCCACCTACCCCAAATGCAAATTCATCCTTTGATCTTTCTGCAAAAATTCTTCACACAACAATACCTAAGGACCCAGGTATTTTTGCTTCCAATTCGTTCCTGGTTTTTATAAACCCTCATTACAAGGAACCTGAGTGAGAGTTCAGCACAGACAGTGCTTTTGAGACTTTGTCAATTCCATTTGTCATGTCAAAGCAAGACCAGAAAATGGGTATGGAACCATTCCCAGCGTAGCAGAAACTGAGGCCAAATGTTGTAAACTCTCTACATGTTTCCCACTGTGTCCCTTAGGACTCTGCTATGTATTTCTACTGATTTGGAAGACACTGGCTATGCAACACAGCAAACCCGCCATGTTTAGAAGCAAAGAATCAGCAGGTGATCAGCAGCTCAGCTGCCAGACTCTCAAAGGCAGCATCTTTCTTCCCCATGTCCTCTTCAGGAAGCCTGGGAGAAGCTGTTACACATGAAGGCCAGGTGAAAAGCAACTGGTACAAGCTTTGCTTAATAAGTTGCCATGGCGATTTATGACTGGGCCCTAAAATAAAGCAAGCCAAGCACTAGATGAATGAGTCTGCCCCTCTCTTTCGCAACATTCTGCTCCGTGACTTACTTCTCTCACTGTATGTCCCACGGATCTTGATGGAAGTCAAGTTGTGGAGAAGCTTCTGGAAGTCAAATGCCGTAAGAGCAGGCCTCCATGGGTAATCCGTAGCCTCGTGGAGCCTAGGGAGAAGAGCCATGCATCATCAGCAAAGCGTTCAGATGCTAACAGCTGTGTCCTTTTAAAGCACCCTTTCCAACGGCGGTATGCTATTGCAACATAATTCACATACGCTTACGCAACGCTGCTAGACAGCGAGCTTCAAATTAACCTGATAAGACCGCTCTCTTCTGAGCTAAAATTAATGCTGTTTGTTTTCTCAAGAGCTCAGAGGCCAGGGGCACCACACGCTAGGTCCCAGCTGCTCCCACCGTGCCTGGAGAGTCCTCTCACCTGAAGGTGTAGATCAGCGCATTCTCGCTGGGGTAAGGGTTGCCCTGGGCAATGAGCGGCACCGACACTCGCAGCCCAGCCCCTTCCAGCACCAGGTCCTCTGCGGAGAGGCGTGTGTCCCGTCTGTCCACACGGAAGGAGAAGGTCAGATTTTGCCCATAACTCAAAACCTGGTTGCCCAAGAACTTGCCTGAAAGGGGAAGAAATCCCTACGGTTAGGTGACAGAACAGAAAGGGCACAAGCAGCACAGAAAGCCTCGCGTCTTGAATGACCTACGTGGTGCAACAAAATACATGGGGAAGTAGCTGTCCGAGATGACAGAGATATCCTGGGTCTCCGCACTCCACTGCAGTAAGACTTCTGAGCCATCGCGCTGCTCAGCACGCCACTCATCCTCTCCTGAAAAATCAAACATGCAACAATTAATACCCTTTGAAGACACAGCTCTACACACACTTCTCGTGTCATGCTGCACACTGCTCACACATAACTCATCTATAGTCTGTACACTGGCACTTCAGAAAGTAGCACACAGATAGCAAACATCATCCTTCCAGTTTAAGCCCCTAACTCGAGTGCTGACTTGAACCCTCTGAACCTTGAACGCTGTGACAAATACTGCTTCGAAATAATCTTTTATAAAGTGCCTAAGCAGGGATGGGAAAACCTGAAGTCCCCTACAACTTGATGAGAATTTCAGCCTTTGTATGAACTGTTCTCCAGTGGAATTTTAATTAAAAATATGTTCTTTTCAGACTATGCAGCATGAAAACATGCATACATAGGAAACTGACTGTATGGAGAAGAAAAAAAAAAAAAAGATTTTTCCTGAGCTTACAGACCCATCAGAAACACAACTGTGTTTTACTCAAGAGACATGTAAACCCTAGATCTAAAGCAATTATAATCCTCAGAATCAGAAACTCCTGATTTGGTTCTAAAACTGAGAAAATGCTCCCTTGCACCTCTCTCAAGCTGTAAAAGGTTTATATTTGCAATTCCCGCTTGCACCCGCACGGTGTACATTAGTGCTGGGTGCCTAAGGCCAGAGCTGTGAATTCATTCCTCCCTAGCTGAACAATCAAGCTGAAGACACGGAAGCTCCCAGTAACTTCAGAAGTAACTCAGCACTTCCAAAAAGAGGGATCCTGGACCTGCCTGCCCAAGGTTTGCGGTCTCGCGCAGAGAGGAAGGCACAGGTTTTTTAATCACTTCTGAATTGAGTCTATGGCCTAATCTGAGATACAAAGGAAGGCTCAATTTTACCAAACTGGAAGCTGGAGGTGATGCTGTAGATACTGTAGCCGATAGCATTGGTGCAGACTGAAGAGTGTCCAAAACAGAAGCAGGGGGTACAGCCCCTCGGATTGGAGGAATCCAGATGGAAAAATCCAGGTTTGCATCTGAAGATGTGAAAGAAAGAGAATTCATTTCCCTGATGCTTACCCCAGGCCATCGCTTGAATGTTTCTCATTCTTGAAACAAAGCCACAGGAAGAAAAACTCACCTCTCACAGTGGAAGCCTTCAACATTGTCCTTGCACGTACACCGTCCTGTCTCAACGTTGCATTCCCCTGTGCTGCCAGCCAGATTGCAAGAGCAGGGCCTGAAACAGTCAGGAGAGAGGATAACTCATTAAGAGCCACACAGAGAAGGCTTTAGAAAGACATCTAAGTTTTTCTTCTAGAGAGCAGCAGCCCTCTTACCTGCACCCAGCTTCAGAGAGGGAGTGGAAACCTGGCTGGCACCGGTCACACTTGTCACCCATCACGCCGGGCTTGCAGCTGCACTGGCCGTAGCTATCACACTGCGTGCTGAGGGAGCCTGCAGGGAGAGCATGACAGGCACCTCAGCAGAACCATCTCCCTCTACTAGCCTGCAGCTTTTGAAACTTTACAAAACAGGCAAGAAATATGGGAAAAGAAAGTGGGAAGCATAGCTTCAAGCTGACAAGTGCCAGCTAACCTAAAGACTGCCTCTAGTTCACAGGGATTTTTTTCCCCTAGCAGCTCTAGAGATGAATCGTTATCTAGTCTTCCAAACTATATTCAGCTTTAAGCACTCCTACCACCTAATCTTTTTATATATAAATGTAAGTTTAACTTCAAATTGCATTCTCATCCTTATTCCTGTTTTGTCCTCAATGTTGCCTTTGCATGCCTCTAATTCCATGCCTGTTTTACCCTGTAATGCACCATTTCCGAGATTGTATTCCCTAAATCCCTTGTGTTCTCCCTAATCACCATCTCCCCTTTGCCAGGGGATATCCTGACCTCTTCCCTTCAAGTTCCAATTTCCTCCCTGGATTCCCAAGTTGGTTTTAAAGACTAAACTGCCTCCTCAGAGTGAGGCTGTATGTACCACTATTAACCCGAACAAACTCTTCAGCAAAACTCTCCTTTTTGGCAGGACATCCTCCTCAGTGCTGCTCTGTTCAAGCAGACTTGCACAAAAAGCAGCAGCAGGTTTCTTTAATCCATGGTGGACAAAATACCAAGCGTAAGTGTAGCTAGCAGCCTAGGAGTTGTCAGCACTGTAAGAGTTAACTACCAGGAGAAAAGTATTTTAATATACAGAAATAGCTGCTGCTTTTCCACTTCAATCCACACCAGAAGATTATAGCAAAGTGAAGAGTTGTAAGATGATTAGGCTGGACAGGATAGAAGAACTCACAAAACCTTTACCATATACAGCCAAAGTTCAAATCCCCTTTCCTAAATAATCGTGAGACTGCAAAAGACAGTACTCGGACAAAAAGTAGCAATCTAAACCTATCCGGTGGCTTCAAATACGCCCTGGGTGCCAGTGTGCCAGAGGATACAAGCTGATGGTTAAGTTATAAAGCCCTCTGAAATTTGTCCTTAAAGACCTGAGAAGTCACCTCCCTGCTTCTTCTTGACCGTCTCAGCTGACACCAACCCTCACCACTCTTAAAATAAGGTCCGACATGAGGACCTGAGAGAGCAGATGGAGGAAGAAAGAGGCCTTTCTTGGTCAAAAATTTCACAACTGTACAAGTCTCCAACTAAATTAGATAGGAGATGTACCCTGGCAGACCTCTCGCTGGCTGCTCTTAGGGCATGCTGCAAGCAATTACTTATTACAGCTACTCTATTTTGGAACCTCACATCATATCTTACTATCTGTTACCCTTTTGTCTCCTTCCCCCTTATTTGCTGTGGGCTGGTAGTTATGGGATCGCTTCATAACAGGTCAAGTGGCTCCCTTGATAACAAAAGATTTGTTTTCCTGCCAGAAATTTTTTCCATTTAGTGATTTGTTTTGGGTGGTTTTTTGGTGGTTTTGTTTTTTGTTTTTTGTTTTTTTTAAAAGGAGTTTAACTACATATTTTGAGTTTGTTTCTCACCCCCACCCCTTTTTGTGTTTAAGGTTTCACTGGTTTATATTTATAGTGCTTGGATACTCAGTAGGAGAAACTGATGCAGCTAAAGTTCACTACAATTCTTCACTACCAACAACTTCCAGAAATATCCGCTCACATCATGTTGTTTATTAAGAATTTAAATGAGCTCTTTAATACTGGGAGCGTCCAGGGTAACACATACACAGTGGAGAGATGGAAGGGAAAAAAAAAAAAAATTCTATTTCAGAACACATTTGAAGGAGTAAATGCTGCAGAGGTGAACCATCTGCCCTTGCCACCCCAACTCCAATTAGATCCAGGGATAATTTAAACCAAAATACAACCCAATAAACATTTCCTACATGGGGAAGAAAAAGAAAGAAAAGAATAACAAACGAAAATCCCTCTTTTTAACCCTGTAGTTTGCTATTAGCTGCATAACAGAGAGAAGAATTAGTTTTTGTGCATGGAAGCTTGCAAACAGAAGTGTCTGCTGCCACTACTTACCGACTGGGTTGCAGCTGCAGGGCAGACATCCCTCCTCGCTCCCCAGGCGATAGAAGCTGTCCCTGCACCTTTCGCAGTGGGCACCATCGGTGTTATCCGAGCAGCCCGTGCAGTGGCCCCCGTGGCCCGTCGAGCGGTACAGCTCAGGGTCAAAGTAGCACTCCTGCGACCTCCCGTTGCAGTCACAAGCTGCCAAGACAAGGGTACCATCAGTGAACAGTCACGAAACCCACTATGCAAAGCTCGATACTAACTTGTAGGGGAGCTGGAGTGGGAGCCTTTAACCATCCCGAGACCCACGCACAGACACCTTAAGGCATTTGTGCATCAGTGAGAAGAAAAAGGGCCAAGCATGTTTTTGTCGTGGTTGAACACAGGGAGGGGGAGGCAAGGCTGTAACGATGAAATGGGCTCCTCGAGACCACTCTCATCTACCTCCACAAGAAAACCAGCATTTTCTAACCTATTCCCTTCCACTTCGGGCTGCCATTTGCAGCTGAAATGCCGCCCTTCCACACAGCAACACCCATCTCAGTCATGGAACCATGCATGATAAGCTAACAGTGAGGCAGACTCCATGCTGCAAGAAGAGTTTCTCCCCTGGATTACAAAACCCCTCTGTCTAGGGCACAGGAGACCTGGGTTTCACTGGCCTGTCAAGGGAAGCCACAGGTCTTGACCAGACAGCTGGGACTGATCAACACACACAGAGGTCAGACAGGAAGAAAGCTTTTCTGTCTGAAAAAGCTTCCCCATAAAGTAAACTACCAGGAGCTGTAGTCTGCGACACAAAACCAAGCAAAATAAATTGGCATTCAGTCACAGAGATCCACATTTGCAGTTCAGAACTGTTGCAACAGCCTCAAAATTAGATAAAATAGTCAACAAGTAACTGTAAAAACCCGTAACTCAAATACAAGAGGAAGTTGCAGATGCTAAATGAGGAGCTTTTTAAAGGGCAATTATATTCCAGCAGACTAAATACATATTTTTTCTCTATATGTCCCGTACAGTATAATCCTGTACATTTTTACAGCACACCTCTTTCCTAAAGGTCACTCCCATCCTTCTCCAGGAAGGAGATGCCCCTTTCTAGGGACCTACCAGAAAGCTCCTACAGGATAGGAATGACCAGCAGTCCCACAAAACTTCTGCAGGAAAACATCACAACTGTGCTTAACACTGGCTAAGTGCAACAACTTAAAACCATGCAGGGCCAGCTTCTGGATGCCAACAGGGGCAGAGAACCCAACCTGTGAGAGATTTTCCCCCCAAGCGTGGCCGCACATACGTAAGCATTCATTGGCGCTCTCTGCTGTCGCTCTCCTCCACGGACGGTCATTGAAGAAAGGGAGACACTTTTCACAGTCGACCCCAAAGGTGTTGTGTTTGCAGTTGCAGACCAGCTTCCCAAACTCATTCTTCACACACTCGCTCGCATGCCCGTTACATTTGCATCTGGTTAACGAGAGACAAGGTATTTAAACTCCAGGGATCCAGGTCACTTTCAGAGCAATGCTGAAAACAAAGCCCAGATCTGAAAATCTGAGACAAGACAAATTCGAAGGTAGATGGTCACAACAAAGTTGAGAACACAGCTGCAACTGCTCAGCCTGGAGAAGAGGAGGCTCCAGGGAGACCTTACTGAGGTCTTTCAATATCTGAAGGGGGTTTACAGAAGATGGAGGGAGACTTTTTACCAGGGCCTGTAGTGACAGGACATGGGGCAATGATTTTAAACTGAAAGAGGGTAGGTTTAGATTGCACTTGAGGAAGGAATGTTTTACAATTAGACTGGTGAGGCACTGGCACAGGTTGCCCAGAGAAGTCATGGATACCCCACCATTGGAAGTGTTCCAGTCCAGGCTGGATGGGGCTTTAAGCAACCTGGTCTAGTGGAAGGTGTCCCTGCCCACAGCGAGGCTGGGGGGTGGACTGGATGATCTTCAAAGGTCCCTTCCAACCCAAACCATTCTGTGAAACAAACAGGCGTAGCACGCTTGAGGTAGGCATTTAGAAACACGAGAATGTTAACCTACTCCTTCGCAGTCTGACATTACAACAGAATAAGCTAAGTAGGAGAAGCAAAGATTTTGCTGGCTTTAGGTTAGTATATTCTTCACAGCTTCTCTCTCATGAGAGTCCAGGAAAAGGCATGCATGCTGGCCATGTGCTTGTATCAGTAAGAAATTAAATAGCACAAAAGTGACTAATACAGGAGCCCAGGGACCTCCACAGCCTGGTGGTGCAGCTAGTGCAAATCCCCATGCTGTCAAATCCTCACCTCAAGACTGCTCTCTGCAAACAGTCCAAAACACTGGGCTCAGCTCAGTTTATCAAAACATTTTATTGTCAACAACTTAAGATTCAAGCATTTCGCCATACGCTCTGGCAAAAGGAACAGACAACCAGTCTTGTACAATGCTTCAGATTTTCATAGGAGATACCTCCCAAAAATATATGTGAAGCAGAGACGTTATTTTCTACTTACTGTTATTCTAGGCAGAGAACAATTAGTAACACGTTAAAAAACACACAAAGCACAGGGTAGGAAAAAGTTGGGTTTTTTCTTTCGTTTTATATTTTTGTCACCCTTTCCACTCTCCACCCTCCACCCTCCCAAATCACTTAACATTTGATCTAATCAAGGAAGAAAAAAATATTCAACCTCTGTCTGCCCTGAAATTATAGCTACAAGAGGTTATACACAGTATTTGCAAGCTTCCTAAGTTTCATTTTACTGCATTTTTGGTTTAGGACAGTCAATAAAGACCGGAGCTTAATGGTACCATGTGAGTATAATCAAAACCTTTAAAGCGCTCTAGTAATCCTGACCAAAAGCTTTAAATAAGTACAGAGGTTTATTGTCTACTTACCTACCACCCACAGCAAAATCAGAAATTGCATAGTAATAAGACTTGAGAACTTTTGGGTCATTGAAAACTTCATCTCCAAATGTGTTCAGACGGTTGAGGGTCACTCTAATATCTGTAGCAGTCACCCATTCCTACAGCAGACAGAAATCCCATCAGATTAAACATCAAACATCCCCCTCAAGCGTGTACCAGTGCTGTGTCATTAGCAGTTGTATTCACAAAGTCATTCAGCAATCAGCAAGTTCCTTCCTTATCATTTTCCCCTCTGCACCTCGGAAGCTCGCCTGTCCCTGCCCAAGAGGCCTCACACCACATCCTCCTGGTTTGGACATGTTTTTCGGACCCTACTCCTCTCTGGGTACCCTTTCCAAAGCCTCTTCACATCTTGTCTGCTCTCAACTGGGAAGCAGTGGGTAACCTCTCCAGCAAAACATGCAGTGCAGGCAATTACGCGAGCGCACTAACTGTACATATCTATCTGACCACAGTTTTTGTGCAAAGTCATACAGCACAAACAGGAAAAGCTTTAGGGTACCCTTGTCTGCAGACATACACCGCCAGATGAAAAGACAGACAGACGAATGAGGCTGGGCGAGGCTGAGGAAGGAAAACAGACGGGCAGATCTGACTTACAACACAAGAGTTTTTCATAATATTTACACAGCATCTTCATCACAGTACCCTATCCTCCTCTAGCAATGGCCAGCAAATGTAGCCTGTCCCCAAATTTCACACCACCTTCAGCCAGTGACTGTCATTAGTACCTCCTTGTTTTTATTACAGCTTCTGCAATGCCATTTTCCTTCAAACACCATAAAAAAAGAACACAAGAAAAACATCCCTATATGTACAACTGTGCTGCAGCTGCATCCCTGCTCAGCCACTTCGCCAGTACTATAAGATGATTTACAAACACTGGCATAAACACATGGAAGTGCTGAGGACAAAATACACGTTTACTTCAGTTCTGAAAAGCAATGCCAGAGGTTTGTACATGTTTTAGGAAACTAGAGGTCAGGTCTCTCTATTACTTACACAGAGAAGCTTATCAGAAAATTACACACCATATCACTAACTTGAAATCTCTCCATTCACCTTAATGATTAGACCCTGTTTTCTGCAAGGGCTAGCTACACCAACAAGGTGGTCAAACTGGTTCTTTTCTATTTCAAGAGTTCTTCTCCCTTTCCCATTAATCTCTATTTTCGTTTGCAGAAGCGAGTCCCACCAGATTCTGCTCTCCTGCCCGCTGGCTGGGGATGAGAGACAGGCGAGCCCCAAGCCTACTGGGCGCTCACGTCTCAGTCTGCTCCTGCTACTCTAAGAGAAAAGGGAAGATGTGGTGATCCCAGCTCCGAAAGGAAGGAGATGAGCCCTGATGGGGTAACCCCACAGCTTTAGCGCCCTTGTTGCAATATATGCTGGAGAAGTCATCAAGCAGAATACAGAAAGTGGCAAGTAAATCGGATACACTGGTGCTCCCAGTATGCTCCTGACCACTGTCCAACTGGCATTGTGAATGCTAACAATAAAAAACCCCGACCAAAACCCCTCACAAGCCTCCTGTAAGAGAAAACAAATACTGTGGATAAAACCAAGCTCCCCTGCCCCAACAGACACGTAAGAGAACAGGTTAGGGTTTTCAATAACCCTTTATTTGTTATGAAGAATCTAACATTTCTTAAATTTTTGTGCTCCAGATATACATGCAGATGCCTCAAATACTCATTTGACTTAGGCTTTACCTTCCCCTGTCCTTACACCTCAAACAGCAGCAAAATGCCCACAGCTGCTTTCTAAGCAGGCATAGATCTGCATCCATCCTCCTCTAAAGATTTCCATGATGCCTAAAAATAAATCACCCTTAACGCCACGGATTTTGGTTTTTGTACCATAGACTAACAATAGAATCAAGAGTTCAATTCTTCCTTCAGAAGCATCTCTTTGGATTGTCCATCCCAACTTACCTGTGCAAGGCCCTTTCAGTATGAATAAGGGCTGTAGTGCAGTCAGCACAAAGCCACCATCCACAACTAAACAGCCTCAGCTCAGACCACCTGACTTAGTCCTGCTCACATACCTGTAGCACAGGGCTGTTGTCAAAGTTATAGGCGCTGGGACGCCCCTCCAGTGTTGAGAACGCCACGTTGCCTCCAGTGAGAGGGGAGATGTCACTGAACTCATCCGTGCAGAGCGCCTGCTGCTCATCCTCCCCAGTCCGAATAAAGCCACGATTGACTTTGTGATACGTGCTCTCACAGGAGCCACTGTAATACTGGTAGGGCACCCACGGGCCATCTTCCCTGGTGCGTTTGTAGATCGCAAAGCTCTCCGGCCGACTGGTGTGAAACTTCAAACGCACGTATGTGATGTCAAAGGCCTTTCCTGCAGATGAGAGAATAAAGACATGAGAGACCCAAACATCTTAAAACAGAAAGAACGGAAAGAGCGGCATTGCAATTCTCTCTTCGGAAGAAACACCTCCTCTAGTACTACCCAGCAGGATGAGCAGTGTCCAGTAGCACCAGAAGTAGCTCTTCCAGTCCTATGTACTGTATCTCCTGGCAAAGACAAGGTGAAGGAACCGAAGGCAGAAGTCGAGGGCAGGCTGAGTAGACAAATACACAGACCTACAGATTTCCGTGCAGCCAAACACACATCCCGTAAGCTGCAATTCTCTTCCGCAGACATCACCAACAGTGTCCTTACCCCAACAGGTGACAGACTACATCAGACCCACAGTTTGTGTGTATCAGAGGCCAGGTCCAAGTGAACGATGCCATTTGATAATATTTCTTCCAAATACATGTATGGGAGAAAGGGTATTAACCAGAGAGGTAAGAGTCATGCTGTAGAGCCTATTTTGTACCTCTGCTTCCTCCCTAGATAGACAATAGCCCAAACTCTTTCTACTACTCATGAAGCCTTTCCTCCAGCACTGAACTACTGAGTACACCCTCTTCTACTCATTCCCTGGGAAAGACAAAAGAAGGTTTAAATTTCCCAGACCATGTGATTAAAGTCACCAAGACACTTTTCAGATCAAAGTGATTTACAAACTAGCCATGTTCTCCCTCTCCTAGGAGGATAAATGTAAACCCACCTCCCTGCCCTGTGTTCATCTCTTAATAGGTTTGTGGCGATCAACAGATCATCCTCCCCCATGGATTCTTTTCCAGTGACTAGAGCATCTACCCCTGTGCACGGAAACCAACTTGCCCAGGGGACTCACACCCCTGAGGAAACCCATTAAGGGAAAAGGGCCATAGCACATTTCCACCACCTTCCTCCACTGTCCTGGCCACATTCCCAGGAGGTGGCATACAGCTGCGTGCAGGCTGTTCTTGCTCCACCTCAGCCAGCAGGCTATGTACCATCAGGACGCCCTGGAGCACGTAAGGAACTTGCTAAAACTACATGAGGTTTGTCTGGAACAAAACTTCGGGAGTTTAGTCCCTGCCACGCTCTTTTACACTCCCACCACCTCCAAGAAAAACACTGCTCTAAGCAGAGCAGCGCTCTAAGCTGTCACTGGTCCCTTCATTAACAAAAAAAAAAAAAGCTACTATAAGAGTTTCAACTGATTGAGAAACAGGTTTTTTCCGCCTGTAGAAGTCACACGGATTTAACCTCAACTTGGAAAATTAACTCCACCATGTTAAATTTTAACATGAAGCTTTGCACCTGCTGAAGAGTGGCTCACTTCACAAGTTAAAGCAGACCAGACGGCACCAGGCAACAAGAACAGTGTGCCTCTCAAAGCACACACACAAAACCCGATGGCAATGAAAGAGGTCATGAACCAGGGTTCTCGCTCACCGGTCACCCACTAGTTAGACCAGGACCAGACTGCATTAGGCACCTCACACCCACGGCCCAGCAGGAGGGAGGAACCTTTGTCCTTTCTGGCTGCTGAAAACAACAAAGTAGCAGGAGAAGCATGGCAAAGGGTCCAGAAATCAACATACCAGGAAAAAAAAAAAAAAAATTAAGATATACAGCACCTGAAAAACTTACAGCTACATGTAAAAAGACCAATCTTGTGTTTAAAGCCAAAGAAATCTGCTGATACCCCAACCTACTAAAAAAAAGTACTGTGTGTGACATGCAAGACAGCTGGGGCATTGTACAGATACAAAACCCCCTTACTATTTCCCACAAAATACCCTTTCCTATTTGTATCATGCATGAGGTTATGGGTGACCTAAGCACAAGACTGGAAGCTAGACATTCACAATCTGCAGCTCTTGCTCAATGTTGGTTTGAGGTCAAGTTATTTAATGAGATCTTATACACAGAAGACAAGTGAGAAACAATCACATTATTAATGCCAAACTGCTTCCATGGGGGCTAGAAACACCAAAGGATCAACACTTAACAGCATAACACAGCTTAGATGTACTCTCCCCTTGCTGCCCATTACAAGAGATCAATTCTGTTTCCATTTACCTGGAAGTACTTTTCTTATGAATCTCAATGCAAGGAAAGAAGCAGACATCACATGTACAAATCAGTCCTTCCTAGGCTTCCCATTTCTCCCACTACATTGTCTCTTCTCAAGAAGAGAGCTCCTCACTGAAGACAAAGTACGCTTCAGAGGTGAAGAGCATGCACACGCAGAAAGTCAAGGTGAGCACACCAGACACAAGCCAATAGGCCGGGCACGTACAAATATCTTCTTCAGGCCCATGATAAACAAATCCAGGATATACTCCCCATCTTTTCCAGATAAAGACAAGGAGCCCCAGAAGCAAATGCCTCATCATTCTTCTGCACAAAAACCCTAGTACATGTGTTGACCTGACAGCCTGAGAACATCACCAACACCTTGGATGGGCAGCAACTAAAACCATTTATCACTAATAAAACTGCCATCAGCTTAATGAGAAAGTTTTCTTTGAATCCATGTGCTAAAATAAAGCAAAGCTGAAAGTCTGCCCTGGTGGGATTTCTTTGGGCAATTTTCATCACAAGTGGAAACTGTGAAGACAGCAGGCAAGAGCAGCCATTCCATGAGTCAAGAGGGGAAAAAAAAAATAAGCCAGAGCCAAGAGCATGAAGATCATTCAATTAAACTGTGTCAATTGAATTGTCAAGAATAGCCTGCTACTTTGACTTGGGGTGGTTAGTTTTCTTCTACTGGTACTGCATTCCTCTAGCGTGAAGCAAAACCCCTGCGTTCAGGCTTCATCAAGACGATTTCGGGGAGGAAACGCTTCGAAAGCATCCTGGGAATGAAGAGGGGGCCGGGCGTGTGCTCTCACTCTACACACACACAACTTTTGCCGTAGCAGGAAGGCCAGGTCACAGCCTGCATGTTCCAAAAAATAACTATTTTTTTTTTTTCCTCTCCACTACAACTGGATTACAGTCCCTGTTCCCCAACAAGGTCTCCTACAGCTCCTTGCAAAAATTCCAGCTCAGCTAAAGGCACAACACGTGCAAAATGTGCTCTGGGCAACGCAAAAACATTTTCCATAGAAATCCCTTGTGCTAAATGGAAAGGACCCTCCCTTTTTCATCTTCAGTTTTACACGGTGAGCCAACGGAAATGCATTCAAAGCTCTCCCAACCGAGCAACCCAGGTGAAAAAGACATTTATTTCAGCTGGCAGTGTAACTACTTGAGAAATCCTGTTAATGGCATTAAACAGGAATGCAGTTAATGCACACAGAGCAACTATGCACTAGCACCGTATCAGCTTGCCGTGGGTAAATACTGCTGGAACAATAGTTTACCCAAGACCAGCTGACACAGTATTGAAATGCATTTCCCCACTGTTCATACTGAACAGTAAAAGCTGTGCTTCGCAGCCTGGCAGCTAGCAGGGCTCTTCAAGGTTGCAGAGCATTTTTCTAGCAAAGATAAGCTGCCTAGGTTGCTTTCAAGTATTGCAGGGCTAAATAAACATATACTGCTATTATGCTGAGAAATGGCAACAGCAATAACCAGGTGCAAGGCAGTTTTAAAAGGTTGCATTTGGAAGACAAAAAGTCATTGTTCTCCTGTTCCTAGAAGCTGGTAATTATTTTGATCTCAGCTTGTCTTAGAGGTGTCTGATAGTGTCAAGTATCAGATAATATTTCCCTCTGCATATAAAGAAGTGGCAGTTTTATTTTGCGGGAAGAACTCTAGATGTTTATTATAAAAGTCTGTCAGTAGAAAGATGACATGCAGTAATTCGTAACCATGAGCTCAGCACTTCAGAAGCACAACCTGACAGACCTAAAGCATCCAGAGCTCAAAATCATGAGTGCACATTTTAAAACTGCATCTTTTCTGAGGCACGAAGCTGTTTGCCACCAAGTGACAAGGTGACAAAATAACCAGTCCCTTTTGGTAATTCAGGCTGATGTAGAAAACCCTGCAATATCTTTCTCCAAAGTAAGCAAGCACATGTATAAGCCTTCAAGACAGTATTGCAATTACAGATTCAACCAAGCGAACAAGTCTGGGTGCCTGCAGAGGCAGCAGCAGTGGCTTTGGAAACATTCAGCATTGTTCGAAGCAGGGGATGCTTCCCCCAACAACCTGCTCACATCGTCAGGCTGACCACAGCCGCCAGGTATCATCAGCAATCAAAGCCCTTCCCCAGCAGGGTTATCGCCCAATTCTGTATCCCAAGGTCCACCAGGAAATGCACCATGCTGAAAACCATAGACTGGAAAAATGTAAGCAAATGCTATTTAGATCTTTAGAAACTCCTCCCTTTTCCCCCAAGTTAGGAATTCATCCCTACACACAAAAGGCCTCCTTGTATTCAGACCCCTCAGAACGGATGGATAATTTACATCAGGAAAACGTCCAGCCAGCTGGCACGCTGACTACAAGCACTGAATTGTGAGCAGATGCCTGGATGAGATAAGCCCAGACGACACTCGCCTCCTCCATTATCGGTCCACCCGCATCCCCTGCACGCACGAAGAAACCACATTACCTCTTCTGCACTCTCTGCCATCCCTTAGTGCATCCTCCCAGCAGTGAGCTTTAAAATACAACTGCTGAGTTTTGCTGTCCAGGAAAAAAAATATCCACCCAAGATAATTGTATTGGGCAAAGAACCAAGACTTTGCAGATTTGTTTTCAGCAAAAATCACTGAGCAGTAATTAAATGGTTAAACTTTGCTCTGTGTCTCTGTTGGTTGGCTCCTGTTTCAAGGCAGCTTTTTTCACACAGCTACCTGCTGACAAGCTATTTCTAAGTAAAGGTTAAAAGAACTGAAAACAAGCCAGTAAAAAAATACAGCCTACTTATTTCTTTTTGATTGGATTTCATTTCCATTTTGCAGTGACAGGACAAAGCGCAAGCAACCACCACTAGCATTTCATTTTGCTCTCATCTGACCCGTTTTCCCGTCATTCCCAGGAAGAAAGGCCAGCTTTCCCAGTTTACTAGACTGGAAACATGCCATTCACCCATCTTGTCCTTACTCCTACCTCAACTCTGCCCTTCTTGAACCATCAAATCTCCCCACCACCCAGCACAATGATGGACCAGCTGTAAGCAGACAGACTTACTCTGCTGCTTCAAGAGATGAATGCTCATTTGCTCCTCTCACAAATAAAGAGCTACCAGCCCTAACATGAGGCAGCATCTTACAGTCTTACGCTATCACGATGTACAGAGGGTAGCACAGATACTGGAACCTCACACAAGCAGCAAATTGTGCAGGATGGAAACGTTGATGGCAGTAGACAGAGGCCAGCGAGTTCACGAGATCTTATTCAAGACCGATCACTGCTTCTTGAGTCAACCAACCATTCCACCAAGTTCTCAGCTACTGCAGTATTTTGTTCAGCTTCCCATGCTAGAAAACCTCCTGGAGGCTTCATTCCTGGAGCACAGGGGCTGCAGATGAGGGGAATATTTAAGGAGAATGAGTTATCCCATCCCATGGAACAGGACAGGATCTTCCAGCATGCATATGGGCAACAAGAGCAGGACAACGTTTATAAGGAGGGGAGAAAAGTGAGAAACATCCTGAGCAACTTGCTCTTTTGGAATAAAAAAGTTTTATTAAACCACAACAGTCCAACACCTGCAAGACACATAAGTGGTAAGTTATGTTGCTTGCATCACAAGCACGTGAAAAAGCCAAACTTATGACAGAAAGCAAGAAATAACTGTTGTTCTAGAGTGAGTGTCCTTTACAACTACACCCTAGCTTTTCTGGCAAAATTTGTGGAGGAGGAGAAGATAAAAGCACTGGTATTGCACAAGAAAATGGAATATCCAGCATCTGAAGAAAGAAAATTAAGGATTTCCATCTTCTGATGATCTTCACTGAAGAAATAACACCATGCAGGAGCACGGGTGACGGCTCTCAAATGCTGAGCGGTAGCCCATATGGGAACACAAACTAGGAATAATAAACCTCAGGTTTATTTTCTTGTCCTCATCTAAAGAACCTGGAAATTCAGGCATGTATGTCACGAACAAGAAACACCTGAAGGATTTTAACACAATCCCATCATAAACCACGCTCCATCAAACCAAAGACTTTAGCATGCGGAGCTCCACCACGGATGGGTGTCTCTGTTTTAAGAAAGCCCAACAGAGATATAAACACGGGTTGCTTTTTCGAGGCGCCTGTACTAGGACGGGGACGGAGGAAGGAAACAGGTTTGGGACACTGGGGGAATGAGCACAGCCTTGAGCACACTGGAACGAAGGCGAACTCCCACCACCCCATTAGATCATGCATTCTTCCAGCGCTCCCGAACAAAGGCACCATTGACTTGGGAGCGTGGGCGGCTCCGGACAGCAAAAGGCTGCCCAGTAAATTATTGCATGATAATCCAACATTGATAAGTCATCGAGGCTGCTTGTTCTAGTCATGTTTCCAAAGGGGGGAGGAGAGGAAACTTATTTTCCCCTTCATGGGCTGAAGGCAGCCTCGTAAGAAAGGCATTTTTTTATTTGATCATTGCTAAGTCAGTGTAAAAGTCAGAAAACGTCTAATAATTCAGTACAGCTTGCTGCCTTATTTGTACAGCTTTGATGCAAAGATGTTAAGTCCGTTTCCCAAAACAGCCAGCTGTGTTTATTCACTAGGGACTGGAAAGATCCCATGTACAACACAAAAGTCCTATCTGCACAGGAAGCCTCAAAGTCCTTTTTCAGCACAAACGATAAACGCTCATTTTAAAAAGGCACTTTACACTTGGCAAGCACAGCCAGATCACAGATGATCAAGGACACCACGGGCCATGGGGAGGGCTCCGTTTCATTCATGTATCCGGATTGCAAAGCTACCTCCTGCCACCACTGTCAGCACCAAGATGAGCAGGATCTGGGTTACAGAGGGCTGGGATCCTTGGAAAGTTCATCTGCTTGTATCAAACATCCAGAAGCTGCTCCCTGGCCTGTACACAACAGGTATGGGTGAAACCAAGTCACTCCCCCAACTGAAGGAGCACCAAAAAAAAAGTGGGGATTTATTCTCCCAAAATGGGGGTTTTACCCAAGAAAACAAAAATTGATCTAAAGAGTTTCCTTATCCAGAAAAGCACCCTTCATTCTCATCAGAAGAATGCACAGCAGTTACCAAAAAAAAAAAAAAAAATCCTAATTTCATCACCGATAGTCCATAATGACAACAGCAACGGTGACTTCAGTAACAACAACTCTTTAAAAGTGGCAATTTCCACACACTCCAAGGCACTGTGGGACCATGCAACTTTACATTTTCCCCAAGAGTTTTCCTCATGTTGGAGATACATGATGTTCGGCTCCAGCTTTATCTTTTCAGAGGTGGAGATGTGGGGATGGAAGAATGAAAAAAAAAAAAGACTAAAACTTACTATCAAAGTTCAAAAGTTTAAATAGATAAGCAAAAATGAAGTTGCAGCTTCTTTAAATATGATATTTGGTCAAATGGCAAATACATGACTTCCTGTAAAAAGAAAATAAATTTATTGGATTGTAGTGCAGTACCTTGCAAACAAGTTTAATATCAGATAATCTGGTGAGAATTACTAAACTATTTAAAGGATAACTAGATTTTACTGACTTGGGACAAAAAAAAAATCAAGTAAAAAGCATTTTGCAAATGGGATAGTTAGTGCAGGAATGTTAACAGATTTTCCTGAGGTCTGTTTTCCTTCTGCATGCCCTCCCAGGAGCCTCACCCTCCAGCAGCTCGACGCCCTTCCCTTGCTCTTAGCACACACGCTGTCGACTAGCACACCCAAAAATCAAAGCATATGCAAGGCTTCAGTTTGAGAAGTTCAGCAAACCCAAGTGACCAGTCATAAACATCCCTGCCAAAGGCAGCATGGAAGTTATTTTGGATGGTGTGCGGGTGAGATGCCAGATGCCCCTGGCTCCAGCCCCAGCACTCCTGAGGGGAGATACACCAGCTCTCAAAGCGCTGCCTCTTGGTCCAGCTCAATGGCTCTGTTACTCATGATCATCACCCACTAGCTTCTATTAAATAATATTTTTGAAGCCCTTTACCCTGCCTGTTGACAGGCAACGCTTTTCCCCACTCACCCCCTCTCCTCCTCCACACGTGTAGCCTGCAACAGCTCTCATGTCTGGCTTCGCTCCTATCTGAATTAGATATCAATAACACCACACAGCTCACGTTGTTAAACCTAATTAAGAACAAATTAAGTGACATGAGTGCTCTGAGCAGCAGCAAGTTCAGCAGCTTTGGGAGCAGGACGACCTTCCAGACTAGCTCCCACACTGCTGGCTGTACAACCACGGAGAGGCCAGAAATGCTCCTTACACAAAACACTGAATTCTCTGGAATTTTGATGGTTTAATCTCCCTCCCGCCCCTGCCCTTCCACCTCCCACTCAGCAGCCACAGATTTTTTTTCAAACACAGGCCATAATTAACACAGCAACTATTTGGAAATAATACTGTTGCTATTAGCATCCCTCACCTGGCCCCACTGCAGACAAGACAGCTTTCTTTTCTCAAGTATTTAAGGAGTTTCGCATTCTTCAATAAACATTTAAGAAAACTAACTTCTAGCACATCTGAAAAGCAGCATTTAATGTTGCACAGAGCTTGCATGCCTCCTGCGTCCCCATCTCCTACTGAGAAATCTCCCCCTCCTTCCAACTGACTCCCGCTATGGATTTTAAGTAGCTGTTTGCATGCCTTCACACTATCTTTTAATGCATTTTCAGTCAATTACAGGCTTAGGCACAAGCTACCATTATTTATGAAACACAAACTGCAGCAATATCCATACGGACCATTTTCAACCACCCACCCACACAAGTTTTACTTTCTCAGCCTATTAAGCCAGGGAAGGAATTGGGATAAACAGACCCGACAAAACCATTGCTGGAGCGACGCCATTTCCAAAACAAAGCTTGCCACTGAGTTATGTTTCAAATATGTTTTGGAAAGTCAGAAGCAAAGTTCTTCCAAATTTTTCCTGAAGCAGAGAAGGAACTGCACTCAGTTCTCAACTCACAAGTAACAGCCAGCATGTGCCTTCAACTCTGCCTCTGGAGAATAAACTGCACAAACTGCAAACACTCATGGAAGTTGCAGAGGTGTATTAAACACACAATCGTGCTAGTTCATGTTCATCCACACATTCTGTCTGGAGACACATGAGGGACAAGGAACTACTAAACACGGTGACTATTTCTAAGGAAAGAGTTTAGCAGAAAACCACACATACTCAAGACGGAAGCATGGCTTAGTGTGACCGGTCTCCCACAGTCCCCCGAGCGACTCCGTAAGATTATTTTGGAACACTGCAAACAAAGAAAATGAAACTGGATGCTCTCTGATGACCTTTCAAAGATAATACTAACTCCAGGTTTATCAATACTTCCAACTGCAAAATCTGAAGCCCTTGGTTCAACTCACAGACTAGAACAGAGCCAGATCTGCTTTACATCTGGCTCCAAAACACCTCAGTGTATCCACACCAAACCTAGATTTGGAAAGTTCTCTGTGGATCAAAACTCCTTCCACCCAGGGTAAAGGATGCCCATCCAGGAACAGAGAAAACTCTGAAAAAGACAAAAAAAATAGATACATGCACAGTCACTCCTTAACATTTTGTGTAAGAGAGAGATTTCCAGACTGAGAGAACATTATTTTGCTGTTACTTTGTAAAGGAAGGAATTGAAAGAATACAGACATAGTTGCTGAAGTGGGACTGACCACCACCTAGAATACTGCTGAGACACTGTAACCTCAAATGAGTTTCCTACAAAGCAGGTTTTTCTACACCAGCCCCAGTGGAAACAAAAAAATTAAAACATTAATATGTTTAAAAGACCTTCCACGAGGACTTCTAATTTGTTCATCTTATCTACTGGTCTTGAAACATGGGCCATACAGTATAGCATCAAACTAAATGTTAGTGCCTGGTTCCCAGTGATGGGAATGCAACTGAACCCTAATAATTCTGGGTGTGCAATTAATTCGCTTTGATAACCGTAGAGTGGCGAGGCAGTTGTGCTGTGAAGCACAGACTGAGTCTGATGGAAAAGAAAAAAAAAAATTATGCAAAGAAATACATTTTATTCCCAGATGGTCAGAGGTCATGGTGCTTAAGAACTCAAACCTGCATTTAAGTTAAAAAAGTGTGGATTAGGAACAGCTGCAGAAACACTTACAGAGCAAAGTCCGGACAAAGCAACAGAAAACCCACTCAATGCACAAGAAGTAGGTTCATCAGCCCCTGGGATGTTGCAGAGGACATTTCCAGTGAGGTCACTGCGGAAGAGGACCCCCACGAGCAGCCTTCTAGCAAGCGTCTAAGAAACATCTTGCACATCAGAAGACAAACCTCCCGTCCCCAAGCTCCACGTTGCAAGGCACATGCTACGACTTGTTAGATCACACCACATCCTCCCCAGTCACACACAGGTTCTTCGGCAGCAGAATAGCAGCTCAATATTTCCTTAGGTAACAGCACTGCCTAAGAGAGGGTGACTGCACAGAAAATTAATCATTTGCAATGAATGCCAATGAGATTTTCTTCAGGCATGCTACACCGCTGTGAAGCCTAAATAAACTCTACCAGAAAACATTTTTCTCAGGGGAGAGAGAGTATTAAAAATTAATTTTTTAGGTAGCACTGCTAAGGCAGTGACACTCCTTTAAAAATGTTAAATACCTAGTTGACAAAAGAAGCCTTTTTTGAAGTTAAAAGATAACTCTCATAACTCAATTAGTAACATAAACTACCACACATTAAAACTTCAAGTAATTTATTGACCATCAATGGCAGCCCATGAAGTAGGAGTCAAGCTATTTCTTCATCCCTCTGCTTTCAGGGTCTTCAGTATGTATGCCGACCCTTCTGACAGTATTGGGCTGGGAGGGGGGAGAAGAAACAACCACTTAAAGCCATCTGCAGAGCTGCTGCCTTTGTGAAGCCTGAAATAATACAGCACTCTCAAGCCTTTGTTTTACGTTTAGGGATAGGTCAAACCCCAACCATCCTACTCCTTACAGACATCCCAAGAGAGCTGATGAGCATCACACTTTCCAATCTACCACTGAGTTACAGCAACAAGGGCTTGACTTCTCCAAAAGCTCAGACTTTCAAGACCCCATAGCATTCCCGTATCTCTCTCTGTTGGCTAGATAGGTAACTTGTTCATAGGTCAAGGGAAGCCACCACCACACAATCCCAAATGTTAATCTTTGCAGATATGAGCATTACTAAAACATCAAGGTGCCTGTAAAAGATCAAAGTTTGGGCAAAGTATGTACAGCTCAAGGAAAAAAACAAACCTACTTTGGTTGGAAAATACAGTCATTTGAGAAACCCACAAAGGCTAGCTATGATTACATTTTCTGCAGGATGTATGCAACCTACCTTCATCAAAACATTAAAAGACCTTGAACTCTGCTGCACCTCATTCAGGAGGACACGCTTCTTACCTCTGCCTTCTTAAAACCTGTCATGACTCCTTCCTGAACAAGGATCCAGCTAAAGCAATCAATACATTTATCACTCCAAGAAAGATTTGTATGTCTCACTGCAACAGAATGGAGAAAAATCCCAAAGTACCAAATGATACAGCTTCTGGAGGCTTGCTTCCTTGATGGCCTGATAATTATTTTTAAAAGTCCTAGCAAACTTCTGATATCAAATGGAGACATTAGTCCTTATCTTTAAAGCAATTAACAGGGCCAGTCATAGGCAAAAAAACCCCACCTGATCTTAAACCCTCAACAGCAGCACACATCAGCCACAGAGACAGCAGTTGTCTTCTGGCACAACCCATAGCATCCTGGGTCTCAGCTTTAAAAACATAGAATTTAGAGACAAAAACATTTTACCAAAGGAGGTTCAGCTGTTGCATGAGACTCTGAAAGGAGAAAATAAGTCAAGTCCAGGATCTGTCCACATTAAGGAAACGCTGCAAATGCGTTGGAGCACTGGGGAAGGATCTTCATCAAAAACACATGAAAACCCACACTGCCTTCTACCTTCAAACCCACTCAAACTTTTCCCTATAGAACTTCACACTTAAATCAAAGTGAAAAACCTTGCTCTATAGTGGTTTTAAGTTTGAAAGTAAGAGTTGCTAGAGAATAAAAGCTTACCAAGGACTTCAACAGTGGCCTTAAACTCAAGGTGTTTTGTTAGCATAGAGCAGCAGATGAACACAAGACAGGCAGAAAGACAAGTCTGTTGAGATCTGCCTAGGTGAAGCAGGATATTTAAAGCCACTTCACCCAGAGTCCTGTACAATTCCTGATGTTGCTAAACCAAAAAGGGTGGGACAGAAGGAGCCCTGTGAGCAGAGGAATTAAGAACACACGTCTTCCTTTAATGCAAGTCTCTTGGTTGAGTTTTGGAAGGGAAGTCTTGCATCTTCTGAACTCCTTGACATGGATATCTTCAGAGATGCATCTGATTGCAGAAGCCAAAAAACTACAACAGGTGAAGATGTACGCTTAAAACCTGGTTCCCTCTTTGGTCGACCTTTTTCATGACATTAACAAGAACTGTCATTATTGTGGAGAGCTTCCTCCTTCTACCCACCCAAGCAGAAAAAGAGCAAAGGGTTCAGAAACTATGTGGGACATGACAGGGCACAGACCAAATTCTTAGGCGAGTTTTACTTCCATAGGATGATGCATTCCAGCAAGAGAAACACAACGGCCTCTTCCTTGCAAAGAGGAAATGAATAGCCATGCCTTCCTGAGTCACTGCAAAAAATTCCATGAGCCTCTCATGACACTGTCAGAAAAAAGCTTTAGCATACAAAGTTAATGGAGCAGCATCAGATATAACAGCCTCCCTCTGGATGAGCAAATGGACAGTGACAACCTTCTTGGATGTCTCACTCCTCCTAAGACTTGAAGAGCATTTTTAGTGAACAGTTGCATTACCAGATCAAAAAAGAATACCTGAAGTACTTCAAACGCACGGACAATTTGCACACACACTCAGATTTCCTTTCGCCAAGGTCTGATGACCCTGTATTTTGCTGTAGATTATTTACGTCACTATAAAAATCTTATTTTATCTGAAAAAGCCCTTTTATGAAATATATATTCTATTCCCTCTACAGTCAGAAAAAGTAAGTTTTAAACTCATTCAACATTTCTACTACCAGCATGTTAACTCAGATACTTGCTGAATTTTCTCAACTTAATAAAAACCACTCAAATACACACATTATAGTTTAATTTCAGGTCTCCTTATACAAGCTGATGAAAAGTGCTGCTACAAAAAGAAAAATCTATCAGCCCATGATTAGACACACCAGATTTTACAGAGATGACAAGAAGAGAGCCTTAAATCAATATCAACAATACTGTAATCACTTCCAGATCACGCTGGACTACTTCTGCAAGTACTTGAGCTTTTTATCTGGATTACTCTTTGCAAAGCTAAGGATAGCAGTAAAAAGTTACTTTTCAGTTGATTAAAAGCCAGCAATGTACATCTCTTAACAGGCATATGAAGAAATCCAGATCTGTGCTGCTGATTTCTGAAACACAGTGATGATGGTGGTAAAGACACCAAAACATGATAGTGCTGACAACTTGGGAGGGGTGGTGATGGGGGGTCCTGGAATAGCTGATTTTGCTGAGGATAAGGGAGCAGCTTTCCTTACACTTCGAAGTGCAGTACTACTCCACTGGTAAAATACTGCTAGAGTAAGCAGAGCTTACTTTGGATGAGATCTGGGAAAAGACCCTCAAGTGGTTTTAGGCTGCACTCATGCTTAACGTCCTACCTCTTGCTTCAGCTTCCAGAGCACAGTTTCCTTCATCCTTCCAGTCTTTCTTTATCTAGACCCGCTAAGTAGTGAAGGTAGGTAAATGTGAGCAGAAAAACACGCTCAAACTTTGACAGCGTGCAGCTAAAAGTTGTGTACATGCCAAAGTAGTTTTTACCAAGGCAAAGGTTACTGCTACAGAAGTAGTCACTACACTAATCAGATACTGCCTCATTTTCCTCAAGTAGTAATGAGTCCATCACCTAACCAGATCTGGTTACTATTTATTTTTCTTTATGTTGTAGAAAGACAGGGCAGTTGGACACATTGGCTTTTTAAGGGCATTTCAATCTCCCAGTAACATTAAGTACAGAAATTATTCACCGCTTCATTAACCAAGTGACCAGATAGTAATGGCCTTCAAATCTAAACCACATTGCCTAACATGAGCATATCCTCCCGCAGACTCCCTGGTTGAAGAGTAATCTATTTTCCCCTAGCTCATTCTCCCACCAGCTCATGGGAAAACAAAGCCAGGCTGTTCCCAGCCTTTTCATGGACATACCAATAAGCTCTGGAAATAAGATGAACTTCAGCGAGTAAAGCTGTGAGCACAAAAATGCAGAAGAAAATCGTTGTGCTGTCTAGTTGCAGTCATGTATTACATTGCAATTCAAAAAATATCTTTTTTTTTTTTTTTAATCAATTCTTCTCAAGATTCAACTGCTTCCCTCCAAATACAGAGCTCTCACATTTCAAGGTCCCTCTGACACAAACATTTTTACAGCTGAAAAAGGTGGTTACTCACGTATTTGCTAAGCAAAGTTTCCCTAAATATTTGTATCTCTATAACAAACAAGCATAAAGCTGCACCAAGTCTATTTGCATAGGATAGTCTCTACACAGGGTTTAAATGAGCACAAAACTAAAAGTCCTGGTTATGAGATCTTTGAGCTTATACTCCAGGCCTGGATGGATGCTCAGCACCAGCACACATAAAACTTTTCCCACACTGCTTTAAACCCCTTTAAAAGCAGCTAATTCACCCAGTTCCCACTTCCGAGTTTAACAATGAAGTGCTACAACAGCTCCCCAGATAATCTCTCAATCCTAATACCCACCATTAACTGCAAATCTTGGTCTAAATGGGGGGGAGGGGGAATTAAACATCTCCCAACTAAAGTCAAGGTATTAAAAGATTTTTCAAGGAATCCCTCTTTCTTTAGTGATTCTGTATGTATGTTATCTTCAACAGCATGGATACTACTTCATGCTTCAATTTCAACTCAAAATTAAAATTCCAAGTTTGTTTTCCAAAACAAGGTATCAGCACACCCTTTACAAGGCGTTTTTAAGACTTCTTTCCTCCCCCAAGCTGTGTAACTAGGCACATCTCCAGCATGAGCATTATTCCCAATAACTGACCAAATACTCAAAAAAGACAGAAAAGCATTAATACTTGCACTACAACTGAATCCCTCGGCACTTAACCATAGACTGGAGGAGTGGTGATCACCTCACAATGGGACCTGCACAGCTTTGGGGATGCTGGATAGGGTTTTTGTTTCATGTAAGTGTTTATCCTTATGAAAACTGCTCAGATAAACCACCACTGTTGCTCAAGACAGTCACCATTCCCCCTCTCCCAAAGGGCAAGCATTAGGAAAGGAAGAGCAAATTAAGAAAGCTCAGGTCTATGGTGAAGCCGCAGAGGGGAAGCACATGGTGTCCTGTATCCAGCTGAGCAGCCAAGCCTGAGGAAGGGCTGTGTGCTCCACAACGAGGACTGCCAGATCCACACAAACCAGATACACCACATCTGCTCCTTTTTGATCACTCAGAGTCTGGACAGCCCAATCCAGCACAAACTGTACTAGCATTTTTGTTTTTCCTCCTGTTTACCCCTTAAAACTTGCAGCTGCAGCAGGAAGCTCTCCTCCTCCTCGTCATAGAAGCCCCACTGGACCACGAGTTGTGGAACAGCACGTAGAGCAAGTCCAGCTCCTCCACCCCCACGCGCTGGATGCCCACGCGTCTGCGTTCTGCATCGACGGCTGATCCCACCCCACTGAGCTGCCAGGTCCAAGGCTGCCCACGCAAGGGCCCATCCTGGCAGCAGGGGACCAACTGCCAAGTGCAATCAGTGACAGATAAGCACACCAGTGCTTCAAAAGAGCCTATCTGGGGATTAAATGAAACAGATGTCAGCACCAAGGACATGCCCCATCCCTCTCCTGCCCACAAGAAGCACCTGCTGCTTCTCTCTTCCTCTTGCTCCGGCTTGCAGGTCCCCTTGCCAAGCATGCAGGGAGCTGCAGCCATTTCAAAAACACACATAAATGGAAGACTTTTGTATTCATTTGAGAACTTAGTATTTAAAATTTATTACAGCATTATCCAACAGTAAATTAAAGCATTGTGTTGCTGGCTTAATACTTCAAATTCTTCAGTGTAATAAAAATTTGCTCCTTTTAGTAAGTATTGAGGTTACCACTCACCCCATCCCAAATTCAGAAAAGGGTAGGGAGGGGTTTAAAGACTCTCTATAGACACACATTCTCTCAAAAAAAAAAAAAAATCAAAAGAGCTTTAATTGATATTCAGCATAAAGTCAAAGTTTAAATAATCTACAGCAGCGGTTCATGCTGAATGAGATTATTTTGCACCAGGTGCTCCTGCTAAATGCAGCTAAACCCCAGCAACCTCAGCAGTGGGGCAGCAGTGATACCCCACTTCATTCACTACAATATTGCCAACACCATCCTGCAGCAGCACCGTCTACACTACAGCAAAGGATGCCGTTTCCTACACCAACTTTTCCACCTCTAAAATTTTTTCCTCTCTTCCTTCAAGTTCTTGAAGTTTAAATCATGCTGTCAGCCCCTCCTCTTTTCTCCAATAGCTTCTTAAATTCAATTGCTAATTCCAACCGGAGAGGTCTTGAGAGTCACTGAGTTCATACAAGGTTTGCGGAGGAGTCACAGTGATAACAACTTAGTACATATTGGATATGCCTGTTCTCATTTGGTTATATCTTCCATTACTAAAAGGAAAACAGATATGTAATTAATCCCACCTGCCAGTGGAGACACACCCAATAACACATCTGTTTTTCCCAGATTTAATTCAGATCTCATCAACGTAAGTGAAGAGCTCAAACATTTCCCTTCCAGTGTGCAATACTAAACACATCCATGGGGTATTTTATCTGCTGAGGTGCTACTGAATAACCTGATCTTACTGCAGCCTTTTGAAATTCCTCAGAAACCACGTAACCAACTTCATTAGCACTAACTTCAGTAGCTGTATCATCTGAAAATACTACCTCTTCACTTTTTAAAGAGATTAAAAACCACAGATGCCAACAAAAGTTCTTGAGAAATCCCATTTCTAACCTCTGATGAAAAGTGACTGCACTTGTTTTTCCCTCCTTACCACACGCAAATCCTGGAGCTTTCCAAGCCTACCCCATACTCTAGCAAGTGCTCTCATAATTTTTGTTTAATCCCAGGAATGCACCTTAGACATTTTATTTCTTTCACTGAAAAGGGACGAGTTGAGTGTAGGAGCATTACTACACTGATCTGCCCTATACCCTGCTCCCAATCCAACATGGCCATGAGCATCTTCCCTCCCTCTCTCCCAGAAAACCTGCCAATCACCAAAATACCCTCTTGGCTGCAGATGAGGAATAGGAACAGGGAGTTTTTTTCTTTCATTTTAAAAGACCTTAAGACCATTGAAACAACAACTGCAGAGCTTGAAGCATTTATCAGTAGCTCAAGCACCTGACAGCTAAGCTCTTGTGCTAACACCTTCCCCCAACTTTGAGGCAGCAATGCTGTTTTCTCCAGACCACAGCTGTCCTGGGATGGGCGACTCCATCCAAACCCTGTTAAACTCATTAGGAGAAACAGTGAGCACCCTCCCTTGGTAACACTGACATCTGGCAGAATATACCACCTAAAACTCAGCAACCAAGACCAGAAAATTGCTTTTGTGTCACTTGCCCTACCAAGGTCAAACCTCCAACCAGGCAGCCATCAAAGTGGCCCAACGTCATGCCTGGTTGGGCTCCTCCCAACACTTCCAGTGGAGAGTGGCAGAAACCCACTTAACTGATACCATCAACCCTTCATGAGTTCAACATCACCAGCTATAAACAAGGATGCTGCCCTGGAAAGGGAGACTAGCACACGGTGAGCTCCTCCCAGGGATATAAGGAGGCAGATGAAACCACATCCAGAGTTCATTCCCACTCCAACAGCTCGTGTTGTTGCAAGCTCCAAAAAGGCAGATGGGCTTTAAGCAGAAACAGCTGGGGTGACCCTGCCCTGGGTAGGGAGGGCTGCAGTACCAGCTCAGGGTGCTGCCCCAGAAGAGGTCAACTCAAGCAAAGATAAGCAGCGACCCATGCCTGACTGAGCTCCTTTTCCACCCCTCGTCCTACTCCTCCTCCTCTACCCAGAGGCTGGGAGCAAGTTTTCTAAACCATTGGTCCCAGATGTTCAAACCAGAGCAGATCAGACATATGTTTATATATATTTACACATTTTGTTTACAGAAGTCTCTGGAATTAATAAGAAATCATTTCATCTGTCCACAGGGGGTGGAGGCAGGGGAGAAAACACTAAATTCAGAAATAAACACCATCTGTTCCTCCTGACTGTCCCTGCCCACCCTTCCAGCTCAGATGAGGTTTCTGAACCAGGCTTCAGCAATGCGGAGTGGAGAGCTGCCTTCTGCGTCACCCTCACCTTCACACACACACAGAAAGTAACAGCTTGTTTGGCCAACAATCCTGGCACAAAGCACTGGGAATGAAAGCACCACACACATCCCGTCTGCAGAGGTCAGTGGACAAAACGGGCACACACGTGCAGCTGTCCAGTTTCCTCATTTGTGAGCTTGAGACATCACAATCTGTGCAATCTCTGCACGTGCCGATGACCGTCCCTTGTGACACAGATGGTGGGATTGCAGCTTTCTGTGATGCCTGAACTGATGCAGAACTGCGTGGGGAAACTCTTACTGCTATAGTTTAAAAAAAAAAAAAAAAAAAATCAGCCACAGAAACCTCAGCTGTACATTAGACCTGTTCTTGGTTTTCAATATGTTGACATCCTGAACTGTGAAAGAATGAAACAAATAAATCTAGCAGTCTTCAGATCTTGAATATAACCAGAAACTATAGCTATTAGGTCAGGAGGGAACAAGACAAAAAGAAAGGATATGCCAATTTATATGAAAATCCACAGGCACCTGGTGCACTCATGTAACCCCTGCAGCCTACTTTTCTTGAGATTTATTTCTACCATAATTTCTGCTTTACAAAACAGTAGAAAAACCCAAATTCAGTGATCAGTTAGTAAAAACCAGCCCAAGGAAGATGTGGTGGGGAGAGGGCTCACAATTGTCTGAAGGGGAAATTTCATTTGAGGATTTTTTCCTACCCACTCTTTACTTTCAACCATTTAAAAACTTCAAAGCTCTAAAGAAAGACTCAAAAGTAAGGCTTTTTAGGCACCACAGGACAGCTCAGGGCCTCTCCCAAGTTCCTGTAGCAGGATACAATAGCTCTTCCATTACACCAACCCACGAGAGGCCAACATCATATATTCTTAACACTCAGTTGTGCGAAACTCATCTTGCACTTTAGTCTCTACCACATGTCAGCAGCAGTGCCTTGCTCTAGGGCCCAAACATCACTCGAGTCTTTCGCATTTTGGTTTAATAACCCATTGGGGAGAACAGAACAATTCACACCTTTCACTTATTGTTGCAGTTACTGCAACTGAGGTTTGCAGAGCACCCAAAGAGAGGGACACTTGTCCTTTCTTAAGGTGACTTTGTAATCTCATCAATTAGGTGTTTGCTTCTTGAAAGAAAGTATGAAGTTCTGCAGAAAATATAAATTAACAAGGAAGTCTACAGGTAGAGAAGCACCAAGTCCACAGACCTTCAACGCAAGCACGTCCAACCAAAAGGAACAGCAGGGGCAACAAGACATCCCTTGATCCTACCAGCACCCTCTTCACACAACCGCTGAGCAAGATGTTCCCAAGTTGCCAGCTACAGAAAATGAATGAGCCAGACAGAGAGCTCACCAATTCAGTTTCTCCTTTTTCTTCTTTCTGGTCACTTAGTGCTTTTTCTTAAGGCAATATCTCCATGTTAAATGATTGTAAGCACCCGAAATAGCATACTCTGAGAAGTTACCTTGTAATTGATGCTTATCAACCAGGGGTTCACCAGTCTGATTTGTGATCGCTACCTGGAAAATCAGGATTGTCGTGAGCAAGAAACCATACAAATCCCAAGAGGCACAACTGCACAAGGAGAAGTCCTCACCATAAACACCAATGCAGGGAGTTACTGTACCACTGCATGAAGAAACATCACCAAGAGGACTTGAAAATTTTCAAAGCCAGACTGGGCAAAGCCCCGAGTAACCTGGTCTGAATTCAACATCGATCCTGCTCCAAACAGGAGTCTGGACTAGAAGATAACATGAGGTGCCTTCCAACCTCGCTTCTTCTATGAACAGAAGCAGAATGGGATTAAAGCCTAGGCTATAGACAAATAAACTCAGACACCTAAATATCCATGACCAACCTCCCACAATAGTCAATGGCACCCGAGTCAAAGCAGTCAGGAGACTGGAGAGCAATCACACTAACGTTAGCAGACGCCAAGACAGTCTGGTGAAGAGCTCTCAAGATTCACTGACCAAAAGCTACACCTAAGCTCCACACGGGCACCCACCACTGGGAGGGGACCCAGCCCAAGTAAAATAGCCAGAGCATGTTACAGCTGCAGACCCACGTGCTTTGCTGCTGCAGCCTTCGATACAGAAGACTGACTTCTCGATACACACAGGAGTCCAAAAGGGCTTAGAAGCACACAGAGAGGTTTCCTCATTTGGGCTGTTTTCCTTCCTAGCATAGATTCGTTCAAGTCTGATTTTTACACAAATTATCTGAAACGAACAGGACTGCTGCTGAGCACCGCAGATGGAAACAGATGCTGCAGTCCACTGCACTGGCTCCACGCCCCTCGGCTAATCTCTGCTGTACAAAGCCAAACCCACACCCGCAGCAAGTCTGCGCGTAGCAGACATGGCAGAGGCAAAGGCAGTCTCAGCTAACCCCAGGCCTCGCAGGGAATGTGCCCGGCAATGTCACTGGTCCTCTCTGCAAACAGCATCAAGCTTTCTGTAGGGAAATTACTAAGAAATCAGAAACCCTTTTAAGGAAACTGAAAACTGGGGGTGGTGTGTGTCACGTGCAAGAGTTTTATTTTCTAAAATAAGTATATATTTTAAAAAATTTGAAGGACTAAATAAATTGAAATTATTTTCCACCACCTGCACGAGACAGGAGCAGAAAGACACCCTGCTCTGTACCAATACCAAGCACAGGCAGCACACAGCACCCTAATCCTGCCTGAAACAGTTCAATGAATCCACAGCCAAGGAAATGTTTGGTTACAAGACAAGAGACATACCTACCAGACATACACAACACCATACCCCACCAGCAGTGGCAAGGGAACTCAGCATGAGCTTATTTAAAGGCGTTATTAATAGAGCCAAAGGGAAGACAGTTCTGTTTCATAGCAACCTCCAAGGTTTTGAAGTTTGTTTCTGTTCTTTTTTTGGGACAGAAACAAAATGTCCCTGACATTTTTCAGGAACAAAACAGAGTTTGAGATCACCACCTTGCCCCTTTCAGGGGCATCACTGCATGAGTAGGCTGGGTAGAGGTACAAAACCATTCACACTCAGGAAAAATAATTTGTCATCTTCCCTAACAGTTCACTTTGGATGAAGAACTTGAAACCCTGCCTCTGCAATCCAGGCCTGCGCTTTAAAAAAATAAATACATAAAAACGTTATCAGGCTACAGTGTCCAGACCAACTTCTCTTCCTAAAGCTTTAAAGCCAGAAGCGTTCCTGGTGACATACTGCTTTAAGTAAGAATGCTTATTTTGGCAAAGCTTCATTTAGCTGAGAGTACTCGGCTCTCCTCCGAAGTTAGGAAGGAAGCATCTAGCTGAGAGCCCCCAGCTATCTCTGCTCTCTGAAAAAAAAAAATAAAATAATCAGTTTCGGAGCAAACAGTACTGCAAATGAAGCTACACACACCACCTTCAGAGGAATAAAGAATTCTACACTCAAAGCCAATGCCGCCACAGCAGGCCTGAACGCCGAAAGCCCTCTGAGGCAGCTCCTCCTGGCACAAGCCCATGTGGAGCGGCACAAGCGCATCGTTCTGCAGCAGCTTCACAGCGGAGCCCCCCAACAGAAGGATTTGGGCTTTTCTTTCCCAAGACAGAGCTGCCTGCCACTCCCAGCTCCACCAAGGTATCTCAAACTTCTTGCCCACACAGACCGAGCGTATCTGAGGGTCAAAGGCCATTCTGATGTCGAGTTACGAGACAGTCCTAAAGGTATCCCCTTGTCCCAGCTCCTGCTAGGAGCTAAAACCCAAACTAACCTGTAGATTTTAAATTTTTTTTCCCCCCTAAAGGTTCACACATGGACAAGAATGACTTCAGGTTTCAGGCAGACCCAGGGAGGGCAAAAAGGAGAAGAGGGCTACAGAGCTGCGATGCTGTGTGAAAGGACCAGCCAGGAATCGCTACCACCTCAGCTTCCCCCCAATCTCAAGGGGATTCCTGGTTCCTCAGGCCACAAGAAAAATCCCAGCATTCACAAAGAGCCCGGCCCAGCGGTACCTGTCGGGCACAGCGTGCCCTGCCTGTGCTTCTGGCACCAAACACACCAGCCCCGTTTCTTTGCAAGGCAGATAAATCCAGGCAACAGCCATGAGTTGGATTCATGTCTCCACACCACAACCAACACATCTCCTACTTCTCCATCTGCCCATTGAACTTCTTTAGAGGAGGGACAGGCAATGAATCTGTAGATCAATTCCTAATATAGAAGATTTATTTTTATAATTACCTTCAAAGACGGGTTCATAAATTATTGTTTATATTCTGTTCCCTCTCATGCAACCTTTGGTTGCATCACATCAGAACTGCAGGTGGGATCATTCGAATTATCACTTACTACTTATTAATATCACAGTTTTATAATCCAGCGCAGCATTTTGAAACTTTTTTCATTCACCTCAAAGGCAGCAGGCCTCAATCAGAAAGGCACACCAACAATCAGCGCCTGGCAATTTCTACCTCTGCAGACCCTCATTTCAAGGGGCTGTGCTGCACTTAGGATATAAACAGTTAGGGAAAAAAAAAAAAAAAAAACAGAAGGAACTAAATCCTGGTTTTGGTTTTAATGGGCTGTTGGTCCAGCAAGAAGAGGGGGAAAAAAATTTCCAGTGCTTTATTGTTGCATGCTCACAGGCAGGGGAGGAGAGGTTTCCCTCTGACACTTCCCAATTGATGTGAATATGTTCAAAACCAGGAGACAAATCAAAAATTGCATGGAGAGGAACAGGCAAGACCCCTGTAGATCAGTGCAAGAGCACTTTACTTGTAAGGAGCAGGACAAATATTTGAAAGTCAGGATGATTAACAGGAAAGCTGTAGACCCCAGAAACAACAGAATTAGACAGGTTCCTTTTCTGGGTTCTACCATGAATTGTTTCCCTGTGCTTTTGGAGAGAAGTTTAATGTTTATGTGCTTAAGAAATCCTCCTGAAAAGTATATTAGCATCCAACAGTGCAATGGAGTATCACAGAGCAGCTGGGCTGGAGAGCAGACCCTTGGAGCACTTACCCTGCAAACCTCTGAGTGCCATAACCCACCAGCCAACGTAAGATAGACAGACACCAGAAAGACAAACAGGGCCATCCCAGAGATGAATTCGGGAATTTTATTCCTGCTAACACGAGCCAGCACTTCTTATATCATTATGACTAAAGTGAACCTAGTTTGGGGGTTTGGATGCTTTTTGTTCAGGTGTGCATCACGGTGCTGGCAGCAGCCAAAAGATGACACCTTGGGAAAGCCCAGGAACAAGCAAAGTGTGTGAGAGACCTCTTGCAGTGCGCTTGAACTTCCAACACTGTACCACTGGGGCGCCAAGCCAGAGACAGCGGGTTTTCCACTCACCATCCACTTACTTGAGCATGTCCAGAAAAGGGCAACGAAGCTGGTGAAGGGTCTGGAGCACATGTCATAGGAGGAGCGGCTGAGGGAACTGGGGTTGTTTAGTCTGGAGAGGATGAGGCTGAGGGGAGACCTCATCGCCCTCTACAGCTGTCTGAAAGGAGGTTGCAGAGAGCTGGGGATGAGCCTCTTTAACCAAGTAATAAGCGATAGGACAAGAGGGAAGGGCCTCAAGTTGCGCCAGGGAAGGTTTAGGCTAGATGTCAGGAAGTATTTCTTTACAGAACGCGTTATTAGGCAGTGGAATGGATTGCCCAGGGAGGTGGTGGAGTCCCCATCCCTGGAGGTGTTTAAGAGTAGGGTCGACATAGCGCTGAGAGATATGGTGTAGATGGGAACTGGCAGTGTTAGGTTAATGGTTGGACTAGATGATCTTCAAGGTCTTTTCCAACCTAGATGATTCTGTGATTCTGTAGCGTGGACCTGCCTTGAGGTTTCAGGCTAGTCCAGTACCATTTCAACCCTTCTCATGTACATGAAAAATTCACATAAGTACCCTTGTAGAAATCTTGTGCTGGAGCATCCCAGGTCACTCGTGTCTGCACCACGTGCTGCCTCTGACACGCATCCACTGGAAGCACTAACCTGGCTGACCACCAGCCGCTGGCTGTGCTGCACAGCCCCTGCCTGAAGGGCAGGTAACCTACAGACCTGGGGGGGGTCACACACTTCGCTGTGCTGAGCATTCCCTCTAGTCAGCAGCATTTGATTTTGGGAGAAACACCAGTAAACAAAAGAGGAAGGCATGAAGAACAGCTTGGCTCTTCCTACTGCTTTTGCATGAGAGGCCACATCATTCGACACAGTTGTTAAGGTCCAGGCACTAGCAGCCAGGTAAAGACCACTAATCTCTGGGTCTGCGTTTTTTTTTTTTTTTCTTAAATAAAAAGTTTGACTAGGTATAATACCAGAGGGAAATTTTTTTTTTTTAAAAGGTGCGATTTCTTTAACCGCAAAATAATTACATGCAAAATGCTGGAAAGAAACTCAGAAAAATCCTGGATTTCTTTCATACATTTTCACCACTTTCTACTATTTCATATCCTGCACGGTTGTGCCTCTACTGCACACCAAAAGCAAAGAACAACTGTGTGGAGATTCCCAAGCTGGTACAAAGCCACAAGCAGGAAGCAGCTCTGAAATACAGGGGTTTGGCAGAAAACAATGAGAAACCACAAAAAGGAAAGGAAGCCTCACACACGAGAGGCAAGACCAACATGACACTGAAAACCAAGTAGCTGCAACAGCTCAGCCACTGTGAGTCTTGATTTCTTCCATGACAGTGGAAGAGGCAGTGAAGAATACAAGAGCAGTGAAAGCAAAAAAGAAGAAAAAAAAAAGAAAAAAGAATGAAACTAAGAACCTCTTTCCCCCAACAGCTAAGTAGCTAAAGCTTTCTGTACCAACCTGCAAGAAAGTTCCCAGGGAAAAAGCAAGCTGCCAGCTATATTCCCAAATTTAGCACAGAAATATTGTGACCTATGACAGTGAATATTTCATAAGTTACAACCACAAGGATAAATAGAAACTTTTTTTAAAAAAAAGGCTTACAGAAGCACACTACTCATTTGAACTCCAAAAAAGCCTCGGAGCATAACAGCATTTTCTCACAAAAAAAAAAAAAAATATCTATAGTCTCTGTTATTTTTCAAAGTAATTTGAAAACTACTACTCTTCTTCCAGTAAAATCCTCCAGAAATATTAAAATCATTTGCCAATATTTAAAATTAATTTCTGAGGATGGAAAGTAAATGTATGTACTCGCTCTGAACACATTTTAGCTGTGCACCATGTGAAGTCAGGGAGGGGCTTCCCCACCATGCTTCAGCCCCAGCACTGCCACATACTACCATGTTTAAGGAAACAATAAACTTCTGCACATTTGGAATAAAGGCACCACCAATAAGTGACGTGAAGTAACCTAGCTGGTTTTATTAGGGTTTTTTTTATACACACTTTTTAGGATCTCTTTATATTACTACAACAGTCAGTTGCACAAGCTGCATGGAGACGAGCATCCTCCTGATGATGTATGATCTGATTTTGGGATTGTTCCAAGTCTGGGTGAGGAAGCACCATTAATTGCTCCTTATCAAAATGCACATTCCCCTGCTGAGCTGGGTCTTGAAAATTAGATGATCCTACTAAATCTGAGAGAATTCTAACCACGCAAGGGGAGGGAGAAATCTGTGCAATGCATAGGAAGAAGGAAGGGACTAATCACCTGAACTTTGGCAAAACCCTCCCCTATTCCTACCATTTTAGGAAAACTAAAAAAAAAAATCAAAACCCCACACTGCCCAAAAAACCCCAGAGCTTTTTATCTTTCCCTTACATTTGTCCTACGTCCCTGTTTCCCACAGAAGTGCAGTTCCACACAAGTTAGAGATGCCTTCCACAGCTGCACAAGAGACAGTTGCATACAGAATAATACCTGGCAAGCGTTGCGCAGGCTTGAGATAAGCCTGTGTATCAGCTAACACAACGGGCAACGGCGCAATAAAACCTGTGTGGTCACCGTTAGATTTCCACGATGACAAAACACAGATACCAACAGCTGACCGCTGCTATAAAGAAGCCAACTTGAGACAGGAGACTCAGGAAATTGCTCTCCATCTTTTCATGCACTATTTACATTTGGAAGCTCATCTCTGCAACCATGATGGCCAGAGATGCTCGCGGTTTAGGTTTATATTTGGGGACACAGCTCCATAGTTACAGAATCCCACCAAATAAAGGTCCTGCGTGCCTCTGCCTTCTCTTCTGAAAGCCTATCTCTGGTTTGGGGCAAGCTTGACAAAGTTAGGGGTCCTGAAAAAAAAAAAAAAAAAAAAAATCTTGTTTTTTTACAGTGGTTAGTGCTACTTGGGAGAGAGAAATTGCAGAAACTTACTTATTTGCTGCATGGTACATATCAGTACAGTGTCATTATTTCCTCTGTATCATCACTTGTATTTTATTCCCTTCTATACACAGGCTTGCCTACACAGCGATGAGACAAGGAAAAAAAAAATATTTTTTTAATAGAGGACAGAGTTGTACCAAAAGCAAACAGATATTTTTTCAGGTTCTTTCACCAACTAGCTTTGCAGTTGGTGCCTCTTAATTACAAATTCTTCAGAAATCCCAAGCTCAGTCTATTATTTGCAATAATCACACTATTTAGTGAATGGTAGCACACTAAAAAACTAATTTATCCAAAAGACAGTCTCTTCTTAGCTCAGAAAATCAGCTCCTCAGTGTGGGGTCAAGAGGACATCAGAGTAACCTCTTCCAAAACCTGGTGCTTCTTAAAATACAAGGCATGCTTCAGCTTCCAGCGAACCTGTCAACACCAACACAATAGCCCTGCCTCGAGCACTTCTATTTTTAACATTTTCCATCCATGCAAAGGACGACTATTTAATAAACTTAAAGAAAGCATAACTAAAATAGGTAGTTGAACAACACTTTTTTCAGGGCCAGCCCGATTAACACAAGCACGAGCTGTAACCTTAGGCGGCTGCATTGCAGGGATTACTCCTTAAATGCATTGCAGGGATTACTGAATTAGCAACATATACCAGCCTCAGAGACAGGAGAGATGCCAAAAACTGATGTCTGATCACCTGGGAGCACGACAACACATGACGGAGTTGAATCTGATGTAAAGGTTGACGCACAATACGCTTGTGTGATGGAGTGAGTGTCACCTGCTATGACTGCTGTGGAGAATAGGTGCTATAAAGGATAAAGTTGACATTAAACAGCTCATTATTAGATGTATCTGATCCCTCTGATTTTCTTCAGGATGCCTAGGACCGCACTGTAAATCTGAGCGCTCAGCGAGTGCCTTAAAAACCCCCGACTGTGTACACGTGAGCACGCTATCTTTAGCCAACAAGCCTTTGCCTGCCTTGCTGGCAGGATTTGGCTTGTGCTCGGGCTGAAGTCACCCTGCTCCAAAACAGTCACAGACTTGCTGCACTGGAAGGAAACTATGCATTTAGCATCAAAAATAAAATGACCCGGAGGTTTTTCAGTCTCTCTCCCAGCAGGAAGGAAAGAAGGGCTGAGCACTCCAAAACCCCCAGCAGGACTCTGGGGCTTAAGGTACCCCAGTGATTTCACGCTACTTTTGAAACCAAGCCCATTTTGGCCAGCTTTCAAGCATTATCTGGGGAGGAGGGAGTTGACTATTCATCACCTTTCCCTCAAATGGGAGTGGAGGGAGGGGGAAGGATGAAGCTGCACTACAAAACCATGCCTACACTCGCAAAGGAGCTTTGTGGGATGATGGAAGAGCATCTGTCCCCATGCTCTGCTTTCAGGCATCACTACACCTACATGCCTTGCAGGGATAAAGACCTCGGTGCATGCTCTGCCCAAGCACCCCCACAACCTGAACACCCCACCAGTGATCACCGTACCTCTTCCCAGCACATCAGAGGCAGCTCCAGGCCGGCAGATGGGCTGGATCCTTCCAGCAAGAGTCGCCTGGGCAGGAACTGCTGCATACCCATGCAAAAATATATCGCTCCAGGGGTTTTCTTGCTTGTCTTTATCTCTGTGTGGGCAGGACACATACTAAAGGGAAACCTCTGTAAGAAAAGCCCTCAGGTATGCTAAACTCGTTTTCCATTCCTCCAGGCACCCGCAGATTAAGCAAGTAGGTGAAAGTTGCATAAAAAAACCCACCTCTCCTTAGGACTAATGAATACAGTTCATTCGCAGAACCAAAGAGAAGGGTTTTTTTGTTCCCACAAACAGAAGGCATAAGCATTTTTATATCTATATTCTACAAAGATTTATGACCATTCACTGGTTGACTGCTGGCAGAGCAGCTCTACAGCTCTGTACAGGTGGCAGATGACCTGCAGGAAAACCTCCTCCTAGAAGACACATATGCCAACTTTTCATCTCTTAGGAAGCTTTTTAACAAAAGAAATGCTGACGCAACATCAACCAGGCCAATAATTCTGCAGGAACTGTTTCTAGTAATTAACCCAAATCCCTGAGACACTTCAGCCTCCTTCCCTCCTTTGGAGAATGTTTAACTCTTAGATATGCAATGAATATCAGCGGCACAAGAGTCCTTTAGGGGCTCTATCTCCTCCATCACTACAGGAACTCCAAGCCTATAAAGAAAAAAGCAAGTCATGGTGTTATTAGTTCTAAAATGAGTAAGCCTATAAATTTAATTGCATTGGGATGCACCATCTCAATCTTCAGCATCATTTATGAAAATCAGATTTAGTTTCACATTGATTTTAATAATTCTTTGTGATTAAAACCTTTAAGAAAGGCAAACAAGTGGACTGTTTATCAAGTGATTTTTCCACTATAGGTCAATCTGCTGCCCTCAAATCTGCTTCCAGGATAGTCAAGCAGCTGCATGAATATAAGCTTGCCCACTTATTTTAACAGGTTATTAATTTTAAAAAACAATTTTCATTATTGCTGCTTATGCAAAGTCAGCTAAAACAAGCCAGGACAGCTGACTCTCCAAATAAAGACATTTTGCATAAAGTAAAACTACAAAAATTCAAATTTAAGTTAAACTTTCTTCTCTATGAAAACCCTCCCCCAGAAATGCTCTCTAATCTCTCTCTCAATCTTTTTCTCATGTTTCTTACTTCAACTAATGAGCTGCATCTGTGTGCAAGGCACAAAAGTGGAAATTTCAGATTGCACATTTTCTTCCTTTTGTAAAAGTCTGAGCTTTCAAAGCTCACCGCAGCTTCCCATAACCCAAAGCCCTCACTCTGAGGTCATCTTTTCACAAAGGTCCCTCTAAAAAAAAAAAAAAAAATAAAGTTTTAGGCTGTTTTCAAAATTGGCTGCAATGGGTCTAAGTCTCCCCCATCCCCGGGCTGTGCATCCCTGTTGCCTCCTTTCCCCCAGCCAGCACTTACGTGGTCCCAGGCACACCCCAGTATCTCCACGACCACCAAAAGGTTATCTTTCCATCAAATGAGCCCCTGGGATTTAAGCATGCAAGCTGATACAACCAGATAAGGGCTGCATGATTCCTTGCCCCCAGCTGCAGGCAAGTGGGCAAGGCCGAGAGAAGCCAATGTACCTTTAGAGACCACAAAGCCATACCTTCATTCCTTGCCTCCCAAATTTTAAGCACCCCACTGAGCAGCGGGACAGCTATTCCACAGGGACACCGTGCAATTCGCACACAAAACGCTTCTGCCTTGTAATCTGTTGTCACAGCAACTGAACACAAAACACCACTGTCAGCATGAAAGTCTTGGGGCTGGTGGGAGAGGAAAGGGGAAGCAGCAGATGGGCGAGATAAAATTCACATACAGATACACGGTATTTGAGTATGTGAGCACCTCCTGACTAATGCCCCTTCATCAAGCCCACAACAGAAAGCCCGAGCTTCCTACAGCTCATCCTTACGGTTTATACTTCATTTTGGAGAATCATAGAACGGTTTGGGTTGGAAGGGATCTTTAAATGTCATCTAGTCCAACCCCCCTGCAATAAGCAGGGACATCTTCACCTAGATCAGGCTGCCTGACCCTGAATGTTTCCAGGGTGAGGCAACTACCACCTCTCTGGGCAACCTGTGCCAGTGCTTCACCACCCTCGTCATAAAAAGTTTTTTCTTATATCTAATCTGGATCTACCCTCATTTAGTTTAAAACCATTACCCCTTGTCCTATTGCAACAGACCCTACTAAAAAGTCTGTCCCCATCTTCCTTATAAGGCCCCTTTTAAGTATTGAAAGGAAGTTTAATGATAATTGGGTTGTTTTACCTTGGTAACATTCTTCAGAGAAACAAAGTGGCATGTGTCCTTTTGGCACAGTAGATGGAAGATGCTCTAGGTATACCTTACCAATTATTTATTAATCCCTTTTTAATTGCTGATTCAGAACAACCAGTAATCTTTTCGAACAGGGTAAGAATCCTCCCCTTCAAAAATCTTTAAACATGCCTTTCTCAAAGATGAAAAAAAAAAACAAAAACAAAAACACACAGAGCTAGGAGTTACACGCTCTTTTAACTACAAATGCTTGTTTACGCATCAAAGCAAGTCTCTTCTACTAGAAGTTAATTAATTAATCATTAACTGTGATAGAAAGAGTATGATGTTCCACTCCACAATACGCAAAACCATCATCACTTGTCTCAGAGGCTCTTGTCTTCCCCATCTCATCTCACATCTCAGCAGGCAGATGCAAGAATAAAGAAGTGGTCCTAGTCTTAGCATCTACCTCAAGAAGCAGGACAGTCAGAAGGCCACCACGGATTTTTTTTTTTATTTCTTTTTTTAAAACCACAATGAAGCTGTCCTTATTTTAGACCTGGCAAGACACCTTGTAGTACCACCCAAAGCAACTGCCATTTGTTTTCCCAGGGTAGCCAAGCATCATGTAACTCAATGAGTAACTGCTACATATAAACCACCTTTCCTCCATGCCTACTTTCCAGTCAAAACCTTCTGTAATCCACTACCTTTTCTGCTGAGTTACCTGTGCTGAAAGCTGGCTTTAAAACTCAGCAGGAGAAAAGCAAAAGCTGAGAGATTTCAACTTATGTTTTAACATAAGCTTCCCTCAAGCGACCAGCACAGCTACCTGAACAAAGCAAATGCTCCTGCAGACCACATACAGCTACAGGAGCACACGCTCCGTTTGCGTTTTGGACTATTACCAGCAAATTTCTTAAGCAAGTTTGGACACGCGTCACTCCTCAGAGGGGGGTGATAAAGAAAGTTTTCCCCTGTTACGCTAATTACGCACAGAGAGAGGAGACGTGAACCGAACACACCGCACTTTCACATCCTCCACGGGTCCAATGGCAACACCAACTCATTTTCTTGAGGTTTCTTCCAGCCGGTCTCTTGTGGTTCCCCCAAAGCCGAGGCAGGAGCAGAGGAGGCAGCGGGGATGCTGAGCACGCAGGGATGCCCAGACCAAGCAGCTGTGTGTTTGCAGGAAGGACAAAAGCCAGTGGGGCTGCCAGCACTGCTGTGAATTTCAAAGACTCATGCAATTTAGACAGGCACAGTTTAAACTTTCTGGTACACAGTGCTAATGACGCAGATTAACGACTCCAAACTCTATTCCTTTTGCTGAACCACCTCTCTCCCACAACCCCTCTCTATACCCTGTATAAGCACTCAATACCACTCCCACCGATGGGATCACCCTTTCAAAACACATTTCATTCCCTCCCACTGTTTTCAAGTTAACGTCGACTTTTCAAGGGTGGGAGCAATAAAAAAAAAAAAAAAAAAAGCAGGATTTGGGGGACAGAAAGGCTGGGAGACAGGGTCCCTCCCATCTGCCAGAGCAGCATGTTAATTTTCTACCACACATTTCACAAAAGAACATGCCACAGCCCCAGAGTTGCAAAACAGACTGTATGGATGACACGAAAAAGTCGATTAATTCGCAGACAAATTAATGAGGAGACATATCTTGTAGGAGGTTTAGCAAGAGGAAGCATTGAGCTTCCTACAAACATTTTTAGCTTCTTCCATGTAATAGCTAGTGACACCACCCAGGCAAAGATCAGTGTCAGCAGCCCAGACCATAACGCAATTGTAACCGCGCATCCAGATCCTTGGTTAATTAATCATTAATTTGGTGAATAAGAAAGTACAAAGAGATGAGAGCTGACTACTTCAAGTGCACCAGAAAATCAGTCCAGTTCCTTCCCTGACACAAATAAGAGCTTTAGAAGGGCTGTAACCAAAGCTCTCAACCTCTGCTGATGACTGCAGTACTCATGAGCGACCCGTGCCGCAGCTGCATCACAGCTCCTCTGGGCGATTTTCAGACACCACGGATAGGTGCTATGAATTAGGAGTAAAACACGATTTGGCATCAAAAACCCCCAGGACTGCTGCTACTGCCATGTTTTTGCTTGAACTTGCAGAGAATCAAAGCACAGAAAGGCAACAAACCTGACTGAGAATCTTCTGATGTCCTTCCGCAGTGCTACCCATATACCTTCAGAGCCACAGACAAACACATTTTCCTAAACATTCCTAAAATCAGCGGATAACGAATTCAAAGTCTTTCAAGAGTGCCTCCTGGATAATTTTCATGAAATTGTGCGCTCCACACCCACATAAAGACTGGTAGCAGTCTGCCAGGGAATGGAGAGTGCCAGCCTGCAGTGCAAGGGGTACCCCAAGCTCAGGATCTTCCAAGCAGTTACAGGCTTCTCCTGACTCAGCTCCTGCATCTCACAAGAAATGGAAGTACAGAAAAATTAGGCTACAAGGAAATCTGTGGCAGAGAAAATACACGTGACGTTGACCAAACCCCGTAACTGCTATCCCTGCCCGCTTTCCAGGGAGAGATGAGCAATACAATCTCACCCTGCAGACTTTCAGCCAGATGCTCGTTCATCACCTACACCGGTGACTTCTAGCAACCTTTTCTTCACACAATAGACTTGACTCTCCAATTTAAAGAAATTTAATTCTGGAAAAGGAAAAAGGTGTTGTTTATTCCTGCCTTTTTGGAATACTAACAGACAAGAATAGCTAAGGTAACTTGTAAGAGAACCGTGGTTTCAGAGCTGTAGTTCTGTCATAATTGTTTCTAGAGGTATCTATCACGATTTGAATTATCAGTCCTTATGAAAACCACAAGCTTCTCTTCCTAACCAGAAGTCAGGGACTCTGGCACAGCAACAACCTACTTGCAATGTTTTCAGGCAAAATTGCCAAAAAGAAACCGGCAGCTTTAAATACACTCTCTTGTCATAGTTACGATAAAAGTAAAAAAAGGCCTTTGTTTCCTAAAAGTGTTATGAAGCTCTTGGAAAAGCTCATCTCTGTATCATTACTTTGAAAATAATCAGTACTTTGTTCCATAAGGAACTTGGGTTTAGCAGTCCCAACCGTGGAGGCACCCCCTGCTCACACCCCTGCAACCGGGGACCGCCGGCGGGAAGAAGGGTGTGAGAAAGGGGCAGCACATACGTACAGATGTGTGCAGAGTCGCTCTGCTTAGAAAGCAGAAGAGCGGTGACTCGTGTAATGCCGGTAATTCAATCAGCTAACTCATGCCTGCACAGCACAGATGGAGGGGACCAAAAAGCAATCCCAGTCCTGAGCACCCCTCCCAGCTCCACCAGCAATCCCAGCAGAAGGGGGACAGTGGACAGAGCAGGCAGGGAGGCAAAGTAGGGAGAAAACTAGATTTCATTAAACAGACACCACACAATGATGGCGGGATGTCACTTCAGAGTTCACGTTTCATCCTGTCAGCAGCACCAGCTCTTGCAGCAGCCGTCACATCCCCGCAGCCCCATCCCTCTTTACTCTGTGCTTTGTATATTTTCTTCGTAACCCTGCTGGGAATCAGCAGCAAAAAACGTCAGTTTTTAAAGACAAAATGGCTTCAACCCAGGTAAACTTGTAACTGTCCTTCGATGAGGGGCCTCCTCCCACCCCAAATCCTAACATGTGCAAGAGGGGAAACTACAGAATAATACTAAGCATTTAACAATTTTGAATTTGCATTGTCCATCTCACCTGAGCATCACCGGAGTCCGACGAAAATGAAAACCACCAGCCTCTTAATCTGAAGACATGTATAAAGCAGCCAGCACAGGAGGGCAGGCTGAGAGGCTACTGCTGGGACCAGAAGTGCAGAGAGATCTCAACTGAACACCCCCATCCTGGGGAGGGGGGAACACCCCCAAACTGCACAGCCCAGGAACATCTCAGTACCGGGGAAATGGGAACAGGAGGGAGGTGAAGCCAGGCAGGCTGCAAGGAGTTTCAGAAAGGAGAAGAAAGGGAGAGGGGCCAGAAACACACATAAAGCAAACAGGAGGTCTGCAAGCTTAGAGCAACCACGGCCTTAAACATCAGTTTCTTAACTTGTTCATCAAGCAGATGATTCAGTGTTGAGAAACCGCTTGTCCTATGTTACTCCAGCCGGGCTGGCGGAACCCACGAGACTTGTGAGGGCAGCTAGCAAAAGCGCAGAAAACAGTAGCTGGAAGGAAAGCATCAGCCCCTGTAACAAAAGAAAAGCAGGTTGCTGGGCCAAGCCCTGAACCCTGACCACCACAGCCAGGAGGCAGGGCAGAGGGAGACACACTGGATCCCCACAAATAAGCCACGTTTCTTCAGAAGCTGGGAGGCAAGGGCAGCAGGCAGGGCGGCCTCTCCACGGCTGCTCCCCAGGGACCAGCCTCACAAGCTGCCGGGAAGAAAATCCCACTGCAAAATCCCACCGGATGGGAGCATGTAAAGGACTGCAGATGAAAGGACTATAAATAATCATCATAATCAGAAGCGGACCACAGAAGTCCTAGGACAGGAACATTTTCTTTTTACTCAGTCAAGCGGTCCCATTTAACACTGTGATACCAAGAAGCATCTGATGGTAGTTTTTCCAGACAGGACTGATTTTTCATTCCACTAATCTCAGTAAGAGATACCCCCAACACAAACTGTGCCTTTCAGAACATGTAGGCTATACTCCACAACCTTGTAAGTACAGCATAAGAAAGTATCAAGCAGCCCATTTATCCCTCTTGAAGAGGTTCAATTTGCTTAAAGACTCTGAGAAACGTTATCTTTTAATTCAAAGAACATTAGAAAGATTCTCTTTCCTGAAATAAAATATACAGGGAAGGCAAAGAAAAAAATTCCCCCAAAAAATAAAATCTGTTCAGGAGCCTTGATATTTTTACCCCACAAAAAAACAAAACAAAAAAACCACCCCAAGTGCAACATGCTACACTAGCAGCAGCTCACCGAGGTGGGAACAAGGTCTTTTCTGATGCCGAGTAGGTTGAGCTATAAAACAGGCCTTGAAAAATAACTCGCAAGATGAAAGCAGTGTGCTTAGAACTGAGCTGGTGCCAACCCCAAACTCCGCAGTGCTCCCTAGGCCCTGAAGCACCCAAGGGAATGAGTGTTTCGGGCAACCCACTGGCAAGCCAAGGGCTACCACGTGCAGTCAGCCACTGCCCATTTGAACACACATGCTGGGGAAGAACAACCCCTGTTATCAAGCAGGTTTTGATGTTTGGTAGGTTTGGGGATTTTCTTTTTAAGATACTGCTCTGACATAGCTGATCTTTCCATTACAAAGGGTTAAGAGCAATGCAAGGGCCAAGTCTTCCTCCTTTCCACTTCAGGCCATTGGTAGGGGCCAGCTGCCACTCCTGAAGCCATTTAACAATTCTGCACCCTGATCTTCCACAGGAGCACCTCAAGCCCCTGACGATAAATTAGAGAATTACCTTGTCCTCCTGCAAAACACAGGACCTACTACAAAGCCAAGTCAGATAAGCAGTTCCCCGAGCACACCAAAGTCTGCAACAGAGATGAGAAAAAAAAAAAAAAAAAAAAAAAAAAAAAAAAATCACAGAAAGCTGACCCGAAAACCCACAAACCCTGGGTCTTTGCATCATCTCTACAACGCCTTAAAAATCTTCCCCTTCCCCCACAAAAAACAACAAACCCCCAAACCAACCGTACAAATAAGCCCTCAAGCTATCTGGAAGTCTACCTCCCATGTACAAGATGGTACTAGCTTACCTACCAAAGGAAAAAAAAAAATCCAATAATAGTTTTTGGATACTATTTCTAAAAGAGGAAATTTTGAAATTCTCCATTACTGAACACAGCTGTGTTGTGTCAGAACTGCAGGCATGATTACCACTGGAAACAGCTCTTTGATGACTATCACACTGGAATATCTAAAACAAGTAGAAGCATGGAAACAAGAAGTGCTTTGCCACCCAGTTTCAAAACAAAATGCTGAAGTATCACTGAATAATATATGAGGGGGTTGGTTGGGGTTTGGGGTTTTTTTTGGTAAAAGATCTCTCAAGTAGGGTTAGACTGGTAGGAAAAAGATTAAAGACAGAGAGTCTTTTTTTTTTTTATATTTAAATAATATTACCTTGCCATTTCAGATCCTTTTTACAGTTGAGTTTTCACCATTTTCCAAGCTTCTACATCAGAAAAATTCTGAGAAATCATTATGTTTTACCTCAAAAGTACCTAACACACCCCACAAAGGCTAACAGCAGCTTGCACCTGCAGTCTGGCAGGCTATGAAAGGCAGCCTCTCAGCTCAGTATTCCCGGTCCTGTTTGACAACTGCACATGTCTACCAGTAGCAGCTCTGTAATCTCACGGCACAGTTGCTTCGTTAGCAGCTGTCCTGAGCCTCTCGTCAATGCTGATGTGACAGCCAACATCACCATCCTACCAGCACGCTCAAGGGATGCTACAGACAGCAAGAGCAGTCCCAAGTACATCCTTTGCAAACAGCTCGGTGCTAAGAGGTTGTCCTAATATTGCAAAGGGTTTTAAACACAGCTAAGTGATGCCACGGGTCCTCAACACAAGCATCTGCATCCATCCCTCACTTAAAGCCTGTAAAGCTTGCTTTGACACACACAGGGCTACTCTGTCCTGGGGGCGGGAAAACCCAATATACTCCTGTTTGTGTGGCAGGACAACAGACCCTGCAAGATTTCTGCAATTTATCAGGAAACTATGAAACTCATTTTCTGATCAAAATACACTGTGGTAGTCACCAATAAGCAAGATTTTGCGGTTAAGAGATGCATAAAAGCAGGCTGAAACTGTTCTTCTTGGGCAAGAGCTTACAAGAGGGGCCACAGCCCCAGGCTGAGCTTCCGAAGGTTATTACGAACCAGAGGCGGTGACGTTAGATGCGACTAGTTCAGTTTAACACGCCAGACCTCGTATCCCAGCTAACCCACAGGTAGAAAACAGAGCCAGACAACGAGCCTGCACGAAATCACTCAGCACGGCGTCACCGGAGGCGGTAAATGATGAATTAGGGCCCTGAGGACACAAGCAGGAGGTCTCAGTCTGACAAAGGCTGTATGATTAAGGACAACGCTCACAGTCCTGTTTTTAAGAATTACAGTGAACTAGAGATCTGGGTTTCCCATCCCATCCATCTACACTGCAAAGTATGTTCTCTACATGTTGTTTGCAGAGTAATCCCTTTTTTCATTTCCCTGGGAAGTGGCAGCTTGGGATTTTCAGTTGCAGACTCGGAGAGGCTGGGAAAGCCTCCCGAAGCCTCAGGCTATAAAAGAAATGCTACCTAATACTACTGAATAAGCCAGAAATTTTTCAGCAAGCTAACAATTCTGAGCAGCAAACAACAGTTTCCAAGGTTTAAACCTACAAAAGCAACTATCTGACTGTGTCAAAACTGGCGATTAATCCTTCTAGCAACTCAGGGCAAGCACCACAAATAGCAGCTGTTTTTGCAGCAAAATACCACACAATCCCAGCTCTCTCCATCCCCCAAAATAAGTGCTCTGCCACGTATAGTATTCCCAAAGGCGTCACACAGTGGGATCAGCATCCCAAGACAGACGAGTTGGAGAAAACCTGGGAATTTAAAGGGTATGCAGGAAGCGATAAAGAGCTTTAAAGTGACTTTATATAACTGCACTGAACAACTGCTGGCCATTAAAAGCCCTGATCTCTTAACTACTCATGTTGAAACCTGTAAAATGTAAACCAAGCCTTTGCGAGACCAACTAAAATAGAGTCCCCCCAGGGCTCCGCAAATACCACGGTGAAGCCACTGCGGCGTGGGGCTGGCCCTTCCCAGCCCGGGCTCAACACGTCTGCGAGGGCTTCCCGACACAGCCCGTAACACCAGCCTAAGTGCCGGAAACGCTCTCCCGACGCATTAATTACCATTATTCAGAGTTTTTAAATTGCAGCTACGCTATGCAAAACTTCACGTGCGCACGTCCTGCTTGCTCGCAGTTGGTTTCGCGGTGGTTCCCTAGGAAGGCAACGAACCACAGCCTCGTAAAGTTTTAATAGGATAACCGGCAAACCGAGGGCATCACTCTGCCGCGCTAAATAAAACAAAGCAACTGATTGCGTCCCAGTGGTGTAAAGTACTTACTTAAATTAAGGCACATTTTACAGCCCTCCCTACAAAAAAAAAAAAAAAAAAGTCGCTCTTCTGCACTAAAAAAAACACATAATCTCATCTGCTACAAACAACTGGCAAATCAAGCTGAGGCTGAACCTAAGAACTGGCATCTTGCCTAGGTTTCCTTGTAAATGCCTTCAAATGGCAGTCATACCCCAAACTACACTTCGCAGACAAAGTATACATAACCAAGCATCATCGCTCTCCTCAAAGCCAAATAAAGGACTGAGCAGTTACAAAAGGGGGAGGTGAAGGAGACGGGCAATCCATTTCTCCTAACAACTGACAGCTTCTACAAGTTTTTCTTTATTTTATACACACAAGATACCATCCGGCTTGGTGACACAGGTTTCTAGGCTGGTCTGCAATAGGGATTTCAGAAGAATTCAAGAGCAGGAACACTCAGCTCTAACCACAGTCCATGCCCACAAACACAGCCAACATGTTTTTAACAAAGGCAACCAGCAATTTCCTTTTTCTTCTTGAAAGGCAGGCTAGCAGAGGGCTGCCTTCCGGCACCAAACTCCGGCTCCTCTTCCCAGGCAATGAGAGAAATGGGTGGGAATTGGTCTTTCCTGCCTACCAGATAGTCCTGAACTCACAGCTGAGGCCACCAGCGTCATCGGTCAAGCACATCTCCTGGGCACGGTTCCTGCCGAGATGCAGCGGGCAGTCACCCGCACTGGGAAAGCCAGACTGGGCTGCTCCTAGCTTGCAGGCTGTTGATAAAAGCACGGCTGCCCTCAGCGGAGTCAGTGCTGCCCCACCGCCATGAAACAGCCACCAGCATGCTGAGGACGCTGCCTCTTTGTCCGAGGAACAAAACACCGGGATCACGATAGCTGAAATCGAGCAAATCTGGGCAGAGAGTAAAAGCAGTGGGGAAAAATGAGAGGTGGCTCTAGCAAGACCAGTTGGGAAGGGAATGAGGAGGTACATGTAAAAGTGGATTTTAAAAAGCGTAGAAACAACAGAAAGCACACAGAAAGAACTGCAGAAGAAGTGAGAATCTGCTCTGAAAAAGACACAACATCTGCAAAAACACAAGTCTTTGCCCAGCAACACCACCCAGCACCGAAAATACTCCATGCACCTCTATGCTATTTCTTTTCCCATTCTTCCAGTGTTCAAAGGAGCATCTTTAACACGCGGCTTTGTTTTGGTGCGTTAGGGGTCTAAATAGCAAAGTTGTGCTAAAACGTACGCACACAAAGCACTGGGGAGGTGCCAGAACTGTCCCAATGCTCCCAGCAGAAGCGAACGGCACAGACTGTAAAAATAACGTCACGCTCTGGCTTCAAAAAAAGCAGACAACTAACCACATACCGTAATGCCTCGGCTTCCATCTTTCATTTAAAAGCTGGCACTGCTGCTCCGGAGTCCCTTATTCCTGGAATATATGGGAACGTGGGGGGAGGGCAGTGTTGGGGGAAAAAAAAGACCGGATGGGTCAAATCTAAATAATTCAATGCGAGGAACTGGAAAATGGGGGAAGAAAAGGGATGCTTTTGAGAAAAGGGGAAGAAGGGACCCAGCGGTGCTCCCCCCTCCTCTCACCCACTAACCTAATTATCCAGACACCACCCTGCGAACAGGTTCAACTTCCCCCCTTCTCCTGGTTTACAGCTGCAAACTCATGCCTCCAAGTCTCTCGGGGGTGAGGACTCTTACCTGGGGGGTCTTAAGACCCTCTAATACAAAGCAAAAGAGCTTTTATAACTCCAGATGCTCCTTGTGCGGGGACTGGTAATTACCCCAATTCCCCTCTCCCCAGGGAGCACCCTAACTTCTGGGCACAGATCTCCTTTCCCAACATTCCCGGGATCCAAGCCTTTAATTCAGTAATAGTGATCTGTGCTGTGTTTTAGCGTATCAGGCTCTTTGCTAGCATCTAGTCCCAAAACTAAAGGTTTTTACACTTGTTTAGAACTGCAAATTGCAAAAAGATTCAGAGAAACCCACATCCATGCGTTGGCAACAGACCTGCAGTTCTTATTGACCTCTTGCGGGCTCCTCTGAAACGTTACACGAATCTACATGGACCAAACATCGCTGGATGGTAATCAAGACATCCCAAACTGCCAAGAACTCAGCGCAGGGTGGCATTTGCATGCTGAAAGCCCAGAGCTGATGCTGCCGATCCTGAACAGGTGCGAAGCAGCACCACCCATTCAGGATACCAGTGCTTTTAAAAATAAAGGCGACCGCAGCATCAAACAAGGACGTGGGTTTGAGCACACAGCCTAATCCTCGAAGATCATGCAGAACTAACCGCATAAAAGGCCTTTGTGTCCCAGAATGCGTTGACGTCCTACTGAGTACGCAAACACTTGTCAAGCTCTTTGCCTCTTCTCTTACTGATGTCAAGAATTAAGTGACCCGCAGACCATGGTGTGCCATGGGGAACGGCCTGCGGGCACACACAATCCAAACGCGGCACCCAACAGCTCACGCAAACAAAGACGGTTTGAAGACTTCACAAAAGTAGAGCAGAGCAATGCTGCCGAGGAGTTTGGGGCATCTGAGACTAAAATGGCACTCTGCGGTACTCGACGGTTCTTCAACCTGCAGTGAACTCGGCGACGCATACAAAGCCGTACAGGAGCATATGCTGCTGGCACAGCACGTGCACGGATAGCTTAATGCTTTGCTATTAGTCTTCTTAAAATGAATCCCCACCACCGTGCCTGTAACAAGCTTCCGATTCTTAAAAGGCTTTACGCTACAAATACCCTACCCAAAAACCTAACTGGAAAAAAAACGAACAAACAAACAAACAAAAAAAACTCCAATATCTGAAAGTCAGCCAGGCAGCTTCTGCTTAAAAGTTGTACTCTAGCCTAAAAATATGCCAGAGCAAATTCACAAAGCTGCAAGAGCCTGTGAACAAACCTGAAACCCAAGTGATTGACAACGATCACACTGCAATGCTACAGTATTTTAAAGATGCAGTTGTTTTCAAAGAAACATGCACATTTCTTCAAAGCCCAGGACAAAGCACGCTGTTTGCTCCTGCACGTTGGTAAAACATCAGTTTTCAAAGAACACCCGTGTACATACAAGTGCACAGAGTCAAGGACAGCAGCAATACAGACGTGCCTATAAACTAAGTTTTACCTTGATAATGAAGAGTGATGATGGTTTCTATTTAAAAAGTAGAGATCAAATCTTAGCTTGCCGTTTGTTCCGTGGGTCCCGAATAAAAAAATTCCCAATGTATTAAAAACATAAAAAATAAGATAAAGAGGCCTTAGTAACCATCTCCCCTTATCCAAACAATTACATACACTTACACGGTATATTTATTTTGAAATGCCTAACACAAAGAAACACTTTAGGGCAGTGAGACGCTCCCGGCTGCTGGGGCAGACGGACACGGTCAGGAGGTGAGCACTGGGACAGGACTCGGCATCATCCTCTCCATCTCACCAACGCGGGTGGGAGCTTTCACACAACCTGCTCTCAGGTCATGAAACCCAAGATCCAGCTCCGCCACCCAACGTAACTTTTCCCCTGAATTACACCAAAAAACGAGACGCATTACTGATGCTAAAGCTTAAGGTTCAACAGCAGGTCTTGAATGGAAACCATGAATGGTTATGCTGTTGAATAGAAACCGCAAGTGGCTACACTGAGGCTTTTTTTAATTTGTACTTTATTTAATGCCATGAGGATATAAGCTGTGGTTTTAACGTTCTGTCGGCTGGCCTGTCTTCCCCTTCTAAACAATCACCCCTCCTCCATGTCACAACAGCTTCAATAACAGAATGAACTGAGGACAAGAAAAGCTTGTCCACAAACCAAAGCGAGGGCTGAAATACTGGATCCCAAAGGAATCTCTGGGAACACCAGAATTAATCAGAAACTTCGCCCTCTCCTTTCTTCAACTCGATGTCACAGGTTCTGCAGCAAGGCTGACTGCTCTCGGACAAACCCCGTATCGAAGGGGTCCCAGCCGAGGAGGACGCAGAGCCCCTGTGCCCTCGCACACGCACAGACACACACGCCTGTGTTCCTGCGGAGCTTCACCCTTTTCAAACCCACCTCTCCCACCCGAACCCATCGCCTGGAAGACTCCGGGGCCCGATCCCGCCGTGCCCCACGCCCCCGCCAACTCTTCCTCGCCTCACGAATCGGCGGCGCAAAGCCCTCACAAGATTTTTGCATTGCCCCCCGCGCAGAGGGCCAAAAAAAAAAAAAATCAACTTTCTAAAGCACCGCGAGGATCCTTCGGAGACCGCACCGGCAGCCCAGGGGCGAGGAGCTCCCGCCCTGCCGCTCAGGACCGACCCCCGGGGGGGGGAGCCGCCCCCCCCTCAGCGCTCACACCCTGTGTGCCCGGGGCGCAGCGAGCGCGGGTTCGCACGGCCGAGGGGAGGGGAGGGGAGGCGGGGGGCGGCCCTTACCCAGGTGCAGGGTGAGGTTGACGGCGGTGGGGTGCTGCACGCCGGCCAGCATGGTGCGGCTCTGCCACCAGGTGGCATCGGCCGGGCTGTTGTAGTCGGTGAGGAAGGCGGCGCCGTGGCGCAGGTGGGGCTGGGCGGCGTCGCAGAGGTGGCAGGACTGGGTGACGCCGGTGACGCCGGTCTGCACGCAGTACTCCTCGGCCGGCGCCCCGCACGTGTGGGTGGCCAGCACCGTGGCGTTGAAGGCGGCGTTGACGAACTCGGGCATGCAGCGCTGCGGCCGGCCGCTCCGCTCCTCCCGGCATTCGTCCATGGCGCCGCCGCACCGCGCCGGCAGCCACAGCCACAGCACCGCCAGACACAGCGCCCGGCGCTGCCCGCCGCCGCCCGCCATGGCGCTCGGGCCGTGCGGCGGAGGGGCTGGCCGAGCGGCGCGGGCCGGCGGAGGGGAGGGGAAGGGGGGGGGGGCTCGCTCGCTGCCTGCCTGCTCCTGCCGCCGCCGCTCCGCGCCTGGCCGCGGGCTGGGCTGGGCTGGGACGGGCCCGGCCCGGGCGGGGCTGCGGGCGCGGGGCAGGCCGGGAGCGGAGTCCCGCCGGGAGAGCGGGCGCGGGAGCCTCCCCCTCCCCCCGGAATGCGCCGGCTTAAAGGGGCGATGGCGGCGGTGGGGCCCGCCTCACCAGCAACGCCCGTTTCCCGCCTCCCTCCCCGCCGCGGGCGGCTCGGCTGCCGGTAGCCCCACGGCGGGGGCGACGGGCTGCGGCAGGGCTGCCGGGGCGAGCGGGGCCGGCGGGGCTCCCTCACGGCAGCCGTGGCGTTGTCTGACGCAGGCGGGAATGCCCCCTCACCCCCCCTCCCCCATGGCGCTGGGCCCGGGCACCGCCTCTGCCCCGTCAGAACCCAGCAGAAGCCACACGTTTCTTTCTTTTAAAGGCTTTTCATAGGGGGGAAAAAAAAAAAAAAAAAATTTCTCGAGAAATGCGGGAAAACGGATTGTGCTTTGCCAGCTGGACCCTTCTGAACCCTATCAGCCTTGCGCTGCTTGAAGGCGCAGGCCTGAAAGCGGCTCTGAGGGGGACCCGTGTCCCACCTCAGCTTTAATTTTAATGAACTTCTAGCTATTTTCATATCTAAATCCAGATCTCTGCGCTGCTTAGAGGCGTAGACTCTGTCAGACACGGCCCAAGGCTGGGTTATGATTTTTTAGCTATCGCCATAAGATCTCTCTCTGACTTTTCATGTTGCGGAACTGCATAAAGATTAGTTGTGTAAAATCCAGGATTCATGTAAAGCCCAAACAGCTTTTATAGGAGAAAGTGCCTCCAGAAGCCTGCGCAGGAAACGGGAAGCTACTCATCGAGATAGAAATTGATAAGAGAGTCAAGGAAAGGCTTTGTAAACTTGGTGCTGGTTATACTCTTGAGAAAGCCTGAATGCAGCCTACGGCTGAAAAAGCAGAAAAAATGCAGTATGTTCTGGGAAAAAGATGCACTTTCTTGTTTGAAGGTAAACACACCTACCCCATAGAAGCCAACCCTTCGCTTCGTGCATTAAGAGCCTGCGTCAGACTATTCACAAGGTCTGCACAGCACATACTCATAAGCAAATTTTCCTGCGGCTGGTAGATTTTATTATTACATTTGGCGCAGTGATTCCTCCTTTTGCCTCCCCAACAGAGTATTAACCTCGCCATGATGAGGTGGGCTCTGTGCCGAGAGTCCCCCGGACAGCCCTAGCACCAGCAGAAGGGACGCGGGTGCGTTACAGAGTCACAGCTGCATCGCTATTGTTCACACATCTCCAGTGGAAAGTTGGATTTCCGCCGCTTCCCCCCCCTTTTCCTCAGTTTCTGAAAACAAGCTGGCTGCTGTGAAAGTGATCCTGAGCCGGTGCTGTCAAGGCAGAAGCTCTGGAAATGGCGCAGTGGTGGAGCCGCTCGGGTTCGGTAGCAGCCTGGCTGATGCCGGCCCTTGGGAGTGGACACGGCAGGGCAGGCAACAAGGAACAAGGGAGCAGGGAGCCACATGGAGCAGATCGTCGGGAGGGAGGGAAGGATTAGGAGAGAGGTGAGGGGGCAAGGACTCTGAGCAGGATCAGAGAGTAGTGCCACAAATCCCACTCAGTGGAGCAACGGGGTCGTCTGTCCATGTGTGGGCGGTTCCCATGGGTAATGGAAAAAATTCAGCTTAATGCAAAATTCTTGTGTTTAAAGATACTCAGTTTTAGTACCGAAAAACAGTAATTTGTCTGTGTTTTTTAATAATTTCCCAACATTTTCAAGTACATATATAGGACCATCTTCAACAGTTTATGTGAAGCCCTTCTGTCATTTCCAGGTTACTGATTCTAATAAATCCTGAGAAGGAGTTATCTGCTGATATTTGCCATCAAAATCCACTCCAGACTCCTAACTGCAATTTCATCTTTGACATACATATTTAAAGTGCTAGGACAGATCGAGTGATGCCGTCGCATTTCATTCAGTAAACTGCACTCATCTAACTAAAAGAATTAAATCTCCTATCCCTATAAATACATGACCTGTGCTTTCCTTTTAATCTCTTTTCTGCTGAAATACTCCCATCAAAGCACTGCAGCATATTCCCCATAAACCCATTTCCTTTCCGACACAGAAAAACACATCCTCATGTAAAACAACTGCATCTTAAAAGCACAGAACCCGGATAACTTCTCTAACTTTGCAATGCTTATAGGGGTGAATAATAGTAGAAATACGTTGGTCCATAAATTCTTACGACTGGAAACTCCCACAAAGCAGAGTGAGTCATCCTGTGCGGCAGGAGTGGCCTGAAAGGAAGGAAGGACTGTTTGATAGACAGGACGGGCACAACAACGAAACTTTCAGTTAACCATCTGTAAAATAAGAATAATATTTGTGGATAAGGTTTGTGACTGCTAGGCTTAGAAAGCGTGGGCATAATGAAACAATGGTGAAAAAATGCCATTTCAAAAGCAGGTGCAAGTCTTCAAGCACTCCCTGCCCCAAATTGCGCTAATCACGATAATACCAAGTCTCAAGAAAATTTGCTTGCTATTTAATAAAGAGGTGGTCAGGGAAGAACTTAAATTTATAAAGTTAGCTGTAAAAATCGACACGTTATTACTTCACTTCTTTTTTGAAGTGTGCCAATCAGGTAAAATGAATGAGAACAAGTGGGGAGAGAGTAAGAACAAAGAGAAGAAATGCAGAAAAGGAAAAGCAACATTAAAACCTGAGAGGAAACAGCCTTTATAAAAGCAACTCTTACAGGAAATTCTGTCAGCTTTCAGAAGGCCAGAACTCCCGAGGCTGGCAGTCTTGCTCTTCAGATAGACCTCTTTTAGAAAAAAATAGAAAAAGAAAAGCAGTATTTTCTTTCCTTTTGATCAAAAAACAACTTGCAACTACGTGGTGCGTGCCCACAAGCAATTTGAAATAACAAATTAAGAGCACAGTCAGCCTCTGACTTTCTACAGCAGCTCCAATCAAACGCTAACACACCTATGCACTGTTTGACACATCTGGGGTTTACGAGGTCGAGAATGTTTTTAGTAAGCGTCACGGGACAGCGAACACTTTAATTTTCAGTCTTTCCTTACTGATTTAGCATCAGCATTTGTTCATGGACAAAATTTGAGTGCGTGTGCTAAGGAAAACCGCTCAGAAGTTTCAGACTGTGATAGCGGAGCTTGGTCGCTCCGTGGGTGTCAATTATTAAAACAGGTTGGTAAAAGTAACCCCCACAGGGAAAAACAACCGCATTTGCTAATAAAAGTAAATAGATAGCTTGAGGGTCCCCAAATGAAAACTGCTGTACAACCAAACTTTTCATTACCAGTACACATATGTCAGTTTACGCTAAAAAATGAAGGACAGAAAAGCCCCGTGCTTGCCATCAGCCTTGCAGAGTTATCAGCCACCGGAGGAGCAACCTTATGAAATGTCACTTGTCACAGTCTGGCTGGTTTGGGCAACCTAAGAAGAAGTTTCCAGCAGTTTTCTGCCTTGCCCTTGTTCACTCAGGGGCTTCCCGTGGGCCCCACCGCTTTTCTCAGTGGCCGCAATCAAAACAACGGTCATCTCAGCAGACATCCAGTCCCCAGCCACCAAATAACAAAAAACTCTTAAAAGAAAGCAAGCGAGTCAGCAGATTCGCCAAAGAGCCGGTGCAAAAGAGTCAAAATTCAGAAAGGCTGAGTGACAAAATTCAGATGCTTTTGCAGGTGAATGCGAAAAGAAAGCCCACTGCAGTCTCCAGGAGTGCGTTGGGGAACACAGGAAAAAAAACCTGCTCTAAACCGTTTCTTTTTATGAAGATAAAAGCCAAGCTTTAGGCTTACTTGTTTTTCTATCTTGGTTGAAAACTTTGTTTTACCAAGATGGATTAAATATTTTGACTTAATCTCGGCTGGGATAATCTCTGTGATTGCACTGAAGCATATAAACTCCTGCTAATTTAACGGACTGCTCCATCACATCTTTCTAGTGCTCAAAGTGAAATGCAAGGTGGGGTTTCAATTCCCTTCTTACCAGCTGGGCACTGCTGCAGTCTCAGCATCTACAACAATGATGACAAAGCTTGATTCCTCTAGGCAATGGCCTACAGGCATGTCTAAAATCGGAGAGAAAAGCTGTGCAGTTAAATCGTCTCACATTTTATTTCAACAGGGATGGCAGAAACTGCAGATGGGGGAACAAGGTTAAGGAACGAATGATCCCTTTCCACATGCAGTGCAACAAATGCACTTTAGGACTAATGCTACAAATGCATGAGGAATGCACTTCTGTATTAAAATATGGTTTAAAGCCATCCTGTTTAGAGAAGTTCTTCCGCAATCAAGGATAGGTGTGCAGAGAATGTGAATTAGTTTGGTAAATGTCTGGGCTACCCACCATCAGTAAAAGTACAGAATAAATCAGAGAACCGTACTCGTTACTAAATATTCATACCTATCATGATTTTATGGAAGCAGAGAGTTATTGAGGTCTTAGAAACAGAACTGAAAAAGACAGCTGCTAGCCATGAGAGCAGAAGGTGTTTCTTAAAAAAGTTTATTTAAGTTTGACTTCCTTAGTTGCTCTTTTGCGGATTATCCTAAATAATCCTGTACAGCAACTATGGGTAAGTGACTAAAAAAGTATCTCTAAACTGTTCATGAGAGGTAGTCTGCTTCTTACGAGTTTCTGCAAACCCAGCAGAAATGAAAGACCTAAGATGATTATTTTATCTCTTTTCTGAAGTGGGTCTGGGATGTATGCTCATTTTCTCTCCTTAGTACTGTAATGTTGGGAAGAAATGTGATAAACCAAAAACAAGATATAAAAGGACTGTGCAGCTTTTCATCTTCCTTGTGGATTCAAACACAGCCCATCCTTGTAACCAAAACCCATCTTGGTTAATGGACATCTGGTGATGTGTATGAAATGAATTCGGAATCTCTGATTCCTAGCAGATAAGATTTTTATCTTTTATCTTTACTCCCTCTTTTTGTTCTGCGGTGTAGTCCTGTGCTGAATTTCAGCAACCAGATCTTGCAGCCTACGTTAGACCATGCTGTGGGACTGTAAAATATATAATCCCATAAAAAAATCACCATGTATTGTTTCAAATTCTGATGCCCATGTTGTGACATTTTGCTGGATTTGTTCAATCTTCTTTTAATTTTGCTGGAATTCTGTTATTGAACAATTCACTGTAGATGTAGGTGTGAGATTTTTTCCATAATTTCTTCCATCCATTGGCCCTGTTGGAGTAGTTTTAAACCAGCATGAAGCCTGTGTGTTATTTTCAATTACTGTAATGGCAGAATTGTATGTTTGATTCTGCACTTGAATCCATCTGACTGAGTGCACAGAGCACCACATATCTTTGGATAAAGTTTGGTTTTCAATTACAAAGTGTGGTCTAACATCAGAAGGCCTTGAGCCAGCCCTAACCATACTTCCTTCCCCTCTCCAAGAGCTCCACTCGCCTGCCCAATGCCACCACAAACAGCTGCCTCCGCAGAGCCCACCGATGAGGGCACTGGGAAAGGGACATGCATGGGTGGGTGCATTCAGCCTTGAAACATCCAGTGGGCTTTTTGGAGATGAGACGTTCCTCAGCACTTCTCCTCTTCCCTTCTAGCACTCCCATCCTCAATCAGTACACCAGCAGTGCACTGCGCAGATGTAAGTGTGCCAGAAGAATTCATTAAATTTATTTCTGCATGGTATTACATCTATAGCATAGAGACACTAAATTCACCAAGAATAGTCGCAGGCTCAGTGCCACCTTCATCCTTGCACTACAGGGTCCACCAATGGATGCTCTGCCACCAAAAAATTCCAGCAATATTTAGGTTTCCAACGTGCTGATGAAGTTCTCTCTGTAAAGAGCAGGACTTGTTTACCCAGATCCATTTGGATAATGTCTGAGTCCTGTTCTTCACCGACTTGCATAGCTATGCAAATCCTTCCCATGCATGAGCTGGGGCTGTTTACACTAACTGTAAAACATTCCCAGTAGAACTATCTTCCAAGCCTGATAAAATGCCATCCAGGAAAGTACTGCGTGTGTTGGGGTGGTCACGGGTATCTCATCATGAAGGGTGTTGTGACCACAGTGAGGTTGTTTAACAAATATTCTTCCTGACCTTCCAGCAGAATTCCCAGGATTGTTTTCAACAGAAATTTGGATAACTTCTTTTGTCCAGTGCCAACAGGGCTGAAATTTTCTTCCCAGTTAGTCCTTAACTATTGTTTATGGTCACAACGTCTCTTTTTCATAGCACAGTCTGCCAATCAGTCTTGCCATGATCATTATTTTATTGTTTTATTAATAAATTGTGTTGCTGTTTTATCATTTGTAAAACCCTTCTTTTCTTCATACAAGATGTCTATCATCGAGAGCAACCTTAATTCAAGTGTATCCCTCATTATAAGAGCTCACCTTTGTAAGATTGATGTTCTTTAAGCATAATTTTCATGAACTTTCCTTTTCTTTTCAAAAACAAAAAAGCACAGTCTCTAAGAATCTCCATCTTCTTTTAGATCTTTCTTTTTTCCTGTAAAAACCTGTAATGCTTTGTTTGCTGTATGCTTTTAACCTAAGGCCTTTCTCAGCCATTGGACTCATGCTTTAAGACTTGCAGAAAAATTGATGTGTAACTGGGGAGATGTAGTGCAGGTGGCATTTTCGTATGGTCATACATAAAAGAGGGAACTAATGATTTCCTTCTGCTCTACGGTTTGATTGCTGTAGATTGCTAGCCCTGTTTTAGCCATTTCTAGCCATAACAACCCAAACTAGACAGGTTAGATGCAGAAAATAACTGGAAAGAAATCAAAAGGGATACTGGCTTGCCTCACCAAGCAGTGGGGAGGGTTGTTTAAATAACTGTGGAAAAAAGTCCTAGCAGACTTGAATCCGCTTGGACCGCTTCAAGAAGGAAACCTCATCACAGGAAATACATAATTCCCAATCATCCAAGGTCAGATCAAACATCTAATGGAGGGGACATTCAAGAAAACATTCGTCAGGTTGGACGGGGCTCTGAGCAACCCGATCTAGTTGAAGATGTCCCTGTTTATTGCAGGGGTATTGGACTAGGTGGCCTTTAAAGGTCCCTTCCAACCCAAACCATTCTATGATTCTGTGACAGTTGATTGAGAAGTCTTTCGGATGACAGATTTTTGATGAGCAGAGCTCATGTTTCTCCTGCTAAACAAATAGTTCATCCTGACAGGCAAGCTGCAGTTTGATTTGCTGTTATGCTGGAAGAGTTAAACCTGGATGCCCAGTGGGAGGATGGCAACACTACCATGTAATTTTGGGATCTGGAGATTCACTCATCTCCCCCAGCTGCTTGCTCCTCCCCCTAAAGCTCCTCACCAACTTGTCTCTGCTCCCTCATGGAACTGAGTTGAGGTGGAGCTGCTTCCCCATCGCATGACTTGGAGCATACAGTGAGTAATGAGGAGCCACGAGGGGTCTGACCTACAGAGCTGCCTTTGGGATACATACCCACGCCTGTTCCTGGCATCTGTCAGCGTGCCCCATCTCTAGCCGTGGCACGCCCCAGCCACTACGTTTTCCCCTGCATTGCCTGTCTCTCTGTTGATGGTCAGGCGATGACCAGTTGAGAGGACAGAAGAGACATTCTCTGTACTCAAAGCCCCCCTGCCACCAAAGACTAAATAGACAAAAGAAGCAATTCAGGGAAAATCTGTTCAGCCCCTGTAGCCAAGAAGAAAAAAAAAGAAAAGTCCTTGGAATGAACAGAATCTTCTGAAAATATAGCTATTAAACTCTACAAAGTCTCTGCAAAGCTACAAAACATACATGAACTACAGTTTTCATAGGTTTGTAACTCAGCCATCTTCAGGTAGATGTTTGCAAGAACACTAAAAGCTTATTTTTGACATCAAGACCATTCCCCTATCAAACATCAATCCCTTGATCTACCATTCAGAAAGAAGAGAGTGCCACCATGAAATACATACTGTGGCTTTGATATAAATTGCACACTGTAGTATTCCCTAACGTTTTTGTTTGATCCAAATCACTCTTAGCTGCAAATGAACATAAAAACTCAACAACCATAAGGATGATGAGACATGAACCACATGCAATTTCAGTGGGGGAAAAAAAAAAAGGTCAGTTTTGCAAAATTTCAAACAGCAGGAAAGTCAAGGTTGAAAACACTGCATGTTTGACAATGCTACCAACTTTCTTTACAGTAAAATAAAGAATGCTAATTTTGTTTTAGCAGAAAAGAGGGCTGTAAGAGTCGGTCAGAAGATCAGCATTGTCTCAACATTGTCATCAGGGACATGGACAGTGAGGTACCCGACAACGGCCTGTTTGGAGCGCAGCTGCCGACCCCTGGAATGGAATGTGGTGCAAAGGCTCCTGAATGCAGAACTGTGTGGCACAGCCAGTGCTGTGCTGTTCTCCTGAGTACTGAACCGTGTGGTGCAGGCAGTGCAGTGCTGTTCTTTGGTGCCTGAGCCGTGCAGTACAAAGAGTGTTGTGCTATTGTTCGGTACCTGGGCCTAGCCAGAGCAGTTAGTGGTAATTGCATAGCCATTGTCAAAAAGATGGATCGTGACTGTTGCCATAACACCGATGAAGAAATCATGAACCTCAGATGAACTTTGCTTCATTATAATACCAAAACACACCTCCTGGTTGAAGGTTACCCGCCTCTGAGACTGACCACACCTCGGACACTCCCCCCCGCGCACGCGCGATGGCCTTGCTCGAGAGGGGTGGAGATATGATAATTTAATTCTGAGAAGGGCGGAGACCCCTGAGGCAGAGGTGGAGCAAGGTGTGTTACTAAGCATAAAAGATTACTTCTGGACAACGAAAATTGGAAGCTTCCCCACCAAGGACCACGACGATCGACGACGCAGCATCAGCTGGACCCGGGACCGTTAGGACGTCGTGAGATCAGCGGTGGTAGCTATAACCTCTCTCCCTCTTCTCTCTAAAACTTAACTTTACTTTTCTCCTTTCTTTCACCCATCTCTAACTATCGCGTGCCTCTTCACAGGCAACCCAATAAAGTTTCAATGTTTGATTACTGTTATCCCCTTTGGTGTTGGTCACCTTAATTTTGCACTTTCGAGATCGTAGCAAACGAATCATCACGAGTCCACCGAGTGGACCGTGACAAGGGCATGCTCTAGCTGACTTTTTTCATGTCCCCTACCAGAACACTGAAACACCGTATCCTCATTCCTTCCTGACTGTAAAAACATCTAATACCCATCCATTAACACATTGCTCTGCCCGCTAAGTGCTCTTGGGCAAATCAAATCAAACTTGTCATCCTCCATGGTCTGTCACATCTATTGAGACCAAACTTTTCCAGGATGGCTCTACCTCCATTTGAGTAGTAGTAGCCAGAAAATGGACCATCTCAGTGGGATAACACAGTACCATTACTGACTTAATACTACTTTAAGTTTCATCTTTTTCTTTCGCTGACTCTGGACTGTCAGGATTTATGACTTCTCTCTTAGCACAATTGCTAAACCTTCTGTTGGTGGAAATAAATAAATAGTGGGTAGGTAAATGTCTAGTCAGCTTCTGAAGAGCACCTGCAACTCCTGCTGCAAAGAGCTGGGAGAAATGCCAGCGCTCTGATATCCTATCCTTCCTTCCCTTTCCCTTGAGTCAACAAAAGATTCTCCAAAGACGCAGAAGGCTGGGACTTGTGGGAAAGAGGATACAGTCTGCGAAGGCTAGAGGTTGTGGCCAGTGCAGTGTCTACCCTACCAAGTCCTCAGCTAAAGAAGAGGGAAAGTCACAGTTTCTTGGGAGCGTTAAGTCTTATGATCTTGCAGTCATAAGAGGGACTGGGAAGAATATAAATGTGCAAGACCGTTCCCTGGTTGTTCTGTCATCCATAGGTATCACTGGACTGGAAGATACCTTAATTTTGCAGGGACTGTAAAATTAATCCTGAGCCATAAGTCAGAGTGTTGGAACCTCATTCATTGGGAGCAACTGAATTCCCATTTCCTTCTGTGTCCATCATTTTTTGAATAAGAGAATTTATCCTCCTAGTTTGAGGCGTGCAAAATGCTGTGTAAACACACTGTTACTTACGGATTATCAAAGCAAAGGAAAAATTAAGATTGTTAGGGAAGAAAATGACATTTTAAAACTCATCTGTGGATACCATAAACAATGGAAAAATGTCTAAAACGCCTTATAAATAGACTGTTTCCTGCTAAATGCCTCCTTTTTTTTGCTGTTTGAAGGACCAGTAACAAGCTTCCTAAGGAGGAGATTTGAAAATGCATTAAAATATGAACTCATTAGGCAGGAAAACCCATAGTTTTCATAGCTGCAAGATGCATTTTGCTTGCTGGGAACCTCATCATACTACCCACACTTTCATCCCTGACACCCAGTTCATGGAAATATCAGAAAGACAAAGTCAAGTGTTCAGAAAAATGCAGTGATTGTGGAGGGAGGGGAAATTCTAAGACCTGTATCCTGTTCTTGTATTTGTCAGATCTTTAAAGAATAGGACATCTGTAGTCTCATCGACTGTTATTAATTTCTGCCATTTTGGAGCTCAGGAAAACTATTACATCAGGAATTTAATTACATTAAAAGCATTTATCTGAGTAGATCAACTGCAACATTTATCTGACAGTTCATTTTTGATACATTACCTCCAGCTATAAGCATGTTATTTTAAAATCATATGAAGAAGTTAAAATCAAGATTTAGCATGCTGATTTATTAAACAGTGAATTGGAATTGCTTGCGATGGGGCAAACTTACAGTAAGCACCAGGAGAGGGCACAGGGCACAGGCTACATCTTTATGTGATGGTAATGTCAATCCCTCCTGCTTCTGTTTTCTTGCAAAGACTCAGATGCCTGTCGGTGAAAGGCTGTTGTATTTTAATTAACGCTGAAATGACATTAGAGATTTAGATACCAGAGCATGCTTCTCAAAAGTTATTTCTTATATGATTTTAAATCACAGAATGCTCTTGAAAATAGCACCTCATTGTGACTGTCTGGTGTTTTTTTAACCTAGAACGTAGTTTTTGTTGGTTTGCTCCTTGGCTTGAGTCATTCTCAAAACACATTTCACACCTCCCCATCAGCCACTGGCTTGTGGCAACCAAGTTTTTGCCACCCGAACTGTTTATCTTCAAAGGTTAAAAAAATAAAATGGGTCCAGAGCATAAATATTTTTATATAGTAATGCATTCCTAGCACACCATTTTCGTCAATTCTTCAGTGCAGCTCCCAAAGCTCTAAATTTTATCTGGAATTTTATACATGTTTGTTCACTCCCACATTCTCCTGTACTTAAAACGAAGACATGTCCCTAGATCTGTACATGAGTAGGGAAGGCTGCCTTACTGAATGTTATTGATTTATCAGACACCACCAGATACCATTTTAATGAATTTTATACCCTTGTTTGAGGGTTTTACAAACCCACAGACAAATTCAGCCTCTTTCATTTTGTGGAACCACCCATGTTTCTTCTTACATAAAGTTGGTTGCATAATGGGCGAATTGGATTTAATGAGTTTTGCCAGATGGGTATCCCTCAGGGGTACTCCCCTCCAATTCATTTATTCAAATATAAATGTAATTTCTCACACTATACCTGAAAGCGAGGTAAACTTCCAGATAATCAGAGTTCTTTTCAGCTCACCTTCATTTGGGAAAATATTTCAAGTTGTTTTCTTTGGTTTTTTGGCCCACCTTGTGTTTATGTCTTCCAGCCATTCCTTGCCCTCCCTGGATGTGAGGCTGTAAGTCCCAAAGGAGCCAAGCTTCAGGAGACTCTCCTGGTTGGTTAACCTATAGAAGAAGCCAGGCTTGAAAGCTTTTACTAGTATTCACCTCATCTCCAGCTCAGCTGTGGACAAGTACAGATGCCCACAGTTTTACCAAATTCCATCTCTCAGGACAAGAGGCAGTAACAACTATTCACTCACTGGAAGCCACATGGCCAGGTCCCTGTTTAGCAACATCTGGCTTTCCAAACAGAGAAAAAAGAATGCATAATGCTGCCGAAACAGATGGCACATAACTTCATTAGTCCCCTGAAGTGTCCAACAGACAGTTAGCATTTTTCTCATACTGAACGCAAGTACTCATGGTCACGTTCCCTTCCAGGTCGCAGTTGCGACAGCAGATGTTCTCCCAGTGTGTTACTCTCCTCGCATCCTGTGGTCAGGATTGCCAATTTATTCAGGTTCCAGAGTATAAACAGGAGTTAGCTCAATGAAGCAATTGTTCACCCCACTACAAGTTACATGAGATAATTTTGCAGGCTTCTCTTGGATTCCTGCTTCGGGGGAGCTAAAATGTGAAGGGGTGAGGAGCAGACCTGGTGGCACAAAGCAAGAGGTGCTTGCAGGTGCTCTTGGTAAGGATGCCTCCTGCTGTCCTGCATGGCTGGAAGGGCACTGGAAAAAAGATTTCATGCTCACTGTTAGGTCATTAACATGCCATTAATTTTTTTTGCTATATGTTTGGGCCATTTAGGGACTTGACAATCCTAGTTCTCTATAAACTGATTTGTGTGATCAACAACAGGCAAGATCAATGTTCTTTGGTAGATAAGATACATACAGGTTTATCCTGAGACATTACAAAACAATTGTAGTAGGGTTGTAATAGAAAGAAAAAATTTGATGAAAAGTGTTGATAACAGCTGATATTGTCTAGCTGAATATCTTGAGTAATGAAAACACGGTATGTGTTGGAGAATATGGCAACTTAGAAAAGGGAAAAAGAGATGAGCTGACAGATGGGCTGTGCTGAAGACAGTGCCGTGCTTACCACCCTTGTGCTGTCTGGAACTGGACAGGAGGATTTCCAGTCTTCACAACAAGGACAGATAGACGGTTGTCTGTTTTGTTGTTGTCCCAGCCGGAACCATAATCCTCTCTCAAACCATGGTGCTATGTAGTGCCATCAAGTCTTTTCCAAGCATGCTGTGGTTTCCGTAGCTGTACACCATAACCTCCTGCATTTTTCACATTTCCTGGAGCTTGTGGAGTTGGAATTCCCCAGCAAATGACTACTTTGAAGATAGGTTACCAGGGATGGCACAGAACAAGCACCCTTGTTGGGTATGTGCAGTCCTGGATCCATCAAGAGGCAGAACCCATCTTTGTACCAGCCTGAAAATAGTGAGATACCACCTGGTTAATACAACAGCGGAGCAACAAAAGACAGGTAGTGTCTGTAGGCAGAGGGTGCCAGCGATGCAATGCACAAATACCTTTTGGAAAAAACGAAGATGAAAGAAGACAACTGGCTTGGGATTTGTGAGACTAAACCAGAGCATTTCATCACTAGTTCAGATTTAAATACACCTTCTGTGGGAACACTTGTTGAGGTAACTTCTCTGTCTCTCTACCTCATGTACCCTTGATGCTATCCGTGATGATATGTATCCTGATGATCCATGAAAACTCACGTTAAAATCAGTAGGCTAATGACCTATATAGTGTAGTTAATATAACAGAATTTCAGCAAGGGTCTCTCTCAGCAAAGTTAGTTATCTTTCCGTGGGATAACATGAGCATTACTAAGCACAGCGTGTTGTGATTAGAGATTTTTTTTTTCTTAGAAAGACAACTAATGTTCTCTTTTAAGACTTCTGTTATGTAAACACTTTCAGCTCAGGATTAAGTTCCCAGCCTTCTCTTGGACAAGCTAACAAGGCTGAAGTCTTTTTGTTAGACCTATTTTTGGCCTTGGATACTTTGCGATCACTTTGAACTCTCTCCAAATTTTTAACACTGTAAAAATGCTAGATGTGAGAACTGGGTACATTTGAGAAGTAATCTTTCCATTAGCACATGCAGAAATAATATAAAAGTTTTTATACACACATGCCTTTGCAGCCACCATGTGTTCACATCTTTTTGTTCGCTTATTTATTTACAGTGATTTTTAAGTCCTCCTCAGAGATAGCTTTCTACATAGTCAGCTGTGCAGATCTGGTTTTACTAAACTTGCTTTCCTGACGAAGATCATTTACTTGGAACAAAAGAAACCAGACCTGAGTCCATATTTAAGTTTACAGGAACTCCTCCTCCATTGGTCTCTTTTGGTGCGTCTCCACTCAGAGTTTGAAGGTCACCTTTACCGAGGCTGAACCTGGAAAACTTCAGTCTCAAAACAAAGGCTCTGTCAAAGCTGGAAGCAACTCAAAATAAGTTATATAGTGTGGGAAAGCTAAGTAAACTACTTGCATTGTTTAGACAACTTTGAATATATGAGTCACAGGCGATGAGGAAAGGAACCATCCTTTAGAATGTAAATTCAGAAACCAGCATTCGGGACAGCTTAAATACGCTTTTGTTGCTCGCTTGTAGATGTTGGTTACTATAACTACCTGATGTAGCCATTATTTTTAACAGGTATGGCACATAGACTCAGAAATATTCTGCCTGGAAAGAATTGTAGGAAGGTAAGATGCTGTTCTCACAAGCACTGATTTTTGGTTTAATATTACAGACCATTTATTTAAGCAGCTTTGTGAGTTGAATCACACAGCTACATCTATCTCTCCAGTTCTTTGTGTGTGTGATGCTACTGTCAAGAGGTACTGACATATGTAGCCTTTTGTCTAAATTAGGTGGCTTGCAAACCACCTCAGAGTTCATTGTGTCAGCTCAAAACCTCCCTATCTTTTGCTGAACCATTTTCCTCTCATTCGGAAAACATACCAAGAGAACTGATTGATCATGTTCTGGAGGAAGTGGAGCTTTGTGCAGCGTTGCTGGAAGCCTGGCCTGGAGAGGGTCGGGGTGATGCTGGATTTGAATTGCCCATGTGTTGGAAGTTGTGAGGCATTTAGCTTTTTGCACTATTTTGCCATTCACAGATGATACAACATTAACTGAGGAGCTGTATCCCTATTTTAAAGCGCACCTTGTTTTGATAATGGTATAAGAGGAATCACGTAGAAAACTTGAATCTAAAATGCAGTAAGACTGAACGTGTGTTTTGAGTAAATCCACATCACATTGCTAGGAAGCTTGTCTGGCTGAGTTGACCTTGTGTAGAAACGTTTATCAGCTTCTAGTCGCCCCATCCTTGTCTCTACAGAAATCCCTGGTACTTGGTCTCCTCACCCAAGCTGTGTGTCCTTCTCCCTCCTTATTCCCATGGCTTCCCGAGGCGTTGTTCCTTGCTGCTTTACTGTTCTCAGTGCATGGCATTTTTAAGACTATAGCAATTCATCTCGAAAGCTGACAGGACATTTTAAAACATCTTTCTGGTCAAAAATGTCAAGTAGGCAACATTGGTATGGATCCTGATGACTCATGTGATTGAGAACCACTTGGGGAGATAAGGATGTTGCAATATTGTCTTTGTTCCCAGTGATAAATTTAAAGTGAAGCTTCTAAAACAATGTTTGAATCCCAGAGATTTTTCTCTGGAAAAAAATTTAAGACTAAATTGTTTGAAACTTTGTCAAGTAAATGCAATTTGGAACACTAATAGACAAAACTCCTTCTGAGTTTTGAAAAATTTAGTCTTGGACTTTGTCCTGAGTGAGGGAAGAAAAAGAAATCTTATACTGAAGCTCCCGAGAGTCTGCAAACATGAAAATGCTTTCACAATTACCTGTTGATTTGTTTTGCTTCGGTTTTGGTGCCTCACCCTTAGAATAAAGATTATCGAATGGCAGTCTGCAATTTGTAAGCAGACTTTTCTCCTAATGGTTTGACTTTGGTTTTTTCTCACTTTATATATTATAGCCTGCTTCAAAAACTGCAGACCCTGAACAGCAGAGCAGGCGAGGGCCATACGAGCGTGCAATTAGAGGAACCTAGTGACCGTGACATTCGTTTGCACAGTGGGTTTCGTATCTGTGAAGTTTTTCTTGTTAATAGTATTAAAAGTATCCAATACATAAATTGTCGTCTGGATGTTAGAAGATTATCGTGTTATTGCCAAGAGTGAGCACGCAGGATTGCTTCCAAACACGTGCAATAACTGCTTGTTTTTCAGCCAGCACAAGATTGCCGCCTTCGGTTTTATTAATATGTGAGACAGTTGCTGCTGTTTCGGGGGCTATTTACTATGAGTTTTGGGAACAAACTGACATTGAAGCTAGAGTCTAGCTCTGTTCTCCCACTGTCTGATGATGGTGGTGATCCTTCTTTTAGCAGCCATTAGCATATGCAGAGGAGCATATTTCTGCATGGTTTATCTTAATTTACACAAAACCAAGATCAATGTGTGTTGCATCTTCAGCTTCTAATTAATATCCATGTCCTCCTAGAGATGGTTTGTGAACCCTTACCACTGTAACCACAAGTGCTGCTATAAAACACCAGAAGAGCTCTTTGGAAGCCGACTTCTGTGATAACTGCTGCGTCAGAGATGCTCCCAAGGCTGACGGTGTCTCCTGGGCTGGAAAAGTTGGAAGTTCCTTAGCGAGCTCTTTGCCAGACACTTTTTCACTCCACTGTGGGAAGAATTGGTGCAGAATGAAGATGCTGAGCCACCGGTGACTATTTTGGGTCTGGTTTTTTGGTCAGCATGCCTTAACCCATCTGTTATTTCATTACCCTTGCTCGTCTTCTTCTTTACCAGTGTAGCAGAGCTGCCTGGCTTCTGATGGGCTAATACGAGTGCATCTCTCCTACCGGAGTGCACCAGGACAACTGGCCTCTACAGCCAAAGCTGTGATATTTTTTTAACCGCTCTTCTCTTTTCTCCTTTTGTGGCAGACTGCTGCCTTGCCCAAACGATGAGCAAAGCCAAACTCCATTCCAGGAGTGTTGCTGAGTCTCTGGCCAGTCCTGCAAGCAGCCTGCCAGCTCCGCTAGCCAAACCAAATGTCCGCATTAGCCCTAAGGGAGGAGGAGGAACCATTTTATGGCAGCTGTAAAAGGTCACACAGTAAACACCAGTGCTACTGCTCGTCTGTTGTCCCAACCGATCCAAGGAGTTTGGTGTGCACGTGAGCAAACGGTTCAAAGCTCTCTCCTGGCTCTTCAAGATTCAGGTTACAAACTAGAGAATTAGAAAAACTTAGTTGATTAATTTGAGTTTGTTCTAGCTAGTTTGAGACTGGTCGTTCAAATGAGATGGGTCTCAAGACCTATAACAGTTGAAAACTTCTGTCTTAAAATACAGATTCTGCTTTCCTTCACAGATCTGTGCAAGGTCCAGGGCTTTTTGGCTTTGTTTGTTTGTTTATAAGCATGGGGCATTCCAAGAGGTTATAAATATCTAAAAGTCTAACGTTGTTTCACAGTCAGGGAGGTACTAGAAATCTTCTAAGTTGGCTTCTCCTAAGAACAGAACCAAGCTGTTTCCATTCTTGTGATTAGTTCCTATATTATGAGTTTAGTAGCCCTTTCCTTCTGCTTCCACAGTTGTTTCTGCAATGTGTTTACATGTTCTCATTTCCTTCAGCCTTATCTCTCTGCAGGGATGTATTCAGGAGATGCCTTGAAACATCCAATAATGCAACTGATCTCAAATTCCTCTCTTCGAGAAAGTTTTCCTTATTTTGTATGCTACCAATCATATTCTGCAGAAGACCAGATAAGTTTTATTGTCCTGGAATGCTTCCTACTCTTCTTCTTCCCCTCCATAAATGACAGTTATGCCAGAATTTTGTCTCATCTAATTATATTTTCTGCGATCTTTCCATATTAGGAAAATTATTTGCAAGCTTTTACGTGTCAGTTTAAAACAAACAAACAAAAAAAGACAACTTTTTCCTGCTCTCCATTGCTGCTGTATCCACTTACATACCGTAATGTGAAGATATCCGTTCCTTCTTCAGTAACTTCATTTGGAGGGGCTGGGATGGTGATGAAAGTTGTGACAAATAGTCAGCTCTGGTTGAGGAACTGTTCGTGCTACAGCAGGTCACCATTTTAGAAAAACATCTGGAAACGTATAAAATCTTGTGTATGGCATTGATTCATTATCAAAACAGTGTTAAAGAAGAACTGGCAGCTGGAGAAGCTGATGAATACTGAGAAAAGTGAACTAGTAAGGCTACCTGAACTGCTGAAAATAGGGAGAATTTACATCTCCAGTAACACTTCTGGGTCATTAGCTACGTGAAAATTTAGGGGAAAAAAAAAGAAAAAAAAAAATAACTACTCCAAGGTACGTTTGTTGCTTGTTATCTTTTAAAAATTACTTTTGTTAACAAGTGCCATGGTTGTAAATTTTTTTAAAAATTGTAAATTTTGTGCCTGATGTTTATAACATTTGCATTATTACAAAGAAGTAAAACACTTGATGTTGCCCTTTTCCTATAGGGCTACTAAATAGGTAAAATTTAAATGTCTAGCAGTCCTGTCTCGGTCAAGGTTTGGTGAAGAACTGGTCTGTGCTAATGAATTAGCAGCTGCAGGACTATACTGCATCTCAAGAGGGCGTGTGTGTAGATTCGCACCCTAAATAGGCTACCTTAAATGAGGTTCAGGTTTTAAAATCATTGAGAAACTGAGGTAGTTGAGACAACTCTTACACCCCTTTCCCCCCTGAAAAAAACCCAGTTGGCTACACGAGTGACTAATTCCTTTAGTGGAAGGTAAGTGGGGATTTACACACCAGACACCGACTGTAGGTCAGGAGCTTAGATGAGCACAAAAACAGTAGCTAGTAAAAAAAAAAAAAAAAAAACAGTTCTTCATGTATTTTCCAGTACAGTCTTTCTGAATGTCTCTTTGCAGATGGCAGCGTGGGAGGAAAACTTGGAATTCCAAACCACAGCCCTGGTATCTATAAAGCCCTTTGCAAAAGGAACTGACTGCAGGAAGGAGAACAGGGCAGAAGACTGTTAAATTGCGCTTACATTTGAAACTTTTGCTTTATTTTCAGTTTGCTCAAATGTAGGAAGCAGTGCTCACTTTTTCCTGTACGGATGAAAGATTTTTCTATGGACACTCCATTTCAGCAACATGGTAATTTGAACGTGGCTTTAGAAAGTTGTTACAGTGACGACCACGTGGTCTTTTTCTCGGGAGAATATGAGGCTGTAAACTTACCCCTGTTAACTAAAGATTGTTATTGGATCTTAGTGTTGTGTTCTCTTATAATTCACCTCTGTCTTCACGAACCATAGCTCAAAAGCAGTCCTGACTAATGGTAGGGAAAAATATGTTTACCAGAGCTTTCAACAGGATTAAAAACTTCCAGTGTGAAAATAAACAGCAGGGTATAATTTGTTAGCTACTATGTAGGGAAAAAAATACTGTGCAACTGGCATACTGTATAGCAGGAATACAGTGAAAAATCAGTTTCATAAAACATATATATATATACAAAAAACATATGTCTTTTAAAGCATAAAGTTAAGCAGTAATAACACCTCTAAAGTAGGCAGGTTCTCTTCCCTGATGGCTCTTGAAAGGTGTGATTCGGTTTGTTTGGGTTTTTTTATAAGAACATCAGCATCAACCCTGTATTTAACACTCCTATAAGGTGACAGGTTTAAGAAGAAATTAGCCCCACCAAACGTTCTGGCCGTGCTTCGGCAAATCACACCCTGCAGATTTAAACCTGCAAGCGCTGGTTAGCTAAACGCCTGCACTCACTTGTGTGCGTTTCTGTGTTCAGGTTGATGCCTGCACTGTCAAACAGCCTCACATCTAGCAAAATTTGGCATCAGGTCCCGAGATTATCTTTTACATCTCCAATTTTTTAATGCTTTTTAGTATCCTGAAAACAACGCAGAAATGCTCCTTCAGCTGCCCGTCAGCTCCGGTTGTGCTGTTACAGTGCGAGTTACCCCCGGGGGAGAACGGCCCCCGAAATACACCCCACGAAAGCCCTTCTGCCACATGGCACCTCGTGCTAACTGGTAAAGCAAAGCTCCCAGCACAAATACAGATAAACCAAAGCTATTTCTTGCACCTCAGCCTTTTAGCACCCCTTTTTCTGCCCAGATGCGGGCACGCTGAAAACACGTGTGCTTCACCAACACTAAGGCAGCATCTCTTGCCTCTTTAAATGACCTCCTCCTCCTCCTCCTAGACCCAGCCTGCACAGGGCTGGCTTTGAAAAACCAGTGCCTCGTGCAAAGCTACTGGTGAGGATTTTTCATTCAGTGGCTGGTTATTTTAAGGATGCTTTAATGCAGCTTTCTGTTACCGCTGAGAACAAGGAAATACCAAACAGGTTTCAGAGCTCTTGCCAGTGTTGGGAGAAAAACACCAGGAGGCAAGGGAGCAGGCAACGAGGGAGATGTGGAACGAGGCGACAGAAAATGTCGGTGAGGCTGAGAGCTCGTGTGTGCCAGTGAAGCGTGCCCTTCTGCTGCACACAGCACGGCCACGCGCTCCCGACAGACAATGTGTGAGCCCAGAAAGGGCTGTTAGGCAGCCATCTTCAGGTCTTTCTCCCGTCAAAGCTCCGGGTGAGCTTCTGATTAGAAGCCTTCATCTCTTCATCTTTTTTTGCCGTTTTTAAACTCTTACTGTGTCTCTTTTTCAGAGACATCACTATCTTGCATGGTAAGCCACTCACCTTGATAGAGTTGTATCTGTGACATCAGCTTTCCTCCGGCTGGCATTCCTCACCCTATTTTTGATTTGGAGGCAGGAAAAGAGATCGATGAGGTAACTGCAATGTTATTTGGTCAGTTCTCAGTACGGGCACACTTTTAACACATGCTCTACAGAACAAGCACAAATGTTTCTAAGTAACTCCATAGAAAGAATCTTCCTATAAAGAAACTGCTTAAGAGCAAAGATTTCCTTTCAAGAGAAGGACTCATCCTCCTTGGAGATGGTGGTCTTGAGATCAGCGGGATACATTAATGCTGACTCCACAACTGACCGCTTAGTTCTTTTTTAAACTTTCTCCAGGTGAAGATCATAGCGTAGTTCTGTTGAATTTCTCTCCATTGGTGGAAATCTCCTACAGCTAGAGATGTTTTTCAGTTCTTACATGTCGGGCTGCCCAAATATCACTGTGTAGAGGACATGAATCTTCTGCATCTTTACTCTAACAGAGCAGTAAAAGGCAGCCTCTCAGCCGTCCTCTGTGACTAAATATCACCTCAAAGACAAAAGGGGACATGTTGTGTTTCCCATCTCTGTTATGCAGAGATACACAGTCTGTGCCTTTGTGGTTTATGTTCTGCTCACCAGGCTTCCGAAACCAGACCGTCAGTGGGCATGAATGGCATTTGTGCTTTGTTTAATGCAGCATGGTGCATGCAACCAGGCAGACAAGCATGGGGACCTGAAATGAAAGCTAAAAAGTATGTTTAATGGCTACTTCATAAGTTGTTGGTAGCATTGTTGATATTTATGTGAGAGGTTTTAAAACAAGCAAGATAAAAATTCAAGTAACCAGCTGACAAGTGTTACACTTCATATTAGGGTTTTGACACTACTGTCAATATTACTTTTCTGCTTTTCCACTTGCAACCAGAAAAACAGAACCTGTGATTGTTTCTGAACCACCTCACGAGAGCTTTTTGCTATCAAAAACCCAAGGGACAGCCCCAACATACCTTAGGTGGGTACAGCAGAGAACAGTCAGTGGTGTCACGGCCGCTGAATCTGGCGTCTACGCTCACTGGGGCTTCTCTGACCATCACAGAGAGCGAGATTACTGGAGCTCAGGTAGTTTGTCCTTCTAGAATTTCAGATAATTAAACTTGTTGTACAAGAGACGGGAGCGCTCTGACAAGCTGGCTGTTTGAAACAAAGCACAGATCAATTTACTGACACAGTAAACTCAGCGCAAGCTCTGTTTTTACTGTGAAAATGTACATGTCGTTTCAGGTTAATTTTCAGTTTTCTGTACCCAGGCTGTTTAAGCTCTTCATTTTCACGTCAGTCCTTGTTTAGACTGCGCTAATCATTTTTGGCATGGGAAGTGGAGGCAAGGATTATTGCTTTCCCACCTAACTGGTCCTGATGGATTAGATATTAAAAACCAGACAATATTGTTAAGTAGCATTTTCATGTTTGACAATCTTTAATATGGAAAACACTCACCAACTAAGCTGTAATTTGTAGATGGTAAATAGTCCACGGCACCTTCCCCTCCACAGCCTGTGATCTGAGCAGTCCTCAGCACCGGGTATCCTTGTGACTCCATCCTGGCAGCAGCTCCCGACGCAGGTGTGTGACCTACACAATTTCATACCTTATTACACCCAGCTGTACCCTTCAGTGGCCATTAACTTTTTTAACAATTCTTATAAGCACCATGAAATTAGCTATAACCTTTTTGTTAACGGACAGGGTACTGGTGTTCAGCTGCCCACAAGGAGCGCAGCCATCTCGGAGAGCTACAAAATCCATCCCTGCAATAGTAGCAGAACCAGCGAGACCTCATGTCACAGCCATTAATGTTAAGGTAACATTTGATGGTCTTTTTCCAGTAATAGTGAATAATAGTTTTACAGGTATAAATCAGAATAATTTTTGTAAATAGACCTGATAAATATCAACTTTACTCTAAAAAGGGAATTTCTTTAGCTAGCACTTAACATCGGAGTACCCCCAGTAAAACCATTTTTAGCCAGTATCATAGAATTTTGTACACACACTTGATACCCCCTGGTTCCACCTTCTAACAATTACCACAGTAGAAGCAGGGAGAAGCTGATGGTAACTCTGTAGTTGAAAGCAGACTGCGGCAAAGGGCCCCACTAGACCTGATCAGAACAGAACCTTAACAGAAATAGCAGGACCCAGTCATGGAAATGCCAGTGAAGCTGCTCTCCAAAGGGAGGCCAGCTCACCGGAGTTCATCGGAATTTTTCACAGGATCCTCAGTTCTGTTTGTGCACACGTACAGACTGTGGCAGTGCTGGGCAGCCCATTGCTGTAGGGTCCTCTCTTAAATTCTGGTCTGTGTGCTCACCTTGCATCCATCCTTCCTGCCTCCTGTTTAAACGCTGACTTCTTTTGAAGACCAGTAACAGCTAGAGGAAATTAGAAAGCTTTAATAGATACTAGATCATGCTTAAGACTTGTAGTCTTGATACTGAAATTATAAGTACAGTTCTCTTTAAAACCACTGGATATCTGCTTCACCTTTCCAGTTTTGTGTTAGTAACACACCTGAGATAACACAATGTTTGAGGGGAAAGCCAGGGAAAGCAAGTTTTGTCTGGATGCAATAACTGCAGTGTGCAGGGAAGGTGGCTAACACTACAGCACATCTTTCAATGGCCACCCCTTTTGATTCCCTAACAGGCTGTTCCTGAACCCAAACTGGAAAAGAAAAATAATCCCATTTTCAGTACTGGTGGCACAGAGTGACCATTCTTCAATCTAGACAAAAGTCTCCATCAGCAGGAAGGACTGTGGAGTTTACTGCATCAGACCATGCAGATGTTACACATTTCAGATTAATCCTGGATTTAAGCCTGGAAATGAATAGATACACTTGATAATATCAAAGATACTCTGTAATTCAGAGGTGGATATCTAAGCTTCATGTGGCATTTGGCTGTTAGCAGTTTTGATTAAAGAAACAGTGCTTCACCCTTACCTAGTTCTCTTCATTAGAAATACAAAAACACTGGACTTGCTTTAAACTTCAAACACCACCATCTCCCACCCTGCCGTAAGCACAGCTAATTATTGGTTCTGACTAAGCGTTCCAGGTGGATCAGTGGGGAGGGGGGAAGGTTAATCCCCTCCGACCCGGCCGTGTAACAGGGTTTGTCCCGAGCTGTGCCTGCAGACACCTTCCTCACTGCGTGTGCGAGAGGCAGCACCTGCTGCCGCTGCCCCAGGCCGGCACAGCCGGGTCCCAGCCCACGCGCTGGAAGAGAGGAGGGAGCCCAACCGCTTTGGGCCAAAACCCCCCTTCATACACACGCAGGTATTGTAAGCTGCGGCGCTTCTCCCAGCTCGTTCTCACGCGTGTTCCTGCACGGCAGAGCCCGACTGCAGAAACCCTGAGCGACCCGTGTCTGCGGGTACCGTACCCGTGTCACCCGCCACGGCCCGGGTGCTGTGGAGGAACCACCCCTGCCTGGAGACACTTTTGTCCCCGCTGTGTCGACACAGCTCTGCGAGCAGCAGGCAGCCAGCGGAGCTCTGACTGGCTGCACTCCACAGGCTGCAGCAATCCCCATGAATTCTCATGAGAGGATCGCTTTCACATCTGTGAGGAAGGAGGCGGCACGACTACCTGAGAGGAGGGTGCACAGAGCTGGGGATGAGTCTCCTGAACCAAGGAACAAGCACCAGGACAAGAGGAAAGGGCCTCAAGCTGCACCAGGGCAGGGTCAGACTGGCTCTTAGGAAGTATTTCTGTCCAGAAGGGGTTGTTGGGCGTTGGAATGGGCTGCCCAGGGCAGGGGGGGATTCCCCATCCCTGGAGGGGTTGAAGAGTCGGGTTGACCCAGCGCTGAGGGATCTGGTGGAGTTGGGAACGGTCAGTGTGAGGTTCATGGTTGGACTGAAGGAGCTTCAAGGGCTTTTCCAACCCAGATGATTCTGTGATTTTGTGGCCGTTGTGGAGCAGCAATGTAACTGGACAGTGCCTCAGAGGAAGGGCACAGCTCGTGCTCCCGAGATCACTCAAGTTCTGCAGAGACAAGCAGCATTGCATCAGTCTTGAGAAAGGTATTTGTGTGTTCCCGCATCATCCGGAGCAGCGGAAGAGCTCATCTGCTGCGCCATCAAGTGTAACACAGCAGGGCAGAGGCACAGACAGAAAACCAGGGCAGCAAGGCCTGTTTGCACAGTTTATCAGGTGACAAATAAAAATCCCCACTAAGCCCAAATTCTGTAATTTGAAGTTTCTTCAGCAGAGAATGGTTTTAGACAATTAAAAGGTTACCTCAGAAAACCCTATACCTCCTACAACCAAAACTAACAAGACTGCTTCAAACTCTAAATCAAAATACAAAAATTAAAGTATAGCACATAAGTCTTTAAAAACAAGCTGTTTATTAAGAATGAAATCATACAACCTGCAGTAAACTCCCTAAGGGCACAATATATTACAGAGCTGTACTAAGGAACTGCAATGGCAAACAGACTGGTAAGAGCAAGAGAGGGATTCGGGAGAGAAACGGGCTTTTGTCAAAGTGGAAAGACGTCACTGAACATCTGGAACTACCACCCGCCCCTCCCCAGCTGCCCGCAGCCACCTCTGTAGGCGCCTGCTCCTCGATACCCTCCTCCTCCTCGGTGGCAGCCTCCCCCCGGGCTACCCTGGGGTCCCCTTGCTCCCGAGCGCCTGCCGGAGTAGCCGTAGCCACCGTAGCCTCTACCCCTGTAGCCAGAGGCCCGCGGGAAACCTCCCCAGCCTCTGAAGCCGCCTCCGTTGTCGTAGCGAGTCATTTTGGGGGGGCGAGGACCATCGCTGAACCTGGCAGAGAGAAACATGATGTATTTGATGCAATCTTATGGATTCTTTTTTTTTTTTAAACATTAAGAGGAACAATCAGTTGCCAAGATATTCAGTTAAGCTGCCTCTATTTTCTGTTAACAGAATATGAAATTTGAATTACAGTTGCACTTTTGCACGTTTTCCACTTTTTTTTCCACTTTTCAGTAAAGAAAAGCTGGGAATGGCCTGACATGCCACATCAGCAGTCCCTGCTCTAGAGAAGAGGAGGCTGAGGGGAGACCTCATCACCTTCTACAGCTCCCTGAAAGGAGGGTGCAGAGAGGGGGGATGAGTCTCTTGAGCCAAGGAACAAGCACCAGGACAAGAGGGAATGGCCTCAAGCTGCACCAGGGCAGGGTCAGACTGGCTCTTAGGAAGTATTTCTGCCCAGAAGGGGTTGTTGGGCGTTGGAATGGGCTGCCCAGGGCAGGGGGGGAGTCCCCATCCCTGGAGGGGTTGAAGAGTCGGGTTGACCCAGCGCTGAGGGATCTGGTGGAGTTGGGAACGGTCAGGGTGAGGTTCATGATTGGACTGGAGGAGCTTCAAGGGCTCTTCCAACCCAGATGATTTTGTGACTCTGTAAATCTCAGCCAGGTCTACACCTGGGAAAGAAAGTTTTCCCCTTGCTCCCACTTCTCCAGCTCGCACAAACGCAGACCAAGCCCTGTTCCTGTTTATGTGAGCCCCCTGATCTTTATTTTGCCCCTCACAAAACACAGTGAAGCGTACATCGAAGCTGTTCTTTGTTTTGATCTTTAAATTATCCACAGCTCACAGGTGTTCTCATTTTTCTTTGCTTCAGAAGCAAGACATGAAAGCAAGGGGCAAGAGAGGGGTGCAAGCACAGCCAAATATTTGTTTTGATTCCAGAGACAGAGGTGAACAGGTTTGCCCCAAATAAATTTGGATTATCTTTTCTTAAAAGTCATTTGGAAGAGGCAATGACAGCTTTTACTCCTGAGAGCCACTTGTCCTTCCTGTGGAAACAGGCAGTGCCCTGTCTACAGCAGACTTTGAACACGACCATTTTACGTACGCTTGGACTACTGATTTTGTAGCCAAAGCCTGAAGCTCCTGCGTACACGGGACAAGCCTCTCCTGGTGATTTTAGCTCTGGGCTCCTGCAGCCACCATGCGGGGTGGGAGCAGCGGAGCTGACAGGGAGGTGAGCAGAGAGGAGGTGAGCCGAGTGCTCCTCGCCCCAGAGCCCCGAGGCGCGGGGCCGCGGAGCTGAGCTAACCTGGCACTGGTGGCCACGAGGCTGATGCCCGCGGCTGACGGCCTGGAGAGCTGACGGATGACGTTCAGCATTCGCTCGTTGGCTGGGTCCAGCTGCCGAATGAGCTCAGGATCTTTAGACACTTCCACAACAAGAGCCTCCACCGCCGCACGCAGAGCGGTGATGCAGGCAGCCGCGTTGTGGGGCATCTTCAGCTTGATCCTACAGCACAAAGAAGTATATTAGATGTATCATGACTCGAGAGAGAACCTGTTACGAAAGATGATCTCTAGAGTGGTTTTTCATTGAGCGCTGCACATACCGAGCCAGAACTCTATATTCTCATCTCTGAAGTTTTAATTTGTCAGTGAAGGGATGTGAAATTCAGGAGGAAAATTTGCAAGATCCCTAAAGTCTGACATGGTTAAAACGTAACTATCCTTCTCTTTAAATCTGCTCTTGAGATTTAACATACTCAGATAACACCGATACGCAACCCCTAGCATCAAAACAGAAAGATACAAACCCAAAGTAAACTAGAAACATGAGGCTCCTCAAGATTTTGAAAACTCCAGGCCACCCTCAAAAATATTAGTGAATTAAGCTTAAGCAATTCTTCACCTCCATTTTACTGACCAGAGAGGGGAGGGGGGGAAAGAAAAAGAAAAGACATCCAGGTGGTATTTGGTCATGGCCACAAAACGTATGCTGCCAGAGGCAACCAACAGGTCCTTAGCATCTCTCTCCTCAAGCTGTTTCTGAGACTTAAAAACAAGGTTTCCTCAGCCTCTGTCTGACGAGGAAGTCCAAAATACATAGTACCTCTTGTTCACATTTCAGTCAAAGGGGAAAAAAACAGCAGTTGTTTGGGAAACTGCCTGGTATCACGTTTTCAGTTTAAGCAGATAATCTGCACAAAACAGCGCTGCCAATATAAACCCCTCCCTTCCTCACAGGAGACAAAGGTAAGGCCCTCACCTTTAACCTGAGGCACAGGGCTTGCTCTAGGGTCCCTATTCTATAGAGATTTACATCTGTGCTAGCAGCTGCTCGCCCTCAGCCTGGGCTCTTTCACAGACCTCAAGATTATGAGGACCGAGGAGATCCGTACCAGTCATCTACCAGAAGGAGCTCCCCATCCGACAGGACTTTCTTGGAGGCAAAGAGAAGCAGCTGCAGCGGGCTCACCAAGGTCATCACTTTGGCAGAGATGGCTCGTGTTCGAATCTGCAGGTGGAAGAGGAATACGACTCTTGAAAGGGACAGCAGATCCCTGCACCTTCCTCTAGCCACTGAAACCAGAGGATTTTGTAAAAAAAACTCAACACAAAAAAATCTAGGTAAAATTACAAGAGCACACATGCACACAAAATCGAACGCTAGGCAGATGTTTACAGGAATTCAGCACTGGCTGGTGTAAAAAAGCCTCCCCAAACCACCTGTCATTTAAAAGTATTCATTTTTCCATGACTACATGTCTGCAATGATGCAGCTGACATTTTGCAGGAGCCTTCTTCATGTTCTGTCAACCTAAAAATGACCAAGGCATAGCTGACTTATCTTCCCACCTTCGCCATCGCTGGGGCTGTGACGAAAAGCTCACGTTGCTCCTTTAGTTGGGTCCTACACGTGCAGATTTGGAAGGTGCTACACGTCCGTGCAACCAGCCTGCTTTGTCATTTTATAGAAACAAGACCTTAAGCTTGTACTTTAAGTGAGCACTTGGACAATAATAAGCCATCTGACCTAAGCCAGAGAGAACAGCGCTGACTCTACAGGCTACTGCCCTTCATTTTAGAGAGGAACTGAAGGGTGGTGCTTCAGATTTCAGCCTCCCACCCTGACAGCTGCCCCTCTCCCTCCTTCCTTTCACACAGGAGCACGGTGGAGCATGATGGGCAGAATTCATGGTACTTGCTTGTCCTCAGGGAGATTTGTTCCTGTCACACATTAACTCAAGAGAGAAGCAGTCAAAAGCTGGAAATTGTGGCAGAAAAATGGCCACGGCAAGGAGCGTTGAACTTGTGGGTCAGAGACTGCTAAGTGCAGCAGGAAACAGGTGAGCAGACCTCAGAGAGAAACTGTCTTCTAGCAGATAAGTAATGGGTAGGGAGAGCACTGCATGTAAATCTTTCCTTCACCCCAGTCTTACCTCAGCCACTCTTATTTCCCATGTGTATTTTGATTTAATAAAGCATAGCTTTTTGAGTTCAAAAGTCTTTTGGTGTTTTCAGGGGAGCTCACTTTACAGAGATGGTCAAGGCACATCGAAGGTCTGACCCACTTGGGATCCTGACATAAAGGGTGAAGAAGAGGCGAAGCCTCGCCACAGCTCTGAACCGTGTGGAAATCCCGAGTAGCAAGCGGAGCCCCCAGCCAGTGCCCAAAAGGAGTCAAAATTCCATTTATTACCAATCACATCATAGAATCACAGACTGGTTGAGTTGGAAGGGACCTTAAAGATCATCTAGTTCCAACCCCCTGCCATGGGGACACCTTCCACTAGCCCAGGTTGCCCAAAGCCCCATCCAACCTGGCCTTGAACCCTTCCAGGGAGGGGGCAGCCACAGCTTCTCTGGGCAACCTGTGCCAGGGCCTCACCACCCTCACAGGGAAGAATTTCTTGCTTATATCTAATCTAAATCTACCCTCTGTCAGCAAAGTGGCTTATCTGCCATTACTAAAAGAAGTTGCAAAAAGGACTGAGGATATAAAAATCAGCATAAATAAACTGTAATTCTGAACTAACCGGTGTAGACAAGGGGACAAAGGAGAAACCCCTCCGCGTGGCTGTGCTGGAGTAACTGCGCTCAGGCAGTGCAAGCAGGCTGGCAGCCCGAGGAGCGTCTCACGGCTACGTCCTACACAAAGGCACTGCCTTCCTTTGCTCCTGGAAAGGAGGGTGAGCAGGAGCAGGTGCCTTTGTGATGGCCATCACCGGAGCACATGAGAGCACACAGGGGTTTAAGTGCACGTGTACAGTATGTGCTGAGCACAGAGAATTAATGGGATGGAGGAGAAGGTCAGGGGGACCCTGCGGAAAGCATCTCAGGGTTTTTAGGAGATGCTTGGGAAATGGGAGCTGTCCTCAGGAAATAACAAACTACCTACATGCCAGAAAGGGAGGACCCCACTGCCATATTACCTGTTCCTGTTTTCTCTCTGGACTCGTAAGTAGCAGAAGTGATGAAAGCAAAAATTCTCTAGTGCCTGATCAGTATGGAAGAACTCTCAAAGCAATCTCTTAAAGAAGGTAATAATTTAGATCTTTATGAGCTGGCTGTTTTCACAAAACTCACAGGAACTTTTTATGCAGCTCTACTACTGAATGTGGTGACTGGAAGTTACTGGAAGGCTGAATGACACCATGACCACATAAGATTCACTGTTAAAAAAAAAACCCAAACAACAAAAAAACCGAAACAACGCCCCCCAAAACCAAAACAAACAAGCTACATATTACACAATGTTGTTTTTTCTTAACTTAATGTTGTTTTTTCTTTGGCTTCTTTACCAAAAAGAGCCTCCTAGACAACTTGGCAGCACATGATCAAGAACAAATTCAAAGTCTTTACCTTTTCTCCAAAAACAAAAAAAGGTGATGGATACTTGATGTCCTGGCTGCTGAAAGGGCAGTTGACAGATGACTTGTGGATGAGTGCATTGTGCCCCTCAGTGGTAAGAATTTTCCTCTTCTCCTTGTGGTAGCAGACATTGGGGTAGACCCCAAAAGCAAGCAGGGAGATTACGACATCCAGATTATTATCTGGTCCAGTGTTGTTAAACGGTTGAGTCATCAAACATTCTGTTGACAGAGAACAGAAGACTGGCTCGCATCCACAGGTCCTGTAGGACTGCACAGCAGAGTTGTTCAGGATCCTGGGTCAATGCATTTTCTGATTCAATCAACTGGTAGATGTGCATCTGTTCTCAAATGACCTCTGCACTCAAAAGCATTTCAGTTCTACATTCAATTTTCAGTTTATTCATGGAGAGCAAAAAGCTGAAAAATACGACTACAAAGAGATATTTTTCTCTCCTAAGCTCTTCAAAAACAAGGAGAGAGGGGTTTGCCCAGAATGTGCTGTACCACAATGTGTTTACTGTCATTTGTTTTGGAGACAGATCTTTTGGGGGCAGTCAGAATGGATGTTTTCATTAGTTTATTTGTTACAAACCTCCCCAGAGTCTCTGGTGGCTTGTTTTCAGGTCATCTTGCCCAGAAATAAAGTTAAGGATAAATGCAGCAATGAACCTAGCAGCATGAGGAGAAAAAAAATTAAAGTAATTTAAAAAATTAAAAAAAAAAAAAATTTAAAAAAAAAAAAAAAAAAAAGGAGAGGGAGATGAACATCTGCTGAACCCAGCCAGCCATGCCATTTAACTGAATAAGCTCCTTACAAACACTAGGGAAATTCAGAACCTGGTCAAATTTTAAATTTTTTTTTTTTTCCCTTAGAAAATTGAGTAATATGCCACACTACTGCACATCCCTCCTGCAGCACAAGCCCAAAAAAAAAAAAAAATAATCACAGGGCACACAGCACATTGTTTAGATCACACAGACTCCCATAATGAAAAGGAGGGGGAAAGCACAGCACAGCACATTCTGAAGATGCAACAAGTGAAGGAGAAAGAAAAATCAGAGAGGTAATTCTCTGAGGAAAATTGCTTCATAGATTTTTAATCCTGCAGCCCTAACTTCAGCCTCCAAAATCTCCCTATGTTACACCACAGCCATCACAACTTCTCTGGTTTAGACAATTACGAGAAAATGAGTTGGCACTAAAATTTCATCTGAACACAGCTGTAAAAGCAGAACAACTTTACGACAAACCCACTACAGGCCTCTGTGCTTTTGTGTTCATCATAGGTTATTTTATTTCTCATCTCAGAATGAAAAATGCAATCACTAAATTATTATGTCCAAGCAGAATCACCTTCAGGGAAGCCAGAAGTAATAAGTATATCTTTCAGCTGGACTTTTGCTTCCCAAGTCATTCTAAGAGTAGCCATGCTGAGTCTTTTGTGTTCACAAAATCTTTTTTCTGCTTCTTCACCACCCATTCTAAAAAACAAACAGAATGGAATTAGAAGTCTGTTCAAGAAAAGGAAAAGCGTGACAGTTTAGCTGACATAGCATCCACTGACCTCATCTGGTCACAAAGCTGCTCACCCTGTGTTACCCATAACTTACCATCAAATTTTGTGCCACAACAACATACCTTGCATCATCCCAGGCTTGGAAGACGGAGAGCAAAGCAACATGATCTGAAAACCTGTTCCCAGCAAAATTCCTATGGACATAACCCAGGCGTTTGCCTTCACTGATGAAAGGTTCAGGGAAACAGGTGGCTGCAGAGATGGTACAAAGAGCATCTCCCACACTGAAAGAAACCACAGAAGGTATCAGGATCAGGTTTATTCACAGTACTGGTGCCAGCAGCTGCTACAGGCCATTGATACCAGTAAAAACCTCTCCAGCAGAGACCTTAGTGGTTTGGCCTTTATCTGCCAAAGTTTTTCACATAAACACTTCCCTGGAAGTGGATGGCAAATTAGCTCCAATTCCAGCACTCTCACAACAGCGAGTGTTCACAAGCCCTTTGTCTATCTTCCCTCCCCTTCCCCCAATCCACACACCATCTTCTGGTGAAAACGACCCATCACAATTACAAATAACAGATCTTTATTTCTGCTAAAGCAAAACGTGTGGATTCATTTTTCTTCTTATCTAGGTGTCAAAGTTCACATCTCCCCACCCCTAGCTCACTGCTAGACTCAAGTATTTAGAGTCCCACTCTTAAATCCTAAGTAATCAGCCTCTACCGGTCCCTTGCAGTTAACTCTGAATTTCATGACTACTTTATTCCCTATACTCTAAGTTATTTATCCTCTGCTCTCATGAATATTCAGTTTCCTATCCCCAGTTGTAGCATCTTATCACTCATCCAGATGTACCATTTTTTCTCTACTTGTAGAGTGCATGTCTAGAGGCTCAGGAACTCAGAGAAACAAGAAAGAGACCACTGAGACTACTAAACTTACTAGAAAATACAGCCCATTATCATCATCTTGCCAAGACGAGGTTCAATGGGAAGTTTGGCTAGGATTCTCCCAAGAGGTGTCAACTCATCATTGGAATCCAGGGCATCAAGCTCTGAAACGAGATCTCTTGTTATCAAAGACAGTCAGCTAATCCCAGAAACCCTTAGGTAAGAAAATCAGAATTTTAATAATTGTGTTTAAATAGAACCCCACCCATATTTAAGTTTAACGTTGTTTACAATATTGCCAACCTGATTTTCAAAACTGGGCTGAGGTCAAATAAACAAATTTTGCTTTAGCTTTACAGATGTTTTACTACCTCCTCTACAATTAAAATAATTCCTATTTAATTCACATACATATTTTTCCATTTCTTTTTAGTTTGCTTCTGTACAAACCACTATTACACTATCAAACTTTTTTTCAAGTCCCTATATTTGATCTTATTAATCTAACCTAATTTCTACCTCAGGAAAATCAAAGCAGCCCTATCACAGCCAACTGTAGAGTCTTCACTGCAACTGCCAAATCACAGAACCCTCTCCTCGTCAAAGAGAGCGCACCACAAACTCTCTCTTGCACGAGGCTTTGCCTGCCTTTCTCTCCTTCCATTACCTGAAAATTGTCTCCTGAGCTTATCCTCAAAGCTATCAAATCACTGTCAGTAAAAGTCAAACAAGTGTTTGCAGCCATTTGCTGTACAGACTGAAGGGTCTCTCATGAGTCTCCTTATCTTCCCAGCCATTTGGCCATAACCATTAAACTCTACTTCATAAAACTCTTTTTAAGTCTGCATGACAAAGAAAAACAATACACATTTGGAAAAACTGGTTTAAGATATAAATGAAAAATGTTAACTTATAGTTTCCATACTCTACTTACAGACTACTTTGGGAAACTTCAGTGTAACTAAAAGCTTTACATTTGAAAAAAAAAAAAGCTTTGTAGCCTCAGCAATTAAATGGGCAAGTGAACAAATAAAGGACTCCTTAGCTGCTATCAAATCAATTTTTCCTAGTATCTATTGAACTCAAAAGCCTAAAGAATATTTTGAAGAACAGCTTGTCTCACCATCCTAAAAACATACTAATAGTATACACGTACGGAAAAAAAATCACAGGTCATCCAGGAAATGGAGGCACATGCAGAAACATCTATTTGATGTTAAAGCTGAAAACATTTGTCTTTTCCCCTGGGGGTTTGCATTTCTTACCTGCAGCGTAAGAAAAACACTAACAATTTTTAGATCAGAAAGTCATTAAACTTGAATACGTACCCCTAGCTATGTTTTTCATTCTGGTCTCCCTTCTGTATACAAGCAACGTAGGCTCATCACACAATTTTTTCATAAATTCAACAAATAGGTATTTCAGTTCTTAGACATTTTAAGAAGTGCTCATTTAGTCACATTTGCAAAGCATGCTGACCTTTGAGATCACTGCTTTAAATCTAAAGCATAAATTTAGGGTTCCTCCCTGCTTCGTTTTACTCATATTCTAGTTCGTTCCTTAAAGAAACTGGGGAGACAGCTTAACCCCCACCTCAGTTTCTCCTCTTCTAGAAGGATGCTGATGCTTGCACATTCATAAACTAGAGATTTAATTACTTGACAAAATACTGAGATCTTGGGTCAGCAAACTGTACAAAGCGGTAATTATTCAATAAACTACTAACCTCTCTTTTTCAGTACTTTTATAGTAGTTTTGAAAATGCCTTAGGCACTGGACTGAGTCTATGTCATACAGAGCAGTGCCACAGCTGGAAAACAGGAAGCTGGAAGCTAGCATAAATTACTGGTAAAATAACAAAACAAGGCTTAAGTTTGAAGGCTCAAGTTTCTTAAAGGAATGACACTCCACTTGGGAATTCGAGTATTTCTTCAGCTGCAAAAGACGCTGCCACCCACACGATGCATCCAGGAAACACCTTGCTGTTTCAGACAGCATGCTACTACACAAACAATCGAACCAGAGACGGTCAAGCAGTCTGTAAGTGATCATTATACACGGGAAATCACTTGGAGCCAGCTTCATTAACATACAATCTTGGGGACAAACAGCGATACCTCTTAGCGTGCGTTCTGCTTCAATCACTGCATCCAAAGGTGGTGGTTCTATTGCTTTGGCCAAAAATTGACCAATTCCTCCCAGCCGCAGCAATTTGATGCTCAAAGCAATTTCATGAAGCGGTGTTCGAAACATTTCAGGGGTCATATGAGTTTGAAGTCTGGAATGAGAAGAAAACAAAAAAGCTCACATTTTTCTGAGCGTAGGCTTTGATCAACATCATGGGTCATTCCATCAGCATAAACTACTGCCCTCCAAAGCAAATACTGCCTCCCAGCCAAACCACCAACTCTCATTGTGCTCCTCTAACTTAGGCTCTTCTACCAGTATTTATCTTCTGTGCTTCTCAATTCTCATCTCAGGGTAGATTTACAGTGGAAACGCAGAGGTAGAGCCCTCACGTCACCACTACCCAGAGTGATTTCTAGCATGAGCTGACCACGTAGTCTGCTACGAGCCCAATTTGCAGTACAGCTGCGTCCAGCCCCACACTTGTCCCCTCACAGTCATCTCCAACGTTCCTAAGGAAGGTCTTCCACTCCCGAGGCAACCTGCTTTCAGCCTGCCTTACGTACAAGCACTTCTCTACTTGCCCTTCTATCAAATCCAAACCACCCAACTCCTCCTGCACATTTCTGCTTTGACCATGAGAAGAGTAAGTATTTTTGCTGAATGCTTTCCAAAGGTGCTTTTCTGGTAGGAAAAAAACCCGATGGAAACAGAGCTCTTAAGTCTTCAGCACGGTATTGTTAATGATCCTTCAGCTTGCTGACTGAAATATGAACTTCTAGGAATGACTGCACTCAGCAACAGAAAAGGTTTCAAAAACACCTTGAACAGATATCCAGATTCAGCTGGTACCAGATTTAGACGGTATCTCTCAAAAGATTCTCAGCACAAGTCCACAAGCACTCTTTCTTTCCTAGGCACTAAGGAGCTAGTACATTTTTTTCTTATATTCTTTGAAGGAAGGTAACCTTAAAGTCATGAAGCCCATGATTACTTCAGTAGCATAAAATCAGTTTACTGTGAAAAATTCTTAAAATCACTCCACTGTACTAGATCTAAATAAATTTGGGCAATTCAAGGAAAGTTTTTGATCAACTGATGCCTTCAGAAGTTACAAAAAGCAGAACATTAAACACAGCTATGCTCTCAGGGCTATCTGAGAAAAGGGCACTGAAACTTTCATGAGAGAGATCAAACACTGAGTGTAACAGCTGTGTAGACTTCTGCAACCAGCAAAAAGATTTCCATGGCTCTAGTAACTGAGAAACAGTTTGGCAGATAGAAGAGGTCAAAAGTTTCAGCAGCAGGGAAGGTGCTAGAGCAGCATGAAGGGGCTTCCTGGCCACGGAATGGGGATGGAGGGAAAAGTAACATCTGTCTTCCCTGCTTTTTACCACTTTCATGACAAAACTGCCTGTTACGTGAAGATGCCAGGTGCTCACAATGTTTGAAGGCAGACTTAGAGCCTTTATCCTTATTACAAAGCTTTGCCTCAATTCCCAAGCAGTATTATTTTTCTCCCAAGAGGTTCTGTAGGTTGCAGTGTAGTTCTTAATAATAAAATCACAAACTATTTATCCACCTCCTACTATGGGTAAAAGCATATAAACATATGTAAATTATTTTTAAGCAGAAGAACTGAAATATTCCAGTGTGAACTGACTTAGTGCATCTCCTCTCTGGGCTTTCTGAAAAATTATTTTCCCAGTTTGATGAGAAGTAGCACACAACAGTTCTGTGAGAAGTCACTGAGGTTATTTTGCTTCTAAAGAGCACAGCCTCACCTTTCAAATCGAGCTCTGCTGCACAAATGGAAACAAAATCCAGCACGCACACGTCCGGCTCTTCCTTTCCGCTGCTCCAAATTAGTTTTGGATGCCCAGACTGTGGCATAGTTTGTCATGTTGTTATGAGCAGTGAACAGCTTCACTTTTTGTCTGTTACAGAGAAAAATACCTCTTAAGACCAGGTGTTCTTCATCTTAAGTCCTGCCAATTCAGTTCTTACTTTATTCCTTGCAGCCACACTGCTTTCAAGAAGCAAACCACCCCTGTTTGGCTAGCTAAGCTTTGGCTAGTCAGGCATCTATCTGGAAGCTGAAGTATCACAGTGCCCCAAGCTCTACACAGAATGAAGTTTTCACAACTGTCTCAAAAGCTTAAAATTCTCATGCAATTAATGAGATCCCTGGCTGTCATTTGCTCAGAGAACACGCATAGTGAGACAGGATCTGTAACAGACGACAAAAATCTTCCTCTTTTCCATCAGCTATACACTAAGTGTTTGTAATACTGATTTGGCAGACAACACGTTTCAAACACGCGTGGAGAGCTCAGATGAACAGTGCCAGCGTGAATGTCGCTGACCAAAACCAGCCCACAGAAATGCCAGTGTGGTTTGTAACCGTGTTGAACGGCTAAAGACAATGCAAATTTGTCTTGAGTGAGTTAAGAGTCCTCAAATTCAGCTATGGGAACACAAGGCAGTTCTGTGTGTTCCGAAAACCTTTTCTGCATTCCAAAGAATAGGATTTACAAAACAAAAAGCTACTTCATGAACTCACTTGCAGGAGTCTATAACATAGACCACATCATTGATGGTAATGCTAGTCTCAGCAATGCTGGTGGATAAAATAACCTATAAAAAACAGGAAATGCATATTGAAATATATTTGGTCTGAAAAAGACCGCGAGATAAACTACATAACTTCTACAAAAGAGAGTCAGCAATACGTTCCACAAAAGCACAGCAGAACAAAGCGTGTTACACTCCACACAGAGAAAGCTCTCATACTTTCGTTACTCCAGGAGGCACAGGATCAAACACTCGACGTTGTTCCTCCAGAGGAATTTGCGAATGCAGAGGTAAAATTCTATACTGGCGGCCTCCTACAACATGAATACAAGAAGGTCGGTAACTACTACTATGTGAATTTCATTTCTTCTTTGCACAACATAATCATTTCTACCCATTCATTCTCATGACAAATGAATCCAGCTCCCTAAGCCACGCATCCAACTCTCGTCTTTACAGAGTCAATAGTTTCCTTTGGAAAAGGTGAAATATAATAGAACACAGTTGCTTGTACCAAAGCGTGGATTCATTTCTAGATGCTTCTGCATTGTATATATCAAGTTCCAGCCAGGCAAGAAAACAAGTACAGCTCCTGGGACATTCAGGGTCTTGATATAAATCAGCAAGGCCTCAATGAGTTCAAAAGAAGTTTCCTTCTCGTTCAGCTGAGCCATGGAGTGCTTTGTTTCTGGGCCATATTCATCACTGCAAATAAGGTTGCAATTGGCCTACAAAAAAAAAAAAACAACACACACACAGAAGAAATCATATAAATGAATTTACTCAGACTGTGGAGTCTGGCTGGCAAATGGGAAAATGAGATACGTGGGTAGCTGACAGGGAAGACCATCTCAGGCACAGCTCACAGAATGACTCACAATAGCAGTTCAAGTCCTGCTTCCCCAGCTGTTTAACATAATTATTAAATTATAATTCCATTGCATTGAGTTATAACCCAATACAAATTTGCAGCAGGAAGCTATCAAACTCATTTAACTTCCATTCATCTGAATGGAAGTTAATGTCATAAGGAGAAGAAAATGCTTCTCTCGAGAAAAACTGGTCATTTTTTAAAATTTAAAATAACTGACCTAAACAGTAGTTTCAGAGCTACAAATAAAAACCTGTATCATGAAAGTGATAGTTTCTTGACAATGTATGTAAGCACTAACAATATTAACTGCAACAGAAGGGAGAGAATCTAAATTTTCACCCTGAAAAGGTACCAACCAAGTTCATATTTCTGTATCTGTTTCTTCTTCCAAGGTCACCAATTCTTTCACTTTTAAAAGCATTTCAGTTTTATCTTTAAAGAGAAGTAGGCTGATAAAACATGAGAACTTTAGTTTCAGCAAAAAAAGAAATTCCGTTTATAAGGTCAGTGAGAAAATTCAATTCTATTTCTGAAGTTATCAGCAATCTCAGATATTAAAAACACAAAAGCTGCTCAAAAATGTTTAAGTTCAACAATGCCAAATGAATTACACTTGAGCTAGAGTCCTAACTGGCACTTGTTTAATTTTTCATATTAAAAAAGTCAAACATACATCATCATCTTCACCACTTTCTTCATCCTTCTCTTTTTTCTTCTTTTCCTTTGGCGGAGGAATGAACTGAGTCATTTGAATGCAATCTTCCAGAAAATAATCTGCAAGGACAGACAAGCACTGGTTATCAGGACTGACCACTAGAAGCCTGTGGAAGGGAACACAATTCTTTTTATCATCTCTTGAGATTATCCTGATATAATCATGATGTTTCAGAGTATGAAGCCAAGATTGGATAAAACTCCTTGGCTGTCAGCTCAGGTATAAGAATTATTCCCACTCTATTCCAATGATCATTCCTCTATTCAGTACACTTCCACATATTTTTTTACTGCTTTGGTTGTGGTTTGGTGGGCTTTTTTTAAATACTGGCTGATTTAATGCTATTTCCATTATTCCTAATATCACATACAGCTGATCTGAAACACCACAGCTTGACAATCACTGTCTCATTCTCCAGTAGAAACTACCCCAAGTGGGGGTGCCTTAGGGGGCTGTGGGGTGTTGTGATTTTTTTATTTTGGGGTGGGTGGCATAGGGTGGTAGTATTGTTTGTTTGCTTGTTTGTGTTTTTAAAGCAAATGGTGCTATGAAATGGTTCACTGTTACAGACTTGTTTGCCCAGGGTAAGCCACATCTGTAAGACACAGCAATCCAAAAGAAGTGTGTATCTTGCTGTCCCCATAACCCTGAAGCATATGACTGATAAAATCAAAGCTAAAGCAGTTCCTGAAAGCGCAACCAATGATTTACCTTGGACTGGGTAGGTCCTACCAAAGACCTCAACGATAGGACAGTTGAAGAAGTATTCACAAAACATACTAGTATCGATGGTGGCAGACATGAGGATAACCCTGATCTCAGGATACGCCTGAACTACATCTCTCAGCACCACCAAAAGAAAGTCAGTCTGCACATAAAGAGAACAAGAGCATCATTATTTTCCTACCCATAAAAAGCAGTATCTTCCCAAAAGACCACAGGAATTACACATACATGCACATTTACTGAGAGGAAACTTTGCTGGACAAGAGAAGTAACAAGTATCACAAAAATGTTCTGTAATCAGAAACACTTGTCAGTGCTTTACTTTAAAAACACTGCAATTCCTGGGATAAGTGAATTTTAGGACTTCCAGGGTAAAGAAGGGTTATTCTTTTAGCAGAATGAAACAAACTGAAGTATTCAAAAATAGTTTGCTTCGTTCCTAATAACACATGACAACCTAAGGTCTTTTTAAACCCAGTTTCCATATAAAGTAGCCAGAGTTCAATAAAATAAGTAGGAGTGACTCAGTGGAGTTCTATGTGAAGTTTTATAGTTCTGTTTAAACATGACATTCATTTAATTTTGCCATGCAGTTAGGCAATCTCATTCAATATTTCAAAATCTTTATTTTACGTCATTAATATAAACTTAATAGATGAAGAGATGCATCAGAAAAATCTGCACTGCAATTCCATCCAAACAAGTCCCCAAATTCTGTCAAAACAAGCTTAAACATGATGTCAGAACTCAGCAGTTGCTCTCACTCTTGGTGTGGCAAAGCTGAAAACTATATGGAAGAAACAAGGGGATAGAAAATGTTTCTCATTTCTTAAATTACACACAATCCCTCCCCTAATTCTACTCTCAACTTGTTGCATTCTTCTTCGTGTCAAAACCAAATTTAAATGTATCACTACAGAAGCTGCGATCTTGATAAATACCACTGCTGTTCCGTTATAGTAATACAACCTTGTCAGTAGAAAAAGTACTCCAAAACAAAAGTGACATTCAGCATGCTCCCACATTTGGACAAGAAGTACTTGTACTGTGGTGTTCTATTTTCCAGAGGGGACCAGGACATAGAAGATCCTAACAAGAAAAAAGACATAGGCCAGCAGGGAAGCACAAGCCTTTGCTCTTCTAACCAGGTGAGGAGTAATTAAGAAGAGTTTCTAAAAACCTTATCAAAGATAGGAAATCTCACATACATGGCATTTAGTTTCCTTTCACGTTAGCTATTACACAAGAACACATACAAAAGTTAAACAGAAGCATAGAGAGAAATAGGACTGTAATCACCAGCTAACTCACATTAATGTCTCTCTCATGGATCTCATCAACAATAACATGACTAATGCCACGGATCCCAGCCTCCACCTTTCTCAGAAGAACACCTTAAACAGACAGAGTAGTTAAATCTTCATGTAAGTAACAGCTCAATCTTCCCCCCCCGCCCCATTTCATCAAGAACAGTTGCACTGGTTTAAAAAAAAAAAAAAATCGAGAAGCGTGCAGGTTTTTTACAGCCCCATCTCTAATTGCCATGCTTTCATTTGTACAAGTGATGGGGAGGGTGTGAAGTATTACTACTAGAAAGACTCTTTCTTGTTTCCCACCCAATACTGCTTCCCCTTCTGTCTTTAAGGACAACCAATATCGAGCAATTTTATCTCTTCAAGGGATTATTTCTGTGTGGTATTAAGACCTGTACTATCATACTTCTGAACAACAATTACTCTTTCTTTGCACAACAGCATGTCAGCAAACTTCTAATCTTTTAGACAGACTTTCTAAAAATTTTAATCTAACCATATTTCTGCTTTTGCTGCTAACTCAAAGAATTCAGACTCATAAGTAATAAGCTCCAAACATAAACAAAACGATACAGACCTACAGTGCAGAACATCACACTGGCATGGGGCCGAGGAAGCACAGATTCAAATCGCACGCTGTATCCACAGCTTTGCCCAGGTTCTTCTCCTCTCTCGTATGACACACGTTCTGCTACAGAAACTGCACTAATCCTCCGAGGCTGAGGGGTGAAAAAGTTTTCCCTAACTTAATGATGAGGTTTTATAAGTTTATCAGAACACCACTAAAAACAAGAAAGTAAATCGTAAATGCTATAGGTGTCCTGTCCTAAGATTTCTTTACAGAGTAGTCATTAAACAGTAGTATCTGTAACAGCAGGCTTTTTTCTTCTGAAATGGTTAATTCTGCACATAAAATTACAGAGAAGGGATGTAAGGATATATGGGAACTACCAGCTGGCATTTGCCAAATTGTTTCTCCTCGGTCTGCCAAAAAGCTGTCACCTGGGCAAGGTACAACCCAGATTACCCCAACTGTAGATACATGAAAGAGTAACACTCCAAATGAAAACATACATGATGCTGTTTCTCCTGCATGTAGTACTGAGGCAATATTTATGAACAACGTCCTGTAACGATAAACAGATTTCTCAACACATCCTGATAGGTGACTTCTAGCATCTGATCACAAGACTTAAGCGGTTGCATTTGTAACATATTCCTCACCTGTGTCACTACTATGTTGCACTCTGCAGCTCTGTTGGTTTTGATGTATTCATCCAGGATGTACTGTGGCACTTGGGTGGTTTTGCCACAACCAGTGGCACCACGAATTACAACAACAGAATTGTGACGGATTGCATCCAGAATTTCACTTTCAAAATTCTTCACAGGTAAGGCGCCTCTCTCTTGCTGGATCTGGGAAAAATCCAGCACATTTCCAAAAATCAACCTATTCTGTTCCACATCCATACTTTCTCTCAATCTTCTATACAAGTTTCACTTACACAAAGGAAAAAAGGTGTAAGGACAAATCACAGTTTGTATTTTTTCCTTACGCAGTGCAACACGTCCCCACATCCACCCCGCTGTAACATCCAGCTCTTCTGAAAACTTGGTGCATATTACTACTGAAATCCAGTCTTCCACACTTTGTATAGAATATGTTCAACCTCTTCTGGAAAAGACAAAGACTAGCACACGCACACCATGTTACAGGAAGTGCACTTACCCTTTGTAATTCTTGATCCTGCTCCAAACGGTACATGAAATCACTTTTCAAATCCAAGCTTATTTGCTCTGGAGTGAGCTGTAAATACAAGACATTGTTTGCAGGCTTTTTGGCCCCTCTGCTTGTCTATATCATAACTTCAAAATAAAAATCAGTCACACCAACATATTGATTCCAAATATCAGCAAAGCATCATTTCCTACATAACTCCCTGAAATCCATTAGCCCATGAGCTATTTTATTTCATTCATTCCTGCGTGCTAGAATTGAATAGCCATCCTCAGAAGTTTCTCAGAAAGACCCAAAATACCAAAAAAGAATGACTGTTTAAATTTAAACACTTTAACTGCTTGAGAAACACACTCTATTCAGCAGTAAGCCAATGAAGTACTTAGATGATCAGTCAGACGGAGTTTTTAATGTAAGGAATGAAATAATGTAAGTACATAACCACCCACAGAACAGTAGCTGAAAAGGGAAAAGTGAGCAGAGGGAAATTTGTCAGGCAATTCTTGTATTTCAACTAAGAAAGAATTCTAACAAAATTCAAATTTGTTACCAAATTGGTTACTAATTGGTTTTACTGAAAATAAGTTAGCTGTACCACGACTAGCACATAGAAATCCTAATGATTTGCAGCCAGCTCAATTTGCAATGTCTGTAAATATACTGATTATGTGTTTTAAGCAGTACCACTCACATTTACATCAGTTCCATTATTAATTAAATCAATATATAATGATCAACGTGTCATTTATGGAAAAAACCTGCAGTTGAAAGTAGTATTAAACTATTATTTTGGTCATAAGTATTCTGGTTCCCTGTTGTAGGAAACTGAAGTTCCTGTCCCAAGAGTCTTTTCTGACCTGACAAGCTAGTATTTCTTCCCTTCCTCCTCATTTTATCATGCCACATTGCTGCTTTTCATTTGTTCTGTGGTGAGTGGGACTAGAAATGACTACAAAAAAGCAGGCTGATTGTGCAGTGACACCAGCTTGGAGCAGTTCCTCCTCCCAGAAAAGAAAGACCTAGCATGGAAATATGGGAAAGAGAGGCTAGTGAATTATAAATGACATGCCCATAAGCTTACCTTGTGATTTCAATTAGTACTTTGTATGGGCTGCACACTAGCAGGCAAAAAGTGAAACAAAGCAAAGAACTGGGACATCCAAGACACTGCTGCTCAAGAACCTAATAAAACATAAAGTAAATACAAAGAACTCCTACCAATGAAAAGACTCCCTTCCTCCAGGTCAAGAAGGGAAGAAATTTTATCAGTGGACTGTTTTCTCCTTTGGAATAGCTCACACTTTAAATCCTGGGGTAAAAAAGGCATTTCAAAGTTCCAGAAGCATGGGAAAAACAAACAACAAATCCATTTTTTAAGCTGTCTTACATTTGCCAGAGGACCCTCATCAATATTGCAGCTGGTCCAGGGGTTCCAGTTGGAATGAGGTGGTGACCATGGAACAACTCCCACAGGACTTTGTCTCTGCGATGGTTCAAAATGGGCCAACTTTCCAACATTAATCAGAACTGGATTACTGGGATCTTCAGGCTATAAATCCAAAAGCAAAGTGAGCAAAGAAAGATAAATGTATTAAACGAGCAGGCCTGATGTTACAGAATCACAGAATCGAATGTTAAATACTGAAGTGTCTGAACCACACACTCACCAAAGGCACAATCTCCAGAGACAGTTCCCGTACCGTCTTTTGCAGCTGATTTTCTAAATCAGAAGACAGTGACACCTCATAGGGTTCCACCTATTCAATGTTTAAAAACTACATGTTGATATACACGGAAAGACAGAAAACGGAAGCCAGAACTGCAGGCTACTAGAGAGTACACTGAACCATCAAATAGTTCCTTGTGGAACAAGGCCAAAGAGTACCATCAGTTCAAAATTCACAGTCTTGAAACATTTTGCCAACTCTTCATCCAACAAGAATGAAATTCTTGTACAATATTTTTAAATATCTGCGTTTCATTTCAGAGGAAAACATTCCCAAACTTGTAACTGAATGCCAAAAGAAAAAAAGCTAACGTGCTGGAGAATGAAACCAAATAGCCAGGAATTGTACATAACATAAACGAAAATGTTTAAACTTGTAAAAATTTATACTGAAAAAGCATTTGTTAGAAACCTTATTTCATTTAATACACTGTAAGACTAGTTTACTGCTCCATTCACATACACACAAAGTTATATTTCTGATCCAAATCACTGGCCAGAACAGAAACAGTTGCTGGTCTAAAGAATCAAAATTGTTATTAACTCATAAGCTGTTAAATATTGAGAGTAAACTCTATTTTTATAAAATAAACCCATCTGTATAACAGAGTGCTTGTGTGTTTTTAAAATGAAAGCAACAACTTCTGACCCTTCTATCAAACTCACCGATTCTTTTTTCTTTGTCTGTCCAGAATAAGGCTCTATGACACCAAGATGGTAGAGCTGTCTAACCAAGGAAAGGGCACAGGACTGTGCTGCCAGCTTTTTGTTCGATCCATGCTCACGACTGAAAATCCCTGCAGCACACAAAGTTCAGAGCTGTAGTGGCTCATGAGTGAAGCAGCTTCCACAGAAGATACTACTCTGAAACAGGCTTTCTGATAGTTCACAGAGGCCAGGTTTCATGGAAAGAGTCTCAAATCTTGATAAATCCAGAGCTCCAACATAAAACCCAACCAGGCCCCTTCATCAGCTGACTCACACTAGCTGTGCAATGTTACTTACCGACTTCCTGGAGAACTCCTGTAAAGTTTTATCTGCATTCAGTGTCTCAGAAAGTATGATTCCTATACCACCCAGCAACATTGTACAAATTTCATAGCAAGCTCTACATAAATGGGTATGGTACGGACAGCACACCCATTGCCTGGGAACATATCACCCACCTGCATTTGTCAGATATGTGAAGAACAAGTAACTGAGACAAACAAAACCTACAGTACCTCACAAGCATTTCTTTGTGCTGAGAAAAAAGATTATTGGAAGTCTGTAATGAACAAGTAGAATACAAGAAGCACAGCACACAGAAAAAAGATTTCACATCAGGAAACAAACATGAACCTTCACCTCTGGAAGGGGCCCCAACACATCACTATAGAGATCTGTACCCACAAGTATGACCTGTTCCTCTGTACCAACACCCATCTCTTGCTAAGATAAAAAAAAAAATAAATAGGAACACTTACTTCTGCCCAGCTGTTTCACATAAATGTTCATTTCTGCAATAAAGCTCCTGTAAGAGAAAGAATGCAAAGGTACAATTATCAATAGCTGACACCAACACTGCAAAAATAGCCACTTCCCAATTTTTCTAGGCAAAGAGCTCTGTGTCCTCACTCAGAGACTCTCAACTTATCAACGACCAAGGTAAAACACTACTGCTTTTAGTCCCTTTAACCCCAAGTTAGTAGGTAACAGAGTCGCCATCAATAGAACCAGTAGATCTGTTCAGAAGAGTCCTGCAAACGCCACCATTCAGCATTGAAATTTAAAGCCACGTTATTAGGAAACATGCTCTGCGCTAAGTTTAAGGCAACAATTATAAAGCAGATAACATGTTAATGCAACACTAACATGCATCCCAGTGTACCATTAACTGTATCCCGCGTTATACTAACGTAACCCACTAGTAGCCTGGGTTTATTAACTCAGATGCAACACTTAATACAGCTACCCTGGGTTTTGCCACACATTTGGCCAGCTCAGAGCACAGACAAAACTAAACCAGGTCATTCTGTCAAAGACCATTAAACATATCTGCCCAGGAGACAGAACACTTGAGTTTTCACGAAGCCCTTATTGCCATACTCTGGGAACAGCATATAGTCAAAAGTAACTCTGCACAGGGAATGTGACAGTTTGCCTAGCAGGCGTGTAACCAAGTCATTTAAAGGTCAGCTGGTATATTAATTTAGGCTTGAAAAAATGAGAAAGCCATATGTCAACAGACGATGATGGAAACCAAGACTCATGTTTTTAAGAATCACAAACCTAACCCAGTATTGCCACAGATTAAAAGTGAAAATCAAATTCTTATAAGACAGGATTTAAACTGGCAAATGTGATTCAAGATGTATGACTGGGCTTTATCGGACTGAGATCCTCTTTGAAAACTGTGCCTTGGTATTTCCACAGCTGCAGGCAGAGCCTTGCATCTGTGTCCTTCACTTCTTGCTGTAAACAAACAAACAAAAAAAGTTAAGTGAGGGATTTAAATTTCAAGTCAGAACTCCTTCCTGTACTACCAGTGAACTGACCTTCAGGCACAGTGGCTTCATGGGTGGAAGGCCACTGGCTTTCAGGGACACAACAGCCAACTAAGGCACCGATGACAGTATGTTTCTCAGCCAGGCCTACAGTCAGCATTCAATCTCATTCTCCTCCACCTAAGGGGAGAACAGCAACACCAGAAATCAATTCGCAGCAGAATCCCACGTGATTGTTTAGCACAGCCTCAGCAGCCCGTGTGTGAACACGCACAGATCTTTGGTGTCATCGCTGCTACCGTCTTCAGCGGGGACACAAGGAGGCAAAGGCATCCCATGCTACCAATGGAATCCCAAAAGAGAAAAGCCACATCCCATCCCTTAATATTTACTTCATACTTTGTGTATTAGGAGAGCCATGTTTAATATTTACAATTTATACCCTCCTGTTGTAATTAAAACAAAGTTTCCGAATCCAAATTTTCCAGCTATTACTAAGTTCTTAAACCATGTGACTATGATTAACTGACAACAAAAATACATTTCTCTTTTAAAACCCTCTGAGAGCAAGGCTGCCATTTGTGTTATAAACATCATTACTTTAAAAAAAAAAAAAAAAGCTAAGATACATGGCAACAGGTATTTCTTAAGCAAACCCCAAACAACAAACTACATTACTGTCCTCAAAACACCAAAAACATCTAAAATTATTCCTCTCCTGTTACACATACCAAAAGGATTAAATCCAATAGCTTGCCCTCTCTCAATGAACATTAGAGCCCATTAGGATTGTTTCAGGCCTACCCAACCATTTGCAGCAAATTGTTAGTTCCCCCTTCCACCATTCCATCCAGGGCAATTCACACAAGCCTTCCTGGATGTAGTAAATAGGAAACTCTGAAATGCTCTCCAGAAGCACAATAAATGGGCTGAGAAACATACTGTCATCTATGGCTACCTCATTCTGCTCATGGTTATATGTATTTAAATACATGGGGTTTAATGCTTTTACCTGCAGAAGGCATAACAAAATGAGCTGCACAAATAATGTGCAAGTTACAGAATAAAAGAAGTGCTCAAGAACTACATCTGCAACATTTTAATGTTATTTAAAATTCCTAGTACAGTACAAGCTAATTTTTTATGTTACTCATTTAAGGGAAAGAAATGTCCTTGCTTGAAAACATAAATGGAGATGAGTGACTTGAAGATCAGTTTTAAATGAGAATTGAGAACTTTCTGGCACCAATACACATATTTCAGATGTTCTAAATGCTTGTAAAACTCAACAACAAAAGAATACCAGAAGTCCTGCAAGTGAGACTGTAATAAGAAAATTGTCTTTCTAAAATAAAAAAAGAAAATTGTCATAGAAAACAAATTTATTTGACACAAAAAAACCCCAACATCCAACCCAAAATCCAACAACAAGAATCCAGCAGCAGCATGCCATTGTTTCTGACCACAAGAAATAATGGAGTGTCCTGAAGTTCTGATGATTTGTAAAGACTATTCCAAACAGGGGTAAAAAAATCAAAACCATAAATTCTTTATGCACAATCTGTTATGTGTTATTTTCATTTGAGAGAAGCATATGTGAATTTTCTGATGGAATGGGCAGAAAGTCAAAAAAGAGTAATACCCAGCTGGTTTCAACTGAAATTAGGACCCTTAAAACTCCTTCGGGAATACTCTGCCAAACTAATTTTTCCAGTAGAAGATTCTGCTGCCAAAAAAAGTTAATGGTAATAAAAATATAAATAAAATGTCCTTAAAACACATTTCTACATAAGCAGATGTAAGCGTATTTGAGATTTACTCAAAATGTACAAAGGCAACTAGAGTCATACAAACAATTACTGCAAGCAATTGAGCACTCTTTCCATTCAAACTGACACCTCAACAGTTAGCTAGAGCACAGCAGTCATTATTTTAAAATAAGCTGCACATCCACGCAAAAAAGTTAAACAGAAATTTCTTCAGAGTCATTCAGATCTCGGCACCAAGGCTCATCACCCCCATTTTAACATTTAGGATGTTTTTGGTCCTGGTAAAGAGCATTGCTTTCTCAAATGGCACTAGGGAGCAAATGTGATTAGTCACTGTCACGAAAATTATTTCTAACCCTTCATATGCAGGAGGTGGCTAAAACTACCAAACCTGTTGTGATCAGGCCCCATTTCAGTGTATTTATATTCTTCCTGAATCTTCTCCTTTTGGAAAAACTGGTTCAGACGTGCCTTGGCATTTTCCAAGGTCCAATTTCCATGGAGATCAGCATTTAAGTCCACTTCCGACTCTGAGGTCTAATAATGAAAAAAAAAAAATACTCATTTACTAGTTTCTAATAGATTTTGGTTTTAAACATTCTTACAAGTCTTTAAAATAACTTGTCTAGATGCTATAAAATAATTAAGACATTACAGAAAATGCTGAAAAGTCCTCAGTCTTTCCTTATTTTCGCATCAAAGTGTCTATACAATTGGCTATTCACAGTATACACGGTGATTTAGTTTGTTCTTAGCTTAAACAAGTTACTTGTTAAAAGTCGACAAGTAAATCTGCAGCTTAAGTTACGACCAACAGCAAAATATCAAGCTTGATTAGAAATGCTAACAACAAATTACAGGGAATGAGAGATACTTATTGAAGAACTAAAGGAGAATTCTATAGAACAACTTACTTCCTGCACTTCTTGCTCCTCTTTCCTCGAATAATAATCTTTCAAATTTGCACCCCGATCCCACTGAGCTCCACTATTGCCACAGTTTCCACGTACTGCACCTGGGAAAAAAAAAAAACAACAAAATAACTCCCCCAAAACATGTTCTTAGCAATGGAGAGGCATTGCCTGGCAATCTCAACAGGACACAACCAGTTCCTCAGATCTCATGCAGTCATTCACACCTCTACCTCAAAACTACAATGACTTCTAACTGTCTTCTGTCTGCAGAATTATGCCATTTGGGAGAAAAAAACCACACCCAAATCTATATGCATATATTACATCCACATACATGTAAATTACACATTTCACAGTCTCACCTATTTCAGCCTCTATAATCAAATGGGGAGGAAGAGGTCCACCCAAAGTAGAACTGGAACCAGTAACATCTCTAGCTGGTTCATGTGCATCAGGGGTATCACCAGCTGCTGGCTAGGAGAGAGAATGAAGAGAAATATCAGCACATTCAGAGTAAGTCTCTTTACTCAGCTAGAAAACTGTTCAGGCAGTTTAAAGATGTCATGCATCATTATGCAATAGTTACCCCCAGTAGTAAAGCCCAATAGTAACACCCTTTTAAAAACTGAAAAGAATACAATTGCTGAATATTTGGCTTTTTGTGGGCGTTCTATAAAAGGATTTCCACCCAACAAGTAACCCTGACTTACTGAAATTCAGCAATTACAGTATCAACTGTTTCAGTATGCAGGGAAAATAAGAGATACTGGTCCCTGACGTATATCCAAGGGAACTCATACTTTATTAACACAGAAAAAAACCCACCCTAAGAAAGCATTAATACCTTCAGGAAAGGACAAAATTATGCTTAATTTGACTTCTTCCCATTTTGGGATGGGTATGTTTAACTATCTGATCACACCACCTCTGCTTTATTCAAGACACAGAGTGTTCTATCCCTATTTAGGACCCAGCCATGCAGCACGTTGCACTGCCACAAAACTGGCACATCAGGGACAATACAGGTCCTGTTACCACAGGGCATCACCTGGGCTAACGAGGCAGGGACACTGCTTCCACTGATCAAACTATGTACCTTATACAGACATAACCTTAACGATGCACTAGAAAAAGACTCTTCCCTCTCAACGTATAACATGTAGCTTCATGCTTTATTTACTGTTCTCTAAAATTGCTATAAAGATAGAGTTACCGTCCTCCTCCTCAGCTTTTATTGAGCGTCATTGCGGATATGAGCCATGCATGGCTCATAAAACAAGATCCAAAAAAGGAGTGATCCTGTAACACACATGAGGAGCTACAGCAGAAAGCCTTTAGTTATAAAATGCCAAATTTTCCATGTCTGGTTTGAGATGCCTGTGATATTTTCTATTTTTTAAAGTACACAGCATTATATACCGTAACACGCATTTAAAACAATTCCCAGTGTCAGGTGTGAGTACTCAGCACATTTCAAGTCAGGCTGCACCTTACAGGAACTCTGAATTCTCCCCAGCCTCACCAGTTAGACCAACAGGCAGCTGTTTTTACCAGGTCACCCTACCACATTCACTGCGTGTATTCCAGCCTTGCAGCACCACAAGCAGAATTCCTGCACATTCAGTCTCCTTCACTGCACACGGGTGCCAGACTGAACTCCAGGGATGAAATGCAACCAGGTGCCCAGCACTGCAATTAAAGCTTAGCCTTCGGTAAGGAGAAAGAGCAGCTTACTCCAAAAGCAGGAATTTCGTCTCTCTTCATTTCATTCACCCGAACCAAGTAATTGATAAAGTCTCGAGCAGCGTTGCTCTGTGCATCTTTCTTGTTAGTGGAGTTGCCCATGCCAATGTAGTTAAAGCCTTCCACTCGAACCTGCAAATAAAAATACAGATCCGTGGCACGTACAAGTCTTAAAAACCAGTAACAATGAAACACCAAATTTCTGGTGCTAATAAGTGCAGGAGCAATATTGTTACTAAGTATTGTTACATATACCATTATATGTATCTATCTATCTATATTTCTGTATTTTGAATGTATACTTTATTAAAGAAAACGCCCACAGTCCCTTCTCAGAGAGCATGAGCATTCCCCAAAACCTTCTTGAAGAAAATGAGTCAGTGTAGGCAGGGATAATGCTCACACACAGCAGCAAACTCTGTCCAGGCTGATGTTCCTCAGCCTTAACACCGAACCCTCAGACAACAAGGACAGGAGTGAGCTTGTGTGTCCTCTACCGTAGCACCACGTTATTACAACTAGCAAGATGCAACGTATTCCATAAACTTCGAGCCAAGCTTTAGAGCAGCAATTTTATATCCTGCTAGCTTACCTGACGGGCTGCTGCAAAACCTTTTCACAGGAAGTTTATTCAAAATTCAGACTAACCAGACATTTTACACCTGTTTTTCTGCAACCGCTGCCCCTCATCTTAAACAGTTATTGTCCTTTTACATTTACAGTCCGCAACTCCATTTCATTTCAGCTTCACTTGGGTAGACCACTTATGCATTTCTGATTTCCACTCTTCACTCTGCTGACCATCTGAACAGCTTTTTACTATAGTTGGTTGTTCTTTAAAAAAAAGTAAGCAGACTTGCATATAACATTCCAGCTAGTCCCAACCAGAGTTTTGTACAGCACTAATGCCAGACTGCTGAATTGCACCAGTAGCCAACACCTGTTTTCTCATCAAACACCACGCTGTGCTAGTATTTTGCTTAAGAGGTTCCAATGAGCTTCTGCTTTCAGCAGACTATCAATCTACCAGGGCAAAGGCATCACCAAGCAAACAGTAACCGTACTGGATTCACAAACATCTTGCCAGACTGTAAAAATTAACAAAAGGGAACGTTTTAGTGAGCCGTATCCTTTCACCTGTTACATTTCTACACATGCTCATGAGGCATCAACATACAAAAGCCAGAACAACAACATAACTGTCCATACAACCTGAGTAACGCTCGATCTCAGTTATAAACTGGTTTATTAGCACTGTGCTTCTCAGTTTTGCTATTGGTGGGGAAGAAGAACAGGGGAGAAAAGATATAACGACAAATTCAAGGTGTTTAGTGCAAATCTGTGGCATCGCTTGCAAACTAACCCATCCTGCACGTGGCCTCACGCTTAGTGTCAGCTCCTTCTCAGAGCCATCCTGCATTCACAGCTCTCTGCTGGTGCATCCACAATCTCTGGAGCCAGGAAGAGAGTCATATTATAGCAGCGCACAGACTAGCAGCCAATCCAGCAAGGATTTTTTAACTCAAATTCAACAGAGGACCAAAGCTCTTCGTGAAGGTGACACAGTACCCTTGCTGACAATTTTAACAGCAAGAAGGATCACATAAGCGGTGTAAACGTACACATCATCCTCAGGAAAATAATTTCCTTTTCATTGTAAGAGATTACCACACAGCTTTACCACACTGCTTTACTCTCACTAACCCACCCAGTGCACTTCACCCCATGCTCAAGAAGCCTTGGACACTGTGGCTGCAAAACAGCGAAGCCTCCCGCCACCTGCCCTCCCACCGCGGGCTCGGCAGCCCCCCGGCAGCCCTCAGGCAGCGTCCCCCCCGCCGACCCCCGGCCCTCCCGGGGACGCCGGCGAGGCGGCAGGGCCCGCACCTCGCAGAGGAAGGTTTGCCGGCTGCGGCCGCCGCCGGCGCGGATCTCGTAGGCCGGCGTGACCCTCCTCCTCCCGCACCAGGCGTACAGGTAGTTCTTCACGTCCCCCATGGCTCCGGCCGCGGCGGGGGCACCGGCCAGGCCAGGCCGCGGCCCGCCCGCTCGTCCCGGCGGGCAGCCCCGCCTCCCCGCGCCTCACGGCGGCCACCGCGCATGCGCGGCGACGGCGGCCGCGCAGGGCCAAGGCGAGGCCGGGCCCGAAACGTGGGTTTAGGGGCACCCGGGGCGGCGGAGGGAGCGGCGGGGGATGGCAGCGGGGAATGGCGGCGGCGGCCCCGCGTTCTCCGGTGCCACAGAAGGGCGGCAGCGGCGGCACAAGCCGCGCCCAGATTTGGCAGCGTCTGGGCTGGAGGCAGGTAATGGAAGCCTGTTAGGAAAATTCACCCGTTACCTACACGCCATTTACCGGTGCCCTGTACCGAACTACTCAATTAGCGCGGCAGCGTTAAGATTTATTTTTCAAAAGGGCCTAGCGAGCAATTCCTGTGTCCTCGGAGGGCAAGGGGCTCCGGGAGCTGCGGGCAGCGCCTGACCGCAGGCCTTGGCTGCTGAAAGGGCTCAAATGAATTTCCGATTAACTGTGATGCATGAAAGCTTTGGCTGTGTTTGTTTCCCAAGGACTCCTCAGCTGTTTTCCCTCGGCCTCTTTGTCTGTCTAGACAAAAGTAAAACGCTCCCCGTATAACTCACTGATGGCAGACTCAAAGCCTTCAGTGGGCACTTGGGCAAACTAAGGTAAGGGGAACTTGAACAGAAGGACACAGAGATACAATGTAGGGAGGATGATCTCGCTGATTTAGGAGGAAGACACCTGGACTTTATTTCGCAGCGCATGCTCTGGAAAGAAGGCCAGCTACCATGAAGAATATTTACTTCTTCCCTCGACCACCCAAGACCCTCACTCTATTTTTACTATGTATGCTCGGACTATGTGAATGAATTCCAGAAACTCATTATCATAAGACACCCCTTTCCAGGAAATCTAATGAATATGTGTGATTGGTGTGATGGAAACTGATGTCCCTTGCTAGTTTGGGGGAGTTCTTATGGTGGAGAATCCCCAGGGCGACCCCAGCGCTGCTAATAAATACCTGCTGAACAGTTCTATTGGATTCTGAGTGTTGAGTCCATTTCTTTGTTTCACTGCCCTGGTTGCACAGCCAGGGCCTGGCCAGCCTCGGCGCTTCCCACTGCGTCCGGGGCTGGTTTCACCCTCTCCCCCTTACCTGTCAAAGAAGAGCACTCCTAAATTCCTTACAAATTCAAGGGACAGGGGAAGGAAGCCTTTATTCGTATGTGCTTCTTGTTCAGTGGTCACACAGCAAGAGGAAGTTAGTAGAATTCTCCACGTTCTTGCATTACGAAAAGTTGACAATGTGTCTCTCCATGTTTCCCCCTCTCTCTTCCCTCCTTCCAAACATCCCGTGGGATCATTTTGGCATGCAGGAGTGCTGTCAGGGGGTACGGTTAGATCAGTAGCGAGCACGGAACCTCACATTTGTCAGACACACGTACTGTCTGACAGCAAGAGCTCAGGCTGGTGGGGAGGGGGAAGTCCAGGGTGCAGAAGAGGGCCTTTTGGTTTGACAGCAGATGACTTTCTAACATGTAAGACACTATTCTTTATTTTTGTCACAAGGAAAAAGATGAAAAAATATCTGCTCATTAGTCAAAAGCTTTCTTTTGCAAAAGGTTTTTTTTTTTTAATTTTGCATTAAGTGAAGGTGTACAAAGACAATGAGATCAGACAAAACCAGGATTTTATATGCATAGTCAGTGTCCCAATGACTTAGTGACAAACAATAAAATACCCATCTGAGCAACCAGACAGTGTCATGTTTAAAAAACACTGTAGTGCTGGAGATACTTATGAAGGGAGAGGACAAAACATGATCTAGCCAGAGGGAGTGTAAAGACAGATTTTCCTCCTCCCTAGACAAAAGGGCTCAGTATCCTTCAACTGGGGAAAATCTGCTTTTTTTAATTCAAAGATACCAGCTAGGCCTGGAATGTGCAGAGTTCCTGGGGAGCAGAGTAAAGTTACACAAAAAGGCGGCTACATGTGCCCCAACAAAGCCAGCCCTAACAGGAAGGGGCTCGGGCACATTGCCAATTCCCTGAAAGAAATTGCAGCCCATCACACAGGGAATGTGCCATGTGACAGGGAATCCCAGAAAAGGAGCCTCCACTTCCAGATCGACATGGAAGTGAACATCAGTCACCATCAGGCCACACAATGCTGTCCAGCTTGGCTTTGGCCTTGACAATGAACTCCTCAGAGGCGTCAACAAGAGGAAGCCGTGGAGGTCCCATGGGAATGCCAGAAACAAAAGTTATTACAGCTTTAGTCTGTGCAACACCAAAACCTGGGTGGACAAAAAGCAAAATCAGGACATTTACAGATCATTTTGCTTAAAGCAGTCTCTATACAGGTGTCCCAAAAAAGCAGCAGCACACAGTTCCTGTGTAATCCAGCATAAACCAGGCTTTAAGCACTTCTTGGGAGTGGGAACAGTGTAACTAAGAAGAGATGATCGTGCTTGCAGACAGGAAAGACATTACAGTAAAAATTACATCTACTTACTACATTTATTTATATATTATACCATTAGTTTCCCTCCTAAAGATACCAAGCAGAGTATATTCTTAGATAAGCACTTCACAAACTACTGTGCCAGCCTTACAGATAACCAGGGCTGTATGTGTGTTCCTTTTTCCTTGCCAAAATGTCTCACCACACAGCCCTGACAATAGGAAAGATGGTGTGAGTCTTCCATAGGTAAAACAAGCAAAAATCAGGCCCCTTCCAACTTACCTTCATTGGTAGGCTGAGCCATCCCAGCCATTTGTCATCACAGCACCCCAATGTTTGCAGCCTCACAGCTATTCCCCAGTGCAGACTCACATAAAGCCAAGCCCTGGGAGTAGTAAAATCCTGCTGGCATGTGACAATGACATTGGGTACCAGCTTAAAGCACCACGGGAAACTTCAGGAGGCCTCTCTGTCCATAGGTCAAGCTTCCTTATGTACCTCTGAAAATTCAGTGTTTGCTTCTTTATCTGTAAGGCTAAATAATGATGCATTTCCTCTGACTTTTAACACAAGAAATACAACCAAGCACTAAAGCTCAGCTAGATTCATTTGGGCTTGTGTATGTATAGCAAAAACTCAGTGAAGAGTTCTCTTCATTAAGTGAAAACCACAAAATGTCCACTTTAGTCTCCCTAACACTACTCTGACTTGGTTGGGTTTAATTGCTTTTTATATTAAAACTTGGGTTTGTTTCTAAAAAATCAATCCATTTTAAAATGCTTTGGCCTTGTACAGCCTTGAACAGAGTTACTCTTAAATTATAGCAAGGCAGGAGAGACAAGTATCAGAGCCATTTTCCTACTGGAGCGCCACCATTTCAGAAAAATGACTCTGTAGAAACAAAGCTAGAAATGAGCTTTTGGACACAGAACAAAAAAAACAAACAAACAAACCACCCACAGAGAGTCAGGATGAGAAAAAGGGTAAATCACAGAGTCACAGCTTCTGTGAGATTTCACAGAAGGAGGAAGGAAGTAAGAGTGGAATCTGGCAGGGATGCTTGGTCAGCTCCCTTTGTGGAGCTCCCAGCTGCTACTAACTCAGGAAACAGCAGATGCAACATTTTCTCACTGCAAAATCTTTCAGAAGGAAGTTCTGAGGGTACAGCAACATGAGAGTTTCTGGAGCACCAAGCCTGCATTTTAAGAGATAACGAGGGAAACAGGCAGTGTAGGACTTACCTAGTTTGATGACAAAGTTGAGAAATTCCCCAGTGAGAAACTAGAAAAGACAGACAGTAGTTTATTAACCCCTTCAAATTTTAAGATGTAAATACCATGATAGCTCCAGATGCTTTTACATCGTATACAATTGTTGCACACCTTTGAGAAAAGCCCTTGGCCACCTGGCCAGTCTATAGGAAATACCAATTGAATTCCATTGAAATAGGGGAGGGAGGGATAGATATAAGAAAACCATCACTCCCTCTCAGTCTATCACTCATGTTCAAGCCGTCCCTCCCTGCAAGCAGTCCAAGAACACTGGTAAGTCTCATATTGGGCTCTAAAGGTTTACAAATCTGAATATCCACTGCCTAGTGAAGAGACTTCCCAGAGCAGATCATCTTTCAGATGTCTTTCAGACTTTCATCCCACAGTCACTTCTATTTTAAGGCAAAAGAAGGATGCCTCAAATGTCCCATAAAAACACTGGGTGTAGATTGTATACTGATTGCTTACAACTCCTCACAAATCTTTAAGCTGCCCAAGACCAAGAGGAGTCAAGGCAGGGCTGATTTGGGACAGCTTTCTGCCCTACATCATGTAAGGTATCCCCAGAATACTCCTAGCCAAGGGGCTTGGCCATTTTGGGCTTGTTCAAGGAAAAAGGCCAAGCCATTGCTCACTCTGCATAGATGAAATTAGAGAGCTAAAGGATAAGCAAGGCAGATCTTGGTTAAAAGTTAGTAAGGACTGGTCAAAAAGGTGAGATGAATAACAAGCAGGGAGGTTGGAGCTGAATGAAGTTTGCTTTAATAAAGCTACCTCAGGGTATGGACGACACAACCAGATGGAAAACAGCCCCAGTAAAGCTAAAGAAGGCTGCTCCTAGTGGGGACAGCAAAGATACTGTACCTGATACTTCCGTGCTAATGCAAGGTCTGGCTTTGCAAAGGCTTGCAACATCAGATTGGTTTTTTGGCCCAAATAGTTGTATGTACTGCCAAAAAAAAACCCAAACCAAAAACAGAATTGGTAAATGCAAAGGAGGAGCTTAGAACCACTGAAACTAAAGAAACAGCCACAGGCTTTTGCTGTTGACATTATAAGAATGTCATTATTATGACAGAGATTCATGCAATCTATGTGTGGTTTTATACTGTCACGCATCTGAAGTATGCCAAGCCCTACAGAAGATTTAGAGAGCAGATTTCTCTTCCCTGTTCTTTCCAAATGCAACTGTTTTTCAAAATTAAAAATAACATACCACAATTAGGCAACACGGAAAGTCAATCACTTAATTTTCCAGTTGCTCGTTCATTTAACGGATCATCTACACAAGAACACAGATATCACACGGTAACTCATCTAAGCAGGCTGGCATGAGGGGCAGAAGACAAATCAGAAATTAAATTCAGCAGAGCCCTTTTCCTCACAGACTTTTTATGTGAACTAACGATCTTAACCTTTCTAGGTTTTGGTTCCTTACGCATATAATGAAGATAAAAGTGATTCCCTACTTCAGAAAGTTGCCATGAGGACAAAAAAATATGTTGAAACCTTTGGGTCAGCCTACAGACTGCAGCAATAATCACCCAAACGAACATAATCTGAGATCCCAGGTTATATGACTGTCCCATGGCTAGCACTGGAGCTAGCTTATCTGTCTGCTTGCTGCTGTACAGCCCTTCCCTGCAAAATCCTCCATCATGGTGACAGAAGATAGTTAGAGAAATCCTGTGCAGATAGTGGAAGATACAAGAGTGTGTGTGTCGAGGGGAAGGAGTCCAAGCCATACTGACCTTCCAACTGCTCCATCTGCCCCTATTGCCAGTGCACTCAACAGTTGCTAGTTTGGGGTAGGGGGAGAAAAAAAAAAATTTTACTTCATATAACAAAATAAAGAAAACAAAAGGGGTGGTGGGAGGGAGCAGCAAAGCTACCTGGCACTGAATGTCCAGGGTTACCTTTTTCCCCAAGGCTGAAGCGAGAGAATGTCATAGAAGAAATAATTTTTAAGATGAGCGTCTTACCTCATCCACCCCATAAAGAAATGCAAACTGTTCTCTCTCATTCTTGTTGATACACTGTGCAAGGTCCAAGAGGTCCGTGTCGCTGAACTTCACACCCTGGAAGGTGGGGATCTGCTCTTTTATTCCACCCAGCAACTCTTCAACACGAACTGTGCAGAACAGCAATCTCATATGAAGGAACACACCCCTGTTCTGGGAGATTTCTCCATCTTGTCCCCAAGAGGGAGACTTACTATTTTACAAGTTGTTTGCTTTTGGCCTAAGCCTAGGAAACTATATCGCTCTAAAACAATCAGTAAGACAAGTTCAGCGTGATTATTTCACAGAGTTATACAAAAGACATCTTTCCGCCCTCTTTGAAGCATTCCTTTTACCAGATCAGAAGGGAAAAAACCTGGATAAGTGAAAGTCTAGGAATGAACTGACAACAACATGTTTAAGAATAAATATAAATTCGTACATCAAAGAACACCACGTGACCTGCTGTAGAGCAAGTAACCGAGGATCTGTATTCTATTCCTCATTCCTCTGCTAAATAGTAAGACTTGAGAAAGTGGTTTCACACGTAATTTACTAGCAAGCAGGACGATGTAGTCAGTGTACACCAAGAGAGATGGTGGTCACTATCTTGCAAAAAATCAGGATTCAACTATGGTTGTCCAAGGCAGTTACCTATCCTGGTCCACACTAATTGCAAAGCCATGGTCAGCATCACCTCCTCCGTCCCAGCTGTTCAGTATTCATAAGCCGTGACTTTTTTTCCAATGAAGAGGAATTCAATTTATTTTCCAGTCTTGGATTCACCTCCCATTTTCAGAAAGGATCCTTTCCACTATGGCTGGCATGTGACGAGAGCAAAGGCCACATCCCTGGTATGGTAGATTAATCACTAATGACTACCTGGCTGGTAGACTAATTGCACCAGCTGCTGGGATTACTCGGGTTGCTACAAGCCTAGGGGCTCAGGAAGAGCTGACCAAGCAGTACTTACTCTTCACACCCGTCAGAGAAGGAATGTGATAGTAATAAAACGGAACCGCAGGGGCTTCAGACGCAACTTTCTGTAAGAAAGCAGTCAGCTCATCTGGAAGAAAACAAGCGAGTAACCCCGTAAGAGAAGGAGACTATTCATAGTGAAAGACAGTTCAGATTCACAGCAGCCAGGGTCTGTGGAGAGGCCATCTACAGCTTGCATACCATTAACAGTGTGTCATATAAAAACCTTCACACATAAAAAATTAAATGTAACAAAACTCAGTGCAAGACCTTAGGGAAGGCAAAGATACTTATTTTAAACCAAACCAATTTCAGTAACTCACACTCATTCTCTTATAGATGTAACTCATGCATGCTCTCACACATGCAAGACCTGTGTGTCAAAGTGGTCTCACCAGGATCACTCGTGGGCAACACAGAGGCCAAGGGATCAAGCTCACATTCACCTCCCCGGGGGACTGCTCAATGGTGATGATGAACAGGTTTTTGGACAACTTTTTTTGTACTGTTTTAGGAATCAGAAAGTTATTATAGCTGACGTTCTTCTGAGAATCTTGTTCACTACCTCCTTCACAGATCTTAGGCAATCTTCCCATGGGCATAGCAGCAAGAGGAATGGCAAAGATAACGTGCTGAAACCTCACTGCCATCCTACTACTATCAGCAAGGTCTTCTGTTGATCTTTGTGCTGTTCCTCTGTGCTTACCAGTTTGATTGCCACTGATTGTGTCCTCGGCTGCCAAAACCAGCAATTCTGGCAATCCACTCTGGTTTCTTCTGGTGCTTCCATATGAAGATTTCCATTCATAACTCAGTCAGACAACTTTTAACATTTCTATTACAGACCTCCACTTCATGTCGTTCTTTTATATTATGTTCATTACATTAAAAGCAAAACCTTAGGAGCACAGAACCAAACATGACCACCTCAGTAACAAGAGGCACACCCGTGTATCAGCTGGTTATCAACTTGGGCAGTGTCCAGCAAGGGTCAGCATGGAACCAACTGCTTGCTAGTGTGGCTCAGATCAAGCGTGAACTCCATGCTATCTATTCAGAAGACAGACTAGTTAACTACTTTTTCCATAAGCAACTCCTCTTTTTACAAGAAGCTAACAAAATACATCCCAAAAGACATCCTGCCCATTTCTTACTGGGAGAATTCTGGTATCTCCCATCTCTAAAAAATGTTTCTTCTAGGTTTTGCTTTTGCATGGTGCCAGACATGACGGGTGTGCAAGCATTATCACCAGAATATTTTCCAAAGAAAGAAGATGGCATCAATCCTTTATCTATGATAAAGATTTGGAGGGCAATATAAAAGGCCTCAGCAGGTCTGACAAGCACATCTACTCACCTTTGTTTGTGGGTTTGAAGAAGAAGGGGGCTATTACAGCAATACCACTAGCACCTATAGCTGCTGCGTGTCTTGCCTATAAAAGAAAGAACAGAAAGTACCTGAAGGTACATCTGCTTTATATTTATTACACACATAGTGGAAAGGAATCATATCATATACATACCAGCTCCTGGGACTCTGGCAGACTCAGTGCTCCCACATGAATGATCACATGATCCAATCTGCACAAGAACAAATTCAAAAGGTTTGGGGAGGTTTCAGTGGTGGTGAAAAATACCAGTCTGCCAAAATAAATCGCTTCAGACCAGGGAGCCACAGAACAAGAACTTGACTGAGCTAGATTAAACCTAAAAGGGATTTGAACCTGTGTTGACCTGACGAGCAGACACACAGGGAAAATGCCGACAGCGGCGAGCAGCTGGTGGTAGAAAAAAGAAAATACATTTGCAAATATGAATAGTGGGTGACTCCTTGCTGTCACAGTTGCAAGGCCATCAAGAGGGACAAATTTTAGTATTTTATTAAGACATTAACGATTTAAGGGAAAGCTGGGAAAAGGAAAGGATATCAAAGCATCTTTGCTTTCTAAACCAATTGCTCTGCAGAACCACCAGCAGAGTTCAACCTCACATCAGCACCTTTGACTGCTTGTCTGCTCCAGCCAAGACAACCTCCCAGGTTCCAGTCCATCAGTCCCATTGCTGCATTTCTCCTTTATATCCACACAGGCTGTGAGCCTTCACACCAGTTTATTTCTGCTCACTGTCCTTCTCACCCAAAACACCTCCTCCTCTCCCTATCCTCTGACATAGCAACTAAGAAGATGGCAGCGGTGAGTGATACAAGACTATAACAGGTACAGGTGATGGAGAACGAAGCTACATTTGGGTACACAGCTGCAGATCCAGGTTGAATTCCTTCCTCTGCCACTGACTTTGCATCTTTAGGGAAGCACCGAATCCCCCTTACCAAATCATTTAATATATTAAAAGGTTCAGAAATGCTCACAGGGCACAAAAAGGAAGATTGCTCTTTACTTTCATTTCTTCCCAAGAATAAGCAAGTTCCCAGTGCCCTTTTCTGTTCCCCTGCTCCTCAGTGTACCAAAGAGAAGGACTCTTACAAGCTCTCTAAGCAGCAGAAATGGACACCAGCTCACTGGCAGCAACAAAACCACAGATTTCTATGATAAAGGAGCTGGGGAACAAAGCCCAGCAACAAAATACTTAAAAAAAATAGCCATCAGCAAAGGTGGCTTTGCAATCAGGCATGACTATATCATAACACGAGATTTGGAACCCCCTGTTCGGTCTCAGCTACTCACTTCTCTTTTCCTTGGCACACCCATTCTTCCGCCAACTGTTTCCTCTCCTGGATGTTAAGGGACAGTCCTTCTCCTGTCGTGCCATTCACTGTTTCAACACAACACAACACACTCGCTGAGGCGTGGCCTACATGCATTGGTTTTACTGAAGACAAGAACTAACACTTTTGATGATATTAAACAGAAATACTTTTCCCCCAACTCATTTTAAGGTCCGCACCAGCACCTGCATGGGGATTGCAGTGTTATCATCACTAAATGCTTGTGTTGGAAACCTGGGTGTTTCAGGATCAGCAGCTTTGCGAGGGAGGAGGCAGAATCAGCTGCTGAAACTGGGAAATGTCCCCCCAGCACCTCCTCCCCAGCAGACACCACCTCCTCTCCCGGCAGTGAGTCAGGCTATGACAAGTGCAGGAAGGGATGCCCAGCTAGCCAGGCAGTGATTTGTCTATCCTCCACCCCAAGGAAACAGCCTGACCTGAAATTTGGTGTCTGTCACAAGTGGAACCACGTGTACTACCTAGGCTGCAGCACCCCTGGAAAACAGCGAAATGTCACTATATTCAGCCACAAACAACAGATTAAACTGGGATAGCTGAAGTCACTGCCACGCTCTGCTCTGCATCTTGGCACTCTTTTGACTGAAGTTTTGAACCAAAAATCTTATCACTGACTTCAGCTTACTTAACTATGCCAGGCTGTGAATGAAAGTGGCTTAGCAGATGCTGTATTCTTTACCCAGCCATCCCTGCTGCCCCCGCAGCAGCCCCTGAGGCAAAGGCAGAAGAGAGATGGAAGCAGTGACCACCTTGGAATCACGCAGCACACCACAGGTCTCCTAAAAGAAGCCCATTTGGCTTTAATGAGCTCACTGAATTCCCTGGACTCCTGAGCTGATGTTTTTTGATCAGATGACTTTATCTTGCTCAGGCAAAGGGGAAAATCATTCTGCTGAGTCTCCTCTGCCAACACAGCTTTATCCATTCATCTCTGGGAATGGCATTGTATGAAGGCAACACTTATTTTATCCCACACAGACATAGGGTGTAGGCAAAAGCAGATACCTCAAGTATTGCTTACACTCTCTCCACTGATGAATATAAATGTTCAGGATGATCTCGCATCCACAGTCCCTCCTGCTACAGCTCTTATCAGGCAAGATATCATAGGATTTCCATCCAAGCAAAAGGGGTATAACACGGTTTCTGTCAAAAAAACACTTACCAAAGACATTCTTCACGTTCTGCTCGCTTACCAGATAATCCACGTATTTACGAATCACTGAAAGGTTAATTTGTCTGAAAGGAAAGGAACCGCAGCAACCTTAGGAACCTCAACAATCGTTAAGTCTCCACCCACAGTTATCTTAAACTTACAGATTAAGAAAACAACAAAAAAAAAGACATGTCTTTTTGAAGCCTTGCATTTGTACTCACACAGACTACCCCAAGGTATCATACCCTCAGTATGCGTTTAATGTTTCAGGCAACAGTTCAGTTCTGAATTCTTCCTTCCAGTTTCTCTTCCTCCTGACAAGTTCTCTTCACTCTTCCAACCTTTTAGCTCAACTGCTAATTACTGCAGGCTTCTCACAGCAAAGGATTTTTGGGGGAGATATGGGAGAACAAGAGGCACTTAAACCTTTTTGACTGTTGAGGGAAACAGGAATCCTCTTGAGAGCACAAAGGTATCTGTGCAAGCGCTGGCAAATAGCTAAACTATACTTGTAACTGCTGGACACAGACCGTGAAATGGCATCTGCTGGATGTGACTTTGACCCCTCTCTCTCTCTCATTGAAGGATGAGGAAAGCAACCTACTTCCCTGACAAACAGGGGAAATTGAATTCTAGGTTTATCTTCTCTGCAGGACAAACTTATTTTGTTTATCAGCATATAATATTTTACCGTTGTTTTCATTTGTCAAACATACAGACCAACCCTATAGTCTGGAAGTCCATTCTGAGACCTTGACTGGGTTCACACATCACCCAAATTTTCATAGCTGTTTTCACAGAACATATCTTATAGGGCCTAGGCATTCCAGGCTGCGGGCCCAGATCACTCTCCAAATACCATGTTGCAATAAATATGAGTAATAATAAAAAATGAAATCAGAAATAAGTTTCCTTTAAAGCAAGAAACGCAGCAGTGACTGCAATGCACATGAGTTCCCTGCCTGAGACAGTACCATGCTTTATGGCACTTTTCAAAAGTAAAAGATCACTTTCAGAGGACTGTACTAGCAAATCTCCACCGTCTCCCTCAGAAACACATACAGATCTTGACACATCCCCCATCAGAGCAGCCCAGGGTCCTTTGCTGACTCCAAACAACCCTGTCTTGCAACACCAAGATGCAGCAGGGAGGACATCTGTTTACCAACACTGCTTTAAGGAAGGCCAAATTTCAACTTTTGATTTGATGTTCTTTTCAGAGCTATGCAGTCCTTGCAATATTTTCTTCTGGTTTAGACTAATTCCATGAATTAGTATAGTCACGTATATACACATGAATGCATGCATGAGCTAGCTAGGGTAAAGAAAAGTCTAAAAGGCCATCAGATGTTGACAATTATTTTCTAGCTCTCAAGAGCTCTTTTTAACTAGGACTGTGATTTGCCTTAACAAATGGGAAAACACTGCAACACTCTACGTATGTAACCTTACTATGAGTTAATTTGCAGCTACAAAAACAATAGAAAAAGAGGTGGGAGACTGATCCAAACTCTCCACACCCAGACCTACAGCATCTGGTGGGCAACAGGAGGGTGCAGAACCAAAGGGAACCCACTCTAGTGCTAGTGGGACCAATCTAGTAGTTTCCCCATCCCATCAGAGATCCGATTTAAAAATAAAACCAAACCTGATCGGTTCTATATAAGAAAGAAGGAAGATAGGGTTTTAAGGTAAGAGTATAAGCAGTGCTCTTCTGACAACATGCCATGTTATGATACAGGGTCACACTCACCCATCAGGAGTCATCGGAGTGACTGTGGCAGCTACAAGACCCTCTAACTTCTTTCCCGGTGTCATTGAGCTGTTTGGAAAAGAAAGAGATAAAAATTATTGCCATCTTCATTTAAGTGGTGTTTGAACCGCTTTCTGTCAACAGCAAAGCCGAACAGGCAAAGTTCAGAAGAAGTGGACTTTGTAAGGGTGTTATTTTTGGTTAGAGAGAATTACTTGTCTTTTTATCGTCGTTGAAAGAGCGGCTTATGCGGCCAGCACCATCCCAGGACAGGATGGGCACCCGGGGGGCGGTTCCGTTTCAGACATCTCCTATTTTACCCCTCCTTTCCCACGCACCGGTTGTGGTCTGGCACATATCGCCTGGCAGCCTGGAAGGGAGACCCGTTTTGCAGAGAATCGGGCTCAAAACCCTTCCCCCGAGAAGGGCAGCGCCCCCGGCAGCGCCCGGGGACCCGCCGGGCCTGCGGGCAGCAGCCGGCCGAGCCCACCCGCCGGCCTCGGCCCAGCTCCGGCCCCGGCGAGCGCGGGGTGAGGCGGCCCCGCGGGGCAGCGCCGCCACCCCCCAGGCCCCCCTTCCCCTCACCTGGCCTCACCTCACCTCGCCCGGCTCCGCGGCGGCCCCGCCGGCCGCCTGGCTCCGCCCTAGGCCCGGCCCGGCCCGGCCCGGCGGGAGGAGGCGCTGCCCCGTTTCCGTGCGGCGAGGGAAGGGCGGCGGGAACCGCCATCACCACACAGCGCTCCACAGAGAGGCCTCTGCATCGCCCTCCTCTGCTCCCTCCTCTGCTCTTCCTCTGGTGACCCAGTCCCGCAGCCTCCCACAACCACCCACCCTACAAGTCATATTTAAAAGCTAAGGCTTGTTTGGATTATTAATCACTATTTTCAAGCTTTAAATATTAAATAAATACACTTTTAAAAATAAGTAACAGGGTGGAGAGAGAAGAGAGCTGCCTGCACGTCTGAGGAGATGCCGGGCTCTACCGCAGGCTCAGCCAGAGGAATGGTGCCTATGGCAGCACTGCAGAGCATCAGGCAGGAAATTTGGGGAGTTTGGTTAACGCCTTGAAACGAAGAAATTCGCTCAACACTCAGAATCCAATAGAACTGTTCAGCAGGTATTCTTTATTAGCAGCGCTGGGGTCGCCCTGGGGATCCTCCACCATAAGAACTCCCCCAAACTAGCAAGGGACATCAGTTTCCATCACACCAATCACACATATTCATTAGATTTCCTGGAAAGGGGTGTCTTATGATAATGAGTTTCCGGAATTCATTCACATAGTCCGAGCATACATAGTAAAAATAGAGTGAGGGTCTTGGGTGGTCGAGGGAAGAAGTAAATATTCTTCATGGTAGCTGGCCTTCTTTCCAGAGCATGCGCTGCGAAGTAAAGTCCAGGTGTCTTCCTCCTAAATCGGCGAGATCATCCTCCCTACATTGTATCTCTGTGTCCTTTTGTTCGAGTTCCCCTTACCTTAGTTTGCCCAAGCGCCCATTGAAGGCTTTGAGTCTGCTACTTTTGTCTAGACAAAGAGTCTGAATTGCAAAAATGTATCAACAATTTCTTTTATCCCTATTCGATCTTCTGCATACAAAGGATATTGTTTAATCTTCACTGGAGCAGCTCCTGGTTTTAATTTGATTTCTGTTAATTGGGCATTCTTAGCCTTACCTGGTATTCCAGAAGCCCACACTCCTGGATAAACCTGGACCAAAATTTCTGTCGGTATTGTGCTCTCCTTTTCAGTCTGTAACAAAGACGAACTTAAAATTTTGATTAATTAATCTTCCTTTATTTTAAACTCAGTTCCTTTGGCACCAAAACCGATCTTTGCTCCTAGTTATTCTAACGGGTCTCTCCCTAATAATGGCTTAGGGAATCCAGGCAAATAAAGAAACTTATGTATACCTATTTGTTTTCCTCACTTATACTTTATAGGTTGCGTAAAGAAAGCTTTTTCAGTCTGGCCAGTTGCTCCAGCCACAGTTAGAAAATCTCTGTCCATAGGTATTAAATGTTGGTTCAAAACAGAGTAAGAGGCTAGCTGTTTTTAAAACCAATTGTTTCTCTGTTTCTGTTATAGCATCTAGCATTAAGTCCATATCTTTCCAATCGGGGTCCTGGTTCAAATCTTTTTGTGACCCCTAGTGGGTCATCCTGGTAGGTTCTCACTACCTCCTTCCAAGCATTCAAGTCACCCATATTAAAGGGGACTTTAATTCGGGTTGTTCCTCTCAGTCCCATCGCTTGTCTGAGTGGTGCCTGTATAGTTGGACCTGGCACTGGACCTGTTTTACAAGTCCAGGCAGTGACTGGAATGCTACCTCCTACTGCCTCTCTTCTGTGTTCTTCCTCCTCTCCGGGGAATGCTTCTAGCATTTAGAGAGGTGGGGACACATAATCCTCAATTCCCTCTTCCGTCTTTTCCATAGTCCGAGCATGCGTAGTGAAAATAGAGTGAGGGTCTTGGGTGGTCGAGGGAAGAAGTACATGGTCCTCTTCACGGTGTCTGCTCTTTCCAGAGCATGTGCTGTGAAGTAAAGTCCAGGTGTCTTCTTCCTAAATTGGTGAGATCATCCTCCCTAGGTAGTATCTCTGTGTCCTTTTGTTCGAGTCCCCCTTACCTTAGTTTGCCCAAGTGCCCACTGAAGGCTTTGAGTCTGCTATCACTATATGATAACTATCATATCACTATGAGTGAGTTATATAGGGAGAATTTTACTTTTGTCTGGACAGACAAAGAGGCCTGGGGAAAACAGTTGAGGAGTTCTTGGGAAACAAACACAAGCAAAACTTTCATGCATCACAGTTTAGTCTTAATCAGAAATTCATTGGTTTGAGCCCTTTCAACCTCTATGAATTTCAGTGGGGATTTCTGCCCAGGCATGAGTCACTGTTGAAAAAAAGGGGCTATCTTCTGCTTGATGGCTGAAAATAATGAGAGAAGCCTCGCTGCAAACTAGAAGCGTGTTTGCCTGAAGCGATTCGGGCTCAGCTCCCCTGAGGTTGCCCACCCACGGGCTCCGGAGCTGCACGACAGAGAGAAGTTGATGCTACTGCCGTGATTAGCGGCGTCAAAATGCTCTCCTGGAGCTGTCTGCTAGAGACGCATCCACTGCAATAGAAAAACACATCTTCTGCAGTTCAGTGACACTGAACGAGAAGGATTTCAAAAGGTGCATCATTGTAAGTGAGGAAGCAAACCCACGCTGCTTTGTCGTAAAGGGAACGAGCACCAGAGGGTATGTCAAAAGCTTGCAGAGGCCTGGGAATTGTGATAAAGAGCATCTCTGATTAAAAGATTATTTTTTCCCAAACAAATTAGTCAGATTTCATCTTTTCTCTGGTCCCAGACAAAACCAGAGGTGCAACTGGAGATGAAACCTAAAACTACAGCTCAGTAATTTAAGAGTAAGCATCAAAATATTATCATTACCGTAAAACAAAATCCCATACACCCAAGAAATTCAGCGTCATTACAACTCATCTTACATCTCTGCATTTCTTTTAAGTGACAAATGTGCACATCTCACCCTCAGGATCTGAAATCTCTACTCAGCATCAAATCAAAAAGTTGTGGCATTGAAGAAATAAGCCAGCCATTGATCTCATTGTAACATAGAGGTCATATTTATCTCTTCTGTTCCTCGCCATAGTTATCGAGGTGCAAGCTCTGCAGGTAGTAATTGTGTCTGATGGATGCCTGCTGTGGTGGAGACCTGCTACTCAGTGCCTCTAATCTGTAGTTCTTTTACAAATCATCACTATTTGGATAAGAGAAACACAAACCAATAACATATAAACATACAGTGTATGAGCAGAAAAACCATGCCATAAACCAAAAGCCACGAGATATGCAGAAATGAGAAGGGGAAGACCCATTTTGGCCCCACCTATGTACACCACCACGACCGGGGTGCAGCTCACGTTGTGGGGGGTGCAGGACACCATGAGGACTTCAACCAGGAAAGGCTTTGGCTGCCTGTTTCCTCATCTCTTGCCCGTTTCGGGCTCCACTGTGGTGCTGGAAGTGCTCCCAGCACCAGTGCAGTGCCCTGGCTCTGGGAGATGCGGCATGTGGAGCCGGGAGGATCCATGTCGCTGTGTGAGAAAGGCAAATGGAGGTCAGGCTATGACAAGCGAGCAGAAAACAATGGCTCATGGAGAGCTAAAACCGCTCTCTGCATGCAGCCCATGTGGCTCCTGTTTTCTTCTCCGACATGTGGTTTTACCAGATGTGTACCACGTGCAGTGCAGAGCCTAAGCCCCGTGGCAGAAAGGCAGCTGTGCACAGCACAACCCTCCTCCATCCCACCAGAACTGCAGCTGGTCTGGAATTCCAGTCTTCTCCCAGTAGATCTGACCAGCAGACCACCAGCACCTCTTAAGACAAGATAGTGCCCTGCACAGATTTGTGGCTGATATTTAACAGACTCAGAAGAAAAGAGGCTATGAAAGGCCATACAGAGTGCCTATAGACTGACCACCAAAAAGCATCAATAGGTCTTTCTTGAATACGCCCCAATGCCTGCAGCTTGCAGCTCTCCTGTGGGCTTGGCTTGCTTCCTAGGGAAAATCATTTGGGTTTTCTACACCCATCCATAAAACAAGTGCAATAAAACATTCTGCCTTCAGTGTGCACTTTCACATCTTCGTTAGAGCGTGTTTTGAGAGCATCCAGTGCCTGCAGGAGAGAGAACAATCCCCTGTTGTTGTGTGCTCTGGGAGCACATTTTTCATGTAGTCACATAATAATCTCAGGAGTTTGGGTTTGTGGTATTCCTCCTCCGCTCCAAAATATGTTCACTGTGGGCTGTTCACATGCAGACATCACTTTCTCTGGGGTTTGGCTTTATTAACAGGTTCTCACAAAGCACATGTATTTTTCTTTGAGGCTCATGTCATTCTTCCAGAAATCCCCTCTTCTCTGTGCTCTTCCATTCCTATGGATAATTTCTCTTTCTCTAGGCTGAACAGTCCTGGCTCTCTCAACCTCTTCTTGTAATACAGATTCTCCAGTCCCATGATCTGGACTTGCTCTAGGAAGGCCATGCCTTCCCTTTGCAGGGGAGCCCAACACTCCAGATGCATCTCACCAGCGCTGAGCAGAGGGGAAGGATGACCTCCCTCGACCTGCTGGCAACTCTTTTTAAATGCAGGATACTGCTGGGCCACGCTGCTGGCTCACGCTCCGCTTGTCCACCAGGACCCCCAGGTCCTCTTCAGCCAAGCTGCTTTCCAGCTGGGTGGCCCCCAGTCTGTACTGGTGCATGGGCTTATTCCTACCCTGCTGCAAGACATTGCACTTCCCTTTGTGGAAGTTCAGGAGGTTCCTGTCAGTCCATTTCTCCAGCCTGTCAAGGCCCCTCTGCAAACTGGCTGAGGGTGCTCTCTGCTACATCATTCAGGTCATTAATGAAGAGGTTAAGCAATACTGGCCCAGAAGAACAGTGTATTTTGGGAGGTTCAGAGACAATTCAGTGCTCTGTAGAGCCATTTAGAGAAAGTTCAGAAGATTTTCTGAATATTTTGAGAGAGTTTTGTTGACAGCATATGAGAAATTTTTCAGTAGCTTGAAGTGGTTTAGAGCTGCTTAGAACAGTTTGTAGGAATTACAGATTGGTCTAGAAGGGTTTTAGAGCTGCTTAAAGCTCTTTAGAGGAATTTTAGGGCTGTGTAGAGGAGTTTAGAGTTGTACAGTAGAGATTTAGAGGCATTTTAGATGTATTTAGAGACACATTAGTGCTGCTTAGAGCAACATAGGGGAGCTTTAGATCAGTGTAGAGGTGCTCTGAGGTTTTTAGAAGAGGTTTAGGAGAAGTAAAGGAGTTTACAGTTTTTTAGAGTGCTTTATGGGAGTTTTGGCACACTTTACAGGATTTTAGAGCTGCTTACTGTTTATAAGGGGTTTAGAGGAGTTAGATCAATGTAGAGCAGTGTGGAGCTGCTTAGTGTTGTTCAGAGCAGTTTTAGAGGACTTCAGAGAAGTTTTAACGCTGTTTCTCTAAACAGGAGTTTCAGAACTGCAGAAAGGAGTTCTAGAGCTTGACGCTGAGGAAGGTTGTGGAGCAGCTCATCCTGAGTGCCATCACACAGCACGTACAGGACAACCAGGTGATCAGGCCCAGCCAGCGTGGGTCTGTGAAAGGCAGGTTATGCTTGACTAACCTGATCTCTTAGGACAATGTGTCCTGTTTAGAGAATGAGATAAAGGCTGTGGATGTTGATTACCTGGACTTTAGTAAAACCTTTGACAGTTTCCCACAGCATTCTCCTGGAGAAACTGGCTGCTTGTGGCTTGGATGGGTCTGCTCTTCACTGGGCTGGATGGCTGGGCCCAAAGAGGGATGGTGAATGGAGTTAAATCCAGTTGGCAGCTGGTCACAAGTGGTGTCCCCCAGTGCTCAGTACTGGGACCAGTTCCATTTAATACCTTTATCAATGATCTGGGCAAGGGGATCGAGTGCACCCTCAGTAAATTCACAGAGGACACCAAGCTGGGTGGAAGTGTTGATCTGCTCGGGGGTAGGGAGGGTCTGCAGAGGGATCTGTCCAGGCTGGAGGGATGGGCCAAGGCCAACTGGATGAGGCTCAACAAGGCTCAGTGCTGGGTCCTGCACTTGGGGCACAACGACCTCCTGCAACGCTGCAGGCTTGGGGAGGAGTGGCCGGAAAGCTGCCCAGCGGAAAAGGCCCTGGGGGTGTTGATTGACAGCTGGCTGAACATGAGCCAGCAGTGTGCCCAGGTGGGCAAGAAGGCCAATGGCATCCTGGCTTGTGTGGCCAGCAGGACTAGGGAAGTGGTTGTGCCCCTGTACTTGGCAGTGGTGAGGCCGCACCTCGATTACTGTGTTCAGTTTTGAGACCCTCACTACAAGAAAGACACTGAGTTGCTGGAGCACATCCAAAGAAAAGCAATGAAGCTGGTGGGGGGCCTAGAGCACAGGTCTGATGAGGAGCGGCTGAGGGAACTGGGGGGGTTTAGTCTGGAGAAGAGGAAGCTGAGGGGAGACCTTATGGCTCTCTACAACTACCTGAAAGGAGGTTGTAGCGAGGTGGGTGTTGGTCTCTTCTCCCAAGCCACAAGTGATACAACAAGAGGAAATGGCCTCGTTGCAGCAGGGGAGGTTTAGATTGGATATTAGGAAAAATTTTCTTCACCCAAAGGGTCAAGCACTGGAACAGGCTGCCGAGGGAAGTGGTGGAGTCACCATCCCTGGAGGTATTTAAAAGACATGTACATGTTGCATTTAGGGACATGGTTTAGTGGTGGACTTGGCAGTTCTAGGTTAACAGTTGGACTTGATGATCTTAAAGGTCTTTTCCAAGCTAAATGATTCTATGCTTCTGTGATTCTAGAGCAGTTGTGAGGAGTCTAAGGGGGATTAGAGATCTATTTGGAAGTATTTTGCTGCTGCTTAAAGCAGTGTGGAAGAATTTTAGATATTAGTGTTTAGAGGATCTTCAGAGAGGTAGAGTGGAGATTTTAGAGGTATTTATAGTTTCTCACCATTGTTTATAGCTGTTTAGAAGAGTTGTAGAGCTGTTTAGATAGGTTGCAGAGCAGTGTAGTGCATTTTGGAGGTATTTGGAGCTGTTTAAACAAGCCCAGACTGGTTTAGTGACACCCTTGAGTGTTTTAGAATTAGTTAAATGATTTTAAAAGGTGTAATTTAGGGTGTGTAATAATAGCTCTTTAAGAGCTCATCAGAGGTGTTTTGTAGCTGGTGGTATTTTAGAAGGGTTTAGAGCACCTCAGAGCATATTCAAGGAGTTTTAGAGGTCCTTAGAGGAGTTTAGGAGGCCCAAAGGAAATTCAGGGAACTTCAGATCAATACGGAGGAGTTCTAGATAAGATCAGATGAACCTGAAAGCTGTTTAGAGGAGATATAGAAAGATGTTGGTGCAGTTTAGAGGACCCTAGCACTCTTTAAAGGGATATTACAGCTCCTCAGAACTGCTTAGTGTGCTTTTGAGGAGTTTTGGAGGAATTCGGAGTTATTCTTTAGATCTTTAGAGCTGTTTACAGGAAGTTTAAAGGCATTTTAAAAGTGGTAATCAATTGTTAGAGATGTTTAGAGCCATTTAGTGGCAGCTTAAGAGCTGATTAGGAGAGTTTTAGAGTGGTTTAGAGACCACTTAGAGTTGTGTAAATTACATATGTTTTGAGGCAATTGCCTCATTGCAGCAGTACAGAGATCTTTACAGCTCTTAAGAGCTGATTAAAGGACTTTTACAGCAATTTAGAAGATGTATACAGTGGTTTAGAGCTGCCTAGAGGGGCTTAAAATCTTACAGTAGTTCAGAGACATTTTGAGAAATTTGAGGGTTGCCCCAGCCTCCCCAGTTCAGTGCTGGTTCAGGTTTGGGACTGTCTTCCCACACGTTTCAAAGCCGATCGCTGTTTCTGACTCCCCCCCACTGCCTCTGTCCCTCTCCCCCAGTCCTTGGGTGAGAGTTTCGTGTTTCAGGGCAGTCTTCACTTACCTTTGGAAAGAATGCAATTAAGAAACTGATGATAAAGATTCTAAGACTCTCTGATATTTACACAGGCTCTATGTAATTACCAGAAGGACTGTGCTTTAGCCAAAACTAATACACAAGTTATTCCACAGAGGTTTAAAGGACAGTGTCGGTCCTGTTCAGCAGTACTACATAATAGATTGGATAATTACTAACTCTCTTCATTCCTCCTACACTCATCTGCAAATGTATAGATACCTGCACATCCACATCCCCTTACACCCATGTCCCAAGTGCTAGCACACCACATGCAACCAGCAGTGCCAATGACATGCATGTGAGTTCAGAGTCTTAAGAATGAAAGAAAGAAGAAATTAGTTTATTGTTGCCGTTTTCCTCTCCTTTACACTGATTTCAAGTGCATGTTTAATGCCAAATACATCCTTCCAATGAAAAAAAACCCCCACAATCCAACATTTAGGAAGGCTTAAATGGCTGTGGGAATTTATATTCAGGAGAATCTGAATACATGAACTCACATTCAGGTTCCAAAATCTGCATTGTAAATTTTGGGCACGGCAGAAGAAGAGTTTAGGCTGCCTGCAGCTGCAGCATGCTGTGCAGTGACCGGAAAAGCTTCTTCCCACTTACCACTGAAATAAGCAGTGAAGTGTCACTGGTGCCAAAGCTCAGAGGATAATAAGGGCACCAGTGAAAACAACAACAAAAATCAGTTGCTATTTTTCCAAAACAACTATAGGAATAAAAATATGGTTTTATAGATTTAAGAAATTTTTTTATAAGGAAAAGAAATTAACATGAATGTCAACAGCTTATCTAATTAACTCCATAAGGTAATTTCAAATAGGGAAGTTATAAACACTTCTTTGTTGCCATGTGCCAGCTTAGTGGATTCAAACCCAAAGGCCCTGCAAGTGTCCTCCAGACTTTCCTGTTGTTGCTGTGTTAACACTTCCAACATTTTCTACACTGACTACAACTTACCAGCCCTGTCCTTTACTTCTGCTTTCCCCAGATCACACTTCGCTCTACCTATACACAATTTTGACATCTGGATTTCCCCATTTCTCAAGCTACCATGAGTGCAGTTCTGGTTGTGCATAATTAAACTATAGTTTTGCTTCTGTTTCTCTCTGCAATGGATCAATGTATCCAGATGTATTTCTCTTTCAAAGACAGACCCAAGTCTATTTTCAGAACATATATGAAGTACCCAAGCCTAAATGATGGCAGAAATTCAAAAAGACAACACCTGTGAAAGTGATGAGATTCTGTTAAATGCCATCTTGGCTGGCTGGTATTCAGAAGTACATCATCTGAGAAACTGATGTGATGTCGCTGTAAGTAGAGCATCTACCTCATTTTCTCTGCTCTAAATCTAAAGGTGCAAAAATTAAAAGAAATACTGACCTCTCAGTTTTTAAATTTGAATTTTAAACTGTTAAGTTGGATACCAATTGTACCTGGAAGCTTGCCAGCTTAACTCTTCTAGAATTGAGCATAGCTTGGAGGATTTTCCTAATTTAGGATTTTCTTAACCATCCTAACAGACATTCAGACTGGTGTGTCTGCTGCATAAAAGATGTTTAACATGCCAAGACGTTAATTTTTTAGATGTTAAAGACGCTTAAATGTTTAATCTCCCCATTAACAGTTCACTATGAGATACTAGAGTATATTCAAATGTAAGGCTTTAGAAATAGAAAGAACTGTCACGCTACACTGGATCCATTAGTGAGCTGAAGTGATAGCTGACAACCAAGACAGTTTGAGGGATTTTTGTATTAAAGTAAAACTCACCTCTGAACACAAACAACAGTGCCATCTGCTGCAGAACACAGCATTGGCTCCTCTTGAGAAAGAGAGACCAGGTTCTTCAAGAATCCATCTCTGGAGGCCTTTCTTGCATAATCTAAATAACAAAAATGCCCACCGAAACCCCACGTCCACTACCAAAATCCCCACTGTTAGAAGATGGGAGAAGTACTGATATGATCCATACTCACGCAACTAAGACCAGGAAGAAGCTTAGGAGACAAACCCTTAGCTAGGATAACTGGTCAGTTTGTGCTTAGGTGCTTAGCTGGTCAACAGGCCAGGAAGAGAACACTTTCCTACAGCCATGCATCACTAATGCTTGCGCGCTGACAAATACATTCACAATTAGACTGCAAGGGCTTTGCAATGGATTCCTCATTCTGCTTCACATTACCCAGTATGTACCACGGTGGTCCTCAACCCCTACTGCTCAAGAGCTATCACAATAGAGACACCCCTACCAAGAAGCTCACCATTTTTTTTGTTACCTCTTCATGTCTTTTTGGAGAAGGTAGAAAATATTATTCTTTTAGGAGAAAAGTTTCTTTAACATTTTTCTAAGATACTAGTCCTTATGCTCTGGGCCTGTTTCCATCATCTCTGGACATATTTTCAGGTCATTGAGACTCCATAGGGAAACCCTGGCCTCTCTAGGGCAATTTCCACATACCTGGGTCCTTTCCAGACTTTTGGGGCTGTTTCCATCATCTCAAAATAAGCCTTCAGCAGAGTCAGGAGCTTGACCCAGACCCTGGGCAGAGGAGCAGCTTGTCTAGCAGGTGAGATGCAAGAGGCCTTGAGCTGCCACTGTGGTTGCTAACTAGTTCTTTCTCTGTATGGCTTGAGAGCATTATTTGTGGTAGGGCTTGTTGGTGACTTCAAATACCGGATTTTCCTATTGGTAAGAAACAATCAGTAAATGCCTGTTCTCCTTAAGGCTGTTTTTTTGAGCCCTCTCCCTGACTAACATTCTCAGGTGATTTATGCCTGGCTCTCTCCTTCAGAGTTGTGTTTGCAAAGAAGGTGTTTTCTCTCCCACCTTAAACTATAGCTTAAGTCATTGTTAAATACCATTTTAAAAAGCAAAAATAGCACTACAATAGATTTGTGTCAAGGCTTTTTTCTATGAAACACTGTTACCTATGTGACCTTAATCCCATTTCCCTGAATGAGATGTTCTTATCTTGAAGGTAAAATTTCACTTTGTTTCATGTTCTTGTTTCTGAGAAGAATCTGTCAATAGCAGAATGTGGATGAATTTGTAGGGAAACATGAATTCACTTCCTCTCCTTCCAGCACTCAGAGAGGACCGTAAGTTTTCTGTGGATTTAGGTAAGTATTAAGCTAAAGCAGTTTACTGAAATAATTGCTTGTGGGGTTCAGCTGATAGCTAGATCCCTAAACAGATCCATATTAAAAATAACCCTTATTTTGGAAAGAAGCCAAGTGAATAAAGCAGTACATAAAGCTGAGAGGGCGTCCAGTCTCTCTGTGGGCTCTACGGACAGAAGACAGGAAGGTTTTCATGGCAGCTTGAAGGAAGGATTAATTTAGGATTAATTATCTGAACCCAGAATGATTCCAAAATATGACCTTCAGCAGAGAAATCCTGGAAAATGCCAAGTCAAGAGTGCTCTGGAGTGGTGTTGGATGTAGGAAGCTTTTTATTTGGTCAAGAGCAGTCAGTTCCATGCAATCTCTGATGAAGTGAGGAAGGAGTCACTCATTTAGCAAGATTTTAGGTAATGCTGTCATTGAGTTGGCTGTTCAAGGTAGCAGGGAGATGCAATAGTTTCGTGTGTCATTTGTAACAAATTAGCTGGAGTCAGGCAAAAAGCAGATGAACAAAATCCACATATGCATTTCCAGAACGCAAATGATTTTTGGCTGAAGGCCAATCCCATGGCAACAAATTGGTGTGCTGACATAAAATGTGTAAGTCAGAGCATAAGGTCTAAATACCATCTCATTAGAGTTATGGCAGAGATTTCATTTCTGCAGTTTGCAAGGGATAATATAGAACCTCCTTGGAACAGCACTATAGTACGTTCAATTGCTTCTTTAGAAGCAGTTGCTTCTTCATTTCCCTTGCTGGATGTGAGAATAAGATATAAAATGGGATTGGCTAGAAGGCTTTCTCTAGGAGATAAGAGGCTTCTTTTGGGACATGAATTTGCAGAAAACCACAATTCATCTAACAACATACAAAGACGCTTTTGCTGCCCTGGACTATTATTTACAGTAACTACAGTAACATCACATGCTCAACTTCTTTGTTGTGAAGTAAGGGCTTCTGCATCATCTGATAAGTGTGTGTTTGCAAGAGCAAATGCCATTTATATGTGAAGAGTCTCAGTTCTTTTAAATCCAAATCATTATCAAATGCAAGGTTAAGTGATGCTCTGACAGGCTTAGGCAGAAATGCAAAACTGCCTGGAGCCTTTGGGTTGAGACCACTTGTTAGAACATGCGAGTGGCCAGACTGGAGACACACGCATCCCTCTGTTCCTCACACACAATTTTTCCATATTACACTACAAATTTGTCAGTTACAAGAACATGCCTCAAAGTTATCATTAACCATACTGTAACAAGACATATTTTCCTGGGTGGGCTTCTCCAATCCTGACACAATTAGGCGAATGGAAAGGATTAATCTTTTTCATGCAAGCAGTCTGTGCTTGCTTCTAGGGATAAAGGCAGCTTAAAGCACACTTATATGAATTTGACAGCAGCTACTGTAATGTTGCCCCAGAGCAGACAGTAAGTATTTTTGCTATATAGCATGTTGCTGAAGTGCTAAGGCTTGGACAACAGGCCCAAGCCAGGGTTGACCTATAGATGAATCCTGTATATTTTATAAATGATAACCATTATGCTAGTAGGTATTGTGCTAGGCTATAACAAACCACCTATGCTGATGTAAAAAGTGCTAAAGTGTTGAAGTATTGAAGCCTGAACAACAGGCCCCAAGCCGAAGCTGCTAACTTAGTATGTAGTCATTAACTTAGTGTGTAAGCTCACTAGTGAAAGATGCAGCTTAGACAGAATATAATCAGTAGTGAGGATGAAATGCTGAGAGAATGTATCCAACTTTCCTTTCTCAGCCTTGTTCGAGGATGGGATGCAAGGATGTTGTTCAAGGCTGAGAACCCAAGTGTTCGGCCTTGTTAGAAACTCCCTTGGTTTCCCCTTGCCAAGCCCTCGCCAGGCTTTGGGTGGAATCCAACAGGACGATGAAACCAGATGTTTCCACTCAAAAAAAAGGTACAAGTTTTTCTGGCTTGGTGATTTTTGGTATATAAGGCTGGACCCGCTCACAGTGACTTTGGAAGCCTCACCTACGGGTGGAGGCACCGCGTAGCACTTCCCACTTGCCGGGACAGGCTCTCCAAATCCTCGCTGCAACCGGGGCTGCCCAGCGTCTGCGGGTCTGGATGTTGGTAACATATGCAAGTGGTGATGGATCTTTCTTAATCACTGTTCTCCCTCTCATGTAGTAATGGTTTGATGCATTACCGTGTATTTTCCTATTTGTTTGCTTTAAGTGCACTATTCTGCCTTTTCTTACTGCATGTTCTCTGTATTACTCTGTTACATTATTTAGTTATCACTAGTAAAATACTCCTACTCTTTTCAATCTGGTGTCCGAGTTTAATTGGTATCCTTAATCAGCAAAACAGTTGCTTAAGTCTTGTCTGGGCTTGCTACAGATACGGTCTAGAGAGGAGGAAAATGGTAATCACAAGTGATCATATCACAGGCCTGTCCTTACCCAATAGAAGCTGCTAGCCTGAAAAGCCATTACTTAAGTACAGGTTCATTATGGTGTTCTGTGCAGAAGTGCCTGATGAAAATAGTGAAGTTAAGCTACAAACTGCATGCTTTTAATTGCTTATGCCCTCATCTCTACTCCTTAAGGCAACAGTACAGAGAAACATTGCTTTGTCAGCTATTCTAGAAAATACCAGCCAAGTCCCAGACACATCTATATATATATGACATTAAACAGAGGTGTCATAGGTTACCTTTGAGACTTCATTACTGACAGTTTAATTAGTACATTTAGGGCTCCTCTGTGGGCAGCAACTCTTTGCATTAGAGGTATAGCATATGGTATTTTTACAGCCCATTTTTGCTTTTCCCCATGCGGTAGAGATAGCCAGGCAAACTAGCAGTATATGTACGCTGTTGAACTTCCCTGTCGTATGTTCTGCAAACTACTGGAACCTCAAGGTGCTAAAACAGTTCTTTCATGTCATTTTCCTGTGTAAAGGGCAAGGGGTACAGAATTAGTGTATTCAGGTTTTCCCTGGTGAGAGGGGGTACCACTGAGGCACCGGTGAGACTGTGTGTCCACTTCCATCAGAATCCCTTCCCCATCCCCCTAACTGCATACAGTTTGGGTATGTATACAGTTATGTACAGAATGCATGTCCTCATGCCTACCCTACTGTTTCTTCCAACTGTTGACATGTTCTCTCAATGTATATGTGAAAAACAAGAGTGTTGGAAAACAACCTCTCAGGAAAACACTGATGATTGTTCTCCAGCCTCAGGCTACTCCACCAGAAACAGTTAGCTCTTTGTCAGGGACATCAGCTGGACACATACAAACTGACTGGGGATTTGTTCTGGGCCTCTCTGCTTCAGAAACAAAGCGAGAATCCACAGTGGGCTTGTGTTTATCTACAGATTAATTGCCCCCCTTTGAAGGCAATACTTCTCTGTGCTCATGACTGGGGTAAATTTGTGGAGATTTGTCAAACTGTTGTGGCTGAGTATAGTTTTTCACATGGCCTTCTCTACTCTGGAAAAAATAATTACTATACACACCTGACAGGAACATTAGGGTGACAGAGTAAGCTAATAGCTAACCTTACACAAGCACGTGCCTTTGCATGCCTGTAGCTCCTGGGTGAAGACCCTGAAGTAGCACCTTCTGCTTCTCCAAATCATCCTGCTGATTTTCCTGTTTGACCCAAGCAGAACACAGGTAAAATAGAAAGTTTACACCGTAAAATAAAAGTCCAAAGCATGCAGAGGACTGCTTCTGCATTTCAGGCCTCAGCATGTCCTAATAGGCTCCATTAGTAAACCACTCTAGACCACTCCACTTCTGTGGCTTTAGAAAGCTTTGTGGCTTTAGAGATAAGTTAGCAAATGCTATTTGGCATCCTTCAGGAGTTTTTTTATTCCCCCTTTCAGAATCGGAGTGTATCAGACAGCATCCTGATGAAGTTCTCTGCAAGCAAAGGGTGTTTCCTGTTAGAAGTCACTTGCAGCTATTGATTTCAAACACTCCGGAGAGCTTAGCTGAATTTGGCTGCAGGGAGTTTGCACAAACCATGACAAACATGGGAGATGTTCACAGAACTCAAACTGTGAAGTTTAATCTGCCCTATTGTGCTGGCACCTAAATATGTCTAGAGTTGCAGCTGGTTAAATGAAGAGTCCAGCCTCACTTTGTGTATTATAAGCAGGACAGAATTTCACAATAGCTTTGTATAACCCCTTTGTGCAGATATCCAAGGGCTAAGGGGGCTGATTAGTCTCAAATACCGCTCAGAACAGACAGCCATTATAGAACACTGTCTGTCTTTCATAACATGCCAGCAGAAATCGCGTGAGGATGGCCTTAGCTTAGTTTGCAGCCAGATTTCCACCTACTGTTTTACCCCAGGGGTGAAAAGTTGTCATTCTGTACCATCACTGTCACGTTATCTGACTCAGGGTGGGGGACACATTATTTATGTGAAATTCTTTCTCCCAAGAGCACGAAACCTGCTGCTGACTGTGACATAAGTAGGCACAAAGCTGTGGAAACGAGGGGAAGTTACACAAGGGTGCAAAACTGTTTGTGGAGCCAGATCACACACTGGACCCAATGTTGCCTCGTGGGCAGTAGGTGGGGCTTTCAGCATTTGTGTGGGAGCTCCCCAGTGAGACCCGGAGGAGGACAAGGCTACAACCTTCTGGTTTTCATAACAGCATCTCCCTCCAGTAGGGCTGAGGCATGGGCGGAGTTTGAGGAAACTAAAATAAACACTGACACGCAGCATCTTGTGAGTATGTGTAGCCTCAGAAGGATAGATTACAAGAGCTAGAAGGATAAGGACAGCTCAAAACGTAAGTATGTCTACATTCTCTGCTTCCTTAATATAATTAGTGGCTTGTGGAATGGCATGTTCTGGCTACGCTTACTCGCAGCATCGGCGTAGCCTTTGAAGATGCCTGCGATTCCCTCTGTCCCTTTGGCCCATATGTTAACAGCCGCAGAAAAAGCCTACACACCCTACAGTAATATTTATATGAGTGGATGGAAATCTCAAAGCTAAGCCTTCCTGTAGATCTAAAAATTAATTCAACTGTAAATATTTGGAGGATTCCTCTGTTTGTCTTCCACTCCCAAAAGCATTGTTTTATGTAATTCAAAAACATTTTGTACACTCAGTCACCAACAGTACTGGCCACAAAGTTATAAAAGACAGAGCTGTGAGAGATCTAACCAGCAGTGAAAAGGTGTGTTGGGGAGGGGTTGGGACTGGCAAGTACATAGACAAGCCAGCTCCTACAGCAGCTACTACAACAGCATGTGTGGAAATAGAGGAACATCTACTTCTCTGCTTTCTAACTCACTCAGGAAGCACATGAAGAGGAGAAATGTGTTTTCTATCAAGTAGCAAGGAGAAACGGAAAGTGAAGTGATAGCAAAGCAGCAGCATCTTTGCCTTTGAAATGACAATGGATAAAATAAATTGTGGTAGGAAGTTTTAGTATAATTGCTCACATTTGCTTCTAATAAAATGATTGGATTCCTTGCTTTATTGTTATGCTTTGTTGATATGTAAGTACTATTGACAAAAAGCTGTCCAACGGGTGACCACTCATGCGGTAAAGCCTGCTGAAGCTGTTATATCTTCAGGCTGGGACGGGGAGGGGGACAGCACCTGCTTTTAACTGCTGGTGTCAGTCTCCTGCCCTGTGGTTCTCTGATCTTCCCTTGTTGTGTGTGCGGTGACAACTGCAGGAGCTGCTGCTAGAAAAAGCTCAACACATGAGTGCTCCGTGCACTACTCTGTAAGTGAAATCAGTGCTAGCATGTTTTTTTTTGGGGGGGGGGGGGTGGGTGATAAAAGCTTTTCAACCTCATAGATCCTAAAGAGAAAGCTCCTTGCAGCCACCTCTAAACCAGTGTACGGGAGGGCATTAATATTATTCAGCAGTAGTCTACATGTCGTAAGAAAATGGAAACAGGTAAGAAAATAGTCAGGTAGCACAAGGCAGTTCTTGATTTTGCAAAAATAGCCATTCACAAACATCACACTAAAGACAGAATACCTTCAAGACTTCACCAGTGGAAGCAGAACATGCTGTGAATTGCATCAGTGCACCTTTACTACTAAAAGCCCATGAAAAAAGTAGAGCCACCAGTGTCAGGGCTTCTTGTGTGGGCAGCTATGAACAGTTGAGGAGGCAGAGAAATTAAAAACAACTTGAGTTTGTTCGGTTACCCAAGAACATGCAATTAAGTTATACTCTGAGAATACAACTTACTATAATCTAAGAATCAAGATAATTGCTGAATTAACTACATGCTGTCTTTGCAACACGAAGTGCAAAGGGCATCGTAATATAATAGAAAGCAGTTTCTCAGGATGTAGGTTATGCACTATGATCTGCCTGGTTATGACAAAAATCAGAAATGAAGGCTCCTAAAATCTCAAGGCTTTTTTAACCACGTGTGATTATTTCAATAGTGATTTTGATTATTTTTGTTTGCCTTATTTTGGGACAGTGAGAGGAAGTTGAGTGTTTTCATGTTTTCAGCTTTTTCCTTCCGTGTGAAGGCTTCCTAGGAAAGTAGCTACATATTCATAAATACAGAAAATCTCACTTATCTACAGGACTCTGGGGCTAAAGACCTTAAAAAGGCATCAGCTATTATGACGTGCCCAATAAAGTGATGGGCAGTCAATACTAGAGTACCCATCACAACCAATATCTTTTCATCCAGGAGCAAAGTGGTTGAACTTCTCAAGTCCCTTTTACTTACAGATATCCACAAAACTGCCACTTGCTCAGCCTTCTGTTTGGCAGCCAGGAAATGCCCTCACTTCATGGAGAAGCAAAGGCAGCGTATCCTGAAAGATGAACTCTCCCACATCAGCCTAGAAGTAGTTTCTTGGTCCTGGTTCTCTGTTGGTTCCTTCCGGGCTAAAAGGATTTCAGCCCTTTTAGTTGAATCATTGGGGATAAGCAGTGGAATCCAGACCTTTCACAATTTCAGGGACAACTGAAACGTTAGGCAGAAAAGCCCTAGTGCTTTCTTCTGCCCCAGTTCTACTGTATTGATCGAAGAGAGGCCAATGAACTGTATCTGCCTTTCAGCTCTGGCAAGATGATCAAATCCTTCAAGCAAACGTTTCTGTCCCTGGATCTGCAGTCCCCTCGGTGGAGCTCAGCAGAGACAATGGTAACCGCGGAAGGCCCGGGGAGCAGAGCTCTGCTGTCAGGGCGCTGCAGAGCTAAGGTGGATTTGGGATTCTCATGAGCGTGGAGGAGCTGTGAAGTTCCCACAGCCACTGCTCACACCTGACTGAAAAGGGGGGAGAGGAACACCTGTTTATAAGCTCTGAGGAGCTCAGCCTAAGGCAGAACAGCATGGTTTTGCAAGGAAGGCACCAGTTTAACACAGGGGGTATGTCTAGAGTCTGCAGCAAAGAGGTTGCCCAGTGTCATCTCATTGCAACAATATTTTCATGCCAATTTGGAAAAAGTAGCTATTAATATGTCATCTTTCATGTTCATCTCATGGTTACTGTGACTTTTGCTGCCTTTCAGGCAAAGGATTATGAACTGCGTCAGTACGAGACGGCGAAGTGGGTCAGTACAGTCATTAGGGGAGAGACCCAGAAGGAGGCGATGCGCCAGGGCTTCTGGAAACTCTTCCGCTACATCCAAGGGAAGAATGACAAAGGTACAATGGGCTGGGTTTGAACTGCAAGAAGCACAAATGGGAGATGAAGCTGAATAGTATAAAACAGTAGATGAGCTGTGGGACACAGCAGGTTCCCTCTCCTGGTCTAACACCCTTGTGACCCCATCAGGCAATGATACCTGTGAGGGTGCTTTTAGGATAAGTCCGCATTGCTCTTTACAGCAGCATTCAGGCACTGTCTTTCCTCGCAGCTTAAACATTGTTTTTTTCCTTTCCTCTAGAAATGAAGATTGATATGACTGTGCCAGTGACGTGCCTGATAAAATCTGGCTGCGCTGACTTCAAGATCTCTTTCTTTGTGCCTTTTGAACACCAGGACTCGCCCCCGCAGCCCACCGACTCAGATGTGTTTCTGGAGGAGCGGAAGGCAGCAGCCATCTTCGTGCGGTAAGCAGCACCAGCACAGCTGACAGCGAAGGCAGCTACTGAAAGGGGTTCATCTCTTACGAGTCTGGACTCCTCTTTCTTACAGCTGATTTTTAACTGTGGATATATCCTGCTGTTCAGAGCCTTGATTGGCAAAATTTGGAAATCTTCCTTATGCTTGGGTATCTTACTAAGAACAAAGAGGAACGACCAAGTTTTGAAACACTCATTTTTCAATACTGCATTGAGGGGGTTTTATAGAAAGGCAGTCTACAGAATCCTCTTCCTCTGGACACATTCTGTGCTACAGGACATCTAAATCATGCTTCCAGCCCCCTTCATTTGTAGTCCTGAACTCCCACAAAACCTGCATGGCAGTTCTTTATTACAGGAAAAGCACCCAAAGCGACACATGCCCTCTCTCCATGTATTAAAGCCACAGGCAACAACCTGTATCAGCTAATGGTCTCAGAATTGCAAGCAACTTAAGTTTCTTTGTTTTTTGAATCCTAACTGTTAAAAATATTCTTGTCCTTGTTTCAGATGGGATAGAACTAATTATCATCTTAGTAGCTAGAATAGTGCTGTGTTTGATTCAGTACGGGACTTGGTGGGAGCATGTGGAGAATACACTGATGTTAGCTGTTGCTAAGAAATCTACTTTTGAACATCCTATGCTCTGCCAGTGAGGGGGTGCACAAGAAGCTGGGAGGGAGTGTGGCCAGGACAGCTGACTGGAAGTAGCCAAAGGGCTCTTCCATACCACAGGGCCTCATGCTCGGTATATGAACTGGGGAGGGTGTGTGGATTGCTGCTCTGGCATCGGTCAGGGGGTGGTGAGCAGTTGTATGTGCATCACTTGTCCATCTTTGGTTTTATTTATCTTTGTTATATTCCTTTGCACTACAATTATTGTATTTCATTACTACTATATTTTAGCTACTAAACTGTTCTTATCTAAACCCAAGAGTTACTTTTTTACAATTCTCTTCCCCCTCCCACTGGGAGGGGGGAGTGAGTGGCTGCATAGTGTAGTTGCTGACTGGAGTTAAACCACAGCCAGCAAAGCTGTATGTTCCCAAACAGCTAGTTTTGCAGTTTACCTAGTAACTACAAACTGCATCAGAAGCACTCAAACACTGCATGCTTTGCAAGCCTGAAGTATCCTTCTGTGAAAATAAAAAGCAGGGGCTTGAACTCTTAAAAAAATCCCTCCCTTTTCACTTCTACCAGGTCCTTCGGTGGATTTGCCTCCCCAGAGAAATACGCTGAGGAGGCTGAAGTCTTGGCCAGAATCTTAAGAAACAGAGGCCAACCATTTCATGAAGACTTCTTCTACACCGCAGGCTACGACAGTCCCTTCAAGCTCTTTAACAGGCACAATGAAGTGTGGTATTTTAAAAAGTAATATGGTAGGGGGAAATATTAAGAGACTACTAATCAGCTCTGGTTGAAAACAGACCTTATTAATGGCTTTTGCTTTAGTGCAGAAGAGATTTAATTCACACAGGGACACAAGATCATGTCTAATTCCTTTTCTCTAGGATGAAATACTATCCTGGCTAAAAAGATTTCAGCTCTTTCTACAAGTAACTTAAATTCAAGTAGATTGTACCAGCTGGAATGACAAACCTACTCCTCTTATTGCAAGGTTCTAGGGAGCACTAATAATCTGAAAAATATTCCTGCAGAACAGCTTGGATGTCTAGTTTTACTTCTCATTAGAAGTGCTACAGCAATAGCTCAAGTGTTATGGAGAATGAGTTCTTCATAGAGCTGACTCTTCCCATCCTGATATCACTCCTCAGACAACACAAAGGTGGGGGAAGTCAAATGAATTTTTCAGAGAAGAGAGTTTTGGGAAGCAACACTATCTTAGCAGGCCCTAGTGCCTCATAAGGAGTAATTTTTTTAAATAGCATTATCAAAATCCCCCTCCACTTAACTATTATTTTTTCTCATGGAGGCTGGATACTGCCTTGCTCCAGACTAATACATGACCAGGTTAGACTAGAGTCCAGTGGAGAAGGGTTAACAGCGTTCAAGCTGTACGCTTGTTCTGGGCACATCATCTGGACCTGAACATCCAATACCAAACTTACTACTGGTGGCCTGTAATATTAAGAGCAAATATGCAAGTAATGTTTAGCTCTCACCTACAAAACACTAATTACTGCTTCAGTTATTTACTTTTGTCCAAATCTTGGTACTGGTCAGGGTTGGCAGTTACACCCACCCTGATAGAAAGACCCTTCATCAGCCACAGCATTTGCTCATTCTGGTGAAATATAAAAACATCTGCTGACTTTGATTTCTGGTGAGATATAAAAGTATCTGTTGACTCAGGTAACTACAACATCTGTTGATTTTGGTCACAATGGGGTTGCACAACTGGCTATTGTTAGACCCACACTTCAGTGGAATGCTCAGACCCTCAGCCAGTGCAGACAAACATGACCAGATTTTGACCACAGATCAGATTTAACTAAAACGGGGTCCCACCGAAGGGCAAATCAAGTCTGTCCCCTTCAGAGCAGTGGATCTGCAGTCAGGGACTCTCCCCCTGGATCAGGACACTGCCTGAGGTAACTCCCTCAAGGTTGAGAGCCCTCACCTTGATTAGTGAGGGGAACATGGTTTTTTGTTAGTTCCTTTCTAGAACTTAAGTCAGCTGTGGGGTATTTGATTCCACTTGGCATCTGGAACTTGAGATTACTAATGTTGTAAGAGTATTAATTTTTAATTAGAATAAATTTCCTTTTAACTTATAACCTAAGTTAATGTTGTGAGTTCCTGCAACATTAGACTGGCATAGTAACCAGCACATTCTCCTTACCCTTTGTACCTTTTCCAGACAACATAAACCACTGACCAAGTCTGGGACGAGGAGTGGACCCAGCCACACCTAGACTTCTCTGAGGAGTTTAGAAAGGAAGGGGATCCTTTCTGAACCTCATGACTCAACAGGAGGGTCTCCCTGACAGTTTTGTCTGACCACACCCTCTAGTTCAGTAGACTGAACTTTGCCATCAAATCTTGTTAACCACTGTCACATTTACTATCAAACTTTAAGTCACCAACACTTTCACAAATCCATATTAAAAATCACTTTTGCTAATAACCTGTGATTCTTTAAGTGATATAAATCACTCATCCACAACATCAGGTCAACTGCAGCCTAGGACTGCAGTCAGTCTGACACAATATGACACCTAAATTGAGACACACGTGGAACTGGCATTTAAACTAGTTTAGCCTCTGCTCTAAGTCAAGCATTTGACACTTTTATAGAGTAGCCTAGAGCTGTTTTACAGCAAGCTGTTCAAGTCAAGAAGCAGTTCACAACAACAGGTAGAGTTTACAAGCATTTATTGGTTCCCATCAGTATCACGCAAACATTACCAGTGTGGTAAAAAAACCCTGGCTTTTTTAGCACTGTTCACGCAAGTGTAACCCATTATTCTGCAGTCTTCCACCTATTAAAGACAGACATAAGAACCATTGTAAGGCACCAAACCAGCACAAGAAGCTTGCTGGGAACAACTCAGACCTTAGATTTTCATCTCTGTTCAGAGAGAGAGTTCAAGGCTAAGGTTATCATCATTTGTTCCAGCAAATAAATTTCGCTATTACTGCGGTTACACTCACCTTCTCAGTTCTTCATACAGTAGTTTCAAAGTTGCCTCCTCACCTAAAGCAAGAAAACACAATTAACACATGCAGCAGCACAACTGCTGAAAGCTCCACAGCAGCTTTGTAACCTCAGAGAAAAGTGGAACGGAAATTTATTATCACAGTAATTCATTTGGCAGAATCAAATTTCATCAGTGGCTACAAATATTCCCAGATGTTTTTAACAGAATTCATCTCTGTGTGGTCTTACCCAAGAAGGTTGCAGACAGCACAGTCCTTTCCTGAGAAAGAGAGAAGTTGTTTCAGAATAGACATCACTACATGCAAGTTTATCTATGAAATTCTATTCCCCAAGCTAATTTTGCCTACAAAAGCTGGTAACTGACAAGAACTTCAACTTGCAACACCCCAATAGGATATACAAAGCTTACAAATCCTAGCTGAATTGGAAATAGAGCATTACTAATACTGGAAAGTACAAAGCTACTGCTTGCTTTGTGTTACTGTCTATCCCCAACAGGAAGTTGTAGTCAATGAGTTTTGCTACCTAAACCAAGTCCCATAGAAATCATTTTGAAAACCTATCTTTAAAAGTGAGAACCAGTCTGTTTGAGGAGTACAGCAATCACCCAGAACTTGATCCTAAATTTGTGTACAGCCAACATAACCAAGATTAGCAAAAATTACTGAGTAGTGACAACCTTACCACAGAGGATTGGGTTTTGTCTTTTCTTAAAATAAAACTTTTTAACTGTGCATTCTGCTGTACTACGTTATCAACACTGTATTGCCTAAGTGGTCTCCACCGATTTAGCTCCTTTATTATTTCCACTGTGTGAAGACATCCAGCAAAAAACCCCCCAGTTTTTAGTCGCTGAAGCCACATCTTCAGTTCATACAAACAGAACTCTACAGAGAGTTTGTATAACCTTTATGTAAAGTTTACCATTGACTACAGTTCAGGAATTGTCAGGGTGTCTGCTCAGAAAGAGCCCTTTCTTTTCAAGTCAAATTTAGAACTACATACAAGTGCCCTCTTGCTTCAAGCACATCATGTTTATTCCCATAGTAGCCAAAGATGGGAAAATCAGAATACAATAAAGGGAAGACAAATCAGATCTATTATAAGACTAATTCTAGGCACCACTATCTAGGCATTTAGCACAAAGACAATATTCCAGTAATTATTAAACTCCATGTACTCTACACTTACCTCAGACATAAGTTAGTCTTGTTTCTCACACAAACTCCCCATAATCTTCACTCTGTAACAGTGAAATTTTATTAACACACTCTCCTTGGCAGTGCTTCAGAAGTTAGTTTGAATGTGAGTACTGTTTCAGTGCAAGAGTCCTCCTCAGCTTCTTTCAGAGAGATTCCCATTGCTTAGAATTAATCATCACAAACAGTACATGCTTAGAGACACTTCATGCTTTGTTACTTTTGTTTCTCCTTAGAGGACCTAACCTCAGCATTGCAGACCTTACGCCCAACCACATCTTCATTCACATCACATGAAAGTTCTAACCTAGCCTTCGAGACAACTGATTTACCATGTTACTTCAACTACTGAAGATCAGTGTTACTCCCTGCAAAAGCCCACTACTTAATTTAACCAGCAAAAAGTTCAAATAGCAAATAATTTTACTGGCTTTGGTCAGCACAAGCTCTGCACTGCTAGGTTACCACACATGCTTTCTGAGAGACTAGATACTCAGGTAGTCCATAGCAGTTACGTATTTCAGCTGGTCCATTCTATTTTTCAGTTACAGAAAGCAGTTCACATTTTAGAGTCATACATCTATCACACAGTTCTGACCACAATACAAGGATGTATTTGCTGGCAACTTACTTCTGGTGGTAGCGCTAACCAACTGTACCATTCCACAGCTGTACTGCACCTGGAACAAAGCAAAGTATCAGGACAGCACACAAGCAAGGACACAAGGATGAAATCCGGCCAGGTGCCTGAAGTCAGATAGAGCTAATTGCAGACCTCCATGATTGAAGTCAAGGTAGTCCCATCTCATCACACAGGCAGCTCACTGTGTCAGTCACCAGACAGCTATCTGCTTTAGGCTAAGGCTGCTATGGGGAAGAGGGCAAATACACAAGGAGCACCATCAGAGCAACTTCACGAGCTCACAGGCACACAGTGTGGTTTAGCACAAACCAGCCTGTCAAAACTGGGCATTATCCAGCAGTTCTTCCCTCAAGCATCCTCCTGTTTTGGCTAAGATGCAAGCAGCAAACACTGGCCACCTGCACCCTCCCCCCCCCCCCCAGCTTACACACAGTTAGAACACCTCGTCATTTTTTTTTAGCTGATACTTGCAAAGATTTGAGGCATATTTTTAAGCTAATACTTGCACAGCTAAAACAAGTACTTACATTGCAAGGAGAAACACTTTGGAAGCCTGCAAAGGAAAAGCTGCTATTAGGTAGGGTCTAGCAGAAAGTTTTAGCATAAGAACAGTTGCAGTGAAATACTGTATCAGCGTTTAGTCAAGTTTTATCCTCATTGGGATCAGAGACCTGATTCAACATCATTTACAGTAGACTGCAACACTCTCATCCCCTTCCACGAGGGGGGCCTAAAGCCCCCTCCCAGCACCCTCAAGATGGCAATTCAACCCCAGACTGCTGGAATTGCACACAGGAGCAAACCTCTAAACTGCAGAGTTCAGTCACATGAACTTTGTGTAAACATCTAAGTTGGCCTAAATTGGGAAAAGCATTTTCAGATGCTAAATTTATAGTATTGTTGCATTCACCATTTAGTCTCAACAGGCACATTCTAGAACTCTTTGTAACACTGCTGGCCTGGTTTTGGCTGGGATGGAGGCAATTTTTCTTCTCTGTAGCTAGAATAGTGCTGTTTTAGATTCAGTATGGGATTTGGTGTAAGAGTATTGATAATACACTGATGGCTTTACTTGTTGACAAGAAATCAAGGACTTTTCAACTTCCTATGTCCTGCTAGTGCACAGGGGCACATGAAGCTAAGAGGGAGCATGGCTAGAGTAACGGACCCAAACTGGCCAATAAAATATTCCACATTATACATCATGCTCAGCAGAGGAGGGTTGGCCAGGAAGCAGGTTCTTTTCCAGGATTATCCCTCCTGAGATCACAAGCCAGAATAGGCTGGGCATCAGTCAGCAGGTGGTGAGCAATCACACTGTGCATCACTCATTTGTATATTCTATTATCATTGTTTTATTTTATTTCATTTCAATTGTTTTAATACAGACTCAATCTATGAGTCTGCTTACCTTTACTCTTCCAATTCTCTCCCCATCTCCCAGGGGAGGGTGGCAGGCAGCTGTACGATATTTGGCTGCCAGTCAGCTTTAAACCACAACCACCACAAAACAATACCTTAATGCTTTTACTATGAAGCATAAGGGATCTGCAGGAACACTCAGGGTATTAGTCTCTTTGCTTCAGATTTTCCAGAAACAAAATGGATTTGCAGACCCTCTTATGTCCAAAAACAAACTCCCAAGCTCAACTGCAGCACAGCCAAATGTTTTTCAATTACCTTCAGTTAGGAAGGCCTCATCTCCACCAACATCATCAACAGGTGAAACAGCTTCTCCCACACTGGAGACACAGGTATCCTCTATTCAAGGCAGCCTGCAAAGCAACAATACAATTATAAAACTTGAAACACTAACACCAGATTTTGTGTTACTGCCAAGATTTTTTGATATAGCAAATTTGTTCTGCTGTATTTATGCTCAATTTCACAAGCACAGCCTACTCCCCATCCTTCTATTCATCCTACTACATTTTTAACGTTTAGCCTATTTACTGATCTTTTGAGACAAATTTTCAAAACACATTCAGGGAGCAAAAGTGGTGTTTCACCCTCAGGTTTACATAGGAATTGTGCAACAGCCTAAGGTACAGGAGGCTGCATCAGATAGGAGCGAAAGACAGTAACAGCGTGATCACCATGGGTCATCTGCTGAACTATGCTGTCATCACACACAGCCTTTTCACACATCAGGGAGATAAATTAGTTTTTGCAGAGGCAGGCAATACAATATTTACCTTGCAAAGCTTATAGCTTCATCTCCCAGTGCCTGCAACAAAAGATAGGAAAAAAAAATCAGATTCCCTCAGCCTACATGGCCAAGCCTACACCTCCTAGCAAAGAGGTCACAAGAGCCGTATACATCAGATAGGAGCGAAAGACAAAACTGTTCGTCACAGGATGTTCTGCTGAACTATGCCATCATCACTGTATCTGCTTTGGAGTAACAGCACCAAGCAACCGCCTCTTGTGACAGCGTTGAGAAACTGAAATTCCCCAAATAAAAGAAATACTCAAAAGTACTGGAATATTAGCAACTATCAACTGTTTCTGCATATTAGTAGAAATTCACCCAAAGTACTTCCCTCCTATTTTACACATCCCACCCTTTCCACTGCAGTGTTTGAACACCTCCATGAAGAAACCCCTACACAGACCACACATTGCTCACCAGGTGATGTTTCTTCTGCAGGTCTTCCAAGGGCACAATTCAAATCCTGGAAGAAAAAAAGCTTATGAACAGCATATTCAGAAGTCAAAACCTCAAAGGGAATTCTAAGTTGCTGTGCCTCAGAGGAAGGTTATGGTGGTATAAGTGCTCATCATTTTGTTGGTCAAGAGTAGCAAATAACTGTCATCATTGTGGCACCAGAAGGAAAACTTTGCTCTGGGAATAATTGATGTTATTAGAACAAAAGATACTGTCTAGACAAGCTAAGCACCACTTTATGTTGAATTTTCAAGTATTTTTTACCTTGTAAAGTAGCATCAAGTCTCCGTATTTGGTGGCAGACCTGGAAGAGATACAAGTTTCAGACACTTGTAGAACTAGGTGGAGTACCTCTGGCAGTGACACTAAACACAGAAAAAAGCCTCAGCACCGAGTTTTCAGAAATCACTTCTGTCCACTACTCTTTACTGAAACCATCACAGGCTCTCTGATTTTGTTAACATCAATCTGATAGTTACAGGTTTTTTGAAACATGCGTCAGGCACCTTCCTCCAAACAACAAATTATTTGTTGCTGTGGATGGTGAAACAGCAGTAATGAAGGAAAAAAGGCATCTAGTGTACTGTTGTAGTCTGGTTACAGGATGACGAGTGGTTCATAAACAACAGGAGCCTCACATCTACTTTCCAGTACAAAGAAGGAGGTGACTTCCCCCAGTAGAAGAGTGAGGACTCCCTGAAGAGACACTTACAAATGCTGGTTCTGCAATTTCCCGAGATACACGAGTATTTCAGACTAGTTGCAGTAAGTGTACCTACACATTATTTTTCAGTTTAAACTCCGTATTTCAGAAGCAATACCCACCTGTTTTGAAGCCACAAGAGGGAAGAGTATAGTTGATGCATTTTTCACTGAAAACAAGAAAGTATTCGTTAGTTTTTCTTCTTCTAAGAATGATGTTCACACATACTTTTGAAAAATGCAAATAAAATTCAAAAGAATACTCTGAGCCTTAAAGCTCTCCCCCGATGCAGTCTATGCTATGCTTCAGCTCCTTGAAGAGACAAAGCCACAAAAATAATTGCTAGCCCCTATTCTTCAGCAGAACAGAACCGGTAAACTTCCTGAAATTTTCTACAGCTTCAATTCTAGTGTATGAGCACCAGGTCAGTCCTGCAGCCATTAACCATCGTTTGGCTGCTCAGAAAGGACCCGCTGGTGTTTCAGCCATACCAGACACCACTACACACTACTCCATCCGTGCCCAGCTCAGATATGTTGGTATTCATCACCCTCTCAGATGTCCCTACCAACATAGTTCTCATCATGTGCAGGCACATGGCAGTCCACATGAGCTAGCATACTGCTTTGTTAACACGGGGCTTTTAATTGTAACACTTGCTAAGGAGCCGCATTTATCAATAAGCTCTTCTGCAGGGGACAACCTCCACGTTCCCCACCACGGAAAGGCTCTCCCCAGCCTGGCATCTGTTTTCAAGCATTAATTTAAAAAAAGGAGCAGGCAACCCTTAATCCTACCACACTACTACGACGTTTTGCACAACACTTCCCATTCATCCGTCAAAGGCACCTCCTTAAAGCCTAGCGCAGAGTTAAAAAACGAGAGAAACCTAACATTTATTTCTGCTCAAGGCGCACACCACCTTCCAGGAGCATCTCCCATGGGAAAAGGACTCCTAGGCGAGACCCCGCAAGGCAAAGCGCGCCTCACTTCTCACCGGGCACCCCCAAGCTATCACCCCAACAAAACTGAGCCCAGGCCCCAGGCCGCACTCACACCCCACAGCGCCGCGGGCTGACGGGCCTCAAGGGCTGAGCCTCCAAAGGCCCGCCACCTCCGATGGGCCTGCGCTGGGCGGCCCTTCTCAGGGCCCCCCCTCTTCCACACAACGCCCTGGCGGGGTCTCGCCTAGCACCCCCCCGCCCAAGGCCGCCACGAGGCGGAGGCCCCTCAGCAGGCCTCAGCGGCCTAGGCCGCAGACCGGGCCTCGGCGACCCCATCCACCTTCATCCTCCCCGCCAGCGCCCATCCAGGGCCAATCCTGCCCCTGCAGCGCCTCCACACCGCCCGCCACAGGCGCACACCGGGCGGGAAAAATGCCCCCCCAACTCCATCGCCAACTCACCAGCAGGGCCGCACCGGACATCCCCTACCCGCCGGTCCCGGAGCCCGAAAAGGCCGGTGGAGGGCCTGCGCGCGCCTTATATAGCGCCGGCGCCGGTCACGTGATCGCGGCGCGGTGGGCGGCGCCCGGCCCCCCCCTTCGGCGTCCTGGGGGGCGTGGCGTGGCGGGGGCGTGGCGGGGGCGTGGCGCGGCGGCGGGCGGGGGAGCGATGAGCGCCGCGGCCTCACGGGCGGGAATTTTCTTCCGGGGTGCGGCCCGCTCGGGGGGTTTCGCTTCCGGGACGGTGCTGCGGGCCCTTCCCACCCCCGCCAGGTAGGTACCGGCGCGGCGCGGGCCCGGCGGGCCGGGCAGGGCGGGGCGGGGCGGGGCGGGGCGGGGTGGGGCGGGGGGAGGCCCGGGCCCGCCCCGCCCGTGAGGCGCCGTCACGCCCGCGGGGGCCGGCGCAGGGGGCCGGGGAGCGCGGCCGCGCCCCGCCGCCGCCCCTCCTCCCCCCCCTCAGGGCCGCGGGGCGGGGGCCGCCGGGCCCTGCTCCCCCCCTCCGCGGGGCCTCCGCCGGCCGGGCCCGTCCCTCCCCGGAGGCCCCGCGGCCACCCCCGCCGGCCCCGGGCTCGGCCCGTCCCGCCCCCCCGGCCGGCGCTGTCCCCCGCGGGAGGGGGAGCGGTGCGTTGTCAGCCCCACGGGAGGGACGGCGTGGGCTTGGTTTCGCCCCCGGGGGGAGGGGAGGGGGGATTTCGGGCCGCCTTCTCCCCGCAGCCCCGGGTGCGGGTCGTCAGGCGCCGCTTGGCAGCTGTCAGCGCTAAAAATGAACCGTAATGGGCTCGCGGCAGGAGCCGAGGCCTGGGGTCGTCACTTCGGAGAGATTTAGTGGGGAAAAATCCAAGCACTGTTAAATTTGCTCTTTTAGCTGAGGCGGGGAAGGATGAGAGAGGCGGTATCTCTCATCTCAATTTAGAATTACTATTGTTTTCATCTTTACTAAGGTCCCATTGTAATTTGAAAGTAGTTAAGTTGACCAGTCGTGGTAAATCTCAGCCCCAAAAGCCGAGACTTTTCAGTTCCACCTCCTCTAAACAGCTTGCCAGCTTGACAGTTTTCTGACAAAGGATATATTCAGAGCGAGCATCATCTGCTGCAGATGGTGTGTCCCAGCTTTTTACGAGGGCCTGATGGATCGAGAATTTCTCCTGGTCTCAGTAGTTGCACTTGCCTCCCAGGGTGAAAGGCATTTTCAGAGATAAGTAAGTCCAAGTCTCAGCTGGCGATGCTTTAAGTTGTATTAAAAATAGATAAGTGCCTCGGTGTGTTCTCTGTGAAGAGCGCTGCTCAGCGGGAGGTCCCGCTCATCCTGCAGGTAAAGGCTGTGATGATGAACTTGCAGTCCAGTGCCAGGAAAGACAAAAATCGAGATGTCATCGCGCTGCCGGCTGAGGTGCACAAGGTTATGATAGACCCCTTACCTGGGAGGACAGAAATCGTCTTCTGACAAGGGTAGTTTGAACCAAAATTATAGTTTCCCCCTTGCCAGCCTCTGCCTGAGGCTGTCCCCAAAGCGGATCATAAAATGCCGCTTCCTCGATACTGAGGTGAACGAAGCTACGGGAGCCCTTTTCTCCTGCCATCAGCGGCACACACGTTTTTCCCTGCCTTTGGAGCAGAAGGTCACAAATAGTTTCTCAGGCTCCCCTGGGAGCAGCTGACTTCTGAGCAGGGCCGTACACAGCCATGCTCAGCAGTTAAGGCCTGATTTTTATTTTTTCCCTTTCTGTGCATCCCAAGCTGACCCCTGAGAAACAAAGGGTCGGCCTCTGCCCCGGCCTCGCCTCCCTGCGCTGCCGACCTGGGCGCTCGCTGCCTCGACGGGGCTGTTTGTCCCCCGCAAAGGATGCCTGCCCAGCCTTCCTTAAGAGAATGCTTTGGGGTTTACCGCTTTAGAAACTGGTGGTTTGGGAAGATGATGGATGAGATTACAGGCTCCCCAATCCTGTAAACGTTTGCACGTGCTTGATTTCGACTGTGTGAGTGTTCCTGCCGATGTGAGACCTGAGACAGCTCATTTGAGGAAGAACTTGCCTGTGTTTAAATGCTGCACAGTTAGTGCCAAAGATACCAGCCCCTTAAGAAAGGAAATGACTTATTCAGGTTATTTGCACTTCCATTCTTTATTTTAATGACCATCGGTACAACACAAACGCTGAGCAGACAGCGGGGGAAAGATCAATTTGATAAGATTCACTGTTTCTCTGTGGTTTGGGGTGGGACGTCATGTAATGGTTAGCTAATCCTGCTGCTGTATCCTCCAGCAAAACAAAGAAGGACAGAGCTTGATGTTCTCAGTTGTGCTCGGGAGAACCCAATTACCCCATGCTACCTTTTTTCTTTTTCTTTTTTCCTTCTAAAGGGGAAGGGGGCAAAAAGCTTCAGACCTTCTTACTACATCAAAAGAAAAAAGGAAAACAAGAAGACACCACCCCCGGTTCCTCCCCTTTGCATGTTACTCGTAACGATACAGGTAAGACGTCGGATTCTCTGTTTCACTTTGTTTTGCACGTTTGAAGTTCTGCTCTTAACGTTGTATTGACGCAGACCTGTGCGCTATAGTTCCTTGGGTTTTGTGGGTTTTATTGCTTTCTTCTAAACGTAGGGGAAGGGGAGAAGAAGTCTTAAGACATGACGCTGTTTAAACTGCACCTTGTGCAGTTGTGTGCCCCCCTGACCTCACCTACCCCGGAGACACGCAGCCATCCGGCCATGCAGCAATCTCTTTGCACGACTTCACAAGATTGACAGGCTGTCCTGCAGCTTCAGGTTTAGTAACATATTTTGCCAAGTTTGCACAAAGTCTGCTTGGGCATATGAACATGCACTATCCTGCAGCGTTCATAAATTAAAAAAAGAAAGGCTTTCAAAGGCACACGTGCTTTCCTGTGTGCTAGTCCCTTCGATTCTGAGATTTCTCGGAGTAAGCACTGTGAACCTCGGTATTCCTGGCCTGCCTGAGATTGTTTTGATATCTGCAGCACTCTGCTTAATCAACACTTCAGATGCCATCCAGCTTGGAAGCTGTTCCTGCCACGAGTGGTGGTCTTTAATAAACTCGTTTACTTTCCCCCCCCTTTTTTTTTTTTCTTTTTGGGCGAGTTTACATCTAATTTTGGATCATTCTGAATTTTTACCATATATGGTCAGGGCTCCTTTTCAAACTTTGCCAAAATGAAATGTGATGATTATAGAAAAATGAATTATGGAAGGGAAACTAGGAGAGCTAGTTTGTTAATCCCCATTGTTCATAAGTTGTCTTTTGCTGTACGCAGTATCTCAAACTACACAAACACTGGCTTCTTTTCCCAGGGAGTCCCTTGTGCCCAGTGGACAGTCTGATAAGTTGGTGTTTAGAACTGAATTCTGTTCATTTTCTTTCACCGTGCTGTTACATATTTTCTGCTGTGTGTCAGAAACGCCACGTATGATGAATATCTTGGCTTTAACGAGGTACTTAAGGTGCCTTGAGGGCAAATGTTTGCAGGGTCAGCTTTCAAAAAGTCTCTCAGGAGGATTTAGGTCCCGGTGTCTCCTTCCTGATTCCTGCTCTACAAAGGAGGGATAACAATATTACTTTCCCTTTTCAAAGTGATTAGAAGGTACCAGTGCTAAGTATTTTAATCCATTATGCAATCAGTTGCCTATTTTTAGTACCTGAACCATTTTTAATGTTCTTTTTACAATGCAAATGTGCTTTTATTGAGGCTGACAGAATGAACTGTTTCGAGCATTTAAGCCACAGGGACCTATCGGGGACTGGTTTAACATAATTCTTGTGAAAGGTGGTGTACAGCACGTAAAGATCAGAGAACTGCTGCGAGGCGCTTGTGAATTAAACGGTGAGAGATTTCTCTAAAAATCCCAGTATTTCAAACTGCCTGAAAGTCGGTGAAAAATGTTTTAAATGCAAATGACAGACTAGCTCTGCTAACAATGGTATTTTTTTCCCCCTTTCCAGTAGGGTCGTGCACCTGCAACTGGGACAGCCATGGAGAAGAGTGGGAACATTCAGCTGGAGATTCCTGACTTCAGTAACTCTGTCCTGAGCCACCTGAATCAGTTACGCATGCAGGGTCGCCTGTGTGACATCGTGGTCAACGTGCAGGGGCAAGCTTTCCGCGCTCACAAGGTGGTGCTGGCTGCCAGCTCGCCCTACTTCCGCGACCACATGTCCTTGAACGAAATGAGCACCGTTTCCATTTCTGTCATCAAGAACCCTTCTGTTTTCGAGCAGCTCCTTTCCTTTTGTTACACCGGTAGGATTTGTCTGCAGCTGGCTGACATCATCAGTTACCTAACGGCTGCCAGTTTCTTGCAGATGCAGCACATCATAGACAAATGCACGCAGATTCTCGAGGGAATTCATTTCAAAATTAACGTGGCAGAGGTGGAAGCGGAATTGAGCCAGACCAGGACAAAGCATCAGGAGAGGCCACCGGAGTCTCACCGGGTGACGCCAAACCTAAACCGTTCTCTGAGCCCGCGTCACAACACCCTGAAGGGGAGTCGCCTGGGCCAGGTCAGCACGGTGCTGGACATCCGGGAGCTCAGCCCCCCCGAGGAGTCTACCAGCCCCCAGATAATTGAGCAGAGTTCGGACGTGGAAAGCAGGGAGCCCATACTACGGATTAACAGAGCGGGACAGTGGTACGTTGAGACGGGAATGGGAGACCGCGGGGGACGGAACGATGACGACGTCCGGGTGCTGGGAGGAGTACGCATTAAAACGGAGAACCTGGAGGAGTGGCTCGGGGCAGAGCATCAGCCATCGGGAGAAGATGGGAGCAGCGCCGAGGAGGTCACGGCTATGGTGATCGACACCACGGGCCACGGGTCGATGGGCCAAGAGGCTTACGCGTTAGGGTCCTCCGGGGCCAAAGTGGTCAGGCCAACCAGCAGCGAGATCGACAGGTGAGTTGAACTTAATTACTGACCTTGGCTGCAAGAGGAGATTGCGCAAGGTTTTCACTTGGCTGGGTTGGTCGCTTTGGAATGCTTCCCCCTTCTACTTCCTGTGGCCATCTTAAGCACAAGCGCTGAAGGAATTTTCTTCCCGCTGTTAGGAAGTGTATCCGGTTGGGGTTGTAGTATTTTGGCCGGGTAGTGCTCAGACCAGGATCTCCAGGTACAGGCTAGCTTGGGAAATTAGTTATTAGCACTTAGAGGTGCGTAGGTTGGAGTCTCTACTTCTCGGTGTTTCAACTGAGGTGGGATTTTTGTCTAAAGATGTTCAGTTCAGCCTCAGTAGATACCAGGCTCAGCACACGAGGTCACATACACTGTGTGTTACGCAAAGTGTCATTGCAGTGATGCCTTCTGGCCTGAAAATCTGGTGGTGGTTCTGTCTGAGAAGCAAGCCGGTCACCAGCTGTAGGTCAAGAGGAAATTTTCTTCCCGGTGGTGCAGGACAGCGGTGGGTCGTGGGTTCACATCTGAAGCAGTTGAAGTGGGGAGCCCATCGGCCTCCGCTGTTGTTTTGATGTATCTGAAAGAGCAGGAAGCCTTTACTGAAATAGGTGGTGAAATCTGCTGTGTTTTGATTCTCCATCCATCTGCTTCCCCTCCACTCCAGCATTTTCTTTCTCGCCCTTAACTCAGACCAAAGAACGGAGCTGATAAAGGGCAGATCTGTTGCGTTTGGGGGGAGGTTGTATTTGTGGGGTTTCCCTTCACATCTGCCTCTCTTCTAGCTCAATCCCTCTGGTCCCATGGGGGCACAGCTACCTGGAAGCAGTGGATATTCTGTCCCTTGTAGCTTAATAAATCAATCCATGGGAATGATATTGAGCTGGCCCTTGGGAGAGTGGTCCTTTCCCGGATCTCTTCCACGGATCAACTAGCCTTGAGCATCTCTTTTTGTGCTCAATATCCACTGCTTCCCACCTGGAGTCTATCACATCACTTCTGTTTCACACTTGCAAAGGAGAGGAGGGTGAGGGTGGTGAATGAGAGGTGCCCTTAGAGAAAGGGTTTCTTCTCCTGTCGTACAGTTCCTGAGTCACTGGGCCCATATCAGTTTACCAGCGATAGCAACCGAAAAGCTCTCTGTTACTGAACTGGAAGCCAAACGACTCAGTTTTATTTTTCAGATGTTAAGACTGAAACCACAGACTTGGTTTTTCCTTTATACTTGCGCTGTTCCGCCTCCTGTGTGTTAGCTGGTGAGGATGAAGAGATGCTATACAGGTGCCTCTATTGCTCACCTGTTGTTCTAAACACCATAGTGACCTGATCCCCATTAAAAACTCCGTTTACACTCTTCCCCCACCCCACAGATTTAGCCCTTCTGGCAGCATGGTTGCTGTGACTGAGCGGTACAGATCAAAAAGCGAGTCTCCCGGGCGGATGGATGAGCCCAAGCAGCCCAGTTCCCAGGTAGGCAGATCAAGAAGTTTGCAAGTAAATGTTGGCATTGAAGGTGAAGGGGACTATGTTGTGATGAAGTGTATAATATTTTATATTTGCAAGCAATACTGTGTGTGAAACAAGGACCTTTTACTGTTGCAAAGGGTTTAGTTGCTGACACTGAGAATGTATGCCACCGGTGTATGATTTTAAACTGATTTGGCCAGATACCTGGAAAACACGAGGAGTTTTTCTTGTTGTCTGAAGGCATAAATATCAACCCTCGTTCTGGGCAGGCCACCAACTCCTGAGGAGAAACCTCCAGAGTTGGATCTGCCCTGAAACACTGGCAGCGAATGCCTGAGCTGAGGGAGGAGGTGTTAGCTGGCTTCTGTGGAAGACTGAGAGGTGACAACAGCTGAACCTTTCCACGCTAGTGCCAAAACCATTCCAACAAACCCTCCAGGCACTACACCAGTAAACCTTTAGGGCAGAGTGTCAGAGGGCTGTGGATTTGTACAGAGGTCTCTGTCTCATCCCCAAGGGACTGTTGCATAGCAGAATTGGCAACGTAAAGTAGCTCTGAATTTGCTTTCTTGGGATACGGGCACAATTTTGGGGTAGGAGGGAGAGACGTGCAGAAATGCAGGAGGGCAGTGGGCTATAGGGTGCAGAGAAGTGGGACACGGTGCTAATACCTGTGCCTGATCATTCTGATCCAATTTTTTTTGTTGCATACAGTCAGTATCGCAGCGCCACTGTAGTGCAAGTGTATCCCCCAGCACTCTGTAGAATGACTCTTGTGTGCCTGGCAGATAAGTAATGTGTCGGTGCATAACCAGATGACTTTGCTGGAGGCAGGTGAGGAGTTACCAGGTTGCTTTGCCCTTGAGTAAGACCAAGTGAAGCAAGGGGAAAAAAAATCACAATTGCTGTCTGTTAACTTTGTAATACACTTCGATAAAACAAAAGATACCTTTTTGTTCCTATTTTACCGAAGCTTTGTTTTGTGTCCTCAGAATACATCTAGAAAATTTCAGGTCAAACTAACCCTCCAGGGCAAATGTGACATCCAAAGCAATTTTAGCTCTACGAACAGAAAAGCTGCTATTATTTCTCCATTCTGAGATGGCCTCAAATGTAAAACCACAGGCCACCACGCACACGGGGAAGTATCGTCACCTTCCACTCTTCTGCTATTGCCATATCGATGCTAAAAATACTCTGCCCGCGGTCCCTGCGCAGTGGCACTGGTAGAGTGGAAAGAGAGTGCCGTAGCTCTGTGCATCTCCTGAGCAGCTCACCAGTGCCTGTACAGCAGCACCCGCGTGCGCAGCCCTGGTTGCCAGAGGAGAGGCCCTCCTGCTGTTACGCTGGTCGCTTGTCCGCGTTTGGCATCGGTGGGAAACTCTGTAAGACTCAGGAGTGCAAATACTGCATCCTCCAGCACGGAGGCATGCGGGAGACTGTTTGTGCTCGTTCTCACCACGATAGCCAGAAGTGCCTGTCCTAGAGCCCGAGCTTGCGGTTCAGGGTTACCCTTGGCTCTTTGTCTTTCTGGCTTCAGAAAATAACAAGGAGCCAGCTAGTCCTCACTGTGTGACTGGGGCCAGGCGTGCTAGCTCTCTGGGCTGCAGATCCTCCCCTGCAACGCTGCAGGGCTGGGCTGGGTTACACAGGCATTTAGGCAAACGTGATTCATTACGAAAACAAATCCTGAATGACACCTGCATAAATACCTGCGTAAAATGACACCTGAAGAGTTTCAGATACAATTTGTAGTCTATTCCACCTTTGTTTTACTGCAAGCTCATCAGTTGGCTTCTTTTTTTAACCTTTAGTAAGCAAACCAGAATGTGGAATACAGTATTGTAATCAAACTGGCCCAAGTTTAAAAAAAGTAACATGTATTGACACGTTTGATCCAGAACTCAATCGGTGGCTAAGTGCCCTCCTGACAAGGGCTGTCTGTTCTTCCCTGGATCTAGCAAATGACTTGGCAGAAGAGGCTGCCATAGCAGAGGTTTCTAATTGATTGCTCATTTGTCTTCAGCCCCAAGGCTCCAGTTAAGCACTTAAATGTGTGCTTGAGGTTGAAGACATTAATGCTGCTGATTTCGAGGTTTGGCACATGCTTCAGTGCTTTACTGGCTGGACTGGGGCCTGATGTTCTTTCCTGCCGTTTGTTTTAGGCTGCTTGTTACTGAAATCTCCATTGCTTCCTTCGCAGGGGGAGGAGTCGGCCATGCTTGGAGTGAGCGGTTATGTGGAATATCTCCGGGAGCAGGAGGTTTCGGAGCGCTGGTTCCGGTACAACCCACGGCTCACTTGTATTTACTGTGCCAAATCCTTCAACCAGAAAGGCAGCCTGGACCGGCACATGCGTCTCCACATGGGCATCACGCCTTTTGTCTGCCGCATGTGTGGGAAGAAGTACACCCGCAAGGATCAGCTGGAGTATCACATCCGCAAGCACACAGGCAACAAGCCCTTTCATTGCCACGTCTGCGGCAAAAGCTTCCCTTTCCAGGCCATCCTCAACCAGCACTTTCGCAAGAACCACCCTGGCTGTATGCCTCTGGAGGGGCCTCACAGCATCTCCCCCGAGACCACCGTCACGTCTCGGGGGCAGGCGGAGGAGGAATCTCCTCCACAGGAGGAGGCTGTTGCTGTGGGGGAGACGGCACAGGGATCTGTGTCCACGACTGGGCCAGATTGAGACACGGCTGCAGAGTCTGGGGAGAAAGGACCGTCTTCCCGTTTTTGGCTCTAAAGAGTCAGCACCAACCTGGCAGGCTGGTACTGTAATTAGTGCAATGCCACCACTGGACAGGAAGAAGCTCCCAAGATGTTGCCAAAAGAAGAAATATCTTTCTCTCTCTCTCTTCTCTCTCTCTCTCTCACACACCCCCCCACACACATGTAGAGTGTTAAAAGTTTTTCTCCCTTATTCCTCCTCCTCTTGGAGAAAAACAAAACAACTGTGTCAATCAACTTCTTATTCAGGGATCAACAGGATTTTACATTTTTTTAATGTTCCGTAGTGATCTGGGACGAGCGGTCATTTGTATTCCTCAACAGCGTTTTTTGGCCCAACAGCTGGGCCCCGCCGGCTGTCAGCCGTGCAGAGGCGGTGACCCAGCGCGCGGGGCTGCTCCTCACCATATCTGCTGGTCCAGCTCACGGGAGAGCAGGGGCGAGGGGCCGTTGCCTTTCTCCCTTCCCCAGGTAGTTGCCACGTTAAAGAAAACACAAAGACTGTCCTGGTGGAACCTGCCTTGCCCCGAGTCTATTTATCCCTGTCTTATTTTTGGTGTGTCTCTTTTTACATTTTTACTTAAACTATTATTTTAGGGCTTTTGGCTTGCCCGTTCCAGGCGTGCGGCCTCAACGCCCCTTGTTAAAAGCGGGCACGGCTAGAAAGCGGCGTTCTAGAGGTCAGCAAAATTTGAAGCGCTTCGGCTACTGAAAGTGAAATTTAGCAGCTGTGAGGTTTGCATTAGACTCCGATGCGTTGGGAGAAGGGTTGCAGGGGTCTTTCGGAGGAGGTTGTCCTTCGCTGTTGCTGATCTGGAGAGCTCAGAGCACATCCTGACCGGTGCGCTGCCGTGCTTCGGGTGTTGCCGAGCGTTAGGAAGAGTTTTTCTGGACTGGCCGAATTGCGGAGTTAGAGGCTGGCTACCAAAGTCGTCCTTCACCCCTGCTCCCCCCTCGACACGCACTTGATCTTTTATAACAGCAATATGGTATACTGAAATACTATCGTCCCAGCTGAGCAATCGTGGGTGGTTGCTTTTAAACGTGTTTCTACAAACTAGTTTGATAACTTTTTTATCAATGAAATGCAAAAAGAAAAGAAAACCCTACTTTATTTCCTCATAACGGTTCAGGAAACTTAGAAGTGAATGGTTCCTAGAGCAATCACGACTCTGTCCCCTTGCATGGACTTAAACTTTTGTATTCTAAGCAGCTCTGATGTTTAGAGCAAGTTAAGCAAACCCAGAGAGACATGCCTGCGTTGTGTATTGTAGGTGTTTGCACGTGCTTACGTGTTTCATAAACGGAAAAGCATGGGACAGGTAGATAAGTGCAAATATCTTGACATCTTTTGAAGAAGTCTTTTAAAAAATATGCAATACTTTAAGAGTTTTCTCTGGTTCTGATGCCGAGTTGTTCATGATAGAGGGGGAGAATGAACGACAGGTTGCGCAGATCGGGTTTGGGAGAGGACGTTTGGTTGAAGGAGTTCTCATGAGGATGTGTAACGTGTACAATAAGGAAGGATGAAGTTCTGATCCTTAGGGCAATGGGAGGAACGAGGAGACATGGAAAAAGAAATGCACTTCATCTTGCTTTGGCAAAGCGAGCCGGGCGAGCGGTTGGAGCGTGGGCTTGGCACACAGGAGACTTGCCAAGTGAAAATAAAGCTTGCCCCGCAGTCTGACTGCACAATTTTGGGCACATGGAAACATCTCCAGCCCTCGCTTTTTCCACCTGCAAATTGGGACTCGGGATCATTTTCCTCCCCCTTTAGAGGGGGGAATATGGAGAAGGTGATGTGTTCTTGCCTCACTTTATATATTTTTCTCTTTGATAAGTGAGGGGTCTCACTGTTCCTCCCATGTCTCTCTCAAAAAGCAGATGTGGCTCTAATGGTTTTGGGGGGGGGGGAGGAAGGGAAGGGCTTGGTGCCGGGATCGTGTGTAAAGGGGATGTGCTCCTAAGAGAGGAACCTTTGCAGGTGCTCTGGGCCGGGCACCTGCAAAGTACTATTTCATTGACCATTTCAAACAGGAAAACTGATATTTCACCTCCGTTTTCCTTCTGTCCCTTCTCCCTCCTCTCCTGTCAAGAGCATCGTCACACAGTGAATGATTTTCTAAGCGGCCACCCGAGGGACCAGCCCCATTGGGTTTCCTGTCAAAGGTCAAACAGGATTGTACCGAAACAGTAAGGTTGCCAGAGGGCAGTCGAAGAAGCTGAGAGATAAGAGGGTGGCTAAGGTAGGTTTCGTTGCAATCGAGGTGCAGAGAGGAGCGGAGATGTGCAGAGTATGCTGCTTTAGTCATAGCTTTTGAAGTTACCAAAAATCGAAAAAAAAGTTAAAAACTTTGAAATCCTATCCTGTTCACACTAGAGAGCATCAAAAGTTACTTTTAGTTGCTTAAAAGATTTTTAAGTGTTTTAAAATAGAACTTTTAAAAGAATACTACCAAACTATAAAAACATAAAATTATTTATATACATATATTATATATAAATATAGTGGGAAAGTTTCCCTGCTAAGCTTGCTGTGAAGAGAAGGGTGAAGGTGCAGTAACTGCTACACAAGCAACGTTCTTCTGAAACAGATGGCAACCGATCCATCAAAGCGTAGTGATGAAGGGCTGACATAGAACGGTGAATGCCTTTATTCCCATGGCATAGCTGTGAGTTTCCTGAGCAGGTTTTTGTTTTACTGTATCGATACTGTGAACGGAGGAGCATCCTAACAGTCCAGGATGCCAGCAGCGTGTCCTGTTTTGCTGATTCACTACTTTCAATTGGCCTGGTGAAAACCATGAAGTTGGTCCTTCATATTGTACTAGGCTAGTCTGAAAACAAAGCTTGTGAAAGGTTTTATTTTTATCTCTTTTATGGGTTTGTTGTTGTTTTGTTTGTTTTTTTTTTTTGGTGCAGAGGTTGCCACTGTATAAACGATCATTTCTGATTGCATGCAAAAGAGCCAATATTCTTGCCCGGGCCTCGCTGAGGTGAAGTTTATAGCTTGTAGCTAGAGTCAGTATAAGGTATGGTAGTGGGAATCATTTTAATATTATTTCTGTACATTTAATGGATGTGTATGTGTATGTATGTGTGGGAATCATGGTGTCTCTAATGTTTTCTTGAACAGTGCTGAAAGCAGTTTAGGCCCATCCACACTAGAAGATGCAACCAGTTCCGAAGGAATTAAACTTTTCTTTCAGTGGTTGACTTCCTCAGTGCAGATAAGGCCGAGGTTCGAGAAAAAAGGGCTTGTAGGTCGTATACGGTATGGAAAAACCTCATGTGAATTTTCTGGCAGTGGTGTAGCTACTTGGAGCTGCTTTCCGTAGCAGAGCGATACCATCTTCCCTTGCCTCTCCACTGGCACACCGTGTAGCTCTTCACGGTTGCACCGAAGCTGTGGAGGATCGGATGCCAACTTTCCAAGTGCGAATGCTTCTGTGATGGGTTGAGGCACGGCTTTGCGTTTCCACGTCTAGCTGCAGCTTTTTCCCCTCTGCCAAAACTGTGATTTCAACTGTGATTTAAGGAGGATGTGAAGAGAACTCTGTCATATTTAATACCTCTGTACGTAACATTTCTATCCGCTTCAGAGTTAAGGCTTACTAACCCATTTGTTTGCTTGCCTCAGGCAACAGGGGGAACACACTCTATTTCTGCAGCTTTCTTGCTCGGAGGGGGAACACATTTCTTTGTTCTTTGCTGTGGCAGAGAAACCTTCCAAATGTGAAGTGTTGCAGTTATCTCCCTGAGCCTGCAGAAAGCCCTGGTGCCACGTCACAGCGGAGTGATGTGACGGTTGCCGTGGCTGTTCCCTGCTGCTGCCAGGTTCCCTGTGAATAGCTGTGAAAATAACGAGAATTGTGTTAATACTGTGCTGCTGCTTTGGGGAAAAGCTAAAACTCTTCCTCTCGGGAGGATGACCGATGTGAAGCTGGGAGAGGGAAAAAGCAGAAGGTCTTTTTGCTCTCTTGCAGTGGGAGTATGTGAAAGCAAACCGTGCTTCTTATTTCCAGCAGCTAGATAGAGAGGGATGAGTGAGGAGGCTTTATGAAAGGTGAATTTAAAACAGGAGGCTGAGAACACGCTTAGAGCCACTTAATAAGATCCAGGGCTATCAGCCTGGTAGGAGTCAGAGCAGCCGATGCAGATGGGCAATCCCTCGCTTGTCCTCCCAGCACTGTCCGGCCATCAGGTCCAGTCCTTTGACTCACCTACATCTTCTCTACGATATTTTCAAGCTGTGATCTGTGTAATTTAACTTTGAGAAGTTTGGGTGGCTGAAGGGCAGGAAGAACAGAAAGCGTTTTGTGTCTTTGCTGCTGTTTTAAATCCAGCCGAGGTCGGTAGCGACTGACTGTTCCCATCTGACAGCTATTCAGAGCTGGAACTGCATTTGGAACAAGCTGCGGTCTTGCTGAAAAGCGTAGCGGGGCAGGCTTGGTGGGGAGGGCACGGAGCCAGGATTTCAGCCCCCTGTGAGATCAAGGTTGAAATAAATCGACAGGACAGAGCTCCCTGCTTGTCCTGCTCTTGTTTTGTGACAGCTGGGTGACTTTGTTTTCCAGGGCCGGCCACGCCTCTACGCCTTAGTCATTTCACTTAGAAGTGTGATGTGCCAGTTTGGTAAATGGTTCTAAGCACTCCAGTCTTCGAGCAGAGTCCTTCTGCGCCTTTGGGTGATTCGGCCCTAACGATGCATTTGCAAGAGCAGAGTTGTAGCTTTTATTTGCTGCTGACTTCATCCCTCCTGCAGAACCCAATGTATAAATAGAAAGTCAGCTGAAAAGGTGCAGTTTATTTGGGTGGAAGGTAGCTTGCGGGGTAGACCAAGTCATGCATCTTTAAAACCAACAAAAATGAGCACCCCTTAAACTTGCTATTTAAACTTTATCAAATTCTCCTCTTTGATCCGTGGCCTGCCAGTTTATTTGTACCAGCATCAAGTGTTTCTGCAAATTAGTGACAGAAAATACTGTTCTTGCTCTACCGGAAATATTTTGGGGATGGGAGAAGTCAAGGAGCTGTAATTCAGGAAACTTCTAATTTTTGTCAAGGTCTGGGCTCTGAGTTTCCCCTGGGAACTGAGCCCACGGCCAGGACTGTGGTCAGAAAGTCTGGGGTCTTTCGAGGGAGCTGCCGCTGACTGCTGGCATTGTCTGGCCTTTATCTGGCAATAATGATACTCTGGGAGACAAGCATTACTCCTGTCGCAGGTGAGATCCACGCACAGAGCCTTGACACCTTCAGTGGAAGGTCCTAAAGAGGAGCTAAGTATCTTTATTTTAATCATTGTCATTCAAAGGATATTTTAATATAAAATACATACATATATATGTATGTACATTTATATATATATATATATTTGTAACCAAATAAAAGCTAGAACTATGCAAACACTACTGGCTGCTGCTTGAAACTAATGTCTACCAGAACATTTTGGAATACAGTAGATTTGGAGTAGATTTGTTGTTTTTTCTGTGTTTAAATAAAATGCAGCAGACCAAAGTTTTGCTGCAGTTAGTCTTACTAGAAACTTAGGTTATTTCTAACCTGGAACCCACTCAAGTGGGTTGTAAAATTATCTGAAGAGTCCTACCATCTCTAAAATATTTCCATCTGCCTTGGTGTTATTGCTGAAAGGCTTGCTTTTGCGAAACATAGGAAGACACAGAGGCTGGGACTAGGAGAGATTGAATGTGATGTTTGGGGTGATAGGAGAGAAGTAGAGTCAAGGAAGGACTGGGAGCATTTTCTTTTGGGCGTAGGATTGCGTTGGCTTCAAGGAATCTTCCTACTCGTGAAAATGTCCGTCGCTGGGACGGAGGCAGTGATCGAAGCGTCACCGGGCTGAATTCTGGTGTCGGTGGAGGTATCGGGAATCCTCCCGCTGAATCTGAGGGTACTGGGCTTCAGTCTGCTGGGAGAAATTTCATGCGGTTTCTACCGTTGCTGTGTGTCAGATCCGATCTTTGCTTTTAGGATTAACTACAACATACCCAACTGTAATCTTCAGTGACCTTTCACTTTTTATTCCTGGGGACTGTAGAAAATTCAGGTTTCCTATAACATTATCCTCATCCCAACTGTGAACAAGTTACTACTGCTTCTTATAATTTATTGTCTTTCTGTTCCTGAACGGCTGTGTGACCCGGCCGTTCACCAGCGCCACCTTCCAGTGCTTCGTTAGCTTTTATGCACAGGGAATTGTTGCAATGGATAAGTTGACCATGCTAGTTGGAAGAGTAGAAGCCTTTGGAGAATGACTTTTGCTTCCTCTAGCTGTCATTAGGGAGTGCACACACACATACCTGTATATACATATATATGTATACATATATAAAGTGTTTCAATATAAACGCATTTAGCATTATTCTTATTTAATTTATATTTTAATCCAGTTGTAAACCAAAGTATTACAGCTTGTGAAATGACGTGTCTTGGAAATAGGAGGAACCTTTTTCGATGGGAGCTCTGTCAGCTCTTTGCTGACAAAAACACGGATACAAATACGTCTTAAAAACTTGTGCTGCTGAATCCTAGAGATTTGCAGCCTTGGAAGACTTCCTGGGTAAAGTTTGGTGGTGGGGAGGCGGTGTGGGGTACCATTTTAAAACAGTTGTTGTTGTTTGTGGGTTTTTTTCTTCATCAGCATAACTTGCTATTGGAGGAATTGCTGCCGGAGCAGTACTGCGGGGCGTCTGACGGAGACGAGGCGCACGGTTAAAGCTAAGAGGGTGATGCCAGGTAGTGCAGTTTGCTTCTGGTGCCTTCTGTGCACAGAGCTGGGTTGAGGTGTGCTGTGTTCAGCTCCGGGCACCTCGCCTCGCCGAAGGGCCCTGCCGGGAGCTGCTCAGTCCGTGGTTTGCGTGAGCGTGCTGAAAGCTTCTGCTGTCGGACTTTTCCAGCAGAATCACTTTGGAGTCTCTGGCACCTCGCTGTGCCTGCTGGTCACAAAAGAGGGCTTCTGCCCTGCCTCTTCAGTTGGGATGCTTTGAGGAAGCACAAGGACTTGCCTACTAGAATGCCTCGAGGAAATCCCCTGCAAGGGCAAATGAGGCAGGAATTTAGGCGTGGGTTTGCTGTATGTGCTGTAACATGGATCTGAAGTGATTCCATATGGTTCTCGGCCTGACCCCCTTCCTTATAAACGCTGGGTTTGGATGAATTTTTGTAAACAAGCATAGAAAAGACAGGACAGGCTGTCCCAGCGCTGGCACTGCTTCTGCCTGCGTCCCCTCTGGCTTGCTGTTTCTTGCTGTGGTATCTAATCAGGGTTGGAGCTGGGAGGTGTTGGTGGAGATGGAGCACAGCTGCCACCCGACCGGCTGCTCCCAGGCTTTGGCTCCTCGGTGCTGTCAGAGCGATTAAAGCCACCCACAGGGCGGGGTTCAGGGCCCTCTGAAGGCTTGGAAATTGCAGCGTTTTTCATGGTACTTAACAGTTTTGTAGGAAAAAAAGTATGTTCTGGCAAGCCTAGAAGTAAAAAAGGAGAAGACAGCAAATCAGACTGTAGTCTGGCACAACTGGGAGCTAGGGAGAGGAAGCCACAAAAACAGCCACTGATGTATTTAGTGTCTAATTTATAGTTTTAGAAAACCAGCCGTTGCTATTTACTGATGTCTGGAAGTGGTTGGGTTATTTTTTTTTTAGTAACATCTGTGGAGGTGCTGTCACCAATGGGAAGAAAAAATGGGTTCAGAGATAAAATCTTACTGATTCTTCTGTGCCAGGAAGTAATTGCCTTTGCAAGGAATTAATTAGCAAATGCTAAAAACAAATTCACCTCTAACAATCTCCCACAGGCTTAGCAGTGGCTTTGCTTCCTCTTGGTCTTTTGCTATGTTTGTTTTTATGAAAAGGTAGCTCTTTCTATGGAAAATTTCCCAGGTTGATTATTAAGTAGCCTTAGTGTCAGTATGCTGCGTCCAGTGACTGCTCCGCGTTTAGTGGGTTGGTGACGATACGTAAGGCGGAGGCTTTGGGTGCAGGGGTCGTGAATGCATGCTGCTGGCTGGCTTTCCCTGTAATCATTCTGACAGCTTTGGGACACTCACCAAAAAGGCTTCTTTTTGTTTTAAAGCTTTAATTCTTTTCATGGAAATGTTGAAGAATCTTAGCTCCCTCCCCGATTATTTTATGTTCTGTTTAGTTAAATTCTCATCTGGCATCAGTTTGTCATCTAAGAACAATTTCTGTAACAGCCATGAGTAGGACTATGTAGGGCTTCGCAGATCACAGAAGGTTTAAAACCTGTGGCTGTAGGAGGTGATGTCTGTAACGTGGTTCTTACGCTGCCGCAGAGGTTGGGAGGGATGAGGAAGGGTCTTTGCAGAGAGCCGGTCTCTGTCGCAGTGTGGCGCGAGTCGCTGGGCTCTGCCTGCTTGCAGGGGTCTTTGAGGTTAGAGGTGCAGGTGGGATTGTCTTCAGAGATTTTCCTTGTGCCTTCCCATGGCGTGTGCCCTTCAGCTCCCTGCTTTGATACCAAACAACAGACTCTGCTGCCTTCAGCTCCAAGGAACACGCTCAGCACTGAGGCTCTGTGTCGGGAGCTTGTGCGGGGAATCCTAGGAGGGGAACTGTGCACCTTCTGAACCAAAAAGTTGAACATTTCAAAGGCTTTTGCGAATGAGGAGAGATAAACCTGCCTGTGGCAGGGTGGTGGAGTCGGCCTGGGGGTTTTGGCTATTAACATATATTCAGATCCTTGTTTTTGCAGGGTGAGATGGGCCATTTCAGAAATCTGGGCAAGGAAAAGAGGTAGCGTTTGAACCCCGCGTTCTCATTCCAGGTTTCCTCCGAGAACTGCACCAGGTATGTCGATGCCATCGATGGGGCGGAGGGGGAGCTGCGCAGCGTCGTGTTACGTGGCTGGGAGTGTGTCTGTGTTGCATCGGGGGGTGCTGGGTGCCCCGTGCTAGAGATGACCCAGGTAAATGGGCACCCGTTGAGACTAGTAGGATGGTGCAGCGTTCCCCAAAAGTGGTCTTAGCTGTGCCCATCAAACTTGCAGGGTAGCTACCCTGCTATCGGCACAATTATCCATTTAGTGCGTCATGTATGTTTGTCTTTATATAGTGACTGGCAAGCTCAGAGTTTTCTGAGGAGCTGGCGAGTAGCACAAGAGGGTGTTTCCCTGCAGACCATGGCGCAGGGAGGGAGGGAGAGTGATGTGGGACTTGTGCCCCAGCTGGAGCCCAGGCCTGTTAGCCCTGGGGACAGAGGGCTCAAGACCTGTTGCTTATCACCAAGGAGGTGACTCAGGTGGTTTTCTTCTTTGCTGGAGGGAAGCTATCACGTCTGCTGGAAGAAAACCTGCATGGGGGAGCCTGGGGTAATTCTTGCTGGGAAACCAGTTACATTACTGGTTATATTCCAGCAGCAGAATAATTAACAGTATAATTATTTTTGCTAAAAAAGAAATAATGTTAATTCTAATCTGGTGACTGTGACCTGCTTACATCATCCAGCATGTGATTCACCTCACACCTCTTACAAAGCTGGTTTTATTTCCTCAATGCCTCCCTACAGGCGCAGGCTCGTTGCAGTCTGTAAACGGGAGGAGCGTGCTGCTGAGCGCTGTAAAGGATTCAGCCCTCAAAGCGACTGAAAACAGCAGCACTTCTACCATGCAGATAGTTTGCCTACATTAGCCAGAGTTTCTTTAGAGAGCCAGGGACACACATGCCATGTGGTTCTTGCCAGCCCGAGCCATTTGTTTTCGCAGGGAGGAGATCTGCGAAGTGCAAACAGAAAGAGCGAGGAAGGGAGGTTGGCTTAGCGGGGAGGAGGGAGACATCCAAAATACGAAGAGGGCTCATCTGTTTTCAGCACTGGCTGCTGGCACTGGAAACCAAGAGGAGGTGTGGGGTAGAATAGGTGAAATGACAGCAAAGCGTGATTGGGAAGGAGCGTGCGTGTGGTCTGGCACGGTGCGGGTGCCGTGGGCAGGGAAGCGCTGGGTTTAGGACCTGCATATGTGCAGGAAACCCGGCTGCCTTGGGAGACACGCATGCAAAGATGCCTATACCCTGTCCGACAGCGTCAGAGCTGAGCAGAGCCGGTGTTCTCCATCCTGGAGCTGTGAACGGTGGTGAGGGAAAATGAGTCAGTCCCTGGAGGAGGCAGATTTGCTGCGCGGATTTCAGAAACTCCATTGGAAGGAACTGAAGGGTGGCAAGGGTGGGCTGGAAACGGGGAGTACCAGACAGATTTCAGTGCCATTTTCTGAAGGTCAGGCTTTCTAGCATGTGTTTAAGCTGTTGAAGACTGAAGTTTGCCTTTGTTTCAGTACTGTTGCCTTTACCTATGTCATTTCTTCTATTTAAACTCAGCAGCCAAGGGGAGGGTGCAGAGAAGATGGAGCCAAACTCTTCTCAGAGGCACCCTGTGAAAGGAGGAGCAGTGGTAGGCAGAAGGTTATACAAGGGAGATTCAGGTTAGGTATTACAAGACGTTTTTTCACCATGAGTATAGCCAAACAGTGTTGGAAGAGGTTGTCCAGAGAGGCTGTGAAATCTCCATCCTGGGAGACACGCCAAACTTGACCGGGCACGACCCGGAGCGACCTGCTGGAAGTTATTCCTGCGGGGGGGGGGGCAGGCAGGGCTGGACCCAAAGGCCTCCCTCCCACCCTCCCTTGTTCTGGGCTTCTCTGTCACTCCCCCGGAGTACAAAATATCGCCCCACCACTAATACAAAACAAGGGATAGAGAGTTTTATCCTACCAGTGCGTTTCCAGTTACCATTTTTGTCATTTGTCGATGATTAATCCATGAACTAGCCTCTTGTCTGCCATGGTCCAGCTGCTCCCCATGCACAAGTGCAGCCTCCAGGTTCCTGGATCCATTAGACTATGCCAAGCTGTATTTTTGTTACATTTTTTTTAGTATTATCATGTAAAAATGGGCAGCTTTAATGGGCTTCCTAGTTCATATCAGTTAAGCTTTTGAAACATATTCAGGTATCTTTTAAATACTGCTGTGTAAGTTCCTTGTTTAATCTGACATATTCTGATTTATATTTTACTGCAGTTATCGAAGGCAGTACTGAAAAGAAATCAGTGCATTAATTTTTGCAGACTGTCAGCTATGTTAAGCCTCCAGCTTTACTTAGTTTCTGTCAATGTACTTAACCCCTGCCCCCACAGATCTATGGTTAAATGTCTTCATTATTTTTATATTGCAGTGAAGCTTATTTATTTAAACCTTCCCATTATCTTTGCAGTCAGACCCAATACCATTGGCTACAAAACTGTGAAACTAATTAGAAATGGAAAATGAAGCAAAATTGGTTAGTTTTACTGCTGGTTGTAAAATCCAGAAAGTAGCAGCATAAAAGCAGAAAACTACAATTGAAATTACTCAGTCTGGGGTGGGGGGAGGGGTCACAAAACTACAGCTGAGAAACTCCTTGGAAATTAGTTTTAACCCGATGATGTCACTTCACTGCTTCCCCGTTTGGTCAAGTTTAAAAGCCGTTTCTTGAGACCAAGAGGTTTGTCTGGGGTCCATTTGTTCGTCTTCGTGTCTAGGGCATTGGTTTGATATGGGAGTTTGTGCTCCCGTGATGTTATTTTCTTAGAGTTTACATGTCTAAGGAAACTCTGTGGATTACTGTGAAGCTTTTATTTAATACTTCATTGCATGAGAATTGGTAACTGAACACAGCTCTTGGCTTAAAGGGGCGAGGGCTGGCGGGGGGAGGACGGTGCCATTTTGTGGCGGAGGCTGGCAGCCGTGGCTCACTCTGACACAGGTGGGCAGCGCCTTTCTCCCGCTGACAGCTTTGCCTTTGCCGGGGGGGTGAAGCCTCGGCACCCCTGCGGCTGTCCCCTGCCCCCGGGGTGCCTTCAGGAGGCTGCACCCTTGCCCGAGTCAAGGCAAATTAGTCCTAAATTTGCTCCGTAAAACCACGGGGATGTTTGCTGGCAGAGGCTGTGGCCGGTGCGTGTCTTTAGAGGCGGAGGGCAGCCCAGATCTCTGATGGAGGTGTGGGGAATGATTTTCTCATGTGGTAGCTGGTTTCCTAAGCCAGGGTTATGCTGTTGGAGGAAGCAGCCCGTCGGGGTGGCGGGATGGAGAGCGGAATTTTGTCACAGCCTTTGGTAAGACTAATTCCTTTTGGCTCCTCTAAAGCGCTTGCCTGGGCACAAGGCTGACGTGCGATGGCTTCCAGGGCTACCTTGTCACAGGGTAAAGTGACTGGGAGAAGTATTGTGAAGTGAAAGGGGAGTGTTGTCATTCAAATAATGCATGTTTGTTTTGTGTTCGTGTATGTAAAATTGCTGACAGTTAGAACAGGCCGAGGGGTGCGAGAGTAATCCTTCTTGGTGGCAAAACAGGGACTTTCTGAATAAGCTCTTTGAAAAGCTGAGTTAGGAAGAAAACAATATGCAGCTGTATGTTCTGTGGTAACGTATTCCTCACCTTGTGCCCCACGCTTACAGGGTGGCTTAGTGAAGGACAAGAGAAGACTGTATCAGAGGTTAGTTCACAGAAATGAAAGCAAGCTACTCAAAGTACTGCTTTTGTCTGAAAAGGGAAGGGAACGGATGCGGTTTTCCCCTAAGCCTTTGGTATCTTAAACACTAGCTGAAGCTCCCACGAGCTACGCCCCAGTTGTCTGCGAGGCTGCCCTCCTTCCCCCGGCGTCACCCCACCTTTCCTGCACAACACTGTGAATAAGACACCGGTAGCTCTTTTTAACGTTTCCATTAAAACTGCTCAGAGCACGAGATGCTGTCCTACGCTGTCACGCAGTGACGCTGTAGCAGCCGAGCTGTGGCCGGGAGCCCTGTTCAGCTGAACCCTAACCCCCAAACAGGGACACTGAGGATTGAGCACTTCCTTGCGGAGCAGCGCAAGAGTATTGTAACAAGAGTTAACAAAGTCAGTGGCTTTGTACAGCAATTTGCTAATCGAATTTGATTTCGTAATGAACTAAACTGACAATCAATTTCTAAAATATAAAAGCCTCTTAGAGGGCATAGTCAAGTATGTCTTCAACAGAAAGATTTAACTGGGATAACTTTTAATAAAGAGCACAGGATTTTTTTCCTTTTCTTTTTTTTTTTTTTTGAGCAATCACTCCAGAAATTGAGTTGCGTTAAGCAGCAGAAGATTCACAGGACAGTAACTACCTCTCTCTCTCGGAGTGCTGAGGTTACCACGCTACACACTCTATCAGCAAAGCTTTCACTTCAAACAGATTTGTTTTCCTTACCTCTGGGTTTCAGAAATGCAGGTCTGCTCTGTAAAGTGACTCTATGAAAATGGCATCTGGCAGGAGCGGGGCGAAGCCCTTCGGGGTCCATCGTCCCTCTTTGCCGGCAGTTTCTCGCTGGGACCCTCGCAGGGCCGCTCTGGGGCCGCGGCAGTTGAGGGTGGATGCGTTACTTGACGCGTTCTGCCTGATAACAAACGGGCCCGTGGGCCAGAGGCTGCTGCCGCCAGAGCTGCGAGACTGCGGGCTCAGCTTCCTCCACTGGGAAATCAGTGAATGGTGTGGAAGGTAAGAGGAGGCTCCATCTCCCTCCTGCCTCCAAGGGAGCAGGCAGCAGTGAAAAAAGCAATAAAATAAAATACAAAACACTTTTATATGTTGTTCATTAGTCCGCAGATCTGACTCTGCAAATTTATATATATATATACACACACACAAACACATACAGAGAGCAGATCTCTCATGTGAAAAGGTGCCATTTTTTTTTCTAAACAGAGTCCCTTTCCAAACTAGAACAGCACTTTAAATAGGTTCCTCTTAAAAAAAAAAAAAAAAAGAAAAAAAAAAAGAAAAAAAAAAAAAGAAAAACCCTTTACTGAAGAAATGCACTTTAAATCGTAGGATGAGTATGGCTGTTGCTGGCTTTTGACACAGCTGTACAGGCAGGAGGATTCTTGTCAGCCAGAGCCCAGGAGGGAGCGACGTTGCCAGACCCTCGGCTGCCCCGGGCAGCCCCACAACTCCCGCAGCTCTACCTCCCGCTCCCGCAGCCCTCCCGGCCTGGCGCTGCCCCTGCCCACCCCGCAGACAGGAGTTCCCACCGCAACCGCAACCCTGGTTGCAGCTCAGCCGTGCTGTAGCACTAACAGGACTGCCTTGCAGCGGCCTGTTAGAATACTTTTGTAATCGGTCAAGAAAAAACCCACCCTTGCCTGTAAAGAATATTTAAACCCCATTTCTAATAGGTCAGAAATTCCAGCTGCCTACACCACAGCAGATGGCCCATGTGCCTGCACAGGGCTGAGCTTAGTTGAACAAGCAAAGCCACGACGAAGGTGTTGCTGGGGTTGTGGGTTTTTTTATCCATGACGTGGATGTGGAGCCCGAGTCAGTTCAGTATTTTATTTTTTAAATCCAAGTTTGCCTGTCCCACATTGATTCTGCTCTGAGCTGGTTTGCAGAGTAACCATTTGGAAGAAAAATTATGCTGTCACCTTCAACTGTTGACCTATAAATCAAACTTTTTAGGACAGGTGTCCTAACACTCAAAACTTCCTTTCACAGTTAAGAAATTTCCTGCTGTACTAATTATTCTCTCTTTTTTTTTTTTTAAATTAATTTTATTTTTGGTTGCAATCCTTATTTCAAGGGAAAAAAAAAAAAAAGTCAGTGTTCACACTAGTCTGCAGTAGGTTGAAGTGTGATCCTCTGCGTGTAACTTGTGGATATGAGACTGTTCTTCAATGATTTTACAAGCTGTTCCCAAGCTGGTTCTCCACCGTCGCTTTCCTTTTCCCCTTCCAGTGGGAGCTGGCCAACAGAAACTCTTTGGGGGGGCCACCAGCTCTGTGGCCACTGGTGGACGGGGATGGCCAGTGCTGCTGGAGGGGGGGGCAGGCAAGGGCAGTAAGAGAACCAGAGAGGGGAAAGGGGGGAATCAAACCAAGGTAGAGGGGACTGTACGATTGCATTGAAAGCAGTTTAGCAAAAAGCGCTCTCGTTGGACAGCTTTAAGAACAATGTGAATGAAAACTTAGCAACTTGGGTAGGAATCTTTGAAAATTCTATAAATGTATACTTGAAATTCTGTTTGTATTAAAAACAAAATAAATCGCATTTTCTTCTTTCTTTTAACACTGTGTAAAAGAACATTATGCATGTGAGTGGTTTGAGAATTAAATGGTTTAATACTCAGATCCTCGTCTGTGTCTGATCTGACATCAGTTTTCTCTTTGCTGCCTGTTTCAAACCAGCCGTGGTGCAAGAGCCTGGTCCCTGCCCTGAGCTTGGCAACAGGGGAGAGGCTGGGCAGGGCCAGGCTGCTGTTCCTGGCCCCTTAGATGACTTCTGGCTCTTTTAAAAAAAAAAAAAAAAAATGAGCTTTACCTCACCAGTTCTGCAGGCTCAGCCCTTTTCAGCCTTCAGCCCCTGTCCCTGCTGTGGCACAGCAGCTTTCCCAGCTGCCCAACACAGGGAAAAGCACTTTGGTTTGGTGCCCTGCGAGGGAGACACGGGCATGGCCTCGGCCCTCCTCCATCACCGGCCGCCAGCTCCACGGCCCGGAGCACAACCGCGGAGCGGGAGGTCACAGGAGGCAGCTCTACGTGTCCGGAGCTGCACAAGGAGGGAGCGAGCAGAAGGGAGGGTCCAGCACGAACAGCTCCAGCGGTGACTGCCGGAGTAGGCCGGGGAGAGGAAGAGCTGCTTTCTGAACTCGTAGTGATGTCCAGAATGCTCCCCCTCTTCTCCCAGAGCCCCAGCTTCTGCATCACGCACTCAGCTGCTTCCCGAGCTGTTGCAGCACAGAACAGGTAAGTGCTTTACAGGTCTCGTAGGTGGGATGGGGACCGATCGCTACAGCTGCATGGTAACAACAGCGGAGGTGACTCTCCGTATCCAAACCACCCACCGCTTCCAACACACACACAGACGCTCAAACCTTCCTACTGCGGGACAGGAGAGTCCTGCAAAACCCCAGACTGCTTCCAAAACCAGAGGCAGAGTGACCAAACATCTTTTCACACCAGCTCATGCGCAGACCAGCACGGCTGAGCTCACTCCCTCGTGGCCCGGCTTGCCATGGCAGTTGCTGCTGAGAGGAAGCCTTAACAAGGGCAGATGTTACACTGGTTCTACAAAACCCCGAGTAAACTGCACACTGGGGAGTGCCGGCCGCAGGTGTTCTGGCAGCTGCCTGCACACAACGTCTGCAATGTGTACAACGGAACGGGACAGGGCTTGCTGCCCTTTTTGTTTTAAACAGCTGAAATCACCACATCTGGAAGACAACCCTGTGAGGGGTCCTACAGCAGCACGGCCACCCTGCGTGGAGCAGAGGTCAGGTCACACTGTGGCCTGGCAGCAGGCCAGGACACCTCAAGCTCTAGGAGTAAACTTGCAGGTGAAATAACAGATCTTTACCAGAGTTGCAGATATTGGTTACCTTACCTGGGCATTGCCACTGTTCACAGACACCCCTGGTACAGTAACTTTTAGCATGGAACTAGTTTTAAACCTTACTGCTCAAAAAGAGATAGAATCACAGAATCATCTCGGTTGGAAAAGCCCTTGAAGCTCCTCCAGTCCAACCATGAACCTCACACTGACCGTTCCCAACTCCACCAGATCCCTCAGCGCTGGGTCAACCCGACTCTTCAACCCCTCCAGGGATGGGGACTCCCCCCCTGCCCTGGGCAGCCCATTCCAACGCCCAACAACCCCTTCTGCAAAGAAATCCTTCCTAAGAGCCAGTCTGACCCTGCCCTGGCGCAGCTTGAGGTCATTCCCTCTTGTCCTGGTGCTTGTTCCTTGGTTCAGGAGACTCATCCCCCCTCTCTGCACCCTCCTTTCAGGTAGTTGTAGAGGGCGATGAGGTCTCCCCTCAGCCTCCTCTTCTCCAGACTAAACCCCCCCAGTTCCCTCAGCCGCTCCCCATCAGACCTGTGCTCCAGGCCCTGCACCAGCTCCGTTGCCCTTCTCTGGACACGCTTGATACTCACAGCCTTGGCGACACAAGGCTTTCACTACTGACTGCTCAGCACTCGGACACGTTGGACACGCCAGGGCTGCTGGCAAGGAGGTCTCTGGTGTTTGGCAGCTCTTCCACCTACCAGCGGTTCCACGCAGAGCTGTGGAAGGATGTTTCTGGCCCAGCCAGCACGTGCCATCTGGCTGCTGCTGTTCCCCTGACCGAGACCTGCAGCACTGGGACTGGGGAGCGCAGGGAAGGACCCGTTCATTGGAAAAGGAAAGTTTAAGTAAGTCTAGGAAGCCACTTAGTGAAAACTGTCCAGAGATCAGCTTGTTACAGATGTATAGGTTTTTAATGAACCAGGGGATCAGCGTTACAGTTTGAGGCCTGAAAGGGAGGAGGGTTGGATATAAGAATGACAGCAATGCCGGACACAGGTTTGGGTGCCACAAAAATACTGGTGCCAGAAAAAAACTCAGCTTCCCTTTGAATGAAGGATGGAGCAGGCGAGGTGCCCTCTGAGCCCCCTCGCCTGACACAGCAAGGAGGAGCAGTAACAGCCCGGCACGATACCGACCCTCCCTGCGGCTCGCACCAAAGAGTAAGACCAACCACCCCAGGAGCAGCCCAGGCTTTGCATCAATACCCCACTGCCCCTTTTCCAGAGGCAGAGGAGGGAGAAACGAGGCCCCGACAGCCCCTTTAGGAGCAAGGATCAGCTATTCTGCCCATGAAGATAATGGTGTTGAGGGCGGCTTCCCGTATGAAAAGCAGGAAGGGCCTGTTGGCATTGAAGATTATTCTGTTCATGGGGAAAGAACGGCCAGAGACGGTGACAGCCGTAGCAGCTGATGCCTCGCTGCCTTCTTCATTCACCTACCAACCAACAGAGAAGATGGGATTAAAATACGGGCATTATGCAGCGTGTAGAGGGCTTGGCCTCCTTCTCCACAGAAGGTGGGTGCCAAGCTGCCACCTCCCGCCAAAGCCCCAGGTCGCTGAGGAAGCGAACACCACGGGTCCAGAGCTATTTTTTTCTTTTAAGGTTTCATGTTTTTAAAAACAAAGAGGAAGATGCCCCTAGGACAAAGGACAAAGCGAGGCTTACCTCGAGGAAAGCTTTGTGGAAAGCCTCAGATACGTACAGGTCTGTACGGCCCTCTGCAATGATACCTGAAATACAAAATGGAGAAAGTTAAAACTATATTTTTAGACAACAGCTCAAGAGGGAACACGCTTCCATCCTTCATGGCCTGTGTTCAAGCAGAAGGCATGTCTGCCCTAAACCAAAAATATCCTCTACCAACTGCAATTGACTGCGTAAGTCCCATGTCCTTAGCGCAGAGCAGGGCTGTGTGGCCATGGTGGGACTTGACCAGAGAGTCCATCATGGACTGCAGCAACATCTAAATGCTCCCGTGCTTTCGTTCCTCATGTGCTGCTGCAATTACTGCCCTGGCACCTGTGGAGGAATGGTTATCCCCCACCTCCGCCCTGCACCTCCCCATCTCCACATCTGACCTGGGAGTCTGGCATTTTCTGGACTGAAGAGGTCTTCCAGGCCCATTTTTCTCAGCTTCTCCTTGACACTGAAGCTGTCCTCAATGCGGAAGCGGGGCAGGTAGACGGAGAGAGACACCTCCGTCATGGAGTCTATCCACTCCTGCAGCTTCTCCGGTGTCAGGTGTCGCTCCACCTCCACCAGTGGCGTCCCAGCATGGGGCAGGACCAGCACCATTGTGATATCATCCCCTTTGTAAGGCAGCTCCAGCACCTGGACTTTGTCCTCGTGGACGGACACGTGGTGGAATTTGGACTCTTGGTACATAATTGGGACTTTGCAGGACTCGCCCTTGGCTTTATGAAATAAATCCAGTTTTGTGTTTGGAGCTGGGAACTGTGATTTCCAGTGCCCCTAAAAGGGAGAGGGGGAGGACAAACATGAGCACTGTGTTTTCCCCAGGGAAATGGGTAGCTCCCCTAGTTTTGTTAGCCATACCTTAAAATAAATGGTGTTGACCAGGACCAAGACAGTGAGATCATCGATACCATTTTCTGGGATCACTTCTGTAATGCGCTTCTCTGTCTTATTAGCCACCCACTCATTAATGATCTTCCTGGAAAATTCTGGCTTCTCCTGAAGGCAGAGACCAAAAAAACGTTAAGTCAAGGGTTTTAAACACCTCTTTGATTCCCTTCTGCAGGAGACAGATTAGCAGGGTGTCTGCAAGGGGAGGACACGACTCCCAGCATAGTGCTGCAGCGTTTAGAAACGAGGAGTGGGGAAGTGGCTGTGGTTAAGGTGAGCTGGGACAGGAGGAGCTGCATCCCACGCTCCCTCCTGCCTTCACTGATGTCCCACACACCCAGAGCGGGGCACTCCCTGGGGGCAAAAGATTGAGATGCAGCAAAAGCAGAAGGACAGGGGAAAAAAACAAACAAAAAGAAAAATCCACGAGTCTTTCAAACTCACTTTGAAGTTCAAGGGCCAGAGTTTTGCTCCATAAACTATTTCACTAATATTTTGGTAAGTCTCATTAAAGACCAAAGATTTCTCCCCGAAGAGGCGGTTGGCTGACACCAGCTCTGAGGATTTGTTAGCTTTCTTGTAAAGCCGGCAGTTCAGCTTGGCAAAGAAGAAGTGGATCTGATCAGATGTCTTCTCCGAAATGGTGTCAAATCGAAAGACCTGGAGGAGCCAAACAGCAAGAAGGAATCGATGAGCAGGCTCTGGCACTCCCACAGCTCCCGGGACCCACAGCAAGTGGTGATGCACCTTTGGCTGCTGCTCAACAGCCTAAATCAGGGAGCCAAGAAATCTGCAGGCCCTCAGAGCTTCACACTCCACGTTAAGTTTGGAATCCAAATCTACCCAAGAGCAACACATCACCATCCTGAGATCTAGCTTTGGAGAGTCCAAAATGGAGGATTAAGTGCTGCTCAGCATAAAGAGGTATTGCTCCTCTTCCTCACTCTGGCTTCCTTGCTCTCCATATTCTGCCTTTGACTGGTCCCAGCTTCTGACTGACTTTGACCCAGCATCTTACTCAAGAGAAAACTCCAGCTCTGGCTCATGGAGGTTCCTTCCCTAGAACTATCCGCAGGACGCCTGCCCGGATCTGCCTCTTTCTCTGCCTGTGTTCCCCACCCACGTTTGTCACCCCAGCTGTCAGGGAAGATGTATCATTTTACATGTGTGTCTCAAACACGGGCATGACTTTAGGTGGTTGTGCAGAAGACATACCACGATCTTGGCAATGTTTCTCCCTGTGGACTCTGACCCCTGCCAGGGAACAGATTCCAGCTTGGCATGTGAACCACAAGGCTTCCCCCAGTGCTGTTAAAGTGAATACAGTTTATGCAGAGTGTTTGCAAACCCTCTGCCACACCCCAGCGAGAGCCTCACACCAGACATGCATTGGCCTGATGGGGCCTCAAGCAGCTCACGGGTCAGTGCAGGTCACAGGAGGACTCACAAGGTTTGTGCTAAACCCTCCTGTGATGATGCCAAAGGCTGCTCCTTCCCAGGAGCAATTCTCATGGCCCGTTGACTAATTCTGGTATATCTTATCTATTTTTGCAGGGAATGGGAATATGTAGCAATCGTTTCAGGGTAGATTTCTGCCGCACAGTGAATTTTTTCTTATCTGCTCCCAGGTGCCAGCTGGAAGAACAGTTACGATTTGTCTACTACTTTCCAACCATTTCCTACGAGGCAAAAGTGGTGTTACGGGCCATTTTATAGGGAAAAGAGGGGATTAGGAGTGTAGCTCTGCATCCTGGGTGGCTCAGCGAGAGAAGGGTCCTCTTCCAGTGGGAAGGGCTGCCCGGAGGGGAAGGCATGAGTGAAGGTTTTGGAGATGTGGTTCACTGCTCTGCTCAGACTGTGGATAATGGCAGGAGACCCCAACACTACTTACTCCAGAGGCAGGATCTCTGAGGACAGTGGCAGTGGGGACAAGTGGAGCAGTTTGATTCACACCTCCTCATTGCAGGGAGAAAAACCCCTCTGGGCTGTAGTCTCCCACCTGCGAGGAAGGTACAGGCAGCACCAAACCCTGGACAGCAGACGAGTGCACTCACAGCTGTCAGGTGAGCGGGTCTGACCGTGAGGAGGGTGCTCGGACAGGCAGGGAGTTAATTGCTCCCATGAAGACCCAGAACTCAGGATCACCTCTCAGTCCAGGATTAGAGCTCCCTGCTCTGAGTTTAGGAGCCACGGCTGGAGGGAGAGGCTCCAGCCTTTGTCCAGGCTGCTTTGCCAAGGAAGATCAGGCCCTTACTGTGCTGCCCTTACACTGCCCAACACAGGCAGACAGAAGCTGTTTAGTCCTGGCTGAGCGCTCAGATCGCTCTTAGGGTTGCTACAAGGAGACCCTCAAGACCCTCTCCTGCAGGGTGGCAGAGCCCTGGAAGCCAGGTGGACTGAAGGGTGTCCCATCTGTCTTATTTTTATCCCAAGGGAGAGAGAGGGAATGTGAAAAAGAGCCTCTCCCAGTAGGACTTGCTATCATGGTTTTTCCTGCTTTTTGCGTAAGAAAATGCTTAGCTACCTGCTCAGCTACGTGCTTGCCCAATCTGCAAGAAACAAACTGTTCCCATTCCCTTCCCTCATCTGCAAAATAGGCTTCCTTTCCTCCAGATGAAAACTAACCTCTCAAACCCAGGAAATCCACCCTGAATGCTGGATCCAAGCAGGGAGTCAGAGGAAAGAGCTGGGGTCTAAACAAATCCAGAGACAAGCAGCCTGTGTATGTCCTTCCCAGGGGCTTGTTTAAATAAAGGTCTCTGTTCCCAAGCCAGGGAGCCATCCTGACCCAGAAAGCCCTTTAACAGCAGTTGGCCACTATCACCTTTGCTGTCTTTCAGACCCTGGTGACAGCTACAGGAAAAGGCTGAGGAAATGCCACCGACCTCCATGAGCTGCTGGAGGGTGCTACCACAAGCTCCGAGCTTGGTCATGGCAAAGGCTGTAGAAATGCTGAGGGGAGACATGAAGATGTTTTCCCCATTGTCCTTGGAGTCGGCCAGGTACTTGTAGAAGACAACAGCAAAGCGCGAGTTGGCCTTCGACAGCTCCCAGACCCGGGGGTTAGTAGACTCCGGGAGCTTGCCCTTCCCTGGCTCTTGCCCCTCGCCCTCCTGGGGCTTCTTCTCGGGGTTGCGATAGATGCAGATGGGATTCACTGGGATATCACGTGGCTTTGCAGTGCAGACATCTTCCACGACGTAGTGCTCGGGGGCAGCCAGACCCCAGACACTGAAGAGACACACCACAAGAAGATGCATTGTCCTGGAACCAGAAAGAGAGCTTACACACACTCGCCTGCCCAGAAAACCCACGCTGCCACCGCAGCCCACGGGCCCCGTTTCAGCCAACATCAGAGTGACAGGAGCCCCACAGTCCTCTCCAATCGTCCTTTTGTCCTGTAGCTGCAGGATAAACCAGGACAGACAGTCACGGCGCCAGCAGGAGAAGCATGCCTCTGAGCACACGCTGCTTTTAGAAACACCACAGTGAAAATGGTGCTTTCCAGGCCCAGAGCCCTGGGTGCCCTCTTTTTTAAGCAGCAGGCTCAGCCCTGACCGGTTTGTACAAAGATGTATGGTTTGAACTTCTGAGTCCCCCCGGCATCAGCCCGCCGAGGTGGCTGCCATGAAAGGACCCTGCCCCTGTGGCATTTCCCCAAGCCTGCCCGCCACAGGAGCCAGCACAGAGCCACCAAAGCCACCCGGTTGCCCTGATCTGCAGTCCGGGAGCGTTTATGCTTCTGTACAGATCCTACCAGTCTTCCTCACAGGTAGAGCCTCCGGGTACAGCCCTAGCTCCATGGACCAGTTGGCCTTCAACAAAATGTTTTTGACTGTTTCCTTCCCCTTTTCCCTGGGGGAGTCTCCTAGTTTCCCTGGTCTCTTCTCCCTTCACCTGAGCTGCCCCCTCCAATCCCTGTCTGTGCTTTCAGGCTCACCTCAGCTTTACACTGTTTATCGTCCCGACGCAGGAAATGCTACAGCATAGGAGAGAGGTGATAAGAAAGAGGTCTCCAGGGAGGCAGCTCACTTCATGCAATGAGCATCTTCAACCCCTAAGAAGTGTATTTTATAAGCGTGTATGGTGTAGCTGGTGCACAACAGCTATTCCCATCCAAAGTTCCCAACACCTCAATGCAGACTGACTGTCCCTGGTACCTGAGGACGGTAGGCTAATGTTAATCACCATGTTCCAGCAAAAGCAGGTCTCTGAAAATCTCCCAGCAAGGCAGAGATAATTTGTATTTCTCACCTTTGCTAAAGCAGGGGATCTGCACATCCCCTGCAGCAAGGCCTCATCAGCCATCCTAGGGCTGATTAAGTGGCACACAAGATTTCCTGCGCACTGTGGTTTTGAGATGCCCTTTACATGACTCTGCCCTGGGTTTGCTCACATACCCCGTGGGAGGAAGCTCACGGACCGCAGCCACAACAGCTTGGGAAACAACTACTGGAAAGGGCTGGCAGCCCGCCCAGGACTTGCCTCCTGTGGAAGACTTTTTCAAGGATATGTCTAACTCGGGTAGGTCTCTGCCTGCCCCCACATACTCACTGTCAGCGCTACCAAGCGCTACCTCCTGAGTAACTAAATTAAAGATCAGCTGCATTTAGCACTGGTGACCTCCGCGTCTGGGGTCTTGCCAGCGCTGGTGGGCCAGTACCTGGGGGAGCGAAACGGGAGCAGCTCAAGGGCCGATCTGGGACACAGAAGACCTCTGGTTCTTTCACAACCCCCTCCCCAGGCTCTTGGGCAATGACTTCATCTCAGCTCCAGTTCCTCCGCAAAAGCAGAAATTACCTCATTTGGCACCAAGACAGTATGGAGCCCCAAGGGGCCCTCTAGCATATGGTAATAGCATAGCAACAAGTACTGCAAGAAAACATGCCAAACAAGACATACTTGCTCAGGCCATGGCCACCGCTCTTGCTGGTAACAACAAACAGGTGATCTTTCATTTTTCAAAAGGTTTAGGATAGATGCAACACCACAAGGGGCAAAAAATCTAAAGGGGAAGGGAAGTCAACCAAATACAGAAACAAAAACCACCACCCAGGGCAGGAGGGCAAGAAAAAGGAAAACTATTCAGACAATTGAAAGTACTCCAGGAAGCGCTGCTCTTCCGAACCTTTCACTCCCACAGGAAAAAATCAGCAAGCAACAAGCCAGGCACACTTCTGTGCTCTGCAGCCCCGGGGCCAGGACCAGCGTGACCCTTGGCTGCCTCCCAGCAGCCTTCCCTCACCCACACTTCATCCCCCGGCTCCAGCAGCACCAACGTCCCCGTGGCTGGTCCCACCACAGAAGGGACAACCTCGCTGCAGTCCCTGCCCCGGCACTCCACTCATCTCCAGGGAAAGGCACGTCCACAGGCATGTGCTGACACGCCTGTACCAGCGCAACCGCCTGCTTCTGTCAAGAGAGAGGCAGGTCGTGGTGCCCGCCGTCACACAAAGCGCTGCCAGTCTCACGTTTATAACCCAAAGCACAAGAGGGGGGGGGAGAGCACCTCATCTTCATCCTGTCCTGATTAAATGGGGAAGACTCCCTGTTTCTACTTCACAGTAAAGTCCTGACTCCATCAACTTAGAGGAGATACAGGACCACACTAATGCCTTAAATCAAATTTATCAGTCACTAAGGCTGACTCGGTCCCTGACACATCCAGTCTTGTCTCTTATAGGCAAGAACCCTTCACTGTTTCTTAGGCCAGCTCTTTGCCATAGTGCTTGGCCGAAAAACACTCCTCCTCCCTCCACAGCTCTTCCACACTCCCTTTTCCCTGCAGCACTGCCACGCACTCCATATGTCAACTGCTTTCATCCTGGAGGGATCCCAAAAGTGTTACCACAACATCACTGCCTGAAAGGGATTACTGGCAAGGAAGAATGTAAAAATGAGAAAGGGCTCTTTTTTTCTGCTTCGCCCCTGTAAGAAGTGTAGAAAGCCAAGAAACAAGTTGCTGATTCAGCTCAAAATCAGAAGCCTCCAGGGGAGCGTAGAGAAACTCCCCCATCCCACGCCTGCTGCGCACCACAGCTGGGCTCCAGCCAGCACAGGCCATTTCCATCCCAATGTTTCTCATCGCTGCATGAAAGGACAATTAACTGGGCTTGCAGACCCACAGCTCATCCTCCAGCAACCGCTCCACTGAACCGACCGCCGCTACCTACAGCGGCGTGAACGTCCCACAGCACCCACACAGTGTGCTGAGGAGCCTAGCAAACGTTAACTAGCTCAAACCATTGAGGTTGCCTTAGGCTCTTGAGAAGAAAGGCGTTCCCGTGTCCCCCCACATCCCAAAAACGGAGCACAAAGCAAGGCAGCAGTGATCTTTTACAGCCAGGTAAGAGGCCAGTGATTTCTCAGGACAACCTGACCTTATGAATTGGTCTCCACACCATAAAGCATTGCTACAGGTTGGGGATAAAAGTCAAGCATGACACTTTAGCGAGCTGTACAGAAGCAAGCCTTTGTGAGAGCTGGGATGGGAGGGCCCTCATGAAATGGCTCCTCAGGCCCATGCCCGGAGTGAAAAAACACTCTGGGAGCAGCTAAAAATTCATCAGCTCCTACAAAGGGAAAAGAACCTGTTACAAGGGATTAATCAACAACAAAAGGTTAGTGGAATCTGTTTCTCTTACCTGTCCCTGTACCTCCAGCCTTCTGCTTTTAGGATGTAAATGCAAATCGTTAAGAGGACAGGCTGTCTTGCTTGAACCCAAACCAGTCCAAAGCAGTTTCCCCACTGGATTTCTGTGCTCAGGCAGAGCTGAGACGAAAGCAGGGGAGGGTGGGAGGGGAGTAGGATGCTGAGGCCAAAGGCTGATGACCAGCTGCAGAAGGTTAAGCAAAGAGCAGAAAAAAGCAATGTTTAGTTTGAAAGAGGTTTTAAAGTTCAATCTGACAAGGGAAAGTTTGACCACCTACCCCATGCCAAGTGCCAGATGCCTTCAGTTCTTGCCAATAGAAGATTAACTGTTCATGCCATGAAAGAAAACCCCAAAACTTTCAAGAGTTCAAATAAAAGTGTGATGATCTGAGCTATTTGTAAATCTCATTTTGGTATCTCAGCTCAGCTAAATGATTCCTTCTGCCCCAAGGCCTGTCACCCCCCATTTCCCAAAACAAACAGGCACAAGTTGGGAGAAACTGCCCCACTTCACACTCTGCAGTTTTAGATATGCCCCCCTTTTAAATACAGTCACCTTTCACTTGCACAACTGGAAAGCTGAGGATTAACAGCATCTCCCCCCTCCTAGCTGTGTTGGGAGGAAGACTGAGCAATACAATTTCCAATCTAGGGATGTAGTTGCTCTAAAAAATTCAACCGAATTGCCTCCTGAATACCAAAACTCAGAAGCTCACTGGCTCAGCAAGCACTAAAGTTGCCCTGTTACTGGCCTCCTGTAAGAACTCAGGTCTTAATGGAAAAACGCAGCTGCAAACTGGTTTGGGAGAAGACCTTAGTATACCAGTAAGGGCTAGAATGAAATGGGACAGACATGTGGAAATAAATGGAAGCGTGACATGCTCTGGACTCAACTTTGCTTTTGTGGGCTCCCCTCCATAGCCTGGGACCACAAGTGCCATTCTTAAAAAATGCCTCTACTCAACATCACTCTTGCTCTCTCATCAGCTCTGTATTCAGGGCTATTTTAATCAAAAACAAGCACAAAAGCCACACAATCCACTCTGAACACCGCCCAGTAACACACACAGACACCTGCTCCTCAGAATGGCTTTCTGCCTGACCGCAGATCAGGCCAGACCTGCAACGCGAGTTGGTAACTCACAGCTTCAGTATTTGCATCTGCTGCAGGAGGTAAAACGTCCTCGATGAGAAAGGACAGACTCACACACCATACCTTGTTGCTCCAAGTAGCTGCTGGTTTAGTTTTCCAAGGTAACTCACATGCTTGCAGGTCCCAGGGTCTTTGCAGGGGAAATTAGGAATTGTTCACACCCAGCTGAAAGCAGGAGGCAGACATCCAAGCACAGGTTTCTAGTCACCCAATGCTCAGAGGTAGTTTAAAGCAGTAAAAACAAGAGCAAACACCTACTGAGTTTTGCACATCCCGTAGAGCTTAAGCTAACGTGAATGAACTCTCACCAGTGTGACAAACTACGCTGATATTACGACTGCATGCTCGCTTCACTGTAAAAAAGAGAGGCCAAACGCCTAAAACTGAGCATGGGAATGCTTTCTTTAATGATGGTGGCCCTATTAGCAGCAAGGTTAATTTCAGAATTGACACTGTAGGGCTGAAGGATCTGTAAGCTGCCCAAGCCACACCCTCTAGGGTAGCTGGGTAAATATATTTTTTGAGTGCAGCATTTAAGTGGCAATTTATTGCTGGTTCAGCTCAAAGCAACAACCCAGCACTCACGCCTGAGCGGTGTTATACCTACAGAAGATCCAAAGTGAGAAGTGTGTTCATAGAGATCATTAGCTGCCTTGTTTCCTCTAGGGGAAGGACTGTTTTTCTCCCGGTGCTGCTGTTCACCGACCCAAAGCAGGGATCAGCTGCTCAGAACCCATCAAGCACCAAAAGCTCTAAGCCTGGCAGCCTGGGGCAAGAGAGATCACGCCTCAGATTTAGTCTCTCTCACACTCATCGTCTGGGAGACAGGGAGTCAGAGTTAACAACTGTGGGGAATGAAGGTTACAGGAACAACTCAAGATATCTCAGCCAGGATGGGGGACCCCTTTGCTTCAGGGTGCTGCTGCCTGTTCCAAGTGCCAGCGGAGCTGTGCGATACAGCACACGGCCGCCTGCCATCTCTGGAGAAAGATCACAAGCTCTGATCTCTGTTTTTCAGAAAAAAGAGCCCAGAGCAGTTTAGAGCAGTAGGGAGACAGTGCGTTTTCCCAACATGCTTGCGCTGTCCTCTGAATTGCCCCTTTTTTTGAGAAGCTGGAAGGAAACAGCCCTTAAACATACCCGGGTGGTGAGCAGGAACACAAATTTGATTAGATTTTGGTTTGTGCTTTGGGTGCTCAGGTTTATGACAACGCACGGGAAGGAAGACTCACGCACTCACAGAGCGAGATGGGATCAAGAAATGCTGTGTTCTGGACTAGTCTCTTCCAGCTCCCTTCTATCCTGGTATCCATACCCAAAGGGAAAAAAATTTTCCAGCAGCTGCCATCCACTCAAACCTAGTCTCCCTTCTTTGCCGTATACAAAACCCTCCAAGTTTCCCCAGAGCTCTCCTGATGCAGAACAGCCACCGCTCCCTTCCAAAGGGATCTGGCTCTCCACAGCACTTCAGATCCTCTGTAAAAGCCAACCACTGCAGAAATACAGCTTGCTTTCCCCCCGCCCCTCCTTCCTAAGGGAGTACACAAGCATCCCGGACCCTCCAAAGCAAAGGTAGGAGTAATAAACATTATGCATTAACTCCCAGGGCAGAAGGCTGTGCTTGCCCTGGAATAGAAGGAACACTTCTTTAGCGAAGCTGTAGCTTATTCCACATCAGACTACGTTCAGCCACTCTCAGATTTATAGCCAGCTGATGACTTGTTAAAGCCCACAAAAAGGAGTGAAAGATTAAAAACCACAGAGCCATCTGTGGAGCAAACCTTACTCTCACTTTAAAGCAAGTTCCAACGCAGGCTCAATATTAAAGGCACGCTGCTTGCTCCTTGCTCTGAAGGGTTTGTTTAGTTTTGGTTTTTTAATACGTAGACTCTCTTTGAGCAATTTGCAAAACTGATTATTTTGAGTATCTTCTCTTGTTCACCTCTGGCAACCACACGAAGAAGCCACTTTGTTTACAGTCAGAGTCCGAAGAGAACAGACCAGACCTCCAGAGGCAGCGGCTTCTCTGCTATTTGGCATCTCTTATGCTCCAGCCCGGCAGAGAACAAACACGCCTTGACCTGGAGAAAGTCTTACACAGTCAGTCTTACAGAGTCTTACACCTCACACAATTTCAAAGAATGCACATTCATCCCAGACAGAAAATGAGAGATATTTCAAAGTGTTCTCCATTAATTTATCATTTAATATAAATGCTGACAGAAAAGCAGATAAGACCTTGTAGACACTTCCAACTATTTACAAGCCAAATAGTGAAATCACCACCTTTCCACCCATTATTTTTGTTGAATCTGCAACTCGAAGGACCCTTAGACACTATGTGGAAGCAAGGTGAGGTTGAGTCAGCTTTAAGAGGGAGAAAAGCAAGGTGAAGAGGGAAGAAGAAATAGCATTTCAACATATGGCTTTTTCTATATAACCACCATGCACACACAATAGGTCTCCACTTCCTTGTTCTTTAATACAAAAGTGACACTGTTGGCTCTAGAGTTCTAAAAAAGAAAGAAAGGAGACAAATACTGACTTTCAGATCTCTGGATCCTCTTGCCTTTTGCCTCCTTCAATCTACTCTGTCCCACTTCAGCATATCTAGAAGGCTTTTCTTTCAAGTTTAAAAAGCATATTGCAGGAGTAAAGACAAGGAGTTGGATACACTGAACTCTTTCTTCTACTCCTTTTGTCATTTCAGTTTTTCCAAAAGGTAGTAAACCATCTAACCTTTCAAGGAAAGAGGTATCAACGCCTTGTCTGCCTCTGGGTGTCTCCCGTGTGACCAGGCCTGTATGTACAAGACTTCAAAATTCCCCTGAACTTGCAAAGAATTCAGTTTATGGAATTCTCATTCATTCTACTTAATCTCTACTCGTATTTAAAATGTCTTGATAGTTACAAACAATAAATATTCACAATATCAACCCAGAGTCAGCCATTCCCACAAAAGCTCAAGAATTTTTTTTGATGGGGAAGAGAAGCAGGAAAGGAAGAAAACAGCAGAAGAAGAAGAAAAGCAAGGAAAAAAACAGTTCAAACAGAAAGAGGGAATTCATGACATTTTGTTTAGCATTGATTTATAAGAACAGCAGACAGGGAATTTCACTTATCCAGGATCCTAAATATATTCAAGAAATAGTTCATAACCTGACTCAACAAATCTCATGGTCTCCTTTATTACCTAGACTATCCTTTTTATTTTATTTTTGTTAAATATACCTCTGCAGGGCACAATCACATACAATCAATACGATTGGAAAATTACATGAGCTCTATCCCAAGCATATATGCACCAATGTTAAAAAGTTATTTAAAAAACCAAACAAACCAAAAAATAAAATAAACTCCACCCAAAAAGGTGATAATGACTGCAGAATGTCTCGGGGAGACTTGTACGGAACTAACAAGATCGAAGAAAACTAGGCTTACAAAAAACAGGAAAAAAGTCATCTATAGAGAAATCCCACAACTGGAAGTAGATGATTTCAAAGAGGGGGTGGGAGCTGTCACATAGAAGATCCCACAACTCTTCCTCCCTCCTCCCATGCATGCCTTGCCTCACCAATTCCTCCCCATAGCAACAAATACAATGGGGAACGAGCTCGACACTATGCTACTGGTTACAGAAAATAGGGAAAAATAATCAAGCTACAGCACAGTTGCTAAGCTGAATTCAAGGAAAGCTCCTCTTAGCATAGAGGCTGCTTACACAGCAAGCAGAGGCCAAAGGGGTAATGGGAACGCCTTAAAATTAGAAAAAAATGAAAGCAATTTGATATGCTAGATTTGCCCATTAAGAGAGGCTGCAGATTAAAGGTACCAATTGTGAACTGTGCAGCAGCTGTGACGTGAACAGGGTTTCTTCTGTCTCAGGTTGCTTTACACATTTATAAACTGCTGCTACCAAGTTTCTTTTTAAAAAGCTAGAAATAAAGAGGTCAGTGCACACATCCAGTTGTGGGATCCATCCAATACACAATCTGGTTTGGATGCCAAAGACTTGTGAGTACTGTCTGCCTGACACAGAACTATTAATAAATCTTTTTAACATTACAAAGCAGCAATTAATTTCTTAAACATCAAATACTCCACAAGATTTTCTTTTTTGCTTACAGATATTTTTCCCATATACATTTCATATGTAATTCCACCATTTCTAATGCTTTTTATTTTCATAGACGCTGCACCACTTGTTGCTTCCATCCTTCCCAAGACTGTATTTTTCAAACTGAAGTTGGTAACTGTGTTTTCCTAAAACTTTCAGATCTTAGCATCAGTTGCTTCCTGGAATATGAAAACATCCAATTTGTATACCCAAAAGACACCCGCCTTGCTGGATGAAGCACCTAAACTTTCCCAAATGCTGAACACTGGGCAATTTGCACTAAAATCAACACAAACTCCCTGGAATCGCAAAGATTGCCTGGGAAAGATCAGTTAATTATTTAGGTTACTAAGCTATAGCCATCCAATTTTTATTATTACGGTCACATATTTTAAACTTCAAATGACTGGGATGTTCCCAATGCAGACAAATTCACATTCCCATGTGCTTCTTTTATTGGGAAGTTTCAGAAAAAGCTGCACCCTCTTTGCTTACCATAGTGTTCAAAGAGTTTCCAAGGCATGATATTACACTTGCCATTGGGAAATAAAATTATAAAGAAAATCAATATTGAAGTTTGTTCTCCTTTCCCTGCTCATCAAGGCTCTACCTGCATCACAAGAAGTGCCTCGAAGACTGTGACAACACTAAGCAGTTACATTCTTCTTCCTACACAAGAATAAAGACCACAGGTTAACTGTATAAGGACACTGTGCTGGGATAACATTCCCCAAAATCGCCTAATTATATTGTGTAACTTGAACTAACTTACTCTAGCCTCTTTCACCCCCCTGATATTTCAACAGAAAATAACGTAGTTGATAACATCTGAGTACGGAAAAGAGAATCCCCAATGAAGTTTTTGGCATTTCAGATTATATTTGATCTGAGAACAAATCCATTTGCGCTACATAATCTGTATGCTGGTATATCACAAGTAACAACCACCTAAAGACTAGACCTAAAAGGTGACTCAGAAGAGCTGTTTCACCTTCCTCGTAAATTCAGAGTTTACATTTCCTCAAGCAAGGCAGACGTTTTTCCAATTAATGTTTAAATTACCACTTAGACAACTTAAGAACTTCTGCTTTCTTTCATCCAGGGGAATTGATTTATTGTGATACAAAAAATTAAAGTTGCCCACACACTAACTTTTTCTGGTTGCTTTTAAGTCAGTGCTACCAACATTAAGGGACGGAAATAGAAAGTGTGTTTTGGAAAATGAACGATGACAAAATTTGAATATGAGGGTAACATCATGACTCAGTCTTGCTCTGTGTTCCTCCTATCTATTCTAGGACTACAAAAACTTCTTCATACACACACAGACAAGCACAAAACTTGCACGCTGCTTATATGTTCCGTTTTTCTTCCCCCATTTTAGAAGAAAGATGATGAGATGGCATTCCTGCTCTTGAGCCTCCTGGTTATTAGCACGAATTAGACCATAAATGTGGGTCTGAAATAACTAGTCAACCAAAGATGCTGGGGTTCCTCAGATAACTATTCTCTAAGTCTGCTTCAATATAGCCCAGATTTATAAATGGAAATGGCAGATTTCTCTCTGATCCTAAAAACCTTAGTAACAGTCTGCAAGAGATAGATCAAGGAAGGGAAATGCAAGCAGCTTTCTTGCATTATCAATGAACAGCCTCACTCCTAGTCCTTTCTAATAAAGAATTTGCCCCACGTTACTCAATTCGTGCTGTCAAGAGACAATACCATCATAACAAGTTTGCTTCTTCCACATCTAATTTAATGTAATGCTACAGTTTGACAAATCTTTTCAGTTCCAATGGGCTTAAAAGTCAGTCACATTTGCAATACAATTTATCTTTTACTGTAACTGAAGAAATTTTAAATCAGTATTCAATTTCGATTTAAACACTTAAAGACAAGGCTTCTTTAATTATACAAAATTTCTTTGTTCCTTCTCCCTCTCTAAATGAGCCATTCCGTCAGCTGAGAGAGTGCATGAGAGACTGAAAACATGTCAGAACACCCCAGATACATCTCAGTACATTGCAAATTTTATGACTAAATGGAATGATTTTCCACAATTCAATGCACGGATAAGGCTTGACAATCATTAACTTCTGTAAATTGTTATTAGGATAATACAGTCAACTCACAAAACCCTACAAAGATTTGACAATCAAAATGGCTACACCAGGAAAAAAAAAAAGTGTAAAGCACAAGTCTTTGGCTCTCCTTTAAAGAAAAACAGCAGTATACCATGTTTATACAGATCCCCCGTTTGCCTACCAGTAGGGGCAATATCACATTTGTGCATCACTGAGTAATAACACCATTAGAAAAGGCAACTTCACAGAAGTTATTGGCTAAGCGAATTCATTTGAATGCTCTGTTTTGAGGCAGCAAGCTGTCACTGTTAGACAATCAGGGAGGGTGAATGGGCAAGCCACAGAAGGAAAGGAAGGAAGGCATGGACAAAAGGGAGGGAATAAGGTTCAGAAGAAACTAAACAGAGAGAACTTGAGAAAAAGGGGATAACAGTGCTGCAAGTTTGAAAGGTGCTCTGATCTCAATAAACAAAAAAAAGTCCTACTCTGAAATGGGACAGGATACAATAGTATATAAGAGGGGCAGAAGAGTGTAAGGTTCTCCTATTACAAAAAGAGAACTAGTTCATAGGAAAGGAAGAAGAGATGTTGACAGAAGGAGGAAAGTAACACTACAGAATAAACATAATTTCTATACTGACTGAATCACTGACACACTGAAGCTTAAGCTAGCATTTGAAGCTTCCTATTCTGGGGGGGGGGGTGGGGGGTGGGGTGGGGTGTCCGTGCTGGGGCTGAAACCCAGGTATTGATGAGGGTTCAAAGTTGTCTACTGCAGTAGAAAATCTAACCTGCCTACCAAATGATGCAGTAGTGCCCTAACACCATTGTAATACTGTTTCTTCTTGCCCAAGTAGAAAGAACTAAACCACTTTCTAGCTGAGACCGATTTCACTGAGGTGGACAGCATTCCTGTACAGCTGGGACAATGACTGATGGGCTACAGAAATGAATGGAGTAGGATACAGAGTTACTCCAGAAATTTTAATTCCCTGCTTATTTGCTGTAACCGTCAATGCTTCCATTATATGTAGAACTGTCCTCCCAGTTCTACTAGCACGCTTTTCCACAAAAAGGGAAAATTTTAGGTGCAGCTTCCAGAAAAGACTTAAAAAGCAGGCACTGCATTTTGCTGTTTGACTTGTTTGATCAACTAAGCTTCTGCAAAAAAAGCAGAAAAAACAAAGGAGGAGGGGAAAAAACAAAAGCCAAAAATCAATACTGTTAGTAGATATTAAGCAAACTATTTAACAAGCCAAACTATAAAACTGGGCAAACAGGGCATTCACCTGGACACACTGATCACAACAAGGACACTATGCACAAAGTACAGCACGGAGAGCTGGATAAAGGAGAAAAAACAACAGTAAAGTGTCCCTTCTAACCCACAGGTTTTGGAAGGATTCACCCTGTGTAGGCCAGCAATCTGAATAGTTCTTACTGAAGAATTCCTCCTGGGAGCAAAAGTGGAGGAAAAAACATAATCCCTAACCTGGCAAGGAAACTAGCTGGCATAAGTAATAAAAGAGAAAAGGTTTTCTGCCCCTCCAGATTTTCTTCCTAGTGTTTAAAATGAATCTGTAGATTCAAATATATCATAACCGTCTTTGAAAATTCCTTTTACATCAGGAATTACTGCAGTCAAAAAAAGGTACATTCTGGGCTTGTCCTCCTAGGTTAGAATATTGCACTAATTATCTCAACTAAAATGAACTCCCTGTGTTAATAAAGACAGCGGGAAGAAGTAAACTAATTAAAAACAACAAGAAGGCTGACCTGACGGTGGTGCTCTGCACTAAAGGATGGGAGAAGAGGGCACAGTGCCTGTGTCAGATGACTGGTGAGCAGGCTGCCAGGGGAACAGTTGATCATCGTCATGCCCAGAGCAGAGGAGGGAGGAACAGACCTGACGGGCTCAAAACTGCATCAGCCTAGTTCTGCTCAGCTTGAAGGGGAGCGGCTGTAATGCTAGGCCTCAAGTAGGAGATACGGATGGATGGGGGCAAAGTGTAGATGAAGCTATTCTAGTGCAAAGATGATTCTTTGCCAAAAGTTAAGAGGGGTTAGAAAGAAAGCAAGCTTCAAAACTACTCTTAGCAATTAAGAGGCTAAAGTTCAACTAAGAGCGAAATAAACCCGTGTGAAGACATATGGAAAGTGTGGGCGTGTGCGCTGAAAAATGCCTTTTATTTTCATTCAGTGCTTCTACCTCCCAGACATTTGATCACAACAGCTGCGCTCATGCGAAAAAATTCTTAAAACATACCCAATATATATACAGATATAACTATGTATATATGTATATATATATTTATATATAAATTTTTATTTAAATAAAAAAGAAAGCTCGAATCCCAAGCCAATATGTGTATCAAATCCTTGACCAGCCAGGTCTGTAGGGCATAATCAAATTCAATGTGAAATAGTATATAAACGCGGTGCCTTGACTGGGCAAATTAAATAATTGCTACTCAAAAGAGTCTTCTGTTTGGACTCTCCTACTGGTAGGCAATAGTGGGACTGTATCCCCTCCCACCCCCCATTTTGTTTTATTTAACAGTATGATGAATGCAAAGCTTAGCCCAAGGTTGCTATGACCTCAGCAGGAGTTAAGGTTAAGGAAAAAAAACTAAAAACCAAGAAAATTTATTAACTCTTGCTTTACCCAACCAAAGCAATGCAGTAATTTATTATTACATAACCAGTGCTTTCCGATTTAGTAGTCTAACCCAGAAAAAAAAAAAAAACAAGAACAGGCCAAGAAGGTGCAGAGGGAGCAGCACTTCAAAATCATTCTCCACAGAATTCTTCATGTACAGGGTCTCACCCCAGCGCAGGTCAAAAGAGTCAAAAAACATGCAGCAACAACACAATCTCTTTCATTTCTTTAACTTTTAAAGAAATCATCTAGAAAGGCTTACAGTTTCTCCAACTTATACTTACAAAGCATCGACTTGGAGAAGTAGCACACTAGATCCATCAAGCAAAATTTGCTTTTCAGTACTTGTGACTACTACTGACAGGATCTGTGCTGCATCTTAAGTGGTCATTGTGACAGAATTACTCCCCTATGAAAGGGGAATCTAGGAAGGACTCACTGCAGCAGTGGCAAACAAGCTGCAGATTGATTCTCAGGTGTCAAATTCTAACACATACAGAACTTAACCAATTCCAACTTTAAAAAAAGAAATAAAAATTCCCCTCTGTTTTAAAGATTGCCATGATCGATGCACACAAATCAAAGGTGTTGGTCTCAGGGTCCTCAACAGCTTTACAATTAAATAACTGATGTATCACTGAACAAACGAAAGAAGAAAAAACCTCTGGTTATAGAGGAAATTATGTTTTTAATAATAATAATAAAAAAAAGCAATGAAGAAAAAACAAAGGCAGGAGTTGCTGAGAAGGCGGCATACATGAAAGACTTGTTTCAAAAGGCAGAGAGATCAGTAAGTCCCTCTGCATGAACTTACTTGTACGGACTTTGGGTAAGCTTGTTTTAAAGGCATAGTGAGAAGGGGAAAAAAAAGCCCCAGCAAACACTGGATGGACTAACATGATTCACCAGCTCATCGGCAGTTAACATCCTTCCAGCAACTGCATAACCTTATGTTCTCTCTACTTCCTATTTCTAGAGATTCTGCCTTGGTCACAGCTGTACATCCTTCACTGGTTAGTTAAGCCTCTCTACCACAAGCCCCAGCTAACCAGCTTCAGAAATATCTGTGCTGTAGTAGACAGGTCTGCGTTCTGCCAACCTCTTTAGTCCCAACAGAAAATAAAAGGCCAGCAACTTTCAAATAAAATAACGGGTGCTGGACACTTACTTTGTTATCCTCTTTAATTACACCTGCTGTGCTGGGACACACAGTAAGGACCACACACTGCAAAGATTCTGTCATTTGCATTTTAAACTTAAATAATTTAAGCACGAAGTCTCACACAAGCTAGGGTTCTGTTCCCAGCCACAATGGGAGGAATTATTTTAAGAATGAAGTTCGCTACACATCTTTTGACACTGCAATTCGCAGCTACTCTCCAACCCTCATCCCTTGTTTACCCTTAAACCATACAAGGAAGCGGCCAGGTTGTTTTAGTTGTTGAGAAATTAAGGTGATATAGAATTATGCACTGGGTATGTAATAATACCAAAATAAAAGAAAAAACCTACTTCATTAAGATCATACAATTAATCAAACAGAGTATATATATAATATCTTTTTTTTTTAAGCCCTGGGATCCAAGGCGTCCAAAGTTATTAAAATAAAGTTCATTCACAGAACAAAAACAAATTTAATTTGAATTGCTTGCAGATACTGCTAATTTTCATTTTTTTAATTAAAAAATGCGTTAATGTGAACTATGTGCAGGATTTGTTTCTAGTAGTTGTGTTTGTGCACATTGCCTCTGGACCTGCTGCTCTGCTACTGCTGTTGCTCCTGGGTTTCTCCAATCACCCCTGGAAAAAAACGTGATGGAAGCTACTGACACCCCAGCAAAAGAAACTCTGGGGTATGCTGGCCTCACTTCATGGAGCAGACGTGGGTGTAACTCCCGCTCTCTGGGAGTCGTGGTTGTCTCCTCCTCCCTCTGGGTCCTCTGACAGGCTGAGAGATGCCGTCTTGTTTGACAGGAGGCCAATGTTCTCTTGTGTCAAGGCTGATCCGTTCGGAACATCACTGCTGAAAGAAAGGTGAGGAGAAAGAAGGATGGCGTGAAGAGAAGTAAGTACTGAAATTTTTCATTTATTTTAAGTAAAAGGACTTCAATATTTGTCGCTGCAGCATCTCAGTGAACAGTTGCGAACATATGTAAACATGTAAAGACTTGCCTTCTGTAACAAACAGGTGTCTGGTATGCTGCAGATACTTACCAGAAAAGGAAGAACTAAGATAAGGCTAACTGAAAAAACAACAAGACCACATATTTTCAGGGTCCTAGATTAGTTATGTTTTGCAGAGTATTTCAGTATATGTCACAAGATGTACAGTATCAATCTGTACAATGCACAGATTCCCAAATATTTAACTCATCTGGATCACTTAATTATTTAAAGAAAAGAAATAGTCTTTTCAATTTTATTACTTCCAAACTTTCATATGGAAAAATCAGTTTCTACTCTGGAGGCCTCAATGTAATGGTGCAGCGCAGAACTCGAGAACTGGTTATAAGAAGTGGAGACTTCATAAGCGATTGAGATTCATTTTCTGAATAAACATCCAGAGTCCAAACTGCTCACATCGAGTTATATAAACTTAATGAAACATCTGGGCTTTTATATTCAAAGCAGTACTCTGAATACATGCAGATGCTTGCAGCCATCTGAAAATGCTTGCTGCATAGATTTCTAGCATTCCCAGCCAACATCTTATTTCAACTATCAAATGTGAATTGAAATCAATTCCAGCATTTACACAGATAAAGATTACTGCCTACAAATAAAAGTGAACTTTTTTCAAAGTTACATACCTTCCTAGACAACTTCCACATCACAAACCTTAGCAGGATGGAATAACTTTCCTCTCACATTTGGAACATTTCTTTTCTTTGAAACTAAAACAGCAGATAAAGATTTCTTTTATGGTTGTTGTTCATCTCCTGCTCTCCCTACTAATCATCCAATATTGACTAGATGTACTTTTTGTCTTAACAAATGTTGAAATTCTTCTGTTGTGTTAACTGAAATACAGTCTCATTCCACTCACCTACTTGTCAGCTGAAATGGCCATTAATTAATGCTTGCACTATAAAAAACTTTATTTGTACAATCTTTTCCAAGTAGATGCTTCCACATCAGAGACAACCTGAGGCAAGGGGTATTATTCATATACTGGAGAACAAGCCTGATTAAGTCATTCTTCTGTTACACAAAGAAAGGTTGAAGGCCCATGTTACCTGAATGTCAGTGCGAGGTCCTCAGCTGGAACCTTGCTTTGCGGTTCTAATTGTCCATTTTCTGTCTGTTTAGTGGTGCCCAGTTTGTTTTTTATATCCAGTGAAGACTGACTCTCCTTTAAAAAAAAAAAAAAAAGAAGAAAAATTCTTTAACACTGTGTTAAAAGAAATTGAGACTTCATCCTTTGGGACCGACGGTGAAGGCCTGTGAATTGGAGTCATACAGTGTAACCCACAAAAGCCATGAGACAAGAGAACAGACTCAGTAAGATATGCTCATCCTCTCAGGACACAGTATTTCCCGAAAGGAAAGGATGATTCTTGTAACAACAAGCAAAGACCATAGACTGTAACAGCACACAGACTTCTGAATGCTAGCCTGTACCCGCAGAAGATGTTTTCTATGTTAAAGCAGTTTACAGATGGCACAGTGACCTTGGAGACAATTCATAGTTTTCAACAAATTCAGCGCCACGCTTTTCAAATGGCGACAAAGTAACAGCAGAGTATTTTAAAGTGGCTGGAATTAAAATTCTTCATGAAGAAGAATCAAAAAACTTCTCAGGAGGTTTTGAAGAATAAAGAGGTGAAGAAGAAGATGGATGACTCCAGCTGCGGTCATCCAGCAGAGAGCCTCTTTGCCAGGGTGAAAGGGCTGCAGCCAGCTACAGGGCTCTCCACTCCACCTCTGTGCCTCCCACCCCCAGGGCACTCACCATGCTCAGCTCCCGGGTTCTCTTCCCAATTTCCCTTTCCACCTGGTGTAGCTCCAAGCTCAGCTGTTCACTTGAGATCATCCCAGGCCACTTGGGAGGTGGGGGTGGGGGCTGTGGTTGGCCTGCCAGGGTAGTCGCCTCCCTCTGCAACAGCAGCCTGTTACTAACAGCCTAAATGCATAAAGCCAAGCACATACACAACTGAGCACACAACACACCAAGCACAGAAAGAGCTCTAAGCCATAACTCTCAAGTATTGCTTCTTTGCAAAACCAAGGCCTTTTCTCTCCATGCTTAACAAGGTCTCAATTGAAAACACTTCCAATGCAAGTTTAAACATTTTTTTACATGCAGACAAGTCTTTTCACTTTTAAACAAGCAGCGTTAAATACCTTTTACTGTAACAAATTTGCACGGGTTTTCCCCATATACCGCTCCCTTCTCAAAACTAAGATTAAACACATGAACAAAACCACTCCTCTTTGTGAGCTATTTGTTGAACGAAAGGTAACAACAGATAAGCAAATCTGCTGCTTTAAAGTAGTAGAATTTATCCAATTCTACAGTAGAGCCAGAATTATTACTAAAGCATATAAAATACTTTGAGAGACGTGGATGTCGGTATGAAGTTCTCTACTGACACAGATGAGGAAGCACAGGAACAGAGGGGCAAGTGACTACTGTCATTCACAAGCTGCAAGTTACTAGCAGCCAAGTAAAAGCAGTAGCTGTGTCAGCCACTCCAAAAAAATCTGCTAATACTTTGGAATCAGGTCTGTAAGTGTGTGCTCTGCATTTAAACACACTATCTACTGCTCTACATAACTGAACATCTGGCTGGTCTTCAAGTAGAAATGCTCGTTCATTTGAAGAAAAAAAAACAACACCATCTAGTTCATGCTCTGACTGAATTAAGCGATTGCTACAACCTTGTAACAGGTGAATCAATAAAGCCTCCTGATTTCAAGTATCTGCTTGCAGCTTTGAACACAAGAGAAACTGAAAGCTGTTATTACTCAAAACAACCAATTAGTTCTGGCAAATTCAAACTATGGTAAAATCAAGGCACAAAACACAACTATGTAGGATTGACACAATCACAACAATAATGAGCAGGAGAGGCAGGCCACTTACAGGTTTTGCAACTTTCCAATACTTTTCTATTATGGCAAAGGCAGACATGCAAGATTTAAAACATTTTCTCCTCTTGTTCCCAAACAAGAGCACAAGAACACAAGTTATGTTTCAAGTAACTAAGAAACACATACTACTTGTAACTGCTGCTGTAACGTAAAAATTGTGAGCTCTTACAACTAATTTGTAGTAACTCTCCTCTTTAATGTGTGTTCTTAGGTAACCACAGCTTCAGCAGAAGCTGCTATCCACTACTTATAGTGATTCCTTCTGGGAAAACATGAATATGAACAGTTACTGAGGTACCTAGAATAGTTTTCTGGTAAATATTTACTGATCTTTCCTAGGAGGAAAAAAAAAGTAACTAAAGCTTTGCTAAAACAATTCTTTCATTATGCCTTGACATTTCTCCTTCTGTGTCACAAAATACAAAGATTTGAGCTTATTAATTCTTTTACAAATGCAGACTCCCATCTTTCCTCATGTTCCAAGTGGCTACATTTCTTCTAAGCTTTAATATTGATTTTCTTGACTCTTGTGGCTTGCGCTATTTAGGAAGAAACGGGTACAAGACAAAGCCAAACATGAAACGGATGAAGGTCACAGCTTTCTGTACATAAAATCAGGCATTTCCAACGGCAGTAAAGCCCAGAGAAACAGGTATCTACACCACAAGTTTGCCTCTGAGTAGGCAGATGAACAGAGAGGGGGAGTAAGTGAGAGAGAATGAAAGCAAATATGAACGAGCACAGAGTGCAGATTCAAGTATGACGTTGATTTGCACGTGAAGTGCAGAGAAGTTTCTGCTGCTAAGCAGAGAGGTTTACACTTGTACCATAGTCCTGATGCCTGGCATCACAGAATTAATTATTGTTACTAATATCACTACCATCAAGATCAACACACAAAAAGACAGCTTTACCAGCTTCATCTCTCTCCATACCGCCCCTCGTCACTCTTCCAAATGTTGGTACCAACCTCTAGTCCTCGCATTTGTGTCTGCTGGCTAATCTGGTGGTCTACTTGCTGCAGCTCCATGCGCAGCTGCTGCTCTCGTTCAGCTGAGGGCAACTGTTTCCCATGACCAGCCACATCCGACATGGACAGTCTCTCCCTTTGGGATCAGAAAAGCCAAAATAAGGAGATTTCCAAAAGAAGCTTTATGCTGGCACAGGAAAAAATAAAGAAAATTTAGAAAAAGGCAAAGAAAAAATAAAGCAATCCTACCTGTCGCTGAAGCGTCCCTGAGAAGGTATATTCTGATGAGGAGAATATGGAGAGCCTCCCCAGCCACCGTGAGTTCCATAAGGGTTGTAGTCTGGCAGTGAACACAAAGGAAACCATGTTGCATTACTACAAAACTATCAAGTAGTTCAGCCACACACATTAGACGGACATTAGAAAATAACCAGAAAGGCCAGCCCTCTAAGAGTGAAGTCTAACGTTTCTTCTGCTGAAATGAAGACAGAAATACTACGCGTGAATAGTCTCATGTGCATAATGCATGACTCTTCCTACATGTCCGCAAGATTTATGAAAGCCTTCCAGAGTCTGAGATTGTAAAGGACTTCACCCAGGGAGAGAGGGACATAAAACCAAACTTACAGCCACTGTGAGAGCAATTATTTTTACTACTTAAGTTCCTAAAAGATTTGAGAGTTGATTGGTAATTCCAAGATACATAGCTAACACCAGTTTGAGAATTAAGCTTTCAGGGAAGACAAAGTTCTACCTGTGATAAAATCTAGAAAGTTACTGCTTGAATTAAGCAAATAAGGTTTCAGCAGTTAACTCCTGAAAAAAATCTAGAAGGAAGTTTGGGGGAATATAATTAAGTCTCTTCTTAAGATTATTCAGTGCACCTTAAGAAACAGACCATCTGTTGGAGTAAGATATACAGCCACACTATACATGTAATTAGAAAATAGATGTGTAAAAAATGAACTGTTTCTACTTTATTTGCTTTGTCTAACAGTACACAAAACAATGGCCGCATTAAGCTTGCAGCAGTAACTACCCATAAAGTAGGAGTGCAGTGCAGTACTTCGTTATGATGGTTTTGCATTATATATTTGAGAAAGCACTAAGTTTCTGGATTCTATTACAACAGATTTAAAAGAATCCTGATCTCAGAGGGACCAGCAGAACAAAATAACTTTTTCCAAACAGTAACAAGCCACTAACATATACACTATGTGTGCACAAACCCGTCCATGGAACAGAAAGCAGTGGCAGCCTTTTTCTGCAACGCTACCCAGAGTTATTGTTAGTGGCATAACATACATACTCATCTACATTTCTAAGACAAGAAACAAGTTAAGTTGTAGCACCAAAGAAAATAGCAACAGCTAGCAAAATCCAAGAGCACACATTGTACCTGAAATAATTGATTTGGTGGTAGCTCCCTGAACTGCCATGGCCTGCATGGGACCAGAATTCTGGTACATCGCTTTGGAAGTACGAGAGATAGCCCCAAATCTCGACACAGTTGGTCGGTCTCCAAATGGAATGAGGTCATCATCACCAGTCTCTGCTGCTCTTCGCTGCATGTCTAATCGCTGGTCACGCATGGCTTTACTATCTACGTTCTACACAAGATATGGAAAAGGCAGTCAAAAACTTATTCAGAAATGAACAAAACCACATTCCTTTTACAACAAGCTGATACCAATACTGTGAGTCTCTCCTGTATCCTCTATTCCATCCATCCTTCAACTAGTCTTCCTATTCTTCAGTTTCTAACTCCACTGTAAGCTGAAGTCTCTTTAATGGTCTAACTCAAGATAACCATTACTACCACCACAGTGAAACAGTTGCATGATTAATTGTGAACAAATCCAAGAGAAGGGAGCAGCAGCAGAAGAAAATTAAGACAGAGGAAGTCTAATGGGACAGAAGGAGAAAAAGACTCCAGAATAAAATCAAAGAGGAGATCAGTGGGCATCTCTGAGGGATACATACTCCTTCGAAAGTCAAAAGAAATTGCTCTGAAGCCTTGTGTTAAGAACTATCTCATGTTGACAGCCTGCAGATGACTCAAAATGGGAATTATTCAGTACAGCACTTATTTGGACATGCCTAGCACATCTTTCCAGGCACATTTTTCATTAACTAGTACTACTGCTTGGAACATCCTGGTTTCTAACTCAGCTTCAGGCTCGAACACCTTAATGGGTCAACAAATGAACAGATAAAATGTTCTCTCTCTACTCAGAGAACTTTGCCAAGCAGCCACAAAGGAAAAGATGGGCACAGGAAACAAGTTTGTTTTAGCAGGATAAGTCAATTTGACTTAACTTACTTAGAAGAAGAAACAACAGATTATCATAAAAATTTTTATCAAAGCTTTTTTTTGAGATAAAGTTAGGCCAGTTATGGGAGAAGTCACCTGGAGTGAGTAACTTAAAAACTGAAGTCAATGGGTTGTTCCCAGGAATAAAAATTAATTTTAAAAAAAGCTTCCTCAGCACAAAAGAGATAAACCAAAAAAAAAACCCCACCAAAAAAACCCCTTCCCTCCAAATAATCACCACATCCAGATAAACACAAAATGGTAACAGAAATAAACAGACTCAATTTAAAAAGAAATGGGAAAAATGCTTAGTTAAATGGGAAAGCTATCTGTTGGCTGCCAGAAAGTGTAACACAGTAAGAACTGCCAAAATCGAGTTAAGACTTTGCTAAAAACTGTAGCACAGTGCTGTGTACAGCAAAAAGAACAAGGTAAGCAGGGCTACTACACAAAGAGGAGCCTGGCTAAAGCCTGAAAATTTCAGTACAGTCTAAAATTAAAATAAAACTCTGCAAGCTTTCAGTGAGGGTAAGGTTTGCTAGAAAGAGACTAGATAACATAGCTAAGGCAGGAATAAAGGGGTGAAAGTGGCAGTCACAACTGTGTTGGAAGCTAAACTCAAGAAATGTAGCATGTTGAAATTGGAAGAGGCATTAGACAACCTCTACTCTGGAATTCTGAAAAGGATGACATTTTAATCTCGAGTCCATAGGATGATAAGTACCACTTTTAATTTATTTCCATTTATTGAGTAGGGGATAGAACATAGAAAAGTTGCAATGCCATCTGCATAAAATACAGCATTATGCACTCTCAGATGATACCATTCTTATCCTTGAAAAAAGGAATCTCTTATAAACAATAAAAAAAAAAGGAAGAATTCATTCACTTGCCATCCACAGTGAAGGTCTCCTGGGAAGTTTTTCCTGGGAGGAGACAAAAACTGAAGAGCAGCAGAGATCCTATTTACTTATATGAAAACTAGCTCTGGGGCAGAAGAATACTTTGTATAGCAATGAAAAAAGAAGGCTGCTTCTCTAGAACCCTGTTACTTCTCCTAATTGACTCCTAGTTTCTTTGCAGTTCTCTAGCAGCAGGAATGAAACACAAGAGTTGCTTGCTGGTTCCGGAACGCTGCCACTTGGACAGCAATAAGCTGATTCCAAGTAATCTCAGTAATTCCCCAGGTCAAATGTGACAATGTTATGACTCAAGGCAAACACACTGTGTAGGACTGACAGCAAAAAGACACGTAACAAATGCAGAGCTGCAGATGAAATGCCTTTTCTTGCTCTGCTTTTTCTGGGAGAAAGCTGCCTTTTCGCTCCCATTTCACACAGTGCCTTCGAGGTCTTACAGTAAAGCAATTCAGTGGACAGAAGCTGTCTGGCATTCAGTTCCAATGAGGCAGAGGGGAAACAGGGCAAAGAGAAGCTGGACAGAAAAATCCTACGATTTAGTTAAGGGATTGCAATAGGTAAGCACCTGTCCACAGAAGAATAAGTTCTGGATAGAAATTTCTTCCCCTTCCCCTTATTAGACAAAGAAAGGTCACCATGACAGTGACAATATATAAACAAAAGATGATAGAACAACTTTGCAGATGGGAGGTGAAGGAAAAAACACAGATGCAGCTCTGCAAAACAGTCCCTCAGACTAAACAGTCCTTTTTCTTGAAGACCTGAATGTCTTCCTACTCACATGGGCTACCAGCCTACTTCTTGCTTTTGAGCAATGTTTAAATGTTACGAAGAAACACAAGTAGTGGTGGTATTTCAGAATCCTATTTCTTTTCTTCTACAGTCTTGACTCCCAATAGTGACACCCTAGCACAGTCCTGTTTTTTGCACTGACCTAGCAAAAAAAAGCAGCACAAAGTAAGATCACAGCCAGACACCCACGGCTTTGGTGAAGGACTGAATAAGCACAGCATAAAGTCAGAAATTGCCCTCAAGAAGAATCAGCCTAGTAATTATGTTATGACTATGCTTCTCTCAAGAGCTTCATGCAAGTTTAGGATATTCTTGTGGTCACAAATCACGAAGAGTCATTCAAGTAAAAACTAGTAACGCCGGTAACAGCGGTAACAATCACCTTAAAAGGAATTAATAGCACAAAGTTAAGTTACAGCACCTCCCTCTGACAGAAAGAAGTACAGGAAGCAACAGATGGACATGTTTAATCAACAAGCTGCCAACAGAGTCAATTTTGGATTTCAAGTAAGTGTAAAGAATCATGGCCAAACATCTTTTGCTATCCATGGCTTTAGAGCAGAGTGGTCAGCCTGCATCTGTACCCAGAATTTTAAAACATCTACGCAGGTGTAGGACAGTTCATAACTTTGAAAACAAAGCACTGCACACTTGCAAATGCATTCTTTGACTGCAATGCACTTTTGAGCTTAAATACAAGCACTGCCATCATCCTGGAAAGCAAACAAAAGCGTTCCTCCCAACTAACTGAAGTATCAACTTTTCTGCTGTGTTCCCCTAATCCCTACATACCGCCATCTCCACACTCCTCGCTGCCACGACATCTTTGGGTTTTGCATCTTTGGTTCCAATGTAGGAGCCGATGGTGTCACAGGACCAGGGAGAGTACTGGCTGTAGTCATTTCCTTTGTATTTCCCAGCTACCTTCAGGTCTTCATCCAAGTACTGTACAAAAACAAAAATCTGGTTCTGTAAGTGAAGGGAAGAAGCAGCTTCACAGTCACCGTTACTTAGTTCAACAACAGTGAACTTGAAGAAAAACATCACCAGGATTATGTTTTATCGGACACATCACCATCTGGAATTGGGCCACGGCAAGCATGAAATGTGTGAAATTCAGATCAGCTGGCTACACTCCCAGCGCTGACTTTCACTTGGCCTGTGTGAAAGTGATATTTTGACCTTGGTTAAAAAAAAAATAAACCTCTATCAAGCTGTTACTTCATTCTAAACATATCAGGAGCAAATGAAGCAAAGTCCAGTAACTGTGAGGACTGCTTCAATTAATAATGGCTCAAAACCAATTCTCTAAGTTGCACCAAAAGCAGATAGCTTAGGATCAGTGATAGATCAGAGAATCAACACCTCATGTGAGACACTGGAGACTATACCATGAGCACAAAACCTACGCCCCCCCGCCCCACTTACCAACACTGTACTCTTCTTATTTTCTTGTTGTCTTCACCTATCAGCACACACAAATTCTGAAATATTTTCTAAACATGGTAGTAAGTCACATTTTTTTCAAAATATGCTTACCTCCTCCGAATGAAACGGATGAGGCAAGGTTGGTGACGGTGCAAAAGGAGGTGGAGAAATCACCTTCCTCTCTTCTAGCTGGGCCATGATCTCTTTTCTTCGTCGGTGAAGTTCATCTAGGCTGGGATGAGGCTGAAATGAAGACAGAAATACGTTACAAAATACGGCAAACATATACTTCAAAAAAAGGACAATACAGTGAATAGACAGTATCATTACAATAACAGACTTTAACAAAGTGATCATTACTTATCTGTTAACTTTCATGTTTAATACAGGACATGCATGTTCCTACACTGGCCAGAATGTTAGTTCAAGACACTCCAAAGGTAAGAAATGTTATTTGCCTAAAACTGCTTAGATCCTCAACTAACCCAGTGTTTCTAACTTTAAAACTACTAATCTTTTAGCTCACAGGTAGCTCAACACGATCGTGTTCCAACCTGGCAAAGCCGTTTCCACTGGAACATGTTCCAGCATGGCAAGTCCCCATTTCAGTCATATGGGGGAAGTGGTAGAGCCCTACAGATCATAACCTAGTCACAGTTAGTTTGCATTTGTTATTCATTTTGCAATAGAACTAAACATCCCATAAATGTGTCAAAATCAAACCAGATAAATCTATATAAGCTACGTTAAAAATGCTCGCTGGACTCAGCAATATGATTCAGAGCCTTTAATCTGAACGACAGCTACATAGAACCTAATATTCTACAGGACTCAATTCCAGCTGGTGATTCACCAAAACAAGTTTGTACACTTCTAGGAAGACCCTCCAGCTAGCAATCTTAAAGTAGAGAAAATTTGGAAGAGCAGAATTTTTAGTTCCCTTATCAAAGGATGTATATCTGCATATTTATTTGTTTAGGTGCAGAGATGGGCAGTATGAGAACGCACACACGATTGTTTGCACACACTGTATTTAATCTGCGCTAGAAAGAGAGTGGTCCTCTCCAGCCTAATCTTTGTTGGGAGAAGTCAGGACCATACGAGACTTCCAAACTTAACTACAATGCTTTTGTACTTTGAGCACTAAGTAGCAGCCCGCTCTTTTACACATTAACATCATTACAATTGTAGAGTTGATCAGTAACTAAACTGCCTTCCAGTTTTTGATCAGCTTTGTCAAAAGCACCCCTTAAGTTCAAACTTCTAATTCTGCATAAAAACCATCACCTTACTACAAAAATATTCAACTTCAAGCAGCTTATATTTTCTCTCTCAAACAAAAACGCACTATAAAAACCATACCCTGTGGCATGAAGGTCTGATCTGACTGATGTGTGGAGCCACTGGGCAATAACCCTCTGTTTGCTGGTATCTGTCTCTGGATTCAGGTACGTAGGAAGGTACAGCTGCTTGTGGAATTTCAATGGGTACAGGGCTTCCTCGGACTATCTCCTCTCGCTGATACGGCTGGACAGGGGGATAGACGCGACGGCTGTCGTAGTGCGGCGGGTAGATGGGTTGTCCCATCGGAGGATACTGCTGCGGCTGCGTGTACTGGGGGCTCACCACACGGTCCTGAAGGTAGGGTGGGTAATGGTCTAGGTAAGGTGGACCAGGTTCAGGAGCTGATGGAGGAGGTCGGACAAAGCGAGACATGGACTGAGTAGGATAGTAAACTCCTGAAATAAGGCAAGAGGAAAAAACACAAACAAGATACAGAAAGCGATTATCACAGCTGTCCACAAAAATGAGTTATTTCAAATACTCCAGTCTAGAAGTATCACAAAGAGAATGGCATAAATTAATTCACATTTGTTGTTTGTCCCCAGTGGTATTTCTACTCCAAAATTAAGCACAGAAAACCTTGAAAAAGCAAAAGCTGATCCAAAGCTCAAGTGACACTGTTTAATTATCTAAATAAGAAACCAGCAAGGTATAAAGGTCACAGTAGCTGGAGAAGAGGTGGTGAGACTGAGCCCACCACAGGTGCCACAGAAGTCCTGCTAGCATACCAAATAGGAATAATTCACTAGAATGTCTCCACAGATTGATATGAATGCTTTTAGCTAGTGTGTGGTTTGACCCCAGCCAGCAATTAAGCACCATGCAGCTGCTGGCACGCTCCCTCCCCATCCCAGTGGGACAGTGAGGATAATTGAAAAAAAGTAAAGCTCGTGGGTTGAGATAAGAACATTTTAATAACTAAACTAAAATGTGATAAATGTGCTGGGTTTGTGTGGCAGGGTTTCTTAGTAGCAGGGGAGGGGGCTACAGCGGTGGTCCCCTGCAAGAGGCTTCTTGAAGCTCCCCTGACTCCAAGTGGGACCTGCCTCTGGCCAAGGCTGGGACAATTAGGGACAGTGGCCCCTCTGTGATAACAAAGGGGAACCTGAGGGGATTGGGGGACTTGTGAGGAGGTGTTATGAGAAAGACATCTCTGTGAACACTGAGGTCAGCTGAAGGAAGGAGGAGGAAGGGCAGAGGGGTGCACTGGAGCAGAGACAACCCCCAGCTGTATCCCATGGTGATACTGCAAGGTCGCCCCCCTGCCACCCATGAAGGTCACTGGAGGAGCAGAGATTTGCCTGTGGAGGACCACTGGGGCTCTGTGGGAAGAAGTCCCTGCTGTTGTAGTTCTGTGCTAGGAGAACTGCAACATGTGGAGGTGACCCACACTGGAGCATCTCGAGAAGAATGTATCCCATGAGGAGGACTCACAGTGGAGAGAGTTCGTGGAGGACTGTCTCCCGTGAAAGGGATGCCACCTGGAGCAGGGGGAAGAATGCAGAGGAGTGCTTCCCCCTCCTCCCTGGAGGAAGAAGCATAGGACTGACTGCACCCCCCATCCTCTGCACCGCTGGGGGAGGAAAGGAGGAGGTAGAGATATCGGGAACAAAGCTGAGCCCTGGAAGAAGGGAGGGGTGGGGGGAGGTGTTTTTAAGATATGGTAACACTTCTCACTGCTCCATTCTGTCTGTTAAGTATCATTGTTGTTAGTGTTCTGAATTAAACTGATGTCTTTTTTTTTCTTCCCCTAACAAGCCTGTCTTCTGCCTGTGACCACTAATGGGTGAGTGACCCCTCTCTGTCCTTATCTCCATTCTTGAGCTTTTGATTCATTTTCTCCTTCCCAGTGGTGGGGCGGGGGAAGAGATGAGAAAAGCACTGTGTGGTACTCAGTTGCCCAAACCACGACAGATAACAACAATAAAACAACAATAATAATAGTAATGAAAAGGAATATAACAAAAAGAGAGAGAAATAAAACCCAAGACAAGTGACACACGATGCCACTGCTCACCACCCGCTGACCGACGCCAGAGCAGTGATCCGCCCCCCCCAGTTCATATACTGGGCATGAGGCCCCGTGGTATGGAAGAGCCCTTTGGCTACTTCGGGTCAGCTGTCCTGGCCACGCTCCCTCCCAGCTTCTTCCATGCTGGCAGAGCATGGGAAACGGAAAAATCCTTAATTTAGGATAAGCACTACGTAGTGACAACTAAAACACCCCTGTGTTATCAACATTATTCTCACTCTGAATCCAAACTACAGCACTGTACCAGCTCCTAGGAAGAAAGTTAACTCTATCCCAGCCAAAACTAGGACAGCTAGACAAGACCTAAAAAGTAAACTGAAGATTAGCCTGTACATCTTTATCCACGCAACTAAAATGCGGTTTGTCCCAACATATCAGAGCCACTACCTGTGTAAAGAAAATTGGATTAACTAGAATTTAAAAGGTATCTAAAGATTTGTTCTACCTCTTGAACAGTGGAAGGAAATTTCAATACTGTGAATCACCAAAGACTTCTAAGATCACATCTCCACCTCCTAGTTATATGAAGATTTCAGTAACTTATCTCAGATCTCTGGATAATTTAAAAATACGCACAAATATGTGCACATCATTAACAACGTGTGCATCAAATTTTATGGACAACTCAGATATTCATTTGCACACAATAATTGAATGTAATATTTTTTTCCTTCAAAATGCTCTGCAACTTTCTCAAATATGCTGTGTCCCCCCTGCCTTTCCTTTCTAGGGCTTTTTCTTCTTCTTTCCACTACTTTCAGTCTTTCATTCCTTATTTTTCTTCCACATTAATGTCACTATGTCATTTCTCTCTCCAATCTTATGTTGCCTAAGAATCATTCCCTGTCTTTGCATATAGCCATACTTTTTAATCCTCTTCAATATTATCTTTCTCTTCTTCGTCTCTTTATACTTAAGACTTCTCCTCTTATTTCCTTTTTTATAATGTTTTCTTTTTTGTGCTCAGCCCTTCTCCAGTTTCAGTTGTCTCTACCCATCACATGCATGTGCAGACATTTCTGAAACACTCATACACTTCTCACTAAAGATGTAAGTACTTTCACCCCTCAAGCATAAACCCCTCTGCTGGTTAAGCTTTATTTCCATTTTCCCTGAGTCAAATTGAATTAAGGCTTACCAGATCCCTGATCTAACCTAGTTGAAGAGAACTGAAAGAGGAAGGATTTGCTACACTGGATGGATACAAGCCTCTGTTTTCACTTGCACTGAAGCCCTCAGTCAAGTCATAAAAAGCCTGCCAACTTCCATTTTATTATGCCATCACCACATTAGTGCCTACAGTCCATGTGATATGCAAGAGAACTCCAACTTAAGCTCTTAAGTAAACACCAGAGCAGGAAGGAAACAAAATCAGTATGAAAATGAAAGATAGAGAGCTTGGTCTCAAACTTACCTTGTTGGTAGGGTGCTGGCTCAAATGGTGGGGCCGCTCCTCTAGGATCTTGATAAAACATATCTGCTTGCTGAGTATTATACAGCTGAGACCCTCGTGGTACCATCTGCAACTGCTTGGTGACAGACACTGAAGGCAGATCTGCTGGTGCCCGAGCAGGCACAGGATGAGGGTTCACAGGTAAGGCAGAAATAGAGCTCTTGGGGACAGATTCCAGCCTAAAAAGTAGAAAGATGCAACTGCTCATTAAGGCCTGATAGAGCACACTGTACACGAAAACACTGTGCTTTGTCTATATTTCACCTTCTGAAGGCTTACATCACCATCTTCAACTAAAATACAAGCAAACAGGGAAGTAAAGCAGTTTAGAGTTTTAGCTTTAGTTTTCCACTCTACTATTTAATCACTTTAAAAAAACCCAACCAAACAGAAGCAACCCCAAAAAACCCTGTTCTGTTTCTTTTTTAGAGAATGGATTTACTTTGTTTCTACTGCATATTTACACACATGGCACTTTGAACAACATTTAGGAAGACCCGTACAAGTCAGGAGGGGATCCAGGGGCACTGCTACTCAGATGGTCCATCTTCCCTGGCTTCAGAGCAGTTTCGTAACCGGAGTCAGTCCCTCGAGAAATAAGTTGCGTCACTGTGCTGCCTGTTGACACAATTCCATTTGGCAGTGCAGAAGTTTTCCTATTGGGCAAGTCCACTCCCCCTTCCTCCGAGAGGATAGCTCCTGAAGGCAGGCCCACCTCATTTAGCTGGCCCAGGGAGGCACTCAGGGGTCTTCTGGGAACCAGACGCTTGTTCATTTTACGGAATCTTCAGAAAAAGAAACCACGCATCAAAAATTGAAACAAAAAAAATAAAAGCACTTGCATTTTCAGGATTTTTCAAACACAGATGCTACCAAAAGCTTCAAGTTTGAATTCAAGTTTCCTGTGGGCTTGTGAGAAATTTGTTACGAATATCTGCTTGACTACAACTTCACTGCTCTTTGAACTGTTGGTAGCCGTTTCAATCAGAAGAACAAGGATGGATTTTTAATGACAAGTACACCAAGAATTCACAGCTAAACATCACACAGCAAGTTTGAAGACTTATTTCCTGTACATATATGCACTTCAACTGTACAGAAGAAAACCAAAATCAAACCTCACAAAATACTACCTATAGTAACATACACTTCAGAGTAAGAATCACAGACTATTCAAGTCTATTTTATTCAGAGAAGAAACTAACATCAGAAAATTAGTGACAAAAGATGAACAGATTCCCTTTTGCACCATTTGCCCAACAATAAGCCAAGTCAAGCATGTGGTATCTTTTAAAGCACAGTTTAAGATTTAGGTTACTATACCAAAATGCAGCTCACACCATTTGTGTTGTTTGATAAATTAAGTGATTGCAGAGATAAAACTCTATGAATACACTGTAATTCCAAAAATCTACCTGCTTCTGATATGTCTGAACAAACATAAGCCTTTTAACTAATGTTCCACAAAAATCAGCAGACTGACGGTATTGGACTAACGAAGAGAGCAAATTCCAGAGTTGAAGGTCCTCCACTAAACATCCTCCCACTAGCTCAGATACCAGAATACGAGTGGGAGGGCATATTTGTAGGCCTGAGCGTTTCCACTATTTATACTGTGGAATAAAAGGCCATTTCCTACGTGAGAAGGTTTCAACAGGATTAAAGCCAGCACTTTTGCATCCTATCTAACAAGTGAAACAGTAACACAACTAGGAAAGCACACCCACTATTGTAGAAAAAGAGGGCAGTCAAACTCTATGACTCCATCTTCAGATAATCTTTATGTTTGCCCACATGCACAGCATTAACAGCAATGCAACAGATGCAAAAGAGTTATTTGTTGTTTTGGTTTTCAGATGTGACCGAGGATAGAGTCAAAGTGTTATCTTGCTATACAGATTTGAGCTGTTCATCTGTAAGAGTATCATCTTGCCACCTTCCTAACTCACCATCAACACCCCAATTTCCTGGCTGGATTAATCTTTACCCACATAATCAAACTATAAATTCAAGCTACATAGTGTTGACAGTGGGAATCATCCAGAATGCATCACAAAGGAGTAAACAAACCACGCTATCACTGCAAACAGAAGCACTTGAGTAGGGACAGACTACAGCTTTCTGAACATACGCTGCTCAGAAGACGTTCTGGCATGTCACACCAGCCATGCAAGTCAGCTGGACACACGGAGCCCAGTGGAAGGGAGATCCCCAGGCTGAACTTACTGCTTTGCTCTGGCACTCTGCGCAATACCCAAACCAGTTTCTCCCTGCAAAGCAGCAGCAGGACACTGGGAAATCACTGCCACGCTCTCCTTTGCCAATTCCTTTGACATTTGTTTCCCATCAGGTCTCTTAGAGGTGCAGTGTCTGATGGCTCTTGACTCTGAACTCCTGACACAACTTGCAAGATGAGGAAGACTGGCCATCCCTGCCCATTCATCTAGAACACAACAGCACGCTCAAGAGGCACAGGTGCACATGTATGGGCACCCATTCAAGGTGACAGGAAGAGTTTATATAGCATCCTCCAAGATAAAATGCTTAGAAAAAAATTAAAGTCGCACAGTGCTGCCCTCTGGATTTTTCTGAAAAATTTTAGGGATTTTCATTGCAGTCTCCACATGTGCAGGACACAAAAATATCTAAAAAATTTTAGTATTTGCCCATGCACACTGGGTCTTCGTCCCTTGCCAAAAGGGGAATCAACTGCTGTTTAAGCAAGTCTAGATTATAATTTGCTATCTAAGGCATTACCACATACTTCCCCATAACCTTCCTGCAAACTTAAAGCTATATATAGAGATGCAGGAACTACATAGCAACAGCAATGTATATTATTCATACTAACCATTTTTAAAAGCAGCAACACTAATGCAGTATCTACTCAAAGGGATTAAGGAAAGATAAAAGGTACAAGGAAGAATTGGAACTCAAAGTTCCCCAACCACCTACAGAAACCGCTGCAACCTGGAACAGAGCAAGCGTTCACCTCACCCCAGGACAAGATCATTACTAAGGCATACAAGCCAGTCCAGATAAAACAGGCCTCTTCCACTGGCAAAGCTGACAAACCGTCCTCCTTGATACATACAACTAGTTCAGAGGTACTAATACTGACTCACCACCCTTATTAACCATCCAAACCAGCATTACCAATCTCCATTTTTTTAATACCATGACAAAAGGGGAAAAACCCCAACTGTTTCTGCAGAACACAAATATCAAAGTCCTATTCTCTGTTCATTTGAATAACTGCCTTTGTCACTGTAACACCACATGCTCAGCTCTTTTTTTCTTCCTGTTTCGCCTATGCACTGCATGCTGGCTATACAGCCAGTGAACTGCTATATTAATATTTTAAGTTTTAGATCTTTAAGGAAAGAAAAAAAAGACTGCATACCATGTCCAAATCTTTGAAGTTTTCTTGTGATTAAATAAAAAAGCACCTTTTCTTTGAAAGAAGTGAATGATGTTAGCCCAGAAAACAAGTCAGAAGTTATATATACACTGCATAAAATACACTGTATTTATTTCTTTTAACTCTTATAGAACCTGTTCTAGTTTCCAAAAGAATTTTAAAACCACCTTCAGAACAGCAGTGGCTTGTTCTTGTGTAACTGAGTGCCTCCTCTAAATCTGTAATGAATGTAGCTTGTTTACTGCAGACTTCATAGGACCACAGTTTAAACCTTCAACAATAGCTTTAACCACTTTTAGGTTACTGCATGTGCAGTCTATCAAAGTTTCAAAAGAGTAACTGTGGTAGAAAGAAAACTTGCACTCCTTTTTAGCTCTCTGGATAGCCCTAGCAGCACAGAAGGACAAGAGAACCCCTACATCTGGAAAAGTGCCAGCCATCTACCTCTCACACCTGAATACAAAGGTAAGAGGAGAAATACACAAATAAGTGACCATGATGGATGCAGGCAAACAACAGGTTTAGTCACACTTAAATAAGAAAAATAGCCCACCTCCAAAATCTCAAATAACACTTGTGTAAACATGAAACTTTCAGAGCTGCATTACTGCTGAAGCCAAATATCATATACTTAAGAATGAACAGTTCCAAAACCTAAGAGATTACCGTTACAAGTTTTTCACATTATTTCTTGCTGATTTAACAGCCAAGTTATGCTTCCTCTCCCCATTCCTAGATATGATAAATAACTCAAGAGATTGGACCGATTTCTGCTGTGAGAGGTCGACTTACTTTTCTAGCTCCTCCTGTGAATGTGCAAAGGTGCAGCTGGCCCCTCGGGGGCATCCTCCTCTCTGTTTCATGTCTCGGCACATGTATGTCTTGTACTTGCTGTGCTGAGGAGGCTGACAAGGTTAAAGAAACCAGGTGAGATACCTGAACATAAATGCACTTAACCAAGAGTTGAACATATCCCCTTATTAAAGGCCTGATAGTTGACTGTTGATAATTCCTTCAATTTGAACATTCCAGAAGTACCTAAGGTGGAATAAATGACTGGAGCAGTATTTGTGTTTGGTTCTTCAACAGAACTAACAGATTCAAGAGCAGATATTTTGACAACTAAGTTACTATCAGGTTTTTAAAATATTTTATTCCAATTCCTTACTGGAGCTTGATTGGAACACAGTTGTCTGTTTCAGGAAACAGTTAAGTGGACAAAACTGTTATAAGCTGAAAAAAGTTACCACGCTTAACCAGAAATTGCCAAATATTCATCCAGCTTTGTGGTAGACTGAAAATAAATACAATTTAGACAGTTACTTTTCCCTTGCTTTCTAATAGCTCAAAATGGCACTTGAGTATCCCTTTAATCTCTAAGAGTGAAATTCCATCAAGTTGCTTTTAGCCCCCCTTTGGACTAAAAATCCCTTAACTATCTTATGATTATTATTTCCATCAATAGTTGAGGACGCAATCTTATTCCTACACAGATCAGTAGGGTACAGGTTGTCTTCTGTATTTTTAAGTTTCCCAAGAAATAACAAGCTTACTGCAATCTTGCCGTTGGCATGTATGCCCATTTGCCAGTCTCTCTAAATAAATTCTGACAGAAGGCCAGAGGTGGTCTCAGACATTTAAGTTTCTACAGTTTTTATGGCAGAATTAAATCAGAGGCAGAAATATTTTATCAGAGTCCCTACTGAGGGAAAGGTCTGTAAAAGTAAACTCTTGCTTTCTGAGAAACTCAGCCAAAAGATGTAAATCTGTAAGAAGCCATCTGCAAATTGACTTTTTTTTTTTTTTGCCATCTACTGTAGTGAAAAAAGGGTTTCAGCAGGGTGTACATAAGCTGCACAGCCTTCTGCTGGCCACTGCTGCCAGCCAACAAAATTCCACCCAGTGCTCAGCAGATGTCCCCTTTCCCACTTGGGAGGCTTTGGGTTCCCTTCCAAGCGGCACAGCATGTACCAGGTCTAGGTGATGGTCTCACCAGAACAAAAACCGTCACTGTTTTTCCCACCCCGATTTTCACTTGTGCATTCCTACTGCTCTTCCTTTTGCTGGTAACAGTGCTCATTAGGCATCCCAGCGAATGCAAAAAGATAAAACAGCAGAAATAATTCACTCTAATTTTGCCTCTTTTTTTTTTTTTTTTTTTGGCAGAGATAACCTTTCTACTAGTTCAGCTCCCTGAACGATCTCTCCAAGAGGATGAGTGCCAAAGCAAGGGAGGGAGTGGGAATGTGTGACAGGCAGCTCTGTCTTTCAGCAGCAGCTAGCATTTATATCAACTTAGCTATACAACCAAATGAGATCAAAGGAACATGTGATAAGACAACTATGAGATAAGCTACTATATATATTTGCAACATCATTTCGTTTCTGAAACGGAAAGTTTTGTTTCAGGAACTTGAATGGTACCTTTACATGAAGTCTTCCCAAATCTTTAAACTTTACAGACCATTAAGCACAGGTATAAGATTAATTTAATTAACACAGAGCCATCTGGCTTAAATGTGTCACATTAAAACAAACCCAAGAAAATTCCCACAGATCACAGTTCTAGGCACCCCGGCTTCTCTTCCTCACCCTCTAGAGTCAGGAGGATTGTTTATTCATTTCTCTGAGCTTGCAGCTGCATCGGACTGTTTTCTTTTTATCCTAGTGAGCTGTGCAAGTTACTGCAACAAGTAATGGGGGTGTGCGGCTTTGTGTTTGGGTTGTTTTTTCTTTTTTTGTTTCTTTTTTGATAAAGATGACACAGCAGTGATATTTTTAATCAGATCAAATCTCTCCATATGACATTAGTAAACCTCTACTATCGGATACTGCCGATACAATTTAGGGGTAAGCATTTCCTAAATGATTTAGCTTTTACCTGTTGCTGATCTGCTCCTTTCTTGCTGTGATTCTGTATGTAATCAACTAAGCCATGAACCACAGTCCTCACAGCAACTAGTCCATTTTCCAGTTGTTCCCATGTTGGAGGTGGAGCATCTGTTGCATTGACAGCAAACAGAGAATATAATAAGAAAAAGCAAAGTCAGAGGATTTTCCAAAAGCAGGTTCAAAGAAACCATCAGTATCACAACACTCACTAGACAACCAAAAAGATTTTATTGGAAACGTGTGTCATTAGATACAAAGCATTCAGCATCTGAATTCAGGGATATGTACCACTTAAAGAATAAAGCTACTTATAGGGTCAAGATTGAACCACACAAAATACAAAATGAGCCAGTGAGAGTATGATTAGCATATCAAATTATTTCCTTTTAGCAAAACTTTCATATCCCTTAAGAACTCCAGAGTAAACACACTGTACAAACTCTGCACATAAAAAAAAAAAGTCAGACTGAAAATCCCTCTTCACACTCAGACTCCTGTAGATAAAATGATTCTGTACAAACATCGTCATCACTGGCCTAGATCACACAGGCACAGTCACTGAACAGCAACAGAAATTGATGTCTCTCACATGGAAAAATGTCACAAGACAAATCTATGTATCAGACCACCATCTAACATGCAGCAGTGTGAATAAACTGCACAGTCTTAATTCTACAGGGGCACTTGTTCTTTCCAGCTAATTTACTTTTCTAATCATTTAATCTGTTCCAGCAGATGACACTCCTACTGTGTGCTACATACTCCGTGGCAAAACACAGGACCTCAAAGCGCCTTTCCAGATCTTTAGCACAACTACATTCTAGTCTGCTCACAAGGACTAAATTCTTCCAGAGAACTTCAGCATACCTACAGAACAGCAGGGAAGCAATTCAACAGCACAGAAGAGAAACATCAAGATCAGACTCACCTACTAAAACTGAGTGAGGCTATTAGCGATTCCACTTTCCGTATCAGTCTGTGGCTAACAAATTTGCAGTACGCACAGTTTTGCCCCTGACTTGTTACAGTATGAAAGATTTGGGAGGAGAACACTACATCTCCTTTTACTGTAAAGTACAACTGGTCCTCATTTGAAAAGCAAGTTAGTTTGTTTGAACAAACAGAAACTAAGAACTACAGCTTTTCATCTCCTGAAGTCATAGTTTAAACCTTCATACTATTTTGATATTAATATTGATTCTGCAAATACTAATGGTATAAAACTGCAGCCACAGCACTCTCCATTCTGTCCCCCCCGTTCTGTCTCAGGCAGTCCGTCCTCACAGTGCTGCTGACTTTTCCAACAATTTCCATCTTTCTCTCTGTCAACAGCTTAGATTTCCCAGTTATATATATTCTTTCCAACTAACTTCCCCTTCCTAGACTGTCTTTCACACCTTTGCAGAATTACATATTAACAAGAAAAATACTAAATTCCCTAGGATGGCAAATCTCTTGTGTCTAGACTGATTTTTGCCCAGCTTCTGTCTAGTCTATCAAAATTTTACCATGAAATCCAAAATTGTTTACACAAAAGATGGCTTATGATTTTAAATTGCCTCTAAAAAGTCTTCTGAGTGCAATGTCTGTAGGCTACAGACCTCAGATCAAAAACTAATACACAGTCTTTCCTGAACAAAAGAAAAGGGCAAACGATTTTTAGATAAGTTAATGGAAGTCCTCAATCTGGTACGTGTTTTCTTGAAGACCTGCCCTAGTTTGTAAACAAATTCTTTGCTCTGGAAAAGAACTGGAGAGAAGAAGATATCCCAGAGTGACAGCTAAGGCTCTGCATTAAGCACAGTGGGTTCTGTAAATCTTCCTGTTGCTTTGCAAATCTGGTTTCAAGTAGAAGCATGTGTACTAAAAAAGGGAAAAGGAGGAAGCTAAGACTCCTGCCACTTCCCCTGTTACCATTGCCCAATATCAAGTATACACCATGTAACCTCACAGGATTTTATGTATTCAACATCCTCACCCATGTTCACCCAGTGCTGTCAAACAAGAAAGCTCTCTTCAAAGAAGTGGTGAAATTATTCCTGCCAACCTTTTCAATCTATTTTAGCTTCAGAATAGTTCAGTTCCTCACAGATTACTGCTGTTCCCAGGCCGGTTATGAATACCACTCAAGAATCTTAAGTTTATGAGTTAGAGGATGTTAGATGCAATGGCTTTCAATCCTTCAGCAGTGTTAAGCTCCTCTTGCTAAACTGCAAGTTAAAGGTTTTTATAAAACATCTAGACTTACCTGGACTAGGATCAATATTTGCCAGGAGCTCTAGGTGAGGTCGAAGACGATTCAGGTTAGCTGGATCTCCAGTCCTCTGAAGAGCAATAGTTAATTCCTGAACACTCTGTGCAAACGAGGCTGGGGTCTGCAACTTGAAAAAATTATAATAATTAACTTTCTACAGGCAAAGCAATCCTCAAGGTTTCTGAAGGTTGCTCCACCAGCCCACAAAAGCTGTCTTCCAGAACTGGAGTAAAATGTTTCTCACACAAGCCCATTTCAGCCAGCACCTTCTATTAAAATTCCTTCTCGAGCATCAAGAACACACAATTCTATGACATTGCACGTTAAAATGCAGCTCTAAATAGACAAAACAAAGGCTGGTATTATTTCTAGCAATGTAACCTATTTATTTTCTATGTTGTGCTGACACCCAGAAAAAAGATACAGAATATTAGAAACCATCTAATTCAGATTTCTGAAGTCTAGTATCTCCAATCCCCAAACCAACAGGTTTGTATCCTGCTTTAAACTGAGTACAGCAGACAATAAGGAGCAAGACGGTCGAAGGATAAAGATAGCTAGCGACGTTCCATTTACTAATATCACATGATTTCAGTATTTAAAATAATTTAATTCCACCTAAATCCTTCAGAAGATGTCTGGTAGGACACCTGCAAAAGTGGGCAAAAGCATAAATACACAACAAAGTGATCTTGAAGCTAATCCTCCTGCACTGCAGCCAGAGCAATTGTTTCACACCTTTTCTAACCATTCAACAAGGTTCAGTTCTTCCCACCTAATTTAGGTACTTACATGGGTGTCCCCTAATTTGAAAGTCCATTTATCCTGTGTTCCCTCTAAACAAAAAGAGATCTGGGCATTTCCAGAGGCCAAGTCCTTTTGTTTAAGAAATGTGTTTCCACCTCACTTACTTCAGGTATAGACTAGGGGACTGATTTTCTTTCAACTTATGTCCTAACTTCCTGCCTGGAAACACAAACCATTAACCTCTGTTACTCCATTGGCAGTTATCAGTGGTTCAGAAAGGACACATCCCAGCTGTGTAGCTAACCTTTGTGGCTTCCCATCTGCAGAAAGAGCTAAAGTAGAAAGAGATGGCACAGGGAGCAAGATTCATTAGGTTACAAATATATATTCTAATCATTTAGACCATAAAGGGTTGGGAAATAAACAGGGCATTATTAATGCGTAAGGCGAGTACACACGGGCACAGTTTTTAAATGCCTGTAACATGGATTTACACCCAGAACAGTTGCAAACTAGATAGACTGAGCTGATTTTAGGTGGTTTTACCTTGTCAATGATAGACTGCATGTGGGATTTGTGAGACTGGTCTCCGTATAACAGTGAGGACCACTGATCTGGTGCAATGCGTAAACCTGCTTCCATAGCTATTTGAACTATCTGGGAGTCATGTTCCCTTCTCAGAGCTTCATAAGTTCGAAATTCCTCCTTCAGTTGCATCAGGGAGGAATCCTCATCTCGCTTTGTCACCTAGGAGGGAGAAACAAGCCAAATAGAATTAAGTAGGATAAGACAGAGATTATGTAAAATCCAAGGCAAGCAAAATCTTCAGTCAGCAACTAAATTCTTCCTCCCAAACTAAACTGAACTATTATGCAGTGAACACTAGTTCCTACTGAAATAACACACATATTCATGAAGTGGAACCTCTATGAAATGGATACCAAACATAATTTACTCAGACTCTGACCCAGATATTGATGGAAGTGTCACACTTCCTAAACAACTTTACAGCATCCACACTTCTCCAGTCCAAGGTATTTTGTTTGTATTGCAGAATTTTGTTTGAGGGTACAATTAGGAGCAACAAAGCATTTTTCTCATTTAGCGAAACTGATTGACATTTAAATTGAGCACCTAGGAATGGACCATTAAATACTGTAAAGTACAATAAGAAGTTTAAGTTCTCTTTATACAACTCTCCCAGAGCCTCATATTTCTTTGTTTCTAACCACACCACCACTCAGTTAACAGAACTGGGGACTTCCCAGCTTTAAGCCTCTTCTAAGGGGATAAATTGTGCTGACTTACATACAGGTTTTGTTACTGTGCATCTATTAAACCTGGACAGGGTCAAAACCCAGCTTTACAGCTTAAAGTTGTAATTTCAGCCTACACTGTCATCATAGCAGTACGACAACTCTCCAAACACACGTGGGACTTAATGAATAATACTTTCTATTGCTACACATATTTTTAGGCACATTTAATGTTACAGGACAATGAAAATTGAAAGTCAAAACCAGTAGTTTTTATGGCATTATGAGATCTCCAAGCAGAATCTTCCTACCTTGAAGCACGAGGCTCTGTAAAGAAGCTGGACAACATGCCCAATGCTAGTTTTAGAAGCCTGAGGAAATCGCGGCTCCAGCCTCTGAACCACAAAGAGAACCAAGACCTTTCGTGACAAAGCAGATCCATCTTCCAGAGCCAGTAGAACCAGCTTTAAAGCCTCCTCTTGCATTGCTGGGGGGGGGGGGAAATGTGAAGAAAAGACACAAAAGATGAGAGAAGACCAGGAAAGATTTCTGCAGTTTGTTTCTGTACAACTGGCAGACCAGCTACAAACCCCAACCCCAACACACACACAAACCCAGACAGGAAAGGGAGCTGAGTAAGAAGGGAGGGCAAAGAAGAAAGGAACACTTCCAGATTCCCAGACTGGGACTGGGGAAATAGGACTTGTTAATTTTTATTATATGTTCTATTTTGGGTATCAGATGATAGGAAGACTTCTTTGTTCCTGTCTATACATCTCTCTTGATTATTAATATAAGAGTTTTCAAAGTGTATTATCTACATCCCACACCTATCCCAGAAGAAAAAGTTACCAGGCTGAGGAAGGGCAAGGTTGGTTCCCATGCAGGTAAAAGAGCAAGTAGTGCCCACACAAATAAATAAGCAAAATATGTGGTGCTACAGCACCTATGTACCAAGCCTCTCTCTTCCCTGCAGTGGTGCAAAAGTCAGCATCCCAAAGTTAATCTTCCTCCGTGTTTCAGTGGGGAAAAGCTTCTTTTATTTATTTTAAGAAACTGGCTTCATATTTCAAGGCATTATTTTTCTTCCTCAGCAAACAACAACTACATTTTCAGTAGCAAGACTTCATTCATTTTTTTAAGCAAAACTGATTGTTTTAGTATTCTACGAAAAGGAATTTAATCTTTAAGTATGTAACTTTTAAAAATGCATACACCCCACCCCCCTCAAATGTAACAAATCTCTCCCCACAACTGTTTTGTATGTTTATTACCCTAGAAAAGGAAAAGAAGCCATATCCAGTCACTTCCAGTAATGTTATTTTTTCTAGAAGGGTCTTCTTCGAAGAATAGCAACTGAGAAACTACCTCCCATTTTATCTTATCACAAGAACAAAAGGACATACATTATCCTGAATTTTATAGAAGACTTATAAAAGCACTAAAACCACAAGAAAGTCCACAACAGCAGCCCAACAGATATATCGTTAATTCTGAAGATCAACTATCAAGGAATTAAACCACTGCCTAACAAAACCACTCAGGTAATCCGACACCCATTTATCCACCCTCCTCAATTCTGAATTGCTTCCAATATAGAAGTAGTACTGTGATGTTACCTACCTGGTCCAAGGAACTGGCACCCTCTGGCTCTCACTGCAGCCCAGAGGTTGGAAGAGAGCTGCTGAGGATTTTGATGCTGAAGAATGAGCTCTGTGACGGTTCTTTCACCAAGCGACCGTGCTGCACGCATGGCTCTGATCCGCCCTTCTTCCTCCACTAGCTGGCAATGAACTAATGTCACAAGTTTCCTTTGCATGGGACGACTTAGCACGCTCTGAGTAGTACTGTTAAGACCCACACCTTCAAAACAAAATGAAGCAGAAAAAGAAAATAAACTACCTCATATCTCCTTTTCTTATGTCAGCCTTCAACCACTGTACTGTAGAAGTGCAAACCTAGTTCTCCTGATGTCCACTTTGTTAAAGGGAACACGAGAGAAGGCATCTCAGAAGTTAATTTTTGTCAGTTTGTTTTACTCAGCCTTAAAAGCAAACAGTTCCTGGGAGCCAGCTTTCCCACAGGTTTAAGTCTTGTGATTGACTGATTTGGCTCCCTAAGAAGGTGGAATCTCTAATGAATTCTCTCCCCATGTTGGAACTCTGTCCTGCACCCTCCCATACGGATTTCCCAGGTGTCTCCTCAAGGGTAGGATCATACTGCAGTCCTTCCTTTACTCACGGGCTTCAGGGATCACTGCCTTCTTTGACATTTGCCTGTTTTTACAAGACATTTAGGTTTTTTATCTGTATCTGCTATCTCCGCTGCTTTGGCCTAGCCAAACTGAACTTGCATGAGTTCAAAAGTGTTTGGGTGATGTTTAACTATGTGCAAATGCTGTGATTCACAAATGTGCTGGGAGACACTGAAACCGGGTTGAAGGAAGAAGTGACTCGCTAGGCAGACGGCTGCCACACTGAGTGTGTTCCACAGCACAGAGCTTGTTCACTGGGCCACTACTGCTACCACACTGTACTACCTGGACAAGCTTGAGACAGCTTCTTCTAAGAACTCAGTTCTGAAAACCTGATGCCCATGATGCTCACCTCTACTACTTGGGTTGACAGATATTCCAAGTCCACCATATGTAATATAGATAAAATCCATACTCTTGAACCCAGTGCAGTTTTCCTAAATTAGAATTACTCAAATTGACCCAACTCTTGTATAAGATCTTGTATAAACAGAGTATTACTTATTTCTCTTATATATCCTATAAGCAGTAACTTTCTTATTTCAGTTTCTACAAACAAGCTGCATTACTACAGTTATCTCAAAGCAAAGCAGAACTCAAATTTAAAAAAAAAAAAAAGCAGAATTACCTATTTTAACTTAGTCTGCAGAGGTCAACTCAACTTACAAAGTTTGTCTCAACTTCCTATACCGCGGCCTTTCCTCAGTATTGTTTTTGACATAATGTCTTCACTGCCCACCCTCTCCCCCCACACACCGTGAAGACATAACCTTAATGCTTAGGAAATTCGTTTCAATTTGTTTTTAAACTAGATTTATATACATTTTTCAAACAAGACTACCTAATCATTTGGATAGTTTGGTTTGCATCTTATTTGTTTCCAGCTTTCATTTTCAAAGGAAACAATGCAGGAACTACCTCTCGCGCTGCTGAGTGGTTTGAGGTACAATGCTAATTCTTCCACACATTTCTTGCCCTCCTCATAATGCTTGGTATCTTCAGCTCCACTACATAAAGTAATTGGCTGCTGCTCAGGAACCTGAAAGGAGACGACATACACATCTATGATGAATATGCATAAATAAGTGTCAGTCACACTTACAAACACCACATCCAGCTTGTTAATATCAAGCATTTCCTGTTTTGTTCCCCTTCTGTGTTTTTTCTATATTAGTAAGCATTTTTTCCAGCTTGTGAAATGAACAAATAGCATTTAAAAAAAAAAAAATCAGCAAAAATTAAGACAAAAAAATGTAAAGAATTTATGGTTAGCAGACTTTTTTTATTTACTGACTGACAGGAACTAGAAGCAGAAGACTTATTCCATGGCAAAAAAATATTACATGAGAAACAAGGCATTTCTTATAACTATAAAACTTTGGCTGAAATAACACACTTATTGAGACATCTCCAAAGCTGCCTGGCCAAAAAAAAAAAAAACCAAAACCAAGCCAACAGAACAAATCAGACAAGCCATGGTTTGTAGGTAAGTACAGATTCATATCTAGGGCCTCACAGCTCTAAAATAATCCCAGGATAAGTGATCGGAGCTACTTGGATTAGCAGGAGTAAGATTTAGCAGCAAATATACCAGGACACCCTTGGAACATACTCTGACTAGACCTAATTATCAAGCAGCAAGATCAAGTTATCCTACACAGTGAATATGAACACAACCTGCAAGTATTAATCTGACAACACAGGCCAGTTACATTCTTGAGGTTCTGTTTGTTTGTTTTGGTGGGTTTCTTTTTTTTGGTTGTGGCATTTATTTCTTCATCCAGGCATTCACCAGAAATGAGGATTTTTCAAAGGAATGTTGGACCACCCCTCCCCCAAGTTATAATTTTGCTTTTTTCTTCCAGTTAAATTCTTAAAGCTTTAAACAAATCCAGGCGTGCAGTGTAGCACTGTATTAATGTTTCTCAACATCACTATTCAGCAATCAGCTCAATATTTGATAGTATAGAGAACTAGAATTTCTCAGAAGACTGAACAGAAGCACTTTTTGCATATGCTATTGAAGTGTAAACAGATCTCAGACTTCAACTTCTATTTCCAAGTCAATCACTATCCCGCTGGCAATAACAACATGCTAATCCCACATAGCTGCTTACAGGGACCAACCCAGGCCCTCAGTCTAAAAGCACCAGCCTTTAATGCTCAAGTTAAAGACAGCTACAAACCCGCTAACCTTCACGTGCAACCCAGTCATGGAGAGTGGCATTATGATGGCAGCAGCAAATAAAAGCAGTGAATATATATAAAATGTATACACGCATACATATATATGGTTGCCACCACCAATGTGGACAGCTTTCCTACCACTTTTAATAGTAACAGCTATGCATGCTAAGTTGCTCATTTGACAAACACTGCAAAATAAAAAGTTACTAGCTGCATAACTCTTACAGCAGGCAACAAAAAAAAAAAGTCTCTGAGCGTAACGTATCAGCTGAAATTAAGAGAGGTAATACCACCCCAAAACTAATATAATCAAGATAGCCTGGATCTGACACTGCCCCTTTTACTCCTATTAAAGGGAAAAACAAAACCAAGTTTAATCACACCAAAACAGCAAGGTTAGCCTGGATGCTTTTCAGAGACTGCAGTTAACTTGTGAAGTTTTTGAGGTTTTTTGGGTTTGTTTGAATTTTGGGGATGGGGTACTGTTTGTTTGGGGTGGTTTGTTTTTTAGGTGTTGTGGTTTGGGGGTTTTTTGTGTGTCTGTAAGCAAGAAAGCTTTCAGTAAAAGGAGATTTTGCAACTGTATCTTACAGTGGTCAGCCTTAACTGTTGCAAGAGCAACAGACTCAGCTGGATTAATTTCTTGGGATTCAGGAAACAAATATTAACACCTTCAATACTTGCTTTCATGTTAACAGAACGCACCACCTCCTTTGCAAAGCCGCTGCCATTTTAGCAGTCTGTCTGGGAAGTTACACAAGCAGAACTGGCTAATTGATCAAACAACATGCATCTCATGCACTTGTGCAGAGACAAAAACTACACAGTCTCTGCCCTATTTACTGCTGTAATGTATTTTGTGCAAATTTCTATTTACTCCTGCAAGCATTCAATCCGGCACTGGCGACAACCCGAAATACAACTACAGCATCGCAACACCCAGCAGACAAAGAGGGCTTGGAACAGACAGGGGGCAGGAAGCTGTGTTCAGCCCTGGATTTCGATCTTGAATTAAGGCAGGTTTAGCACACATTCACAGCAGCGGTTTGGAATGCCATACGCAGCACAACCCCACCAGCGAGACACAAGGACTGTCTAGGCAACTAACTGAAAGCTTCCCCCTCCCTCAGGAAAAAGCTGGCATAGAAAAACTTCCAAGAGTTAATCAAGCTATTCAACACTGTGTATCATTCCCATTTCTTCTCTTTGCAAGGGAAGCTTCAACGTAAAAATCTAAAAGCCTTGCACAACCATACTGTTTGCAAAATGAGCCCAAAAGAGATTAGAGTTTAACTTCCATCTTAAGCTGGTGCAAGTGTAGTACAGCACAATAAAACAAGATGCTTATGTTGTGGTTTCAGGAGTCTTCAGGAGAAGAGAATGTATTTCTACACACACACACTTTATTTTCACGCATATGATGCATCTCACAGTAAAACTTACAAATAATTTGCCCTTTTGCTGGTTCTATTACGTGCACTTCCAGGACTTTAGCATTTTAGGGTTAGAATGATTTTAAGAACAGCATCCACCAAGAGAAAAATGGTAAAGACATGATTCATAGAAGTCACAGGAGATCTGAATTTTAATTTTGGCTCTGTCATGGAAGTGCTGAGGGACAACTGAGAAATAACTCATCTCCAACGCATTTTCACTTCCCCTTCACAAAGTATCTTTCAACAGCATGCAAGACCCTGTGGTCACTTCTGTTTACAACGCCTCTTGAGAGCCTCAAAATAGATGCCCTGAAGAGCAAGTTCATTATTTTCATCCTCATTCAATATTCCATTCTCTCAGACACCACACCCTTATCACAGTTTTCACTGCAAATATATTTACATAATATAATAAACACCTCCCACGGGGGGACTAGAACAAGACAGGAAAAATAATCTCAGATGTGTAATTACTTTAAATTTGTGATCGTTTTGCGTGCATCTGCCTTGGCAATGACTGCGAGTATCCCAGCAGCGGAATGCCGCCCATCAGCATGACTACTTGTGGCTGTGGGAAGAGGCAGGTTGTGACGGCATGAGGAAGGGGACCGGAAAAGAACGCTAACGCATCATCTCATACCAGGCAGTGATTCTGAATTGGTGATTTAAGCATAATTTGATGAAGGATGTCAGCTTGAGTTGTCACTAATTACCATTAGACATCTAATTGCACAGAATGAGAACATGTTAAACAGACCAAACCCCTTTTTGTCTGGTTTGAAAACCGTTTCCCCCATTTCCCCCCACCCTGCAAACAGATGATTTGCTTCCTGATGAAAAAAAAAACCCAAAACACAAACAAAACCCAAAGCCTACTGTCTTCAGTTCCTCAAGAGTTTGCACTAAGAACAACTTCTTCACAGATAATTCCTCTTTTGTGGCACCTCATTTCACCAAAGTTACAACAAAAAATGATCAAACGTGCCACTAGTATCTCCGCAGTTGTAATCTTCCCCCTTTGAAAGGGCTGCGAGTTAAGATCACTCCACCCGTTCTCTTGTCATATACTGATTCCATTGCCTAATGTCTAGAATTGTATTTATCATGTCCAGCAGGAGACTAGGAAAGAAATTAAAGCACCACAGGAATTTCTGCCACTTGATGTCACCTGTTTGGAACGTGCACACTGCTGTTTCATGCGTTAAGAAAACAGGAGGGAAGAGCTTAGATGACAGATCCATGATTATGCACCTTCAAAACACTGGCCTGGTGAATTTTTAAAATAGTTGCATAGAGTAATATATGGATGCTTGAATAGTTAAAATTCAAAACCTTATTCCCACAGAAACTGACTTAAGGGATTCCTTTACCCAAGAAGTCTGAAAAGCAAGGTACCCCATGCCTTTTTGATCCGCGTTCAAGGCCATTGTGCCTCCCTCCCCTCACAATAAGCTTAGCTCCTGCTTAGGCGCTTAGCTATTTCCAGATCTCCAGGAATAATAATTCTCACCTTCCCCTTACAATCCCTCCTCCCCCCCGCCATCATCTTACGTGGCTGAACTTATCTATATGTGGGCTGATTTGCCCGACCACCGCCTTCCAGAACAGACCCTGTAACCACTGTTGATGTGTACCACGCTGCGCTGGGGGAGCAGGAATTCAAGTCTCTGCAACAGTTAATTTTCACATCAAGGGTGGCTATAACCTGGGCAACAGGTTTCATTTTTGGAAAGGGGTGTGGAGAGGGAAGACTGAGAAACAGCCTGTAATTCGAGAAAGAAACCAATTCTTTTCACCATAAAGTGACAAAACCTTCACAGAGAGAGAATGCTATTGTTGGAGAAGTAGGTTACTGCTCTCTCGGGTGACTGTGATAAATTTAGTATATTTTCCCCAGAAGTACAGTCCTGCTTACTTCACCCACTGTGCCTGCTTGAAAGCCAACCAAGGCGACTTGCCCTGGAATCCTATCACAGCTGCCAGTCACAGCAGAATAGATTTGTTTCTTCAAACTGCCTGGTCTCCTCCTCTGCCTCCAGCGAAAAAGCACTTAACACTTATAAATGTGTGAACTTCTCAGAAGACTCCCCAAAGGGAAAAGAACAGTTTGTTCTTCCCCCCCCCCCCCCCCCAAGCTTTAATTGTGTTGTACTGTATTTCCTTCTAAAATGAAACCTGCTTTTTTGGAATTTATCATTTAAAAATAAAGTATTACACATCTCCACGGACTCAGATTAAGGTGTACAGGGGATTGGTGGAGATTAGGGGATGTTAATGACACATACACCCTCCTGAAACTAAACCAAGAAGTAGAACAAGAAAATGGGCTTTGTTTCACTTAAATTGATGATACTATTCATGCTTTCTAAATTGGCTTGCTGCTTGCAGATGATTTTTGTTGACATGTACCAAAGAGAGTCCACCTCCTTAACGGGATAGAGTTCAAAATTACTGTAGTTCCTCTACTTTTTTTTTTTTGGTCTTTAACCAAGCTTTTTTTCTGTAAAAAGGTTAAAAAAAAAAATGGCCTTAGAGACACTCATGAAAAATAGCAACTGTTTCCCTGTCCTTCACAGCAAAGTAGTGTACTTATTTTCTAGTACTCCAAAGGCTGGTAAAGACTACAACAGGTGCCAGGAAGGGAAAGGGAAGAGAAAGGAGGGTGAGTTATACTGAACACTGATCTCATTCACATGCTCATTGAAATTAGGAGCTGGGGGGAGGTGGTGCAAATTTCTCTTAAGGGGGAATTTTGTCAGTAATAAAAACCCAGCTAAGATCACAGATTGTTGTTTAGGTAACAGAATGCAGTGAGCAGCATACACTGCAGGAATGAGTGGCAAACGAGGGGAAGGGAATACTGTATCTTTTGGTGGCATTTGCAGCTTTAAGGTCACCATGAAACAAGGTCCCATGAATCTCAATCACATAAAAATTTAAGACATAAAAAGAAGCACAAAATTTATGTCATTAGTTCAAAGTCAGAATCTAGAGCTCAGTGCACTCAAGCAAATACAATACTACCATAAAGCCACTCTTCCTTCTTCATACCTCACACACATATGGATGAAGAGACTCTGGTTGGCTAACTTGCAAAACCAGAATAAAACTCTCAATTACCTGTAAGAGGCAGGGTGATTTTCCATCTTGTTCCAGAGGATCTTGTTTTTATGGAAATTTTAATTCAGGCAAAGATGAAGTTAAAGCTATCACATAGCTTCTCACAAAGCTTAACAAATGCACACAAAACAACCAAAAATGCAAGAGGAAAAAAGATGTTTATCATAAGTGTGGACATTTGGATATAGCTGGAACTATCACAGAAACTCCAGAGAGGAAGGAAGAAGATATAAGGGAGAAAGCGATTTACAATATTTATTTATGGCATCACCCACAGATTTCACACTGCTTGGAGGCTCTTCAAAGATGGTGCATACGTATATCACAGAAATGGGAGCACCCAGCCTCATCACCCTCTCCTGCAGAGCAGGATGAGTCACTTAGCCCAGCCAGAAACACAACTCAATTTTAAAACTTCTGATATAACTTCTATGCCATACAGCCCAAAAGAACAACAATAAATTAGCTGTATTACTTGATAAACCAAACAAAAAAAGTGACAAAAACATGACTGGATCTCTAGGTCCCAGTACCTAATAAAAAGCATCAGAGCATCTTTCTTTCTTCCACATCTTTTAAAATTCCTCTAAAACATAGCTGTTGCCCTTTCCCTGAACTATAGGTCTCATTGGATTTTCTGTTGCCTCCAACTTCACTGAGCCCAGATGTGGAAGCAGATCTAAGGAAGACAATAACCCCTCTATGATAACTGCATCCCGTCTACATTTTTGTTCCTCACCCCTAAGTTTGACATGATTGTCCTTCCTCACCCCAAGCCCACAATCCTGTCCAGCCTTGGGAAGTGTGGGTCACAGGAAACCACCAGTGATCTAACCATAATAAGCTTATGCCAATTTAAGCCTGTGCTGCAACTGAACAGGGCAATCCTGCTTTCCACACATCGCTGCCCCTTTCCTCGGGCTGCCACCAGTAGCAGTGCTGCTGGAGCACTCATCTCCATCAGAGCACCAGTCCAGCTGACCTCCCAAGTACCTGCTCCAGCAGAAAGGGGAGTCTCGGGCAGGCTTCCCCCATTCACATACATGGATTTAGATTAACACGTCAGCTCAGGAAGTTACAATTCCAGAGCACGGTTTCAAGTTAGACAGAAGGCAGCATACAGGCTGCTACCAGAGGGGTCTGTTCCACATCCCTTACTTTCCCCTCCTGCTTTTGGGACAACCAATCACAAGTCCATAGGGTCAATATGGTAAAGCAAGTAACCTACCACAGAAGAACGGCTTCCCAGTGGACAAGCTCACTGATCCAGTTCAACCTTTTGGCAGAGCATGGCTAGATACGAGCAAAGGAAGAAGGAAGGGAACAGAACCAACCTGTTCTGGTGACAGCCCACAGTTACACTAAGTTAGACGTAACACAAAATCACAGTCAGCGACTGGTTATCATGATTTGAACTGTTGTTCCAGGCACCTCTGCTACAGCACGTCAAAGGTCTAAATCCTGTATTCGTCAAAGTCAGTCTACAAAAAGGTAGATGTCTGCTCTACACACCATTAACAATGAGTCATATTCTTTATTCATGACTTGTCCTCCTTAGAGAAAGAAGGAAAACAACACAAAAACAGACCTTTTTTTTAAAAAAAAAAAGGCACCGATACCTGAGCACCCACTAGTTGCAGCAAGGCTGTGTTCACAGGAAGGAGTTCAATGTCTGTATTGATAGTGGTCTGGTCAAAAGGGCATGCCTTACGGTGGAGCTTGTTGAGGCACATCTTGCAGACAGTGTGGCCGCAACCCAAGCTGATGGGCTTCCGGATTGTTTCGTCGAAAGTCTGTGTGCAAATCGGGCAGGAGAGAAAATCCGTCCATTGTGGAGCTTGTACAGGCATTGCTTCAGGAATTAATTGACAAGACAAAAATCTAAAGCACAGATTCCACTGGAATCAAAATCTTTGAAAAAAAAGTCTGTTTGTTTTTAAATATCTTCTGTAAGTACAGTCAGCACATAGTGTGAAACATAACCTAGAAGAAAACAGAAATAGAAAGTTACCATTCTCTACTGGAACAGGCATGTAAAACCCTTTGCGCTAGGCAAATACCACTTGTAGAGGTATAGCTGAACTAGGAGTGCAGTTCTGACGTTAAGTAGAGGACTGAGTCATGACTTGCTTTAATTCCAGTTAGTCTCTGGCACTGGAAAAGTGCCACTTAAAACCATTTCTGCTGTTATGCAGCTTAAAAAACCCCAGTAAAATCAAGATAGTTATCTATCTCATTGAAGTTATAAGACTAATTAGCTTTTAGTTTTTATGTTCTCTTTTTTTCTTTACAAATGAGCCAATTAATATCAACTAGATTTGAATTAAAAAAAAAGACAATTTTTGAAGGGCTGTTGTACTTATTCCGCTAAAACAATTTTTTATGGTATTTATTGTGAGCTTTAAATAATTTTGCTTAGACAAGGCTTCATCCAAAACCTATATCATAAGCAAGCTTTCTTCCGAGTTCAGTGGGCTCCGGATTGGCACACAATGACTCCATGGAAACATGTGAGCTGCCACAGTCTCAAGAAGAAAAGGATGAAAGGCTCAGGGTACAGTCAGACACCATCCGGATGCAATAGAGCTCACGCACATCGCTAGGGCATACTACGTACTGCTACTACAGCACCTTCACGCAAGCTGATCTGTACAGAGCTGCAGAGCACCACATGGACTTATCCGGGCACATCTCAGTTACCCTCGGAATCCCATCTATTACTGGCTATAATTCAGCATTGGTAACTCGCCCTCAGTCTGCCCACCAAGCAGCTTCATCCTTCAAGAGCAGGAAGAAAATTTCTGGAAGCCATTTGGGACTGGAAGAGTGACAACTGTTTCTCAAGGACTCTTTTCTAACCCTGATTTATACCATTCATTGCCTGCCTAGAGGATATACTGACAGAGAAAGTAACATCTTCAGTGCATTTAGAAATTACACTGAAACCCTATGGTAGAGAACCTGGAAGGTCTTTATTACTTGGCAATTTTGAATCAAAATGCTAGGAGGATCAAATGTTACTAATTATAAGGGAACGGAAGGTAAGACATCCATTTTGGACAAAATAAAGAAATAAGAGCAGAACTCCACATGTGAGGAGAAATATAAAAGAATAGACAGATGAAGTGATGTGAAAAGTATCAAAAGGAAAATTGATAATAAAAAAGTTTCTGATGTCTGACTTACTTTCTATCACCAGTGTTAGCAAAAAAACAGCGCAAGTCACACAGATTTATTACCAAACAGATTTTTCTATATCAAGCAGCAAAACAACAAAAACCCAAACCACCCAGGCATGTTAGTTTTTCTTTTCCACACACCACTGGCTTAGGTTTCATACAAGGAGTGTGCACTTTCTTGCTAATATCTGTTCAGAAAGCTCTTACATAAGCAACAACCTCCAAATTAAAATTTAAATCTCAATTCTAAGTAAAGGCAAAGAAAGAAATGCACAAGTCCTAACTTGAAGGTTTCAGAATCAAAGCATTTTAAGACAGCAACAAAAATCTAATGCTAAAACAGAGACTCTGAAAAGCCTCAGGCTTTTGTTCCAGAGTTTAGTGTAATGTTCACAGTTAACATCATTTTGCCAAGGCAAACAACGAAGAGTTACCAGTTAAGCTTTTAGCCATATTTCATCAACGAATCATTAAAGCTTAGTTCTAAAGGTAATGAAAAAAAAATTACTTCTATCTTCAAATGACAACGTACAATGCCACACAACCACTGTTTACCAGCCAACAAGGAATCAATAAAAAAAAAAAAAAAAAATAAATCAATACTACCCAGACAGGGTGGTACTGAGAAAGAGGCACTGCATGTGGTTAACCCTAACACCACCATTGCACAACTCAAAGATCTGCCAAGGTTGTTCAGGGTTCCCCCCAAACGACCTCTTGAATAGCAAACCAGTAATTTTTTTCATCTTGTCAGGTGACAACCAAATCATTCCTATTACTACTGTACCATCAACACCCAAATGAAAACATTTATACATTTAAGTTACTTCAGTGAGCTAACTTCCCAAAACATACAGGAAATTTATTTGCAAGCCTTCCCCCGCCCGCCCTTCACTGTCCCCTTTATATATTTTTAAGTAAATCCTGGTATCGACTATGCCAGCCAGAATCATTCTTTGTAAACCAAATCTGTAATAGAAATCACCTTGGAACTCCACAAAAATCCTCTGCAAAGAGCAGTACACAGCTTGATAAATCAAGTGTATGTATTGCTGTGCTATGAAATACCATTTCAGGTTCAAAATTTAAGAGCTGAATCATATTGCTTCCTTTCTACCACACTCGTATTAAAATATCTACCAGCAATTTCCCAGACTCATCTGCAATTCAGAAACAATTTGAACAGTCTGTTTCAAACACTGATTGCTAACCAAGCATTTTGGAAAAGAGCAGTTTCTTACTAACTGAGGAAATCTAAAACCAGAAGCTAACATGCAGCTGTACCATCAACACTAGAAAGTAGATGTGGACATGGAGACTCCACCATCCCAGGCTCTGAACTGGAGAAAAGAAGTTGAACACAACTTTAATATGAGTTAACTAATTAAAAAAAAAAAAAAAAAAAAATCAGAGACATGTTGTTCCTACCTGCACCTCTGACCACTCCAGACAACTGGCGTAATGAAATAGATCATATTTATTTACAGTCTCAACAGTTGAAAGAGAAGTTTTGGAAGTCTGGGGAGGGAGGGAGGGAGTAATTAGTGGCATCCCTGATCCTTTACCAAGGCATGTCCTAAAAGGCCAGAAAACAATGGAAGCAAAGCTTACACACCAGCACAGCTCTCAGAAGGGTCCTAATGGGCCCAAGCCTGGCATCGAACTGCCAGAATAGAAGGGCACATCACACGTGAATGGAAACCCCCAGCCCCAGCTGTGAATATGCAGTCACCAGAGAGGCACGTTTCACCAGTGGGTGACAGCTCCCCCTTACCCGTGGTGGACTTCTCTCCTACCCCTCATTTCACCAGACTCTGCAGCGCCTGTGGACACGTACTGTGGCCTAAATGCCAGAGGAAGGCCACAGATAGCACTCACAATAGAAAAATACGGCTGGGAGAAACGTCAGGAAATCATTTATTTCAGCACAGCCTAACTGCTGGAACAGATGGCTAACTGGCTTGATCTAGCCAACCCTTTCCCCACAGGAGAAAAGAATAGCTGTTTGAACAACAAACCCTGCTCTGCTAATAAATCTCCCAAGCAGATCAGCACAAAACTGCGGAATTCCTCCGGTCCCACGTAAGATGGGAACGGCATCACAGGGACTGACGGATCACGAGCTGCATGCACACAGGCTGGCACCAAACCAAGTACTGCTGCTTCTGCCACAGCTTTCCACATACATGATCCAGTTTTCCTGCTGGATCTTCAGACAAGGAAGCAGAGTCAAGCACTGAGGTACAACATAAATCTCTCCAGGCACCAAGCATGCAGATGGGGTATACACATAAGAAGGGAAGCTGGGAAAGATGTGTGCCTTTTCGCAAGGTTTGTGACTTGCTATGACCTTGGAAATAACTGGAAACAAAATATTCTCTAACTTCAAAGAGCTACTTTAAACAGAGATTACAAACAGCAACAGCATAATGGAAACAAAGTTTCATTATCACAGACAGCTATTGGAACCATCACTACAGAAGGAGACCGCTTCCTTGTACAGATAAGGTAGGAAAAGCATATTCACACTTTCATGGTACAACACTCTTTTTTAAAAAATGTTTCTCTCCAGCATTATGCCAGAGGTGAGCAAAATGCATAGAATGCAAACATTTATAAAAGACATACCCCATTTAAATAAAATCCCCCTCCCCAATGATATTATGCCATTTTTAACCTACCTCTCAATTCGCTAAGTATTTCACCCTGTTAGCTTGCAACACTTTCTACGTCCACACACACACACACACACTATGTGCACGATTGAGGAAAATAAAGATATGCCAAAACCCAAGAAAACAAAAACTTAAAATGACACGTCCACAGTACATAAACTGGAAGACAAGAAGCTGTAATGAAGAATGAAGATGCCCCAAGACATAGACCTTGAATACTACATTGGCACCAGACAGATAGATTTCATTATCTCTGAGTTTGAAAACATAAAATACCTGTATGCAAGTCTCCTCCTGCTGCTTAGCCCTGCATAAGCTGCTTTTAATTGCAGCTAGAAGAACCTGAAAAAATTTCTCCCTTCTTCTGGGCCCGCCCCCACCCCCAAAAAAATCCTTGAAATTCCATCCTTCAACCCAGACTGGAAATGTCACGCTGTAATCAGATCAGTGACCTGTCTCCTCTGGGATCCTGCCAGTGCTTCAGAGAAAGACAGGATCCTTCTATAAACCACCGGGACAACTGCTCAGTACTTCATCACATTTTTATTCTGCCTGACTACGACGCAGAGGGGTAACAGTCTCCTGTCCAAGCTGCGGTATGTCCGTGATGGCCAGAGCCTTCCATGTGTAGCTAGGAAGCTTTGCAGATTCAACCCTTGGGAATAAGATGTTTTTAAAATGCAGGAGACTTTGTACCAATATCCATTGGCATGAAGTTTCACACATGACGACATACAGGAAAACTCTTCAGCTTTCAGTTAAAATTCAACTCCCTTTAAATTAATCGCACTCTCAGAGTCCTTTGGTACAGGGACCAAGTGTATACTGGCTTCTCTCACAAACATGTTATTTGGACCTAAGGTGTACTAGCACAGACGTATCATGTGCCACTTCGTCATGCACAAGCTAGCCCTGATCTTTCCCAGCAGCAGTCCGCAGTAAGTCATGTTACAGTCTGAGGCAGATGACTCAGCACACCTACGGGCACCCTCTGCTCAGTTTCTGTCCTTTCAGTACATACAGCTCTCAAGAGCATTGCCTGCTCCTGTGTTTCTACGTATCTCCCTATGGCATTTCACTACACTCTTCTTACCCAAGCAATGTCATCATCTTCTTGACATCTGAAGATCGTAATTCTGAATAATAGTAATGTTTATTGTCTGCTTTTATTTTAGTCCTGAAGCTGTTTCATTTTTGCTGAGTCTTACTCAGAAATAACCCAAGCAGAACTTCCTGTAGCAGTTAGCAGTGAACACAGAAGTAAGCCTATTTACTGCAAAGCTTAACACTATAGCAGCTCCTCACTGCCAAAACAAACTCGGGCTTGCCAACTGATCTGCTCGCGGAAATACAGCTCTTGGATAATCTATAATTTAATCTAGTAAAGAAAATACCATTTCATTAATTCTTTTTAAGACTCTTACTCCTTGGTAGTAACATACACATTTCTGAGAAAAAGTAACATAGCCAAAGCTGAAGTTTTCTCTCCTGGGACACTGGTTCTGTGATACATTAACTACTTCAAAACCTCTCTGACACTTGAGATTAAAAATAAATCAACCACCTAAATGGCATTAACAGATAATAGTAAACCAAATCCTAACTAATAAGAATTACCAGATACCCACAGGGCAATCCTACCCAACAACTGGATCCCTCCATACTTGTCTAGTGCCAAACAGGCATCGCTGATTTTCACCAGTGCTTCCCAGGATCTACTTAAGTAAGTTTTCTACTCCAGTGTGCTCTGTGTAATAAACAGCATTTCTGAGCACACTTCAGTATCTTTCCTCTCTTCCCTGAGAAGAAGCGCAGGACCTAATACTTTAAGAAGTCCTGAATTTCATTTCAGGGAAAAATTGACCTGACAACCCATGGGAAACCCTGACCAGCCAAAAGTAATAGGTTGTTTTATAGAGACTTGGTTCTCTAAAGGCATGCTGAAGCCACACACACAAACAGCCCATACTGCCAACTTCACAGTTCACAGAAAAGGATAAATCATACTAGATGCGTTTTCCATATCCCGTTCCACAAAATAACCTCTGGAAAAATTAAAGAGAGAGAAAGCCCACGTCTGATCAGAGAAGAGTAGGAAGAAGAAAAAGCTTCTTACCTCTGCCCAAGGAGCTCCATGAACAACACATACAATAAACCCAGAATAGTATTTCCGACAGATTGAGATTTCCCCCCCCGCCTCCTGTTTGCTCTCTGAAACTTCGCTGTACAACATCAACTGACGGCAAGTGCTTCACTTCCTCATTCCTCCTTCGCGCCGCGCGCATGCCTGCTCCCATACACGCTCCCCAACACCGCTGAACACTTGCCCAGAAGACAGAGCTCTGTAACAAAAGAAATTCCCACCCAACAGCAAGTCCTGGAAGTTTGTGTGTAACTCATGTTCCCACCCTGCTTTCAAAGCCACATAAACACCAACAGGCTTCAGTGGCCGTATAGTAAGTCTTTCTTTTTTTCTTTTTAAAGAGAGAGAAAAATCACAAACGCCATCAAAATTCTGTCCCAAACTCGCTGAAGCTCAGTTAAGTAAGTTTCAAGATTTACTTTCTCTTATCCTCAGTAATTTTTGACTGTGAAAACAAAGGAAGAACTTTATCTATTTTCATGCAGAAGTCTCTTTTTTGGTAGTCTGTAAAGTACCTTAGGAAAACGGGGCCAGTTAAGGACAAGATGTTATCCCTCATTTGAGGCTTCCTGGCTTGTAAAAACACAAGGGAAACAAACACCCCAACAAACCACCAACATCACAACTCTACCACAGTACCTCCCCAACAGAGGATCTAAAAGTCATTCACAACATCCTGTGAGGCAAGAGCTAATGTCTTACCACAGAATGGAAAACTGTTAAATAAAGTTATTTATCCAGTGTTTCACAGGGAAAAAAAACTGGAATGAAACCTAATATATTATTTTCTTGACCTCTTATTCTTACTCAACATTCAATCACGAGTCTTGTACCATTACGGTCATGAATGTTAGAAGACAACATGTGTAGAGGAAGCTTAAACCTCCCTACTCATACCCCCCAAAACATACAACCTGCACGTAGCTCGAACAGTAAATTCTTAGGGGAGATATACATGACTAACTTCATAATTTCTAGTTGATATTATACATCCCTTTCGGCTTATTTAGAAGAAAGGGGAAGTGATCAACTCTTAATAGTAAATGGTTTCATGATCTACTACCTAGTAAAATTTTTATACCAATCATAAGGACTCCCAAGCCCACTGATGATTACATCTAGGGACTTAATAGCAGACAAGTGTGTCTAGAATATGTTCCTTTCAAATTAAGAGTTCTTGCATTTGTCAATGCAAATGACTGTAACAGTAATACAATGATTAAACTGGGATTAAAAATCAAGGAAGAACCAAATAGATTAACACAAGAAAGGCAGAAGCCACTTAATATCCACAAGAGTTTTCAGAAAAGAGGCTTTGGTTCAACTGATCAAATACTGAGGAGCTATCAACACTGCTCTCGAGGAGGCAAGCAAATCATTTGCTTTTCCCAGAAGCAGATACGTGTTTGAACACTCAAATAACCACAAGAATTGCAACAACTACAAATCTGAAAACTAGAGCTAATGATCAAGCAATTAATATGCCCCTGAAGAATGATATTCTGACATTATTAAGTCTGAGGCCTTTTCCAAGGAATTGGGAAAGTTAAAAAGAGGACATTTCCTTATCCATACCAGAAGACCAGAAAAAAAAGGTTAAAGTTTGCATGTCCAGGAGGACCAATCTCTCCTATGACAGTTTCAGAGTTTATACAAGAGCCTATATTGCAAAAAAGGTTTTTTGTTTGGTTTTAAAAAAGCACACCCACACAACTTCCAGATTTGCTACTGCTTGACATCAGATCACCCATGTAAGGAGCCATCGTAAAGATAAACAGGACAAGCTTGTAAAAGTCTTCAGGTTCAAGGGTACAGACACACATTACCTCTTGGTGTCAGCCAGAGAAGTCTCTACTCTTCCTTACTTATTCCTTTCTAAGATTTTCCAGCTGAACTGTTTGCCAAGTTGTTTCCCGGTTGAAACTAGCAGCTTTAAACACAGGTCTTAACACAGGTAGGCAGAAATGTGGGTGGACAGCAATTACACAACCAACACATCATTTTAACTGAAACAGGGCAACAAATCAGCCACACAAACAGCTTGTCTAAGTAGCAAGCTTCAAGAAGAGAAAGCAATGGGAAGTATGTAGCATTCTGGAGACTGCAAATGCTTCTGCTGCATAGGAACAGGTGAAAGAACAGGCATCTTTGAGTCCTAATCCGCTGAAGCAATACATTTTTTTTTTTTTAATACACCTTTTGGTGATCTGAAGTATCAAAAGTAACATGGCAGTAATAAGACTGGCATCTGCTAATGAGAAACCATATCAGAGATCAAAATAACTAAGGCCAGTATCATTCTTTTCCATGTAGGAATAATCTACAGTTACCTGACTACTACTATAGGCATTTGGCAGAAGCAAAGTAAATTTAGGAAAGGCGGGGGAAGATCTTGTTGCCACTGCAATGTCTTTATCACTTCTTAGACTGAGATAAGTAGACATGAATCATTCAGTTAAGACCCAGCAAAATTCAATGAAAGAAAAAGCATAAAAAACCCCCAACCTAACAAAAAATTAGAAAGTGTTGCTTGCCACCCACTCTCCAGCAAGAGCTTCCCTCCCAACTTGATTCAGCACCTCTAATTCTGCTTTGATGTCAGTGACACTACAGCTACAACAACGCTATCACTGCAATGTGAAACAAAGAGACAGAGAAGGGGAGAATTAAAGTCTGGGTGGAGACACTGGTCAAAAACCAGGGAGCTTTTTGGACACCCTCCCACCCACAATACAACCTTTAATAATTTGCACCCCCCTCAGCAAACTTTTGTAAAAGAAACACTCTATCTGGGAAAAAAAATAAATAAATCAACGAGAAATGGCCAAAGCTGTATCTTTTGGGGTGCTTTGTGCATGCATGCTTTTTTGTAGTGTACTATGAAAATATTACTGAAAACATTTCTTTGATAAGACTTACAAAGCTAGAATCAAGTAGTAGTTTGAAGTTCCTCCCTACCTCCTTCCCCTTATGTTCAAGAGTTAGCATTACACTATTCACTCTCCCAAAAATGTTCTTATTTGTTTTCAAACTACCTAGTAGTTTTAAAAAAAAACCCCAAACCTCATATGTCCAAAATTCCAGGTGCAATAGTAAGGAAATGCTGAAATATACTGGAAGAGCAGTATTAAGTGAACACATCTGCTGCTGCCAAGCATAGGAAAGAAGAGGCTTCTATTTCAATGAGTCATTGAAAGTAAAATGTAAATGTAAAGTCCCATTTTACATAGAACTTCACAGGTATTCAGAAAACAAGTATCTTAAGTGTCCATTTGAAAACTCTGTCTCAGAACTTCCTCTTTAGTTTCACCCCCCTTTAATTTCTCTGATTTGGAGGTGGTTTTTCTTGTCACTTAGTAGATGCTGCCCCTGTTTTAAAAATGTATGTCAAACAGCTTCATGTTAATAACTGTTTACATAACAGTAGTCTCTAATAAAGCTTCAGTTATTCTATTTACCTTCAAAGCAATTTATTTTGGAAGACTGCACTTAAACATCTAAAAGATCTTTTAATAAAAGGACAAAGTCATCCAAGAGCAGTGAAAACAACTAATGAATTTTTAATCAAAACAACCGATGTAGTTGCTCATCTGCTTGGTTTTTTTAATTCATGAGTTCATTTTAAACATATTGTAATCACAAGAAGGGATCTTTTATATGCTGTATACAAAACAATCTCTAGACTACTGTGGTGCTATTTCAAAAGGCAGTGGAGCACCTAGTTTGCTGGCACATACATTTCATCATAGCAGGAGCTCACAATGACAGAAATTTTTCACCCCCTGAGTCTTACTGTAATTCTATACCCTGTTATACCCTTCTCTCAAACATTTTGAGACAGAATTATTAAACTGTATCAGCTTTGAGAATTAAGCTCCTCTACTTCAGGCACCTGTTTAATCAACCATGTGACAGCATTTCTGCATTCATAAGACACTGTATGGCACCATCAACTTCAGAGAGAAGATGCACATTTGAAAACAGTTGTCAAAACACTGTTCTGATTACCACAACACTGCAGTTGTAACAACCACTTCCAAGAAGTGGAGGTAGGCAGACTGAGGAGTTGCTAGTAGAAGATAATCTAGGTTTTCTCCATTTCTCTCAGATCATAGCTTCAGTCTAGCTGCACTCATCCTGCCTAGAACTAAAAAGAGAATTGTGAAGATTAGTGAAAACACCCAAGCTGTAACCAAGGATCACAGCCACTACTTACAAGCATGATCTTCCAGATGAGATTTAACACTGCAGCAACAGAATCTCATCTCTACTATGGCAGCAGATAACAACCTGCGTTGTTTACCACAAGTTAACATGGGTTAACCACGTTATCCTTGAGAGGACTGAAACATCCAGACTTATGTTTCCATTCTAACACCAATGAAAACAGATAATGAAACTTTACCTATCTGGCATTTTCAGTGCAGTTGCATGCATTGCAAGTCAGAACTGCTTCTCAGAAAGTACTCTCATGCCAGCTCTAGATCTGACACGTGTTGTCTACACCAGGGACTTAAGCTGTGAAAAACCAACCCCTTTCCTTCCCACATTAGCTTTTAACAGCTCCAAAAGCTGCTCCAGCCCTGTTAAATGGTCAAGCAGTCCTGGAAACATAAGGGAAGAGTGGGCGAAGCGCAGAAGAGGGAAACTTCGAGACAGCCTCTTTTAGCATCAACACAGATTTGACAAGTTTTTAGGTGTAGTTTCACGAGCAGCTTATTTGGGCACAACCAGGGCAACACAGATTTTTACATGTCTTCATTAACGGAAGCCATCTCTAAAGTACTGGCTAAATTTTAACATTTAAATGCTATTAAGCAATCGTAACAATGAGACTAACAGTTTAGAACTATGAGTAGGTAAAACAGAATAAGGAACTCAAGCGATAACAACCCGTGGAATTGTTCCTTTATCCTAAATCCACCCTCAAATTACCTATGTTTGAAAAACAATGCTTCACAGCTAGATTTAACGTTTATTGACAGTGAAAGTCACACAAATACAGTCAAAACCATCTTTTCAGCTCATCGCAGTTATAGCACTGAGCAAAGTGCTATCTAAAGAAGATGAAAAAATGCTGTAACAGTCCATAACTCCAAGTTTTCCTACTGCTCCTAGAACCAAGAGTTGCAAACAAAGAAGCAATCATGAAAATGCTACAATAGCTGATACAAAAATAGCCTACAGGGACCAAAGTAAGCCAGATATGCTCCTTTGGCGAGCTCTATAGTAGCTTCACTGGTAATAATAGCAGGAATATTAAGATAAAGAACATAAGTTTCACAGATGACTACTCTGCTTGTTTCCATGACACAGGCTGCAATTGTGTTTTAATAATGTAATCTAGTCTACACTAAAGCTCTGGAGTCACCCAAGGTTAAGAAGCAGCTTGCTGCAGAAATGGCACCGAGCCTGAAGAGTTTCAGCTCTGTTGTAACAGTTGCATTAAAAAAAAAGTCAACATACTATTCAAGATTTTCTCCACACCTCTGAGCATGGTTTTGTTGTAAAAATCCAAACACTGTTCAGCACGGACAAACCTGCTCATCACTTAAGCAGTGTTAAATTACCATTCACACAGGGCTTAAAGTCTTTAAATATCAATAGGAGAGGTCACGCAACTGTTGCTGAAAAGCAGGTTAATTCAGGTACTTCTGACTCAGAATGTAATTGAGCCTCATTTGCTTTAAATGCTACTGGCACTCGGTGATTCAATTTGTAGCACTGCTAAAAAGAGCAGTTCCAGAGGCCAGAAATAGCCTGGGGCAAGGTACTCCTTTTGAATGAGACTTTTCATGTAACCTTCAATTATAAGGGAAAAAAAAACCAACCTTAAATATTTTGCTGCTTTGCTGTTAGTCTCACTTACCTTCCAGATTTATAAAAATAGCATCTTTTCTTTACAGCTTTACAAGATCATTAAAAACAGTACTCGTGGTTTTAGAGAGTGGAAACAAAAGGCTTAAGTCTCAGGGTTTCCATTAAACACCTACTCTTAACCAATAACAAACATCTCTGAGCTTAACCACAAAAATGAAAGCTGCTTTTTTCCTATTTTTTTTTTTTAGTATAGCAAACAATGCAAGACAGTCGTGTATAAGAAAAAATCCAAACCTCCAACATCCCACCAATTCTCCTATTGGTAATGGAGAAGGGGTATATTTACTTTTGGCAGGAGCCTGAATTCAAACGGGAAAAAAAAGAGTATCTTACATCTCTTAAAAGGTTTTGAATTATAACCCTAGTTATAAAAGTTTAAAGTTACATAACTTGAAAATCATCCAAGCAAGAGGGCAAAATATAATAATCCCAGGAAGCTACCTATTAAAAATCCACTGACAATTTGATGAATTTTGCTGCTCCAGCCTTGTAAAAACAGTTCTACCCCAGACATGTAATTCTGTCTTTTCAAATAAAGTTCTCTTAGTTACTGCTTATTTAGCTTGAAACTTGTTCTAAATGGAGCAGTCCATGAAGAGCAATTTGCTCATTCCCAGTTTATAATGCTAAATCTTAAAAGATGTATGCATCTCTGAAAACATATTACAACTGTATAATAGCAGCATCAGCAACTGGAACGATGTAAAATAAAAAAATGCATAGGACACAATCTCACAGACTATTGCTAGAGTTCTATCAGTAGAAAGTATATAGTTCTCCATAGCATGCTGAACTAGTGTACCTTTTCAAAAGCAAATGGTAAACTTCTGTTAATGAACCTTATCCATGGAAGATATGACCTCACACTCACGGAAAACTAAGGACTGGAAGATACTCAGAAAGAAAACAGTAGCTGTGCAGTCCAGCATCTTTGTTCCCCCTTTGGGTGTTTCAACTGCCATTAACAATCTCCTTCTTGAAGTGGTCACAGCCCACCAAGACCTCTTCCTAGACACACCATCACACACTGCTGTGAGACCACAAGTGCCTGAGCCTTCACACGCCCCAACTGCAGTATTACCTGTTCCCGTACCTTGAGAGTAAATCTGATAAACGTTTTACAGTTACTGCAGACATGAACTGCACTGAAAGCTACTTCTTTCTATTGTTTAAATCTTCTTCTTTTAGTCTTAAAATAGAACAGATGCACTTAGCTGCCAATTGCACCTCTATTGCTGCAGACCAAGCCGGGGTAAGTGACAAGCTTTGTACAGGCAGTATTTGCAGGACTCGATCACTTACATTCCCTCTGACTTGTATTGTATAAGCCCCTGATTAAACAGCAGGTATCTAAATATCTGATAAGGCATAGAAAGGGAAAACGGAGCACTGAAACCATCTTACCACCCACGCAGTCAACATCCCTTTACACATTCCTGTATTGAGCCATTCACTGTTTTGAGAATAAAAGCAATGACAGTAAGCTAAAACTGAATGACAAACAACTCAAAAAAGAAAATTCTCAAAATCTATAAGCCAAAGCCACCTGTAACAGCACTACTGAAGCCCTCATAGCTGCACGGGGAATTATTTTCTTTAATGTACAAAACCTAAGAGGAACAAAGCATTTAAATGTATTTATTAGCATACTGCAGTCACTGGATTTTCACAGGCTTACTGTCAATTTTCATTCTGTAATGACAGCTCACATACCAGCTTGTCACATCACGATGACTGACTCTATTCCCACTTCTCAAAAGCTATACTAATTCATTAAGGTAATTTCAGAACTTTTCAGATGTGCTTGAAGGAGAAGCTTGCTGTCACTCACTTCCCCTTCCTGAAGGCTCCCAATTACTGTCACATGAACTGGCAAATCAAACTGTCTAAGGCTTCCCCCCCCCCCGCCCCATCCTGGGGAAGGAGGTGGGGGGAAGGAGAACTAACATTTTTATTTACCAGGTGAATTCATATATTACAGGAACACACAGTGCAATATTTTGGGTTTCTTCCCTTTCAGATTCTGCATAAAAGAAAATACACCTATGATCGTTCTAATACCTAGTGAGTAATGCTGACACCACACCCCGTTGCCATCGTGCAGTGCCTAATGCGATAACCACACCATTACATCCTCAAATACCAATGTATCATTTATCTTACCGATACCAAGTATTTCCGTGGACGCCTTTCTTCTGGTATGTCTTGAAATCATCTATATAATGACCAAGCTTCAGTTTGACAGAGCTCAAATTGTTCTATTCTAAACTGGTCTAGCAAAGCTGAAAACCCACATAAAAATGGCTATGATCATGTAATTCCTCCTCAGAAACACACCCAGAGACATCCCCACCCAGTCCTTGTGTGCTATTTTGTTAGAAACATTTGACTGAGAAGTTCCACTGAGAAAGGAGTGACCAGAAAAGCTAACTACAGATCTCTGCTTGTTGAAGCCACTTAAATGCTTTGACTTAGAAATGAAATATTTCAGCCCTGGTTTTCTATGAACAGAGACTTTGACACTTAATGTAGAATAACCCAACTGATTAATTTTCGATACACCTGGTACAGGAAAAAATGCTAAAAAAAAAAAAGCCTGAAAGCAACTTGCCAGTTTTCATGTCATTTTATTAGTCCTATTCTTATTCCTTCCTTTTCTCAAACACTAGAGAAAGGAGACAGAAGATCACACATTTAAGGAAAGATGAAAATTTTGCCAAGTATTCCCCCCCTCCCCCCCCAAATGTATTCTGCAAAAATTACAGTGCTCGGTGAGAAGATAAGTCTTCTTAACTCTTGTAATAATTAAGAGAAAAATGATAAATTTAGTACAAGTATAACCTATGGAATTTATTTTGCTTTGCAGCCACAAAGCTGTCAAGTCTTCACTACCAGATCTCTCTCACTCTAATGAGAAGTCTGCCCTTCTCTACCAGCAGCCCTCAAAACAGAAGGCTGAAAGAGAAATGCTACTCTCAAAATCCAAGCAGGCCATCCAAGGTGACTTATCACAATAGAGGTTCTTAGCCTGGAAAGCGCTGACTGGACTGTTGCCTTTCTGCTTTCTGGTAAAGCATTTAGGAGAGCTTTGCCCACAGCCTTTCACTTTATTATTTCAATAATAAAAATACAAAGCATCTTGCACTCCGATAGAACTTTTATGACTACATCCAGAGTCACCAGTAAAATACTAAGCAGCATCACTGAAGGGAAAACTGGAAAACTACATTTCCCAATGCTTTCTGACACAAGTCAGAACAAGGTTATTCCCAATTCCTCCAGTTGCCTACAGTTATCAATAGGCAGCCTCTTACAAAAAAGCAAAGAGATGAGATGAGATGATTTAAAGGGTTTCCAAACACAGTCAACCTTTACTTTGAGCACCTTTTCTGTGCACTAAATCAAAATCAGCAATGCAAAACAAATTATTCATCTCCCTGAAGATTCTTAACACAAATACATCCTAAAACTTGACAAATGGAATTGATGATTCAGAAGAGAGAATCAGAGAGAATCAAGAAGTAAGCTTTTTCAAGTCAGGAAAAGGCTCTGTATAAAGTACAACACATTAGATAAATAACATAAAAAGGTATCAAAGCAGCAATGTCTTCAGAGAGCAGTCACAACATGATTTAATACACAACACAAACACAAGAGACTAACAATGCACCCAAGCATTAGCAAGTCCAGAAGACAACCCTGACAGCTCACACCTTTTCTGTAGAATCCAACAGCAGCTGGCAACAAACCAGTCACATTTAAAATAATCTGGACTATTCCAAGCAACCAAAGTTTAACTAATTCTCACTTTAATGAATAACATTTTCTTTCCACTTCTTGTATGAATCACCTATAAAGAAGTTACAGTGTCCAGACTTCCATCCTTAAGGTCTGGTTAAACAAGGAAGACCAAAATTAAAATTTGCCATTTTAACTGAAGTTTTTTTCAGCACTACTAAGACCTCTCTTAATTAATTCTACAGACAGCCTTTTCACGCAATTAAACAGAAGAATGACTCATAAACAGGAAGGACAGCCCAAGTCATAGCCTCTGGTTTAACTTACCCAGTCCATTCCATCAGGCCAGTTTAGCCCAACTTATTTTTATCTCTCTCTTTTCAAATGTACAGCAACAGCCAAAGTAGTCACGAGGGAGTGCGCCATGAACAATGCTCCCTAACTTCTCACCAATTTCAGAGGAAGCAGTGACATTTTGATAGTCCCCACTAAAGTCCAAGAACAAAGAGTCCCACGGTTGCTCCATTATCCAAACAGCCCATCCTGCAAGTCTGAATTGTCAAAACCATGGGATTAATAGGCAATGTGCCATCCCTGTTACCTGCATTAGCTAGCTGAATTGAATACCACCTCGTATCAGAACAAAATTTAATTAAAAAAAAAATTCACTTAAAAAGAAAGTAGCTAATACCAGAGAATGAACGATCATTAAAGAACAGGAGAGGAATAAACCATCCTACAAGAAAACCGAGCACTTTAGCAAGCAAAGAAATATTACAGAAAAGTAATTTTAAGTCTGGAAAGGTACATGGGAGAGTGGTATTTTCTTTGTAATTGCTTTAGTAATTTGTGAGACTTTGCCCTGTTCTGACCTGGTTTTGAAACCAAATCCATGTTTTCTTTACAAAAGAAGTGAGACTAAGATTTACCGTCCTTCTGGAGCTGCTAAGAGCTAGTAATTTTCCAGCTTCCAAAAACTTTTGAATTTTAACCTCTATCCACACAATAATTAGTAGCAACACAGGTGACCAATGACAATTTCAGTATTATAATAAACAACTATTTATCAAGATCTTTTGAGTTTGATTAATTGGTTCTGACAAATTACCCTGTTGTAAACAGCAATTTGGTACTTTACATGTAAACACCTGAGCTCCTCAGACGTGTCTAAAAACAACTGCCCAAACGCTATGTAAAACCGACTTAATTGCTCTAGAAGAGCTCAAGAAATACCTACCTAACAAAGCTAGAAAACATGTCATACATTAATGACTGTGAAGATTTTTTCGTTAATAGAGGGCAGAGACCGAGACTTGTTTCACTGTATGCATACACTTGCACCCTTTCTTCCATACCTCCTATCTGAAGCAGGACAGCACTTGGCTGTTTGGTACCCCCACACACCATTCGGAGCACTTCAGTGTGGCACAAAACCCAGGCTTGATTTTTGTAAAATTAAATAGGAATTTTACACTGTGAAGCATCACGAACAGAGATGACTGCTTCACTGAACGCATGAGCAGATTTTTCAAGATTTCATTAGCACAACATTTACTTGTAAACACAGAGGAAAATTTTCTACTGAGCCTCCCAGAGAACAGCTTACACTCAGAAACATGAGACCTAATTATCGTTAGGCCTGCGTAACTGCCAGAATTATTAATGGTCGTAAAATAATGTTTATGCAGCATGTCGAGATTTCAGAACGCCAGGTAAGCTGATCAAACTCACTTTCTACTATTTCTTTCAAATTTAGTGGCCATTAATTTCAAGGTTTCTCCTTTGGTTCTTGCATGTTGGAACAGAACTAAAAAAAAAAAAAGGGCACAAACCACTTTAGTCTTGCCGTACGGTGAGTACCAAATTCATCAGATACAAACACTGGATAAGGCAGTCTTAACACTTTCATTTGTTTGTACAGTTCCTAACATCAAATAGTACCTGAAGGACTTCCATTTAACAAAAGGAAGGGGGGAGAAAACAAGCTGAAAGAATGTGACTTACAAGAGACATAAGTCAACAGTTTTATTTCGCTCACTTTTGAAGGACATTTATATTACACAGTCACTGTAGTAAAACATGGGCAGAGTTACTCATTCAAGTACAACTGCTACAAAAAGTGAAGAGTGCTAAGTCAGTATGAATAATGTTTACTCTAAAAACAAAGCACAGAGAAAGTTAAATGCTACTGAACACTGGGAGTGTTCCACAGAAGTTGGTTTATTAATAAGAGGTAATTGAAACCATCCCCCTCGGCATGAATTTCAATTCATTTTGCAATACCTTCCCTGATCCTCACTCCTTTTGCCCAAAAGATAGCTCTTAGATTTGATCTGGAGACCAATGCTGTCTGCCACAATTTATCAAAAATAATTAGCTGCAGGTCCCTGAAGACCTTCAATGCATAATAAAGAGACAAGATCCCTGCTACTCTAGTAGGAGTCTCCTTTCAAAACAGTAGATAAGTTAAAAGTTGTAATTGAAAAGCCTTCCAACTTGCTCACCATTTGAACTGCAGTAATTGATAGAAATTATTTCAGGAGGAAGCTCTGAGAAGACCTTTTGAACCAGGCTACAAGCACTACTCCTCCATCAGCTGATCAGCCAGAACTTGATTATGAACAACAGGTTTAAAAAACAACCATATCTCAACCTTCAAAGCTTATCCTGACAGGGGCCCATAAATACAGAAGCATCCTTTAAAATAATGACATTTGGAATGCCCAGATTTTATGTTAAGATTAACAGCCTGCTTTTCAACAGTAGTTAGTTAGATCACTTTAAAAACACCTATTAAACTGGCATAGTAGAGGGATGAGACAAAACAGACTTGCATTGTTAAAACAAAAACCAAACAAAATCAGGAACCACCTGCAAGATCTAAGTTCTCCCAGACTAGCACACTTCAGTTACTTCAGCTACTCCACATGCTTTGTTTCTTCAGTTGTCTTGTAGCTGAAGCATAGTGCTACTACAGAAGTCTCAGATTAACATAAAATGCACCCCCCAAACTCCGAATACTTGGGCAATTGAGAAATAATGCCTTACGTGAAAGATTAAAAAAAAGTGGTTTTGCAAGAAATCAGTAGTGAGACGGATCTCTACAACAAGAACAACATTTCACTCACAGCTATTTTAGTGACTTCAAGGTTGGAAAGAATAATTGCCAATCAACCCTCCAGCTTTTGTAATGCTGAACTCAAGACTCACCTTACCACAGCATTACCCATCTGACACAAGTACTTGTTCTGCGTTGTCTCAAATTACATAGCAACCTCTGCTGCAATCTTTGTGAAGCAAATGAAAGATCAGTTCCTTCCTTCGGCCACACTTGCACTACTTTTCAGCTTAACTGCATATCCTTCATTTCTTACACTGTAAAACAAGAATAATTGAATCCTTTCGTCAAAACAATCCTCTTCCCTTGCCTCCTCTTGCCTCCTCCCAACCATCTCTCATATGAAGATTTTTCTCCACGTTCCTAATAATTCTTTTTTTAACAGTGTAGCTAACATTGTACAAAATGCGTAAAGGCACACAGTCAAGTGATAAAGAGAGATTTTCTGAATTATTATTCTCTATGTGGTTCTTACGCTTCCTGAAAGCCTTTTTTTTCCCCCTCTCCCTTCCCCACCCCGCTTTTGGTTTTTGGGGAAAAAACCCCAACATGCCAAGCAGAAGCTTCCATGTAAAGGTCTGCAAAGGATGTCCTTTTTCTGTGTGAATTAATGTTCAAGTGTTTAGATTTTCCATACGTCAATGGCTGGTGCTCAGGAGATGCTGCTAATTAGACAATATGACATTTTTCACCTGCGTAACGCAAGTGTCTCTCTCACACCAATTTCAAGCTTGAGCCAGAGCCAAGAGCTACTTTCTCAAATGTAACAGTAATACCTGCTCGCGGTTATTCTGCCAGTCCTACTGCTAACTATTGAAAGTCTGCCTACATAACATTTCTGCAATGTTTCTGATGTATATAATAAGCCACCTCTACCTGCTGAAAGTTGCCCTAGACCACACGTAGCTGCTGTCCTTCTCCCTGTATTAGAAAGAAATCTCAAAAGGGGACGGGGTGCACCCACCACACTTGCATGAAACACACTCCTGTACAAATGCCAATAGAGCAGTGCACAACTGGAACTGCTTCTAACAACATAAATGTGCAACAAATGATTTAGAAATCTTGATATTTGTCACAAATGTCCCTTCCTTCTCCAGCTGGTAGCACGCAATGTGTTGTTACCGTGCAGTAACAGGAAAGCTGTTTCCTCAAGTGCTCTAACCAGAAAGTCTTTATCTATTTACAATAAGCTAATAGGACTTTTGCACCTTCTTGCCCATTACGCATTTCCACAAATAAAAAAAACCTCATTAGAGATCAGTTAGCCCTTTGAAATGTAATACCATTTCAACTTTTACCGTACTGGTAACCAAGAAAATGAAACCGATGCAGAAGATAACCGTCAAGAGACATTTCTTGAGAAAAACAAGTGGTCAAACTAAGTGATGGGAACTGCACCTACTTCAGCATGCACTGTGGAATATCTCTGTACAGAAAGGAAAGTAACACAACATAAGTAAATATTTGTGGGTTTCTTTCTCAGTTATCATGCGTCCATAAACTTCAGACTGCATTACTGTAATATAGCCTACACAGAATCCTGAAGGTCACACTGAAATTTCAGCTGGTGCAGGATGTTTATATAATAATCTTTCACAACAGAAGCATATTATCTCTTTTTTCCTGTATGATAATGGTTTCATATTCATTACCACGTGCAGTCCAAGACATTAACTTCAAACTACAAATTCGCCTATGGCTTATCTCTCATGTACTTTGAGTCAGATTTTTTGTTTTGGCCTAACAGCCAATATTACTTGGGGTGCTCCAGCAAACCACCACCTGATTTACTGGATGCAGGAAGAACCACCACAAAACCACCGAGAGTTTCATCTGCAAAATGATTCAGGGAAAAGAATTTTAAACAATCAGCAGGCTTTGCAAAGAATTAAAAAGTTTTATAAAGGGTTATGTGCTTAAAAGGTACCTTATAGTGGCTGCTGCATAGCTATTTTGAGAGGCTTGGGATGTTTGGGAGCCTAAATGCAGGTGAGTTCTTTCCTTCCAGTTCAGCTTTACACTTCATACTGTTTGAAAGCTACGATTCCACAAGTTCTTTCATATGGATGAAACATTTTTTTCCAGGTATCTAGCATGTAAAGCATATGATTTCTTGGGTGGAATTAAAAAAAAAGGTAATTATCCTTCATATTATTATTTATTATGGAATGGGAAAGGTCAATTCCCTAAGTACCATGAAACACCCTTTTACAGCACGGGTTAGATAGGAGATACAGACCCTAAATAAAATGGGGTGTCAGCCTTTGACATTGTTATCAAAGATGACTACCACCAGCATCACCCAAGACCTCTGAACCACATATAAAGAAATTCAGACAATATGTTAATATACATGCTCACTAAATCTCAGCTTCTGCAATGGTTAATTCAACAAGATTGATAAATGTTTTCCACCAAGATTGCTGGTGAATCACTGGTAACATGGAAGAAGTTTCTAAAAGCAATCCTGTTAATTTCTGTTCATCTGCTGTAGCATGACCACTTCCATATCATAATATACATGTCCTAAAATGCCTATAAATTAAACCCTGACATATTAACGTACGTAATTTCTGGATTAATACATTCATCTGTTCACTGGAACATTAGTTTTTAAAATCATTATCAGCATACAATAATCTCATCATAAATCTCTAAAATATTTTGCTTTAAACTAAGGTAGTCTGGATACAAAGCTGATTAAAAAAACCACCAGAAAACATACAAGTAACTTCCCACTCATTTCCATTAAGGTTACTGCTGCTCAAAAGTGATTGACAAGCACACCACTCAAGTCTCTGGTTGTCAAAACAGAGTGTGCTGATGGTACCTGCATTTCTAAATTCCCCTCAAAGCAGCCTGTCAAGCTGTCTGCTTTGACAGAACCTTTTCTAGGACAGGAAGGTAAAGCTATAAGCTATTGCAGGGAAAAGAAAAGGCGCCTAACTGATAACGTCTGCTTCTATTTATGAAAGTGGAAACCATAATTTCGTATCAACATTGTGTATTAATGAAGAAACCCATGGTGCTACTGGTGAAGCTTAGGAATCATCAATAAGGTACACACTCCTCCTAAGAACACTGGATTATTTATACAACTACTAAGTCTCTTATTAGCTTCACTGACTTCAAACACAGAAATACAGACATTTCTAGTTGATAAAATTAACGCCCTCCACATACTTATAAGCCTGAAGGGGGTAAAAAGGGTAAGTTTAGGAACACATTAATTTCTTCTTAGTAGTATTGCTGTCTTACCTAACAACTCTACAGCTGTACGACACAAATAGAGTACAAATACCGAATTTAACAACTGCATTTCTCTTCCAAGCAGTCATTAGAAGATAGCATTGCTAAACCAGTTACGATGATTAAAGCAGCTCCAAAACAGCCCAGGTTACTTTGAAGCTTTTAATCATTTTTGCAAATTTTTTTTTTCAACTTCGGCCATTTTCGATATAGTAAAAAATACACAGAAAACAGTGGCTACCACCGGAGGGACAGAAGGTTTTTCAATTCACACTTGACTAAAATTAAACAAAATAAAAGAGCTACTCTGAGGAAAAAGGCATACACACATGTAGACAAAATTACACATTCCCAGTTCCTAAGAAAAAAACCGCATCGGTTCCCTGTTTTAAAACGGCACAGGCCTCACAATGGCTTTTGAGGACAAAAACTGACACCAGGACATTCCCAACCACCAAATCACATTAAAATGCAGCTACACCAACACCCCCACTCCCAGCAAGAAACCTTACCCATCCTCGCCCTGTTAATCCAACAGCTAAAACAACGCCAGCGTGAAAAACTAGTGAAAGTAAGCGGAGTTTCTGTTTGGTTTAATCACGGTTTCTCCCCACGCAGAGGGAGGCCGGGGGCCACCTCGCTCTTCCCTCAGGCGCCACAGACAAAAGAGCGACAAGCCGGGGGCGGGAGGTGTCCCCCCACACCGGCCGTGGGAAGAGGGGGGCTCTGGCCTCATCACCCACCCCCACTGCTGTTCATTTAGCTGTGCCGAGTGCGACACGGGGATGAGTTTTCTCCCCTTTCCAGGCACGCAGAGCCCCTGGAAAAAACAACAGCAGGCGCAGGCCACACACAAAAGCCGCCTGTCCCTTCTCCGCCGTAGCCTGAGGCGATGCCGTCTCTCCCCACCCCCCAGGCCGGACCCAAGCGCTGGGCCCTCCCCGCCCCCCTCCGCCTCCCCCGCACCGGGGACCGCGGTCTCTGCGGCTCCCTCCTTCCCTCCCTCCCTGCCCGGGGCGCTCAGAAATCGAGCCCGGCAGGAGCCTGAGGCCTAGCGAAGCAGGCAGCGGTACGGACCCCAGAGGCAAGCGCAGCCCCCGCCCCTCCGCCTCCTTTCCCCGGGAAGCGGGACAGAGCCCTCCCGCCCCCGCGGCCAGCCCCATTGTTCCCCTCACCCCAGGCTCTCCGCTCCCCGCAGCCGAGCCCGGCAGCGGGGGGCAGAGGAGACAACGTACTCACCACACGGGCCGGGCTCCCCGCAGCGGCCACCGGCCCCCTCAGCTACGGCACACGGGAGTGGCCGCAGCGCTCTGCTTCTCCAGCACCCGCAGGCCCCGGGGCCCCCCCACCGCCGTCGCCCGCCACCCCTCCACCGCCACTGCCGCCGCAGCAGCGGCCATCTTGTGCGTCGGCTGCCTCCCCTCACCGCCTCCCTCCCTGACTGCACCGCCTCGCCGCTGCCGCCCGCCCCTTCCTGCGCCCGCCCCGCCGGGCGGGCGGGGCGGGAGAGGACGGGACGGGACTGGGAGAAAAAGCCGAGTCACGGGCGGGAGTGCCGTGAGAGCGGGGCCGGTTGGGGGGCCGGGCGGGGGTGCTGCCGCCCGCCGCGGGCTCCTGTCAGCGATGCCCTCCTTTGCATTTCGGGCGGGCGCGGCGAGGCTACGGGGTCGTGACTTTTCCCAGGCGAAGTGTAGGCTGGGGAGCTCGCTGCGTGCTCGGAGTCTCCGAAAGCCCCTAACCCGCCATTTTCTCTCCGTCAGCGCTTACAGCAGGAGGGAGCTTTCTCTATTCGGGTTACACTGCGGTTCCCCTGTTCTTCCCCACTGTGATTGCTCGTGCCATCAAACCGTAGAGCTTGTGGGTTGGTTTATTATTCGGAAAAAATCACGAATGCTGTTACCCATCCAGGTCTGCTTAGATGGCTATGCAAGGCAAAGGCCCTGTTTTGCCCACCAGGCCCATGGGAAGGCGCAGAGCTGGGCTTGCTGCTGGAGAAGGTCCCCCATAGCTTTCTTTGCTGCAGGACACATTTAATTCAGCCTCAGCCAGCACCACAGGTAAGATGTGTTTGGGTCTCACCAAGCTTCCTGTATCACACAGTATGTGAACTACAGTTGGGTTACTGAAGTAATTTTAAAATGAAGTTATAGATGCTGCATATGGAATCACTGCATTTCTAAACGCTTTATAACACTGTAAGGAGCGTGCACTGTATTATCACTTCAACATCCGAACTGCAGAGGACTACATGACCTTGACATGCTATTAAAACAGTGCAATGTCAGGTCAGAAGTAACCAGGCCCAGAGCCAGGGGCTTGAGACAGCAACCTGCAAAAGGAAGCTAGGTTGTGACATGCAGACAGACACACAGAAATGAGTAACAGAGCTGCGCTCCCTGACACGAGGGAAAGCCTGCATAGGGGGAGTTTAATCTTCAGCTCCTATTTCTGGCTCTTGTATTGATTGCAGACAGATTTTCATGTTAAGAACTGTGATAGTAGCTAAATGTATTACTTTGCTCATTTTCACTAAAGAAATTGTGTCCATTATTTAGTCTTTTCCACCAAAAGAACTAAGCTTAATGCTTATCAAGAATTAGTGCTTGAATAAAATAATATTAAAAACAGCTATTAAATGAATTTCTGAAAACAGGGTTTTCTTGCCATATTCAGAGGCATTTGGAATCTTATGGACACAGAATGCAAAGATCTTTACGAAGACCACATTTAACTTAACTGTGAGTTACAAAACTGTAAATTGGGAAGTTTGACATGGGAGTGTGAATCTTAAGCATTCTGGCTGTTTTATTGTTATTCCAGGGAGATTAACAGGACCTATTTAGAAGTCTACAAGCAGAAATCTAAATCAATGTTTGTAAGCATCAGAATCTTTAGTATCATCATTACATAATAAAATATCTGAATGAATGATTTAATCAAGAATATCACAGACAGATTTGGAAGTCAGGGATGATCCCAGATTAGTACCTTATTATATTTTTATCATTATATTGGCGTTATGATACTTCCTACAATGCCCCAATGAAACATTAATACCACTTGTTCTTAATGACTGTATAAATTATGTAAGAGTCCTTGTCCTGAAGCACAATCTTTCATATAACCAATTGGCAAATTGCAGCATAGTTTGTTAAAAAAAAAAAAAAAAGCTGAATCATTACACTACTATCTAATTAGTCCTCCCTCTTGGAAATGAAATACTAAGTAGTATCTCTGCGTTGTTATTCTAGATCAATATAATGATTGTCTTCATCCTATTATTCTAATTTAAAACTGTACATACCACAGAAAATTTTCAATCAGCAATTGCCATCTTTTGCAGACTCCTCTCCTAAATGTTACGCTAGAAATGTGAACCTTACTGACGTTATTAGTATCCTGTTCAGATGCAGAAGCCAGCACTGGGAGCTAAAAGGGTAGGTGTTCTCTGCAACCTTTGTTTAAAGTCATAGAAACTGGAAATGGTCAAGGCTTGAGGACATCCTCTTACACTTTTATAGCAGGTGAATATACAAAGTACATCATTCCAGTGTTTTGCTCAGTCTGGTTTTTAATACTCCAGTTTGGAGACTTTACCACTTCCTGTACTTGGTTCCTATATATGGTTCCTATATTGCTGCAACGTTTCATTTTCAGGTAGCTAATGTTTCCCCTCAGGTTTAATTCTGTTATCACTCAGTGAATTCTATTACCAGTATTTACTTGCTAACAACAATTTACAGTATTACAACATAGCTTTACCACAGTACTGCATGGTTTAAATTTAAAGAAGTGGCATTTGAAATGAGCTATGGTTCTTATTAAGTAACATTGCAAGGATGAGCGCTCTAAATCTCAAAACCCATTTTAGACCTCCATCAGAGTAAAACTTTTCTAATGACTATTCTTTATTCTGGATTTTAAAAGTTCAAAAATTTGCAGATAAACTTGTTCTCTCTTTGGGAACTGATCCCACTAGATACCTAGATTATTTTTGATGTCTGCTTTCTCCAGTTAACCAGCATTTTTTCCTGTGTGACACACTGCTTTAGCATATGAAACAGAAAACAGTATTTGCTTTTAGGATTATTGTTTTCATATCTCATTTCAGCTTATTAAATCTGCTGTAATTTATCTCATTGTTCTTTCTTTTATGTCCTTAAAAACCCCCAGGAATTAGTTTTGATTTTACATCATGTCATCTTGATTTTCCATTCTTTTTCTATTTTCCTTCCAGAAGGGGATAATGTGTAGGCATGGTTCTAGGACTTTACAAGTGTGGCCAAGCTAGTTATGTTCTTCAGATTCTACATTAGAAATGAATCCCTATATTAGCCTGTACAACTAAGAAAAATAGGTAAAATATCAGTGTAACTGTCAAATGGTGTCATCTGATGGTTCAATTTTTATATTACTCTTTCTATATAAAACTCATCTAAAACTGTGGTCACAGAATAGCTGTCTTCATAAAATAAAATTTTTTTGAAGCATCGGCAATGTTTCAGTTTGCTATTTTAGTTATATATGTGACCTGTAAAGCTGATAATGGAAAATTTGTCATCTTGAAACCTGTGATATCAGAATGAAAGGCGAGAATTAAATATTTTTCCAACTGGCTGCAAGCATTTAAAAAAATGTCCCCGTTATTTCACACAGCCAGGATTCTTGCATATATCATACAAACCAAAAGATAACGAAAAAGAAAATCTTTAGCACTTTTGTGTGCTTGACCATCATGTTAACAAAACCTAAAATTTCTGCACTTTTATAAAATTCCACTGACAAATGCAGAAGTCTGCAGCATATCTGCCTAACATAATCATTGCAAAAACCCCCAATACTCATGAAGGAGCGTGCTGAATATCATCCAAGCCCATGTAATTCAGATGCAATTTTTAGAACTAGCTATATATGCTGCTTTTAAAATAATAAGAGGATGATAGCAAAATAGCGCCTTCCAGTGTGGAAGGACATGCTCAGTATCTCAACCATAACACAGAAAGTTTAGATTGCCTTTATACAACAGAAGCCTGAAGGATGTAAAGGAATGCGAAGGGCATGTGTGTAAAATTAACATTCCTCTATGAATGCTTCTCTCAACCATTCAATTTGCACAAACAAACAATACTATATAACCCACCAAACATTATCAGGTATGTTTAAAATTTTGTAAAACTTTTTGGAGTGCTTTGATGCAATACGTAATAGATTTGCAGAGTATCAGTGCAGTTATTAGCATTTGTGTTTTCAGGCTACTAGAAATGCAAAAAATTTATATAAATATACCCTGTGGCTTCAGTTGCTGTGAAAAAAGAAGAAATGATAAGGAAAGTATGAAACTTCCCTTTGATGACTTCTCATTAGAAGTTTAACTTAACTGTCCCATCTCATTATCCTCCTGGTCCCAGTGACGTTTAGAGATGCAGTATACTGACTTAGTAGTGTGTGCCACAGATTCCCGTGGTGGCCCTTGCTGCCTTTCTGCTTCCATGCGATTGCCTGGTTTGCTTTAATCCCAGAGCTTCCAGTGTCATTCAGCAACATCTCTCCCTAAACTGGCAAAATTTTGAAGCGTTACAAAGTGCAAGGACTCGCAGCGTAACAAGAATGCAGACCCACTTGGAAGCTGGGAGGGTATCAGAGTTCGGTGGGCAGAGCAAGTCAGAGGCACTCCCACATACTTGTTGTTCTGGTGCCCTCTGCCGAAATAGCCATCTGTTGGGCTGCGGAATCCCCCCCCGGGGAGGGTCAAGAGCCTCTGCCAGGTGCCATATGCTGCCACCGCTTTATCTTGCTCTTTAGTTCCTTGATTTCCTTTTCTGTTTTGTCTCAACAAAAAGCAGAAGTACGACCCTTTATTTCCTTTCCTTCCTCCAGTGGTACCTATGTTGAAATTTGTTCTTTTCCTTCATAACGTTGTTGCATCACATTTTACAGCAGCCTTTTATTGAGATTAGGAAAGCAACATAGGAGTTGAGATGACAAAGAATTAAGAAAATTACATTTTATAAGAAATCCAGCTTGTGCATGTGTATAAAACCAAGAACCACCTAAATTAGCAATGTAATTTTTATTCCTTTCTGGTAGATTTCCTCATGTACTGTTAAACTGAGGGAAAATGAAAGATGGGTAGGGCGATACAGTCAGCACGGGTTTTCTACAGCAAGTCAGTACCTTTGTTTAGCTGCACGTAAAACCACAGCCTTACTCTCACTTTGCAGGGGAAGCTAAATTGTAGAAGTTAAGCAACTTTTCATGTTCACATAGCAAGCAGCGGTAAGATGAGGAATAAACCCCATGGTCTGGTCTGCTGTTCCAACCACTAGACCTTAGGCATCCTCCACACTTGTGCAAGTTACAGGAATTACATTATGACTAAACTGCTATCTGAGTAATTTTTCCATTCAAATATCCCAGGTAGAGCACTCTTACTACAAGTAAAAAGTGGAACTGTCTTACATCTCTGTAGTCACATCACATTTCTGCAGTGAAAGAAAACATGCTGATGATTTCCAGGAGTTATTCTTGCTTAGTATCACCTGTAAAGACTCAAGTGTTGTACTGGTTTGCTTTGAGAACACCTGATACAAGACTTCCCTAGCGCATCTTCCAACAAATGGGACTCTCAGTTCCCACAGGAAAATAAAAGTAAAGGACCAAGTAAACCTTAGCTAATGCTGACATATGAACAACTGCATAAAGTAAGTTTAGGTGTTTTGACACTGGTGTAGATCTCAAGTAGATGCTGCTTATTCAGATCTCACTTGCGGCAGACAATTGCAGAGGGACACTTTTACATTTCATCCCTTGATGGTTTTTGAGACGAGACCTAAAAACAAAAATCAATTTTATAAAAATTAGCTGCAGTACATGCTTGATAAGCAGTTTACAAAAAGATTATTTTCAGTGGAAACATGTCAAATTTGTTTATGTAGGCTGAGGTTATTTTCCTGAGATCATAGCTGGATGGTAATTTCCATTATTCTTTTACCAGATTCTACATATGTCTACTTTGACAGGCAATTTCTCACACATGCAAAACCCTACCTTTTTGCTAAGAATTTCCTCCCCCAGTTTTAAATTTCTTTTCAGCACGGTATTCTCGGTTTCCTCTCTTTCATTACTGTATTGGCAAAAAGCTGTTACACACAATCCCAGCAATTCAGTTTCAGCAGGGAACACAGAAATTTCCAAATTGTAAATGATGCGGTGTAATTTGTTCCTGTTGTGTATGTTCATCTGTTTTTGGTAAATTGTCATCAAGAATTACATCGTTAATCCTAACCTTGAAAGGTTTTTTTCTTTCATTTAATGTTCCAACTGTTAAACTCATTTTTTAACTTGGCTAAAAAGAACACGGGTTTTGTAAAAAAAGTTGCTATCTTTTGTCATTAATAAAATAACAAGATTTTTCAAACTTGGTTTGAAAATTTGGTTTGTTGGTTGAACAACTCTTCTTTGATTCCAGAAAGTGAAGGAGGCGGCATTTACAGAAGAAGAAAAAGGAAATTCACTAAAGGGAATCAGTAAGTTGATTGAAAAATAGTGACTAATAGTGGAATTAGCTCTCATTACCAGACAGGAAGAGGTAGTATTTGTGGTTTGGTAGTTAACTACTTCTGATGTTATTTTTCTACATAAACTAGTGATATAATTGCTAAAGAAACAACAGTGAAAGGATCAGAACATACTGTGAGCACAGATGGAGCTTACATTGTGTATACATTTGTAAGACATTCAATTAATTTCATTTTAGCAAGAGTGACATCAGTTTCTTGGAGATTAATGGATATTTATTACATACTCATTGAGGTTGTGTATGGGCAAAAGCTTTAGCCTGTTAACAAAACCAAAATATTTTGAGAAACACACTTTCTGCTCTGCTAGGGAAGTTTCTCACTCTCATACATAAGGCCACGGTATCTCCAGTCTATTTGTCCCCAGTGCTTTTGGTGTTCTGGTGGGTCTGCTAGGCAGACACATGCTACCTGTATGTAAAAACAGGAGTCAGAAAGTAAGTTATTCATCTTCCTTGTAAAGTCCTCAGTCTTTACAACTTGGCTGTAGTTGAACTTCAGTTCAGCAGTTTGCTATCGGAAGGTTGTTTATGTTGCAGTTTATCACTGTCTCTCCCAGGCAGCAGCTCTTCTTATCAGTGCTTGCATTAACATGCAGTGCTCTGCAAAAAAAGAGCAAACAAAAAAAGGAGTATCCTCTATTTTCATACACCAAACCCACCTTCTCCTTAGATTTCCTTCCACTGGAAGCACATATGCATATATACGCTTGTTTGCATATTAAATAGAGAAGATAAAACTGGTTCTTCCCTATACAGGTGAGTCAAACATCAAAAAACAGTTGAGAGGAAGTGCATTCATTCACTGATCTCTCAGGTGTAAGAGCTACAACTCCCAAGTGTCGAGGCAGAGACTGAAACAAGCTGGCTTTGTCTTGCACTTCTCAAGCTCGCAAATCTAAAGGAGAATCCTGGGAATGCAATATTAAAATTCTAAAAATCTGACCCTCAGTCTACCTTTTAATGTTAGCTGCTAAAAGAACAAAAATGGAGAGATACAAACCCTATCGCAGAATTATCTAGGTTGGAAAACACCCTTAAGATCATGGAGTCTGCCTAATCATGTTATTGGGCTGTCTGGTGTCTTCTGCCTGGGAGATCCTCAATGGTCTATCTAGAATGGGTTTCTTCTGCTCTTCAGGGCTCGTGCTGCCTGGTAGTCATTTCCTGGCCTCCATGGACGACTCCTCCCTTTGCGCCAAGGATTTGACAGGGAAGCCCCGTCTGCTGGCTTCTATAAGATCAGGTTCCATGGGGGAGGACCTGAAGGAAGGCTGTTGTCCTGAATCATGATCGGCACTCTAGGAGGAGGTTGTGACTTTCTACTTTGCTTTTTGACTTTCTGCTTCTACGGAGTTAAATCCAGTTGGTGGCCAGTCACGAGTGGTGTCCCCCAGGGCTCAGTTGTGGGGCCACTCCTGTTTAACATCTTTATTGATGATCTAGACGAGGGGATCGAGCGCACCCTCGGTAAGTTTGCAGATGACACCAAGTTGGGTGGGAGTGTTGATCTGCTCGAGGGTAGGGAGGCTCTGCAGAGAGACCTGGACAGGCTGGAGCGATGGGCTGAGGCCAACTGGAGGAGTTTCACTAAGGCCAAATGCCGGGTTCTGCACTTGGGCCACAACAACCCCCAGCAGCGCTACAGGCTTGGGGAGGAGTGGCTGGAGAGCTGCCAGTCAGAGAGGGACCTGGGGGTGTTGACTGACAGCTGGCTGAACAGGAGCCAGCAGTGTGCCCAGGTGGCCAAGAAGGCCAATGGCATCCTGGCTTGTATCAGCAATAGCGTGGCCAGCAGGGACAGGGAAGGGATCTTACCCCTGTACTCAGCACTGGTGAGGCCGCACCTCGATTACTGTGTTCAGTTTTGGGCCCCTCACTACAGAAAGGACATTGAATTACTCGAGTGTGTCCAGAAGCTGGTGCAGGGTCTGGAGCACAGGTCTGATGGGGAGTGGCTGAGGGAACTGGGGTTGTTTAGTCTGGAGAAGAGGAGGCTGAGGGGAGACCTCATCACCCTCTACAACTCCCTGAAAGGAGGGTGCAGAGAGGGGGGATGTGTCTCTTGACCCAAGGAACAAGCGCCAGGACAAGAGGAAAGGGCCTCAAGCTGCGCCAGGGCAGGGTCAGACTGGCTCTTAGGAAGTATTTCTTTGCAGAAGGGGTTGTTGGGCGTTGGAATGGGCTGCCCAGGGCAGGGGGGGAGTCCCCATCCCTGGAGGGGTTGAAGAGTCGGGTTGACCCAGCGCTGAGGGATCTGGTGGAGTTGGGAACGGTCAGTGTGAGGTTAGTGGTTGAACCAGACGATCTTCAAGGTCTTTTCCAACCTGATGATTCTGTGATTCTGTGACTCCCTTCTGCGTGATCTTCAGCTTGTTTTCCAACCATCCATCAGCTACCTCCTCCCAGCTCTTGGCGACCTCCGAAAGAGTGCCCTGTGACTTGGCTGCAGGGGAAGAGAAGATTTCTCCCCCCGGTGGAGGGGGCAGTCAGCCCTTCAGCAGCCATGAGGGTCACCCAGAGCTCAAGCACTGCCTCCCCAGCAGCCACAGCCCCAGGGTGGGGCAGGAGGTAACAGTGGGGCTGGGCTGGTAATTGTGGCCCTCAGGGCGGGCAAAACCCCGGTTTGGGGCAGACACCCCCCTGAGGTTGTGGGTGTTGGGGATCTGTGCTGGGTCTGTGACCCCTCTCCTGGCTGCAGTGGGGGGGAGAAATGCCCCCTCTGGGGCAATGAATCCCACTGTAGGTAAATGCACCCCTGAGGGGGTAACAGAGGTTGGGGGGCAGTTATGGCCGGGCCCTGTGAGGCTGGTGTCCCCATCCATCCCTGCCGACAGCGCCTGTGCCAGGGCCACTGGGCTGGGACTAGTGGGGCTGGGGGCAGGTGGGGGCCATGGGGCAGATCACCAGCTCAGGGGGGGCAAATGTGTGGGCAGGAAGGAGGGGTGATGCCCCTTGCCCAGTGGCAAGTAAACACCCCACCCCCCAGGGGCAAGTCTTCCCCCCCCAGGGGTAGATACACCCTCAAGGGCAAATCTTCCCCCTCAAGGGGCAGATATCCCCTCCCCATGCGTAGATCCTGTGCTATAGGGCAGATACCCGCCCTGAACTCTGTGTGGGGCAGCTGAGGGAATGTCTGAGTGTCCCCTCCCTGGCCTGGGAGGTGAGCAAATCCTGCCCCCAGGGCAGGAGCTGGGGGTAGAGCCAGGGGCCACGGGGTGAACTGCAGAGCTCAGGACCAAACTGTAGAGAAATGTAGAATAAATGGCGACTGTCGATAAATCAATTTGTCATAAATATAGAATAATTTTATAATAATGTTTAATAATTTTTGAATACATTGTAATAGTTTATACAAATAAGCAATTTCTAACAATATATAACAATTTATAATACATTAGGGGGGTGCCTGGTTCCCCCATGGAGGGTTTTGCTAGAAGAGTCCCACCCCCACAATAAAGACCACAGCCTGGATGAAAAATAGGAGGATGGTGGTACCCATGGGGACAGAGGGGACATGTGACGGGGGTTTGGGGACTCACTCGCCCCTGTCACCAACCTCTCTGCAGTGGACCCAGGCGTCTGAGCCCCCGTACCCAGGCCCAGCAGGGCCAGGTTGCCCCTGAAGGTGCGGTGTGGCCACAGGCTGAACATGGCTTCAGCCATGGCCATGAAGAGGTTTATGGTGAATGAGACCTGGAGGGACACAGGGGTCAGTGAGGGGACCCAGGTGTGTAGGGACTGGGGCTCCCAGTAGGGCCCAGGAGCTTGGGCAGGCCCAGATGTCCAGGGGGATTCCCAGGAGGACCCAGGCAGGAGGCGGGTTCCCAGGGGAGACCCAGGTCTTGGGGTGGGGTGGTTCCTGGAGCAGGGGGGCATTAAAAGACATACTGATTTTGTTGTGGGGATGGGAGCCTTGGATAGGAGCTTGCTTAAAGCAGCCACACCAGTGCAGAGCCAAACTAAAGGCAGTAACTCACCCTTGGTCCAACAATAGCCGTCGCCTACCAAAGCCATAGCAGGTGCTGTGCCACGGAGAGAGGCACGTATAAAAAAGGGAGTAGTGGTAGAATGTTGGTCCCCTTGGCATACTCCTGTCCTGCTGATCAGAAAACCCAAACTGGGACCAGGCAGCAAACAGGTTTACTGGTTTGTGCGAGCTCTTCAGGCAGTAAATGAGTGGGTCCATAGCTCCTCACCCAGGGGTACCAGACCCTTCTACAATGATTAATTCCATCAAATGCTAAATGACACTCTGTAACTGACTTATGCACCACATTTTTCAGTATACCAGACCCTCGGTACCTTTTTGCATTTACCTGGGGGAAAAATACAGCAGACATGGACAAGGCTTTCCCAGGGCTGCCCTAGGTCCCCTGCTATTTTTTGTAGAATTTTAGTAAAAGGTTTGCAGGGTGTTGTGTTTTAAAAATGGATCCATTTTGATACAATATGCTGATGATTTGTTAATAGCCAGTACCTCTAAGGAATCTCATATAGCTGACGCCCAGACCTCCCTGTTTGCATCTAACAAACAGATGCCCTGTTCCTAGATCCTGACCTGGTACTGTGTGTAGACGGATTCTTGTACTATCTGAAAAGCAACTGGGCTATGGGTTACTCAGTATCTCCTGTGAATGAAGCAGTGGGGGCTTCACCACTTAGCCCAAAGCTGAGCGCGCAGGCAGCGGGGCGGATTGCGTTAAAAAAGATTTGCCAGCTGTCCAAGGAAAAGGCTGTAAATATTTACACTGATTCTCGGTATGGATTTGGAGTGTGCCGCGCCGCTGGGCAGTTATGGAAACAGTGTGGGTGTATAACTTTTATTGCGAGTGAAGTACCGAACTGTTAAAAGCCATACAGTTGCCAAAGAAACTAGCTATCGTTCATCAGCCACACCAGCGAAAGGACAAAAGAAGAAATAGCAAATGTTCTAGTGGATGTTGCAGCTCAAGCCCAGCACGACTGCTGTATGAACCATCGGGCTTACAAGCAGTGCAGTGATCCGACCTGATGTTGCCCACTCCTGGAGAGATCTGTTTGACTGTTCCTGCTGAAGAAGCTGACTCGTGGAAGAGGAACGAAGTGAGCAAAGACTCCCAGGGAATATGGAGAGCAGGTATGGAAAACCTTCCTATTTTACCAGAGCAACACCTGATTCCCATAGCAAAAATGCTCACCATCCAGGGCATTTTGGGACTGCTGCGCTAGCCCAGACAGTGCTGAAGAATCAGTTTGTGCCAAAAATTTATGCCACAGCCAAATAAATAACTGTGTCTTGCACACACTACCTTTAGCCTTAATGAATCTTGGCAAAGACCTCACAAAAACCAAAACTGTGTCCCTATGAAATGCTATTCAGAAGACCAATGCAACTCCCTGGACCTGATGTATCCACCCATGTAAGTTTATTAGCAGGAGATAAAATCATAACCCAGTATATTTTACAAGTTCCTAGATTATTAAAATGCAGTTGGGCCCAGGCACAGCTTGTACAGCCAGTACCTCTAGAAGGGGCTCTGCACCCCTTCGATCTAGGAATTGCGGATAGGAATTGAGGATAACTTACCTCCTCGGTGGGAAGGACCATTTCTGGTATCACTAATCTTTCTCAACGGTAAAGGTGGAAGGAAAATTGAGTTGTATCAACCACTTCCACCTGACTTCTGTGACCACCTGACTTCTGTGACCAGTCCTTGTAATTCTGTATGATTATTAAATAGTGAGCTGCAGCATAGCGTAGTGAATTATTGCTTCTCAAGTTTTTGAAAGTTCTCTGTCACAGGAATCTAGTATTTCATCAGACTAGAACTGCTTGGTTACTCTTAATTTTTCAGCTTTTCTCTGAAACCTGAAAGAGATCTGTGCTCTGTTAACCTTGAATCCCACAGCCATTGCTGCTCAGCTGTCTGTTTAGGTATCAGATCTTAGCAACTGCCAAGTGATGGATATTTTCCTCAGGAAACAGTTTCTCACACAATTTCCAATTTTCTTATTCTTCAGATTTTGCAGATGAAGGGGTTGCTTTGAAGGTTGAGGTTCTTATAATAGACAGACACGCTGCTGAGTAGCGACATGCTGACAATAGGGAAGGCTGTATTTCCACCTTGACTATTGCACCATGTAAAGATAGAGTTCCTTTCTCAGTCCTTATGCCTTTGTAGGGCTTCCCTAATTGCCTACCAATTGCAGCTTACCAAAGAAGGGCCTAAAGTTACAGCAGCTTTGTGGATGCTAAGATTCAGAAGCAGTGTTTTAATGCAGCTTTTAGGCATGTCTTGCATTTCTGAAGGAGGTCAACACGTGGATTTATGGACACTTGGCTTTCAAGTAAGAAGAGTACAGATGTAGCAACAGAACAGTTCTAGGTATTTCAGAGAATGTGTGCAATACACAGTGTTTATGTGGGTATGGCTGTATATATACATATGAATATGTGTAGGTATACTTAGTGTATGTATATGAACATCAAAGCACTTGGTGATGGGATGGTAGCATTTCTTGTCACACATTTTTGCACTTATCTAATTTTGTTTCTTATAGTTAAAACAAGATAAAGATCTTCTAACTTAGCAGCATGAAATGGAAGCGTTGGAACAATGGAAGAACCAGGATATAATTATCATTGATTCTATAAAAGATTTTACTTTATTTTTTGACAGAGAGCTGTAGTCACCTGAGCAACTCAAGGAAAGTGCAATTATAGTCTATGTTAATTGACTGATAGATAGTTGGCTACAGCATGTCAGTGAGCACTTCTGATGTCAAGTTGTGAACTATATATAATGCATACAACAGTTATGTAAGATATATATCAGGAAAATTGATCTGACTTCCCCACGCTCTCTTTAATGCTTTGGTAATTTTGATACAGATTTACACTCTATTGCTTCTTTTTCATAATGCCATACACAAGAAAGATAAGGATTGAAGCCATAGGGATAAGACCTCTGGAAAACCTGCATCGTCAAGTGAATTTATGTTACATATACAGTGAAGCAATAGTTTACATGGCACAGCAGGTCTACAGAAGATCAATATAATCCTTATCAGCTTTTGCATAAAAATGACCTAATTTTTCCAGTCCCATTTCATATAAAAATTCTACCCTGAGATACTTAAAAGTGTAAAAATGGCACCTTCTCTCAGATTCTGCCATCAAATCTGAGCTCAGTACTAATTAAATCATCAAATCCACGTTTCTCAGAAGGAGGCAGCTTCCTTGATACCTATTCTGTTCCACTCCCCGCCCCGAAAAAGGAGAAGGGATGCTCCTTTCATTCTACTGACCACTTACTGAGCCGAGCCCCCTGGTTTAGCAATGCCATTTGAAGCCTGGCACTCAATTCAGATGTTACAGGGCAGGGCCAAGAAGGCCACAAACAGCCTGGTCACTCTTTCCTGACACACAGAAAAGACGAGCACAACGCCTTTGCGTGCTTGCAGTCCTGTGTGTGGTCATACATAGTTATAATTGGCTGAAAGACAGTAAAAAAATAAATTTATTATGAGAAATTTAAAAGTGAAAGGAAACCTTATTTCCATCAGGAACCTAGCAGCTAGAAAAGCCTTCTGCTGAGCCTAGTGAGAGACAGGGACATGGTTTCTCATCACACAGGCACAGGACACGTTGACAGGTAGCAAAAGGATTTTATATGTTCATGGTGTTATGCAGATGTCTTCAGCTATGTCTTGCAAACTACAGATCACAGCTCTAAAAAGCGTGTAGCTACAGAAGGGTTGCTGCTCTTTTTTAACATTTGGAATCTCAACAGAAAGGATTTTGCACTTGTAATTAAAATTATAGAGCTACGCATTTATATATCACAGGAGTCCTTCTGGATGTAGTTTTCAAATGGTTCTCAACTACTGAATTGTGTCTTGACTCACAAAATTGTTATAATGCTCTTTATCATTCAAGCTCTCTCATTCCCTTCTATTGCTTCTCTGGATGAATATTTTAGTAAAGTTACCCAAGTCTTTTGTCAGTAATTCCTCATAGATCTTTATATTTCTGTTGTTATGGTATCTTAAGTCTATAAGGTATTCATGTTCTAAAGAGTAACTGCATTGCTAAATGAATCATGCAAAAGTAACACGGAAATTAAGCCCTAAATTTGTAAATCTGCAGCATACAAAAAGATCATACCAAATCTCATTAAAATATAGCACTAATATGAAAGAATAGCAAAGAATTGTTTGATTTCTACAAAAAGAATGTTGGTAATTTTTTACATCTCAGTAGACACGATCTCACTTTTAATTAAAATTTATTTGTATGGTGTTATGCATTTATACACAATCTCATTAAAATGTCAAAATACTTTATAGTTACTCATTAGGAATCCAGGATTAAATTCCATTCCATCTCAGTTTTGAGTGATTGTGGGTAGTGCAGATCTCAATTTATTCTCTGTAAAATAGAATAATAACTGGGTTTTGAGGCAGCTAAAGGTGAAAGAATTTGGAAATTCAGTCTATAGCTGTAACCTAAGACAAAGGCCATATTTTCATCTTAAAAACTCTAGAAACAACATTTTCTGTTTTCTCCCACTTAATACTGCTGTAAATAAGCTATCTCTTCAGTTGCAACCATTGTCAGATCCTCATTGATTTGTTCTGTCAGAAACTGTTCTGTACTATTGAACCACCAAATATGGGAAACTAACCACCACATTATAATATAGATTATCAATATTCTGTTCTCAATTATGTGGACAGTGTGTTTATTTAGGGCCGTGTCACTGTTTAATTAGAATATTTGAAATGTGCTGAACATCTTTAGTGCATTGAACTTAACTTCTCCACAGTTTGTGTCTAGAAAGTCTCAATAAGTATCCAAAAAGTGAAATGCTTCCCATACAGTTCACGTATTGATTAATTACCCGTTGAAGGGAATTTGAATCCATTTTACCTCTGGCATATGATGTTTGGCACCAGCCCCATGATTTTGAGGGTATCAAACCTCCCTAGAGAAAAGTCACTGCATGAGCTAAATATTTCCTTCCAACGCTATTCCTTCTCAAGCTGTAAGAAGTCAGTTGCTTTTCTGGGTTTTAAAGCTTACTCCATCAGGAAGATCAATCTATTAGACTAGTGTGCTCAAACATACTGTGAAGACCTGAGGCAAGGTCCCTGGGATAATGCTAGTGCCTAAGCTGTGGGAGAGACAGACCACAGTGGGAGCAGTTATAAACACTCACTAGAGTTTCATTTTTATTTTGGAAATTCCGATTTAACAAGAATGATACAAACACACAAAAAGTTGCTGGGACCATTCCATCCATACAAATTGCACAGTAGTGTATTCTAAAATAGATGTGTCGGTATGTTTTCCCAGCATTCCTGCCCCCAAATTTGGGGCTTTTATTCTGAACTATATACTTTCTTCCAATTATGTGTGGGGATAGGCTTAATTACCTCCTAAATAGGAATTGTTCTTCGAGCCTGTTTTCAGAGCTCCCCAGACAGACCCACGGGTTCCCTGGTGTCTGACACGGTCAGTGGCAGAAGGACCGGTTGCGGGAGATGCCCATTCAAAGTGCGTGCTATGACCTTGGCTTTCCATTATCCTTCAGAGAAGGTTAAATGGAATTCCCTCTATCAAGACAAATATTTATATGTGAGCTCTGTAGAGGTCAGATTGTTGAAATTAATACACATGGACTTTATAGCTCCAATTAAGTGCGCAACTGGATTCCTTTATCACCATCTGTCCAGCAATATTACGCTTCAGCTCCCCGTAGTGGATAATGCAGGAGAGGCCTGGCATTGATTTTTTTTCTTGGTGGATTTTAAAAGAGGTAATTTTTTTTTCCCCAATGTATGGATCCTCTACATCTTCAGGATTTTTATTACATCTCACAGGATATTAAGGATATGAGGATTTAAGTATGCTAAAAATGAAAGTCTCATTAAGTGTTTTAGCTTGAGAGCTCATTATGCAGGAAAAAAATATTTCCATTATCAAACAGATGGGCCGGTATGTGCATTCACTTGTGTACATACAGACTGCTTTCTTTACACAAATTATCATATTTTTCTAGGCTGTACATTCACGTCTTTGACTTTTCAGGTATCCTGCTGAACTTCTCTCAGTCATACTTGAGTATGACTCAAGGTCAAGTTGCCCAGACTTCTGGTAGATCTTTTCGTTCTCCACAGAGATGTCTCTATTTGAAAGGAGGTGCCCAAACCTTAGAACTGTTCTTCACCAAAAGCCTTCTGAGCTCAGTGGAGTGGAAGAATTATTCACTCTTCTTGTGTTTGACAGTCTTTTTTCTACATTTCAGTAAAGCAATCACATTTTTCGCAACACCAAATTGCTGTTGACTCATTTTCTATTTGTGAACTGCTATGAACCAAGACTGCTTTCTGTAAAGTAACTGCTTAGCCAGTTTGTCTCCAGCTACATTTTTGCAGTTAATTATTCCCAGCTATACGTAATAGTTTCTTGCCTTATTGAATTACATCCTATTTACTTCAGGTCTTTGTTCCAACTCGTCGTGATTTGTTCCATTCTAATTGTATCTTCCAAAATGCTTGCAGCTCTCACCTGAACAGGATATCCTCCACAAATATGATAAAAATATTCCCTATTTTATTGCAGCATAGAAGCAGTTCAGCACTCAGGATGTAAGCATCCGGAGATCTCACTTGCTACAAACTTAATTGCTTGTGAATGACTTGACACTACTTCTGGGTGCCATTTTCTAACCACTTCACATAAGTTTTGTGTAGCCAATGCTCCTCTATCCTTAAGAGAATATTAGATGATACAGTGTCAGAAGCCTTGCTGGTCAAGATTCCATCATTTGGTTTTGAGCTGTTATTGTTGGTTATTATTAATTTTATCATCCAAGGCCTTACAAATAATTTGCTTAATAATTTGTTCCAGTATTTCGCCTGATACAAAGTAAAGCTGACTGGCCTCTGATTCCCATCCCTTTCTTCCAAGGTAGGCACCGTTTCCTGTTTCCTGGCCTCCTGGAACCTCAGCTATCTTTTCTGAGTTCTTGGAGGTAATTGCTAATAGCTTTGAGATTGCTTACCCATTTCACTAAATACGTTGGCTGAAACTGATCTGGCACATGACTTTTATAAGCATCTTACTTGAATAGATTCTGTTTCTTTCCTTGGTTTAGCTTGATCATTTGTTTTTATGTTGCTAACGTTAACCGTGTAAGCCACCTGATGACAGCTGACATTTTGGAGAAGAACAAAGCAAAAAAAATGAGGTTTTGGTTTTCCTCACATGACTTGGTAATAGTTTCCTCACCCACCTGAGAGCAAGTCAGTTCTTCCACGGTAATCTTCAATGTAAGCTTTTTGTTGTTACACTCTATGGCTTTTGATAGTTTTAGCTCATTTTGCCCGCTAACCTTTCTGGATTTTCCCAATATATTACAACAGTCACTTTGTTGTCAGTTGTAATAATTTAACCTAGATTCTGCTTTTCTCAAAAGGTGCAAGCCATTGAAATGGTGTCAATTTAGCCAGACTCTTCTCTTGCTAGCTTACTTTCTCATTGTGATGGTCTGTTTGCGGCCTTCACGTTGATTCTGTAGGAAATGGCAAACTTCCCAGGGTGTACTTTTCCTCACATTTGCTACAAACCCCAGTTTGGCATTCAAACTGTGAGCTTCCTGAAACTTATTTTCACCCTGTTGGTTTGATTTTCCTTCCTTTGCTTTTGAAGGGTCATTAACTCACTTGATGACCACTGTCACCCATACAGTCTCATAAATTCCTTTCTGAGTAGGTATCTTGCTATTGCAAGTCTCCTCATCACCAGTGCCTACGCTTTGGGTGATTTTATTCAAGTTAAAGTACCATACACTTGATCTTCTTTGTTTGTGGGTTGCTAATGGGTCTTTGCTGTGACAGTGTTCTTTTCCTTTCTGTTTTGCCATTATCCAAATATTTTCACTAGCTCTGTACCTTATGTTCCTTTTCTCCTACTTATGCTTCCTGAACAAACTCTACATTTCCATAACAATAACCAGTTATGACAATTTATTCATAATTTTGGTTATGAATATAATGATTCCTTCTGTTTATTACCCATATTCTTACATAAGCTTGCAGCATCTGAGTACGATGCTAGGGGAACTTTTTCCTTATTATTCCTCTATTGTAATATTCAGTAAAATTGTTCCCCTCCTCCCCCTTAGTTTTTCATCTTTCCCCACGCTTTTGTGGTTTATCTGAACCGTGTGGTATGATAAAAATAATCTGAAGATAATTTAATTTACACCAGCTGCAGACAACTAGGAATGATATGTAATAGCAACAACAACAAATTGGGGGACTGGCCTAGCATGCAACGGGCTAAATAGTCCTGCCTTTCTTTTCTCTGGGAAATGCTCTTTGTCTGCTCGCCTTGCCAGCTTTGAGACTGGTTTGTTACAGCATTACAATGCAAAAGGACTGTATCACAAATAAACCAGCTCTCTGCCTGTTTGCATATTCAGAATTTGCTTTGCTTTTCTTATAGCATTCAAACGAGCACTGGGGAGAATTAAACACTTGGATGTATCAACTTTTTCAGCAGCTGCGCTCTTACAGTGCATTAAAAGATCTCCAAAATCAGACTTCTGTGGGTTTGCTGCTACAAGTAATCGTGCTTCAACCTTTACCCCGAAGTTTTCCAGCAGCGCACCTCTGCAGCGGGCAGCAACGACGGGAGAGGGAGGCTGGAAGCGCTGCAGCCAGCCTCCCGGCCTTTCACCACTCGTGCTGTTGAGACACGAGCCGTGGGAGCAGACCTGCTATTTTGCTGTCGTCGTGGTGAGGAGCACAGCGTTCCCAGCTCTGGACCCCCGTCACGAGAAAACAGCGTACAGACCGTGCCCGCGTGGGGAACCCGGCTGTCCCAGGGTGACAGGACACAGCCCGCGGGCTTTCACCCAACAAAGGGATTTTATTTGAGGCTGTGGTCTGACATTCCGTAAGGTTTTGCTTATCCACATCTGAAATGGAAAGAACACAGGCAAGCTGTATAAATTTTGTGGTTAATTTAAATGTAATTTGTTTCACACAAGACAAAAAAAAAAAGAGAGGAAAGAAACCAAGAGAACAACCTTTCATTATTTAAACGTATTTTATTTAAACATAAACAACGCCGATATTTAAACATACACATATATGTACTATTTAAATATTAAATATTTGTTTAACCATATAAAACCAGTGTTGATAAGCAAACACACTGTGCAGCTTAGTGCGACTGGCGTAGAAAATAAAAAGGAAAACTTAAAAAACTCATTTTTTTAAAGAGTACCATGATTTGTCGGTCACTTCCATTGTTCTTCAGTTGCGGTCAAGAATTTTGGTGGCGTTTAGGCGCCAGCCTCTCCGCGAGCGGGCTGCTTGCCGCGGAGGAGCGGGTTCCCCAGCGGGCGGTCGTTCGCGCTGGGCCCGGGCACCGCCGGGGGGCCGCCAGCCCCCTCAGGGCGGCCGCGGTCCCGGCGCCGGCCTAACGCGGGGCAGCTCGCCCCCGCCGCCGCTCGCTCCTCCCGGCCACCCGCCCCCCGCCCATCCCGGCGGGGGGACCCGAGCGGCCCCTCAACCGGCCGCCGGGGCGGTGGAGCCGGCGCTGCCAGCGCGGGGGGGGTGTGGGGGGGAAAGGGAGCGGTGCGCGCGCGCGCCCCCGCCCGCTCCGCCATCCGCCCGCCGCCGGAATGTGGACGGCGCTGGCCCGGCCCTGAGGCGGCTGCGCGGCCCGCCGAGCCCTTCTCGCCCGGCCTCCCCCGCCCCTGCGCAGAGGGCCGGTGGCGGAGCCCCGGCTGGAGGCGGCAGAGCGGGGAGGACGGCTCGGCTGCCACCGGTGAGAGGAGGGGGACGCTGCCCCGGGCCTCCCTCGCTGAGGGGGGGGTGGGGGGTGTCTCCTGAGGGGTGGAGGCGGGAAGCGTCGTCGCTCCCTCAGGGGAACCGATGCGAGGGGAGAAAGGCGCCGGTCCGCCCCGTGTCGCGGAGTGACAGTACCCGCTGACCTGAGGTGGCTTCCTTCTCTGGCGGGCCCCGCCGACTCCCGGCCGGCTGCGCGGCCCCGGGAGCCGCCCGCTGTCGGCCCCGGCCCCCCTCAGGGCGGCGGGGGAAGGAGGCGGCACGAGGTGCGTGGCCGTGCGGGGGATGGCGCCGCTTCTTCGTGTTTTCTTGCGTTTGCGTTGAGGGGGGGGTTCCCTGTGCGCGGCTGGGCGCTGGGGAAACGCCGCCTCGGGAGGAGCGGGGCTGGAGGAAAGGGGGGGGGATTTAAAAAACGAAGTTGTTTTCGTGGTGACGGACGGGAGAGGGTTGTGGAAGTGTTCATCTCCCTTCCTCCTCCTCCTTAGGAAAAGTGAAGTCACTTCCCAAGAGCCAAAACTAGCAAACTACTCTCCTAACTCCGTGCCGTCTACATGGCTCGGGTTCATCCACCTTTTTATTGTACGTGTGTGTGGCTTGTTTTTTTTTTTTTAATTTTATTTTCTTTTTTAAAATCTATTTTTTCAAGCCCCCTTCCACAGTTAGGCCCTCCCTAACTGTGATCCGGTACAAAAATCCTTGTCTTTAGATAGAGTACTTCAGAACCTGCTGAAACCGTCTGAAGTGGGTATGGCACTCTGAATGAGATGGACTTGGCAACTCTGCTCGTTTGTAAGTTTGTGAAGTGTGGCATGTACTTTGCTCTTGCTGTCATTCTTTCAAAGCTGCGTTGTTAAGATTGCTTGGTTTTGATAGTGTTATAAATAAATCATAACTTACCACGTTTCATAGCTGCATGCATGTATGCATCCGTTCTTTTATGTAAGAGGGGAAAAAAAAAGATTTTAAGTGTCAGCTCTTCTTCAAAACAGAAACAAATCCAGCAGCAAGTAAGAAATAGCTTGTTTAGGTAAGTGCTGCTTTTCTCTTTCACTGTCAAGCTGTAGTCTCACAACCATGTCAGTGACTTTTCAAATAAAACTTTGGAGAAGGGCAACTGTCCGTTCTGTCTCCAAGGAGAGATCTTACAGGCAACGTTTTTTTTATCTCTTTAAATTCAGGGAAGGTAACTTGGCTTTATTTGATTGAATCTCTGTGATACAGGCCAAAAACCTGACTGCCCGTCAGACAGACTCACACTCCAGATCTTGTGAAGATTTACTGCGAGTATTAGTTCTGCAAGTTACGCCTGCGTCTAGGTTTTAAGTAGGATTGTAGCCAATACGGTTTGTTTATGTGGGTTATATGGTATTAATGATAGTAATTAAGAGGTTAGTTTGCAGTTTAAACTTGAAGGAACTACAAATGTAGTTACGCACACTAAGCACAAATCGACTCCAGTGTTGTAAGAACTGAAGCTAAATTGGAGCATTACTGGAAGTACTCTGCAGTGTTTTCTTTGAGATTGTTACAGTGAAATGTATTGCTTGGTTAAAAATAGCATTTGGTCCTTTAAAAAGTGATTTAAAAGTGATTTTGTAATGTTGGTAAGGGGATTGCAAAAAGATCCAGGGCATAACGTGGCTTTCTGTGGAAACAAGTTCCTGGTGTGTACTCCCCAGCTTTGAAGACAATCTGAGCTGTGGCTGCTCCTTTCCTTGTGTCATCAGTGGGACTTCCACAGCCAGGAAGTGATAAGAGAACTAATCTGGTCAAAAAGTAGTACTTTTATTTCTTTTTTTTCCTCCCCGAGTTACTTTTTTGGTTAGAACAACTTCCTGAACCAGCTCCTTTGCCTGGTGATACGGACACTGTCTCAATCCAGAGGAGGAAGAAGTGTGTTGGTAGGGAGGACCGCATAGCTGCGGTCCTGCTACGGTCACGTAAGTTGCGATGGGTGATGCACTTATCTGGGTCATGGTTTTATCGTCAGAAAGTTCATATAGGAAGGCGCTATTGGTACAAGAAGCTACCTGTGGTTTTGATTGGCTTATGGCACTTGTGGTGAAGATAGCAATTGTTAAGGAGGGTGGCAGCAGCTCTTTTGCTATCAATACTGGCTTACGTTGATTGTGAAGCCATTTGGCTTTTTTATTTACTTTCAGCAACATTAAACAGACTACCGCTTTTAAAGAGCCACCTCTATGTCTCTATTTCTCTTCCATGCCCCCAAAGAAGTAGCTGTGGTTTTCTCCTCTCTCTCCTTTGCATATCCTTTCTTCTCTCTAAACTTTTTGTTGATTCATTAATTTCAAGGAATGATCTGGGCATTGTTAGATAGGCGCTTTTGTAAATTTATTCAGCTCTAATTTAAAAATAATCAGTTGTATATTGTTATTACCTCTGCTATAATTGGAAATCTATTTCAAACTTGACTGACCTTAGTAATTACACCTTCTGATTCCCAGTCTGGATTCATTTATCACTGGATTATACCCATTTTATGTACCCAATGGACTGATATGTTATATTGGCACTTTTGATTTTGGTATCAAAAGCATCAGCACTCTTAAATGGATGCAAAAATGTGTTGAAGTGCAACACTGAATGTTTCTTTTCTCTTTTGACCACTACATATACTCATCTTTCCTGTAATAACTCTCTTTCTCCCCATGAATTTTAATCTTGACCTTCTAAGTGAAGATTAAAATGCACGTTTCAGATACTAACACTGAGCTTCATAGAGGTGTCCTTTTAATGGAGATTAAGATGTTTTCAAGTGTATTTTTGTAAGACGTGATTTTGAAATTCACACCTTTGGCAGTTTGTTCCAGCCTTGATCTTACTCTTGTTATACTGGTACAGCTATTAAAGGAGCTGTTACTGTAACCTGAATTGCTGAAGGGATTCTTCTTTCACAGAGTCTTGGTTCATAAGCAAAGGCTGACGTATGTTGAAAAAGTTTGAAAATTGATTTATTTCACCTTTTTCTGTATTCTTAACTTTCAAAAGAAATAAAACCTATGTATAAATTATTAGAAAATACCTCCATGGTTTTTAGGGTGTTTACTTAATTTTGATATCAGAAATGTTCCAAGAGGGAGAGCTTTGTGAAACTGAAAGAAAAAGTAGTTTGGTGGGTGTATATTTGTGACTTTGTAAACAGTACATAAATAAATAAATTGGTTTCCAAAACCTGCTTAGTTAAATAGATTATTCTGAAAGATGAGTAAGGCCATTATGGAAATATATATAAAATATTTATATATATATATAAAAAATATATATATAAAGCTGTTATCCCTCTACTACATTGTGTCTTTGGTGAGCTGTTTCTCGTTCTTTGGAAAGAATAGCAGGGACAAAGGACTTTCTCATTTTTTCAAGTGGACAGAGGAAAAATTAAAGTTTTTCCACAAAGTGAGATGGGTCATAGCTCTCTGCTTTTCTACTCTGGAACACGAATCAGGATGTCAAAGAAGGTGTGGGTTTTTTTAGTTCAAGTAACCTTCAAAGTGCAAAATTGTTCTGATCCTGAAAACTTAAGTTCCCTAGTTACGGGGGGAAGTGCAGTGGTACAAAAGGAAGAGATTTTTGCATTTTTGTGTACCACGTTGGATCCATGCTTACTATACGTACAGGACAACTGAAATTGTTTAATGTATGATTAGAAGTGATAAAGTTGATACAAAAATTGCGGAATTAAAGTTTATGAAATAGAATCATAGGCAGATGAAATAATAAATTCATGAAATAGAATAATTTAGGTTGGAAGGGGCTTCTGGAGGTCATCTAATCCAGCTCCCTGTTTAAATTAAGAGCAATTTTAGATAAGGTTGTTCCAGCCCTTAACACCTTTTTGGGTAACCTGTTCCCACCTCTGACTACCCTCATAGTGATTTTTTTCCCCCCTTTAAGCTAATTGGAATTTACTTTCCAACTTAATGTCTGTTGCCTCTTGTCCTGTCACTGTGCACCATCCAGAAGAGTCCAATTCTGTCTTTTTGGCACCTTTCCATTAGGCAGTTGACAGCAATCAGGATTCCTCTAAGCTTTTTCTTTTCCAGGCTGCTCAAACTCAGTTCTGTCAGCCTCTCACTGTAGGTCACGCGCTCCTGCAGTCTGGCCAGGTTGCTGGCCTCCACTGGACTTGCTCCAGTGTGTCAGCGTCCATCTTGCAGTGGGGAGCCCACAACTGGACCCAGTACTCCAGGTGCTGAACAGAGGGGCTGGATCACTTCCCTGGAGCTGCTGGCTAGACTCCTGCTCATCCAGCCCAGGGCGTGCTTGGCCTTCTTTCCTGTGATGGCCACACCGCTAACTTGCTTTCAGCTTTTTGCCTGCTGGGATCTCCAGGCACTTTTCTGCAAAAGTTGCTCTGTATCTGGTTAGTGTCCAGCCTGTCTTGTCACACAGGATTATTCTATTGCGGATACAGGACTTTGCACTTGCCTTTGTTGAACTTCACGAAGTCTTGCTGGTGCATTTCTCCAGCCTGTCCAGATCCCTCAGAGTAGGAGCGCTGCCCTCCGGAGCATTGACCACTTTGCCCAGTTTGGTGTGATTGGCAAACTTGCTGAGGATCCACCCTGTCCATCCTGGTGGTACTGTAGGTTTCAGTGGTAATCCCCAAGGGATGTGACTGTAACCACTTGTTTCCAGACTCGGTACTGCTGATTGCTGTTCTTTCAGCCCAACAGTCCAGTTGATTTCCTGAACACCTTATTGCTCACCTACCCAGTGCCTGTCTCACCAGTCTGGCTGTAAGGAATTGGTGGGAGACTGTTGTTAATGGCCACCAGTATTCAGTGCTCCTCCATCACCTGCTAAGTCAGTCATCCTCTTGCAGTAAGCTATTGTGTTCATCAGGCTTCGTTTGCCCTTGGTAAATCTATGCTAGCTATTCCCAATCACCTTCTTGTCCCTCTTGGGCATAGGAATAGTTTCCAGGAGGACTTGCTCCATAATCCCTCATGGACTTAGACTGGCTGATCTGTAGTTGCCTGGATCCTCCTTCTTGCTCTTCTTGAAGTTGGGTGTGATGTTTGCCTTTTTTCCAGTCATGAGGAACCTCCTTCAGTGTCACGTACTTTCAAAAAGTGCTCAAGTGTGGTATCTCAGTGACATTGGCCAGCTCCCTCAGGACTCGCAGATGTATCCCATCTGGTCTCACACACTTGTGTGTTTCCAATTTCCTGAAAGCTTCCAAACCCCATCTTCTTCTGTTGAAGGTAATTCTTTACTCTAACAGACTCTGCTACTAGGCTCAGGGCTCTGGGAGGCTTGAGGGTGGACCTTACCAGTAAAAACTGGGGCAAAAAAGGTATTTTGTGTGTCAGCCTTTTCCAGGTACTTTGTTACCAGGTCCCACTGAGAAGAGGAAGCACTTCTTCCTTAGCCTTCCTTTTGCTTCTGGTGCAGGAGTCCATCATCCCTTGTCAGTTTTGGCTCCAGCTGGATGTTGATTTTTCCTAATGCCATCCTTGCATGCACAGGCTGTGTCTCTGTGTTCCTCTTGCGTAGCCTCTCCCTGCATCTACCTTCTGTGTTCTTCTGAAGCAGAGATCAAAACTGTTTCATTTTACCCTTTCATATCTAGAAATGTGTAAAACATTGAAAATAAATTTTTTGAAGTCTTCGTTAATATACGATTCTAACCTCAGTTCCTCCTGAACAAGTAGTAAGCATTGTCAAGCTCTTGTGATAAGGGGGTAGGTCCAGTCTAAAACATAGAGTGCAAGTTGTACTGTGGTGTCAAGGAGACAGAACAGTGAGAAAAATGAACCACACAAAAAGGAGCTGTTGATATTTAGTAGCAAGGTGGTTGGATAAATATCTAACTTAATGCAGTCTGTAGATGAGTGCTTTCAATTGGAATTAATTTTATGTTTTTCTGTCAATGCATAAATCTATTTTAGAAATCATTGGACTAAACCAAAGTTTTGGAAATTGAACCATTTAAAATTAGTAGTGGGAGATCAGTGATTTCATGCATTCTTTCAATCCCTCAGTTATCTTTGAGTTTCATGTTTCTCCGTTGCTCAAGAAAAATAAGAGAGAGAGTTGTTGAGTTATAGTCTGTGCCAACAGTCTGAAACAAAGTTCTTAGTTGGTTTAAACCCTCTGCGTGTGCTTGACGTTGCCTGCAGTTTCTGAACTGGTATGTGTTGTGATTTGTGCTGATGTACTTCTGTTGACTTAGCGGTACCAAGACGAAGCCCTGGTTATAGGCTCAGGTATGTCAGCTACTGGTCTAGCTTTTCGGTCTCAATAGGTCTTTGGTATCCATTTGGACTAGAAATATGATTTTTAGCATGGTTGGGAGTTCTGAGTTCGTTTCTAATATAGTAGAAAGGTATTTGAGTGGAGTTACATTTCTATGCAAAACAATGCTCAATAACTGCAGTAGTTAATGGTGAAACTGCAGTCTGCACATTTGCCTTTCAAATGTGATCTTTCATTTTACATTAGGCTACTGGCAAACTCTTAAGTAGTGAAGCTTGTTACCAATGATGGTAGACAACTCCCTGGCTTAATTGGTCAAATTCTTAGTATCTCCCATATGATTTCCAAATAGGAGAGAAAAGGTCAAAGTGCAGAAAAAAGGAAATTGAAAGGTATTTTTAAGAACCAGTAAATTGTCAGTTAGAACAGGATTTTGGTCAGTGACTGAATCTAAGTGATCTTGAAGGCCATTTGCTAAGTGGCCGAGTATGATTTCTGTTACTGTTGGGCTTACAAGTGAAGTAACTTGCTCGATGTCATATAGTAAGTCAGTGAGGAATTAAATGGATGTGAAGGTGACAGCAAAGTCCTTTCTCAGTACCTGCTATAAAACTTGCGTAGTAGTAATCCTTTTAATGTAAGGAATCAGTTTTGAGTAACTTACCCTTCATGACCAATGCCTGGTCTTTTCTTGCAGGCAAATAAATACAGTTGTCAGAATGTCTCTTAAATTTTATATATGTATATATTTATTCTTTCCTCACCAAAACTTCTCTATGGCAAGTTTTGTATTGCAAGATGTGATGGTCTGAGTTCCCAGAGGACGGTTACTTAGTAGTTATGGAATAGTCTTGAAGTTACGCTTCTTGTTAGTGATAAGCAATTCTTAAACCTCTGTACTTTCAGGGTGCTGAGCTAAGTAGCTGTACTTTCAGTTCAAGTATAGCTGACCTTTCTGATCAGGTCATGTCTGTTGTATGTACCTTAAGACACACAACCAGATTTTTTTGGGGTAGGAAGCGTGTTGCAGGTGCTGATCTGTTGCAGTTCTCCGTGCATTTGATAGGCTGCCCTTATTTTTCCTATTGGAAAGAAAAGGGGTGAGTTAAGGCTTTGTCCGAGAATCTTATTCTAAGGATTGACTGTTAGTGTGAACTAATTGTTTAGTTAATTTTGACAATCTTTAGTACAGTTTAGGGAAATAGATCCTTTTATTGTAAATTGGTTTCTATCTTAACTAGAAATGCATCTTTCCCCCACCATGTTTTATTTAAAAAATAGTTTCATTGAAATACACTGCTCTTCTATTCAGTATAGTTAATCATGTAGTGTTACGGCCTTACAGCGGTATAATAGTGGCATGTCTCCAGGTATTTCTGAACGTTTTGATCATAAACTCTATAGCAATATGCACTTTCTGAAATTTCTCCAGTGGAAAACAGTTCAGAGTAATTCAATATAGATATTTTGACTTGATTACTGCACTTCATGGAGATCTAGTCTCATTATCCACTATTTCAGCATAATAAGTAAGATGGTTCTAATTTGTGCTTCTATTGTATATACAAACTATGATGGTATTTTTTTCTGAAATTAGGCAAAGTGATTTTGCTGAGACCCACAGATTTGTTCCAGTACAGATGTTTGTGTTGTGTACACATATTGTATACACATATTTGTATTTTTCTAACAAATAAGTTACAATAAAAAAGTAGTTATATTATTTTTTTCTTTTTGTTGTCTAACTCTGTATTCCCCTCCCAAAATTTTAACGTAGGATGAAGGCTCTGCTTTACCTTGAAAGTTCTCAGGCCTTTGCAGGCAAATCAGTGTGAAAATAAAATGCAAATAATCTTCATCTACTGCATTGTCTTTGTGTGTGTGTATTTAGATACAAAATACAAGATCCAGAATTTTAATTTAGAAGTAGGTTAATTGAGAGAGTGGAGAAATGAGAGTTGGGGGTGTTCAGCTGGACAAGAGAAGGCTCCTGGCAGACCTTAGAGCGGCTTCCCGGTGCTTAAAGGGGGCTACAGGAAAGCTGGGGAGGGACTCTTGATCAGGGGGTGTAGGGGGGACAGGACGAGGGGTAACGGTTTTAAACTAAGGGAGGGTAGATTTAGATTAGATATAAGCAAGAAATACTTTAGGATGAGTGTGATGAAACACTGGCACAGGTTTCCCAGAAGGGTTGTGGCTGCCCCCCCTCCCTGGAAGGGTTCAAGGCCAGGCTGGACGGGGCTTTGAGCAACCTGGGCTAGTGGAAGGTGTCCCTGCCCATGGCAGCGGTGTTGGAGCTGGATGAGCTTTAAGTTCTCTTCCAGTCCAAACCAGTCTATGATTCATTCTATGAAATTCAGTAACTGGCTAAACTTTTAAAATAAGCTTGCAAAAATAATTTGGAGTCTTTTTCTTTGTACTTAAATAAAGTGATGGCATATTTCTCTTTATTAAGAGCCTGAATGCTACAAACATACATTTTTTTCATAGGAGCCTGATTTTTTTTTTTAGATGTTAATGAGAAACAGATGCTAGATTATATGATTTAGACTGAGCCATCTGAAATACATGTGGCAAAAAAAGGATTTTTTTTTTTTTCCCATTCTGTGAACCCTTTGCTTTATATTGTTCCACTGGTGTATACTTTCATTATTTGCTGCTATTTTGAAGAGAGCTCTCACAAGTAACTTCTTGGTGGCAGTGCTGCATAAGCTGTCGCAGTCCTAGCTGCTTGTTTTTGTCTGTGTTCTGTGTGTTATTGTGCTAACATGGGTGCTTGTGTAGTCAAGTGTTGAACTGGTTGAAGAAATGCTCTAATCCTCCTTTCTTTCTCTGGGGTTAGTTGTCAGTCACTTAGGCTGTCCAGCCTCTTTCCGTGTGTGACTGCTGGGATACTTGTGAAATCTTGGCAGAGGGGGTGGGAAGAGTTGCAGTTTTTTAGGCAGTGCTTCACCTTTATAACATCTTCAAGATTTTGCTGAAATCTGTAGCTTGTAAGTATCAATATTTTCAGCTTGAATTTAAGTGTTTGTGAGCATTGGAGTGCAAAACAGCAATGGAGTTGAAAGAGCACTTTTTGTATGTGCCAGCAGCTGGTCTGGGAGTTAAACTTGAATTGCAACTCAGATGAGGTGCTGCAGTGAAGAGATCTTAGCCCTTGGAGTTACTAGTCCTTTCTGTTCATGTAGGCAGAGTTTGTGTTTGCTCATGGATGTACACGTCTATCAAAAAGGTATTTTTGTTTCTGTTATGCTTGGTCCTAATTGTTGATAATTAGTGTTGGCAATATAAACTTCCAAGGAATTGGAAACTGCTGGCTAGAATTCTTCTTGGAGATGTGTTCAACGATTTTGAGGAACCAAGAGTAAGGAATTAAAGTGACTAAGGGCACTGTTACTATCAGAAACTGATGTTTACATTGTTTTGAATGTTAATTGTTACTGTTTATTGCCATAGGGATGTATAAAAACTGTGAGGGGCAGGGGAAAGAGTTGATCAAAATGTCCAGGGGCATACTTGTCAAGCCCCGGAAGAGTAGCGTGAAGTTGGAAGTTCCCCACAGTTATGAGTGCTAATTTGCCTTTGACACTCATAGCTTCCCTTTTCTGATACTTCTTTTCTTTCATCGTATTGTGACATCAGAAAGTGAGACTGACTATAAAGGGGTCAGACTGAAGTGTTGTTTAGTATCTAGCTTTTGGTAGTAGCCAGAGAAATCAAAGGGTATATCATAAGACAAATACAAGTGATCCTTGTTCCAGCAAACCCTCCCAGTTTCTCTCCTTGGCCTCTATGATTCTGCTTTTTGTTCTTTCTGGTCATAAGTGAACTCCTGAGGTCTTATGGAAAAAGTAGTTGCCTTATTCTGTACATTTCCCACAACATTCATGTGAGGTGCCATAATAAGATTATATTCCTACGCTGTGTAGATGTGCGGTTAGTATCATCTGTTTTGCTGGGGCTTCTGAACAGCCGACTTGATTTTGCACTGTTAGGGCTTGGGTGCTTTGTTGGGCTGCTTGTAGACTCAGCTTTGCCTTGGAAGTGTGGTGGAGTGCTGGTGCTCGTCTGGGTTGCACTTTGTATTCTGGGTTTGGATTCCTTGTATTGTAACTGGTTTCCTTATTCCATGGGTCTGGGTCCGGTGGTGCCAGCTTCACCCCTTCCAGTGGTTTGGCTCTGAGGTGCTTTGGGGTAGCTGCAGTCTCTGAACTGCGCGTTTGTCTCTTTGGCAGCTTGTACTGTGTTTAGGGACTTCATAATTTAACGCTCTCCCTTAATGGAGACCAAGGTAGTGTGCTGAAAATACTCTTGTGGAAGGGGGGGTATACTTATTTAACTACTTAATAGAGCATGACCTTCTATACTTATTCACATTTCTGTGAATTTTATATTTTAAATCAGTTGCCTGTGACTTCCTCCCTTTGCTTATAGAAGTAAAAATGTTTTGTGGAAGTATTTAGTATGTAAACATATGTAAACAGGCTTTCGTATCTGCATTTAATAACAGCCATGTATCAATTGTGCTGAAACCAGTAGTACACCATGCTTATATTTGTGAAGCTATCTTAAACGTTGAGAGGCTGTGATTTTTAAAGGAAAAAAAAAAAGTCATAGCACTTGCAGATACAGCTTTTTGGCTTCTCAGGATTTCTTGTTTTATGCAAGCAGGTAAATTTATCAAATTAGAAATAGGATATAACACTTAAAATTCAAGCTACTCTGGATAGCCTGTCTCAACAAACGCTGGTTTTGTTCATAGCTGTTGGGTAATGTTAGACAAGATGATTGCATCAAGAAAATTAATGAGAGTTCTGTCATAGCTTTTTGCAAGATTCTTTCAGTTACACTTGGTGATGATATGAGCAACTATATTGTATTATTTTAAATAACTTTTCCCCAGTGAGACCTTATTCTGTGATTATATATAGACTGTTCTAGATTAGCCTGAGGTTTACACCAGTTATAGTCAATGAGAGTCATTCAATGTGAAGGTGCATAAGAGCTAGATAATTGTGATCTGGTCAACAAGCTAAATTTATTTATTTAAAAAAAATAAAAATTGAGCTGTTTTTCTTTGAGTCCGGTGATAGTCTCACCATAAGATGGATCTAAAAAGTCTTTTTGTCATCATGTTTTTAATATAGAATTTATCCTTTAAAGCAATTCTACTTACCAGATTTGATTACTGGAAAAAAGCTGCAAAAGCAAACCAAAAACTTTCTGTGGCAGCCCCAGATTAATTTATCTATTGAAAACCTTTCTTTCTTGTAATCATTGTTTAAAGGTGGCTTTTTAATGAGTCTTTTCTGTAATACCTTGAGACGTACTTGTTAAATGTTTCAAGGAATTTTTAAAACAAGAATGTAAAATAGAGTGATTGAAAGATTATACCTGTCTTGTGATTACATGGGGTTTATTATTTTTTTTTTTTTAGTTTTTTCTTTAATCCTGTAGGAAGAAAAATAATTTTTGATCATTATGGATGTCTGGGACGTAAAGAAGAGAAAATGTTTCTTGGAAAAGGGGCATGTGTGTTCTCTTTCCCATTCCCCTCTTCAGGAAGTCTGTGGAGGAAATAGTGAGTTTAAGAAGTACTTAAGCTTTCCAGGGCTTGGTGTGAAAAATGCTGTGGAAGGGAACATTATGCATAGTATTTTCTGAAAATCAAGGTCACAGGCAGTCTGCCAGTGTGAGATTATATATGCACATGCACACACCATCCTTGGGTTAGAATTTGAAGGTAATTTCAGTAATGCAACAGAAACATCTTTCTTTGTGTGATTTCTGCCCCCCCCCCCCCCCCCCCCCCCCGATACTTGATCATACAGCTTTGACGGATACTTCCTTCAGGTCAAGTAAATTTTTGCCAGAATTATAAAATGTTCTTAGTGGTTTATGAAGTGAATGAGCAGGCTTTTGTATACAGGTTAGTTGATTTTTTTCATACTACCTTTCCAAGGAGTAGTTCTTCCCTGAATTACAGAGTGGATTTGGAATAATTTGATTAGTAAAGTTGGTCACACAGAGAAATCTGTGTTATTCCTTGGTATGTGTCTTTCAGAAACTTTAATATACACATTTCATACCAGTTCCTAGAAGAGTTCAGGTGCTTTGGAAAACTTCTGCGTGTTGAGGCCAAACCTTGTTTTTCTCCTCCTGATCAATGACATGAGCAGATTGTTTTGATTCTTCAGACTTTAAATGGAAAAAGCAGATAGTGAAGGCAAGACTTTTAAATTTTTTTTATTCTAATGTGATTAGGTGGGGAGAAAGTGGTGTATTAGTACCGCGTACATACTGACTTGTTCTTACTAATGGAAGATAATTTTTCTATTAAGGAAACAATTTTATTGTCTTTTATGAATTTCTGTTCTCCATTTTCTAAAACCTATCAAGGCCTTTGAAATTAGCAGTAGAGCTGCACTGCAGAACATATTTATAAGAACTTGCCCTAGGAACGTGGGATGCCAGCAGATTAGTTCTGGCATGCAGAGGGCGTTAAGAATTTGCTGGTCAAATAAAAATTAGAATGTTAGTTGAATGAGTACAGTTCATGACACTTAGGACTAAGAGAGGCAATAGTTACAAAGCCAAAGCTATTTCGTGTGGCTTTTAATTGTCATGTACACCTTCCTATATTTCTCAATTTCAAGCAGTTATCTTTCAGGAGGTTTCACTTTCAGTTAATCTTGGTCTTCAAAATAACTGATTTCTCCCTCCATCTTTTCATGTTATATCTAAATATTTATATCTTCAGTAACGTATGTGGAAGTATTTATTTTAACAAGAAGCTTGGTTTCGTTTCATATTATAAAGGAGATGTTTTTCTTCCTTATAAAGTATAGGGTGCACTGTTGAAATTGTACAGTTTTGATAAAAAAGCAGTAGGAGTCTAGATGGCTGTCAAATCAAAACTCATGGTCCTTGCGATTTTGGAAAATCTGTAACTGAATAATACAAAAAAAGTCTGGTGTGGTTATTCATTTATGACTCATGATTGCCTTTGACAACTACTAGAATGAAAGATTTAAGATTAAGAAAAATATCTTAAGAAAATGAGATTAGAAGAGAGCGTGAAACATTATCTGGTCTGTCCCACAGTGCAGTGCTGGACTGGCTACAATTTTAACAGTTTTTGAGAAATATTATGAGAAATAGCAATCTCATTGTCTATGGTTGGTAGTATATAGGTAGCTTCTGTGGTTAAGAACAAAACATTGTGATTTCAAGTTAAATCTGCAAAACCTAATATTCCCAAAATACATGTTGCAAATCTCAAGATAACAATTGCCATAACTTAACAATTCTGGCTTTGAGGAACAAGGATTTTACTAAGTCTGAAGGTAGTCGGTGCCAGGCAATGAATCACAATTTCTTGTGTGTTTCCCTGATGTCGGAAGTGATGCTTTATAAGGCACTTGTTTGGCAAGGAGAAAGGTTGGCACCCAGGGTTGCTACTGCATTGTATCATACTGCTGTCCCGTATGGTCTCTTTCGCTTTACGTCATGTAATTCTTACTGAAAATAATAGCTTGTGGAGAAAATACCTGGTTGAAATATTCAGTATATTTAATGGAGAGAGATTGTTCCATTAGCTAAATTAGACCAATGCTGCTATTTTTACTGTTAAGGAATAAACCTTGAAATAATCTCTTTAAAACAATGGTTGTCTTATGCACTGCTTTCCTCTGGAATACAGGTCATTATATTTTTGAGTAAGTGGGCATACAGTTCAGTAAATGGGCTGGTGCTCAGTTTCAGTTTGAATGCTGCTTGCAAGCATCATGTAGCAATGAAAAAAAAATAGGAAACCCAAGTTTGTCAAACTCCAGCTATGAAAAATGAGATACTCTTTGTCACTATTTTATATTTTCCAAAGTTAAAAATTAATTACTGCCTCAAGAAGTTGAAGTGTTTAGTTGATGACAGGGAAACAGCGTGAAGGTGTACTAGAGTTGCTTTATTTGCATTGTTTGTTTTATCCTTGAGGCAGAATGAACTACAGCATTTAAACTAGTTTGAAATTCTGGCAGGCTATTTTGCCAGAACTTGATGTGTAAGTGTGGTGGGGTTTTTTTGGTTTTTTTTTTTTTTAGATAAGATAACACATGAAGACTGATGACACCTAGAGTAGTAGGAGCCTTCTTATTTACACTTACTTCTAAGTTGTACTTTTTGGAAGGGGTTAGGGAGGAGAAAGATTTTTTTTTTTTTTTTTTTTTTTTCTTTTAATGGGCAGAAGATAAAACGTATTTCTTTAAATTGGTTAAACACTAATTGGATTAGCTAGCATTGATAATACTTGTAAACAGCATAAATTAATATGTGTCAGCAAGAGGCATGTATGCTGCTGTAATCTGTTCTTCAGCTGATCTCTCTTATGCCACTACTGTGTGTGGACAAATCTCAGGCCTGAATAATTATTAAAACGAATGATCCCAAACCTTATTCTTAACTCAGTTTTGTCTAGGGTGTAGCTTGTCCTCCATGACTCTTATTTGCTCAAACAAAAAAAAAAGCAGCAAAAAAAAAGGAAGTATTCAACTTGATGAGAGGCTACCTTTGTAGCTAGCAGTTTACCTGATAGCCTTGCACTTACCTGGACGGACATTTCATCTAGTGTTCATGATGCTTCTTCCACCCAATATTTAAATTTTAGGCGTGCAGATCAGTGGGTTTGTTTTTTTTAAATTTGCTTCTCCTCTTCCTTCATGCCTTTGGCTTGCAATGATTGATGATCTCTGCTGAAGAGGAGAGATGGTGCTTCTCTGTTTGGCTGTAAATGTCAGCTGCATCCTTGCCTCACTCATACTCCACCGCATGCCTACTGTTCCTCTAGAAGGGTTCTTCACCCTGGTGATTTTAAAGTTGAGATAAATAAAACCAGTGTTTTTCCCCCAAGCAACTACAAACTGAATCTTTGTAATGTTTAAGTGGTTCAGTGACTTATCCGTAATCCAGAGATTCAAGTCAGGAAAGGTATTTCTTTCCTTTATTATAAATAGCTCTGTATTCATAATGTGATGTGTTTAAAAAGTGCTAGTTAGAATTTATTTGAGGAGATGTGGATTTTTTTGAAGGAGAGCAGACATTTTCTTGTTTATGTAGTTCTCTCTTGATTCTGTTTTCCTTAAATTGTTATTCCTTGGCTATAAGATTGACGTGTAAAAACAGTCTGCAAAACACTCTGTATCTAGGCACCCCGTACAACAGTTAAAAACAGTTTGCTGTCCATGAACAGACTAATTATTTGCTCTTGCCTACATAGTAGACTGCTTTCACAGAGGAGAGAGTGTTGACAAAATAAGCCACGTAATTACTTTCTAGTTGTGGGGATTTTTTGTTCGTTGTTTTTTGGTTTTCTTTGGAAAGACTTTTGTTCTTAACATTGTTTTCTTGGAAATCGGAAGGATTTTTATATATGTATGTCTTTTAAAATATATACAGCAGTCATCTCTCTGTATTAGGTTGATTTTAATCTTGGGAAACTATCAGCAAACCAAGTAAATGCTTGCTTGCTTGTTTGTTTTGCCCAGATGTGCTTTACATAGTTTTTCACCACCAGAGATAAGACACTGGCAAACAATTTATGGGTAATAAAACAGTAGTTAGTATGAACATAGAGGCTTAGCTTCTTATATAAAGATTACACAAAGAGAAGTTGAGATTAAGGATGCTGCTGTTGTCAGTGAGATTTAAGGAAATTGATTTTATGACACCTAGGATTTTCTTCTGCATATGTGTCCACTCAGTCAATAGAGAGAAAGGTTTTGGGGAAGACTGTTAGCTGTACTGCTTCAACATACAATATAATAAGGAATTTTATAAGGTTGCTTAGTCTTCCACTGAAAAAGCATTGAAAAGGTAAAGCTTTGTGTGTTTGAAGCATTTGTTAGCTTTCTGGGGAAGGTATGCTTCTCATTAATGTTAGCAAGCACATAGGGGTGAGAGCTTTGTACGCCTCATCAAAGTTAGCAAGCTCATGGGGCAAGAGCTATAGTAACACATAGTTTTGACACAGTTCTTAAAAGTAAGATGCTGTGGTGGAGAGGCTCAGTTATGTGTGCGTTTGTGTGTGTGTAACTGTCAGTGTCTGTCCAGTTTCCTGTTCCCTAAGCAGCAAGTTAGAACGTCACGACATCACTTCAGTAAACTAGAAATCTGAGTCACATAGCATCTGTGATTTCAAGTTCAGTTAACTTAATGCTCTTTTTGCTGACATGCATTGTATTGTGTAGCTCAAAAAAAGGGAATAAATCGTGCTTTCCAGTATATATTTGTACTGCAGACATCTGTTAGCAGAAGAATTTCTGCATAGCTGTACTGGACCTTCCTCTTCAGAAAGGTCCCAGAGATTCCCTTGAGGAACCTCAGTTCTGAAAATAGGTAGAACTTATTTACCAGTATCTTATTTGGGGTTTGAGATCATCAGGCAAACTATATGGCTTTGAAAGCCTTGTCTTTAATACAGGACCCGATCTTGTTTGTCTGATTAAAAAAAAGTACAAATTAGCCTGCTCTTGATTGCCTTCTTTCAAGAAGGCAAGAAGCTTCCTTTTAAAACATTTTTCTGTTGCTTACTGAAAAATAATAGATCAACATTTACCTTGCTTGTTGTCTTTTCATAGCTTTACATTTTATCAATTTTGTTGTTTTTTGTTGGTTATAATGCTGAAACAAAAGAATTTTTTTTTTCCTCTGAACCAACAATGAACTTGAACAGTAACTTTGAAATATTTGTTGAACATAAACTAGAAGTAAACCTCAGAATATCTGCTACCTGCTTCAGAAGACTGATTTGCATAAAAATTGGTATTTACTTCTGGGGACCAGTTCGATGAGGAAGTTTTTGAATCTAATCAGGTCTGCAAAGCAGCTTCCTTCTGGAAAGTCAGTGGCTCTACCTTTGATTCTTTTTCTCCTGTGTTAGTGACTGTGTGTTGCCAGCAGTGCCCTGTCCTGAGCTACTCTGCCCAGCAATCCCATGGACATACACCACTACCTGGGTACTTAGTTGTGTTCCTGGACGTGATGTGGTTTTTTTGCAAGTCTGGGTTCAATACGAAACACATGGAAGAGTTAGGGAGGGAAATAAATAGGAACATTTCTGTCCTGTGTCCTTGACTCTGATTGTGTGCTGAATCCACCTGGGTCTTTCAGGGTTGCTGTTCCAGCTTCTCTCGCTCTTCAGCCACTTATGCTACATTATAAAGGGAGCTGCAGTGAACCTGGGATGCCTTTCTGGAATGAAGTGGGGAAGCTGCTAGGTTTTGGCCTCCTGAAGCTTAGTACTGTACATGTGTGTAGTAAGTTCTGGTCGCTGGCCCCAAAACACCTATATTCCAAGGAGCATGGCTCAGGTAGCTTTTATCTGGGACTCTGTATAAGCAAAACACTGGGAACTGAAGTGCAGCAGAGATATTAAGTGATTTCACCAAAACTACACAATAAACCTTGCAGAGAAAAGCAACAGATGTTCTTCAGTTGTTGTCATATCCCTACAGCTTAAGGTATTTTTCTGAGCAAGATCCACTCCCCTCGCTCCTTTTTAAAACTAGGTACATCTGATTAATTACTCTGTATCTCCAAAATCCTTTGGTCTGAAAATCTGTTTGTTGGAAAGTTTTTTCTGAAATTGTGACTTTTAAAAATGTTAATACTTTTATCATATTAGGCTTTATTTAGCTGAGTTTAAGAAAAATTTCCTCCTGTGTCTTTGTTGCTGGGTTTCTGAATGTTTTTTCTGTGTGGTCAAAATTCCTTCTCTATAGGAAAGAGCATGATTGTTCAAGATAATTCTTTTGTAGAAATTACTTCTTGTGGTAGTAGTACATACTTCCCAGTGTTTCTTACTGCAAAGGGAACTTTGAAAGCACAATTTGTTGTTGCCTTTCTGAAGACGTTGTTGGAAGAGCAGTTCTGACTCTTGGCTCTGGTGATTTGGGAAGTTACCATCTGGTCTGAGGTGTCAACCCTTGGAGCAGTGTTGGCAGAACAGAAGGTGTATTTGCACCTTGGCCACATTTGTTCATTTGGCACTAAACTGCACTAGCAGCTTAAACTAAGCTGCTGGCCTTCATGCAGAAGTAGCTGAGGTGCACTACGTTTGTTGACTTCTCTGTCCCTGTCAGCTCCTCTCTGCTGGTTACTGTCCTCTCAGTATTTTTAAACTGATAGAGCAAATGCTAAACCTCTTTCAACAGTATTGTGAGACAGCATTCAGCTCCAGGATTGTCTGCTGCTAACTTCAGGGAGTAGACTTAACACGATTGTAGACTGTACAACTGCCTATATGTTCTGACTAATGCAATCAAGCATAAATTCTTACATTCTTAACTTTCAGCTTTTCATCAGGAAGGATGATCAAAAAAATGAGACTTGTTTATGAGTTTAGTAGTAGGGGTCTCTTCTCAGATATTGTACATGTCTAATAGGTGACACTGTCATTTGTTCTTTACCTTTTGCAGGAAAAAGGGGAGTCCAAGTGCATAAGTCAGTAATGAGTAAAAAAAGGAGTAAGTCCTCATTAGGACTAAAGCTAACTACAAAAGGGAAATGACATAACCATCTACTGACTGGAGGTGACTGGAAAGTCCAGAATGAACATGTCTCTCTTCTTGTTAATAAAGAATAAAAAAAATGCTTCTGATGTTCCACTCCTTCCCTTCCCCAAATAACCTTAATGCATGATTCTTTCAGAGAGGCTTTTATTCTTTTTACTGCTTTTCCTCAGAAGTGCTTAGCTGAAGTATTAGATCATGTGCCTTTATAACGTAAAAATAGAAACTTTTTCCTTCTAAGTAGCTTACTACTTAATATGGTGTAAATTCCCATAATCTTCGTGAGACAGTTATATTCTTAAACTCTGACATGAACTTCACTCAGGTTGTTTAATTTGAAAAATGTCTTGATCGTGATTTTTGGTGCATAGTTTGTCTCTGGCATTATTTTTCATCAAAGAGTGATTGTAAAATATTGTGTATAAAGCTTTTGCTTTCTAAATACCATGTGACTAGAATGGAAGAAGAAATGAACAGTCTGTTCACTCTGAGATTTTCAGTTTTAGTGCGCACATTTTCCATAAATGACGTAGAGCACTGCTATTAATTGTCATATGGCAAGTTCTTTAGCATGGCCATCAAGAAGTTGTTGTAGCAGCAGACTTGAGCAGTTTGTAGACTGTTCTTGTAACTGTGTGTGAGCTTGAGAGGGTAGAACTGTATTCTTCTGGTTGAGGCATTTGCTTGCTGAATGTCTGACCTGTTTGTGTTCATGTTTTACTACTAAACTGAAACTAATGTGACATTGTTTTGACTGAAATGGGATAGATGGCATTCACGTGAGTAACACTGATGGCAGGGTGGAGCAGGCTATAATGAAAAGCTGGAATTAGGGGTTCTGGGGTGGTAATTTATTCAGCTAACACAGTTGTGTATGGAAAAAGGTATGCATCTGCACTGGATGTGGTGGTTTAAACTGATTGTAAAGGCAAGCTTGGAGTACACTCTTAAGGACATTAAAGGTCTTGCAACTCAAATGTAATTGCAGGAATGTCTATGGTATGGTTTTAAGTATCTGATCTGAATGAGAAGCTCCTTCCACTTATCTAATGTTTATAATATTTCCTTTGTCTTTCAGATGAAAATTTAGGAAGTAGGAATTCTCTTAAACTGCCTTTATCCACATAGGGCAAGAACAAATATTTTGTACATGGGTATGCTTCTCCAGTTGTATTATCATATTTTTATTTGGCTATGAAAATGCTATATTTTAACTGGTTTTGTTATTAAAATATTGCTACAAAAAACTTTGTAGTTCACAGTGTGCCTGTCAGTTCCTACTTTGTTGCAGAAAGAACTGGTGATATGCTAATGTTAGCAGCTTACATTTGTCTTTGATAATTAATATAGTAGAATCACCTTACATTGAAATTCCTGTGTTACTATCTCATAAGTAAGCATGAAAGGTAAACTTAAATAGACTAAAACACACAAAAAATGTCAAAATAGCATATTTTGTGATCCTTCCTTTCTGCAAATGTGCTAGAAGTAGTGATGAGGCTTCATCTTTGTCATCTTCAGTAAGTCCAGCAATAGTAGGTATGGGTGGGAGGGGGAGAGGCTTCTGGTAGGCTAGGTCTTTGCTCCTGATGTGAGTGACAGTCATCCTCTGCTGTTCTCTCCAGTGGTGGTGTAACTGCAGAGCTAATGATTACTCAGGATATGCTGTATTTGGGGAGCATAATTTTATGTCCTTTCATTGCCTTTGAAGAGTTCTGTAATAGTGGACCTTCACTTCTATATTGAGGATTTACTTTATAATTAATATTCATTTTGACCTAGACTTGCAAATAATACACAAGGTCTTCAGCAACATTTTTACAACATGGTATTTGTTAAAAAATACATGAAGCTAATAAACTGTTTGTAACATACTTAAAACCTTGTATATTAAAACTTTGTCTTTCTGTTACCAGAAAGATCTTTAAAGCAACAATGCTTTAAAAAAAATGAAAATTTATTCCAGCGGTGAATCCATTTACCTAGGCTTGGGTGGAGCTCAGATTACATCATCTGTCTGAAAAATATTCATGCTTAGTCTGGAGCTGTGAAAGACAACCAAGAGTGCTAAACTGCTAATCCAAATTAGTAATCTCTCTCTGAATATTATAGCTGTTGTTTAGTGGCTTTTTGATAATGTACAGCATATAAACTTGTTAGAAGATTCACAAGCCATTTACCTAAAGAACTTGAGTTCTTTAGTTATTCTGGGAGTTCTACATATAATGCCCTCACTGGGTTGATGGGTAAAATTGTGGCTAGGTTAGGGAGAGGGAAAATCTGTTTGCAGAGTTGCATGTATGAATGGTTATGACGAGCCAAGTCTTTGAGAGAGCAAAAGCATGTTGACTGTAGTTTCAAAAGTGATAGAAAATATTTTTGTATTGAAAGTAGTCTAGTTCCCACACTTGTTTTTCAGTCCAAAGTTGCTAAACTGCCTCTTGTGGCTAGCATGTTAAGTAATGCCAGTTCAGGATGATGGAGAACATGCATGTCTTTTAAAGTGCTGTCTTTGTGGTTCCCTAAAGCTAGACCTACATTTGCATTCTTTTCTTGATCGCTTGGTGTTTTGGAGCTGTAACTGAGAAGCAAGCGTGGCACAGGTCTGTGCCTTGGTACTGCTGTGGAAGGCAATGTGAAGCTAAACCTCTCCTTGTTCACCAGTCACAACAGACGTTTGGTTGAGCTACCCCTCTTGGGGCGCTTTCCAGCCTTGCAAAGCCGACAATAGCAGTTTGTTTCCCCCTGTGCTTTCCAAACTCTGAGTCTTAAGCACAATAAATCCCAGCACTCCGCCAGAGTAGTATTGTTCAGGAAACTGAAATGAAAATTGACTGTATCTGGAAGTGTATACCATTTATAAAGTCTATCTGAAAATATATTTTCTCTTTTTGAACACAGAAAATATGAAAACATAGATCCATTTAAAATATAAAGTCTAATACACAGTGTTCTTCATTCTAGCTCTTCATTCCCTAAGGAATCAAGGAAGACATTCTGAATTAACATAGATGATACTGTCTTTGTTTGGTGGATACCTACAGTAGCTGTCCCCATTCTGAAGGAATGGGTTTGGTTCTGTATTTTTATATGAACTTATTTTGCCCTTTTTTTTTCCTAGATTTGGTTTTTGCTGTGCAGACAAGGGAAAACTTGTTCTCAGTTTCCATAATATTTATAGATTTGTTGGGGGTGTTTGGGGGTTTTTTGTGGTTTTTTTAAGTGGCATGGTTAATTTTAACTCTGTCGCAGGTGGTTTCAGAGAAATTTGATGAGAAGGATGTGACTGTGGTTTAGTAACACCTCTGACTTCATCACCTATAGATATAAAGAATAATAAAAACATAACATAACTGATTGCTAAATACGTTTTCATGTAGAAAGCATATACTTTGATATGCAGTTTTTGGAAAATTAATCTTCAGGTGTGTGACACACTGGGTAAGAAATATACCTGTATAAGAGGGAACAAAGGCAGGAATTAGGGAGGTAGAGGAAGCAGACTCTGGAAGATTAAGAATAGGGAAGTGGAAATTCCAAGGTGAACTTCCTCATGTGTTATCTATACACATAGGTTATAGCCACTGCTGTTAAATCATAAGATTTTTAAACACACACCTTAGAAATCATACTTGATATTTAAAAAAAGATTCCTTATGCCAATGAAATGAGAGATTGAGGAATACATACATTCATATAACTTTAATATTCCACAATAACTTCACATAACACCTATGAACATATTGTTTACAGCTTCAAAACTAGTTATTTAATATTTTTCCTTCTTTGTTAGGTTCTTGTGGCAGGAGGAGAATACTGACCTGAGATGGAAGTCAAAACATCATTTAGCAAAGCCAGTAGGATTCCTGAAAATGTATCCACGTTAATTAATGAAGATTTTGTCTTGGTTCATCAGCAATCTGTGGACACTCCTGGAAAAGATGAAAAACCTCAGCTAAAGGTTTGCTATTGCTTTATTTTAAATGTGTAGTAGGATTTGTATTGATAAAAAGATTGCAACTTCTTTTAAATATTTAATTAAAGATACTTGTGTGTGCTTGAGGAAACTCTTAGACTGTACTTTTTGTCCTTGCTTATTACCAGTGAAATTAACAGCTCAGATTAAGCAAATCTGTCCAAAAGTGGCAGTTCAGTTTTTCTTTTAATAACTTATTCAGGGGTTAGCTTTGTAAGTATTCTGTGGATTTATATGTTAGTAAAGGACTAAAAAGTTCTTTTCAAAGAATGAACTTCAGATTAAAGCTTGGGGAATATTCTTTATTTAGGGATCAGAGACTCTGTTATTATCTTAAAAGCACATAATTAGGCTGCATAGGAGTAGACCACACAGGGTCTTGGTTTTTAGTTTTTAATTTAGTTTTCCTGCTTAGTGCTACTTTAGGCATGACTAAGACCTTTTCTAAAAGCTTTCTACCTCTAAATAGCTGAATATTTTAGCATTTGGGTGACAGCTGATTGGTTAATTACAAATTTCCCCACTTGAGTCGTAGTAGCTGATTTACTGGTTTTGGTCCGCTTGGAACAATAGGAATTTGTTCCCCTTGAAATGGCAGTAAGTACTTTGTCTTTGCATAACTGTTTGGCAGTTATTTACAACCAATGACTTATGTCTGTATTAAACACTAGCTGCTTCTTTAGTAATTATGTCTGGAAAGAGGCAGGTGAACTGGAGGTAGAATCCGTGATGCAACTGTATTATTGGCCATGGGATTTCTTTGGTCTGAAGAGCCAGTATTTGTGAAAGGCTGTATTTAATTTTTTTTACCTAGGGAATGTGTCTTGCCATTTTCTTGACATTTCCTTAGACTTGCACCCCTCTTATGTGTGGGACAATTGATGAAACAGCTGAAATGGATTGGATGTGACTAAGAAAGTATGATTTTCTTTGAGACTAATCTATAGCAAAGTCTGTTGATCTTTGCTCTGAATGGAGGATCTAAACACACAAACCTGTTATTTTAAGAGAGATCTGTAGTTTTTAGAAGGATGATTGTTGGATTAGCAGTGAGAATATGTGCATTATAAGTAATGGGAGGAACGTTGGATTATATTTGATTTAATTTTGTTAATTCTTAGCGTGTTGTTCAGCAAAGTTTCTTAACTTTTGCAATGAGTAAGGCTACATGTTTGAAAAATAGTAGTGAAAGTAAAACTACAAGTACCTTTAAAAAATGTCATCTTCTGCTTACAGGTATGTTCAAATGGAGATCATCAGCTGGAAAAGGCAATGGAAGAGATACTGAGGGATTCTGAAAAAGACCAGAACAATTTCACTGCTCTCCCAGAAGGTTTTCATGATGCAAACAGCCAGGCAGCTGCAGATGGGTCAGCAGCTCAAACAAATCAGCCATCTTTGCACCTTGTTTTAGACCCTTCTACTACAGGTATTGCTGAAGTGCTTTCCCCTTCAATCATATATGGCAGGTTTTTTTTCTTTATGCAGTTTCAAATTAACCTTAAAATTAATGTAAAACTTTCTGGAGCTTCATTCCAAAACTATATTGGAGAACACCCTGGGGCCTCCTCTCCTTTTCTGATTAGTTGAGGATTATAGACAGGAATAGATTATCATCAGATTGATACCCCGTGCTGCTCTGTTTTATTCAAGATAACTTTAATTTTGTCTCCAGCCCTAGATGAGTTAGGACTAAGTATCATGCTGAATGGACTACAGTTGAGGTAGAGATACTACTGATGGAGTATGAGAGGTTTCAGGACATTGTTCATTGACAATACTACCTGCAAATGAAATATACCCTGAGCAAACTGATGAACTTTTCAGCTCTGGTTCTATGACCAGGTATCAGTAAGGACAGCTTTAGGTTTGATATTTACTAGGCATGATTGTGGTACTTTTCTGGTATTTGAAGTTTTGGTGAAAAAGGGAGGACTGAAAGCTTTTTATATAAACTATATTGTATATATATTATGTAAAATATAGTATACCTTTTTTTAGGAATACAAGGCTGTGGCCATGTCTATGGGCCTTGAGTTAGAATTCTTTTTCCCTTGGTAGTATGCAGAGCACTTCTGTGGTGTTGTGTCAGATAATTCCCATAGCATCTGTTTGGGAAGTTAAAAAAAAAAAAAAGTTTTTGTGGTGGAATGTGATAGACAATTTATGCATAATGGAAACGCCCTTTTTTTAATTACATGTATGCTGCACTTTTGAGAAACTTACCATACTGGCTCCCTGTTTGACGTGCTTCCAACAGAACACAACCCTTAGCATGAATGAACAAAGAAATACTTGTAGATACGTTCCTCCCCCCCAAGGAATAATTCAATTTCGCAACCTGTATGATTTAACTATTAGGAAGTATTAGTTATGGTAATAAGAAATAGAAATAACGGGGCAGATAGCTTAGAGAGGTTTGGAATGTCCCTCTTTGGAGATACCAAAACTGAGCTGGACAGGGCCTGGAGTAACCTGATCCAGTTTTGAAACTAGCCCTAATCTAAGCTGATTTATCTTTGAGCATGAGTTAAAAGCTAGATGACCCTTAGAGGACTTTTTCAACCTAGATTACTCAGATTCCATACTTAACAAGTTTTTCTTCCGCCTCTTCTATCATTTCTCAAATATCAAAATGCTTTAAAAAACCCACCAGAAATCAACAGTAACAACAAAACTCCCAAAAGCTCCCTCAAGATCACCCCTGTCCATAGTAATGTGATAGTGGAAAAAGAGCACTTCTCTTCTGCTGAGTAGAGGACTGAACAGATACCCTTTTTCTTTTCTCCAGCTCCCTGATGGTTTCATGCAGTTAATGTAGCTATCCCAGGAATGTGAGCCACATCTAGGAATTCTACGCAAACTGCAAAGACATGGGAGAGAAGAGAATTAGAGGCATCTTTATGCAAAATGATGAATAGGAATTAGGAGGAGGTATAAGCAAACTAAAGAAAAGAACATCTGGGAGATGGAGCTTAAAGAAAAATTGTGTTCTAGTGCTGCTAAAAAGAATCAAAAGGCCATTTCTCCCTATGCCATACTTGGAAACATGCATTAGAATAGACTTAAAGTTAATATTAAGGTGCCACATGGAGTTCTTGCTATTGGAGCTGGACTTTTGATTCCCCATGTCCATTTTCAGAAAAAGTGGGAGATTTTGCTGTGGAACTCATTCAGAAAACAATGTGTAAAAATAAAAGCAAATGGTTAAAGAAGTGGTTTCTTCATTTTCAGAAATCTCTGCACCAAGACCATCTTCTCCCAGTGAACCCCTGGAAGAGGACAGCGTACTGTTTAACAAACTGACTTATTTAGGTTGCACAAAGGTGTCTGCCCCTCGAAATGAGCCAGAAGCTCTACATGCCATGGCAAACATGAAATCCTCGAGTCAAGCCCCTTTACCTGTAACACTTTACGTTCCAAACGTTCCGGAAGGCTCTGTAAGGTAACATACAAGCGTTTCTTTTGTTACTTGCACAGACACATAAAAGGTGGATTCTGATTTTGTTACTCACAAAGCAGAATTGCTGGATTTGTGCCTAAAGTTCTTGCTGAAGAGTTAGTTTTGAGAAATTCCTCTGAAGCAACAAAATGCATGCTCAAATGTAGCATGCAGTGCATAGTTGGTGGTCGCGGTGGCCGAACAGTGTCAACAAAAGCATAGCTTTGTACCTGCATCTCTGTTCAAATGTGATAATAAGAGATATACTGGAAGGGGAGAGCTGATAGTGCCTGTTTTCTCCCAACCTCCCTAGTCTGTAATCACTCCAAGGTAGGTACATTGAGACAGTAGTAGTCCTGCTGGCCTTGAGTTAGCTGAAGAAGTTTCACGTTTAGACTCTTCCATGTATGTTAAGGACTTGAGATGCTAGTCTCTGTTTCCAGACATTGCTATGCGAAAGCCAGGTCTCACCTGTGTCTGCCTCATGATGCATATGTTGACAGTCTCTAGATACTAGCAAACACTTACTTCAGAGAGTCAAGGGTTCTTAATCAGGGTGCACACCTGTAGCAGTCTTGCATCCAGAAGTAGGGAGAATCTCAATGGTCAAGATTTTTATTTTTACTTTTAAACTCTGATACGAAGATATCTGAAGGATATGGTTAGATTTCCTTCCTTTCCTGTGCTTCGCCTATGTATTGACTGTCATCTTGCACAGAAAGACGGAGGGACCTTCAAGCACATATATTATTTTCTCCCATTTTGCTCTTTAAACTCAATTTAAGATTTCATTTGACGTTACGGCAGTATTTCACTTGAATTAGGAAATTACACTGCATACTTTTATGATGGCAACTGTCACATAGACATGAGATGTTAGGTGTGCTGTACCTATTTTCGTAGCCATTGTGGCCATCCAAGAAGATGGTTTTGCAAGTGAAACTGCAGGTTCCTTTGATCATTAGCTGCAGAGGACTGCCTAAGAATCTGCACAGAACTGTAAAGGTGAATCCGTGTGTGACGTAATACACTCCATCGAAGTTCAAGTGAGACCAGTGTCATCTTTGAGGAGTGTTTCCATTCCTGGTATCTGAACACGTGTCACGTGAGGTTCCATGTAACATGTCCCACCAGTATTACAGTATGCCGAATCTTCCCTGGGCTTTTCTTGCCTTTAGAAGATTAGCTCTTTATTTTTATTGTTACAGGCTTGGGATTCTGTTCCAGGTAGCTGTTTATTCACCCTTGATGTGAATGTGCATGTGAACAAGTAGCAAAAAGACAGAGGAGAACTGCATAGCTCTAACTATTATTCTTTAAAACTCACTGTCTAGTAGCCTGTTCTGAGACCACCGCCCCTGTTGTCTTCTTTAAAGTTTCTGAAATAGTCTTTGGGTTCTAAATTTGAGAGGAATTTAAAATTTTGTATGAGGTCTTAGATCTGGGATTAATATTCACCTGAGCATGGCAGCAAGCATTTGTGAAGATATATATTCCTGTGGATTCTGAATAAATAATGTTTTCTTAAACAGAGATTTAAATTCATTTATAATGTTGAATTTTCTTTGGTGTTTGTATGCAAATCGCATTTTCATGTTGCTGTGGTTTCTACATTTCTACTCTTTGTGTTTTTCGTGAACAATTGCAGAGCAATGATGGTCATTGTTATTGCATGATGTAGAGGTATTATATTTGTCTATATTATGGAGTATAAAAAAAAAGTAAGATAATGTAACAACCAGAAATATTTACATCTTAAATTTGGCAAGCCTGACACTTCTGTTTATCTAATTGCAGAAAAGCCCTTTAGGTAGGCCTGTTTTTTTTACTGACTTACTTCTTTGATCTTCCCTGTTCCTTTCCTTGCCAGAATAATAGATCAATCAAGCAATGTGGAGATAGCCTCTTTTCCAATCTATAAGGTGTTGTTCTGTGTGCGTGGACAAAATGGGACTTCAGAGAGTGACTGTTTTGCATTTACTGAAAGCAGCTGTGGAACAGAAGAGTTCCAGATCCATGTTTTCTCCTGTGAGATTAAAGAGGCAGTAAGTATTAAATGTTGTACAGTGACTGGTAAAGAGGATACAAGCGGTATTTTAAGAAGTTGTTCCAGATGTGAAAATGGTATATAGTGCCCTGAAAAATATGTTAACAAATATATAAAGCATTTCACAGAACGTGCAGCTCGTCATACGTGAATATTAATATAACTTTTTTTTTCTTTTAGTATTTCAATAAAATTCCAAAGTGCACTGTAATGGGAAGATTTAGAAAGCCTAAGTTTAAGACTTAAGTTTAAGTATTCTTTTTTTCAGGCCTCATTTGGGTAGGTTTCAGACTAAAGTTGCAGTGTTGACCTCATGAGTTGCAAAGAATCATTTTACACTATTCTGCCCTAGATATTTTGGGAAGAACTACATGATAGTTTGGGAGAAAAGGATTTTCTAGGGTGGAAAAATAGAGGTTGAAAAAGAAGAGATCTCCTTGGTTTTTGACATCTGCAAGAGCAAGCTGTAAGTTGTGTTGTTAAATGCACAACCTGAAAAGTACCTTATTCAGGTCCTCTAATGAGTTGCATTCCTAATCTTGTAATATGTATTACATTTTATTACATATTACATGAGCAGTGAATGTGACATGAACGAAAATAGGAGATGTTGTTACTGAATTTGCTTGGTTATTAAACACCCAATCCAAATGTTTTGTGTTATATGAGGCATGCTTTGTGTTCAGTGTAAGAGGCAAATGACAGTAATTTTATGACCTTCAAAAACACATCACAATACCCCTTTAAAAACACTCTTTTATTTTTGATAAAACTATTAATTCTTTTGCTTTCTGCAGGTCAGCCGAATTTTGTATAGTTTCTCAACAGCATTCAAACGTTCTTCCAAACAAGCATCTGATCACGTTAAGGACTTTGTTCTTCCTACTCCAGATAGTGATGTCTATACTTTCAGTGTTTCCTTAGAAGTCAAAGAAGATGATGGAAAAGGAAATTTTAGGTAATCTGGTTGGAAAGGGAAATCTAGAAATCTGTTTGAAAAAAGCATATAGCTACTTGCAGGATGCACAACTACTGTGTTGCAGTAAAATTGCTTTGGCCTCTTTTTGTAAGTAGACTTGTTATAAAAAGGAGGTTGTTGCTTTGCTTTTACAATTTTCTTCTCTGTGTCTTTTCTGTAAAAAGATTAAAAATCAGGATATGTTTTTCAAGTTTGTTTCATTAAATACATGATATCAGGTAGGATGCTCAAGGCAGGCCTTTGTAAATGGAAAAGATAGTAGGAAGTCTGTTAAAAACTTTAGTCAAACCAGTTTTCTTGAGTAAATACAGTCTAGTGGTCTTTTTATTATCTTTTTTTAAATAAGCTAATGAGTTCCAAATTCATTGAAAATTTAGGAAATGTAAACTTCTCTAAGCATTAAAGGGGACAGGGGAGCAAAGTATTCTTTGCCTAACAGTTAATTACAAGATTTTTTGGAATGGAAGAGAGAATTGATAATAAGAGTTTATTCTGTGAAAATGTCCTATTTCTTTTTTGCTTCATAGCCAGTATATAGCATATTTTCTATCATTTTGAAACCCAAAATACACCATGCATTTTTGGATGTGTTTGATAAATCCCCCAGAGAGCATACTAAGTGTGAGCCTATAGTCTGTTTTTTCAGTGCTGGTTTATTACCTTGTAAATAAAGGAGGAGGCGTCTCTCAAATGAGTTGAGCCATTAACAGTTTAAGTAGGCTGCTACTATGTCTTCTGTATTTAGCAGTTAATGTTCTATACCTGTGCTGAAGAAACTTGCTTCTTTATTCTCTTAGCCCTGTGCCAAAGGATAGAGAGAAATTATATTTCAAGCTTAAACAGGGAATTGAGAAGAAAGTGGTTATTACAGTTCAGCAACTTTCGAACAAAGAACTGGCCATTGAAAGGTAAGATTCTTATGAAAATAATGCAGGTTAAGTTTTTGAGAGAATAGTGCTTAATGTAGTTTTCCCTGGCTTTGCAAGTTTTATGACAGAAAAAATACAATAATAACAAGGTAGTATTATTGCTCAGTATAATTAATTATAGGTGCGCAGTTCAGTTTCAAATTTCTTTTGAAGTATTTAAGTGATTTTTTTTTTTTTTAGGTGATAACGAGAAACATAGCCTGTAGTACTCAAATATTCTTGGGTTTTTTGCCTTTTAATTGTCTTTTTGAATGTGGTGCTAGGACACTTATGATGTTCAAATCTTTTTGATTTTGCCTTGTGTTGTTTTTAGGTAGTGCAAAAACATGTATTGTAATCCTGCATTACCAGCATCTCACTGTTTAGAAAAATAACCAAGTTAGGTTGTCTGAGCTATGTTAAACCTCAGAGCATATTAATCTGCTAGATCAAGTTTGGACCAGCCTGGTGGTTAGAAGAAGGAATCTTTTGGTGGAGTCTTCAAGATGAGTAGATTTGTAGTTTTGTTATGATTTTAATGTTTATCTTCAAGTGATGGTGTAGAGCTTATGTTGTATTTCCTGGAAATTACATGAGGGGGATGGACAGTATAACCTGACCTTTTGTGCAAAGCATTTGCATGAGAAGTGGACCATGCATCTGAAGAATCACTGTTATTTAATGTGTTCATTAACGGCAGACTCTTGTTAACTACAGTAGTAGAAGGTATTGTATTAGGAAATTCCTTCTCAGTAGCTCAATTTTTAAAAATAGCATACACCACCAGATGGCAATCTTACCAAAAGAGTAACAATAGGAGAATTCAATTTTAGTGAAAAGGGAATTCAAGATAAAAGGAGAATCAAGGAAAAAAACCCACAGCCCTCCCAAAACCTGAGATTGCACTCTTGACTTGCTTTCAAGCCCTTATTTCAAAAATGAAGGTAAAATTTTAGACAAGGAATATACAGCAGAATTTTTTTGTTGTTGTTCTTTTGTGTTGTAAAATGGTACTTTTTGCTTGTTATTGGCTTTAAAAAAATAATCCCATTTTCAGTGTATTTTTAGTTTAAAGAATTTTGGCTTCAGAATTCAGTTAATGATGAACTCTGAATAGCATTTGATTATTGGTTCTTCCCCCCCCCCCCCAAAAAAAAAAAAAAAAAAAAAGTAAAGCTACCTTCCTTAGAAATTAGCTTTTATTTTGATGTTGTTTGGGATATTGAATTAGGATGTTATTTATATCACCACAAAACTTGCTGATATAAAGTTATTTAATTGACATGACATACACAGGCTCGTAAGTCATTTTATATACTTACCCTGCATAATACTAAAATTCAAAACCAATATAAAAGATCAATTCAGGTTACATCAGACTGTGATCTTCTAAGCAATTTAATGTGTCTTCAGAAGTATTTCTAAGTGGAAATTATAATGTGGAGGAATGTTGTTGCTGAAGAAATTTGGTCTCTGGTCTAAAGAGTTCAAGAATATTTCTTCACACGGTCTCAGAAGAGTAAACCTGGGATCAGAGAAACTTGCCACCTCCTGGTGTGTGGGACCTATGGCTGGGTGAGGCTGATAGAGTAGGTTACTCTCAGTTGAGTTACTTTGGCCCTTCCTACCTTTGTAGCCTTTTTGACCTGGGTTTTGCCTGGTTTTATCTAGGTCAGAACAGGTAAAGAAATTATGTTCATTCCTGTCGCCCAGGTTTGAGTTGTGCGTGGCACTACATAGGTTCAGTCCCACAATGTGGGATATTAAGTTCACAAGATTCAAGAAGAAAATTCTGGTTAATGATCGGGGGCTTTAAGAAAGTTGTTCTGAGGAGTAAAAGAGCCTTTCATTCTGAGAAATGCGAGGATTGACTGTTCTTGATACAGGGATGTTTAAATGTAGTATGCTACCAGTCATACAGGAGAGTTAATATACCAAGTTACGTGGGTATAGCTTAGGTTAAAGCCTAGACTGGTATCCTTGGAACTGATGCACAGAACATTGGTTGGTTGCTCAGTAGTACTGGAAACTTAAAGATCATGTTATCATGTTAACTTAATACCATCAGCCTTATCTGTGGGTAGCATTTGTATTTCTATAAATAGAAGTATAAGTGAAGAATAATTTCAGTTCTTTTTTTGCAGGTCTAGAAACTAGTTGAACTTAGGCAGAGTAGCACACCTGCACATAGCCACTTGGTAGCCAGCTGTAGATGCAGAGAAGCAAATATGTTGGAAGTAGCAAGACTGAGGCTCACAGTCTACGCAGGTCATTTTGAATCCTGGGCGTGTGGTTCAGCCTCCTTAAATCGGAGGCTGAATGTGTTGACAACTGCATAAAGTCTAGTCCTCCGCAAGTGAGGGTCCTGAACTCATTTGCACTCATTTTGCTCTTTGAACTTAGTGGGAAGAGAAGCCTTGACTCTTCTAGTAGCAGGATGCTGCCAGTCATGATAAGTGTCTGCTGCTGTGAGAGGCAGGGGTTACTTGTTCCTGACTCCCACTCTTTTGGAAGCATACTTCCCAAAAATTTTGGCTGACACCCATCAAAACTTGTGTACATGTGAGAGATGCACAGCAAGAGCTAGGATCTGTGAGCTGTTGTCTTTGAAAAGCACAGATATTTTGCTTGCCTCTGAATCTTAGCCTTACAGTTTTCTTTAGCAGACGTACCAGAAGCTAGTGTCCTCTCTACTATTAGAAATTATAGTCCTCTCAGAGCTATAACAAAAAGTAGTAAGTCAGTCTACTGTAACGTTCTGCTTGGTCTAATTAGTCTCACAGAGAAGCCTGCTTGTGTGGTTAAATATAAGTCCTAGCATCCTAGTTACCTTGGTTGCTTTACATGGGGCTGCATTATGATATCTAGATAAATCAAACTTGTTGTCTACTGTTTTATTTACCTCTTTGGTTGTTAAGATTCCAGTAGTGAAAGAGTATGGAGAAGGAAAAATGCAATTGTGTATGTAAGTTACTGTTTAAGTGTAATGAGGTGGAAAATGAAAATCATATACCCAAGTGTATTTAGGGACAGACTTACTAGATGGTGTAGTAACTGCCTATCTTAAGACTTTCACAGTTAATAGCATTATTGAAATGATAGTTGCTATTATATCTCTGTTCATGATACAGTGTGCATGCCTGAAAGCTGTTAAACTGTTCTATCTTCACTGCCAACCTATGAACGTTCAAATAATGTCTTATAATTTAGGTTTACTGAAAAATTCAAGTTTTCATTGGGGTAAGTGGGTTGCCCAGGTGACAGAACTGCTTTTGTTCAGACTTTGAGAAGGTGGGAATGGCAGGCCCTTCCTGGTGCATTCAAATACCTGGTGGAAGGGTATGGAGGAGATGGAGCCAGAGTCTTCATGGAGGTGCAGAGTGTTAGGATTAGAGTCCATGGACACAAGTTACTTCACTGGAAATTCCTCTGTTGTCAGTAAAAAGGGAGTTGAGCATTGGAACAGGCTGTCAAAAGGCATCATTCATTCTCTGTTCTCAGAGGTGCTCTGAACTTGGCTTGACAAAGCTTTGCACAACCCAATTCAAGTTGGTCCTCTTTTGAGTAGAGGTTTGGATCAGGTTGCTTGGAGAGATCGCTTCCAGTTTACATTGTTCTGAGAGTCAGTGGTAAAAAGTGTCTGATTATTAGAGAATTGAGTTGTACAGAAGAAAAATCCTCGAAGCAAAACCCTCTGAAATACGACCTCCATAACTTTTTATGATGCAATTGCTTTCAAGTTGTTCTTTTTTTTCTCATTTGAGATCTAACATTTTAAAAAATCTGTGCAAAACGGCTTGCAGCTTATGTCACAAATACATAATTCTGTTCAGTGGTTTTTTATTCATAATGGAGTATGTTCAAAGGAGAGAAAGATAAAGATGATATGCAGAAATGTCAGACCTGGATTTGTGCCTTCAATATTCAGAAGGTTTGAAAGTCTGAATGTTTTAAGAATGTTTTTTATTTTTTTTACTCTTAAAAATACCAAGAACATTTTCTTGTTAAATGATTGGATGGGAATTGTGGAATTCAAGGCCCTGTATAATACAGAAGTTCAGTTTTAAAAAATAAAGAATGAAAGTCTAAAAACTGAGTGAATTGGGGTTTTTTTAAGGGCCCATGATGCTACATGATGTTTTACAGCAGTGACATTGTTGGTTATAGAATGGGTGAATTTGTAACTTTACATATGACTGTATGAAAACAATTTTTAAAATGGACTGGGGAGAGAGTGAATTTCTTCTTGCCAATATCCATTACTAATGTATAGGAATTGTTTAAACTCAGTATCCTAAGTTGTCTTGAAGAATAATTGATTGTTCACAGGTCAGACACTAATTTCTGTCATCTTCATTCTGGAAAATAATTTCATTGTCATTTCTATAATAGATATTGTGATGTTTCCTGAGCGTTGCCATAACACTAACAAAAAATTGCTAAGAAAGGTTTTCTTTAAATTAGAAGCAGTAGGTGGCTGTGCCATTATGTTCAAGAAAATACTTTTGTATTTTGAAAAGCTAATATCTATCTTCCCCCCCGCCCCCCCCCCCCCCCCCCCCCCCTTTTTTTTTTTTTTTCTTTCAATAAACTTCACAGATGCTTTGGGATGCTACTAAGCCCTGGACGAAATGTGAAGAACAGTGACATGCATTTACTAGACATGGTAATAATTAGCTCTAATAACCTGTTTAGTAAGATAGAGGTGATTTTTAAAAAACAATCAAAACCCAACAGAACAAACCTCTCATCTGTTTGGTTTTGTTTGTTTTTTGTTTCTTAAATCCTGGAGTTTATTTCTTCGAACTAGAAACAAACTTGTTACATACAGTGGACAAAACATTGAAATTAATGTCAAAACCTGTGGCATCTGTTTTTTGTTCAATTGGTGAAGCACTGATTAGGTCAGCTGAGAGCTGGTTGTTACAAATAACCAAGATTTCTGTATTGTGTTAAGCATGTTGCCTAAAAATTTACAGCAAATAATTGGTTTTATATTTGGACATCAGGGAAGTGGCCTTATTTTTCCAAGGAGCTGAAAACTTTGCCTTTATCTGTCTCAATTGAATTTAAATTCTTGCTCAGAGTTTGAAGTATTCCCTTGTCTTCTACAATCTTAATTTCTTATGAGTTGCTTCTAAGAGAACCACAAAATAATATGATACTTTCTGAGATCGTATCAGTTTACTTTTACACTGTAGATAAGAATACAACCATTTTCAAGTCAAGAAGGGCTTGAGTTAACCCAATCAGACATTTTGTGGCTACACAGTTATCCCAATTTTGCCTAGTCCATTTCTTTACTCATGTTGATGATTCTAGCTATCGGTATTTGGTTCTCTTGTCAGACTTTTTTATTTGCCTACTTGTAGCTACTAGCTCATTTTTTTCTGGTTTTATTTTCTGACAGTAGTTCAGATTTTCCATTTTTGTTATTTGATTAGAAAATGTAATCAATTATAGTGAGTTATGGAGCATAATGGATTGGCTTCTATATATATAACACCTTTTTACTGTATGGACTGTATATTTGAATTCCTGTCTTTACTCCACCTATAATTCTGTTTACATTTCAAGTACATTTAACTGCTGGATGTAATGGCTTATTAGTTCATTTCTTGGCTATAGCATATACATATATATTTGTATTTTATATATGCTATTTTCCTTTCAACCCCCTTTCTCCCTATTTAAATTTGGAGAACTCTGTCACTGTTATTGCTCTACCACAAATTGGATTGCAGAGTAAGAATGTCAGTCTCCTTTCATCTATAAAAAGGCTACTATACAGGCTTGCTGGATCCATGGGAACTGTCCCAGAAAACTTCAGGAAGCATGACCTTGCCTCATACTAGTAATAGCTCGTATGTGCAGGTCATATACTCTGATTATTCCTAGCAGGCCTATAAGAAATATCTGTAGAAGTAACAGATGTATAGCATAATATTATTTTAACCAGATGTAGAGGCATTGCTGTTAGTATTACCTTTGTCATATGTGGCTGTTTTGACTTTATTTGCATATTGTTGTGCAATTTGTCTCTTTAAATTTCAAGTTCCTATGGACTGGAATTCCAGTCCATTGGCATACTTACAGATGTAAGTCATGAGTTTTGGGGGTGTTTTGTTTTTTTCTGGATCGTTTCTGTGTATACTGTGTGGCTAGTTTAATTTTATGAAGTCTCTTGTAACTCACCCTCTCCTAACAACCATCTCAGCTGCTCAGAAAGTAGAGTGGCAGACATCTCACCACACCTTCATGCTTATAATAAGCATTAAAAAAAAATGTTGATAAACTGTCTTGTCTTCAGTTTCTTACATAACGTTGCTTCTTTCTCTCCGGTTTCCCTATAACCTTTCTCAATCCATTATTCCATTATTTTATATTCTTTATTTAGACTGTGTTTTCTAGAGTGAACACAATCTTACTCTGAAGTTCCTAGAGCTTTCCCTTCCCATAATCACAGAATCGTCTAGGTTGGAAAAGACCTTGAAGATCATCCAGTCCAACCATCAACCCAACATTAACAGTTCCCAACTACACCATGTCCCTCAGCGCTATGTCGACCCGACTCTTAAACACCTCCAGGGATGGGGACTCCACCACCTCCCTGGGCAGCCCATTCCAACGCCTAACAACCTGTTCTGTAAAGAAATGCTTCCTAATATCTAGTCTAATCAATCTCTTTGATCTCGAACCATGACTCTGATAGACTCCTGTATGTTTTCATTTTTAGGAATCCATGGGAAAGAGTTCTGATGGGAAAGCTTATGTCATTACTGGAATGTGGAATCCTAATGCACCCATGTTTGTAGTACTTAATGAGGAAACTCCTAAAGGTAATTTAATCTAATCTGTAAATTTGTTTTACCCAACATGGGTTTAGTGTATGTATTTTCTCCTGGGAATCATGGTGCATGTGTCTGAGTATGTACACCATTATGTTCCAAGAGCCCATGGCTAGGAACTTCTCTGTATAAACATACGCAACATAGCGGTTGAATAATTGTTCACAGAACTGTGTGTTGCTGATTTGGAGACATTAAGTTAGCGTTTGGGGCTTATGTGCCTGTTCCCTGGTTATTGGGACTTTTTGGTCCTAAGCATGCAGAAGTTGTTTTCCACTGTCTATACTCAGCAAAGCAGTATAAAGAGTAGGCATTGCTATTCTCTTTGTTCTAGTTTTTGAGGTGAGTGATTACAAATAGCATTACATCCCCTTTGTCTTGGGGCAGCTGGAAGTGATGCACTGAAGTGCTTGATTATATGGCACAGTTTCTTACTGCTGGAATTTATCTTCTCTGATGTGATGTAAAAGGTTTGAATGCAAATCTGGAGTTTGTTTCCTGTCCCAAAGCAGAGCTCCTATCAGTTGCTTAAAGGCATCGAGATACTTACAGCCATCGTCACTGTTTTTGCTGATAGGTTTTCAAACCACATTATTTCTGGTAGCATATAGGCAAAACTCTTGCTGTGCAGCTTGACACAGTTTCCATTTTACGATACGACTTTGTGTGTGGTTTGATTTTGTGGTGTGTGGGGTTTTTTGTGGGGTTTTTTGTTTGTTTTTTAAATGCCCACTTGCCTCCTTGGTCTGATAAGAAAAGGGGACCTAGGGATCTGTAATGTCTGATGCGAAATGTTATTTTAAAAATCTGTGCTTCCTGCGAGAAAGACAGCAGTTGTGATGAAACACGATGGTTACTACCTCTCTCTTGTGATGAATGTTTCCAGAAGCAGCAAACCTTTTCTTGCAAAGTAAACCTGCAAGATACACTTGGACTATTTCAGTCTTGTCCTCTGGTCAGTTCATCCTGCATTCTCCTCTACTTGAAAAAGCTGAAGTTATGCTTCAGTGTCAGGAAGATGGAGCTATTACAGATTGAGATTACTGATCCATGCTTTGCCTTAAAAATACGTTTTGCTGCTGTGAGGACTGTCTGACCCAGAGGGTGGGATGGGGAGGGGTCCTTTTAAGTGAGAAAGTATGAGCATGGACATAAAAAAAATGATCTGAAGCGTTTCTTAGTGTTATGAGAGGATTTAGGACAAACAATGCTGGAGGAGATATGATTTGCTATCCATACATACATTCCCTCAGCAGTAAGTTTACACTTTAAAATGTGACCTTATCCAGTGCATGTTCCTTTTGCCTGATGGGTATCATGTATCTTAATGCTGTTTTCTTTGCATCATGTTTTGCTTCTGTCTTTAAAACAAAGACATAGTGTCTTTGTTTTAAAAAGCTGTCAGAGTTGCTTGGTACACCATTTAATGCATACTCATTCTGTGCAGCAGGCGTGTAGGGTGTAGAACTCAGATAAATACAAGGGATGCAATAGAATCAATAATTATATAGAAAGGGTTTTCAGTATAAATGGCAGTTTTCTCCAGTAATTTATTGTTTTGAGAAATTTGAACTTTGACTAATTTTTCTGTATGTGACTTGTGTTTTAGATAAGCGTGTATTCATGACTGTGGCAGTGGATATGGTGGTTACTGAGGTAGTAGAGCCAGTGAGGTTTTTGCTGGAGACTGTTGTGCGTGTGTATCCTGCCAATGAACGCTTCTGGTACTTCAGCAGAAAAACCTTCACAGAAACTTTTTATATGAAGCTAAAACAGGTAATGCATGTTTGGTTTTTAAAGAAAAGTTGATGCTGGGAACGTTTGTTTTGTGTGTCTTAATTTGGCCTTTATAAAAATTAACATGGCACCTGCACCTCTGTAGTTTGTTTCTTTTAACTATTTATTTCCGAGATGCTTAAATGCATAATGGATAAGTAGCATATATAAATGTTCAGTGCCTTTGTAAACTGAATTATAATGAGTCTTAGTCATTGCCTTTGTGGGCTTAAATAATTTTGAACCTACCTATTGAATTCTCTGTAATTTCATACAATCGGACCTGTGTGCAGACATTTAAAGCAAGTCCATTTGACTGGTAAAATTGGGAAATGACTTTAATTGTTCACTTGTAAAATCAACTGATACGTAGCAAAGGGAAATCCTGGCTCCTGAGATTCAAAATGTAAGTGGCTGTAAGAATAGAATCCATTAAAGGCAAAGAAACCTAATGTAGAGGTTTAAAAGAGTGAGGCTATTGTTTTTTCAAAGTATCTGAGAAGGTAGATTTCTCCATGTTTTCAAAAAGAGAAGTTTGGAAGAAGATTATCTGGAAAACTAAGTTCTGCTGCATGGAGAATTTGCCATGTTTTCAGCCTCGTGGTTGCTGATGAGGGTATAAAATGAACTATGTTCTTCTCCTTCACTGCCTCGGGGCTTTATGAAATGTGAAGCTAGGGCATTATTGTTGCAATGATTTATTCAATTAGTATTGTTCATGTGATTTCTCACTGGTGATTGTAACATTATGAAATGTTCAAATAGCAGTAAAGAAATAACCTTTTCAGCAGACTCTCTTCTCTGAAGTACTTCAGTTTGTCAGTCCCTTGGAGTCTGGCTTTTAAGTCACGTTGTACAAACACTGCTCGATTCTACAGAGAGGGGGAAGTGGTTAAGGGTGAAGCTTAATGCATAGTTGCGTATTCCCTCTATGTTAGCTTTCCCAGTCCTGTGCTTGTGTGATTAATGTGCATTTATTTCTTCCTCAAGCATGAGAGATGATACATCCATCTCATCTGCTAATGTTTGGATAGTTATCTGTTGAGTAGACCTGTTTTTGGCATTGGGTGAGGTACCTGGAACATGTGTGTCCACCCGTTGTCAGTGTAGGATGATGCGCAACTGCATCCTCCCGCAGCGACTGTTGACCTGATTTCTCCAAAGACTTACCCTGTGGTACTGCTTCAAGAAGTGAACAGCAGAGGCTAACTGTACCATTTGCATTGGAACAGTGGTCCATCATCTTTGACTAATGAAACCACAGAGCAGTGATTTAATTTGACTGAGCCTAATGTGAATATTTGAGTTGTCATCTTCCTGTGGGGTACAGTAATAGGTCTGAAAAAACAAGCTATGTTGATGTTACATGGCAAAAGTGCCACTGTGTTTAACACTTAGCGAGTAAATAAATCTCACGCAATGCTGTTTCTGTATTTCTTCTAGAGATTAGCATAGCAGCTTAGAATTTAAGAAAATCTGAGAAAACCAACTGTTATTTGCAAATGTTGAGAATATCTACATTTTAAATTTAAAGAAAATACATTTGAAAATATTACATTCTCAGCTGTTTGATCCTTTTCTAGAATCAGTTAAGCTTTCCTTTTAAATCACTTACAACTGTACCATTTTTAATTGAGTGATATGGATGCTTTCTTTTTTTCTTTCTCACCCCTTATAATGTGACGAACATGCACGTGCCTCCCCTCTCTGAAGAAACACATGCATCTCTTCCTGCTGTAAAATTCTGAGGAGCCGTTCTACAGATTTTTGGGAAAGGAATGCTTTTGATCTTTGTAATCTTTCTACAAGATTAGGTCCTTATTATGGATGTCAGGATCTGTCTGGTTGATCTGTAGCAAGTCTTTCTTTAGCCAGTTCTCAGTTGGACAGCTGGTATTGCAATAGCTGTTCGGCCAATAGCTCTGAAGACACTGTACCTCAGGGCACTCTTACTGCTTGGAAAACAACTTTGCAGGTGGCATTGGGATCAGCCATTTTTCAACTTTTGGGGAAAGCAGTTGAGCATAAGTAGATTCTAATGAACCTAACAGTGGATTAATATCAAAAGCCTCAGCTTCAAAGAGAGGTGGCTTCTCCGCACAGGACAATGAATCCTGTAGCATAATTTCCTGCTGATGTAAAATCATGACAGTAGTGCTATTGGTCATTGCGCAAATGTAGCGTGTTTGATGGTGGGGGAGAAATTAATGCATGCAGTCTGCCCTGTTCTAAGTTCTAGCACACAGAGCCCTTGGCAGGAAACTTTAGACTTGGGCTGTCTCAGCAAGGTGCCCATTCCAGTAAGGAAGCCCGTTACTGATGTTCCAAGAGGAAGCAAGCAATGAAATGGCATTTTCCTGCAAGGGGTGAATGGGACCTGTCTGTATTGGCAGAGAAAAAATTAAGAACTCTTCTGAGGAAAGATTCAGGTAGATTTAATAGTCTGAACCGAGATTGGTGGGGTGCAGTCAGATAGGAGGAATGACACAAATGCAGGTTGCTGCGTGATTTAAGATTGTTTTCTCTGTCTGTCTGTCTATCTATCGTGCTGTGTTACTCATGCACATTTTCATCATTAAAACATGATCCTTGTGAAGGTGGATTCCCGTAGATAGCAAATTCGTGCTTCAGAAAAAAGCAATAACCAAATTATTTGCATTTTCTAGACATGGGTCTTGCAGTTAAACAAAACATGTGCAAGGAGCTGAAGACCTGTAAACATGCAACAAAATCCATAGTACCTCATGCCTTATTCCTCCAAAAATAAAAGCTGTAGATAGTGATGGTTAATAATATTAGTAGCATCAATACTTGATTGATTTAATCAAGTACTTTGTAATTACTTGATAATGGTGTTCTGTGGGAATAATATTCTGGGATAATGTCTCTAATATCATCCTGCTAAATGTTACAAAATGCAGGGTATTTATGCCTACACCCCGAAGTTCATTAAGCTGATTTAATGAGAAGTTCAGTCAGCAAAACTGGCTGATAATTGGAGCTGCTGCTTCCAGGGAGTATCAGCTTTAAAAGAAGCAGATCTGAACAATTAATGTAAAATACAGTAGGAAAGTTTTCTCAGTATGAAATAATTTATACTGTGTCAGTCCAAGCAGTCTCTATTTAAGCTACCCATCTGCATAATTTCACCAGCTTGTTGAAACTGCAAGTGCTGGTCAGCAGTTCATGTGTATCTCAGTGTAGGTGTCACTGAGTCTTCCAGCTCAATCATAATTTTGTTTTTTAAACAAATTGAATGTTCTCTAACTGGAATTGTGTTCTTTTTCATGGTTAATTTGATGTTTTTAATACGTTGAAAAAAATTACCTTATTTTAACTGATTAGACGAGATGCACAAAGAACAAAATAACACAACATTTTGGACTGGTTCATTTAATACAATCATTAGTTTGCAATTCTATACAATTCTCTACATTAATCACTGCATGTCACTGAATAATAATTGTGTTCAGAACTGTAACTGAGAGGAGAAACTAATACTCCTTTTATTTTAAAACTTGCAACCTTGTATCCAGTGCTTGACTATAGGTAACTAACTTTGTTCATGTGAAGTCCATTGAACATGAAAGACTTAGACTAAACTCTGAACTTTTCCAGCTCGAAGTAAAAAAACCAAAACCGAACAGCTTCCCCCTGTCCCCAGCCTTTGAGGTAGTTTGCCTTGAAAGTTATCAAGTTCCTAATAAGACAGATTTGGAAGAAAAACTACTTTTACAGAAGAAAATTATTTCTACTGAAAATATTCTGACCTGAGATATATATAGTTACAGATACTGCACTCAAATTTCCAGATTGACAGATATTTATGTTTTGTACATGTGTGCACACACAGACACGTACACACACATGCACGTATATAAAAGTAAGAAATAATAAAAATTAGGCTACAAACACAAATTTTATAGCTAGGTACAGCCACCACATTTCCTCATTGAAAGGAGTATATTACAAATTATACTCACTGGAATAAAGATCAATTTTTCCGTTTTTTTATTGCATAAAACACTACAAGGAGCTTTTCACAATTTAAGGCTTTCAAAAAGCATGAGGTTTTGTTTCTCCCTTAATCTTGTCTTTACCTACTAAAAACTCTTACCATGAAATTTTTTCCCCCGCCTCAGGCATTTGATTCCTCTTCCTGTGTTGTCAGTTACTCCAGTATTTTTCCTGTTTGTTCTCTCCTCTTTTCTTTTGCTGCGGTTTCTCTTTGACCTCATCTCATTATAGCTATTTAAATTGGAAAGCTTTTATCATCATTCTGAACAATACTTAAAATGGTTGTTAAGAGGCAGCTTTGGAAATAATGCAGTTTTATTTATATTTTTTACTTATAAAATTTAAAAAGAATCAGAGCTGTCAATTACTGCCAGTCTCGGTGTGCCATTGCAAAGAAATCAGAGGGAGTCTTCCCCAGACTATTGTTCAGCCTTGATAGGAGATTTGTTTGTATGTGTTTGGGTTTGGTTTAGGCATGCTATTAGAACTGTATTTATCAACAGTGGGGACCTAATACATACACGTATTTTGTTTCAGTCTGAAGGAAAAAGCCACACAAGTGCTGGGGATGCAATTTATGAAGTTGTCAGTCTGCAAAGAGAATCTGCAAGAGAGGAAGAATTAGTCAGCCCAACAAGTGGAGGAGGGCCTATGTCATCCCAGGAGGATGAGGCAGAAGAAGGTAAGAATAAATGAGTGCTAACAGTTCCCATAGATAGTACTGTCATATTTCTACTGTTAATTTACTCATTTAATTCTTCCTATTTGTGTCTACTAGACAGACTGGACAGAAAGATAACACATAATTTTCTACTAGCAGAAGTTCTTTAGTAATGGCATTTTTACCCACCCATTATTTTGAGTTATTCCAGTAGCAGCAGCACACAACGCATGTCCATTTTTTTCTGTGTGCTTCAGAATGTGTTACTGATGCACTTGTGCTCTCCTTAGAAGATAGAAAACCTTTTTGAGAGGGATTTTTTTTCTGATCAGAAGCCAGTTGCCTTGAATGTGCTGCTAAAGGACAGCATTGAAATAGGCTTTGAAATGGCAGGCTTTAAATGCCTGTTTGTAAAGAAAAACAAAAAAAATCTTAAACAGACTCTTATGGGGAATTCCTCCACTGCTACACTGTCTGCTTAGCATGTGATTTGTTTTCCCTCATTAATAACTAGGGTTTATCAAAATATCTCCTGATTCAGTTGGGGATCACGTTGGGGATTGCTGCTAACAGTACCGCAATGTCTTTCTGACTGGTGGTTGGTTGGTTGGGTTGTTATTTTTTTGAAGTCCTTTGGCCTGCTGTCGTCTCTTCGTATGCTGAGGGTTAGCCCGTAGCATTCAGAATAGGCTTTCTAGGTGCCATTTTGGATCTGGTATCTGACCTACCACAACTCATGATAGTTTTACAAAGTTATTCTTCAGATTTCTGGCGCTGTTCTGTCAATACTATAAAAAGTCTCACTACAGCAGAAAAATTCCTTCTTGATTCTCACTTATAGGTAAGTAGTTGGATATTAGTTTATGCAACACGAGTCAGAACCCTGTGAATACCAGAGTCAGGGGCAGACAGGTATGGTGACATGGTTACTCTCTTCCAGTTATAAACAACAAGCCCCATGTATCCCAGGTGACACCAGGCTTACAAAACCCCACAGCCAAGTGCTCTTTGGTGAATTGAAAACCACCTACTGATTCCTGGGAGGGAGCGGGATGGGCACTGACTATCAGTGTTATTCCCTTCTTTGTATCTAGTACCACTTCTGAATAGTAAAAATACCATTTTCTCTAAAGGAGCTTTTATAGTTAATTGGTATTTGGGATTGCTTTACTGTTCATTTCATAGCGAGAATTATTTCAAATTTGACCTTTGGGTCTTGTGGTTCGGTGTAGCATAGTTCAGCATCTGTGGGGGTTGTTTTCCTTGCTGGGTGTTTGAGCTCTGTAGTCAGAATGTTTTCTGGAGCTTGTTTGATAGGCTAGGGTATAAGGAATTACTCGAATACTTTTTTTTTTTTTTTTTATATTGCTTCTTACTGGGAAGAATAAAGCACCGTTCCAGAATTTGATGAATGTAGCACAATTAGTAATAATGTGGATATTGTCCTCTTAGTACTGTTATAGAACGGCTTTGTTTTATTATAGAGTAAAAGTATTCCACTGGGGTATAAACCTAAGTTTAACTTTGGTTTAGCTTCCTAATGCTAGTTTCCATATTTTAAATGTAGATTACTTCCTAAGAGAAGACATTAAAAATATCATGATGTGACTCTGTTCTCATGGAAACTGCATTTAGAGTTATCTGCCTAGAAGTTATCTATCCTAGTGGATATGCAGGTTAAATGAGTCATTTTCAGTTGTTCTAAATAAATCTCTTCATTCTTTTTCTTTCTTTTTCTTTCCAGGGTACTAATTATGATGATGGAAAAAAACCCCCTTGAGTTTACAATGTCTTGTCTTAGCCTTGGAAGAAAGCTTTTTCTTTTCTTTAATGTTAAGGATGGTAGCTACCTGGCCATGTAGGTTTTTTTCTGCTTGCAACCTGACTAGGGCAGGTGTGCACTATAAGGACTTGACTGTTTCATAGGCCAGAGACTGGTGTTCCCATTACAGATATTGAGGTTTATTATCTCTTCTCTTTATTTTTTGGCTATATCCTCATATGTATCCTACATTCCCACAGATTATTACTTAATTTACTTAGAAGCGCTACACATTGCAGTTTCATTTGTATAAGCATGCATGCCTCATTTGCACCTTACCTGATTTCTGTGTACTCTGTGTGTGTGTGCATGCACACAGCTCAGTGGGATGTCTTATGTCATGAGTATATGAATAAAGATGTTCATAGGAACGGAGGCATTTTTTTAATATTCTTGTTCTTTTTGTTTTAATGAAAGGCCAAACATGATTCCCACCCTCCCCCCATAATGATGTGAACTAATTACTATCCTAGTGTTAGGTGTAGTCCCTTTCAAATGCGCAGCAACTGCATATAGAAAATTGAGATCATATAATCCCTAAATAACATTCTTAGCTTTTAATATTCTTTTCTCATTTTAGCTTTATTTTTCATCTGAACAGCTATATAAAAAAATTAAGATCTTTGCAAAGACTGTGCGATAGCTACTTAGAGATCTTTCAGATCAACCTCACTTTTTAAAAAATTATTAATATTGTAATAGATATTTCTGGCAACCCAGTCATCTAAGATTCCTTGCTTTGGAGATAATAATTTTTTAAATGTAATTAATATTAATGATTTCTTGTCAAAACCTAGAATGTAAAGTACACCCCTTGATAAGAAGTTTTCTCTTAAATTCAGAATATAATTTTAGAAGATTAAAATATATAATGAGGAAATTCTTACACTTTCTGGAAAGGTTTCAAATAAAGTGTATTTAAATATCAATTTTATCAATAAGCAGAAAAGTTCAATGTTAATATTTAATTTTGAGTAGAACCTTGTAACAAGGTGCAAAGCACAATTGGTTGAGCTCATCTTTCTCCTTTTTGGAGCATCAAGTGTAAGTGAGAACATGTATAGAAGTGATGGTTTGTATATTGCATTATTCAGAAAAGACAGAGCTGCACAGGGCATTTTTATTGTAGTGTCATTCTGTGGCAGGATGAAGTGGCTGGCTGCACGTGTGAGCCAAAGGATTGGAGAAAATTGCTTTTCAGCAGCAGCATTGGCAAGGAGAATGCAGTCCTAGAAACAAATAACAAAGAAGGGGAAGAATAGCTTGGCTGCTTTTAGCAGCAGTGCTTGCTTAGACCGTATATGAAGTTATGACCTTCCTTTGGCTCTAATATTTTAATTGTTTGTTGGGGTTTTTTTAAACTATAATATAACATTTTAGGAGAATACTAGATAATTCCATTTGAGTTTCTTCTTGAATCAGAATAATGTTAGAAGGTTAAGTATCACTGTCACTGGGAGCAATTCTTTTTAAAAACAGAAAATAGTCTTAAAACTGATTGTAACTGAGTTGAAGATTTTTATTTTTTTTTTTTTCTGAAGTTTTATGTAGTCCCAAGTATCTGGTTACTAGCTCTTGTTCCAATCCAGAAATTGCCTGCAGAGTAAACACAGGATGTTTAGCTGACACCCTGAAACAGGTAATTCATGACAGGTGAAAGAGAACATACCTACCCAGTCTCCAAAAAGAAGTTTCTTAGCATGAGTTGTAGATTGCCTCTAGAACACTCTCAAATGACTTCCAGGAATGCAGTACTGTTTGGGTTTGCGTTTTTATTTACTGCAACAGTAGGTTTCTTGATTGTTTAGATGTTGCTTTTCCGACAGCTGGGAACTGAGCAGGGATGCACTTGACAGCACAGTGAATACTGATCCATAAGCAGTGGATTTAAACCAGAAAGAATTCTATTGAAATGCGTTTGGTGTTTAGTTATTGGCCTTTAATAAGAAGAAATTATATATAAATATGAAGTTGTAGAAGTAAGAAAGAGCAGCAAACTAGAAGAAATAACAAAGAGGGTGAAACCTTATCTCTGTGTTCTCTCAAGCTCTCTTAACTCTAAGAACAGAAGGAGGTACTATACAATAGAAAAATTAACGTAAGAGGTATGGAAATTCAGTGTGGAGATGGTGAAATTTAACAATAAAAATAGAAATTAAAGGATAGAGGACCCTGAAAGCCTCAAAGAAATCTGAATGTGATGTATTGGACAGCACAAAAAGATGGTGCATACAGTAGATCAGGAGTGAGCAATACTAAATGATCGGAGATGATCAGCCAGACTAAATTAGGATACTGTGTCAAATGTTGTGTGTGGGTAGAGGCTGTTTTCAGGATTCAAAAAAGCAAAGTAGTAGAGGTGGTGGTGGTTTAGGAGTCAATAGAGCTATTGAGAGTATTTTGTGATAAAATAGGGATTTACGATGAAGGGTAATGTGAACAAATGAGGATGACTGAGAAGAATGACATTAGTAGTGTGGAAATAGTCAACTCTGCATTTTTATCCAGATTAAAAATAGCTTTCTGTCATTCATAGGAACTGTTTGTTACATTAATCCAATACAGAGTAGTGTTGGTGGGTCCTAAACAAGATCAATTAAATCTGTGTTGTAGTCTTTTTGCTGTTTCCATACTAATGAACTAAAACTTTATAAATCCTAAATTCATGAGGTCATTTGGCTAGTGACTACCTTCAAACAAGAGCCTTTTGCTTCAGTTCCATAAGAGATGAATTTTGTAATACAAACACTTCTGAAGAATACAGATCTGTAGCTTCCAGATGAAAAGAAAATATTCCTGATGAGCCTGATGTCATTTTATGGACTTTACTATCCATTCTCTTTTCTATTTTCATGCCTTACAAGTTAACTTTTGTTATTAAAAATTATAAATTAAAATTATAAATTAAAAAGTCATATATGCCTTTATCTATATTCTATTTTCATGCCTTTAGTTATTAAAAATTATAGAATTAATGCACTCAGTTGACTTCTGCAGCTATTATTGTGCTACCAGAAAGAATATGATCCTTTCCTTGGTATGTAAAAAAAGAACCAACAGAGTGCAGAAGACTCTATTTTTTTAATATGCCCTGAATGGTGGCAGTTCTTGTTGATAATTGTATTTAAATTTGTTCATGCAAGTATGGCCTTTCTGTTAAAAAACAAGTGTTTGAGAAGTTTTGAATTTGAAGCTCTTCTGTGGATTACAGAAGTATTTAATGAAATTGCAGGGTTGTAAAGGAAATGGAAAATTGGGGAATTTGAAGGTTGTTTCCATTTCAGGTTTATAGGGAGATGGAAGTACAGGGAAGGTCACCTGCCTGGGGCTCAGGTTCTTTCCTGTCCTGTAACCCAGATTGCTGCTGGAGATCACTTGTAAGCTCAGTGTCTGGGCTAGGCCCTCAAGAAATGGGTGTGACTTACTCTGAGCTATTATAGTCCCCTCTTCATCTCCAGCGTCCATGAGACGCTCCTGCAAGGTGTGTCTGGGAACGTGTTGTAGGTAGAGTTTCTTTCTTTGATAAAATCTGTTGCTCGTGCTGACTTTGTGAAGTTCAAGGCAAAATATAATTCCGTAATTCTGGCCTGTGGTTCATCAATACTCCAGGGAAATCTGTTGACAACTTTGGTTTATTCTTGCAGAATGATAGGAAAATGACTTCCAAATTAAGGGAATTTTCAGTTCCTTGGATACGTAGGTGAAATCTGTTTCTTGGATTTCAATCCTTTTTTTTTTTTTTTTATAACTTAGACAAAATCACTTCAGATTGTGGTACAAAATAGACATTTTTCAGTAATAAATGAGCATAAATTCATGTTTGCATCTTGTCTGGAAGCAATTACTGATTATTTTGAATGTTCTGGACACTTTATTTCGATAGTGGTTGTCTTGTCCTTGTTTGCCTATAAACAATATGGTACTTTGAAAGTAATTTGAAAAAGGATTTGCAATCCTGTTGGCTTATTAGGAATCAGAACTTCCTATTGCTAAGGACCTTCTCAGGTTTCAGTCACGAGTGCCATAGTTTTGTGTGGCCTCGAGCTGCCGCTACTATGCTCATATAATTTCACATTTCATGTCATTAAAAAAATTCTCTTATTTAGCCACTTTTATATAAAAATGATTAAAAATACTTTTCTCAACAACCATTTCCCCCTGACTTTTTTCTGATGGTTATTAACCTCAAAGTGAGATTCTTGTCTTTTTAGTTTTGGTCATTAGCTTTCTAGTATTTTGTTCAGTCTGTGTATTTTATAATCTTAAGTGTTTGCATACTGCCTTGGCACTTTAAGTAAATGCCAGTAAATATAAGTATATCATTTTTATGTGTTCATAATGTTGGAAGGTTTTTTTTTTTTGCATTTGATATCATCAAATATGGCAGTGGAAACTAATCTACAAATTTGTAAATTTCTAATACGGAGTAAAGAATTGCATTGCCTTAGAATTGTGACAACATCTCAAATTTGATTTTCTTGCATGTTCTCAAAGATGTCAGTTTTCAGACAGCACAGTACATGTGGAAGATGTTTATATTTACAAGAATACCTCCACTGTGCAGCATTTAGTTGGCTTTGTCATCTGTGTGGGAGCAAAACTACTGAACTGAAACGATAATTTTTCTCCACTCTTTTATTCAGCTTTAAGCATTTGTACATCAAATTTAGATATGTCATGGTGGCTCACTTGTATGTTCCCTGCACGAGGGTAGAGTCATCTCTTTGTGCATGTTTCTACGCTCAGATTTGGATGCACAGTTAAGGTTTATTTTTGTGACTTTTTTTTAAATTCTTGTTTAATATGACAGTAATGCAGGACCTGTGCAGAAACTATACCACATAGAACAAAGATATGTTTTTAAATGCAGAACTTCTTGTTGTATTAAAAAGCAAAAGTGGGTTTGGCTAGCCATTTCACACAACCAACAGGATTGTTTCAAAGTAGAAGTGTGGGTCCTTTGAGAGATTTTGCACAGACTTCTTTATACCATGTGTGAAAACCATTATTGTATGCAGTGAGTGAAAGACATCATCTAATCCCATGCTGTTCCACCCTCTTTCAGTGTTTATCAAATGTAGGGTTTTTTGGGATCCAGATTTTCAGTTAAATAGAGAAGCAAGTAAATTTGCAAACTACTTGCAAGGTAATCAGAATTTTGAGATTTGTCAGCATTAGCTTTTGCTTGAATGATTTTAAGTGAAAAATGTGAAATATAATTCATAACAAGGAATAAGAATAAAAATACTATTTTTTGCTATTACTGGTTTGCTTTTAGTGAAGAATCCAGGTATCTTTCTTTTTTGTCTTTGCTCTCTCCGTGTGTAGTTCAATAGCTGCCAAATTAATTCTTCTTCAAGTTAGTTATGTAACTTAAAACAGAAGGTTCTTGTGAGCAGAATTCAATGCAAGTCTTCTTTGTTCATATTCATAAATCTGTATTTTTCTGCTCCTTATTATTGCTCTTCCCTCTCAATTAGAAACTATACTGAGGATTGTAATTTCATAAATATATCATTTAGAAGGCATTTTGAAATCTTTTTGTGTTCATCAAAATACTCTGTAATGCACTGTAAAGTTGGACCTTTCTGAAAAGCTACCTTACTTACTAGAATGAATTTCATGACTTCAACTTTGTTTCACTCTTGCCTTTCCTGGCAAAACTATAGTTCATGCTCCATAATTTCCTGTTACCTTATAAATGGAAACTTGCTTTTTTGGTGGCCTTTCTCACGATCCTCTTTTATCTAGTATGCATGGAATGATTCCATGTCAGTAACGTCTATATCTTGTTGCCCTGATAATATGCTGCCAACTTCAGCTCCCCCTTGATTTTTGTTCTTCTCCTACATAAAAATCAAACTTCTCATTTTTGAAGTATTCCAATTCTATTCCCACCTATCTTCATGACCTAATTTCCTTCTCCTTCAGGCTGCTCCAACTATATTATTTTTCAGTTCCACCTACTCTTATTTCACTTGTAACAGCTTCTCAATTAAAACTCATTAAAAATCCTTTCTTCTTCACATCAGTGCTCAAATCCCACCTGTTCATTTTTATCTGCCGTATTCATGAATTTCTACACATTTTAGGATGTACTTCACTTTTATGCTTGAATTCTGAAACAGTATAGTTTTCCACCTTATTTGCCTTTTTTGTTAACTGACAGATGAGTTTGACTTCTAAGGTATTGTCATGTTGCAGGTGATCTAGTAGATTTCTTTAAAGAGAACTGAATCTGTTGGAAAAGTAGCTCTGTAGCTGTATAATTGGTGTTAAATGTGGATGAGGGAAAATTGTTTAAAGGAAAATTTTTAAAGTAAGATGCAAAAAAAGGCCTGTTCAAAAAACCCTCACCCCAAACCAAAAAAAAAAAATCCTCTTTCACTGTAAAACCAGGAAGATTAAAAACATTCAAGCATATTTAATACCTCAATTTTTGTTGACATGAGTAAGAGTTCTTAACTGGAATCTATTTCCTCAAGCCAAAAACGAAAATACCAATAAACATAGTTGGTTACTTTTGTTTGAAAGAGTCTGTTAAGTACCTGATCAGAGAGAGAAACATCTGTGCTATCTGACTTAGTTTTCTGAGTTGGTTTCTCACAGTATTTTGTTACAGTCTTTGCACAACTTGTCAGTGCTGCTGTGAATACTAGTGTTATCCTCTAAGGGTGCTCCATGTTCTCTATTTGTGGGCTCCAAAGCCTTGTGTTGTCAAAATAAATAAATGAGGGGGAAGAAGAGGCCAAGATTTTGTGTCTGTGTGTTTGTTTTTTTTTTTTTCTGTGGGCTATTTGCTTATAATAAAGAGTTACTGTGTGCATAATTCATCTGCTTTGAACATTTGATGCCTCAGTATTTTGTTTGAACACCTCTCATCAAGAGAAAATACAGACCAGCTGGAGGAAAAAAAATCAGAATTGAGTGGAAGTCTGGAAAATGTGTCCTTTGAGGAAAGAAGCAGAGCTTTTTGGAGAGGAAATAATAAAGACAAAGATCTTTTTTTTTGAAAGTGAGATATGCTAAAATTTTCAGGAGAAAAAGGTGATTGGCCTAAATTGCAGGTAGAAAGAATTAGGTTTGAACTGAGAGATACAGTCCATAGAGTAAGAGTAACGAAGCCCTTGGAATTAACTTCTTAGGGAGGCAACTGGAGGTTTGTAGGGTTAGGTTAGACAAGTATCTGCAGTGGATTATCTGATCAAGACTTGTGTTCTCTTTAGTCAAGTTAAAAAGTAAGAACTTGGATAACCTAGTGGAGCTGTCTCATAAGGCTTGTCTTAATCACTCTGTTGCTATCTTGGGAGACAGTCAGAGCCTCTTGTGGTTTTACAGTGCTCCAAATGTGTACAGCCATTTTACTGCATGGGGTGGGCTCCTGTGGCACTTCGTCAATTACAAACACTTAATTATAAAAACCAAACAAACAAAACCCCCAAATGTGCACCCCTGCACCCCAAAATAACTTTATTGCCATTTTATATCAAAGGTAATTGTTGTAATTCGGAAAGTTTTATTTGTTTTCCATTAAAAATGGCCTTTCAGGCTATTCTGGATCAGACTAAATCAAAAGAGGTGCCTCTACTATGTGGAAGATGGGCCACTTTGGAAAGCGTTTTCCAAATTATTTGTTACCAAGAATAATGAGCTGTAGTTTATTTTGCTAAAGGAGCTGTTAAAGTGCTAAGAGGTCTTTCATACCAACAATCTTACTTCTGCAAGTTGGAGTCTGTTTTTCAAAGGGAGGGGAAAAGCTGTAATTGAGCCTAGTCAGTAGAGTATTGTTACATAATAAATGTTAGTGCTGGGCCACTTAAAATACAACTCTTTGTGCCCTATTCTGAATAGTCTGCTCATATAATGAATAATTTATGTAATGAGTGTTTCTAAATGGAGTAGGCACAAAATTATATATATCCAATAGACTGCCAATCTTCTTTTCAGTTAGATTTAGTTTGTTCTTGAATGTCCCTACAGATTTTTGAAAGAGACCATTTTTTACACATGATTATGTTTGTCTATAGGTATACTGGCAAAACAGACTACACGCAAAATCTGTTATCCAGACGTTCTCCCCCAACTTTAGTGGTATCTGTACAGGCTTCCATAATTATCTCATGCAAATGGCAAATGTCCAAAAGAAGAAAAGCAAATGTCATTGGGCCAGAAGGAAGATCCAGGTCAGTCTAACCTCAGTCATGGGACCAGTTGTGGAGCAAATACTCCTGAAAGTAGTTTCTAAACATGTGAAGGACAAACAAAGTCGTTGGGAACAGCCAGTGTAGACTTATGAAGGGCACATCGTTGTGACCAAGCTCATGGCTTCCTGTGACAAGGTGACAGGTGCTGTGGACAAGGGACACAGAGTGGATGCTGTATACCTTGATTTTAGCAGGGACTCCAACACTGTGTCCCAGAGTCCTTATCATTAAATCAATGAGACGGGGACTGGATAAGTGAAAAATAGTGTGGCTGGAAGGTTGGCTGGACTGCTGGGATGGAAGAATCAATCAATGGTGCAAGGTCCTGCTGGCAGCCAGTAAGTAGTGGTATCTCTCAGGGATCAGTACTGGACTCAGTGCTGTCAAATGTCTTTAGTAATCACTTGCATGATGGGACCGAGTGCGCCCTCAGCAGGTTTGTGGACAACAGCAAATTGCGGGGAGTGGTTGATAATGGCGGAAGGCAGGGCTCCTCCTCAGAGGGACCTGGACAAGCTGGAGAAATGCACTGGCAGGAACCTCATGAGGTTCAGCAAAGGCAAGTGGAAAGTCCTGTATCTGCAATAGAATAACTGCAGAAAAGTGCCTGGAGATCCCAGCAGGCAAAAAGCTGAAAGCAAGTTAGCGGTGTGCCATCGCAGGAAAGAAGGCCAAGCACGCCCTGGGCTGGATGAGCAGGAGTCTAGCCAGCAGCTCCAGGGAAGTGATCCAGCCCCTCTGTTCAGCACCTGGAGTACTGGGTCCAGTTGTGGGCTCCCCACTGCAAGACGGACACTGACACACTGGAGTGTCAGTCCAGTGGAGGCCAGCAACCTGGCCAGACTGCAGGAGCGCGTGACCTACAATGAGGGGTTAAGGGAACTGGGTTTGGTTCAGGCTGGAGAAGAAAATGTGCAGAGGAGAATCTAACTGCTGTCTACAACTACTACATCAGAGGACTTGGAGAAGATGGAGCCAGGCTCTTTTCAGAGGTGCACAATAACAGGCTGAGAGGCAACAGACACCAGACACAAGTTGGAACCTGGGAAATTCTGGTTAGATAAAAGGATGGTTTTGGTGGGTTGGTTGGTTTGTGTTTAAACCATGAGCATGGTCAAGTAGTGGAACAGGTTGTCCAGAGAGATTCTACAGTCTTCTTTCTTGAAGGTGTTCAAGACTCTACCCTCCCACTCAGGTCCATGAGTGACCTGATCTAACTAGGACTGCTTGGAGTAGGAGGTTGGACTAGATGATCTCCAGAGGTCTTTTCCAGCTCAAAGTATTCTATGATTCCATGCTGATGCCATGCAGAGTGATGCTTGGTGTGGAAGTGTGATCCTTCAGCCTTGCTTTAAACAGACTCTGAATTCAGGAAATTGGTTCATGAGGCATCCACAAAGAGAGTTTTTTGGGAATTTTTTGAATCACATTGCAATTCAAAACAAACAAGCAAAAAACCTGAGAGACCTACTGTTATCTGTAAGTGTTCTTAAAGGCTATTTGTGTGTACACACATTTACAATCCTCAGGTTTGCTCTCTTGAGATGTCTCCTGTCCTCCTCCCATTCTGATGAGGCATAAGTTATTTTCCAGTTGAGAGGCTGTGAGAGGTCAGGGCAAACACATTTAGAGGAAGAGATCTGTGCTTTCCCTGCAGAATCAGGCTGGATAAAATCATGCTCTGGCTAATGCTGCTGGCTTATAGATGCTATAGAATGTGGAGGAAAAAAGAGGTATCAAAGTATACCTCAGAGAAGAACATCTACAGCTAAATATCCCTCCCACAGCCTCTTTTTTCTTTCTTTTTCTTTTTAATCTCTACCTAAGTGCTTACACAGGTTAGAATATGTAAATAGTCTTTAGAGTGGAAACAAAGTAGAGGTTTTTTTAAAGCTGTTTATTCTCTCTCCTTTGCCCTGTTCTATTTTGAAGTTTGACGTTAGCGTCTTTTGAAAGGGAGCATATGGCATTTCTAATTAAGGCCTGTGATTTTCTGACATATAACTGAATAATACATTCCAAATACTGTTAAGCCTTCCAGATGAAAGAATTTTCAGGGCTGAAGCACTGTAGCTTTGTGATATATCTTGCTGGAATACATATGCTATGTAACACTGATCTCCTTAAGAACTTCGAAGAATTTTCCATAGAATACCAGCACAGCGAGAAAAGAAGGGGTTTGTTTCTTTTGTCTGATGTTAGTATTCCTTGGCAAGTACAGGTTTGGATCAGATAACAACTAATGTGCATTGTTCCTGAAAGTATTCAGTGTAGCTTCATTTTTAAACGTTTTGGCCTGGTTGGGGATTTTATGCACCTTTCTCAGATTTTGTTTCAGACTGCAAGATTTGTTTGTGTGTATTTTTACCAGGTGCTCTTGTAGAGATGCATTATAGTTCTTCAGTCTCTCCAAAGTAACTCAAATCCCTCCTTTTGAGAATTTTGTGCCAAATTATCTTCCTTTACCTTGAATGTGTGAAACCTTTCTGAAACGGTGGTTTATGATAAATGTCTGGTGTGAGCCAGGTTTCCTGAGATTCTTAATACGTACCAGTATCATTAACATGTACCTTGTGTCTCTGAATGGCCAATGTACTCAATCTAGAGAAGGCTTCCTCAAAATTTTTTTCCTTGTTTCCGTGGAAAGTAGAAGGGCTGTATTTATAATTGAACTCTTTGATCCGGTTAGGCAAATCAGGAGAGGAGAGAATTTAAAAAATGTAATGAATTTAATTGCTTTAACTTAACTTTTTTTAGTTATTACCAGGCCTGGGTAGTAAGTGAGGAGATTGGCCTTTACCATATTTTTGGTAATTTTAAAATGAAAGTTGAGTCTTCAAATACTTTTCTTCCACTGGAACTTAAAGGGTTCTTTTGGTTACTGGGAAACCTTTTATAGTGATATCAAATTATAGTTAAAATGATACATTTGGGGTTTTCAGATCTTTATATTTCCTTCCTCAGATCTGATGAATGTATGTAAAAGATTGGGAAACCTTAAAATCAAGTTTCCTGTAGATTTATGATGAGTGTGGGTGTTTTTCTTGTGTGGGTTTGTTGTTTTTTTTTTTTTTTTTTTTTTTAAATTCTAAGGGGAAGTGTTTAAATGCAGGTTGGTGTTGTATTTTGGGGCCTGTAAAGCTGTACCAATAGCTTCCAGGCTAAAGGGTTCCACTAATCTAATGTTCAATTTGAAATACAAAGAGATTTCTAAGATGCTTCTCTCTTCTCTCAGGGCAGCACTTTTGCTGTTAATTGTCCTTGAAATACAGTATATGCTGTCTTTGTCTTCCTCGTTCATTGTCAGATCCAAGCACTGATGATATTTTTACTAATGACTTGTGTTTGACAATTGCTGAGACTGTAAATTAGAAACGTGTAATTGAAGCGAGAATGACAAGGATAAAGACTTAAGGGGATAATTGTATAAGTACTGAAGATCCTCCTCCATCTAAACTACTACTGTTGTCTACATAAAGTTGGAGGTGAAGTGTTCAATGTAAGTGAGGAATTAAAGATACTAGGTTAGCAATGGGTTGTGACTGAACTGTGTTGAAGAGAGTATCTAAGGGATTTTGGGAGCAGATGTAGCTTTGGTCCTCCTTTTTTGTTTACTTTGAGCTTCTTGAGACAGCTCAGCTTATAAGAAGAGACCTTCTAACACCTAAACTGTCCATAGCTTCAGAGGCCTCTGAGGATAATGGGGCTGTTGCAGTGTCTCTTTTTAGGTTGTGTTTCATAGTAAAGATGCTGAGAATTGGAGCCCTGTCAATGTTTGGTGTTGAAATTGTACTCATGTTTAATTTTTAGCAGTAATTTATTCAGATAAAACGGGAAAAAGTCCAAATCCCTGCAAAACCATGTTCACATGAGGAGCTGCTCTAAAGAGTTAGACTGCTCAACGTACTGTGGACAGCTGCGTAAACCCATAAGACACATGGAAATTGGACAGTTACTTGGATTGGGTGGTTATTTGAGCACACTATCCCAGGCTTGTTATCCCTTCTGGTTTTGGGTATTAGTCATTTAATGACATATATCCCTCCATAAGTCATTTATCCTTAATACTCATGAGGTTTCTTTTCCATTTGAAATATTCTTTTCTGTTCCTTGCAGTATGACCTTTAATGTCACAGTGTTGTTTTTACTGCTCATCCATGAACTTGTTTCAATAAAAAAAATTACTTCGTGGCTCTGAGTAGGCTTCTTGAGATCAGAGTATCATATGAGAGCAGAATGGCGCCTAAGGGATGCAGTGTAATGAAGTAGTGTTATCTACTATGCTTTAAAAGAGAGTTCTCTTTCTGTGAAGTCTGGAGTGGATATGACTTTTAGATAATACTGCATTGTAAAATTTCATTAAATGGATAGTTGACAGCCTTGAATCTTTTCTCACATAGTGCTTTTCTAGATCCCAGCCCTTTTTCCTGTAACAGTGCTGTGAATTATTCCCTAGTCTTGTTCTCTTAAACTTTATGGTAACTTTATTAATACACTTGTTTTGTCAAGTCTGCTAAACATTCTTTATGGTTCCACTAATATTTTCCATGTTCTTTTGTGGTTTTAAAACTGGTATGTGAGAAGAATTTGTCTGAGACCTATATGTATGCATCTTTAATGTCTGTTCTCTTTGGTAAATCTGTGCATGCTTTTGTTTTCTTGTTTTGTCTTTTTTTTTTTTCTTTCTTTTTTCAGAGAGTGATAATGAACTCTCCAGTGGCACTGGTGATGTGTCAAAGGATTGTCCTGAGAAGATTTTGTATTCCTGGGGAGAATTACTGGGGAGATGGTAATGCTTCATTTTTTTTAATTTAGATTTTAAATACTAACCTTTTCTTTGTTTTATGACACTATATGCTCTTGAGTAGGAGGTTTGAAATTCTTCAGCTTACACACTTTAAAAACTAAAATGCAAAACACATTGAAGTGTGTTTTTTAAACCTAGTTTAAAAGGACTGGTAAATCCTCTTATTTTAGCTTGCAGTTATTTGACAAATCTCTCCCACAGAGTCTGCAACTCTTGTTTCATTGAGTGTTTGAGAATATGTCCATGTGTGCTCACACTGCAGGTGTGTCTTCAAATGGAGAACTTTCTGTCCACCTGCGTTCCTTGGGGCTGGATCTTAAGCACTCATGAAACTCAGTGCCTCTTAGTGCTAGGATAGAGAAGGCAGAGCAACTCCAGGCTGTCCTAAGCCATTTGTGCTCGCTGATGTATGTTTAATTGATTTATTTCGAAGCACTCTTTTTTTTTTTTTCTTTTCTTTTTTTTAATGTGCTATATGTAGGCACTTGAATTCTCTGAGGACTGTGATCCTCACTGAAACTGTTTCTGTTGGAGAGTAAAATGAAGAATATTTGTAAGCCTAGAGTATGTTCTCAACAGTGTTATTTCTGTGGTTTAATTAAGTGCTTCAGTAGCAACATATACTTTGCCAAGAGAGGAGAAGGTCTGTGTATTTGCTACCTCTGAGAGAATTTACACTATTAGCAAGTGCCAGAACCACTTACTTGGTTTTCCCTTTGTAAGTAGTAGCTCCTGCTGCCTGAGACAAAAATAATCAGAGGCCCTTAACCTGGAATTGGCCAAGTTTCCTTGTCCTAAAAGAGAGCTGAAAAACATTTTAAGGATTTATTTGGGCAGTCACGCCCCTTTCTTGGCCACTTTGTAGCTTTGGAGGAACACAGTGTCCTGCTGCTGGCCACATCTTTAAGGGACATCTCATGCAAAGGTTACTAAATGAGACCTTACAAGATTTTATTAAGCTTAAGGGAACCCTTCCCTCCAGGTAGGACCCTCCTGCTTGTTTTTAACTATTTTGTCATCCAAGTTTCTGGCCTTAATGAAAGATTTTCTTGGGGAAGCACAAATATTTAATGAAATGATTGTAGAAATACCCTGGCTATGGACCCTCTGAATGTTGAAGAAAATACAGAGGAATATGTGGAAGTCAGTTGATCCCTGTAGACAAGTGTCTTTTCCTCACCTGAAAAGGCTGTAAACAGATTAGCTCTGGAGCTGTTTAGAACTTTCCAAAGCCTGTTCTAAAGGACATCCCAAGAGAGAGTTTATAAATTCTTTGCAACTGTGTATCTCGCAGCCCAAGGCCAATGAGGAAGGCCATCCAGAGTCCTTGAAGAAATGTGTGGCATGTTTGTTTCAATCTGCATTACATTTGCATTGGAAGATGCTACTTTTTTTTTTTTCCTCCTAAATTCATCTGTCAGTTGACTCTCTTAACTTTTGCCCTTGACAAGACCTGCTGTGGATAAGCATGCTGAAGTAAAGAACTGCCCACAGCTCATTCCTCAGGTGTCATGTAACCAACTATTTCTTCAAGTTACTCATGTATACTATTCAATGAGACAAAATGTTGAAGACGTTTGGAGTAAACTATTTTGAAGTCCCTACAAAACTTATACACAACTCAGAGAATCATTTAGTAGTTAAAACACCTTAGTTAAAATGAGTTAAAAAGAGGATGAGAAGTGGGAGGTCCCATCCAGCTTGAAGACTAGCAGTAGCAAACCTTTTCTTTAGGAGTGTCTCAAGCAAGATTACCTTTTGAGATAAATTCAAGTGTATAAAATACTTAAATTCTTGAATAGTGTTATGTTACATTTTAAGAACAAAACTTGGAAAGAGTAACATGAAAAATGTTAAATTGAAAACTAAAAATAGATTGAAATAAAATTTTCTAGTGTGCTGCAAACTGCAGCATATGCTAGTGGAATATCTGTGCACTTGTAAAAAAAGTAAATAAACAAAAATTAACATTTCCACTTGGAGAACTGGTGTGCTGATTTGTCTTAGATGAAGAATTTCTTGCACCTTAATTGCTTCTTGTCATTTCGTTAAAATGTCACTGTAACCTAACGGACTGACTCAGCAGAAACATTGCTGCAAAAGTCTCCTTCAAACATATAAACAGCAATAAGAATAAGATAATTTACCAAAAAGATACAGTAAACAGCTGGAAAGTAATGGAGTATCTTCTAACTTATTTTACTATTTACTGCATCCTCAGCATGAAAGTTGTTCTTGCAAGCTGAGCTCGTTTAACTGAGTACTTAACTATTTCTGGTGTGTGTGTTGTTTTTTTAAAAAGTAGCAATGGTCAATAGCAGCCTTTGATCAGAAATATTTGTCAAGTTGGAGTGTAGTCTGTGCATCGCTGTTGTGTATCCTTCTCTTCGATGTTTTAAAATTACATCTTTTAATTTTGCTCAGAATTACATCACTTTGTAATTAATTAATTAAAAAAAGATTAAAGATGTCAGCATCCATGAATGACCCGTTTTTCCCCACGTGCTAGAGGATGAGACTAGAATAAGACAAGCTTTTATTTTATGCTTGTTTCTGTTACAGTCTGGCCAAGCAGGTGTCAGAAAGCATCTAGGAATGTAAGGTGCCTGGGCCTCTGCACAAAGGAGGGGAAAATATGTATTTGTTCATTATTGTAGAATACAGAACAAGGGCTATTAATGATCAAGCTGTTTCCCAAACAGACATTCAGAAACTGAGAAGTTGTCTATTAACATTACAGAGTTATGCTTTACTGCATGGACTAATGTTGCTAAAGTATTAGCTCTACCATAAACCTAACTAAATATATGACAAATCCAGTAAAATCTGGTGTACTGTGGCATGCTTAATTCTCAGTTGTGAATGTGTTCAGTAGTAAGGATGTATTACAGCATGGAATGTGCATCTCTGTTAGTAGTTGCCATAAGCTATTTATATTGTTTTCTTGGTGTCACTGAAAAATTCCCTGTTATGTTTCTATGGGAATGCACCTTTTTAGCTGTTCATTTTATTTTATCTGCTTGCCTAGTCCTCAGAGAAGGCCTTCTGTGTTTCTCATATAACACGTATGACCAAACCCATGTAATAACCAAACTAATCTGATCTGAAGTGTGCTGTGAAGGCTGCATTTTCACACAACTTGAGCTTTGAATTTCTGGTGTATTCTATTTATTCCTGAATGTACATATTGTAATTTTGTAACCACTTAGAGTGTCTAGTCCTTTTAATATTTCTGTGAATATTGGTTTTTCCTTCTGGCTTTTCCCCATCACAAGACCATTAGTCTAATGTGACTTGCTGCAAAATACACTGAAAAAGAGAAAAGGGACTAGTTAGGTTTTAATTTGGCTAACTGGATGATAAATCGACTTGTGCTGCACTACACATTTAAAATTTAAAATAATTACTGTGCTTAAAAGAATAAGGGCATTATATAATCATAATCTCTTTTTCGTTCTCAAGTCATTTGGAAAAATGGGGATATCATCCTTGGAGTATAGGGAAAAGAAATTTATTTAGAGCACCTTTTAAATTTAAACAGTAGTGGTAAACTGTTCACATCTTAATGACCTGTTTCAAAGAATGAGTACTCTAAACATTTACTTAAAATCGAGGGTCAAATTGCAGGTTATTTAATTTAATCACAGCTTGCTAGCATTTGGCTGAACTGCCACTCTCACTGTTCTCCTACCAGTAGAGCTGAAAAACGTAACAATGGTCAAAACAGTAACAGAGCAAAGCACTTCCTACATCAGAAAGAATAAAGCATCAATTCACGCAGTCTTCCTGCTGCATTGCTATGAAAATTGCCAGATTAAGTCAAAGCAAGGTTTAATCTAGATCAGTAAACACTATTATCTCAAAAAGGATTTTTAAACATCTGTGACTGAAAGCTTTGCAATATTGTGCACGTGCAGTGATTTTATCCTAAACGTATGGGCTCGGTGACTGGATGACTTTTGAAAAACACATCTTTAGTATTCAACCTGTCTGAATATGGCCTTTTCATAGGTCTGTATACCAACTTTTGTAGGATTAATTACACAGAGTTGGAAAATAAAAAAAAGTCATCCTGCAGTTGTCTTCCTACATTTCTTGATGTGTGTACAGACAGTAAAACACCAGCTCTAGCTAAAAGGCAGATTTATTTGCAATAGTGGGATTTTACCAAGGTATGTGCAAGTTCTACTGCTTTGTGAGACTTGCAACATACTCTTGGCATGAAGTGTAAAACTGGAACTTAGTCTTCATGTTAGTACTCTTAAAACTGGATTTTGCTTTCCAAAATTTATTTCTCTATACATCTTCGGTTATTTTTAATTTCCTTTTCTTAACCTAAGCTAAACGTGTCTGTTGAGCAAATATTCAAATTGAATTGTCTGCACAGATGGCGTATTTTTCTCTTTCAATTCAAATTGTTATTCATTAGCCAGTTTAGTTCAATTTCTGCAACTGTTTATTATTTTAATTTTCATTAATTTCTCTACATCTAGAGAATTTGGCTATCACTACATTTTGCCACTGGTTCTTACTGTAGATCCTTGTGGAATTTTTGCTTTCCATTTGACAAATGCTAATTAGTGTAACCAGTGGAAGAAAAGTTTATGTTGTCAGTTCCTGGCTCCACTCTTCAGAATAATATTGGAAAGTTTTAATTTTTTTTTTATATTTTTAATCTTGATTTTTACTCCTGTAGTTGAATTAGAATAGGCAAATGATTTTCTGTTTCTCAGGCACAATAACCTTGTTGTGAGACCAAACGGATTATCTACCCTGGTGAAAAGTGGTGTTCCAGAAGCACTAAGGGCAGAGGTTTGGCAGTTGCTGGCAGGATGCCATGACAACCAGGCAATGCTGGATAAATACAGAGTTCTCATCACAATGGTAAGTGATTTTTTTTTTCTTTTTTTTTTTTTTTTTCCTTTGGTTAAAACAAATTCTGCTGAGCAGCAGTTTTATTCAGTGGCAAAGTAGCAAAAGAGTTGAAACAGTTTGACTTGTTTTAAGCAACTGAAATTGTGATTTAGGTAGCTTTACCTCCTGCCATGGGTACCTGCTGAATGGCATTAGCAAGAGAAATTGCTGACCTATATCTGTAGTAATGTTTGATATTTAGCTTTCTATTCACTTGCTGTGATGATAAGAAGCACATCAGCTTGTTTGTGGGTTTTTTTATAAACTCAAATTCATCGCTTTGTTTTTCCAACAGTTTCTGTTCTCTGTATACCTTAATTTTCCATTTTTCAGTTTAAAATAACGCCAGCAAAACCAAACAAAACCTCACAAAGTCGGGTATGTCTTGTTTTGTTGTTTATTTTTAAAAAGAATGTTAAAAACATTTTTACCTAGCAGGAAACTAGTCTCCCTGGTGCATGGGCGATTTGAGAGGAGAATCCTTCTGGGACTCTCTTCCCATTCTGTATCCTAATGTCATCCGTGCAGTCAGTAAATTATAACAAGTTGTCTGCATAGGTGTTCCAGACTGTTTATAGCTGTGATTGAAAGATTGAGAACCACTGGGTTGTAGCAGCAAAAACTCTGTGCAGTGTCAGGAGGTAAACTCACCATTTGAGGTTCTAAAATTCTTGCCACTGCAGGGTAGTTACGCACTCTGAGAAAAACAGCGGTCTCAAAAATGGTCATAATGGCAGAAATGGATGAAGATAATTTTATATGTTGCTTATAGAAGGTGTTGGATTTGTTATCTAGGGAATGAATCATTTGTCCATACAAAAGTTCTGGCATAGATGTTGTTAGTAAAAGTTTCCTTTCATAATGTTGTCATATCTTTTTCATACTTGTCCTTTTAATTTGACCTGCCCAGTGTGTTTGTAAAGTTTAAAAGCGTCCCCAAAGTGAGAGCTGTCCTCATGGCTTATTTTTCCTTTACCAATAAAGAAAGGATGTTTTGATAGTGTAAATCTTTCTTTTTGACGTTGTAGTTGGGTTATATTTTGCTTAGAAACCATTCACGGGACATCTGTCAGCTGTATGTTGCATCAAAACCACCTCCATTATTTTGCTCTTGCTTTCCAAAAGTGGGGAAGATGTTTGTTTCACAGCGGAGGAGGGAGTGGAAAACTTCTAAAATGCAAGGCTTATCTTGACGCTAGGGCCTCATGCCTTAAAAATACCTTGCTACACTTGGCCTTGTCATGATAGAAATATTTCAGTGACGTATATTTTGGAAGATGATATTGCATACAGTGTTTAATATGAAACATTATACTGTTATGGATTAGAAAATTAAATCCTATTCTGAACTGAAGCATTTATGCAAACAGTTTTTTTCCTGAAGTAAGTCACTTTTATTCTGAAATCACAAACTTTCTTCTGTAGTCTGCCTGTATGTAATTGCTGGTGATCACATCGTTTGGCATATATTGCATGAAAGGATTCATGAGGGAGTCTATGCCAAACCAAAGCTAAGGCCTGTTTTTAGGAATAGTTAATATTGGGTGCTCCAGCAGAGCTTGTCAGCTATTTTTTGTTAGTGAATTATTATCTGATATTTATGTCTGTGAACAGAACTTCCTTCAGTTTCATTTTGGTGTGTTGGTAATGTGAATTAAGCTATTTTTGAGAGAGTGAGAGAGAGAGGGAGGCATGTATATATTATTCTCTGAATCCTACTAAAAGCTTTGTTGTAGTGTTATCTTATGTGTGCCAATAATAATACGCATGTTAAACTTCAGAGTTGTTTGGGTATTAGTGATTGTTCATTTGATTCTGCATGAAAAAGAACTGATTTTTTCCCCATGTTGTTCGTATGCCTCCATCCCAATATACCAACAACATGGACTTTATTTTTTCCATAATTATTTGTTCTTCTCATCGAATACATAGCTTTCATCTTGATTCTTTCAGTTTGCATATACATTTACACAGATTCATTGTCTCCTTGTATTTTGGTCATTCTGCTTAACATTCCTCTCTTGTTTAGGCTCACTTCTGGAAGCTGGATGTTTTTGTGGGTGTCTTGACCACTGTAGTAGTATATTCTGTAAGCATGTGCGTTCCTGAGCGTATTTCTGTAAGACATTCCTAGGTGGTTGGAGGTGGCAGCGTTCTGCACTTGCAGTCTTGAGAATAAAGTGTGCTGAGATACAAGAAGTAGGAGGTGGTAGTAACATCTGTGAACTTGACCCATTACCTACCTACTTACCTCCTCATATAACTCCCCCTGGTACAGCTGTCTCCCTTCAACAGCTCCCCTGTTACTACCCAGTTCCCTTGAAGCTTTAACAACACTCTGTCCCATGCTGCTCTATCTCCTGGCTCACTGTAACAGCTCCTTCGTAAGAGCCTGCTCTCCCAGCACCCAGCCCTTTCCCCTTTCTGATGATCCAGCCCTACCTGCACCATTTGGCTAAATTGCCAATTACAGGCCCTCAGTGAGAAAGAGGGAGAAATCTCTGCACCCAGAGTATTGTATGAAAGTAAGCTTATACAGGTGTAGTTGGGGCTTTTTTTGTCTGGTGATCAAAATAATATGGCTGAACTGTGTATATGGCCAAATGCTGTAGAGTACTGTAGTAAGCAATATAGTGTTGGTCAGGACTTACCAGTAAGGTAAGGAATGCTGGCCAGTTTTCTTGAATGAGGCTTGGCTTTAAAAGCATCTTTAACATCTTTGATTTCTTTGGTTATATGAGAACTAAATGAATTTTTTTCTAAAGAAGATTTCAGAGGCCTAGCTTGAGGGACAGGTCTTGAAAACTCTTATTTTACTATCATAGCTTAAAAGGTGAACCTGAGAGCTGGAATTACTAGTATTGAACATATGATAGCTAATTTATGACTACCTCTTCTGGGAAACAGAGATAAATACGTTAAAAAATGGAGCTTTAAAACTACTGCGGTGTTGCTGGTTAACTCCTGGTGAAACTGGGCTTGCTAGTGGTGGAGGAGAATTGTATTGTTGGCAGGCCAAAAATGTGTTCCTTGTGATGAACTGAATGATAGCAGACTCTCAACATTTAAATTTATTTTAGAGACCGTGATATAGACACATTTGTTATTCTATGCCAGTTGCATGCAGTTTGTGCAGAAGTAATATGTTAGATTGGCCAACTATTATTCACATCACTTAACAGATCTGATATGCATGCTACTCTATATATATCCATCTGTATGCAGAGATCTGAAATCTGCTGCAGTATTTTTCAGTTAGAGGAGTGTTTTGTTCAATGTGTTCTGTAGGAGAGAGTAATTTGGGGCTTGTTTTCGTGTTTCAGTTCAGCACAGAAAGCAAAATAAAATTTCTGTCTTATTTAGAAAAATCAATGCTGTACTTATTTTCTCCAAAAGGCACGTCCTCTAGTCCTCCGCACTGGAGGTCAACAGTCTGTCAAGAATGATCTAGTGAACTGTGCTTCCTATTCCATATCGGAGCATTCACACGCCAGTACATTTCCCATCTCTAGGTGAGTTTGTAGTTCCAGGAGGGAAGGGAGAAAGAAATACTTATGCTCTCAGAAATATTTTCTAACTGACAAGCACTGTCGTGCTCTATCTTACGTCTCCTACTGAGTTCCAGCGTGGTGATTACCGTGAGCCTCTCAGAAATTTTGACTGGAGCACAATAGTAGGTCTTGCATACAATTTAAGAGAGTAGGAGTTGTGATTTGGCAGCTGCTTCGTTTCTGACATATATGTAAATCTGTACTGTATGACAATCAAAATCTGTCTTAGTTACCTTTATGGCATGTGTGCTTTTGACCCTGCTACACGTGGCACAGTACAGGAAGGGGAAAACAAAACATACATCAGCAGAGATAAATGTGTTTATTTATTTATTTATTCAAAGGAAAAGACAAAGGCAAATCAGAGTGAGAAAATTCCACCTATGTGATGATAATGAAGAGGTCATACTGGTACTTGTATATAGAGCTTTTGTACAAGCGTGTCAGATCCATTTGTTAAAAGAATGTAAGTAGAAAAACATGCACAAGCTAGGGTCACTTCATTGATAGAGTTTTTTTCTCCTGCCTACTTGACGTTATTTCATGTTCAGCTTCACTGGTTCCTCTCAGGGGACTCAGATGATTTTTTCCGTGACGAGATACATTTTGAGCTCCAATAAACTGACAAGTGGCAAGCCACAGTTTACCCCGTTTACAATTGAGGTGACTGGTAATCGTCTTCACCAGTAATTATGCTCAGCCTTGCCCCACTCTGTCCCTTTCAGAACAGGTGTCAGGCACTACCAGTGTGTAAACCATTAGAAATCTGCCATCACTTGACGGCAGTAATAAAGCAACTTACTGCAGAACACTTGTTGCATCTGAATTGGGGCAGATATTTATTACATCTTACGCAGCCTATTATTAACATTTTGCTTTTCTGTTTTACATGGTTTCATTTTTATATGCATTCTCATTGCTGAATTTGTAGGGCGAGACTTCTTTCCAACCTTTTCAGAGTTACGGACTGGGTGCCTGTTTTGTAGTGCTGTTACTGATTACTCTTGAAATGATCTACCTTCAAGTCCTTTTTCCTAAGTTTAGAAAGTAACACCTGTCAGGGTTGTGTGTAGTTGTATAAGTAAAATAATGAAAGCAGAAAAAGAAGGCAGTCATGCACATTCTGTAGTTCAAGAACTTTTGGATGGACCATTTTAAAGTAGGATTTATAATTGTTAAATGTATAATTTCTTTATAAAAGACTTCCAGTTTACAATCCAATTTCTACTAAGAAATGAGCTATATGTATAATGTTCATCTAACAGCACATATAGACTACTTTTAAATGCTGCTGCCGCTCTGGTTTAAGGAAACAAGACTTGTTTTAAATTTATTATTATTATTTTTTAAAAGTATGATCAGAAAAAGAAACCTGGTTTCAGGTAAAGTGGATGCGGGTGGTATTACATTACTCAAAAGCAATGAAAGTTTGCATATGAATGTGAATGCCCATTTTGGAGATGGACTGTGACTTTGAGTCAAAAGTCTTAAAGGCTGTCCTCCCAAATGACTTGTAAGAGAAGCAAAAAGAAGATTCTTTTATTGTTTATTGTCATAATTTCCTTTGGCTATGTGAGCATGTGCCCAGAACAGTTAGAGATAATAACTAACTAAAGGGTCAGGCTTCAGAAGAGTTGGCCAAAAAATAACTTTGTCTGCTGACTGCGTAGTGGTGTTTTGCTTCTGGGCCAGTAACATTTCAAGCCACTGTACAGAAAAATGAAAACCCTAAGAATTCTTCCAAAGTCTGAAGCAATATAAGGGGATTGAATGTTGCCATATCATGAAAATAATTTATCTCAGTAATATAATAATTTGAAATTGGCAGTAATCACACAGAGGTATAATTCTCATGCAGTAGGGACCAATTATGAAAGTACATTCCATTGCTGCAGAAGATGGAGCAAATGTATTGGTTTGTGGGCCGGATGAAATCTAATCATTTAGAGCCAATATATGTGTTTTATCCACGCTGTTTGGGCCAGTATTATTATTCCTGATTCCTACAAAACAAATCCTCTCATTATAAAGCAAAAAGCGAAAGTTAAGGTTTCAGATTTCTGGAGACCTCTCAGATTAAAAAGTTTTTTCAGTCCCAGGTACAAAATTAAACTTCAGCATTTGTTTGCTGAAAAGAACAGTAAATGATGGCAAATGGAAGCAGTCTGTATACACTCATGGAATTACACGTTACACATTACTCACGTTAATTTTGTCATATCCATGTAGTCCCAAGGCCTGTGCTGCCTGTGTTCAGCTGCTTTGGCCAGGATCAGTTGTGTGTGACGTGGAGGACAAGAGGTGCTGGCCACAAAGTCATCTCTACATCTCTTGGGTTTCTCTTGGTTAGTGACAATAAACTGATTTTTTTGACAAGTTTCTGGTACTCTTCAGGAGCCAAACAATTCTCATGGCGTGGTCCTTTTCCTCAGAAGCTTGCTGGCTTCAGCCTGTGTAAGTTTTAGACAATGCTGCTGCTCTTTGTCTCTGTTTCCTGATTGTGAGTGGGTTTGTGGCTTCCAGCCTGCTCTACTGTTGGCAGAGGTGACGTGCTGTAGCTTTGCTGTGGGGTCTCCGACTGGCTGGTCATCAGATCAATCTTAAGACTTCAGCTACAAACCTCTACAGAAACGGAAGAGCTACAGTAGAGAAAAATCTTTGGAATTCTTCAACAACTGTATTGCATTATTATAAGCACCTTCTGAGAACATAACTTTTTCCATAGTGGGTAGGACTATGAGAAGTCCTACAAACGGATATCTGTATCATCTCTTCTCCCAAAAATGTAATGGTAGTCTCTTGTTCAAAATTAAAAGTTAGAAATAGGATAGCTAAAAATAGCAAACACCATTGTTGAAGTTTCATCATCTGCTTAAGCACAATCTTCCTTTGAATTAACTTTAATTAATCTGTTTTCCTTGGTGCATCTAGCTGCAAACTGATCTCAAAGGACTGAAGTAAAGATCAACTTCCATGTAAACTTAATGTAGAAATGTATTTGCTTTTTAAACTTTGAAATTACCAAAACTGTTCAAATGAGAAAAGGTATTTACTTCTTTGCTTCATACTTAATATTTACTGGGCTTTTTTATTTTTATTGCTAGTTTGCTTGCATAGTTAGTAAATGTGGAGGAAGGAAAGTGGAGGAGATTACAAATGAGCCACTGTGTCTATGCAAATAGGATTAAATGCAGTTGACTTTGAAAGTGGTGCCTTGATGCCATGTTTGTGGTTTTGGTGGGGGTTTTTTTTTATTATTATTTGTGTGAAACAGTTGGGTTGAAACAGTTTAGCTGTGGATTGAGAGAATTACTTACATAGGAAGGCTATTTTAGTCAGAGTAGAAAATTAATCAAGCTTGTTATTTGCAGTAATACCAAAGGATATTAAGTTAGCACTAGGAAGAGGAATATTTTTTGTCCCAATGGCATCATGCAGGGTTCCACTGCTCAGTGTTCTGAGACTAATTAATCAGTAAGGGTGTCTAATTAAAAAGATGACTGTTCACCAGCTGCCACAGCAGGTTGGTTAATGGACTGAAACATTAGAGTATTTTTGTAGCAAATATTTGTGTTCAGAATGCTGCATCTGTTTGTCCTAACTGAAAATGGGGGGGTTTATGCTTTTACGTAGCGAGGAATAACTTGGATGTTCTGTGCCCAGAATAGCGGGGAGCGACCCATTTCATCAGAGCTCTGTCTGTTAAGCACTCCGGTCGCAGACAATGTATATGTAACGTGTTGGTTTCTTCTTGCAGCAGTTTTTCAAAACTGTTACCCGTGCAGTGAAGCAGTCTGAAATTTCCAAATAGTCTAACTACTGTCCTGGACTACGACCAAAACTGGTACAACTACTAATCTTTTCTTTTGACACATGTGCTTATGGCAAACAGCCTACTGAAAATGACAAAGGTCCCCCCTTTTACAAGAAAGCATCCTGAAATCTTTGAATGTGGTACCTTGCCCAATTTGTGATTACAAATATTCAAAACACAGCATGCCTGTCTTTTTGCACTGAACACATTTCCCAGCAATAAAAGTTAGAAAGTTTCAGAAATGCTGATCTATTTTATTTTTGTTGTTCTAGTTTTCAATTTGCATCTTTATTTGTTCTCTCTACTAATTAGGAATAGTCTCTCTTAACTTTTAGAGAGATTAGATATCAAGAATAGCATAGCTATATACTCTACCAGTTATAAAAGATTCTATTATATAATGACCAATTATCATTATTAAAAAACTGTGGGGTTTTTTTAATTTAACTAAAAAGAGAGGTAACTAATACCTGTTTTATTGTTTTTTGAATGAGATACTTGGATATCAAGCAAAATAATTCTAGAGGAACTGATCACTTCGAGATGTATATGTGCAACTTTTCCAGTTTCATGCTTCTTTTAAATTCAGTACCTATAGACAGTTTCTTAAGTCTTACTCTTCTCTACCTTTTCTGAAAGGGTAAGGATAGGATGACTATTACTTAACTCTTCTCTTAAACTGAGATTATTCATTTCATGGCAATTAGATTCTTGATATTTTTATAATATAATGTGGTTTGTAGAGAAAAGTCAGATCATATGCTGGTTGGATTGATAAGGTGCCTCATTTTAGGTATAAGTTGAGCTGTTAGTGCTGACAGTCTTTCACTTGTTTGAATTATTTTAGTGGTGTTGCACACTGTGGAATAATAAAGTATATATGAACTGAAAGTACTTATTAGTGAAAAAATATTGCCTCTGAAGAGCAGAAGTTGACAGAATTTTAATTCTTTAAATAGCTTCATTTAAATTCAGACTTCAGATAAAAGGTTTAGTTTATTATGAATGTACTGGGGTACCTAGTTTCATAGTAAATGTTAATGTTACTCTTAAAAACTCAGGAATAAAATGTCCCTAAGGTGAATTTAATTTGCCAAGTTTTGATTCATTTAGATCTTATCTGGAGAAAATCTTTCAATTTTGTATGCACAAAAGGGAAAATCTTGTGCTCACTCTTCATCTTCAAAGAAATTCTTCAACTGAATGACAGCTCTTTCAGGGAAAAAAGGAGTAGCATCCATAAGTAATTTTTATTTTTATGTTATCTTAATTTTAACTTTTATGTATGATATTTGAGGTGGAAAATAACGCCAATATTTTTTTTTTCAGGGCCTGCATAAAATTATAAAAAGTTCTGCCACATTAAGAATTTTCCTGTGATTTCTTTTCCATACATAACCACTTATGATAGCACTAAAATGACACAATTCCTGACTCTTGGGGTGCTGTATGATCTACTGGCTCTAAAAGTGACATAAATTGACACATTTGTTCTGAAGGGTAGAGTGCAAATCAGATCTGCATTTGCCCTCTTGGAGACGTGTTCTCTTTTGTCTGTGTGAATTTATAATCTGTTACCTGCAAAAACAGGAGAGCGTAGTTGCCCATTGTTTCAAACAGAATGATAAAACCATGGGTAATATCACTGTTATGGCCTGGATAGATTTAAATGATGGTTATTGGAAGAATTGATATTAAAATTGATAGTCTCACAGACTCCGGATATATGTATATTGATGCAGACAAAAAGTGTTTTGTTCGGTAGGATGGAGCGGGGATGTCTTGGTGTCTCGCTATTTCTTTGCAGTAGAGTGTGCGGTAGTAGCTGGCAGTTCTGCTAAATGCTTGGCACCTCAGAGCTCGTTCTAAAATCCAAGATACTCCTTCCTAGATAAAACATTAATAGGTATCCTAGTTTAATTTGAATATTGGTTTGTTAATAGATGTTCCGTTTTCCTGCCCCAGTAATGATGCTGAAAGAGCAGCCCTAGTGAGAAGACGTTTTAAACAATGGTGTTCTACACCACAGAATAAAACTGCATCGTTTCTGAAGTTCTCTGCAGCGTGTGTTGTTTTTATGTAATGCATATTCATTCTGTGTGTGTGCATCTCTCTCTTGCAGCATAGGGCACTACTTAGATGAAGCAAATTGTTATGTATTCAGACCACTGCAAGAGAGCAGCAGGTCCTGAGAACATAATTTTTTTTTAAACAACCAACCTTCTCTTGGTATTACTCTTTCATCTAAAATTCATTTCTTCCTAACCAGTCTCTGCTTTCAAACAAAGGTTGCATAACTGGCATTCAGGAGGCTGCATTACTGAAGGGCTGCAGCTGTTGAAGGTGAGAGGAAGAGACAAAACATTGGGTTTTGTACGCTACTATAATGGAGCACTTAGTATGAGAGGAATTAGGTGATATTATCCATATAGCATCCACATTCTGAAAATCAGAAGACTGCACTCAAAATCAGAGTGACTGGATTTTAAATGCCTTGTTTGTAAGGCTAATTTCTGTTATTGCACATGTAAATAAACAGTAATGTTAGTCTTCAGAAGAATTTCAGGCCAGCCTCAGAAATAAGAAGGCCATTTGTGTGTCACTGGGTGGCTGAACTGTCATGTTGGCACATACAAGTGGCTTGCAGATGCAAATGTGGCGACTCTATCTAAAAATGACTATGTCTCTTGAAAATCTGAATTACTAGCTGTAATTTGTATTTGGAATGGGTTTGTGTCTGAAATAAAACTGAAGGCAGCTTCCTTCCAGATACTGTTGTGTGATTCTGAAGGGTTGTTTCAAACCATCAGGAACTACTTTCTCTAAAGGGCCAGTCTGGGGTCCTATACTTGCTTGCACAGAAAAAGATGCAGAAGTCAGCTTTTAAAATACACAATATTTCCTGTGACTGTTTTATGGAAGGTAACGTTTCAGAAATCATATATACATTTATTTAAGAGAGCAAACCGCTTCTTCCTGACTATTAATTGCTGATTTCGATATGTTAATGTTAGATGCTGTAAGAATTAAACAGAGAGCCCTAAATGCTTAGAGAGGAACACTAAGAATCGAAGGATCCAAAAGTATACTTTGTATCTAGCTTTTTTTATTTCTCCAAAGAATCACAGTTGGTGTTTAAAGTCTCTCAAAAATGCCTTTGTTAACAACAGTACTGGCGGTCAACGTTTTCTGAAAGCATGTTTTACCACAGCAGTGTGCAGCTAGCAGTGGGCAATTCACAATAATTGAAACAGTGACAACAAACAGAAAGGCTTGAGCTGCATGTGTAGAAAAATTAAAGCACACGTTAAGTGATGAATATGTCACTTAAATTGAAACTGGAATTTAATATAGGGGTGAATTGTGCTACCTTTTGCTACCTTAATTTATGTATGGCTTCTTTATGATAAAACCCCCAAATGGCAATATTATTCATATGTTCTTTAGGATATTCTTCTAAGGGGCTGAGCTAGTATTAAATACATTTTACAGAAACCACTTCAGAAGAGATGAGAGACCTATAGATCTTCTTTACAGCCTGTGTCCGTTAAACATTTTTTTCCCTTTGCAGTGATGAGTACGCTCATACCAATTAAGAGTAATTTCCCCTATCAGCAAGCAAATTTGCAGCTGCTGAGGTAAACTAACCAAAAGGAGATCAATTGCAGTCTGCTAGTGCATATACTCTTTCTAATAATCCTTTATGTAGGTTTCTGTGGACATACTCAAATATTTTGGCAGCTAAGAATTTTTTTTTCTTGTGACTTTTCATCAGTTGTTTTTTAGACTGACAACTGAATACTGATGATATGGGGCTTCACATTTTTTAATCATATGCTGCGTATGACAAAGCCATCTTCATATGGCTGGTTCGTCTCAAAAGCAATCCAGTTTCTAAATAACAATCTTTTTTTGACCAGGTAGTACAATATACAGCCTGAATCTAAAACTAAATTGTCATATACAGGGGGAGCGGTTGCAGGCTGTGCCTCATCCAGGCTGTGTGCTTGCCAGAAGAGGTTTCTTCTACTGCATGTTCCATCTCTTCTGTATACTCTCATCTAGTGTTTGCAAGGCTGATACATCACAGCAATTTGTAGATTTTTATTTAGAAAACTTGCTTCCCCCATTCTTCTGTTAGAGCAATGAGATTGATTCGCTGTGTAGGTGTGGTATAAGGGGTGAGATGGGAGCATATAGCTGGGGCAGGGCAGGAAGGACAGGTGAGGCCATTCTTGAGGCAGCCTTCAGACAGCCTTGGTTAGGTTAATGTAACATTGCAGTCTCATTAAGTATGCTTCTTGTTACCTATATGGCAAAGGAATTAGAAGTGCCTTTTGGAACGATGCCACCTTTCTTTCATGAATTTGTAAATGTAATTTCAGAAAGCACTTTTGGTCTTTGTTGTCACACCTTCCAGGATTTCCTTTGCCTTTCTATGAAAATGCTTGCTCACAAATTCTTCTTTAATGGAAAATTGAAAATATAGAAACACGTTATGGATAAAATGTGCATGCACATGTTAGGATAAATATTCTTTTGGGATGCATATATATATATTCAGTGCAGAACGGCTACACCTGATATAACCAGAAATGTGACCCCCAGATGCTGAATGCAAGCAATGGGTTTACATAGCAGTCAGGGAAATGGAGTGATATTTGGACTGCTGCACATTTTCTTTGAACTCGAAGACTTACATTTCAGGCAACCATGCACTTGATTAAGTTTAGAGTATTATACAATGAGGAAACTAATTTCATAGAAAGCTTAGAACAGCATGTCTTTTGTCTTCAGGAGCTGGTTGAGTCAGCAACAAACCTTGAAAATGTGCAGCCTGGCTCCTTTAGCCTCAGCATCAGACAGAATAATTCTAAAACTTTGATTTAAAGCCTTGATATTCATATGTCTAAGATTTATCCTGGCTAAAGAAAATATATGTATAGTGACTGTTGTACATGGAGTTTCCTTTGCAGAAGCTGTTGACTCTGTCACAGATTCATTAGTTAACATATTTTCCTACATTATTTGCATCTCTAGAAATACCTGTGGCTTCATGTGATGCTTAACAGGGACTGACTGTGTATCCAGCCTTAAGGATTAATACTGAGGCTGGGGAAGCAAAACTGCAAAAATATACTTAAATTTGTCTGTGTTATACCTATCTGATTCTTTTCCCTTTAGTACAAGTGAAGGAGGAACCTGACTTTGATCTGTATTCTTGGCCATGCTACTCCTGCATGCTGGTAGCTCTTGTGGCCTTGGCTGGGAGACTTCACATGGGTCAGAAAAGGGTTATGAATAACACTAGGAGGAACCTTGATTAACTGCAGTGAAGACAAAATACAAGGCACATACTGTGTTAAAATACCAGCTTACCCTGGGATGCTAGCACATGCTACCTACATGGTTCCTGTGCAAATATTTCCAGTATAAGTTACTGTTTCTAGTCACAATTCTCTGAAGTATCTGTTAAATACTTTGCTTAGTATTAATTAAGGCTTATCTGAGTATGGGCTTTGGAACATTTCACAGTGCACACAGTTCTGTTAATTTTTTAATAAAAGTAGCGATTTTGACAATCTGAGAAGTGTTGGATGGGAGACAGTGAGTTCTCCAAGACTGTCATGGAAGTGCTCATCTAGCTAGGAGCCCTGTAATGATGATCAGGCATGTATCAGACATTTAAATAGGTTATGAGCTTGTAATTATAGTCGTCTTTATAATTCCATACATACAAAGGGGCAGAACTCTGCTGCTTCAGACAGATGAATTTTGGTATGCCCTAACTTTTCAGTCCTTAATTTAAAATAATTAAGTAACTTTTAGTTATGTAGTGACTTTCAATCATTGTGATGACTGACATAAATACTGTCCTATTGCTGTTTGTTTTAATAAGAAGCTGGTATGTTTTATGGATCTAGGTAAGGTCGCTAGGACATTAAATAAGTGGCTTAAGGTGTGTGTTTCTTCCTACTGACCGTGAGAACTTCGAATGATTGTTCACCTTGATTTCTTCCCTTGTACTCTGTAGAGTTCTCTGAAACTTGTACTAATTGTGATCTCCAAAGCAGAATCCAAAAAAAACCAAACACTACTTGTCTCTGAAGCTCTTTCTGAAAATTGAGTCATAGACGTTACATTTTAAGCCAGCAGAATGTTTGATTATTCTACTTTTGACTGCCTTTAAAATTCTAGTTGCCATAACAACTTTATTTCTTTATTTTTAGCACATCAGTTGCCATAACAATAAAATATAGCTTTTTGAATGTAACCATTTTTTCCTCACTTTTTTTTGCTTTGTTTTATAAAGAACCTTGGGGGGCGGGGGGGGGGGGGGGCGCAGGAAATGTAGCAAAGCTCTTCCCCTGTGAGCACTTTGGTTAGAACATAAGCTGAAAAATATATTTTTTTTTTTTTAAATCTAGCCTTATTCCATTTCTATGCCAGTTTTTTGACTACTGAGTATTTTCATAACTTATGCAGAAAAATGAATGCAAATCACTGTATGAAGCCTTTCCTTTGTAGAAAATTGCTGTTGGGATTTCATTTTTATGTGTTGTAGTTAGTGTATTAGAAAGCCATAACTGTTAGAGAGTCATTTCCAATATCTTTATTTCATTATATCTAATGGCTGTAAATAAGATATAGGCAACTGCTACTGATAGGGGAAGCATTTTTCTTTATGCTGTTGAAAGCTGTCCCTCTTCCTCTTTGTTTCATTGTTTTCTTTTTCCTTACTGGAGGATTGCTTTACAGCTTACTGTTTAAGTTTTGCAGTGAGTAACTTCATTTTTGTCATGTCATTCTTTATCTTATCTTTCATTAAAAGTATGGGAACAAATTATGCTTAGTTTGTTCCTGCAGCAGACATTACAGACATGCTGGGAAGAAACATGCTGTGTGCCTTTTCAAGGCAAATTAATTCTAGTGGCCATACAAAAATGATGGCCACTAGCATCCTACACAAATATAGTGGGTATAGCCCAGTGCTTCCATCTATTCCCATATGGCCCTTCCCAGGCATATTGTCAGTTAGCTGAAGGCTAGTATTTAGTTCAGTGTGTTGATATGCCAAGCTCTGTGAAGTTATATGTGATATATCTTAAAAATATATGAATGAATAGATTGACTTTTAGTGTCAAACCACAGTTTTGAGCAGAGGGGAAAGGTTTACATGTGAATTTAATATTGGTGAAAGAAGTCAGACTTAATCGGTAGACTTCTGTGTTCCCTGAGAGTGTTCTTTCCAAAAGGACCTGTAGATTCTCTCAAAAATGCTGTCTTTATATTTAACCTGGTTTTAGTACTGATAAAGTATACGTTTAAATGAATTTTTTTTTCTTAGAGATGGCAAATAATGTCAGGTTGGTATTTCTTTTTGAATAAGAAAAATAATTTATCAGCTCACATAACATTTTACATGTGCCAATTTCTAGCTATAAATATAAATGTCCTCATTATCTAATACAATCAAAGTAATTTAAGACAAAATTTGCTAGTTATTGGAAGTTGAATGTATTTAGATGTTATTAATCTTGAAACATAGTTATCAGATGTGAGATGATTTTATAAATTTTAATTAGCTAATTTTTAACTGTGGGAAAAAAATAAAACAGTAACTCTTGCTTTCAGCGGCATTTTCCAAATATCTATCATTGCTGGGTTCCATGTCTGTGAGTCTTACTTCAGCTGCTACTGTTGGCAAAATTTTCCCTCTAGACTGCTCTTGGTAGGAAGCTATTCCTGGTCCTTTCTCATATATGGTTATTGATGCAAGTATGTGCTGATATAGACACCGTGCTGTAAGAGAATGTAAGTGATACCTCTTCAGCAGTTCCAGCTGGGAGGAAAATTTGGTCTAAATGAAGTTGAGTTTAAAATCTGTAAAAAGAAATTGTGCCATGCTTCAGTGTATAAATAGTTTTCATGCCATATCCTTTCCATGTTCCTCTTTTCGATTTCTTCACAAAAGTGGCAGAATAGTAATACTGAGTAACACTTTGTTTAAAGATAGTCTTCTAAAATTCACAATTTACTTTGATTGTTTTCATCTTTTTTGTTCTCGAGAAATAATGAAATTGGATTTACTAGTCCAAATTTGGGATCAGTACCGCCTGCTCCTCAGTAGATCTTGCTCTAAAACAAACAGTGAATCTTGAGTTCTTAACTAATTCTTGTCTATACCAATAGTTGAAGCTATGACTCTTCTTCTAAACGATCCTAGTTGTTCGGTGTTTTTCTGAGCCACCTCTTGTCTCCTTGAGGAAGCACTATTTTTAAAAAATCTATTAAAGGAAAAGTTTAGGGTGGAATGTGTCAATTATGTACGCAAATCAAAACGTAAACTGTCCATGTGACTAGGCACGCACTTCCAGCCAGCCCCTCTAGATCAGACTAGATGCTCTGGGAGAATGTACTGGGTGACCATTTAACCTAAGCCGCATCCATGAAAAGTGGATTTGAATCTGTTTCTGACATGCGTCTCTGAATTTGTCGCGTAATGGTAGATGCCAGTTAACAATTTTTAGAAAAGACAATTGGAGTGAAGTGGATAATTCTGAAGGGTTTTAAACTATTTTTGAGAAGAAGATAAATTATGCACACGAATGTTCTCTGTGTTGTAGCTTTCAGCACAGATTAAAAGTAAGTTGCCAAAGATTACGGTGGGGAGGTTTTTGTCGTACAGGTTTGCCGTTGTGACGTTCAGAAGTATGGTCCTGAGATGGAGAGGGATTTGGAAGCGCATGCAGTGTTGATCATACAGTAGTTGATGGATGTGTGGCCTTGGCTTTGAGTTCTGAGGAATGCTTTGAGGATGAAGTAGAAGTGATGCTCCTGGGAGAATTTAAAGAAAAAATACTGGGTGCAACTGTGTGTGTGTGTTTGTTTTTAAATGGCAGTGAAGAATGAAAGTCACATTTGTGTGTACTTCAACTTTATTCTTTGGTGCATCCAAACTTGTGATTTTGAAAGACTGACAGATGTATATGGTTTTGATCCTTGTGTTCGTATCTTAGTAGTTGCTTTTGCACGGGCCTTAGAACTTGGCTTCCTAATCAAGGCTCCAATAAATTATTTGTCATTTGAACGCATTAAATCAAAATTTGTTGACTTTTAAAAGGTCATGCTGTAGTTTAAGAGAACTCTTTGGCTTGCAGTATATGAAAAATGAAAGTAGGTGATCATAGTGTTTGCGATTCTTTTTTTTTAGTAGCCTTAAAGTTTGTTATTCTAGCTCTACTGAAATGGAATTACTAATACTGACTGAGCTTTATGCTTCTGCCAAGTCAGTGGGAATCCTTCTGAACATATACTTCCTTGGTGCCCAGTTGTGATAAGCTTTTCAAATACCACTATCTATGGAGTGTAATTCCTGCCTTGACATAGACAGAATTATTAGTGAAAACATAACTATGTCAAAACATGCCTCTAATAAATTTAAATGAACACAGTATTAAAATAATCTTTTAGGTATTATTTTAAAATATGAGAAATGGTTCCCACAGGAAAATAAGGGGTAATACTACCTGCACTGTTCAGATTATTCTCTACATTTCAGTATTTCTTCATTTACAGTTCTCTTAATTGCTATCTTCTGTCCTTTGATTTACCAGGTGAAAATTTTAATCATCTCTTGAAGGCAGTGTAATTAATAGGTAGTTCATTTCTGTTCAATCTAATGTACCTTTCATGCATTAGAGGCTATGTTTTGTGGTAGGACAGCTGTATAGATAGGGTATGGGTTTGTTATGGTACTTGAAATGCAGAGGGCCAATTTTCAATGAAATGCACATTCTTTCACACTGTCAGTGTGCTTTCACAAACCACCAACTAAACATTAGTCACGTAATCAAAAGCAGGAGCTAGAGGAAAAGCAATGCAAATAACAGGGCCCTCCATCAGGATGCCTGGAGCAGTGGTAGTAGTAAGCCTGTATTCTTTTGCCAGTATACTTTTTTTTTTTTTTTTAAAACTACTGCTAGTTTAAGAGCAGGTGGATTAGTTTTAGTGGGAGATGCATGAAACTGTCTGAGGGCACATGTTTAATTTTTTGCTTTTCATACCATCATAAGATTTTTTTCTTGTTTTTCCAATGACAGTTTTCATTCATTTATAAAGCATTTGTTATCATATGTGGTCAGTTAGTAAATGGCATCCTTCTGTAGCTTAAGTGCTGTTTGTTTTAAGTAAATGATATGTTTAATTCTTGAAAAATGCTAATTATCACCATTCATTAGACTTCACAGCATTTCCCTGAAGTAAATTCCCTTCTTGATAGTTTATTGCATGGTGTATTATTTCTATTGATTTGAGTCACAGAAGTTTTGGTGGTATTTGTCGCTCCGAATTGAGCTTGTAAAGTGAATTCCATTTGTCATAGGAGCATCAATACAATCTCCTCCTGAAGAAAAATGTTCTTTAATGTAAAATTCAGAAAAGTAACCATCTAATCTGTGAGATCACAGGTTGTAATGTTTAAAGGGAGACTGCAGCACTTTACTCTGAAAACTTGTTTAATATTTATTAAATACATGAATAATGTTAGTAGCTAATTTAAAAGTTTCAAACTTTAGAAATGTTCAATGTAATTATTAAATAACAGCATGAAAGGACTGCACAATAAACTTGCAGCTGTGAATGCCCATCTTTATCTACTGATCCACCACAACACATGAAAAAAAAAAAAAAATTTCTGCCAATTTCTTGTTCTGCATCACAGCATCCTAATTACCTAGCATTCATGTGATACTGGCTAATATTTGCCTCGTTAGAAACAGTATTGGAAAAGAACTGGGGCTGGGAGTCCAGCAGAGGATCAGGCTGAAACGGAGCCTGCTGAGAGCAGTAGTAAAAGACAAAGGGATCAGTAGCTCCCTTCCACATCCCTCACAATACCTTGACCTTTTAGAAAGCTACTGTCCCCTTCCAGCCTCTTACCTGAACTCCCACCACCCTCCATTCCAAATTATACTGGCCCCTTCCTTCTTTCCCACCTTATAGAACCTACTTGGTTGCTGCCATCAAATTCAGTTTCGCCTCTAATGCAGAAAAGGTTCATGTAGGCTTTGGGGATGATTTTTTCCTGTAACAGTGAGGTAAGTGCTCCACATGAGCATCTGCATTTCAAAAATGTAGCTGTGCAACTCATATCACTTGATCTTTCTTGCAGTCACAAGGGTATGTGGGCCATAGCATTGTAAAATGATTTATCATAAAGAATGCTTTATGATCATGGGGTGGGAGGGAGAAGGGAAGAAAAACTGATCTGTGATAGCAAAACTGATAAATGAGAAGGTAGGGAAGTATTTCATGGCTTTAAACAAGATACTGTAGTTTCCTTAAGAACTAACACTTTGGGATTATTACCACTGGGGCAAGCATGTTTAGTCTTGGTGATAAAGATAAACTGCAACAAGAAAAATTCTGAGCTGATACTGGGAGTCACAGTGAGAGTGGTCAAACAGGAGCCCATGCAAGCTGCAAAATCTCCATCCTTAGAGATGTTCACAACTCAGCTAGATGAGACCCAGCATAACCTGGCCTAAATTTGGCATTGGACGTGACTTTCAGGTTGGCCTTGCTTTGAGCAGGGTGTTGATATCCAGAGGTGCTCTCCAACATAAAGTGTTTCAGAAGTCGAAGATTATTTTGAGAAAAAACAATGCTTTTATACGTATATATGTATACCTTTTATATCTCATATTATATGCCTGTACTGAGGTGAAAATTCCTGTGTGTTCTGTGTAAGCTAGAGCTCTTCATGGTAGTTTTTTAGACAGACAGCTGTAGTGGGTGGATTTTGGATAGAGGCTTTATATTCCAAATAACAAATAAAACTAATTTCTGTCTTAAATACAGCACCAATAGGACTTCAGAGAGCAACTTCAAGCACTAGTCTGATGTAAAAAAAACAGCTGCGTACACACACGCAAAATTTTTAAGGCAACTACTCGTTTTTCTTCCTCCTCGCCCTCTTTAAGCTGCACTACAAGCTGCAGGCTTTATAGAACAGAATTTTTCTGGAGGCATTAAAAACAAAACCATAGTGTCCATATGATTTGGTGAACAAGTAAATGCTAGAGGTAGTTCAGATAAAAATAAAGCAAACTGAAGAAACACCTTTATAGGTTAAGGAGAAAGGGGATAAAAGAAAGTAATACTTTAAAAAAAAAAAAAAGAAAAAAGGAGTTGGGCAGAAGAAAAGAATAAGGAGCTGGTATGTGTATCAATATTGTCATTCAGGTCTGCATCTAAGTAAATAACTATTATGTTCCTCATCCCACAGTGTCAGCTGCATCTCCCTGCTCTAATCAATGCCTTTTTAAAAGGTTTTACAGAAATTATTGTTGTCCATTTAATCCAGCTGACCATCCAATATTTTAACAAAGAGAGTCCTGAAAGCCTTCAAACCAGAAATGAGTGGTGCGACTGAGATGCTTCTTCGTACATTGCAGGAATTGCTTCTATCAGTCCTGTTTGCCTTGCAGAAAAAAAGATTTAGAAAACAAATATTCCTATTGCTTTCTGAATAGAAGAAATGAGTAATAGATTGATTCCTTGCTTGGAGCTTCTAGATCTACCTCTGTATGGTCTTTTTCTGCCTGAGCAGCTGTATCTCGTTTCCTTACAGGCTCACACACATCCCCACTGCTTTCTCAGGCTTTCTTTTCATACACAGAGCTCGAGCTCCTGCCACATCTCTGTTTTCAGCAGGGTAAGGTGGTATGAGTCTTCTGTTTTGGATGGTAACTTCTGTTGTTTCTAGGTGATGTGATTTATAAAGAAGGTGTGGAGTTGCTTCTTCTATTCAGCTCAAAGAAGAGTGCTCAGTCCTTCTGCTGGACTTAACCAGCTATGGAATTTATGCACCATGTAAAATACTGCCTTGGTGACAGCCATTAAATTCTTCCAATATAACTGTTTTCTCTTTCTCACTTCCTTTTGTTTACATGCAAATTAAAAAAAATCCAGAAGCACATTTAGTTTAAAACTATGCCAGAGTCCCTAATGTGTCTCTAATCTACAGATAGAAAACTTTTTCCATGTAGCTTTTTAATGTTCTGCCTCTGATGTAACATTCCAGTATTGCCACATCTTGTAAAATTCTGTCTGTAATTGCACACTTTTGTCAGGACTAGTTGATTTCTGCTTTAATTTTCACTTGCCTCCAAATATAGGTAAAATACAGTACAAGTTAGTGCAGTTGGTCTGTTGCAGTTTGCACTGCTGCTTCTTAGAAAATGCCCCTGGGAGCTGGGCTCCAGGAGTAGCTGAGGTGATGAAGCCACTAGCAGCTTGCAGCATGACTTTTGTTTTTTTGTTTTTTTTGTTTTTTTTTTTTTTGTAGTGAAGGAAGCCTGCTGGTATTTCCATGAAGAAAGAAATGAATCTTCCTTACTTTGGAATCACTTTGTCCCTTTAATTATAGTTTTTGAAAGGAAAGCATTTTACCTGCATTGAAAACCAACCAGCAGAGGTTGCCGTTGATTTTTCTGTTACCTCTTACCTGCTTAGCAGTATCTGGGTTTCTTGTACAGACCTGAAATATTTGGCTGACACGAGTGCTTGTTATCAGAGTTCGGTACTCTGGGCACACAGCAATAGGCACTGCGGCTTTGCACATCGGCTGGGTCTGACCTGTGAGCAAGGTGACTCAGTGGTCGCCGTAACATTTGGAAGCTTCAGCCGTTACCAATATTCAAATCTGTATCGAGCAGGATGCGCTGAGCACATCGTTTCTGTGGTCCATTTAATTTTAGGCTTCACCTTTGTTTCTCTGACGTGCCCCCGTGTCTTTGAGGCTTTCTAACAGACGTTTTAAGATGTTTTGGCGCTTTGTTTCTCCGGTGCCCACCAGGAACTGGCCCAGGGAGGAGAGGGAGAAGTCCTGGTTGCTGCCATGCCTGTGCACACCGTTGTTTGTTCTCCTCCTCCTCCTCCCCCGCAGGAGGAGTGGGAAGAGGAGGAATAAAAATTGCTTCCTATTGTTCCGCCTGTGGTATGGATAGCTATGGCTTAAAGCTGTACTCAGGGACTAAATTTAGTCATTAAATCTGTTGTCGCAGCCATTTAGAGTTCTGAGGTATTGGAGTGATTTTAATTTTTTTCTTAAATCCTTCGATGGAAGAATTTGGGATTATCACACGCCGTTATTGCAAACCACTCTCACCCTGCTGCATTTTATGCTGCTTCACAGTTCTACAGACTTGTCATTCAGCCTGGAATATTTGCTCCAGGCTATACTCGAAATACAAGATGTTAACCCAGGAGCAGCTTATTAAAATTTTGCCTGTGGTTTGCCTTGGAACTAAAAGAATTTAAATCACTGTAGTTTCTAATGACTTGGTTTGTTAAAGCCTCCGATGCCACCCTTGACACGTGTCTCTTGCTGATCTGTAGCCCAGAATACGGTTCTGTGGTTGGTATTTTGGTGTCTGAACCTGCTGTTCCTCTCTGTGTCTAAGGATGTATGGGGTGTCTATGCAAGATAACTTTGATGATTGTACTTCTGCTACTGGTTTTATTTTTAGGAAGCATGAAGTAAACAAAAGTTCTGAGTCCTTAATCAGGGAATAACAGCATCCATTTGCATGAATAGAGAGATGGGTTAATTGGGTTAGAAAGTCTGCTTTGAAAAATAATGTGTTACTCGCAAGTATTTGTATTTAAGCCGATGTTTGTCATCGGTTGAAGCAATTAAAAACTGGTACAGTATTGAAACCAGTTGCAGCTGAGTTTTAAACTAAATCTGCCTTAAGTATGAAAATAATTAATTTTTAGGAGACTGTAGCTTTTTCTGTTAAGCAAGACAAGAAAATTTGTGTTGAGCCATGGCAAATATTTTACCGAGCTAAACATGTGCAGACGTCTAAAAGATGCCTGCGAAATTAGCAATCTGAGAATAACTTTTCCCAAACATTTTTAGTGAGGCGATGATGGCGGTTTCTAAAATTGCCTCTCTCTCTCTCTCTGGCTATAAAAGCTGAGTTGGGTGCACCCAATTCGGGCGTTTGAGGGTTTGGGTGTGTATCCTGTGGACTTGAGACACTCCAATTAATTCTGGGCTGTTCAGCGGGCTTTGCCGTGCGGGCCCGGAGCGGAGCAGCCTGAAGGAATTGGGCCGGTACCCCCAAACCTCCCCGCACCCCCAAACCGCCCCGCCCCGCCGGTTACCGGCCTGGCCGGGGGGAACACCCGCGCCTCGCCCCGGGCGCTGCGGCCCCGCCGGAGCAGAGGGTCCCGGGGCAGAGGGTCCTGGGGGCCGCCCGTGCCGTGCCGTGCCGTGCCGCTGCGGGGGGAGCCGGCGGCCCGGCTCGGCTCGACTCGGCTCGGCCCAGCCCGGCCCGGCCGCCGTTCCCTTCCCTAGTGAGGGCGGCGCGGCGCGGCCATTGGCTGGGGGCGGGGGGGGCAGTCACCTTTCCAGCGCCCGGCTCGGCTGCGGCGGCTGGTCGGGGGTGTGGGGGGGGGGGGGAGGAGGAGGAGGAGGAGGAGGAGCGGACTCAGGTGCAAGCAATCATTTCGAGGGGGAAGGAGAGAAATAGCGACAGAAGCTCCAGCCGCACCACAGTCACTAGGACTCCCCTGTCAAGCAGTTCATCATAGCGGCCGATAAGGATGCGTGTAGGTGAGAGAGATTGCTCTATTGCTTTAACAAAGAATTAGACAAAGTAGTCATTTTATACGTGCTCTGTGGCTTATAGACGAAGGGAATGGATAGCCGGAAATATTCTGGGATGTTATAAAATCAGAAGGACTTTCTGTACGGCGTGGCGATGCACGACAGGAAATTAACTCCAAAAAGAATGCTTTCTCTCAAACTGCTGCAACAGCATTGAAAATTTTTCTTTTCTAGTATCTGAAATTCCTCTTGAAGACACAGCAAGGACTATCAGAAACATCGGAGAGATTCTGGTACTTTTAAAGAGACTTAAAGCAAATGCCAGCATAATAGCTGAATGACCTTGGAGATCATTTTGTGTGGATTCATTAATTCTCACTGCCAGTCTTCTAGTCTCAGGAACTCTAGGATTAAAGATGGTTTTAACATTTTAGGGGCCTTTCAAAAAGCGAGATTGTATACAATTAATTACCTGCCTAATGATTCCTGAACTAATCAAGCATTTACTTAAAACTGAACACAGAAGATGCTTTCTTTTAACGTTTGCTTTCTCCGTAACTGCAAATAAAATGAACAAGGTAATGTCCTGCAATTAGAAGAACATTTTTTTAAAGCAACTATTTATTTTGCTGATCATCTCATAAATATAGAAACCCTAAAACTACGTAGAAGATGAAGCTGAATAACAGAATAATGGAGTAGTAAACAATGGCAGCTTTTCTAGTCAAATCAGCATTTCATTAGCTTCACAGCAGAATGCAGATGGAAGTTTCTGTTCTCGTTGTATGGGGGTTTGTGAAATGATTCAGGTGTTGCTACAGAGGTGAGCAATATCATGGATATACCTATGAACTCCTGGGTATTGATCCACTGTAGCAGACATGGCAGAGTTTCCAAAGATGATTATTTTAAATTACCATTGCTGAAATTAAATTCAAGAGGATTTATTTTGTCTGTGGGGACCTTGAATTATGCTTCTGGCATTAATAATTGTAATGGACTATAACTGTTTGAAGGAATTGTGCATATTGACATAAGTCTCCACATTCTATTCTTAAATTAGTTTCATTTTTAAATGAATAGACACGATCTTTCTCATTGTATGTGAGATGTATGTTTTCTTTCTTGGGAGTCAGAGGACAAATCTGCCTTGTCCCCCACCCGTCTCCCTCCAAATAAAATTCATTATTCATACCCAAACAGTGGTGAGTCTATTGGAATTAACCTTGACAAAAATGTTTTCCTTACCTTTCCAAAGAATAGCATGGATAAGACGGAGTACCATCTCCTGAATGGAGCCAGAAAAAACAGCGTTAGATGATGAACTTTTTTCCTTTACTCTCCAGTCAGTCTGTGATTTAAATTGAGACATTAAAAAGATTATCTCCAGTAACTGCTGGTCCAGGAAACCTGAGCTGTACCGAGGTTCCTCCTTCCCTTCCTCCCCCTCACCCCAATAGATTCCAAATAAATGACTTTCTCAGGAAAATAAGCAGTCAGAGATTCCCCCCTCCTTCCCTGGGAAATGAATGTTGTCTCTTTTTTTGTCGGTTTTTATTTCCATATTTCACAGTACCTGTTTGTTTTAGAAGTGCCTTGTGTTTGCTAAAGATTGGTGAAGAGCACTGGAGGAGCTGATCAGTGGCCTTTCTCTTTCTGGCTTTTTTTTTTTTTTTTCTTCTTTTCTTTTCTTTCTTTCTTTCCTTAAAGCTAAGGTGTGCCAGAGGTGATGCACTGATGCTGAGGAGGCATCAACAGCTATGGGACTGTAATCCTCTCAAATGTAAGCACTGGCAGTGTCTACAAAGAGAGATCGTGAGACGCTGAAGCAGAGTTTAGCTGCTGTTAAGCAGGTCATCTGCTCACTAAGGCTCAGATTGCAGTGTTCCCTAATCACAAAACATGAACCAGTCCCGATGGATTGAATGGAGGACTCTGAATATGAGCAGTAGTGTTATGAACGTATCTGAGCATCTCTCCTGCCCTCTTGGATTTGGTCACTACAATGCAGTTGACATCTGTATCCTTGAGACAGTTGTTATTGTCTTGCTAACATTTTTAATTATTGCGGGTAACTTAACTGTGATATTTGTTTTTCACTGTGCTCCACTTCTGCATCATTATACCACCAGCTATTTTATTCAGACCATGGCCTATGCTGATCTTTTTGTTGGAGTTAGCTGCTTGGTTCCTACTTTGTCACTGCTCCACTACTCGACAGGTGTCCACGAGTCCTTGACTTGTCAAGTTTTTGGATATATCATCTCTGTGCTAAAAAGCGTATCTATGGCATGTCTTGCTTGCATCAGTGTGGATCGCTATCTCGCTATAACAAAGCCTCTCTCCTATAATCAGCTGGTCACACCTTGTCGCTTGAGAATCTGCATCATTTTGATCTGGATATACTCTTGTCTGATCTTCTTGCCTTCCTTTTTTGGTTGGGGAAAACCTGGTTACCATGGAGATATTTTTGAATGGTGTGCTACCTCCTGGCTAACTAATGCCTATTTTACTGGCTTTATCGTGTGCTTACTATACGCTCCTGCTGCCTTTGTCATATGTTTCACGTATTTCCACATCTTTAAAATTTGCCGGCAGCACACCAAAGAGATAAATGATCGGAGAGCTCGATTTCCTAGCCACGAAGTGGATGCTGCTGGGGAGACTGGGCACAGCCCCGATCGCCGCTATGCCATGGTTTTGTTTCGGATAACCAGTGTGTTCTACATGCTGTGGCTCCCCTATATCATATACTTTCTGCTGGAGAGCTCTAGGGTGTTGGAAAACCCAGCACTTTCCTTCTTAACGACATGGCTTGCTATAAGCAATAGTTTCTGCAACTGTGTGATATATAGCCTCTCCAACAGCGTTTTCAGGCTGGGACTGCGGAGACTGTCAGAGACAATATGTTCATCCTGTATGTGTTTAAAAGACAGGGATGTACGGGACCCTAAACCAAGAAAACGGGCTAATTCCTGCTCCATTTAAAGAAAACTGGCGCATGTAATCAAACGCGGAGTTTTGATAGTATTTGCTGTGTCTGGAAACTTGCCAGAAGAGAAGTGTTTACTTGAATAGCTTGCTATGATGTTAGAGGGAGTTTAAAAGTGATTGCGGAAAAGGAAAAGGCTGCTGTTAAGAGGGCTCGCTGAACTTGAATATAGCTCTTGCGAAATTGTGAGGAGAGCAATTCGACAGAGACGATGAAGAAAGTCAGAACTAAAAATCTTCCAAAGGGCATGAAATAACTACCACATCAGAGGAGGTTCCTCACAAAATAAGTTAGTTGCTACCTTATATTTTCCCCCTTGTAGAAAAGTTGTCTTACTATCTTTGTGTCAGAATATAATGTAGCCTTCTGAATTTAAATATATTTAAGAGGAAACAATCAACAACACAGTAAGTGGCTATCCGTAAATTATATACCTGAGGACTGTAGTAGATATTGCAGATTAATAATCAGCTCTATCTCTGCTCACATCTTGTACAATTTTCAGTTGTACAAACAATCCGCAATGCATAAAACCTACACCGGGCATGACGCTTTTGGATAAAATGGCGCATTTTGGTACAACTTTCACAGAAGCTCTCCCTCTCATTTCCCCCTTTTTTCCATACTGTGCATCCCTAGATTCCATGGCGTCCAAGTGGTTTAGTTTGAGGGCACCTACGAGGTAAACAGAGTTTCAAACCATTCTTCCTGCAGAAAGCAATAGCCCTTCCTGGCTGGCTGGCTAACTGCAGCTGCCCATGTACAATGACTTCTTCAGTCTTTCATTCTCTTGATCCTGTTAAATTAGCACACAGTATTGATGTAGTGTCCTTTAGGGTGTACTAAAGCTTTTCCTTTATTGGCTACACAGATAATCCTAATGCAAATATGATAATCGCTCACAGCAGTGTGCATCACTGCTTAGAAAATTAAAACTAACTAACCCTTTACTTTGGGAAGTCTAAATAGCTTACTGTTGTAGCTGTCAATCCGTTGTGTGAACCTAGCTTGCACATAACTGTATTTTTTTTAGAGAAAACGTAAATTGTGGTCTGTGCCTAATGTTTTCATAGCACATGGAATAGGTCAATGCTACAGGATTAAAAAATTACACTTGCTTTAAGAGACATACTTCTGTGCAGTTGTTGAATAGCTGTTTGTTAGACAAGTGTTCTTGGAGGAGGTGAACAAGACAGTTTAGTATTAAATGCAGGCAAAGAGCTTCAGTATTTTTCCTTTTGTACTGAACTGATTTTCAGGTCCACTGATGAAATCTTTTTTATTTTGCAAGGGCGCACATTAGGTTTGTGTAATAAATTGCCAGGGGTTCAGATGCATGCCAATCGATAAAATATTTAAATTATTATTTTGAACCAAATGTAATTTTCTTAGATGGTTATTGGCTTTTAAAAAAGGCCCAATTATTGATTATTGGTGCCTTTTAACACTGCACTATTATTCCTTCTTTCACCAAAATGCATATGTAAAGATCGTGCCTATTACTTTTTGTAATGGAAGCCAACCACGCTTGCACACTTGTGGTTTGATTCTAGAGCTCCCTTAATTATGTATTCTTTGTTCTGTTGAGGTGGTTCTGAACCCCTGTACGTTTTTTAAACCTGTAAGAAAGTTGAAACAATGGAATAAAGTAGTATTATGTATATCAAAACCAGCCTTGGCGTTAGTTCCCTGATGTTACGCTCTGTTCTCTGTGAAAGTTCTTTTGGGTTAGGATTCAAGAGTGAACAATTTAAAATTCAGACCTCAAAGCTGCTTACTTGCCATCTTAAATGTTTATATACCAGTTTCTAGCATTGCACAATCTAAAACAGATTGAAATATGACTTGAAACATTCCTCTAGCTAAGCTGAGCTGTTGCTGACAATTAGCCCTGATAGATATGAAAAAATGAGTAGTATTCTTTGCACGTATCTCTAATGCTCCATGTCTACAGGAATGTGTCTGCTGCCTTCTTTTGAAAAGTTGCTGTTTATTTCGGAAGGCTCTTTTTGGCTAACTGCTGCTCTCTAAGGCTGTGTAACCCCGTCTCTTCTTACAAACACGACTTGGATTAATTTCGTTTTGTCGTTATTTTGTCATTGTTTCCTGCCTAGTAGGTCCTCAGCATGCAAGACTTAGACAAGGAACAATGAAATACCTAATTTCTCACAACTCACAGGGCTGGTTTCATACCAATAAAGTAGTTTTATACCTGTGCTCCAGAGCTGGCTGCTTACCGCTTCTGGTTTTTTGTTGGCATTCCTGGTAACAAGTTTCTATGGGACCTTCTGAAATTCAAGAAAAGTTCTAGAAAATGCTTGAAGTTGAGCTGACCTTTTATGTAACGCAGTCTGGAGACAGTAGATGCATTGTTAGCATGGTACTGTAACTACAAATATGTAGAAATACACAAGCTAACTCATTTGTATCAGTAGTGCCTTAGTTGAACCCTGCTTGTATAACCTCAGCAAATGGAGTTGATGTACAGCAACTTGAAGCTTTATTGCCTGCAAACGGTAGGTCAGAAAGAGAGCTTCACTTCAGAGGTTGCAGCACAACGTTTACTCACCAGCTCACCGGCTTCTTGCCCTGAAGGGCAGAGTTAGCAATACTTTTCTCTCTTACCATCGTGTTGAGCTTGTGGAGTTGTCAGGTGGAACTGAAGATTTCCCTTTTCCTCAGGCTGAGAATGTAGTAGAAATCCAATACCCTGCAAACAAACCATAGGTTCCCAGGTTGTTCGCCCTTTTTTGGGGGGGTTGTTTCTTAAGCATTGGCTTAATGTTGTTGGTGCAACAATGCTAATTTTGCTTATCTGGACCCTGAATTTCAGTTGCTGTAAAGTCACACTTTGGCCTGTTCTCTGTACATCTGAGTCTCCTGGTTTCCTGGAATCTGTCAAAAAAAATCCTCAGCAGAGTTAAATACTGGCATTTCTTCTTGCTGTTTCCCAGATGACAGGATTTGACCTGGTGGTCAGTCATGTGAATTTTTAAATTTACTAAGTGTCTTTCATTTTTTGAAAGTGTTTTCTAAACTCATGATTTAAAATTTTATTTGAGGGAGGTTTGTTATTGTTTTACTACTGCTGTCTGAGGATTCCAGCTGGTGCTAAATTCTCTTCCAAAATTATAAGGCTGGACATTTTAATGGATTAAAAAAGTCCAATAGAAATTCCAGTCACCCAATCTGTCACACTTGATTTTCAATCTGTCATTATGTAAAGTCTCATGTTCTTGCATGAAAATCTGATTAAAGAATGAGACTTTTAAAGCTGGCATCTGGAGTACATATCCCACTTCCATGTGCGTAAAGATCTTTATGATTTATGAAATACCTAGTAAATAGGTGACCAGACACTAACTAAAGAAATCGGCATGAAAAAATCTTTGTTGATAATACAGGTAATAATAAAATTTCTCCATATGCAGATATATTGATGGAGTTGCTAAAACTGTAGCTTCATTTAAAAAAAAAGTAGCCATGAGACGAAAACATATGTGAAATATTAAATAAAAAGGCTAAAATGAAGAGATATGCCTAATAGGTAAGCAAAACAAATATATATATATATATATATATTAAAAAAGTTCCTTTGTGCAGGTAGATTATGTTGTGCCATTATATTTCTCTTGAATACTTAACGCTTGTAGTGTAACAGAGGCTATGTTGAGGTCGATTGCCTTACTGTTTTTGGAACCTCATGTCTTCAGCCTAAGGAAAAGTCAAAAAAATTTGTAATGGCAGCAAAAGTGCTACCAGAAAAGTGACTTTTTTCTTCACCAAATTCTCTGTGCTTCCTTATTTTCTGGAATGGCTAAGTGAATTTCTTCTTAAAATACTATTCTTTAAAGGGAAAGAAAACTGTAGTAATGAAAAGCACAAGGCCATCTTTTAAAAGTTTACTTATTGTCTCAAAGTAAGGTATCTTTCCCCATGTTTCTGCTTAAGAATCCATTTTGTAATTGGACTTTGGTAAAGCATGAGGTATCATACTAGGTTTATTTTTGCACAGAATCTTTTTGCTTCCGCTACTGAAAAGTTCGGAGTGTTTTGCTTTGTTGAGCCACCTTTCATAGATACAGATTATGCAGACCTTTTAAAAATAGCATTTATATTGTTTTTGTGATTATTTTTAATTCATTACTGTTTGACTGTGAATATCCACAAGCACACTTAGTTTTCCCACTCAGCTAATGTCCTTTTATTTGAGTAAAGTAACTTACCAATCAATATTAGAAATTGGCTATTGAGAAAAGTATATCAATGTAATGATTAGTTATTTCAGTAGCTCTTTTATCTTGTGTATGAAAAATTATGTTTAAACAAAAGATAGTTGTTGGAACAGGATACTGAGTTGATGGGAAATGCATCAGATTTAATACTATCTCACAGTTGGTTCTCAACATGAAACTCTTTAATCTTTCCATATTACAGTTGTAGCCAAGCAAATAAAGATATAATTATTATTTTTTTTCTAAATGTTGGTGTTTGAACGCTGAGGATCTGTATCTCTCAATCCAAGCTGCTGCTCATTATGGGAATATCCCTTTAACAGATCTCAAGCTCAGTTGCAGCATGCCTAGCAACATGATGGTCCTGGAGCTGACCTTGCCAAGGAGCAGTGCCAGAGGTTCAGGAGGCCAACATTGCCATGGGGGAAGAATGTCAGTGAAGGTGGCAGTGGCCTCCCCAGCCATCCTCCAGGATCAGCTAATTTGCAGATCTTTCAGTTATATTGTCACTGTCACCAAAAGGATAAGTTTAAGCCTTTGCCTTCATCCCCCCCTTGTTACCTCTGTTCCTCTCTTCAGGCGGTTTTATGGATGGAGGTGGTGCATCATTCTACTAATGAACTGAATTAGGTTTATTTTGTTGAATTTTTTTGATTAAAATATTTTATGTGTGACATTTGAACGGCAAAACCAAACATTACTTTGTTAACTAGATGTAGATTAAGTTTTAGGCCTTTCCAGAAACAGAGGCATCATTGAGGTAGTGTTTTCCTGTTGCTTGCAGTGTTGCCTAGAACATTGCTTAAAGACAGTATTTTCCAAAGATTACATGAATTTTGCTAAACCAAATATGAAGTTCAAGTAGAGTCGTGGTTTTTTTCCTATTTAACATAGACACGTTTAATTTTTTTTTAGTATACTCTAAATTTTTACATAGATCTCTGCAGTCATTAAGCATTTTTGTTAACAGAAGACTATGTCATAACTGTAGATTAGTGGAGTGATAGCAATATAGAAGGATATTTAAGGGTAGCTTCCTTCTCACAGATTTTTCTAGTCAGTCTTAAATAAAATGACTCCTTTCTCCATCTGATACTAGGAAGATCCTTCCAGAGAGTATGATCTGAGCTCTGTGAGCTTTAAGTGCTAAAGGAACAGTATGTGAATGGAGAAGAAGCTGTTAATGGCTCTGTGCCCCAGTGCAGCCTCGAGAAAATCCTAAAACCCCTTCACTTTTACATCCGTAATTTCTGTGGACTTTTCCTTTGTCCAAGTACTGTGAAAAGTAGGATGAATATAAGGAAACCTTAGTGCTTTCAGCTGTGCTGACAGGAGGCTAGGAAAAGCAATTTCAGGCAGTAAAAATGCCTGGAGATCTTCGGGATTTTATCACAATCTTACGCCGACTGCTGCCAAACTTAACCCTCTTGAGAAGAATGTGACAGCAATGCTGAAGGCTTTTCATTTTAATCATCGTGTGACTCGGTCTGAACAAAGAAAAGGTGATTCTGATCAAAATGAAACTTTTCTAAGTGCAGTGATTACCAGGGAAAAGGGTTTTGCTTTTTGTATGTGATGTTCATCCCTGCCTCAAAGCTCACAATCTAAAGTTTACAACTGGCAGTATTAGAAAAAGTGACAAAACACAAAGGTTTTGAGAAGGGGAAGCGCAGAGATGTTAGCATTAATCATGCAAGGGCATTTCTGCATCTTGACAGCATTGCTTTTTATTTCTTTGTTTTCTCTAAATGAAATACATAATGCTTGTTGTCTACTTTTTTTTTTTTCTTCCTTCTGTAAGTTATTTGAAGAAGCACAAATTCTTTTAATCGCAGGAAGTCCATTTTATGAGATATTTAAACAAAGACTAGGATAGTGGCTTGGGAAAGTATAACAGAGTGTCCCCAGGTGAGCACAATGTATGTTACTTGTGGAACATGTACTGCTTTGAATTTCATGCACTTTAGGCAGGAAAGTCTTCAAATACCTTTACCCAGTGAAGGTTTCTAGTCCTTATATGATCTCTCAAGTGTTATTTATGCTTGTGCATGTATTATTTAGAAGTTCTTCTTGTGTGACATCTAAATTTAGAATTGTAAATGGACAGATGATATTTTCCACGGTCAGGCAAATTTGTTCTGACTAGGAAAGACATTGCTGAACCCACAGGTTTGTGGTGTTTGTTTAGTCATAGAGCATACAGGTCCTCATTAGCTGTTTTGTTGTGGGGAAGCAAATACAGGAACTGTGTGTTGAGGCAGAAGAGCTGACCGTTCCTCAGATGGACTCGCTCCTCATCTGTTGCATGAAATTACTGCATCAAATGTGCCCAGATGAGGTTGTGGCTTTGTGGGGGACCAAACACTGAGAGCGAGTGACCTTTATTTATTTGTTTCAGTAGTTTACGTTAATGCCACTATGTTACTCTATCTCCTTGTTCACATCTGTGCTTAAAATAAGGACTGTCAAATACAAACCTCCCGTGTCGCTTTGGAATTTATATACCCCCCTGTTTCCTGCTGAGATTCATGTAGGTCTCTCTCAGTATGACGTGCCATTTAAACCTGATTCATGTTCACCGCCTAAACTGGCGGTGCTTTGAATTGTTACCCTTCCCGGCAGCAGAATGAAACGTGCCCGTGCCTCGCCTCACCTCCTCTTCCCTTGGTTGTTTCAGGTCAGGCTGGCAGCTTAGCACAGACCCGTTTTTGGCAGTGGGTAGGGCTGTACAGCAGAGAACGCTGGCGTGGCCGAAGCGTGTGCGCGCCCTCTCCTTATACTTTTACTACACGGAGTTAATCCTCCACAGAAGGGGTCGCGTAGACAGCTGAAGGCAATAATGCCTTAAACTGCCTCAATAACGTTTTTGCAGAGCTTTGTTTATTGGGGTTTTTAATGGTACGGAAGTTTGTTGCAATTAAAAGGAGAGATCTATATACTACAAATAATTAATTGTTACTAGGCCAAGAACAGATCAGTCTGTTTTTCATCTTTGCCCTCAATAAGTGAACAAGATCTTCATAAGAGAATTTTATTGCAATCAGATTTTAGACACTGCAATGTTTATAGTGACTTTTAATGCAACTATACGTACATAAGGGTTGTAAAGAGTCATATAATGGCAAGGTTTCAGTGGCAGCTTTTTCTTTGTTTCAAGGGCTTTGGGGACCACTTTGTAGCTAGAGTTGGATAAGTGCTAACTGTGTGCTAAAACTACCAAAGCCAAAACAGCAAACGCAGGGTATAAATGAAACACCTTTATCCAAAACTACTTTCTCTGTAATATTGGCTACTTAATATTGTCCAGGCAGTATCTCATGTTGGCTTATGAAGATGACTTATAGATAAGCAAGAAATCTAATAAATGTAAGCAAACTGCATGCTATCATAATTAAATTATTTTTGAGATTTTATAATTTTTCAACTCAGGACTTCCGGAGACCATATTTTCTGTGATCTCTTACCTTGGGAGCTCAACCAATTAATTATTTTTCTTTGCTGGCTGTGCTTTACTTGATCTCTGGCTTTTGGGTTTTTTAAAGTTCAATTTGATTTTTAAATTCGATTTTGCTGTTACATAGATGTGTTCTTCACTTGACTCATGTAAAAACCTTTATGAGAGTATTAGAAAGATCATGTCCTTGAAGGGAACTACATCTGGACTTAAATCTATTTAGGCTGCATTTCATTATATCTAAAAGAAGCTGTTGCTGTACCTTGTTTACTAGATTTCAGGTGTCTTGGCAACAAGCCTCATCGACAGATGACAAGTTCTCCAACCTCTTCCGTTGGGCTAAAATATTGTTTGCCACTGATTTTATTTGTAAATGCTGCTAACTAAAGAAACTCTGCTTTGGTGATGAATCATTATTTTGGATGGGATTTATGGAGATACTTTATCTCTCTATTGTATTTCATTTGATTCTGATGGCAGTATATGAGGGTTATTGCTTAAGTGCAGCTGCAAGTTTTGTCCATGTTATCCCTGTGCATTTGCAGCTCCTTTCTTCTGGTTTATCCCGGCTTGAGAAGCTTTTTTGGGGAAAAGTATGTCTGTGATGGTTGGTCATTGATACAGTTGTGCTTCGATGATCATCTTATTTTATGAATTTCACTGCATTAGTCATGCCTGTATTTTAAAAATAAAAATCATAGCAAAGTGCTCTTGTAATAATGGTATTGATTTTGTTTAAAAATAAATTTATAGCAACACAAAAATGTTTTACATTGATAAAAAGAGATTTGAAATGTGATGTAGGTGAGGAATACCTGTTGATAATTTATTTTGGGAAAGATTTGCATTTCAAGTGGTAGATGAAATTCCAGAGATAAATATAAATATTGATTCTGAAGTAAAGCAGCCCTTAGTTTTCATACAATAACAAAATGAATTGTATCCGTTTCCTGTCAGGAAGAGGATCTTGGGTTACTATAAATCACCTTATGGAAATGGTAGTTTAATGAGCCATGGCTTGCCAAAAAGTATCGAGATATTAGTAATTATGTAAGTAATAAAGAAAAGTATTAGAAAGCATCTTTTCCATCACTATATTTTGTCTGGACCTTGAATACTGGATGTAACTGGTCAGTGGTAGCACAGCTGGAAGGAGTTGTGAGGAATGACGGAGGAACTGCCCTTCTCAAAGGGAGAATTAAAGTCTCTAGGATTTTCCAACCTAGAAAAGAAAGGATTAAAGTGCAGGGGAGTATGAGAGGTCTGTAAGGTTGTGAATGTCATGGGGGAGAACTGGATACAATTACTCATTGTTTCTCTTCCAGTGTAAAAGAATTAAAGTCCAGATAGCAGTATGTAGTGAATTGTGGAATACACTGACAAAAGATACTCTGGATGTCAAAAGCTGACATGGGTTAAAAATTCAGAGAAATTCAAAGGGGAATAGTGTATTAAATACTGTCATCATGATTCTGGCTTGGGCGTCCATATGCCGCAGATTACCAGAGGCTGGGAGACTACGATGAGGGAATTGTCACAGTATGTTTGTCCTGTTCTTATGCTTATCCTTGGGCATCTGTTACTAGTCGCTGTTGCAGACAGTATTGATGCCAGACGAACTAAGGGCCGACCTGAAGTGTCTGCCCTTACCTTCCTGCTCTGTTGCGTTGTTGCATCTTTATTACTTTTCATATACTAACTCTGGATATTTCTTTTCATATTTGGTCTGTCAGGAAAAGAATGCACAATTTACTTCAGCCGTTTTTTCTGAATAAAATTGTGAGTGAAAAATGAACATCTGTGGCTGTGCGTCTTTGTGTGTGTGTGTGTGTGGAAGGTGGCTGTGAGAGTAGAAGTGTCAGTATGATCAACTGTCCCCATCTTTTCTCTCTACCGAAGCAAAATACCTTCTGGAAGAGCACCAACAAAGCAGTCGTGAGGGGGAACTATATTGCTAGTTCTGATATCAAGTATTAGGGGATAAACTTCAGTAGGGTTTTTTTTTTCCCAATAATTATAGTAGTTAAGAGCCAAGCAATTATTGTAGGCAGTCCACAGCAACAAGGGCTTTTTAACCCTATCTAAATACCATGATTTTTTAAAATTAATTTTTAATTTTTATTTTAATTTTTTTTAATTAATGCCTATGCTACACGTGGCTGTCAGATACCCATCCCAAGCTGCAGCTGGTTCAGCAGCGGTCCAGCAAGTCCTCTGCTTTATCATGCTGTTAGAAAATGGGCAGTATCAAACTGATAGGAAAAATGATCTGGAGGTCGCTAACAGTGCAAAGGCTGCAGTATTGTATCCACAGAAGGACTAAATCATAGAATCATAGAATGGTTTGGGTTGGAAGGGACCTTAAAGGTCATCAGATTCCAACACCCTGACAGCCTGTTGTGGTTGATGATGTATAGTTAGCAACTCCCAACAGCTAATTGGTATTTTCCCAAGGATTTCTGCAATCACCAAAGTTAACAGTGAAGCTAACCCTGAAGTGCCACAATGAACAAGGCAAGTATCTTAATGAGCCATGTGATGAGGGTCGGGTAAGGCCATGTTGTTCCACTCCTAATCAGCAGCATGTTATCTGTTTTCCGAAACAATGTCTTATCCATTGAGAAATAAAACCAGAAATCAAACTAGATCTCCATATAACTGGGGCTGATATATTTATAGAGTTGGAAACGGCGTGTAGTTTGCTCTGCCTGTCGGCGTATCTCCACAACTATATATTCTCGTTAGTTTTTTTTATAGAGGAAAGCTCTTCCATCCTACTGCTTTCATTTTGCAGTTAGATCAGTTAACACTGGTTTGTCCCTATAACATTTCCTCATTTTCTTTTAAAACAGTAGTTATGTTCGGTAAATAAAATGATTTTTAAGGTGCATTCTGGTCCTTCCTTTGCTAGGTGCTTGTGCCTTGTGTTTAAGGGGCTAAATCACAAAGTGGATTCTCTGTGCTCAATTTTGTTTTCCTGTGTTGCAGTTCCATGCCCTACTGCATCTTCAGGTTAGCTTGAGGCCTCTTTTTCATGGATTCCAGATGTGGAAAAGATGGGTAAATGTCAGGCAAAATTGTAGCTTTGGGTGTTAATGTTTTAATTATTTTCATGATTGCGTACGTCTTGTTCATTTTCCTGTAGTAGAATTTAAGTGGACTTGCAGAAACCAGTAAGACCATGGGTATTTTAATTTTTCTTCCTTACAAGGTAATTATTATTTGAAAACCAATGTGCTTGTACAGAAAATTTTGAAATTTCAGGTGGATATTTGGTTTTATACTGTGGGTTTGGGTTTTTTCTCTTATCTTACTGGAAGCATTCTTGTTCCTGGTAATTTAAAGTATTGAAAAATGAAAGCATGGGCACTAACAGGCATTTCTAACGTGCCTCCTAACAATGTTTGCAGTCTAGAAGTCATCAAAACTTTGCAATATTTTAATCAAAAGCATTCTTGCAGCTTCTACATGCGTTAGCTTGTTAGTATTATTAATTACACACATTTTGGTCCAACCCTCCATCCCTGCTGCAAGCAGAATTCCCGCTGACTTCAGGGGAACCTTGGAATTCTAAGGAAGTTTGGCTCAGTTTTCTATATTCAGTCTAGCAGTGATATGGAAAGCCCCAAACTTCTGATTTTTCAGCAAGTACACAACATGACTCATGAGTATCTCCATTACAGTGGAAGGGAATGCAGCAGAAGCATTACTAATGAGGACAGAACTCTCAGATGAAACAAGTGTGCATCTGTGTTTGTGTGATGAACTGAAGACAATATGTTAACATATGTTCAAAAAAATCACATTTCTCATCTCTGTTAAGAAATACTGCTAAAAAGGCATAGACCATGAAAGAGAAAAGGGAGAGAATGCTTAGCTCCGGTTTGCTACATTGCACTTCATGTTTTCAGTCTATTTTCTGAATAAGCACATTGACAGGCAGGATTTAAAACCAGTATTTTTCCATGTATGTAAAAATGCTACTTGTAAGAGTATTATGCTGTATTATTTCACATTATTAAAAACTCTAAATATAGATTGTTGTGGAAAGCACATGACAGTTTAAAAAGTGTAACTCTAGGATATTATTTTAGAACTCCTGTATCTGAACTCCAAAGAGGTTAAATTTTGTTAGTTTCTTTGTTGAGCCCTCCCCTTCTCCCCCATTGCATTGCTCTTATTTATTTAATTTAACAGCATATTAGCCATTTTTCCTTGAAGTGAAATATGACCATATCGACATAAAAGGCATTAAAATATTCCACGACTAAAGTAAAGAGTATGATAGAATCAAGATTAAATCTTATTTTTTGTTGCTGTCATCTGTTACTGTCCAGTTTGCCTGATGGAACAGCTGAACATTCAAAATTAAAGTTGAAATCTCAAATGCCGTAGGGAGTGTGTGGGTTTTGTTTGTTTGTTTTTTTAATTAAAACCCAGTTTTTCTATTTATGCGAGACTGTAGTCTCAAAAAAATAATTGTTATATAACTGTTCAGTGTTGCTCAGATCTTTTGTTAGATATTTAACATGGCTCCTTGACTACTGCTACAAGAACCCTTTTTCATCCTGCAAGAACTTTCTGTATAACAGAAGGTTGTTGGTCACACTTCAGTTTATTATTCACACTGCCTTTATTGTCCACAATAAAATAATCTCATGCATCTAAATCAAGTTCAGGTTATGTCTTGTGCTGTTATAACTGGACAAAATGATTTTTCTCGGTTCAGTCTCTTCAGTTCTTTCTGGTTCTTTCCAACAGCATCTCTAGCTGTGCTTGAATTGACCTGCTTTCTTATTAATAATTTTCTTTCAAAATTAGGGCAATATTAGCATACATTGTGTTATATTTAGATTTCATTATACTCGGAGTTCTGTGAATTCACAGTTAGATTTAGAATGTGAATTTAATATTTTGTGCCAATGGATTTGTATCCTGTCTTGGTAACCATTACTGCCTCTTAGAAGCAGTTCAGAAGATTGGTAGCAAAATCTTGGCTCTGAACCCTAATAAAAATACATATTTCTAGTATTTATAATAATTTTGGAGTTAATACTTAGAAAAATGTAACTCTAACATTAAATTTAGACCCAGTTGTTTACTTCGTAGATTAGTAATTTTGATAACCAGCTTGGTTGTAAGATCACCTTCAACAGTGATAGAAAAGATTTTTTTTTTTTTCTTTTCATTTTTATTTTGGTCTCTTAAAGACTTGGATCTTGATGAAATATATAGTTACAGGCTGTAAAATGGGCAGCTTTTAATTCACACTCATTTCATTATCAGTTAGATAATTCACAGGAGATAAAATTATGTATAGGAAAAGGCATGAATCCCTTCTGAGGTCTTTTCAACTTGACATTCCGCAGTACTGGTTTTGAAGATTTCAGATCTAAAACTCATCCAGAACTCACAAAATTAATGCCTGAAGTCATGACTTTTTTAGGCTGAGTATGCTTATGAGTTACATTTCCTTGGAGAATGCTCGAGTATTTGAGCACATACACTAAATTTCATACCAGCAAGGCAGGAACTACATGTATTGTAGTTCAAACATATTTTGGTGCTATGATATGTGATTGTAAATAGGCCTTAATGCTCTCCCTGGATCAGAGAATTGGCCTGAAGGCACTGTAATTCTGTTGCAGGTTTTTTTGTTTGTTTGAACAAAGTATTCTGTGTAGGGTTCTTGTTGGGTTTATATAAAACCTGAGCTGCTCCTCGGCTTAGGTTGAAGGAGGACGTCCTTCCTCCCCACCCTGTCACACGCAGAGATACCATCTGGGTGTATGGGATGAACTCCAGATCGGACTTGGAACTAATCCAGTAAATGTTACAGAAACCTTGAAGCAAACAGAACAAAACATAACCAAACGAAGCCTGTCATCAACAGTGATGCGTTCAATGACATGATGATTTTTTAATGTGCATGGTACTACAAAGCATTAATTTCCTCTAGTCAGTGTGGGAAGTTTTGGAAAGCTGTAAGTTTTAAGAGTGTTTTGCCTGAAACCTTATGCCTTTTTTTTTTTAGGGTATTTCTTCTTGTGTTGTTAATAATACTGGCTTCTGGAGCAATGTTTTTTTTACTCTTCTGATTAGTTAATTTATTTCTCTCAGTAAGACTGAATGTGAAAGAAAAGAGAAGAAGCTTAGACAGTCATCCTTACCTTTACAAGTTTTGATTTCTATAGTTTTGATTTTTTTTTTTTTTCCCCCCTTATGAAGAGTCATTTTCTTAGACCTGTGAAGTGGACCTGGAGTAGTATGTTCAGCTCTGGGGCCCCCAACATAAGAAGGATGTGGACCTGCTCGAGTGGGTCCAGAGGAGGCCACGAAGATGATCAGTGGCTGGAGCACCTCCCCTGTGAGGACAGGCTGAGAGAGTCGGGGGTGTTCGGCTGTAGAAGAGAAGGCTTCAGGGAGACCTTAGAGGGGCCTCCCAGTGCTTAAAGGGGCTACAGGAAAGCTGGGGAGGGACTCTTGATCAGCGAGCGAAGTGATAGGACAAGGGGGAATGGTTTTAAACTGAAAGAGGCTAGATTTAGATTAGATATAAGCAAGAAATTCTTTCCTGTGAGGGGGGTGAGGCCCTGGCACAGGTTGCCCAGAGAAGCTGTGGCTGCCCCCTCCCTGGAAGGGTTCAAGGCCAGGTTGGACGGGGCTTTGGGCCACCTGGGCTAGTGGAGGGTGTCCCTGCCCATGGCAGGAGGGTTGGAACTAGGTGATGTTTAAGGTCCCTTCCAACCCAAACCAGTCTGTGATTCTATGAAGATTACTTAGAAAAGCAAGAACCATTTTTCTTTTCCTTTTTTTTTTTTTTTTTTATGGTTTTAAGCAGCTACTTTTTGTCAGGGTTACACGTCATTATTTTTTTTATTTAATAAAATACCTGTAGGTCTAAATTTGATCTGTTCCAGTGCGTTCTCCATCTCTAAATTTACGTTCTGTCTATATTGCCTAAACTTTAGGTAATACTATTTCAATCCTGAGGCCAGGTATAAATTCTCTATCCTGTAATATATTCTGTTTAAAACAAAACCAACCCCCGGAAGTTTTACTATATGACCAAGAGCTGATCAGATGGGTTCTAACTAATTCTACACTTTTTGATCATCCTTGTTTATCTTGGTCTCTCTGAGGTTCCCTTTTCCTGGCTGATCAGTAACCTCACTCCTCTCTGTTTCTAATGTGCCGTGTCCAAAACAGAGAAAGATCTTAAGCAGAGATCTGAATTAAAGTTTAAAAGATCATACCAGCTCTGAGAAGTTGTTAGAGGGAGCCGTTGCATTCTGAATGGAAACTCCCAGGCTCTCACCCAGCTGTTTCTTTGTCATCCACTCCATCTTCCAGACCTCAGTATTATACGGTAGATACCCACAGGGTAAGATCTTTAAATTTAAAGGTCATTCTCAAATGGCTATTAGAGAGGCAATAAATAATCAAGAATACCTAGGACTTTTTGAGGCAAAAATTATATGTCATGGCTTTTAGAGCTTTGCATATTGTGATCTTTTCTGAGGTGTAACAAAGAGATAGAACAGCACTTGGAAACCCGAGATTTTAAAGTTAAGTTCCTAAATACTTATTTGAGGCTACTAAATAGACCTGGCCTGAGGTCTATTGCTGAGCAACCCAGAATCCCAGTCAACTAACTCAACAACTGTGGATTTATTACTAAAATAAGTAAGCAATCTCCACAGATAGTCTGTAAACTTACTGAGATTTGAAATTTGATCATTTCTTCTAACTCATATTACATGATGATTTTTTTTTAGCCAGGTTAGGGATAGTGGATATTTAGCCTCAGTCTTCTTCGTTTCTGATTGTTGAGTTGTCTTCCTGGAATTGATGGTTATACTGATGGAAATACTGTTATGGATTAAATTTAATGGATCCATCAACATAATGGATTGTTTCCACTCCTCCTGTTTTTCACTCATTCATATATTTTTAATTTAATTTATTTTGTCAAGTCTTTTTCCATGTAGTTGCAGTCAAGTGCTTTCAAGCTATTCTAACAAACAGTTCTCTGTGTTGTACCAAGAGCGTCATGAATAGAAGCAGCAGGACTGGAGAAGAAGAGGAAGAACTGTTGTAAGAGGGGACTGAAACTAACTGGACAGTTTGAATTCTTTTCAAAGCGGTGTTTGGGTGGTTCCTCCTGACGAAGCACCTCACACGTATGTGTTAGGATACCATCACCTTGCCTTTCATAGCTGTCGCTTGTTTAGAATTTGGTTGAGACCAGAAGGGAGCAGAAAAGTTAAGTAACCTTTCTGAATATGGGTTAGAGTTATGATACTGGTATCAAATAGCACTTTTCATACTACTTTTTTTAGTTTAAATTTGGAACTGGAAGTCTCCAGAGCATGAACAATTAATAGAGAGCAGTTGCAAAGTTTTTGTTGATCAAAACATATTTCAAAGATTCAGCAGAGTTGTACTCTAAAAGGGAGATTTTAACTGAGTAAAAGACTTAGATGAGAGGTTGGACAGCGTGTGGAAAAATGAAATCAAATGAAACAATGACTTGCTTCAATCTGTGTTTTCCATTGCTTTCACAGTGGGTAGCATCCATTGTCTGCTTACTGGAGAGTTTGATCTTCCTGGGCTACGTTTCAGTTAAATCTATTTTTGAAGTGGGCTGCCCTCTTAAACTCAGCAGTCACACTTTGTCCAGTGTCCAGGATGGGTGATAGGATGGGTGGCTTATGCTGTTCTCCATCTAATATATATGAGTTGTTTTAAAATACTGCTAGGTGGTAGCAGGTGGGTAAGAATAAATCACATTTCTGCTCTGTTGGAACGAACAGCATTGTTTTTTTCTCTCTCTTTCCATCATCCAGTAGAGAAATTTTTTTAACTTCTTGTCAATGCCAAGAAGTAGACAACATCCATTCCTTCACTGTGTTTTTTCCAATTCCACGGTTTGTGTAACAAAATAATGACATTAGAAATAAGAGATTTCTTAGCAGTTGGCACTGTTACATTTTTATGTGCTATCTTGATTTGAGCATGAATAACTGTAAGACAGGATTAGAAAAGTGAAAGCTGAAACAGTTGTTTGGGAACACCTTGTTTGCTTGCCCCCTGGTAATTCCTGGTGTGAGGCAAAATTGCACCAGTGATTAGCAGCATCCATTGTCTAAGGAATGAACTAATGTCTTTAGTGGGCCAGTGATGTGATTTTGTCGAGATGCACGAGGCGTTTTAGAAAATCCGCTTTTAGAACTGCGGTTCTTAAAATTGTCCCCACCAGATACACAATTCAAAACTTGTATATGAGCTCTGAGTTACGTGGTTCCTTTAATGGGGCATTAGGTGAAGAAGGGCTTTGCTAGATTTGGTATGATTATTTTCCTAGCCCATATGGAGCTGAAACGGAACGCTTAGCGAAGGCTTTTTCAGGAAAACTGTAAGTGTGTTTCTCAGGATAGCTAGACAGGACAGTTTCCAGAGTTTGCAAATTTTGCTGGTTAAAGTGTGAAGACAACTTCTGCATCAGATGAGGCTGCATTTTCTAGAGATCAAACCCAAATATACCTTACAACAAGAACAGTAAGAAAAATCTTATACTGACATCAGTGACAAGTTTATCTGCATAAAAATAATTTGAAGAATCAGAAGAGTGGTGTAGTTTTTTAGAAAATTTTATCCCAGAGAGTCAGCATGCTTCAGAATGTGACTCTGTAATTTTTATGTAAAGCAGAAAAGCATTTTGCAGTTACTTTTGTTACAGTCAGTATTCTAAAATCTGATGGATGCTGTATCCTTTTGCAGAGTAACTGTGTGCGCTGTCTGTACTGAGTTTCATTCAGTTACCATTATATAAGAAATATTGCACACTGAAAAATTAACAACTTTGTAATACCAACCTTGCCAAACTTCCCGTGCTTCCAAATACAGTTAGTTATTTATGCTTATGGCATTTATAGGTACATAAGAAGATATGAATAATACTCAAGCTGTATGGACAGAGCATTAAAATTCTAATAAGAGCCTAGGTTTTTAGCACAGAAAACCCTACGCATAGGAAATAATGGTTCTCCACTCTATTTGGCCTTCTAAAGCCTAAATAAAATAGCAGGATAATTGTAATACTTACGTGGATGTGACTGTGTGGAGTCCTAAATCATTGGTTTATAGGATTGTTATAGCATTGCTTGTGGGAAAGTTATATGAGTGATAAATTGTACTGATAGTGTATTTATGGACAGTGTGGTTGGGGATGAATTATTAACAGTGTGTAAATAAATGTACTGGTTTGAAGTGCTGTTGTTTGTACTGTGAGTCATGAAGCTTTATTCAAAATAGGGAGCTGAGAAAAGATATTATTACTGTGAATAGGTATCTCTGTAAGTACTGTAGTGATGTTCCTCAGGCTCTTCGTTTTGCACATGATCCCGATTACACTTGGTTATCACATGCCTCTTACTGTCCTCTGTTGTCAGTGTAGAAGCAAAGGTCTCAGCCCTCCTGCCCTCCCCGAAAGAACAACTAAATGCTTGATGTTATTAAGGCAAGAGCAGAATAGATTATTAATAATGATTAAAACACAGCTGACCCCAAAAAGTAAAGAAAAAGTACAGATCTTTGGATAGGGGAGCAAATGCAATTGTGGTCCTCTTTGTGGAAGAAATTGAGGTATTCTCTATGTGAGTAACTAATTTGAATCTTAGAAAATAACATCCCTTTTCTCTCAAAGTAGACAACATAGAAGAAATTGATATGAGAAGAATTTGTTCAGAGTTACCTAAATATCAAACAAAAATGTCTATATAATAATGAAGAACGACGTTTTGGCCAAAATTTAAAACAAGAGAGATTTACATTAAGGACATTAATCTCCCAATCTTCCTCCACTCAAGCCCTCAGGACTGCCCCCCCAACCGCCTCACAAACCAAATGTTCTAGCCTTTAAGGAATAGGAAGGCAGCTTTTGTTAAGTAACTAGCTAGTTATTCACAGATACAATGAATTGATGCCTGCTGGGCAGTACAGATTTGTAGAGACAAGGGAGAACGTGATTTAGTGCAAATACTAGTTTTGAAGAAATGTATTTTCTGACCAGTAGGGTCAGAAACAGTTTGTCCACAAACAATAAAGTGGATAACACTTAAAAATGTCAAACGCCTTTCCTTTGTGTGTCAGTGAAAATCCTCTTCTGCTGCCCCTCACCATGGATATGGAAAGGAGATACAAACTGAGGGAACCCAGGGAGTAGTTGGAGAAGATTCATTTTCATAAGAAATGAGGCTAAAAATACATTTTAATGCATAGCTAATAGTGATGTATTGGTGAGAGCAAGTGTAATGAAAAGCTGTCTTATGCAGTTACAGGATAACATTGTTCCTGTAATTGGGTACTGAAAGAGGTCTTGTTATTTGTTGCAACAAATACCGGAGAAATGACAAGATAAAGAAGAGGTCGCAAAATGGTGCTGAGGCTTTTAAAAACAGATTTAAAACAGAAACAATGCACACGACCACTTTTAATGACAAGATGGTATATGAGTAGTATCAGTGCTAACGTTTAGTCAGCGGTATTAAAGTTATTGAAAGAGAATGTGTTGTCAGTAGGTAGGCCAAGTTTTGTAAAGCCTGCTCAACCGATTCAACAGCATAATACTTCAGAAAATAAAGAGAATGGATAATAAATATATTAAAAGTGGAGGGTATAATAGACTGCTTTTGTCTGAAGCAGTATGTGAGGATTTTCTTGCCCTTTGAACGTTACTTTCTTAACTTTGGATGCAATGGTTTATAGTATACAGAACAGAAATTCAGCTTACATTACCCGTGTCATTCACAGCTTTAAAAAGGCACGTGACTGGAGGCAGAAGAGAAGGCACAGGCCCAGCCTGAAGAGTCTGATAGTTCCTCATGTTGGCAATGCCTGTTTTTGCTGTTCTACTAAGGGGAAATATCAGATAGACCATAGTTCTGAAGGAGGTGGTGAGATTACTGGGTTGATCCTGCCTCCCTGTCGCACTTGTCACGTGCTCGACCATTTTTACAAAGACGGCAAATGATGGAGGCTGCCGAGCTGTGCTGGGCGCTCTGCTCTGGTGCTTTGCTGGCTGCTGCTGCGGGGAGAGTGGGTTTGATGAGGATGATGATGGCTATAGATGGCTGTCCTTTATCCGAGTGATTGTTTAGTTTGGCCAAGAAAATAGGACGAAAAGCAGAGTAGGTGTCACTTGGGGTACTAGCAGTTTACTACTAAGAAGCCAAAGGGAGAGAGAGGCTGTGTGCTTGGTGAAACTGAAGGAGGTTCCTTTATTGAAGTCTGCTGAGTAGTTTTCATATTGAAATATTTAACTTCAGTATAGAATTAATTTTTTTAAGGGGGTATGGGAAAATAAAATTTATCAATTTCAATTTCTCTTAATCTTACGACTTGACATTAGTTATTTTTTAAAGTAACTTCAGTTTTTCTCAGAAATTGGTTTACAATTTACACTGTAAGAGTCTCAGGAGGCTCTGAAATGCCTGTTGTCTTCATTTCTTGTTATAAACAATCTACATTGCCAGTGTACTGTGTGGCAGCATCATTTCCTCACCTCTGTAATTTTCACCTACTCTAGTGTAGGTGCTAGTAGGCAAAAGTGAATTAGAGAAAGTTACTTCTTCTGAATGCCACTGTCTAAAAAAAATAACATTTTAGTTAACATTGGTCATATTTAATGCATGTACTTATTGCAAAGAGATTTAGCAACAGTTAAGTGGAAATGACACCTGTCTACTTTAAGAAAGGTTATAGCATAAAATGTTCCTAATCCAGTGACAGTGTATAATGTTCTGTATGCTAAATGGGTATGTAGTGTAGTCATTTGTCTTAATTATAGTCAGTCATTTTCTTCTTAGAAGTGAAATGCTAATATAGTTTGCTTTTTAATTTTTATGTTGTACAGATTCCTTTAGTGTCTAATGTTATATATATACACATATATGATTTAAATGTTACAACTGTTGCACATCTTAATAGTTATTATCGTATTTCCCATTTATGTTAAAAACTTTTTTCTCGTTACGTTCATTAAGTTGCCTACTGATCTTGTTCTGTAATATAGGGATGTTTTTATAGTTCTGATTTCCCATCGTGCCAAGAAGCTAGGAAAATATGATGGATGCATGGAAAACCAGTATTTTTTTTTCTTGGCAAAGTAATTGTATTTTGTGTTAAAATCAAAACCTAAAAGTGAAAACCAAGAGTAATGATGATTTAGAGCACTCAATCTGTCTGTGCTGTGAATGCTGACACTAGAAGGGGGATGTATGAGTCAGAGCTTCAGTTAAGAGTTGTGCTCCTCACATGGAGCTGGGGACCATGAGGCAGAAACTCATCGTCAGGCTGTCAGGCAGCCTGGGGAAGGGCAGCTCTCCCTTGTCCCTGCCTACCGCCAGCCTTCCTTCTCACCCTGCCACCCTCCACAGCATCCCATCTGCCCTGCCGAGGGCCATGGCTTGCTGCCAAGTGGATTTACGTTACTCAGAGGGGATTGGTGTCTTGCAATGGCATTTTCATAGAAACTTTTGAATTAATTGCTTAGTAAGTGGGAATTAGTATTTTGTACTGCACTAGGAATGGTGTGATGGAGGTGTGAATGAGGGAATGCTTACATAGCAAGTTCTGGTGGGCTTTTTCTTAAGTTTTGTACGCTTGATGTTATATGTGTGTTAGTAATGTGAATAAGATGGGATCTAGATAGTGTTTACTAATGCCAGGGTTCTTCTATTACTACATCGAGGATTCACAAACAAAAGGAGGAGATTTCAATGAGCCTGCTCGATAGACAAGAAATAGACTTCATATGGCAGGCAGGTGGGTTTTGAGTACTATACTCCCTAAAATGGAATGGTTTTCAGTAGTTACATAGAAACAGGCAAATGTTATCATCACATTATATAGTAAATTTTAAAAGGTGTTCCTCTGGTTACTGTTTAAAGTAAGGGATATCTTGAAACTTTGCAGAAGTATATGTGAAAAATTAAATCTTTAAATAATGATGAATGTGGTTGAGTCGAGTTGCATTTTCTGTTCTGAAAAATTTCACATAGTTTTTTCAGTTTTCTAGATGCAGACCCATATTTTGTTGGTCATTAATCTGCTCAGTTACAGTACCTAACATGGGCCATAGCGTTGCTGTTCAAAGTTAGATATTTATGTTCAGTCCCAACCTTTTGTTCTATTTTCTGTGAGAGATAAATTGAGTTACATCGGTACGAGTCATTGCATACTTATATTCTGCTGGTTGGGATATATATATCGTTGTTCCCAGACTGTACAGGTACTAATAAATGTAATTAATTTACTTTGTGCAGCTTCCATAACAGCTCAGGCTCTTGCCTTGCTCCTATTCCTTTATTTGGGGTCTAGATTTTCTTAAATGTATATTTGCTGAGAGGAATTATTGGTAGCAATTCTTGAAACTTAAAGTTGATAAACCTCCAAGCAACCATATCAGTTTAAAAAAAGAAAAAATAGGGGAAGGTTTCAGGTGAGAGTTAAGATAAAAAACTAATCTCGGTTTTGTTTCCTTGCTCTTCTAAAAATACCTTTTTCCTTCTCTTTACTGTAGTGAAAAATTAATTCAACCTACTTGCCTGCCCCATCTCTTGTGTTGGAGTGGGAAAAGTCTGTCCTGGTAGGATTTACTAGTGCCAATTCCATGTCCACATTCCTTTGGACAGTGCTATTTGCTGTTTCTGCTCTTAGATATTTAGATAGAAATGGTATTTTATTTGCAGGACTTAGAAACATTCCTACTGCTGAAAAATATTGGGGGGGAAAAAGATAAATTTAATGATACACCCATTTCTGTAGGTACAAACTGACTCTGAACGTGTTACTTTGCTGCATCTACACGCCAAACCAATTCTGGCTATGATTATATTATTGAAAACAGAGGAACTGGAATCTACAAGGTCTCAGCATTTAAGAACACTTTTACTTATAAGGCCTTGATAAAACTTGTATTGTTGGAGTTAAAACTGAATAGTTATTTGATTTTCTTAAACACATCTGCATAGGGATAAACAGGATTAAACATTTAGTGATGGAGAACCTTGCTCATAGCAACAGGAATGCTGTCTCGTTCAGGAGAAGTAATCAGTCACTATTTTTGTCTCTTTAATTGCAACAATTCTTAAATAATTACTGAAAGATAGCAGAAGAACTTTGCATATAGCTTTCAGTAAACCCTTTCCTTTCACAAAATCCATTCTTAACTAAAAAGCAGAGTAGAAATATAAACAGATTATCTACTGTCTGCACTTTATTTGTGTCTGTTGCTCTCTGTTAATGTCAGAGAGATGTATGTTGTGGTATTAACAGGTCTGACATGGATTACTTTCAAATGCATTCTCTTTGTCCTGATTCCCATCTCCTGGGCCTGAGCAGTGATATAATTACTGCTCTGTCTCCTTGAAGAAAAAGAACCTGGAAGAAAAGGAGCCTGCAAGCTCCTTATTTTGCAGCCTTGTGTTCTGTCTACATGATGTTATTTTCATGCATTGCAACTTGATTTAAAATGCAATTTATTTGCAATTTGTATTTCACTTCTTTCTCTTAAAAATAAAATGTTATTTGTATGTTTGATACATGCAATTTCTTTAAGACTTTCTATGTTGGATTTGGAGATACTGATTTATATTTATCTAAATTTAGGGTTGAAATACAGCATATTGTACATGCCATTGTCTTTTAATTGTAGGGAGTGCTGAACAATTTTTAGTTCTTACAAAATCAGGTTCTTACTCTTGAAATGTGACCAATTATCTAATACAATTCTTTGTGGGTGTGGGTTTGCATGGAATATGCCACAGCAAGTGGTGACGTGTAATCTCCCTTTTGAGGAATATGTATTGTACTTCTAAAATACCTGCTGACAATAGCTGCCAAAATTAGGTAGAAAATTGAGAGTAAGAAGATATTTGAAGCAAGAACTTAAAATCTTGCTTGCCACAGATTTGTAAATGAGTATCAATTAAAATCTTAATATGGTACACACAATAATGCATATTCTTTTTTTTTTTTTTTGAGATTCTATCTGCTCGTGGTTTATATCCCATATCATGAGGGGCATTCTAGCAATATTTTAAAAGGCTACATGCACTCAAAGATTTTATTTTAAATTAAGACTTAATTTCTGAAACGTAAAGAGAAATAGAAATTCTGTTGTTTTTTGATGCTACCTTCAAAGGCATATTCAAGGCAAATAATTTTATATGAATGCTGCAATATTTTCAAAACACTTTTGTGGAAGGAGAGTCCAGCTGTTGGTAGGCCTAGAGGCAGTGTGGAAGAAGGTTGCAGTACTGCTGACACATCACGCTTCACTGGGGGTAAAATGTGACTTCTACTCTCTTTGAGTTAGAAGTTTCAGTATTGCTTTTTCTGTCCTTTCTCCCATAAAATCAAGATGTAGTTTTCCATCAGGAGCTAAATAGCAATGTCTCAAGCCAGCATGGCTGAAGAATGGCAGAGCTCTGGCTCCTCTCTAGTGCCTCCCCTTCAGTTTTTTTTCTTGTTCTTCACAACTGCAAGTCAGGTTTTGTTTTCCATTATGGAATTCAAAGTACAGTTGTTTAAATATTGTGTTAGAAACTAAAAGCGGCATAAAAATGGGGAAAAAGCCTTTAAAATGTAATTGTACCTAGTAGAGAACTACTGAAAGCTGCTCCATACTACGTGTTATGAGTCTTTAATTACAGAAGTTAAAAGGTTGGTACTTGTGATTTTCCAGATGATTGAAGGCATTCAAAGCTTTTCAAGTCCGTGCCACTTCTCAGCTCTCCTCCCACCTCTATTTGTTCATTCTCCTTTGGTCGCCTCAGTGTGTGAGTCAGGGAGAGATGAAAAGAAATAATTATCAAAGCAGAAGAACATGGAATGAACAAATGAGGTATTTTAAAAAATATTGTCAGGATTTGAGCTATACTTAGCACTCCTTTAGCTTTGCAGAACAATGGAGAGTTACATTATATTTTGAGTTAACACATATGTGCAAGTTACACAATACTAAGAATATTCCTTAAAAGCATTTATTGATCCAGCTCAAAATGTGTAAAAGAGAGAAGCCTTTTAAATCAAACAGCATGAATTTTTTATGTTTTGGGATCTTTGCTCCTTCTTTCTATTCTTCACCTTTTAAACTTGTATTAATAGACTCTCTACCAAGATTTTGATTTATTACAAATAGTTTTTCATGGTAATATATTGATTTTTTTCTCTCTGTTGAGGAGTGCTCCCTACTTTGTCAATCATTTGACTCCTCTTGTGATGATAGTCTGCTTTCTTTGAATGTTTGAGAAAGAGCTTATAGAGAGCTCCCTTTGAATGGTCACTGGGGGGGATATGGAAGAATTGGATTAAATTTTGTCCTTGGTTTAAGAAGGATTTAAATAGATGTTTCTCATGTCTCAAGGTCCCAGCTTTGAGGTAAACAGCAGATGTGAGATGGGTGTGCTCTTACTCTCTTGGTATGGTCTGCCATTGCACGTTAAAAAAACCTAAGGTTTGTTTGGCCAGAAGAAGCCAGTGGGAACGTGACTCTGAAGACTTGTCATTTAGAACCTTTCCTGGAAAAGGAAATTTTCGAAGGACATTTTTGACTCCAGTTCCAATTCACAGTGCTGCTTGTGTGTGTTAATCCTGTGACAGTTTACTCATTTTTTTCCCTGTATGCCTCCTTACTCTGCTTTAAGTTTTGACGTGTTTGATGTTATCGATGTGTCAGTTTTTGCTGGGCTGCATCTCCTTACAGTTGTCAGTGGGCAACTTTTCCCTCTTTCCAGTGGGCTGTTCTCCTGCCTTTCCGCGGTTTCCATGCATACAGTCTGCCTATCTATCCTGCATTCTGGGGGTTTTGTGGCTTTTTTTGTCTAAATTTCTTTCAGCAGTTCTGGGATGAGGATGGTTTGAGTGCTGAACCTCTAGAAAGAGGCCTAGATTTAGCTAAGGTAAAGAAACCTGCTTAAGAAATTGATGAGGAGTAAAAGTGAAAGTTTTTAGTATTAATAATTATGATCCAATAGAAGTATAATAATACCTCATTTATTTTTGGCAAGTATTACAGCTTTTAGTGACAGATATTAACTCTACAATGCAAGAGACTGGAAGTGATGATAAATAAAATACAAACGGGTGTTTTGGTTTTCATTTTCCTGATAGATGCATAAAAAATGATACTGTGTAAGTAATAATAAATGACACCATGTCAGTTTGTATTTAAATTATCACAAATTGTATTTCCACTGCATGAAAGCAAATCTTTTAATGACCAATTGCCTCTGCTACCAAAGTGTTTTGTAGTGCTAAATCATTTCAGTATATCACTTCTGTTTCCCTTTTACAGAGTTTGTGTTTAACTGACAACTTTGACCAAGAGTTGTGTCTGGAAGTTGCTGTGCTCAGATTGATTGGTGTGTAAATAGCCTATAGTACTTTCTACACAAATATATAAAGTTTTATTTAAGATATAGCTGTATAAATAAGGGAGAATAAAATCTGTGTTAAGCTAGTGTAATTATAGAATCAGTGGAAGTGTTTAAAAATAGCTAGTCTCAGATGGTATTTGATAAAGGTAATTAAAGCATGAAGAGTAATGATAAAAACCTTTTGTTCTGCTGCTCCCCTGTATTGCTTCAGGCTTAATGTTTTACTATCAAAACACTAGTTTCTGGCCTGGAAACCTCACTGTGATGGAAACTTGTCTGCTGCAGAAATGAAAAAAATTTTGCTAGTTACCTCTAAATAGATACATTACTAAAGAAATACACTATTTCAAAAGGTGTTGGTTTGTGAGCTTGATATATTTTAACCATTCATAGCAGTGTTGCATTTTTGGAAGACACTCTGTCCAGAGTGAGTGATGTGTTAATAAAACATGACCTTTTTATTAACTGGTCATGTATATAGTTTTAATATTAGCAGCAAATAAATATAAAGGGAATGTTAAGCTGGTGACCATAGCTCACTGTGTGGATATTCTTGTGTGAAAGCCTTGGTAACCAGCTGTTGCCATGAAGGTCTGCAAGTGGTACTGTGAGCAGATACATCCCCCTCAGTGCATCAGGCAGAGCATTGCGGGCAGGTGAAGGGGGGGGTGATCCTCCCCCTCTGCTCAGCCTGGTGAGGCACAGTGTCGGCTGCTGGGCTCCCAGGGCAAGAGAGGCATGGCCATGTTGAAGTGGGTCCAGCACCGGGCCACAAAGATGATCCATCGTCCAAGGAGAGGTTGAGAGCTGGGATTATTTACCCCGGAGAAGAGAAGGCTCAGGGGGAATTTACCCATACGTACAAATACCTGATGGCAGGAGGCGTTAAAGAAGATGGAGGCAGAGACTGTGTTATCCAGTGACAGGACAAAGGCAGTGGGCTCAAATGGATTACAGGAAATTGTTTAATGATGAGAAAAAACTTTTTACTGTGAGCGTTGTGAAACACTGGAACAGGCTGCCCACACTGCTTGCTGAGTCTGCATCCCTGGAGATACTCAAACACTGACTGAATGTGGTCCTGAGCAACCTGCTGTAGCTGCCTCTGCTTTGAGCAGGGGGTTGGACTAGACTGTCTCCAGAGGAGGTCCATTCCAACCTCAACAACTCTGTGAATCTTTTGATCAAAAAACTCTAAAACTGCAAGAATTTAGCTGTATATTTCTGTACTGATAAGAATTTTTTTAAGCTATGTTGATTATACCTCAAGTTTTCCATTGATCAGTATTTCTCTGTGCTTATAAGAAACCTCTTCTGTGATTTTTTTGCTTATTCAGACAGGTGAATTTATCTTTTCAGGGATGAGATGAAAATTTTACAAAGGATACGTTTTATCCAATTTGGCAGTCTGAACATATAATTGAAACAAAATCATTTGTAGAGTCACTTATGAGAATCTAAAATTCTGCTAGCTGCCTAGAAAGAGGGAATGAACGTTCCTGTTTCACTGGCTCCGTTGATGGGGCGAATTCCCATGTGAAGCAAAAGTGGATATTTAAAGTGTCAAGAGTGTGCAAGTTAACGTGGGTTAAAGTACATTAGGGATTACCTTGTCAGAAAGATTACCTTGTAAAAAGGTAAATGTGAGTATTTGCTATCTCCTCCTACTGACTTGCTCTGTAGATACTGAAGTGACTACTGCTTGCTAGGTACCTCACTCCACTCGCAAGCCAAGCTCCTTTGCATGGAAGCAGGCTTTGTGTACGCTCACGCAATGGAAATACAGGAGCTTTGGAAGATCCTGGCAGCTGTCAGGGAAAAAAGTATTGATCACCAGGTGCCATCCTTCTGAACCAGACAGCTGAGCTGGAACAAATTCTCACCACAGCAGGTGACTTTCAGCCAGAGTTAGGAGCCTGATTCCTGAGTGGGATCTTCGTTGACCAATTACTTCTTCCCTCTCCAAGGCTTCTTGGAGAACTCCAATCCCTATAGCAGAGATCCTAAATAGAAGCAAAGACAGGACAAGCTACACTGTACGTCTGAAGGCTCCATCCAGGAGACACAGCCAGAGATGGGGAAGGGATGTTTAGAGGTCACCTAGTCAAGCCTTTCTCTCGGAGCAGTGAGCAGTGTGAGCGTACGTGTATAGAGCACATCTCAAAGAAAAATAGCTAGCGGTGAGTAAGCTTTCATTATTCTTACATCTCTTTGATGAAGACGAGTGGCAGTACTGTTAGTGTAACCGTGACCAAGCAGTTGTTAGTGTGCATAGCTCCTGTGCTGGCAGTTCACTGCAGCTTACCTGGCAGTTAAGTCCCAGCATGGACAGGTCTGAAGCTCCAATTCCCAACATCATTCTGCATCTGTTAGGTTTTGGAAATACATATTTTCTTTAGAACTAGAGAGATTCCAAAAAGCTGGAAGACTGCAAGCTAAATTGAGCTTTTCATGCATTATCATAGAATGATGCAATTAGCATGAATTTTTAGGAAAATATTAGGAACAATTTTGCTTGATTCGATGGTGGAACGCTTAAAAAGTAGGTTTGAACAAAGCTAGAGACATTTATGTACAGGCTATAAAATTACTCAACTCTTCAAAGATCTTGATACAGTAAACAAAACAAGATTATCACTTTATGTTATTTTTTCTAAATGAAAAGGCTTTAGGCAGTTATGGTTTATGTCAAACCATTTTTTGTCTAAAAATTTCCTGTATTAAAGGAAATACCAGTCTACCAATACAAACAACACATGTCCTAATTGGGGAAAAAAAGTTCTTGACTTAAATGATTTTGAAATTTTATAAGTACAGAGCATAGAGAATCATAGAAAAATGTAGGCATCTGCCTCCGTCTTCCCTGTAACCTCCCTCTTGATAGACTGCAGTTTGCATGTGCTTTAGCCTTCTCAGGTTAAACCAGGCAGCCCTGGCCTTTCCTCATGTCATGTCCTTCTGCCCTCAAGCCGTCCTGGTTGGACCTCTGGTGCACTCTCTCCATTGATACATCACTTGTGCTGACGGGCCTGGTGCAGGACATGCAGTATTCAGGGTGCAGGATCACAAGTCCTGAGTACAGAAGAATAATCACTTCCCTTGATCTGCTGTATAGGGTGAATACATGAACGAGCAGGGAAATGAGAGATCTGTTTTGAAAGCATTAAGAATACTGGGGAACCAAATATGTGGGATATGACAAATGTACTTGGAACTACACCGTTTAAAAAAATAAGCAAAATGTGCTTGCTTGATCTACTGATAACAACTCTACAAGCATAGATTTATAACTATAAGAGAAACATTGCTGAATTTCACGTAACTTCTGAATAGTGATGCCAAAATCTTTATGGAGAGATAGCTTTTATTTTAGAACAGTGAAGCCATAGCACTGCTAAACCAGTAGCAGTTCTGCTTTTGACCACAGTGAAAGCAGGATCAAGCCCCAAAGCATTTAATCAAGGAAAACAAAAATCACATACCATGTCTTCTTCCCAAATTAGCCACATTATTTGTCAGCGCCAGACAATAATTTTGTAGTCCACTTCGTTGCAATCTATTTTGTAGTGAAATCAGGTGTTTATCAGCTGTGGTGGTCATGTGTGCTCACAGAGATCACAACGTTCCTTGGGGTGAGTGTTGCATGAAAGAACTACAGCCATATCAATAGGATGGTGGTTCGCTTCTGAAAATCTGAGCTGTCTGGATTACTCTGGAAGTGAAAAGATGCTTTCTTGTCATTCTCATCATTCTTCTGTCTTGAAACAGCGCTACCAGGGTCTGTGCCCAGTGCCTGTGCACTGGTCTGGTGATGGTGGACAGAACTGAGGGGCTGGGGAGGAGAGGGCAGACCCTGGTCTCTTAACTCGCCCCAGATTTTTGGTGCTGACTCATTCAGAAAGTTCGAACTGGCTCCCCAGCTGGATTATTTTTGGCTACTGCAGTTGATATTTGAGGTTTATTTTTATCTATTACTAATTTCTATGAAACTGAAAGCAAGAATAGTGTCATTGTGAGGAACTGTTTCTGAATGTTACAGTAAGAAAAGTGCCTGCAGACTGTACACAGTATTATTAATTATACTTTTTAAGGTTCTCTTAGCATTCATCCAATTTCTTTACAGTAATGAATATCAGACCAGCAGTTAATTACAGCGGTACCATTTTTGTTCCTCACCTCATTATCTCCGTCTTGCACTCTGCTTTTGCGCGGCCGCCGGCTCCCCAGCCGCAGGCCTGGCAGCGCGGGGCGAGCCCAGCGCCAGCAGCGCCGTCGGCACAGGAATAGAATGGCAGATGGCAGCAGGCACTATTTATAGCTCCGGCCAAGCTGCCCGAGGTGAACGCTGCTGAAAGAGTCTATCAGGATTGTTTTCGGCTATTAGGGGACCGACAAGACAATTTCAGGGGGGAAAAAAGAAAAAAGAATTTGCATTCCTCAGAAGCCACCCTGGAAATGCAAAAGTCTCGCTTAGTATCGATTTCTGCATTTTTCTAAACAGCGGAAGCTATTTTTTCTTCTTGATTCCTGCCCCATCTCCACCAGTCGCCCCGCAAACCTTCCAAATACAGCCTCCCTCACAGCGTTGTAGCACTGGTCGTGGCTGAGCTGGAAGAATTTATTGTTCTGTGGAAGTTGTGCTGCCATGGCAACTCAGGCACACGGAATTTTAATTGCAAGGCACAATATATGTTTATGAAAATAATTAATAAAAATCCTAACAGGGATGTTTTCTGTTTTTATTATATTAGTGGTATCTTTTGTACTGTGTTTCTCACTCCTGCTTTTTGGCACAAAAGGAATTCAGTGGGGTAGAAGTTTTAAAATTACTAATTTTACTGTTTTCATCGTGAAGTTTGGGGTTTTTGTTGTGGGGTTTCTTTTTTTTTTTTTTTTTAAATCAGATCAGAGAAAACATTGTTTTTTCATAACCAAGATACATCTGGTTGATTTTGGGGTTTGATGCCATTCGGCTCAAAAGCTGTAAACATTATTTCATACCAAAGCAGTGGAACTTGTGCAATCAGATACATGCAATCCTGAAAATCCAGGCTTTGGGCTGATAGGAGTCTGTGAAAAGGAAGAATAAGGAGAGATTATTTGAATTTTTGTATGAGCCAAGAAAACTGACCTTACCTTCCAGTTACTATTGCCTTTTTGGTGCTGTGCAAGTGTTAGCCAGGTGTTCGGTCCAGCGCCCGTGCTGCTGTGTGACAAAGCCTCCCTCATCTCCCCTCGGTGCATCATGCAGGACAGCCATGTTTTCATAGAATAACACGGAACTGGAGACACAGTGCTGTCGATAACTCGAAATGGAGGCGTAATGCACTGTGCATAATCTGCTGGAGGTGAATTTTCTTACTTCATCTTATAGACAGTTAAAGTCAGTGTTATGGTATTGGGTTTTGGGGTTTTGTTTTTTTTTTTTTTTTTTACTGTAAGCCATGCACTAATTCTGTCTTCTTTCGAGTAGTTAATATTGTTTGTTATGAAGTAGTTTATATTTTTGTTTTAAAAAGAATTAAAGGCAACCCAATAAAAATACAGGCCTTTTAGTTTGGAATTAAATGCAGCACTGACATAGTAAGTCTATTTAGTTATTCCACATGTTTTCCTTGTTTCTCTCTGACCCTCAAGCATGAAGATTTCAGTGCTGTAGCTGCTAGTAAAGTGAAATGTCATCTAACTCATTACCATGATTTCTTCTGGGTATGCACAATATATGAATTTAAATGCTAATGAGTGGATTTTTTTTAAAGTGTGTTGCCTTGTAAAGTTTCTTTTAAAAATAAGAAAACTGAACAAGACTTCTTCCTTTAAAGATTAATAGTATGTGATACCAATTAAACTTTATATTGGGACAGGAAGGCCACCTACAATTCAATTATATCTATATATTTCATAATTTGCTACTGCCTTTCTCAGGTATTCACAAAATACTACCTCTATTACAGTACATTGTGCATTTAATGTGCTGGCTTAATGATTTCATTGCTGTATGAGAGCTTTCAAATGGATGGGAAAACAAAAATATATTCTGCTCATTAAAGGGTTGTGTATCAAGTTCAACTTCATTAGTTTTGATTAGGACTGAGTTGGTGCCATCTGTGCTGTCAGTATTGTACATCTTCCACAGAAAAGATGAGAGATTTGAAATCCAATTCTCTCATGGTGTATTGCCTTCTTATTTTGTGTGGTTTCGTACAAAATTAACTTGGCTGGATTCCATTTCTTTGTAGCTGAGCTTTTTATTTTTGGCTTCAGTTACCTGGCAGTGGAGTCTTTGGGCCAAGTTTTGATCTTATGTGCCTGACTGGTTACCATGTAAATTCTTTTTAAAGCTTCAAATCTGTTGGTTTCAGTGCATTTCCAAAATTAAGAAATACTGCGGTATGTTATCTCTACGTTTAGAAATACATGAGAAATACTGTTGTCTGAGATAACACTGAAATACTCTTAAAAATATTTCAAGGAAGAAAATAAAACAATTGCTAGAGATGCAGACGATTTTCTTGAGTAAAGAGCTAGCTGTGAAAGAAAAGTTGTATGGGGAGCACTGGGTGAAGGTAGGAGGCACTTAAAACTCGTTACCAACTTTTAATAGATGTAATCAGCTACCAAGAGTCAGGCAAAGGCTAAGTGTTTATTGTTTACAGATGACCATTCCTACAGTGCTTCATAAAATGGAATTATCTGGATTTTTTTCTTTAAGTGACAGAAGTGAATGTAACAGATACACAGGTAATCTGGGAGATTCTGTGTCAAGCCTGCTAATGAATGGTGCTGGGTCCTGTCTGAGTGCCTGTTTCAGAAAGCAGCTTCTGTGCTAAGTGTTCTTTCCAGTACTTTCAGTTGCACAGGATCTTTAAACTTTGTCCTACGTGAAATATTATGTGGCACAGAACTGCTGCTTTTTGAAAAGCTGATAGAGAGTTCCTTGATAGCTTAAGCTGATCTGAATTGGGGCGGCTGCAGTCCTGACCTCTCGCCTGCCCCAGCTGACCGTTCCTACCTCCTCTGCTTTTCCACTGCCACTGGAGCTCATGTGAGCAGCCAGGAAGAGACATCAGGGAGCTGACCTGGATGGAAATTAATTATATATTTTTCCTCTGGGGTAGCTGTGGCCTAGATTAGTTCAGCGTATGATCAGATAAGTGCTGGTACTGGCTTAAGGGAGTGTAGAGATGCATAGCCGAAAGGGAGGAGCAGCACAAGGCTGTGGCAGCCTTAAGGCACACACAGTGTGATTATGATGTGCTATAGTACTGCCATACAGTGTTTTAGAAGTGGATGGTTAATTGAGGCAGAGGTTAACTTGCCCTTTGACTTGAAATGATGCTCAGTATGTTTGATCCCCTTAATTTCAAATAGGATTGTGATGTCTTTTCAAGGTTAAATTGCCATCACTTGGCCTCACAAAATTAGTTCTGAAGTATAAAACACTCTTCTACAAGTTCAGTCCTAGTTTTTATGAGTGGCCATGCAGGCTGGAGATCCACACTTTTCCATAATGGCAGTTATATCATTATAAATTAAAAGATTACTTTTCATCATTCATGTAACACACACCCCTTGAGGTCTTGAAAAAATTTAGTAAAGTAACAACAGAACCTGGGCAGTATCTTTAGTGACTTCAGTCATCCCATGGTGCTTTCTCTAGCATTAAAAACTTCTTAAAGTGTGAGTTTTAGACAATTCCTGGATTCAAAGAATGCTGTTACTTCTGTTTTATTTTGACTAGCTGGAATAAATCCCTTACTTGGCTTTCTCCCTTTCTCTTTGAAGTGATGGGTGGTAACTGCCGTGCAGTCTCATGTGTTCACAGTGCTCAAGCTGTAATTGTTGCCTGTCCGTTTGTAAGAGGTTCTCTCCTCCTCTCTCTGGGAACCAGCTGTAAAATAGGTAGTAAGCCTAACGAAGCATGAGGAATTATTGGCCTACAAATTAACAGTTAAATACTTCAGGGTTTGGGGTTGGGTTTTTTTTTTTGCGAAGATCCAGAAATACATGCTTGTCCTCTCAAAAAACAGCTCGGCAACATCATTGTCGTGTTTCTAGGTAATCCACTAGGAAATAAGTGTGAAAAATACCTTTTAAAAATGCATTTACTTTGCACCTGCAGTGAGAATAATGCACTTCAGTCTGTATTTAAAGTGTGTGTTCAGCGTACTTTGAATGTGACATTTTTGTGTCAGTTGTCAGTTTTGTATTATGTCATGGAGACCTCTACCAACTCTAAACGCTGTGCCTGGCTTACTGCTTCACCCCGTGATCATCACGGTGTCAGTGATGAGTGGGAATGGTATCTTAACCCATGTCAATGCAGTTTGTGAGTGTTTTCTTCCTTATTTTTCTTTAGAAGTTTCCCAATACTGTTTAATTCTCTCTTGCGAGGTTCCTCCTATCATTCTGTCAATTATTGATGAGGTCTGCTCTTGGAGCATTTGTTCATAATGAATAATTTCAAAGCCAAATAAAAGACCCTCTGCAAATTTAATGTATTGCCCTTTTGTAGTGTGTTATATTGCTTTCTTGGAATGGTGCACTGGGAAAAACAATCCAAAGCAAAAGCTATTTTGTTTGAAGTTTTATGCATTATGCATATTTCTTCTATGAAGCTACAATATGTGACATATCTAGGATGACTAAGAATGATAGGCGATTGTGTGATTTGCAAATGGAATGACAAATACTTCTTTTAAGTTAGTATTTTCTATATTAGTATTTTGGGTTTATATGTTAAAGGCCATACAAACAAGAGAGGGTAGATCAGGAAGAATTGCAAGAAATTCTATGCTTAGAAGTAAAAAAGCCTAACAAATAGTTTGAAAAGGAAATACTTTATTTTGATAATGTGCCTTTTTTATTTTTTAAATTATGATTGACTTATTTTTGCTGCAAAGAGTAGTATTTTAGACTGTAATTACACAAATGAGAAAATGTGGATTGGTTAATTATATGATGGGCCTGAGAATTAGGGACAATCAGTGCTATCAGGTTGCAGTCCTCTTTCTTATAAACCAAAGTTTTAATTCATGGCTGTATCATGATGGGCTGTTTTTTCCTGTTTGTAGCCCAACCTAAAATGTGCTTCATGGAGAAAGGGATAATCATTAGGTCAGCTGGGAAATACTCTGGCTTAACATGTCACCTGGACATCACGAACCTGCAATTTTTGTGTGTGTTATCAGAGAAAAGGTGGAAACACCATCTGCCCTCTTCTGGGTTTGAGTCATCTTTGAGGCTGAAATCAGGAGTACTAAATGTGTGGTCTGCCCTTTCTTCTCTTTCTCCCCACCACTTTGATTTGTGATGAGCTCTTTAAACAGTAGAGTATATGAAGTAACAGGGTAACTTAAAAATTACAATCATGACATTAGATTTGATAGATCCCTGGAATTTTAAAACTGCAACCTTATCTTCCCCACACTTTTTTTTTTTTTTTTTTTTAAATTTTCATATCACTCAAATTTCCAGTTTTGTCAATACGTAATTGACACTGCTTCTCAGATTAGTCAGAACTTTTCGGTCATTTTTCTATTGCTCTCTTTGAAACACCAAATTTAGTTGCAGGAAAAGTGCAGAGATAATTTTAACATCCATCTTTAGGCTGAACTTCTGTATTTTGTCTTTTTTTGTATGACACAAAGCAAGTCTGAACTAAAAATAGCAGGCTGTGAACTTTAATGATGTTAACTGCTGATTGAGCCACTGTCACACTGCATGGTTTTAAGACCAACAATGTGAAGAGAGATTTAATGGAGTTTTAAAAAGTTAGATAAAAGCTTTTTCAATTATAAAACTAGCATTATCTATTAAATGAATAGCTCCCTACCTTACTGAGATATATATTATAATTTGTTTTTTTAAATTTTCGTTATTAGTAGGATACCATACCAGTTTTCTGATAGTATTTGCATTAAGTCAAATACTTCTGCAATCTTTGGAGGTAAAATATTTTCTGTTTAAGAGAAAACTTGGGAATATGGTAGCTGTCATGTAGAAGAGTACTAAGCAGAATTGAAGGGTGAGAGACTCCAGGTGTTCCCTGGACACACATTTTTGGTTTGCCTATAAATAGCAAGCTGTGTTTACGCTTACTGATTCTTTGCAGAATAAGCTGCAGGTACTTAATGGAAAACTTTGTACCATGTTCTGTTTAGACTCAGATCTGGTTTTATATATTTTTGGTGTTTTCCATCTTTTATATTCTGTCTTGATAGACATTTATATAGTGGGACGTTAATCTTTTCCTTCTGCTTAATCTCTCCGTGAGAGGCTGTAACCCACTTTTCTGTAACAGCAAATTTAGTTTTCTGTCTTGATCTTGAGAAGGTGAAAGTGCTGGTAAGACTCAATATTGCTCAAGCCCTGATCAACGTTTGTTCTGCCTGTTAAGATAATTAGTCTGGGTTTTGTAAGAATAAAGTAATTTAGATGGATTGCTAGATCAGGTACACCTGCCTTTTGGATCACAGTTATAAAGCAGTTTGAGGAGCTTTACAAGGCCAAAATCCACATTGAGAATGTTCACCATAATGCTGCCCCCATATCCCAAAAGAAATGTGATAATTATTTTTTTTTTTCCTAAATGGGAGTCTCTTTGTGTTCCACTAAAAGCTGGCCCTTCAGCTGGTAGAAATGTCCCTCTGACTGTACTCTGAGCTTGTATGGGCTATGTGCCCTCAAATAGTTTTCTGTAATTTGGAAGCCTCTGTGCTGTACTAAAGATAATAGACAGGAATTGTAAGATCGGAGGGGTGAGTGGAGGTGCAAGGGTTGTATCTTTGAAATTTTAGAATAAAATGGAATAGAGTAGTTTTGTTAGAAGGGACCTACAACAATCACGTAGTCCAACTGCCTGGATACTTCAGGGCTGACCAAAGTTAAAGGATGCTATTAAGGGCATTGTCCAAATGCCCTTTTTACCATCAAAAGCGTTAGATGCCTGCGTGAGGCAGCAAAAGGAGATGCCATTCACAATGGGTTGTGCAGCTTTATCATCCTTCTGCTCCAAAGATCAGGTTTTATTACAATAATGCATCGTAGCTGTGTTACAGTTCTTACTATGACTTATTAGAGTTGTTTGGTTTTTTTCTTAACTTTTTCCACTGTTTCTTATACATGAACTAAAGTTTCAGCAACTGCCAGCAGCACATGAGGTTTTCAGTAAGCCAGTATTAAATATGAGATTCTTTGAGGAGAGATTTCTTCCTCCACTGGACAGAACTGCTCTGCAGGTTCTACCTGACCTGAAGTGAAGGCACTTCCAAAGCAAGGTTTAGCTACTCTGCTGTAATCTATGTGAGTGGAGTTCAGATAGCGCAGATTTGGTACATTGGGTTGTTTGTGTCTAAATTTAGATGTACATCATATTTTAAGGAAAGAGTATCATCTGTCCTGTTTATTGGTACTTTTTTTTTTACATTAAGTAGTTTACATTTGTCAGCAATAACTATTGTAAAATAGTTTTGTCCTTGTTTAGTCCTTACTTTGCAGTTGGGAAGAGAATGTATTTGAGAAGCATGTGATGTTCTTTGGGACTTATTTAATTTTCTGACCATGCTATATGCTCCTTGAAAGTGCTGATATACACATTCTTATAAACATAAATGGCATTTAGTTTTAAAACAGTACTAAATACCAGTTTACAAAGAAAGAGCATAATAAATTGCTTTTTACCTTCTATATTAAACTTTCCTTGTTGAACACTCTAAAACTTGGATGGATCTCGTTTTCATGAGCCAAATGATCTGAAGTAATGTAGGCTATTAATCTGTAAACCCATAGGTACCTAAAGGCTACTAAGTATTCCAGGAGGAACACCCTCTGAAAATAGAAAAATTAAAAACGTTATGTGACTTATAAATTTTGCCTACCTAGAAATATGGATGTTATGTATAAATGGATGGAAATGGATGTATAAATGAACGTGTGGTGTTATAGGTACAGAAGTAGTAAGAAGCTATCTTTATTTGCAATACTCTCTGATATACATTTATACACTTTTAAGTAGATTTTTTGATTAATATTTTCTTCCATTTGCAAGTTAACAATTATACATGGTGGTAAAAGCGGCAAATACGCTCTTACAACACTGTAGGTTAAGTGTAAGTGAGCTAAGGTCAAATAGATTAGGAATCACGTGTTATAACCGACTGAGATCTGAAAGTGTCTATTGAGAAATGTGATGGTGAAGTATAATGCAAGATACAGTAATGCTTGTTGGAAAGAGTAATGAAACCAAGACCGACCATTTGTTATCTGTATTCTTTTCAGTGAGACTTGTAAGTATCCAGATTAGAAAGAGTATTGCAGCACATGCAATGTTTTCTTCCATCTTGCTTTCTAGCTGTGATAATTAACTACAGGAAGTGAGCAGTGGTATCCAAAAAAGCCAATATCCACTTAAATAAGCTCAAAGTATATAAGCAACTTCAAGAAGTTTAAAGTTTTAGTCTACATCAGTTGTATGTTGTAGGAGTTCAAGAATTCTTGAGACATCAGAATCGGTTTAATATTCTAGTATATGCTTCTAATACTCAAAAAGGAAAAAAACTCTTTTCATCTAATAGCTATAACTAGGTTTTATAAAATTCCTCAGCCTGCATAGTAAAAAACTAATTTGGATTTTCTTTCAAACTGATTTTCATTGATTTAAGTTAAGATATTTGATTTACAGCGTCCTTTTATGAGTCAATGAGAACTAAACACAATTTATTTGGTGCTTCTCTCTTGTCTCCCATCCTTTATCTTGTTTTATTTCTTCTTAGTCCTTTCCATTTCTCCACCTCTTCTTGTCTTCATTTCTGTCCCTTCTGTTTAATTCTGTTTCCCTCTCTCCCACTTTAGATTTTTCTGTCCTGTATTTCAGTCCCTGCTTGCTGCTCATTGTCCATTGACTCTTTTGCACAGTGAGACTTTGATAGAGGGTTTTTTTTTTTTCCATTTTGCTGTTGACCAACCTGTTGTAATCACATTTGTAAAGTACTTGATGTCATTTAACCACAAGTAGGAGCCTCTTCTTCGCTGGAGGCAAATACACATATAACAAAGTAACAAAATTTCATGAGAAGTCATGAGAAAAGCCAAGAGGAGAAAAAAGTAGGAGGAAAAGCTAAATCGAGGTTACCCCTCCACTGTAACCTTGTCTCTATATGTTATCTTTCATTGTACAGCAAAAACGTACTTGCCGGTGCACAGCTCTGGGGGATGCGTTTGCAGATAGCAACTTAACTTGATCTGTCTTGATTTATGAGGAGTCCTTTTTGTTGGCAGTTTTGAGAAGGCCTCAGAAGTCCCAAGTACCTTTCTTCCCAGCCAGACCTGCTGAGCCCTGTGGGAGGTACCTTTTGTGTCTTTCCAGTTTTCTGTCATACCTGATTACAAGATGCCTGTTTTGTTACTTCTTCTGCCTTCTGCCAGTATCTTTTTAGATGTTCTTGGAGGTGAAAAGGATATGGTGACAGGGACGTTACAAAGTTAGTTTAATTTTCTGGCTTTTTTGCGGGTGGGTTTTGGGTTTTGGCAGGCTTTGCAGTAGAACTTGGTGCATGAGAATTAACTGTCTGTGTATACAACCTTATTTAAAAAATGGGGAAGTGATTTTCTTTGTGTTGAATGTAATGATCTAGTAACCTGGTAAACCAACCCTCCAAATTATAAAATTGTGTTTAATTGATGGTGACCCTTGAAAAGTATTGTAAGAAAATACAATTGACTTCAATCCAGCTGTGGGGTTTTTTTGGGGGTGGGGGTGTTTAAACTTCACCAGTTTAGCTTTACTTAAATGTTACGTGGTTGATGGCTTTTAATGTAGACCTTAACAGGACTGAGAAACATAATTGAGCCATGTTATGACTGCAAATGCATGGAAGGTGCTTCTGTAGCATTAAAAACAGCTGCTGCCTCATGGTATTTTTTCAGAAATATCCTTTATATGTAGGGATTATCATCTCTTTGTGGTTTGTTTTCATTTTATCATTATAACTTTGTTTTATTATTCCATGCCTGAGGGTTTATACTGAACTGAGTTAATTGTGTCTTATGGTGATGAAAGTAGGTGTTGACATGTGTCCCATGGTTATTCCTTGTTTCTTATGGGATGGGAAATCATTGATTTTCCTCTTTGTATTGCTCATTGGCAAAAGTGTCAGAGGTGCCAAGAAGGGCAGTGTTGGTTCACTTAGAATTAGCATATTTAAATTAAACACATTCAGTTTTGTTTTGTCATGGAGAGTGAATGCGTAGACATTGACAGAAATTTTGTTTGTGTGTTACTTCTGAAGATGAAGGGATTTGGTAAGAGATCATTGTGAAGTAACAGTGTTATCTGTAGACTCAGATAACCTCCCCATCGTAATCAGAATAATTGGAGTAACTAAACTTAATCATTAAATAAGAGATGGACATAGGCTCCCTTGGTTTCTTACAAGGAGAGAGAACAGCTGAAGTATCCCTGAAATCTTCTTATTCCTATACAGTGTCTATATAAAATGCTTGAGAAATGTTCAGATACACTAAAAAGTAGTATATAGAAAACTGATAACATTTGAAACTAAGGATTATTTTTGTGCACTGTGCTGTCTTTGCACTGTCTGGTCTTTCTTGTTATGACCCATATGTGACCAGATAAATACCTTCTATTGTCAGTACTGTATTGATCGGAATCTTAGGAGGCACTGAATCTAAAGTGAATTTTGGTTTTCAAACAATAGGAATAAACGAGATCAATAGACAAAGGCAAAAATTGAGCTTCTTTTGATGATTCACCCACAGCCCCATAGGTCCCAATTACATGCAGAGCTCTGTGGCATGGCCCTTCCTGTGTCACACGCAGTAGTTACACTGCTGGCTCTCAGCTGGGAGCAGTGGGACTTCAGGGCTGATGCTGCAGTCAGAAATCTCTGTAGCCTGAAAATGCTGGTTTTGCTTAAGAATTAGAGACAAAGTGAGAGAAGCAGAGGCAACGGTCACACAGGAGGCTCCAGCTGAACATGAGGAGAAACTTTTTTTACTGTGAGTGTGAGCGAGCCCTGACACAGGTTGCCCAGGGAGGTTGTGGAGTCTTCATCCTTAGAGACATTCAGAAGCCATCTGGACATGGTCCTGGGCAACCTAGGTAGCCCTGCTTGAGCAGGCACGTTGGACCAGATGACCTCCTGAGGTCCCTTCCCACCTCAAACATTTGCGATTCTGTTCTTCCAGTATGTTTCCTCATTAGTTCATCTAAAACTGTATTAAAGACCTCTAGTAATAAGCTCAGATATTGACAACTCATTTTGAGCCTAGGCAACATCTGCTTAAACCTACTTTTAGCTATATGTAGTAATCTTAGGAGGTGAAAATCCCTTTGCGCTGCATTCCCTCTCCTTGTAACTGGGAGAGGATTTGAGGAAAGGGTTAAGGGAGATCTGTAGTCTCCCCATATCAGCATCTCTAAATTGCTTATGTCTACGATTCATCTTGCAGCAAATTCTAGAGCTGCATTTGCAGTACCTGCCACCCGTAGTGGCAGTGGTGGTTGCTCAGCAGAGACCTGGATGACTGCAGTTTCAGCAGCTGTCTTCAATGTCTCATACACTCTGAAGGATCCAGTGAGGAAATGTACATCATGTTGTCCAAACTGTAGATGAATAAAACCTTCTTCATACATTTATTTAAAAACCAGCAACAAAACAGAATAAAACCCTATGGGCAATGATATGCTAGCCTTATATAAATTCTCCTTCTGGTACAGTGTTGTGGCATCTCCATAATTACTTCTGTGTTAGGTATAAAAGTGCTTGACACATATTAATTGCTCATTTGTGGGTGTTATCACTCTAGGCTTACCAAGGAAGGACTTGATGCTCAGAAATAATACACACTATTCAGTATATCCACAACTGAATCAGGTTCTGACAGAGGCAGGCATGAAAAGCACATGCTTGTGTTTCTGTCCTTTTCCCTAACCGTCTGGCTAGCCTTCATCTTCTGCAGTGCACCGTTTCCTGCGGCTGGAGTAGAGACTTTAAGATCTTGTCAAAAAGTGACTTTGATCTTATATGCTCCTAAAGAGCCAGAGTCTTTGGTCTTATGGTCTGATGTCAATGCTGAGTGATACAAAAGGCTGTCAAGTCAACAAAACTCCAGATTTTGTTTTTCTTATATAAAGAATAGAGAAGATGACTCTATAATGGACTTGTTGATCTTAATAGGTCTGGAAGATGGATGAGTGGTTCAAAAAAGTACATACTTCCAAATAACAGGGTGCCTTCACAGTAAAGAAAATGTAAAGGTGGTGTTGTCACAGCAAGTATTAAAATGAAATCATCCACGATACCAAATGATTGCTTGTATTACATAGCTGTTGTCAGGGAGCTGATCTAGGAGGTAACCGAGTTGATAGTTTTTACTTATTGTAAACATTACAGCTGACCATAGTTCTTGCTAAAGTGTTTCTGTCTGGATTATTGGAAGAACTCACTTGTTTAAGAAAATGAGGGACAGGCATTTCCTTTTTGAACAAACAGTCTGTGCACTTCAACAACTACAAGCTTAAGAAGCTTTCTGAAAATCAGTGTATTGGCAAATCTTTATCTGCGTAGTGCTGTGAAGCATTTCCTCCTTGTTAAAAATCATCATCATTTAACGAGATAAACTTGCTTGATATTACAGCATTTTCTCTTTATATGAACATTTTGCCAGCAGCAAGCAGTACAGATGCTAAATGTTAGGGTGTGCTAGGAGGCCCTACATAGCTATGACTTTTGTTGTAATTCTTTCTTAGACCTGGAGTCATTTGCCTTGCAAAGGAGTAGTCAAGCAACTCTGGAAAGCAGCACTTTCTTTAAAATCTTAAATGGACCGGTTAATCATGTCATCTTCTGATTGTCAAAAGTAGGTTTAATTTCAGAATTCATAAAAATGTGTTGAAAGAAACACTGACTAGACAGACATCTGCTTGGTCAGTGATGCTGCAGGAAACTAATATTTTAAGACCTAGGTTTTTAGAAAAGTTGGTCTTTTAAAGATTTTTTTTTAAAGCAATAACTATTTTTCTTTTTTATGCTTCTTGTAGTGAAGATTTCTAGGCACTTGTTTAAAATTGAGGTAAGTTTTGTAGCAGCATCAATTAAGGTAGATAAATAGGTGTCAAGGATTCAAACATGTCACCTTTTCCATTTTCTGTAAACAGTTTCACGTGAGTTTTCCACAGCCATCTGATATTGGTGCAGTTAAATATTGTTTGTAGAAGCAGGTCTTACCTTTCCAGTTGCTTCTGGAAATTACCCAATGAGTTGGTGGCAGAGTCAGAAATATTTGAATTTCAAATTACAGTTTCAAATTAATCACAAGAACATTTTTTCCAACCTTTACAAATGCAGTTGTGTCTCTAGCAGAGGAGACTTAATCAGAAACCTCATCTAAAAATTAGCAAACCAGAGAGAAATTGGACAAAATGAACTTGCTACATGGGTAAATCTGTGGGTTACCTTTTTACTTGTCTGTTTATGAGATAGTGCCTATACACATTTCAGAGAAAAAAGGTGAAATGATGACGAGTAAACTGGATAACATGCCTTTTACTTGGTCTAATATATCTTCATGTTCTGTGGAAAGACCAACCTTCCTAAGCAATAGCTATTAAAAACAAGGGCAAACCTAAGACAAAATCCAGTGCTTAAAAAATTCTCTCCAACCTTTAACAAAAGAATGCTGAATATCATATCTGCTAAAGATTGCGTGACCCAAATAAAGCCCCAAACGTAATAAAATGGAAATTGAAATACTGTGATATCCTCAAACAGATGTGTGTGGCCCTTCATGTCAGCTGTATATCACATAGAAAAAAATCAAAACAAACCCCATCAGCTAGTGTACAGAGCGCCTTATCTCTTGTGGGAGATCAGGGAGCTTTCAAGATAAGTGTTTAAGAATAACTCTGAATTCACAGCATACCGTGCTGATGGCAAAAAATTGAGCTTGGTGCATTCAAAAGTTGATCTCTTGCCCAGTAGCACAAACAACGTTTTTCTTTTGACAACATCTTTCAGAAAGGATGTGGCAGAGTAAGGAGAATGAATTATGTATCAGTAGCATACAAGAGAGGGAGAGTGTACAGAATAGGAGAGGGAGAAAGAAAACAAAACACAAAGATAGTAAAGGTCATGGATATTTTTTGTTTTGCAGAACAAGAGAGTGTATGCAGAATTGATCATTTTGTGTCTGATCTAGTTTTGCAGTGATTTTTTACAGGAAAATGTCATCTCATCTGTTACTCAACCCTGTTAAGATCTGAGCTGTTTCTGCCTTACCTCTGACTGCTACAGTATCACTTTCTTTTTTATAGCTACATACAGAATAATATTTACATAGGTTTCTTTATTATTCTAGTACTACCTTTTTCTTCTGTGCAGTCTCTAAGAATCTTGGAGTTCTCTGTGGTCCAAGTCTACCTTGTCCAACATCTTCTAGCTGAAAACTATCAGCACCGGCTTCTGGGATGGTTAAAAACCTCACGCTCGGCAGTTGGTCAGTGTGTCCTCATCAGGGCTCCTCCTCCTCCCAAGTAGTTTTAAGATTGACTTAAGTGTTAAATACAATGACAGCCTTTCAAAATGAGCATGGTTCCCCATTTCTTTGGCAGTCATATGGGTGATCATATAAATAATAGAGGAGCTCATAACAAGCTCTTGGCCAATCCAACCACAGGGCTACTGTATCTAAAAGGATTAGGGTCCAAGCCTACCAGAGTTTAACAATTAGAGAATTGGGTATTTAGAAGTGATTGGTAGTTTTGCGTTCCTAGTCTAAAAAGGGAGGTATTGTAGATTTTTTTTCTGAGGATGCTGTTCTGGCAATTCTCAAAATTTGAGGCATGAGCAGCTGCCCAGTACCTTGTCAAACACAGCTGGAGAAGAATGGGAGATAATTTGATAAAAGAAGATGTCTACTTCCTTGGGCAGAGCTATATTAATAATCCAGAATATTACACTGATGAGAGAAGAGATCCTTTGACACTAAATTTAGATCCAGGCTTGACCTGCCAGAAGCCCGGGACTGCTGAGATTTGAACTATTGATTTGGCCCCATGTCCAGGATGACTGTTGTTTCTTTCTGCTTGTAGAAAGCAGTTTTGCCCAAGCAGCAATAAATACAGCTGATAGTGAGCCAGAATTTGCAAAGTTCAGCTGACCAGTGTATCTACTGAGCTAATCTAAATATTATGCTCACTTTAAATATCTTGATATGGAACTGTTAAAAAAAAACCACCCAACAACAGTCCCTAAAGAATAATCCCCTGCTTTTTTCCCAGTTTCTGTTTCTCTGTTAATTAGTACTCTTTGAGTATTATATGCTCTCAGCTGAATAAAAGCTGATGATGATTGAAAGAAAATCTATTTATAGAAAAGAGCTGAACTACAAGGTATGTATTACAAAAATGCTACAGAAGAACTGAGCAGAAGCCAACCATCTTTCTTTAAAAGGAAGAGCTATTGATTTTTTTTTTCCAAATACTAATTGGTAAGGAACCTGGGATTCTCTTGGATCACACATTCTACTTGGAGGGTTATAATGTATATGGAAAACGATGAGAGGAAAGGGGTTGATGATGTGTATATATATGCTGGCACAACGTGATGTCAGGTTTCACTGAAAGCATGAGTCTGGCAGGGGCAAAGCTGTGTGCCAGTTACACAGATCATTTAAAACCCATACTGCCTATTTGTGGTTGTGTTTTAGAGAATTTAAAGTTATTATTCATATTCCCATGTGTGCGCATGTGGAACTGTACAGGACCACAAGGAACTTTAAGGAGCAAAATAAGTAATATGCAAAAAATCTGTTCCTTCAGCAAAATGCTTAGGGTACTGAAACAATGCCATAATGTCTAATAATGTGCACTTGGCAAGTCAGTATTTAAATTTCCAGTTTTTCAGGATTAAGAGGCATGGATTTATTGATGGTATCTCTACCTCCTGCTATCAGCAGGTGGTGTGTTTCCACATCGTATGTCTCTGGCTAAATAAGAGTGACGAACACCTGCGGCATCTTTCCATACAACGTGTAGAAAAGTTTCAGTATCTAATTCTGAAGGAGCATGACACACCACATTTCCAGGGCATGGTAATTTTAGATGTTGAAAGCCCACTTTGAATTTTTTTTTTTTTTCCTTTTCTTACTTTCCTTGGTACTCTGGATTCTCACTATTTTTAGCTAGTGAAGAGATGAAGCATGGGCAGGACAATCTGATGCAAAATCAGCTGATTGAACCTCACCAGAGATGCAGACCTTTAAATGGGTCTGGTCAGGTGAACTTGTACTGGTTCTCCAGCACATACAAATCGTATTGGTTTTGTATGTAAACATGTGATAAAACCAAACTTGAAGGACTTTAAGATTAGAGATGAACCTTCGGAAGTTAAGTACAACATGGAAATTGCCAACTCATATGCATAATGATATATTCTTGATTACACATAGTGCTGTGGTTTTGGGTTTTCTTCTTCCTGGGATCTCTGCCTTGTTGTGTACAGAAGGAATTAGTGCTTATCTAATGAGCAGCTTTTTTTTTTTTACTTTCTTCCCCCTTACTGGTTTTCATTGTGTAACCTTGTGCCTTACTATATACCATTCCGATCAGGATTTGAGGATGAAGCTATTATTTTCCTCTTTGGCATTTCTGTAGGTCTCATCACTACAGTAGTTCAGTGCTTCAGATGTTAATTGATTTTCATAACACCCTACTGAGATGGGGAATTATTATTAACCAGGAAAATGGAGCACAGGAGATTGAGGTCAGAAGTTCTGCTCAGTTTGAATGCCAGGTTTGAGCAACCTGTGACCTGGTTTATTATTTTTTCAGTATTCACGTAAAGCTCTTGAATTCCTTTAATTGCAACTGTAAGTAATTCTGCATTTTTCCAGATTAAGTCAACAGCTGTAATACAGGCAGCTGTATAGTAAGGAAAACTCAGGTGAGCACTCGTGAAATTTTTTGTGTAAGTGGTTTTGGACAGAAGTGGGGAAAGGATGTGAGTCTTAATACATCATTGAGATATTATGCCCCAAGAGATTTTTCTTTCTTAATACATTCTTCTGCCTCATACCATACTTATCCTCTGGTTCTTGCAACAAAGGAAGCAAGGCTCTACCTACAGGAGTCTCTTTTACTCCCTAACGATAATTTATCACCAGAGTGGGTGCACTCATGATGACAAATGAGTGGAGGTCCTTTTTGGACTGTGTGTGAAATGTTCTTAATTAAAAAATAATTCCTGATGTACATGCATAAAGATTGCCCTGAATTTCTGAATTTTGAGTGCTTATGTACCCTTAATTTTTTTTTAACATTTATTTAATACAAACAGTTTTCTGTTTTCTTCTGTATTCCTATGTCAGTCTGCCTTCTGGCATCAAATGTCCGCATTCAGCAGCATCTTAATAGTTTAAAATGGCAGCAATGTCAAGGAGTCAGTATTCCAGTACAGTGGCATCACGGTTGCAGAAGTTTAGCTGTTTTAAAAGTGAGACGACTCAAAGTAGAGAGCTTATTCAGTAGCATGTCAGCTGTCACATAGTTGACATATGAAGGTAATTCTTTTCCTCAGTAGAATATTGTTTCTCTGAGTTGGCAGCACAGAAATGATTATTAGAATTGAGAAAGATCATTAGAACTCTGAATGCTTTGATAGCCATCTCACCTTAGCTTTTTTTCATTGTAAATTAACTAATCATGACTTTCAGAAGAATAAAAATCCTCTGAAAACCTAAATTAGGATAACTGTAAACTCATCTGCAGTGGTACTCCTGAGAACAGTGCTATCAAAAAGTTCTAGCTGGAAAAAGGTAGAAACCTAACTAAAATATTTTTTTATACATTTTAAGAAGTAGTTCTGCACTGATCTTCACTTTAGACTAATTTATTGTTTCTCTTAGATTATGGGTTTATCATATTTCAGGTGGATGTTGTCTTTTGACAAGGAGTTAATTCTCCTGTCTTTCAGCTTAAATTTTATTTTGGGTCCATTTCGTTGTTTTCGTCTGTTTTTTTTAGAAGCATCTGTTGTTAATAATGCTGAATGAAGTCTCTGCTTCAGGCTTCTTTTAACTCAGTAAAGGTGAATTTTCATTTGGGCTTTTATACAAATACTTTTTGGTCCTGCCTCAGACATCTACCTTGTCAACTTCTATGTGCTCAATACGCTGGCCTCTCAGTTCAAGAAAGATAGAAATACAGGGAAGTGAAACACAATTTCCCTGTTTGACAGAAAAGCGATGTATGTGCTGGACATGGTGGCCTTCCTGTAACTTTAAAATGCCTGGATCTTTTCAAATTTGTGCTGAAGAATTAATTTAACGGATTTTTATAATGAACTCGGTAACTGTGCTGTACTGGTAGATCTTGAATACTGTTTAAGGCGTTTTCTCACAATAACTAAAATGTCAGATCAATCTGGGAGGAAGACTGCAATTATTTAGCCTCTCTTGTGTTTGAGCCATGTAAATGAAAATACTCATTAAACAAGTCTGATTAGAGAACTGCTTATTATTAAATTTTTATTATTATTCTGTGTTTTGTTGCATGTAGACTGTATGGTTAGTTTTGGTTGCTAATAGTTGCACGATGCTTAGATGTGACAGATAATGATAACACAGTGAAATGCTGATAAGCTGTTGAAAGCACAAAAGTGTGTTTATTTTCTTCAGCAATATCAGTTAGCATAATAAAAACGTCACCTCTCTTTGTAAGCTTTCCTTTTCTTAACACATAACAGTATTTACAAAATACAGATCATGCTGTTGTCTTGTACTAAAGATGTTATTGTCAAGCAGAGGGAAAGCAACAGTTGAGATCACTGAAATTTAGAACATTGTAAATAGATAAATTAATGATAGCAAAGATTCAGAGAAACCATGAACTTTAGGGAGAGATTTGAGAGAGAAGAAAGAGGAAGACTTCGATGTGCAAGAACTGGAAGATTGTGCCAAGTGCAGAGAGGGATGGGGAGGAAAGGTGAAGCCATAGTTCAACGTGGAGGGTGGAGAGAATTGAAGGAAATGAGAACACAGATGAGAATAGAAGATAACTAGATTTTTTAAAGAAACGCATTTTTTTCCCTTACTTTTCTGTGATATTGAGTGCTGTTAGAAAACATATTAAAGTGATGTTTATGCTCACTGCCATTATAGCTATTTTCGTAGCTGCCATTCAAGCGAATGGAGAAATACAGCGATGGGTTTTCATCTCTGGGGTAGCCCAGTACAGCCCAGCGTGGTGCCTTCGTGTGTATGGGTCATGGGTGGGCTCAAAGGAAACTGTCCTTGGGAATTGCTGTGGCCTTCTGGCTAAGCCCCCCCAGGCAGCTGCATTACTGAATGCAGTAGGCTCACTGGAGAGGCTTTATGGGATTAGGAAACCACCTAAATTCAGGAGATTACCTGGTTGCTGACTCCAGCAGCTTTTTTGTGGAGAGTTCTGGATTACAAACTGCAATCTGAGGGTTTCAGAGCTTTTCTTATAACGTATTTTGTTTTCAAGGTAAAAGTATTTATAAAGGCTTTATTTTCTAAGTCGCAGGTGAGGATTCTGTTGGTTTTTCCGTTAGGATTACAAAGGTAATAGAGGAAAGCACCATTTGATATTTACCAACCTAAAGGTACTGTCTCACACTGAGGGTAACTGGAACCTGAAGGTAATTGATTAACTGTTGTAGTTCCAGCTCTGACATTTTGATACCATTTCTTCATACACACAGTGGTATTTCTCAGGTCAGATTGCAGTGATTTCCATCTTTTTATAGAAATGCAGTACCATAAGCAATTCCTTCTTCACCTATAGAGCTAGGCATGTTTAGGGAACAACTCAGTTGCCTAAACGTGGGCATTTGGTGTCATTTTAGCTGTCTTTGTATATGCAGATCATCCACGTAGAGCTTGCAGAGATGATGCAGCACTTGCAGCAGACTTGTATCCTTCTGCAGCAGCAGCTGCTTACCAGGCAAGATTATCTTCAGGCTTCTAAAATGGCATCTGACACCAATGTTTAGGCATCTGAACTTGTCCTTAGTTGCTAGTCAATGTAAAAATATAATTGAATTGGAGATGGTAGCAGGGAAAGATATGGGATTTATTGGAAAGTATAACATCTTCTGGTACTTCTGTTTTTTTTTTTTTCTTTTAAAGACCACTTAATGGGAAACTTTGAACCTTTCTAAGGAATAGTTCCAATTTGTAATTAACACTGGCTTTATGGTAGCTTGATACACATTTTAAATTAATACCTCTGAGTTTGCAAGAGAGACAGTCTAATTTTTATTTTTTTTTTAACTCCCAGAGAAATACAGTAAACATGTTCTGTGGTAAAAATGCACCTACAATTAAATAACTAGTCATTTCCTATGAGTTTTAAAGTTGAACTGTAAGCCTGAAGGACAGAAAACATGCCACGTTGCTCTTGTTAAACTGTCAGATTATTACTGCATATGAGACTAGAGGATTTTCAGTTTCTTCTCAAAGCATTTTTGGAGGATGAGTCAGTAAAGCAGTTATCTAATGCATCCACGTTGACTGCACATTGAATTTTGTATTCTGTTATGTTTAATTACACTGTTACCGGGTAATACGTCGGGATTTTTCTCTCTTTTTTTACAGGATTCTGCTCAAGAGAGTGTCATTACACGAGATATTCATCGTACATTTCCAGCACATGATTATTTCAAAGATACAGAAGGAGACGGTCAGGAATCTCTATACAAAATCTGTAAGGTACAGTCAGTACTCTGAATTTTAAAGTGTGTTCCATATTTTGCTATGACTGTATTTTACCCTGTTAACCCTGTTCTGATCCAAGTCACTAATCAATAAGATTTTAAAGCTGTATTTAGATTGCATGTGGAGAGTGTAGTGTTTTTGCAGTACTGGATAGCCTGAAGTACTTTTTACAACCTTACATTTTGTACCCCTTAAAATGCATATGAGAAGAGCAAGGCTCAAGCTAATTTTACTAGTGGACAGTTTGATATCAGAGGACCGCTTCAGTAGAAGTGTGGTGCAGTAGAACTTTTCTTCCTCTGCTGGTAGAGAGGTTTGCAGAGGAAGAGAAAACCTCAGAGCAAGCTCTGCTATGAGGTTAAGCAAGAATGTCTCTAGATAATTATCTAGAGAACAAGTTAGCTGACCTTTCCACAAGTAATGTGTGTGCATAGCTTTTCACTCATAGCTCTGATCAAAGAAAATTGTTATTTTTTGCCAATTTGCACATGGGGAAGTTGAGGTACTAAATTAACAGATTTGTCCAGCTTGTACAGACAGACTTTTGTAGCTCAGGAGAGATACAGAAGGTAGAATATTGCAACTAGACAGGTAGTTCTCTGGCAGTCAGTTTTCATTTTACATTTTTTTCTACCATGTAGAATAAATGATTGCCTTAGACAAACCCATTTCCACTTCCTTTCCTTTTCCTTGTTACTCTGTTTCCACCTCCAGTTGATTAATAAACAGAAATGATGGAGTTGTCATAACAAGCAATAAAGAGTGTCCTGCCTTTCGAGTATAATGATGCATATTCCTGTTCTCCAGATAAATTCTTTGGTGATGCAGACTCCTGTTCAAACAGTAATTTGGATGACTGTTAAATATAGCTGCTTAGATTACACATATTGGAGTTCATTGTCATGAGTAATTCACATTAAAAAGAAAAGTAGAAAATAAAGGAGCAGAGAGAACTTTGAACCAATTATATTGGTTTCTCACTAATCTTGGAGGGCTACAAGAAAACAGTTCCTGGGCCAATCTTTGAAAAGAATAACAAGGACAATGCAGGTAATTGTGAGCTTGTCAGTTTGATATCAGTTAAGTGAAAAATGATGGAATAGCATTCAGCTTATCAAGAATTAGATGTGAGAAGTATATTATAATGAACGTCTGTAAGTTTACTGAAAACAGATCTTGACAAGCTAATGAAAAAAACCCAAAACCAAACCATGTTTCATTGGTGAAGGTAATTTTATCAAAATTCTGTAGATCATGTAGTCTGCCATGCAAAAAAATGCGTATATGCTGGACAGGTTAGAACATGAACAAGATACACATTAAAGAATTAAAAACTGGCTAGCTAGCAAGTTACTAAACAGCAGCACTGAATAAATGTATATCAAGCAAGGTGTCCTGAAGATCACTTGTTCATTCGATCTACTCTGGTTAGTCACCTAAAAGAAAACAGAAAAATCATTTCTGATAAAGATATCTTGATGATACAGAGAAGAAGGGAATGGTAAATAATGAGGTCTTAAAGAAAGTGTAGATAGATGAATCTTGTGTAGGGATAGAATGACGAGTATTTTACAGCTGCTGCAGCTGCTTTTGGTTACTGTGTCCAGAATTAAAGATGACTACTTCTACATCGGAAAGAATCTGTAAAAGTTCCATGAGGATGATGAAGGGATTTGGGAACATACTTTGGAAAGAAAAACTCTTTTTCATGAATGAGAACTCAGTCTATTTTGTTTAATAGAGAGAAGATAAAGGAATGAATTTGTCTGAACTAAAAGTGACTTAGAGGAATTTTCTCTCTAGCAGGCAGCTTCACAGAGGCAGAGGTTTTCTGTAGTAAAAGTGAAGAATTCTACTTGTCTTCCAAAGCTGGGAGCCTTCACTGCTCTCAGGGCCTCTACTGCTCCTGCAGAGAAAGTTGCTGCAGATGTTGGTCCTCTTTTCCTGAAGGACCTAGATCAGAGGCCTGCTGGTGTGTACATCAAGTTGAGGACTGCTTTTCTCATGAAGCATTTTGTATCTGCCTACAGTTGGATGACATTTGCCACTTTCTCTTGATATGAACACGTTCTGTGTAGCATCTTTGCAGTCAGCTTTCCAATTTACTGCCCCGAACAGCTTTGTCTCGTCAGCAGTCTTTGTTACTGTGATATTTTTATGTGTTCTGTATGATTTGTGAATATTTACAACAGCATCAGCCCTAGCACGTCTTTGAGGTCCTGTTAGTGACCTCATCTTCATTCTGTCAGTGAGAACTGACTGTTTATTCCTACCTTTTGCTTTCTATTGTTTAATCAATTATTTGAGTGCATAAGAGGACCTTCTACGGCAGCTTAGTTCCCTGAAAAGTCTGTGGGAAGGGATCTTGCTGAATGTTTCCTAAAAATCCTAATAGACTCTATTGACTGCCTCATTTTTTTATGTTGTTATTGGTTCAAAGGAGGATTTGGGAAGCATTGCTTCCTGGTACAACAACCATATCCAATCTTCAACATTGAATTATTCACGAATTTACTGATTTTATTCTTGACAGTTTCTACCTGCTTGCCAGTATTGAGATCAGCCGCAACTGCCATGTAGTTCTAGGCAGCGACTTTTCCTTCATCCTTGCACTGTTTGCTTAAATAGCTGAGGCTCTGTTCTACAGATGACCTGTCTGTGGCTGTGTCTGACTGGACCTTGAGTTTATGATTGATGTGGTGAGTTTTAGAGAAACATTGTTAAGAGCTAATTAATTTGCTCATAAACTTGTCATTCCACTGGAAAAAAAAATAATCTGTGTTGAAAGTAATATTGTGGCTGCTTTATATTACTAGAATAACTTCTAACAGGTGCTGTGCACTCATGCCCTTCTTCTAATATGAAAGCAAGATATTTGAAGAATGGGATTATTGAATAAGGCTAGAAAAGGTCTGTCCTCAAGTGGGAGGGTAAAAAGCTGAAGAGCATTTTCTTCCTTCCCCACTGAAATGAGAGATGATCTGAGCTGTCAGATAAAAAGGAAAACCATTAAAAGCTCACTGCCTCATTTTAACGGGTCTGTCAGTTTTAGTTCCGTCTCTTAATCTCTTCTTCAGAACAGTAGGAAATCAGGCAAGATGGAAACTTTTTCAGTTGCAGAACATTTATGTGACAAAGTATCTAAAAATAAACTTTAAGGCTGACAATGGTGATAAGGAATGAAAAGAGTTCCAGATTCTAGACTGGAGATTTCACTTGAGGACATCGCATAAACTAGATTTGCACAGAGCAAACATCTTTGAGAAAATAGTTCTATTTCTTGCACACTTTCTGTTTAAATACTATGTGAATTCTAGCTCTATTTAAAGAGCTCATTCTCTGTGTTACAATGCATAACAGAATAGTACTCTCGACCTACTTCCATGCGTGCATATGTAGTTAACAGCTCGATGCTCCAGGGAATCAAAGCACTTGGCAGAAATAGTCCTCTCAACTGCTTGGAGTGTATGCAGTGCAGCATTTAACGTGAGATGTGTTGTCTCTAATTTCCTGATTAAAGTAACTCCTATTTGACAAACAGCCACTGTGACTTTAATAGGAGAATGGGAGCATGTTGCAGGGAAATCAGGTTAGCTAGGTGAGTGTTCTTACTGGGCAAACTGGAAAAACAGACGCGTCCCTGTCGTTCTGAAAATGGTTGAATTACTTTTCAGAGATTCAGTGTTGGTGTTAGTGTTTTCCAGTAAACAAAGGCATTGTGGAAGGATATGAATCATTTGTATCATGACATATTTTGTTACTAAATACTTATCTCCTTGGCTGATCAAAGTTGTAGTTTTTTCCTAATGCCAGTCATACTTGCCTGAAGGTTTTATACGCAGAATCAGTGTGATAGCTGGTTTACTGTGAAATGAAACATTTGGGTTTAGTCATCGTTCCAATGTCTGTCTGTTTGTTGGTACCCACATTAGTAGAGGGAATAATAAACTGTTTTTCTAGCAAAGCTAATACTGAATGGGCTCCGGTATGGGTTTTTTGGCTTTCTTTGCTCTATAATTGAAATGTGAAAATGTCTTTGAGTTGCTCTTCTGTGACCAGTAGCTTCTATACTGTGATAAGCTGTGAATGATGGATTACTCTTTGGCTCATCCTTCAGCATGGCAGAACTGCTGCTCAGTGCTGTCCTGTAAGCTGATTGTCTAACTTTCATCCTTTTTTACATTTTCATTTCCATTTCATTGCAGCATCTTTTTTCAGGTGATCACCTCTTCTCAGCATGCACGTATTCTTCCACATTTTCCAGTCCTTAGTGTCTCCTCAGATTTAAAAATGGGAAGGTTCAGTATTTGTCCACTTTGGTTTAATTATTTCTCAGAGAGCAAATCTCTTTCTTTCCTATAGGAGTCTATTTGCCAGTTTTAGAATAAACATAGGAGCATAAACAGAATCAGCTAAGAATTATTTTTCACCTATTTTTAGTTGTTTATTTTCTTGGCTCCTGGGTTGAAGAGCAAATTTAGTAAATATTTTTGTCTTGTTTCATGCAAAGGATTTTAAATGTTACCTTGTCTTCTTCCATTTACATATTTATAAGGTTCCTTCTCTGTGCATCTGTGCTCAGCAAGGAAGCAGTAGTACTGTTCTTGCATACGGGGTTTCTGCTGAGCCTGTACTAGTGAAAAGGTCAGGATTGTGAATCTTGAATGCTGGTAAGAGAGTAATGGCTTTAGTATCTTCAGGGGCCTGCCTGAATAAATGTAAAGATTTCTTCATTCTCTCAGCCCTTATAGCTCTGAAGGAGGCATATTGTATAACATACACGTGCCTCTCCCTGATACTCAATAAATGAGTAATGAATTTCCAAAAATACAGTTTTCAGTTAACACAGAAATTCCTTGTATAATGTGATACATCCTAAATGCTGCAGTCATAGGAATATTATTACTTTCAGACTTTCAGCCTTGTAATAAATTTAGTATGGAGTTTTAGATTATGCTGTCACTAAAATTATTCAGCGACCAAGCATGTCGTAAAATACCTTGTTGCATGAGAAGTCTGCATCAAAGTATGGATGTTTTCTTGAGCCAGTCTGTTTTTCAGACACCGTGTTAAGTCTTTTAACTCTACTAAAATGGACTTCAGCACAGAGCTGTGTCTGTCTCAAACACCGAGTAGATTCCCTAGATCCTTTCTATCATTTTGGTAGCGACGCAAAGATAAGTATGAGAGCGAACAGGCTTGTCGCTCTCCCCTAAAAGACTTGTATTCAATTCCTGTTACATTTTCCTTTTTCCTGGGACACAGGTGCTGGATATCTTGTATGGCTGTTAACAAGCATTGTGCCAGTGTGCCTGTTGCTTTTTCAGAGGAGTGAGTGTTTCCTGTGCCAGGAAACGTTATTACTGGCAAGAGAGACACTGTTATTGCAGATGAGAGATGGAGATCTGTAGAGCCTCTGCTCATACCTTTTCCACTGCATTGCTGTGAAGTGGGGGGATGGGGGAGTGAAAGCTCTGGAAATGGAAGGCCTTTGTATGAGGCAGACACTAGAGAAATATTTTTCATGAGCTCTCTTTAGTCTCTAATGTAATTGTAATGTTTAATTTCTGATGTCATTGACTTACTATGGTAAAGGCAAATTGGGAATGTGGTTTTAAGCTGATATTTGCTAGTTAGTGTTTTGCATTTTGTTGTTTAAAGTACATTTGAACCTTCAAGTATAAGCAATCATTTTCATGCTTATGAGGATGCAAAATGATGAAAAAGATTTCATTCTGGAATTTGAGATGTACTCTCTACTCTTCCTTTTTAAAAAACTGCTGGGGCTCATAGACAGGAGTTGCAGAAGTCCCAAATCTGAGGTTTGAAATTCAAATCAGCAGTCTTTCCATTCATCTTTTAAATGTTACCTATTTGGAATTTTTCTGTCTACAGAAGATTCTGATCTTGGGAGATTTTCTGCCATTAATTATTTCAGAGAAGAATTTCTGTCCATCTCTGGATTCTTCATTCTCTTCCCCAGCATGCAGGCAGTTCTCTATCACTGACTTTATTTGAGGAGACTCTGTTGCTTCTAAAGCATTCGCTTTCTAATGATGTTGTACTAATAACCGCACAGTAGTTCTTCTCTTCAGAAGACAGATAACTATTATAAAGACGTTTTAACTCTGTGAGTGAGATCTTCATTTAGTTAAAATGATTGAAAGTAGGCTTCAAGTCAGAATCTTCATTAAGTCCCATTTATGAGACAGAGAATATTTAAAATCTCAGTTAACTGGAGTATTGTCATTGGAGATTCCCCAAGAGCTTAAGAAAATAATAACTTAAAAGACTGCAACATTGTCACAGGTTGTCATGGGAAGAATCCCATTCTCTTGAAATGACAAAGTTACAATGACTGCAGTGGCAATAGGGGATTTGGGATTTTGCTTTGTTTTCGTATTTCACGTGAAAAGACAAAGTTAATGCTCATCAGTCCCTTAAAAGAATAAATCTTAAATAATTAATCTTAGACCTATTATGGTGGTGTCTATAGGCAGCATCCTTTTTTTGAGGCTATTTTGGTTAATTACATCATATTTCAGCAATATCAAGTCCCAAAGGTTACTTAAAACTAAAAAAGTATAATTGGAAATGTAATATGCATAAAGCTTCAAAAATCTCTTTGCTTTGGGCAAATACAGTGAAATCATGTAGATTTTAAAGACTTCATTAAAAAATAAATCTTTAGTTGCCAGGATTATGGTGCTTTGACTTAACAGCAGAATCTTTCCCAGTTTGATCTAATTCTCGTGCAGGACTGAAGTTAGTATCCAAGTATCTGATAATAGCTGCTTGTGAAGATCAGATTTTGAGGACAGACCTAGTGGAAATGAATTTCAAAAAGCAAGCAGATCAAGCAGTTCGGGTTTTTTTCATAGTTGTTGGTTGCTTCAAAGATTTGTTAATCCTTTTACTGGGGCCCTCAGACATTTTTCTCTTATACATCCTATGCATAACTGTGTCCACTAATTAATTTGAAATATTTTTTTTTTAAACCAAATTATCCAGTACTTACTGATTTGTAGTTCTGTGGATGACCTCTTCTTACGAATGTTTCAAACTTGTCATCTATTCTTCTGATTTAATCAGCCAGTTAATGGTTTACCAGTTTACCCACCCCCAACCCCAGCTTTTTTTGGGTGAGTACTGTCCGTAATAAATTTTTAGTATCTTTATTCCTTTGAATTTATCATATCTTCTGATACTCAGTGGGAGACAGATCCTTCAACACATCCCCTGTTAGAAATGGTTCCAGCAGGATGACAGCCCCTGTGATTCTTCTGTAATAAAGCAGACACAAGGAAAGCTCATGTGAATTTTCTGCTATAGTTTAAATACAACTTTCCTACCTTGATCATATATTTTCCAAGTAGAGGCTTTGCATGCCTGCTCTGGATGTGTTTGAAACAGATTTATGACTAGTTTTAACATGTTTAGGAAGTTGATTATGAGAACATTTCTTGACCTTCTTTGAAATTCCTTTTTATATTTAACATGCAGAGTGAGGATTTTTTTGCACCCTCCCCATTTTCCCTTTTTTGCCATAATTTCAACTTCTTTCACAATCTCAAAAGCGTATCTTTTTCTTTCTGATAACTTTTTTTACTTTTTAATCTATGTCAGTTTTGGAGGCAGTTTGTTCCGATGTGTTGGTTTCGCAATAGTTATTTTAAAACTTGTTTGGATTAATTTATGGCTGTTTTCAGCAAATTATTAGCTATTGCTTCCCACAACAGAGAACCCCCGTGTGTTGATAATTCGCTATTTATTTTTCAGCCTGGATTTTTTTTTTAAGTAAAGTAAAAGTGTTATAATATGAAGAAATCATAAATCAAATTATTATTTGTAATTCTGCATATCTGTTTCTAAGTGGAGCTGGTCTTTCAAAAGCAGAAATAATATATCTCTTAGGAGAAATAAAATATTAGGCATCTATAAAGTGTTAGATTTTGGGAACAAATAGATAAAGACTCATGATGAATAACCAGTGGATGGTTTGAATTAGTCATATGAAATATTAATTTAAGTGTTGAAAGTAATTTCTGTTCATTCAATACTTAGTAGCTAACAAGTAATTTTAAATTAACTTCTTCCAAGAGAGCATCATTTTTTTCCAGTTCAAAGTTTTGTATTTGCTATTGTGCACTTCTAGAATTATTTTTTTATGCTTTATGTTTTACTTTTGTGGCTAGAGCTGGTTTAACTAGAAAGCAGATTGTAATGTTTCATTAATTTTTTTCAATAATTTACGTGAACAGTCTTCTTGTATTTGCTTGACCACTGAAATTGAGCAATGGATTGGGATTATTTTCACTCAGATTCTGACTAATCCTATCTAACATACTTCAAAAGAATGGTGAGCAATATAGAGAAATGACAAAGTCACAGTTTAGTTTTTCACAAAGCTACAAATGTATTAGGAAATGTATGGGTGAGTTGTTTATGAACAGTGACCTTTAAAGGGATACTCAGGTTATATTCTTTACAGAAATCTCTTCTGGAATCTTTGCAGAATTCCTTATAAATATTTCTTTCTTAGTTTTTGCCCATCAGAATGAAAAAGGAAAGGTGGTTTAAAGACTTTAAATATGTTTTAGCCTCCATTTCCACATTTCTGGCAGAAGTTATTTGCAATTACGTTAATACTGTTGGCTGGAAAGGAGTCACATCTCTTTTTGTGTCACAGTTCTTCTTACCTTTTGAAGAAGCAGCTTAGCCGCCTTTGCAGTGCTCTATGGTAGGTGCAGGTTGATTTGGTTCCCCAGCGTACCTGACAATGTTTATTCACAGTCCCTCTGTGCTTCCTTCAGTGAATTGGCAATCTTGATTTCATTCAAGACTTAAAAAAAAGAAGATAAGCATGGTGTTCCAGTTTGAAACATTCTCATCTGTAAACAGTCTTGGGGCAAAGCAGATTTTCTGATTCCTGTGGCTTGTTCCTCCCCATAGCTCTGACCTTGTGTTTTTGTTTTCCCTGGCTGTAAGCTTAGTACCTTGCTTATTCTCTCAGGATGTCTCTCTCTCTCCAATGTCAGCCCTGCTGCTGCTTATACTTTCTCAAGTTTCTTCAAATTCTTAACATCCTCTGACATCTCTTTAAAAACAGTATCTGTCTGTTCTCAGAGAAGTAAGGGGGAAGGAAAGGTTGGTTATTTTAGTTTTGTTTTTTAAGAGTAAGAAAAAAGTAGTATGTCAGTCATACCATAGGAAAATGGGTCTTGTTCATTCTTCAGCATAACGAGGACACAGGAAAACTGTTTCTGACGAAATTTTCAGGCTAGAGTAGTTCTCGGTGGTTTTCTAACAACCAACCTTAGGTACTTTCATGATGTCAGAATCTGTTTTTCCAAAAAAAACCCAAGCATTTTCCCCACAAGACAAACTAACCTGGTTTTTATATCATATTTGTTATATTGCTAAAGTTATATCATGACTGACCTCAGCAGAATTATCCTTGATTTAGGTGAAGGGAAATTGCATCCAACTCTTTTCATGCTGTTTGAAAAATAAAAATTTACAAATACAGCATCTATGGAAGACTGAAGGTGACCTGTAGATGTTTTCCTGAGTGCCCTAAAAGCCTGTGCAAGAGTGGTTACAGTTGCACTCCCTTTATTATTTTAGCCTGCATAGTATCACATATTCTGAATAGCTCATTGATTAGAACACGTTTTGATAATGCCAGCATGCATTTTAAATATATGTTGACTTTTATTTTTTCTAGGCATACTCTGTCTATGATGAAGACATTGGCTATTGCCAGGGACAGTCTTTCCTTGCAGCTGTGCTTCTACTTCATGTGAGTTAATTGCAAAATGAAAGCTTTGATATTTGAAACCAAAGCAGCTTTAAAATCAGTAGTACTGTAACATGCTATTTGACAGATATTTACTGTCATTTATTTGTCTGTATTCATTTTCCTCTTGTTGCTTTTTGGCAAATAGTGACTAACGGCTTCTATCTTTATGAATGTAGATTTTCTTTATCTAGGAGAAATCCATTAAATTGTCACTACTTCTGTATCAAAACCTGAAACTGATTTGTTACATATTAATATTTTCTTGTAATTTAGTTGTCACGTAGGTGAACTCCCTTTGTGTTTATGGGGAATTTAACTTCGGGAGATATTCTCAAAGTAGCTAACCAGAGCAAGTAGTCTCATTAATTTTCAGTGAGACTTTTTCTCCTAGGGACATTTTATAATATCTTTTGAGTGAAAGCTGAATTTTAACCTTGATATTTTAGCCTGTAACCACAAACTGTACAAACTTTGATCTGTTGCTTCCTATATATACATGTGCATGTAAGTATAGAGATAAATACACAATTTTTATATTTGGAAGATGCTTTAACTTTGATCTATCAGTGGAAAAGCAGCAAATTCAAGTAGTGTGGATATCATAAAGAATATCTGAATAAACCACTCAAAACCCCAGCAACAGACTCTTGCCTGCTTTTTCTGTCAGGCTCTAATTAATAAATTATTAATCATAGTTGAAATGCATTTCAGGTTGTGGTTTTGAGTCAGCTGTTGGTAGTATGTATGTTACACATACACTTCCTAAGGCATCTAGAACACAAATTCAGATTAAGTTGTAATTCCTAGTGAGATCTGTAACGCCTTGAAGACTTAAGGAGAATGATACACAGTGACAGTGTTAAAGAGAAGCTTTAGATTCTTTAAGGACAAGCCTGAATTAGTCACCTTGCTGCAATCCCACATATACTGCAGATTAGCTTATCTAAGAGTTCTTTTGCAATTAACTTTTTACCCAAAGAAGGATTTTTATGTTCCACTGGAAGAATAAGCCATTTCCAATACCAGAGTTGTTTAGAAATGAGTGGGTGTCACATTCTTAACATTTGACTAATACTACAGCTCCTCTCACTGAGTTGTGTGCTGTCATTACTATAGAGAATCACCTCTGGTTTTAGTGTTTCTGGAGTTAGAAGAAATTGCCCTGTACACAGGGAATACTAAATGGCAATTACACTCATTTTAATATGCCCTTTATAACATTTGCTTTCATAATAGGATATTAAACTGAAATAATCAGAGAAAGGGGGGAAGGGAAGCAGTCTCAATGAGCTCATGTAAGTTGGGAGCTTCCCAGGATGTCCTCCAACTCTTCTTTTTCTCAAATTCTCCAACCAATCAGTATGTTGTGAATGCATGCAAGACCCTCTTTAATTCTTCTATCTTTGCATGGATTTCTAGACCCCCTCCTTTCCCTTTTTTTCTGGGACAGGCTATCCTTTCTCTTCAGTGTAGATATCTTTCAGGAATGGTTGGGTAGCCTGAACCTCCATCCTGGATTTTTGTGATTTTGCTGCTTTGATGAAATTCCTATCAAAGGAGAGCAGGTAACTTCTAATCACAGGGGGACAGTGTTGCCAACTCTAATTGTTCTACTGTAAGTCTCACAGTATTTGACTTTTTTTCCTTGTTGTCTACTTTTTGGAGTCATTGCTGTGTATTTTAAAAAATGGTAAATTTCTGGCTTTTGGAATTCCAAAGAAAAGATAATAAAGGCCAAATATCCAAATGCTAAAAATCAGACTGGAAATGCCAAAATTACGTGTTTTGCTTAAAATAAATTAAATAAGAAATAAAAACTTGAATTATGATTTTGAATTCTTGGGGTTGGTAATATTGGAGAACCTCTACCCACTGAGAGCAAAGACTTGGTGGCCTCTGCCTGTAAACGACTTTGGCCTGGTGCTTACTTCTGTTCCCACTCCCTCTCCCTGGCTTGGGGGAGGAATGATTGTCGATGCACATGTGTCTGCATGCAAGGTAGGTGTGCTTGTGCATGAGCATCTGTCATTTTATTAGAAATAATTGTTACTTTACCAGAAACCCTGAAATTTACATTCATCTTATTATAGAACAGATTCAAGCCTTTTGGTCAGGATAAAACTATTTCTTCCCTTGACTTTATCTGCAGCTTTTATCTGCTGTCAGTGGGGATCATTCCATCCAGATAAAATTGTGATAAAGAGCTTGGAGATTCCTAAGAGCTTGTCCTAGGCGAATCTAGCCTGGACAAGTAGCTAGCAGCTGATCTGGCAGTTCTTTATACTAACTAGTTACTTTAATTTATGATGTCTGAAAATGAAAATGAAAGTGTCTACCCATGGCCCTGGAAACAGGCCATAATGATAGTCTGAACATAAAAGATGAAACCCTGGAGGTAAATATCAAGAGACTAAAATTCTCATTGAAGAAAATACCGAGCTTTTATCTGTTGCTGATATTTGATAAGGGGTTGGCAAGAGTCTGAATGAGTGAATACGCTAAAAGGTCAAGAGTTGTCATTCCTGATGCTCAATAATTGTTTTCATTTGTTACAATCTGGTGCCTGCAAAAGAAAGGTTGTTTTTATTGTGATTGAAAACCTGATTTGGGGTCTGCTTGTGCCCGTCTTATTATTGTGTTACCTGAAGGCATGGGGGAAGTGGGGGAGATGTCTTACCATGATATGGGGTTTCCCACAAATTCAGTGTTCAGTGGGCTGAAGCCAACAAATGTAACTTTAGAGTGACTCACGTAGCTTGTCTTTTAGTACCACCTTCTAAAACTCAGTTGGATGAGAAATTTTGGTCAAAATGAAATAGAGATCATGGAGATGGGGCTTCTGAAAAAGTCACGATGGTAATAGATGGCATCAGCCCTCCTGACCTCACAAGTAGGTTCTGAAGGCAAAATTTGTAATTTTCTTATTCATCATGGGAAACCTGACTTTAGAGAGTTTGATCTCCTGGGATTTGGATGAGCGTAGATAAGCATTACTCTCACTAAGTGTTGGTTATACCTTAGTTCTCCTGACTTTTTTCCCTTTTAACCAAGTCTCTCTCAGTAGAAATCACTATGATGACTTGTTGTCTTTTTCTTTTCTATCTTTCTTTTAAAAAAATTGTTGTTCTGTAGCTGAGAGTTGTGTACTGGTTGTTCTCATATCTATTTGGCGGAAAGAATACTGATGACAGTTGTGCTGCTGTAGAGAGGTATACTTACATGAACCTATGATATGATCCCACATTTTCGTCAAAGAAGGTCTTACAGAGCCAAATCAAGGTGCTCATCAAGGAGACTAGTTCCCTTAATTCTACATTCAAAGTGCTTTGCTGAAAATTCTAATATATCCCTGTTTCTGAATTCATCATGCATAAGTGTGTGTATTTGTGTAATGCATTTCTAGCCTCAATTCAGTTTTTAAAATTATGTTTGTGTATTTTTCCAAACAGATGCCGGAGGAGCAGGCATTCTGTGTATTTGTGAAAATAATGTATGACTATGGCTTGAGGGACCTCTACAGAAATAACTTTGAAGATCTCCATTGCAAATTTTTCCAGCTGGAGAAGTTAATGCAGGTGGGGCCAGGGTAACAAATTCTTCTACTTTCATAAATGGAAATAATGGCACAAAGAAGAGATTGATGCTTTGCTTTGGACAATAAAACCCCTCTCCTTTTAGAGGTGGGGTGGAACCAAAGCAGAGAAGTTTAATATTGGGATCCAAACATCGCGAGTCAGATTTATTTCTAATTTCTTTTGTCTTTCATATACCAACCTTGCTGCTAATCTTTGTAACCAAGCAGAGTAGGTGTCTAGTTTTTTTCCTCTCTCTGTTTGCTTTCTCTCTTCCCTATTTTGTGGTGTTGGTTAGAGAGAATGTCTCTCTTCTATTAAGGCCAGAGTATCTTTTGGACTGCCACCATCAGTGTCCTACTTTCTATGAATTATGTTGATGGTTAAGAGGTCAGGAAAATCAGGACATCCTGACGCTTATGAAATACAAATCAAGTGTAGGTCATTTTGTAGCTTTTACTGTGTTTTCAATACGTTGCTCTTTTTTCAGACAGCATTATTTCATAGTCAGAGCAACTGAACATAAATAAATGGCTCCAAGTTTTACACATTGTTGCTCTGACTAATGAGTTACTAACAATTCATTAAGCTTTGACCTGCACTTCTATTAGCATAGCAAAAGCTAGCTACTGAAGTCAGTTGTCATAGGTGACCATATATACCTCTGAGAGATACATTAAAACCAAACAAAACAGACCACCATTAATTCAATAATCTTTTTTTTCAGATGTCAAACTGTGCGTGTTTCCTACTTGATGGAGTAGAATTGCTTACTAATTAACTTGATACTTCGGCATGCGGTCTTTTCAATATTTGCATATGTTAACAAATATTTTTACTTTATTAACTGAATATGAATATATCATCAGTGTACAGTAGGATTATCAGTGCTTATTTTGTGTTGCTTATATATGCTCCTAGTTACAGAAATTGTCTGATGGAGTTGTGGGCTTTGTTGCTTTCAAGGTCTGCAAGGTGATCTCCTTGTTCTAATATCCATTGGTTTTTATAGCAGAAGCATTTATAGCAAGACACAGTAAAGGAATAACTTAAAAATATACACTGTGCATGACGTAGATTTCACAACAACTGTTGCAAGATTTTGTAATTTCTCAGTATAATCTCAGTACATTACTTGATACTGTGATAGAATCCACAGTGGATATCTTACTAAAAACTGTAACCATGGGCACTGAAATTTATGAAGAAACATATTTTCATTGCTCAAAAGAAGCCAGGATTTCTCTTTGTTGTGTTTTCCAGTGTTTAGCAACCTGGTACTTACTGGCAGTGTACATGAAGAACTTGGATAAATGAGTAATACTGAAGCATTTATTTTTCCCTTTACTCTAGGAGCAGTTACCAGACTTGTATAGCCATTTCTCAGACCTCAATTTGGAAGCTCATATGTATGCATCCCAGTGGTTCCTCACTCTTTTTACTGCCAAGTTTCCACTCTGCATGGTCTTCCACATCATTGATTTACTACTTTGTGAGGTAAAAAAAAAAAAAAATCTTGAATCAGAAAGCCCTTCTTCCACTCCCAAATGTTTCTTCTTTTTTTTGTTTCATTTTGTTGGAGTCATTTACTGTTTAATTTCAAAATGTGTGTAACTAAATTATGTAGAAACCATGGTTATATTGAAAAGAAGATGTTCAGTGAAACGCTGGTTTGGTTTTAAAATTAGAATTGTGGATTGCCTCATTCTTTGCTAAAGGATCTAATTAGGGATATCTGATGCACACATCTGTTCTTCATTTAGTTTGTTAAATAATTTATTCAAAGTTAGGAATTCTAATTTCTTGAAGATACCTAGTAGTAAAAGCCTAGCAGGCTTTTAGAGGGAAAGCACTCCAAATTGTCTGATTCAGAGTGCCCAAAGACAGTGAGGGTATTACATGTTGCTTTGGTGGCCTGATATTAAACAAATAGTGAGAACTGCCAAACAGCACAGCTGAATGAAGCTCTTTCCTTTTGTTTTTTACCCTACTATTCCAACTAAGGAACACATTACTCCAGATACAAAACAATCTGTTTCTTTATTGCAGATATATCTGCACTTCCTTAAAAAAACCAGACAGAATAGATTGATAGTCTGGAATATTTATTTTGGTAAATACTAGTACTTCCTTTTGTCACCAGAAACTCAGAGCTTCCGTGGAATTAAAACTGTTTTTGAACCTGCCACTGATTTCCTCTCCGATTTAAATGGGTCACAAACATAAAAAAAGAAGAATAAATAAAGTAATTGAGAATTTTAAATGCAAAGGGCTTCATGAGTATGAAATACTGTTGGTTGTAGTTCACTCTGCTAATTTTTATTGTGAAGTATTTTACCTGCAAATTTTCAGGCTTGCTGCACACGCCTTGGTAGCATTCATTATTAAACAGTGTCCACCACTCTTAACTCAGTATTTTTTTCCTTAAGAGTATTGCTGCTTCTGCATATTGGTACTCAGTTGTCAAAAAGAGGCAGGTTAATACCACCAGGTATCCAAGTGAGTGCAAAAGTTATTAATGGTGAAGTGATTTCACATTTTCATAGAAATATCTGAGCTTTATTTCTTTCACAGTGTCTTGGTTATTTTAAGCAAGCAAATAGGAAAAGCAGAAAGGTTGCTAGTTTTTCTGCTCTTTGTCCTCCTCTTTGGTCGTGCAGTAGATAAATACAATCCCTTGATCACTTTGGAACTGTTAGTGAGTTAATATTCCAAATGAGCCTCTGGTGTGGATTTGATCATTCTTTGTCGGTTCAGTTTATTACTTCATTCTGATCTTAATGTACACCTGCGCTGAGAAATGACCATTTTAAGAGAGAGTTTGTCAAGAAGTACAACATATAATTTCATAGTGGTGATTATTGTGATAGCAGCATAGTTACATCCTGACTGAACCTCCTGCGCTCTTTATTATATTAAGCTTGATGATAAAATATGCTGAAGAAGTCTTCTAGTCATGGTGAATATAGATTCAATATTTAGAATGAAAAAAGAAACAGCTCTTAAAACATTTGCATTCATCTCACATCTGGCAGTGTTTATCTCGGCATGGCTGAAGGAATTACTCTGGGAAAGAAGGTGAAAGAATCCAAGGAGAAGAGCGCAACACTAGAGTCTGCTAGAAAAAGGGAAACTTGTTAGCATTTGTGGAGGGTAATCATGTAAAGCTAAAGAAGCCTCTTTTATGACAGCTAAAAATAAACCAGAAATGGTAAGAAAATTGATTTCAAGTGAGAAGATAAATACAGATATCTTGAGAAGCAGTGGGGCAGCGTGTAGACGACATACTGAGGCAACAGCGTAGACTATCAGAAAACTGCTCCTAAGATTCATGGGTCAACCAGTCTAAAGTAACAGGCACTTCTGAGAATTTGTGGGAGGGGCAGAGATTAAAATCATATCGAAATAAAAACCTAGTTGGCCCTCATCATAGAAGGGAAGTAAAATCTGAAGGCAGATGGCTGTAGACAGAATAAGAAAGAAACCATTCCTTAATGGAGGACTGAAATCATACTGTGAAGCTGTCTGTCCAGTCAGCCTCCAGAAGGAGTAATGGAGCAGTCAAAAACAATTTTTGTCTGCATTGAATTGTCCTTTACTTTATCTCTGAACAAACAGCATGCCTGTAATTCCAGCAACTGGAAGGAGAAAAAACAGTTGCAGTTGCTAATAGTGGAACATATTCTTCTGCAAAAAAAATCCTCAAAAAATCGAGAAGCCTTTGAAGTGAATTGTCTTGTGTTTTTAAAAACAAGCTTCCAGCCTTCTCATTAATTTGTCATAGATACAGATGAATTTTAAATACCCTTCAACTTCCTTCCTGACTGGGTTTTCTCTACATCCCTGTCCTGTCTGTTGCTGACAAAATGTTTACATCCTATGCAACTCTTATGAATGAAAAATATTGGGAAAATTAAAGCTGTTAAAGCCATTGCTGAATGGATGCTGCCAACTAGTCATTCCAAGGGACCCTCTTTGGACCCCATGCAAATACTTGAAGTATGGATGAAGAATTTGTGTCAACCAAGAGTTTTTGTATGGGCTTGGTTTTTTTTAGTTTTTCACTGTGGCTGGAAGAGTGAAATGGGTCTTTATAGATACTCTTTAACTCTCAATCCAGAGAGGAAGATACCTGTTGGAAATCCTGTGGTTTTGCACCTAGCCAGGGACACACGTGTCCTTCCCTTGCATGCACGATGGAACAGTAGCACGAGCTGGGGAGTGGACCTCCCGGGCAGGAGCATCTCCTATCAAAAAGTAGCTAAATTTATGATGGGAATTAAGTTTTATGGAGAAATTTTTAAAATCCCATCAAAGTGAGTGCCATTACAGTCAAGGTCTTTTCATCATTCTTGACAGAAAGAACAATTTTATTTAAATTCATATGAATTTGGGACTTGCCGTGGCCTCTATGTGACCAAATTCTTTTATCCTGTTGTCCTTCTAGGACTTTTTTTTTTTTTTTTTTTTTTCAAATTGTCTCCAGGCTGTTGAGGATGTGATTCAACCCCCAAATTACTTAAATTTTCAGTGGCCTTAGAATATTGCCTCAGTAACTCTGGGACAGAATCTGTCCCCCATCCTCATCTAGAAATAAAGTATTTTGGAATTCTTTGTCTTTCCTGTGACAAAAGCTTGAAGGAGATCTCGGGTTTGCAGGCAGTACTCCACAGTACCATGGTGGCTTGACTGCCTGTAATAGAAACCTGTTTGGTCCAGTTGAAAGTTTTCATGGGATTACAGCAAAGTGCATGTTTTTGAGTCTGGCTACACAGATAAATTTTAACATGTCAACATCAGCTGAAGATCTTTCTACAGCGTTCCATTTAGCTGCCCGTTTCAACTGCTTCATTTGTCTCTTCCCCTTTTGCTATTTCTGTTTGCATTGAATAACAACATTGTTGATGAAATTCAAAGTTGTATTTGGACTTGTCAGTCTTATCTATCAATATGACATTATGTTATTGAACACTTTGTGAACCTGCTCTGTTTTTGTTCAATTTTAAATTATTTATTTAAAGTCATGATCAGAAATAGCGGCTCATCTAGGTAGAGCACGTGTTGCTTAGGTAAAGCTGTCCCCGGTGCAACAACCGAACCTGGGTTATGCTACAGAATATCAAAGAATTGACGTTTAACTTCATTTTGCATTTTAAAATGTTCAATTTAAAATGAAAGTCTGTGTTTTAAAAGCACTAAATAAGTGACCTTAATTAGGCACTTAGAAAAAAACAAGCAGTTGGCAGACAATTTATAAGCATTTTTTAAAATGTCATGATGTTTTTCTGCTTAAAAAATAAAATACTTTAACCGTTATGATATATAGATTACTGCCACAACTAAAGGAGGTTCAGAGCTGACACTCTCATTCCATTATTAACTTAGAATTTTGAGACACTATTGGTAACCTCTGTTTTAAGTTGATCTGGCTATTTTTGTGTGCAGTTCTTGGGGATATAAAATACTTAAGAACTGTTCTTCTCTCCTTTTAAGGAGTATATAAAAAACCCTACTACATGCTGCCTTTTCTGGGCTGGTACAGATATTTGTATATTTTAGTGTCAGTAATTACATAGTCGTATTACAAAAATTGATAGTTTGACTACTAAGCTGCTGTTCTATGATCAAGACTGAATAGAAGGGGGTGCAACTGATTATCTATCAATTTTGATTATGAAATAATTTAAAGTTTTCTAATATAGCTGATAACAAAGTGAAACTATCTTTCACAGGACCCCACAGCAGCCCGGTGGAAGAAGTGGGAATTAAAAGCTAGATACTGTCATTCCTTGGCCTTTATTTATCAACTCTTGCTTTTAGAACTTTGTATAAAATGACTTTTATAATCAGTTTCGAGAAACTTATCTGTGGTAATGAAGCCTGATGGGTGTTTTTAGAAATCTTCTAAAATGTGAATGACTTGCTGCCAGTAAACGAGCACCTACTGATAGTAAAAATGTGGCGCCATGTTGTGTAGATGTGGTTCCTGGGAGCACTGCTTCATAAAGAAATAATGAAAATCTTAGAAGAATTATAACTATTGGCGCTTAAGATTTGATTTCTGTCTTGTGCATGTCTTGCTGAAGAATGGATGTGCCAGGAAACACTACGCCGTATGGTATCACTCAGACGATAAGACCAGTCGTCTCTGCGTGTTAATACTAACTGAGTAGTAGATACCATAATAGCCTGCTATTTTTTATCTGTCACTGTCAGATACTTCTGTGATGCCTTCAACAGAATTGAAAAAGAACAGATTAACATTTTAATTTATTAAACTTCCTCAGGAATTGAGTCGGGAACAAGCCCACTTCCTCTGTAAATCTGCACTCAGATGAAATGTGAGTTAAATAAAAGATTGTGTACAGTTGTTTATCTTTTGTAGATCTATAGGGGAAGAAAAATTGAACTTTTTGGAATTACCTGTTGTTGATACATTGTCTACATTTGTTAACCCTTCATTATGAATGTTTTAATAAATCTTGCAAAACAGCAGACTGGGCTTGCTAGAAATAAAATCTCTTTTAGTAACAGCATATTAAAAGCTAGGCTTAAATTGTAAGTAGGTATAGATCTGTGCTGAAACTGCCTGCGTTATTTCAGTACTATTTACAAAAATAATGTCAATGTCATACATGTGAGTTGGAAGAGGCTTCGGGGGGGTGGGGGTGGTGTGTGTTTGTTTTCCTTCTTATGAATAGAGGCGATTAGTCTTTGGCATTTAGACTGTGTCCTTCCTCCTGTCCATTGCTCTTTATGCCTGCTAGAGAGCTAAGTCTCCCTTCTGAAGTCTTTATCAGCCACTACCGTTTCATGTGAGGAGATTGGAAAGGATTTCTTTCTGAGACTGGTATAACTAGCTTTTAATTAATTTAAGAAGAAAGAGAATAGGTTGTCTCTCAGACTCCAGACGAAGACTAGAATTTGAACATACATGTCCAATGGTAATGCTGGTTTGCTACATTCAAGCATCTGTTGACATGTCAACCATTATAATCTTCTGTTGCAAAAACTTGAGGTCTGCAGTGGAGTTAGCTCAGGTTTTCTGGCCCTGAATGTTTTGCTTTTATGTATTTAGATGAGTCATTTAAATCCATGCTAAAAGTAATTTTAGCGTAATCTATCAGATAACTACAGCTGTATTCCACTGTGAGGGTTTATCAGTACTAGCACAGAAATTAAAGTAAAAAGAAAGCAAAAAGTGTGTTTCATGCATGAGGAACTTTTTAAACCTTTTGTATGTGTGTGTTCAAAACGTTCAGACCATAATGATAAAGAATTTAAAGTTCTTTTCAAAAGGAAGGTCATAAGAAGTATTAGGTGTTTGGATATAAAATTTGAATCAACAACAGAAATATTGGAGGTATGCAATACTGTGTCCTGTATTGCCACAGGGACAGGGGAACACAAAATGTTCTATTCACTTCTAAAGCTACACAGAATTTATAATAATTCAAGCTTGGACTGAGGAGAAGAGTATTTTAATAGAGTACATGTGAGAGGTTCTTGGGAGAGTCACAGGGTTTAACATAACCCTTTACACTATGTTGTCCAGCTGTTCCTGCGAGCATCCATAATTTATGTATCTTCCATTCATAGCTGCAGCTTGTTTATCCCCAAAATAACAAGGCTGGTGATAAATGCTCAGCATGAGCAAAAAAAGAACCAGTCGCACAACAATCTGCAATTCAAGATAACTTATGTAAACAGAAGATTCATCAACACCTTTTTGGTGATGTTTATAAATGTTGTGGTCCTAAAATGTTGAGGATGCTTCTGTTTCAGAAACTGTTCTAAGATACAGGTGAAAAGTTACCAAAGATGAGGGACCTATTTGAACGGCCTAGTTTGTGCCTCAGAGGGAAGAGACACCTAATGCCATGTCACAGTATGTCTCTGAATTACTTTCCCCATTGCTGCTGAAATATTTTAGCCACTTACTAGTTGATGTTCACTTGGTTGATTTTTCTAGGAATACAGTAAATTTCCATAATGCTTACTTAACACCAGTGCCATCTGCTGTATTTGAATAGCAGCATATTCTAAGCAGCCTTGGCAGTCCTCAAAAATGCTTCAGAAATAACTGAGGGAAAGTATCACAAATGGGAGAGTGATATTCCGTGAACAAATCCAGGAAGCTCGGCTAATTTGGGGACTGTTTTTAAAGAAGAGGGTAGTGCAGTCTGCCTGTGCCAAAACACTTCCCATTACTTCGTGCTTAGAATCTGAGGCCATACTGAATTTTCTAAGTACGTAAAATAAAAACGTGAACTTTGCGTTTGAGTGACTGTTGGAAAGGGAAAATGAATGTCAAGGTGTAGAGGGGCAAGGGCCAGGACTGTGTGGTGGCAGAGAAAGACAGAAGATGAACACCAGGAAGGAGATGAGACGGAGTGCAGGGAAGCAGGACATTGGTTTAACATGGGCATGCATTTTCCTTTGTGTTATGTGACCAAATGTAGAGGGGGAAGGAGGCACGGCTCTCTGTCGAGATGTTTTGAACCCCTCATCTTGGCTCCTCTCAAGAAAATTGGTGTCTGGATGATTCCTGCTCCTCTGAGCATGTCTGACAGCCATTCCCTGTTTCCATATGAGAGCTGGAGGACTTGTCTTATCTACAGAGATACGAGGGCTCGTTTTCTGTCCTGGTTATATGTATGTGATAAGGCCCTTGATGCCTAGTGTGGAAACGGGTCCCTTTCTTTGTCCCCATATTAATCAGGGTGGGAAGACGGAAAGGAATGTCAAAACCTCCGGTAATTTAAACCTCTGAAAACTAGAAAAGTAATGTTAGTGTATGGCTTGGTCAAGCAAATGGAGAAAGCATGCTGCCAGCCCATAACCAGCTGCCTGTGAATTAGGAACATGCCACTGCAGAAATACCCAGTGTTAGGGAGCAATTTGATATGTGGAAATGACTTAAAATTCTCTGGATGTAATTTTTATTCTTTGAAAACTGTCACAGAAGCTGGAGTGAAAAGTACTAATTTCATAGCACTCTTTACCTTCATTCAGCCATAGCAACATCTCAGCAGCAGATTACATGAAAATCACCCAAAACGTGTAAATATTCACTAGCACTCCCAAATCCCATTCATTTCTGTTAAAAGCAACCACCCAAACAAAATTTTGTGCAAAATCATACTAATACAGGTTCATGGTTGCCTGGTAGTATTTATCGTGTGCCTTTCATGCTGCAAAATACAGAAAAGTGGCACAATAAATACTCAATCCCATGGTGCCATTTTTACCATCTCCCTGGTACCTGCTTATTTAATAATTCAGTCAACTGGTCTGTGTATTATTCACAGCATTATAGTATCAGGATGGAGATTTCCATATTTTCTTCTTTCTTGTGTTATAGCATTTCCTATTGTGAGCTATTGTAGTAGGCAATGTATATGGAGTCACTGGGGGAAGCCCAGTCTGAGAGGCTGACCGTACTTCATTAGCAGTAAGATCTCCGTGCAATTCCTTTTTTCTACTTTTACTAATTTAAGTGTTTGGTAAGAAAGCTGTATACAAAGCTTGCTATTTTATGTTGTGCCTTATTTGAATGAGGGTTAACCTTTCTCTTCCTTAGTTGTCTTGTCATTGAACTAGAATGTACAAGCTATAGAACCTATATCCGACTAAAAGACATTAATTAACATGCATATCCCTGCAGAGTGTGTTCCAAGTCTGTGTTACTTACAAAGAGAAATTTGAGCTTCAGACCATATATTTATGTTGTCAGGAAAATAAATACATCTGTGACGTTCCTAAAGTTTATTGTGTGCTCTCAACATATTAGAGTTGCCAAACAAATATTTTACTGGAAGCAATCCAAAACATAAATAGAATTTTAATTCTGCTTTAGAGTTTGTAACCCCAATTACCCTCTGTAGCTCCTTTGAAAGAGTGTGCAACTGAACACATAATTATGACACACTTTTGAATTATGAAACAATGTCAGATTAACTTCAGTTGAATAGCTAATCTCTCTTTTAAAAAAGGAAAATTCAATTATTAGAAAGCTGGAATAGGTTAACTGGTTCTCCTGATGGCATGTCATGTGATGCTTGAGACTTCTCAGACCTTAAGGAGGTGCTCAGTTGGCTTTCACGTATATCTTCATTACATGGGGCTGAACTTTATAGAGTGTTGTCTCAGTATCTTCACTGGTTCCTCCTACATGTCATGCATATCTAGCAGCAAAGCCACAGATTAGGACACTAATACTAAATGAATTTTCCATGTATTTTTTGAGAGATTGACTTCCTTTTATTTGTGAAAACGATATAGAGGGCATTGCCCTGTAACCAGAGGAAGGTCTGTCAGGTGGTCTGGGTTGGAGAGGGAGAGATGCTGGTATTTAATATAGCCTAACTTCTCCCAAGGCTTCCGTCATCAGAGAAAAGCTTTAAAACAGGAGATAAATTCTGAAGTTGTCCCCTATGCAAATGTTGTCCGGATACTACATGATGAAATTGTTTGGCCTAACTCTTCTTCCAACTCCACGCTATGCTGTTGAGTAGTAAGTCTTAGTTTGCCCCCTTAACTCCCTTTTTTCTGGTCTCTGGGTCAAATGGATAGATATGCCTCCTCCCTCTAAGGGGAGCCATGAGCATCCTTTCTGTCACAGAGGTCTCACTGAATACAAACTGGATCCTACAAAATCAGATCTCTACCATTCTGATTGTTCTCTGCTCCCAATGTTCTTTTCAGGCCTTTTCAAAAGTCATCCTGTTTCTAAGTGCAGAGGGACTCAGAGTGAGAACTCATCAATAGTTCTTCTATCTGCAGAAGGAATCTTGGCTTCAGATGGGTTTAAGGGACCGTGAAACTCTCTCACTAGAAGGAGGTTAACATAATAAGATTTCCACTTATTTTAAGCCAGCTTTAATTTCAGTGCACATGTACCATTTCCAGTTGAAGTCTTTCATTTTTATAGTCTTACGAGATAGAGTTTCACTGTTTTGCCCATGGGAATGTTACCTACAATCTGTCAGAAATTATGGTCTTTTGACATATAATTCAAATAAGCGGATGCTTCTTTGAAGGGATTCTTAATGAGTTAAATGGTGACCTACCAGATGGTGAGTGTTCGTCCCAGCACTGTCATACCAGTAGGTATGAAGGGTTTTTCTGCAAAGCTATTCTCTTTCTCCTTGAGTAAGAGCTGTCCCATGGAAGTCTTTGTAAAGCAGAGATGGTTAGTGTGGCAGTCAGCAGGAGCCATAAGGAGGCTGTACGATAGCACAAACTTTAAAATTTTCCCTTTCCTGATAGTTATTTCACCATCTTGACTGCAGAATAGTCAAGAGTTGTCTGCTTTGAGATGGATTTGTTCCTTCTCCAAAACTCTCGAGCTTAATGAAATCTGTTAAAATGCTCTATGCCTCTGCTCAAGCTTAAGAGGGTTCTCAAATAACACCTGTTGGAAAAAAGAAGATAGTGTGCAGATGCCTAACTAGTCAGATAAGCCAGGCTGTCATAGAAACTGCTGGCCTTCTGCAAAAGGCTAGTTAAAAGCTCCCTGGAGGAGGATATCCACATGCCTCATTTCTGGGATCCTTGCCTGTGGGCTTAATGTCTGGGAGCTGTGCAGGCTGCACACTCCTCCTTCATTACTCACTAGCACCAAAACCTCTCAGGTTGAAAAACAAGAGAGTGGCCGCATAATTGAGAAGCTTTATGACATGATGATAAGCCTCTAACCATTCCTGTGCTCTTATAACAGTTCGTGTTTAGTAATAGTGTATATTTTTAGTTTTGACCATTGTATTAAAAACCACAAGTGTTCAGGTAATTATGAACAACTTAAACATTTGCAAATTTTTTAAATATTAAGACATGATCTGCATGATATTAAAGCATTTATTTCCAAATGCCTAGTTAAACATATGACCTTTGGTTTTAAAAAGTAATTATCCAAAGCTTATTTAATATGGGCTCCCTTCTCTTTCCCCCCGTGGATGATTTGTATGTACTTTCATGTTTCCATTATAAAATTGCTGGAGGGATATTGCTAGCAATGATTTATATGTCTGGTGCATATTGGTATTTTTGGTCCTTCTTCTAAAATAGATGGAGAAGTTTAAGCTGAATCTTATAAATCAGTGTGTGGTAAATGAAGTAGGATTTTAAATAAGAGATAGTGGAAAAATGAGCTGAGCCTTCTTTTTCATAATCATAATCATTAAACTTGGCTATGTCAGAATGTCTTGCATGCATTAGGAAAAAATAACTCAAGTATGTAGATCAGCGGTTATAAAATGTGTTGTTAGAAGGGGTGGGTAAGGCTCCACATTTGAAATCTAAAGCATCTTGCTGTACATCCAAACGTGAGCAGAAGCCTTGCTGTAGATTGCTAGATGCCACCTCCAATTCACTGAGCTGTCACAGGGTCTATTACATTCCTTAAGGTCCAGCAAGTCCAAGCTGGTCACAATGAAACTGCAGCAGTTGATGCCTCAGGTCTGAATATTGCCTTGGTTTAGGAGTTACCTCTCCCTTTGAGGAAAGATGAAGATGCGCATGTTTTCTGTTGCCAGGAGTAGTGGAGTGCTGCTCAGGACAGCTGTATATGAAGGTTTTAAGTCCTTTTGGTGTTCTGATTTTAGAGTGCTTGTGCATTGAGCAGGTTATCTCAAGTAACATGAGGGAGTCTGTGAGCTGCCCCCTGCCCAGTGAGGCTACTAGTAAAAGTGCCGGGGATCCTCAAGGCAGGAGGAAACCTCTTTCTGAGGCGTTTGCTCTCCATGTGAAGAGTGATCATATAAGAGGAGTATCAGGAGAGAGTTTGATTAGTTTGAATTCAGGAGCAATGTGAGTTTCAGGCAAGTCAAAAAAAAATATTTAGAAGATAAAGGAAAACTGATTTGGTTTTCTTTTTAGGGTTTTTTTGTAGTGTCAGAAAATACACAGGACACTTAATTGCTCAATAATCCCACAATTGCACGTAACAGCCCTAGTCAAAAATAACAAAATCAGATCAACCAGTTAATTGAAAAGAAAATAAAATGTTTGGAATGGCTTGTAGTTATGACTCTCATCTATAGCTTGCATGTTCATACCAAATCCTCTCTGTTAGGAAGTAAGAGTTGATAATGTCGTGACAGTGTGGAATGAATTGTTGACTTCAGATTGATATTTGGAATAAAACTGAGAGTACTATGAACTTAATTTACTGCTGCTGGTGCTCTAGTATTATCAGTGTCATAACTGAAATTCACAGCCAGACATTTTTTTCTATTAAATTAAAGTATAAAACCCAAAATAACTTCCGTTGTATTTAAAGTATTTGTTATTCTATGTGCAAGAAGTTTCCTATTAATGAAGCAAGGTTCAGTCCTGCTACAATTGTGACCTCTAGTGGAAAAAGTCAGTTTGTTGTTATAACGATTATGCATCAAATTGCAAATTAATTCCTTGCATGTTGCAATATTCGTTATGTCTAATGTCATAGCATTTCCAAGAGTCGTTAATGGTAAAATCCCTTCAAGGCACCATACTATGTAAGTATAGGCACCATGTAAAAAAAAAAATTTCTTCCCAAGAATGCCTCTGAAAAGTCTCTGCAGATTTTTATAAAAGCTGGTTTTCATAGAAATAAGGTCTCAGGCTTTCAGGAAGAGGTTTGGAAAAATATTCAATTGCAAAAGCAGGTATTCCTTGGAGAAGTTCCCTTATAAAAAGTCCTGTTGTTATTCCACAAGGATATGTATTGCAGTGACAGTATTTCTTGTGTACAAATCTGTTGAGATGTTTTTAGATATCATCTCTGAAAGAGATTATAAGAAAAGATTTATCATGCCGCTGAACAAGCAGGCAAGAAGATTTGTAAAATATAATAGGAAAACAGGCTGAACACAAAGTACATAGTCCAGCAAATGAGAATTTCATATGGTATTTTTCCTATTTGGATGAACACAAAGCTATTTATAATCTTAAATCAAGATAGGTAGGCTACAGACAGGAGAGTCTTTTCCATCAGCTGAGGCGATGTGTGCACTGTTAACAGGGCTGTTGTCTTGCGTGGCCTGGCCTGAGCTGCCCCTGGCTAGTTTTCCAAGCAGGACCCCAAGCATAGTTTCTGTTAGGAGCCTCATTCAGGGTATGTGCTCCCCTTCCCCCGGGGAAAATCTCAAGCTCTTGGTTGTCAAAACAAAGATGCTGAACAAAAGCAGAGGGCCATTTTTCTTATTTTTGTATACAACGTAAGTGGAAATGTAGCCTTTTTCACCCCTCTGTAGTCAGTCAGTGGACTGATTTTTACTTTCTTTGATTTTTAAATAATTGGACATCGTCATTGTATTTTTCACTGAATAGATTTCTGTACACTTTTATTTCCAGCTTTCACAAACCAGAAAGCGACTATTTGATAGAGACATCAGTTTGCTTACCTTCGAAATAGTTTTGGCTTTTGGCTAATAGCAGCAAAAAAGGTGTACTGTGTACTTATGGGGGTCTTTTTTGGTTTATGTTGGGCTTTTTTTACATTGAGCGTGAAAGATTGTACATGATTAATCATAGCTAAGCTCAGTTACTTGGCAAAAATCCAATCAACTAGAATATTTGTTACATTTTCTTGATGCCCTGCTTGTTACAATATTCTGCACTGTTCATGAAAACCAGCATTGGCAGGTACTGAAACGATGGAGGGGTATCCTGTCACATCCATAGCACCTGATGAATTGAACAGTGAGATTCCAAAAGCTCTGAAGAGCTGTCATCTTCGCCAGCCGGGAGTGTGGAAACTGCCTTGGGGCTTTAATGATGAACTTTGAAGTGTAGCAGGGAAAAGGGAAGCATTCCCTAGAGGTTTGCAGCATCTAGTTATGATGCTACATAATGCTAAGTAAAAGGGAAGAGAGATTTGTATGCTGGGAATGACTGAAGTCTTTTTCTTCTTATTTTCAGGGTATGAACATAATCTTCCATGTAGCCTTGGCTCTCTTAAAGGTAAGCCATTGATCAGAAGGGGTTTTTTTTATTATTTTATTAAACTGTATGGAATATTTTCTTAGCTTAAGATATCATTTCTAAGGGAACAATAATAGTGGGACTTCTGGAGGAGGGAACAGAGGAGAAATGTCATCCATTTGGGTAGAGACGTCTTCAGAATTGTACTTATGGTAGATCTGTTTTTATTAAACTTAATTGTCATAACGTTCCTGGAACAAGGAGTGCAGTCTAAGGATTTAAATGTCTTGTGTAATTACTATTAAGAAAACAATTCTGATTCATTTCTCAGTGTATTTATTTTGTGGCTGGGTTCTTTCATATAAATATTTAAGAAATGTGATTGAATATTATTTGGTATCAAATGTATTTGTAATGTCAAGAGAGGAGTGGAAGTCTTTTTATGGGGAATGTCTGTCTTCGCCTTGGACACAGAATTTACCTAAACAAACAAACAAATAAACCTGTAGGTAAAGCACTGGCCCTTTTGATGCCAGTGGGATTGCTCAAACTTAACTTACACCGACTTTCACAAGTTGGCACTAGTTCAAACCCAGGCACGTGGTGTGGAATTTGAAATGACACCTTTGAAATCAAATTATATTCCCATCGAATAATTTAGGCTAAAGCTCAGGGCAGAACAGCCTGTCACTTCTAACAACCCCTTAACATGGACACAGGCTAATATCATTTGGCTGTTGCTAGTCCTCCAGTGTGTTTTCCATAGCATTTACCTAGAAAGAGCAAACAGCTACTAGGTGAGTTATTCAGTGAAGAGTAAATCTCGGAGATTCAACTTCTGCAGCACAAAGTCCTGCAGCAAAAGTGCTCCACACCAGGTACATATATATGCTGCTGCTGTGAACAGAGCAATTGGAAATTTCAAAACACATGTACTTGAGGTAGGGTAGCTTGGGTGAAGTGCTACAGCGTAGCTATGAGATGGTACGTAGCATTACGGTAAGGAAATGTCCAAAATAACTTGTGTTTTACACAGTTAATGTGTCAAATGGTGTTGTGACTTTCTACAGAAGTATATGTATTAAATGAAGTCGCCTATAAACAGGAAATTTCTTTAACGTACGTTTCCAGGGAAGTGCTCCTACACAAATCTAAATTTGTAAAAAATGGGGGAGGGAAGTGTGTGCTCTTTTCTTCCTGTTTCATGTTTTATTTGCAACTATGGGGGCTTGTTAATTTTTTTTTTTTTTTTTAAATAAAGGAAAATCTAGTAGGCTATGGCATGATAGATAGTAAAGAAGTGACAGCAAGCACCGAACAGGTATGCTGCCGTAGTAGTAAGAACAGGTTCTGGAAAGGGGTAGATATATACCAGCTTATGAATCTTAAAACTGAAGAAGAGGAAAGAAAAGGAGGACTACTTGCACTGAGCTGAAAATGGCTGGCAAGGTGTTGAGGGAAGGAGAACTTTGTTCAATTTGGTTATGAAGGATGGCTTTGAGACCACACCCACAGGTCTGTTTTCCTTATGTTTCCTGCTGCTGCTAGTGGGAATGGTTGAACTGAGGTTAGCAGCAGAACAACTGTTTAGAAAATCTGATAATGTTGGAAAGGACTAAAATCCTTAACTCATGGATGTCACACTGCAAAGGAATTTTTTTGTGTTGAATGATTAGCTGAATTCTTTTAACAGAGAAAGTGATCAGTCTTTTCATTTTATATATATTCCACAACATGCTGCTTACCTAGTTGAACGTTTCTCTTTGGCTGTTCCAAAAGAGGAAAATTCAATAAAGTATTTTGTGAGTCTTATTAAAACTGTTTTCTAAGTTTAAGAGTTTTAAGAGTTGGTTTTAATTCTGCTAATAGCAGTTCTTCTTATATATATATGCAGTATGCTGTGTCTGCTGCTCTGGCAGTAATAGGCTCTAAATAAGGGAGGTGTTGTCCTAAGGAAGTATTTCCATATTGCAGCCAAAAACAAATACAAAGAAAATACAGGTGAGTAAGACAAGATTCTAAGTCAGAAACCCTCACATAAGAGCACAGTTCCGTAGTGGTACCAAGATGGAGCTGGTGATTATATACAATTGAATTAACATATGATTTGCTTTCAGCAGGAATTGCTGTTCTGTTAGGGAAGAAAATAATTTTGTAGTCTGAGACCTGAAGTAATTTTTTTCCTATTCAAATGTGTTCATAATCTCTCCTAATCATTAGAAACAAAGTGGTTTAGCATACCGGTCTTTTTAAGTTACAGAAACTGAATGTGCATGCTGCAGAGCAACCACTTTAAAACCTGTGTGTTTCTAAGGTTTTGTTTCTCTCTTGATTCTGAAGCGAATGAAAACAACTCCTAAGGATTTGTTCTTTGTTAAAACAGAGTGATTATTCGTTTGGATTATTTTTAATTTGGACTAGAGAATCCTTCATCTGTGGAATATCAGTCTTTACTGTACAAATGCCCTTTTCCTCACTTCCTTGCGAAGCGTGTGCTTCACAGTCCCTCGTTAAATACCAACAGAATAGAAGCTTTTATCTTGAACTCCCATTTACTCAATGCAGTTTCTCACTGTTACAACCAGCTGCTGGTATTCAAAATGAATGCTTGTTAGTTTTGAAATGACAGTACTACTTCTGTGACCAATTACCCGAGACATCTTGATGCAGTAATCTTTGGAAAATAAGCATGTATTTAAGACACGAGGGGAATCCTTTCCCTTTCCTTCTCCCACATTCTGACTGTAGCAGTGAACAGCTAGAGACTTAAAGCTCTTTAACTATGGAGGCCATAATTTGTAATAGGGCATTAATCTGATTTCTTATCAAAGGAAAGGCACAGTCTTTTTTTTTCTGTAACATCCAAATGTTATGCTTTCTAATCCATGTCACTGCTTTTCGTGTACTTCACAGCATGCTCATCTGTCACTTCTCCAGCTGGTGGCAGTATTTTACAGTTTGACATTAATCATTCAGTTACGTCATGTGGAGACTGCACCTGAATTAACATTCAGTAAGCTGAGCTGTCAGAAAATCAAGTCCCTCACCTTTCATTTTCTGAGCAGCAGAAAATATAATGAACCACTGGGATGTGAGAAGAACACCAGTGTTGAAACAGGCAGCGTAGAAGACTGTGCTTTAGGACAACTCAACAAACAACATTGATACTTTAATTTTTTAAATCCCAATTAAGACTATTAATTGAGAATGACAGAGCAAAATGTACCATTCCAGTGCCAGCATACTTTCCAATCCCTTTTTTCATCAACTAGTTTGTTGGAAATGACAACGTAAACATAAAATTTTCACAGCAATGGCAATAATAAGCTTTCTTTCATATTTTAATATTTCAGTAGTTATTTCCTTAATCTTTTGTTGCTGATCTTGCTACCTTAGCAAAACCAGCTAAATGCATGTTTTATTTTGTAATTTGCAAACTGAGGCAAGTATCAAAATACGTGATTGTGGAGAAGTCAGGCTCTAGATTAACTACTGTTGTAGTTGCTAACTACTGAAAAGGCAGGGAAGAAAACACTTTAACTGGAAATGCAAGAATGAACCACAGGGTTTTAAAATAGGTCCATGTCCAGACTTTCTTTTTGAGCGTTCTTCTACTCATGGAGTGTGATTGGTAACAACACTTCAGGTCAGCTTAGGTTGTTGAGCTTTCAGCTGGGTGACTGTTAAAAACATGTTGTTTAATGCCAGAGGAAAGCCATAGTTTTGATTAGGAAGGTGTATCATATTCAAATTGAAATGAGTAGAAAATAGTGAGAAGCAATAATGTATTGGTTACTGCTTGTGTTTCCCAGCCAGTGCATTATTATCTTACAGAGATTCACTTCAGCACATATATTATCTTAAAACCAGTACTTTTATATATCGTTCCTTGAACTCAGGCAAATGTGAGCAGCATTTCTAACAGTGCTTATGAATTCTTACATTCCTTCTCACTGCATGTTATCAACTGATAACTGTATATTACACAAACAAGGCAGTTGTATTTCTTGGATATTTCTGTTGCCACCTTTCAGTCTCAATGCTGTTTCTGTCAGTCTGTGCCCAACTGATTAGGGAGAAGCATACTAGTTACAGTGACAGGGACAGCAAGATGATGCTATTAATTCAGGTAATTGATACAGAGGCTCCCTAGATTAAAAAAAAAAAAAGTCAAAATTACTTTGGATATTATTTGTTACCTTTATATCATTCTGTATCTGGATTGAAAAGGACCTCCTGGGCCAAAGAAATGCTTCCCTGCTAAATTATGCCATTATGTGACGTGGCATCCATTTCATAAACTAGTAACAGCAGCAATATTGCTGGTGGAAGGCCATTTCCCTTATTCCGGTTTAAATTTATGGCTGATCATTTTACCCTCATCTACTTTTACATCAGCATTGTTCTTTATCTTAAATAGTCCCCTTCCAGTGACACTCACTCAGTGTTTATCACCTTGAAGTATTTATAGATACCATCCATATTGTTTACTAAATAAACCAATATTAGTGTTCTTGAACTCTAGAGCATCTTAGTACTTCTCTTCTGCATCTCCTCAATTCTGTATTACTCTTTTTAGAGGTGAATGACAGGATCTTTAAGAGAGGTCACACTACGTTTTCTTTATTAATGTTGTATTTCCTTATTTCTAAAAAAATCTACTTTATCTGATAACTATGAGGATTGTATTGTTCTTTTATGTTTGTATGAAATAGTATTTGTGACTAACCAGAGGGTTTCACAAATACTTTTTCACCACCTTAGATGTGGATTTGTGTAAGAGCACAAATTTGGAATAAAATTATTCTGTACTTCTGTGGGTATTTACATTTCACTTCTTAATGAACATATAGCTTATTAGAGGTTTTCTTTTTTCACTTTCAAGACATTACCTTCTTTGGATAGACATCTGACCTAATCTGTCTTGGATTTTGTCCATCATTTATCTCCTGCATTACCACTTGCACCAACCCAGAACTTTAAAATTAGATCTGAAATTTTGTTCTGTGTTAAAGGCGTAGCTCAAACATTTATGCTCATGAGAAGTGGACATACCCAGAGATAGCCAGAGCAGTCATCCATTTTTGTGCACCTTAGAACCTGCTGTTCAAGGGTAGGTTCTACCTATTTTTTCAGGCAGATGTGTGGCTTGCATTGTAAAGCGAAGTAGCCACTGTGACATTCCCTTGAGATTACACCTCCCTTTATCACCTGCTCTGAAATTTTCACTTGCCACTATCTAGCCTGGAGCATTAGTGTTTAAATAGTAGTGTAGTCTTTTAAGAAAACAAACAAGAAAAAAGCCAAAGGGTTCAATTCATAACAGCAAGTAATGAAATAACTTTCATCAGTCAGATGAAAACGAGTAGTATAAGAGGAATAGTTAAGCAGAACAACCAAATTCTTCCATGTCTTGCTGAAATAAGGTACTGATATTTTGTATAATCTTACTAGATAAACATCTGAGGATCTCAATGAAGACTGGACAGGTGCTTATTTTAGGTAAAACTTGCATATTGTAAATGGAGATAATTAAAAAATGTGAATTGTCTTTCAGCTGGGGATGAAATTGTGGCAATTATTGTAACTTTTTTGAGAGGTATCACATGAAAAGTGCACTGAGTGTGTAGGCAACGGAACTTAGGCCATGCCTCCAAGAGATAAAACAGCTATTTTGTTCTCTCTCTGCTCTTACTTTGCATTTGCAGTGATGTGAGGAGCCTGAACTGATGTTTAAATCAGCACCGCTTTAAGGTGGAGTTTGGATGAAGTGACATACAGGGTTCCTTTCCAAGTTAAACCTGGTTTGACTTTAGGTGATCTGGTTTAGTCCACTCTATAAGTGCGTTAAAATCCTCAAACGGTTCTTTTGAAGATAAAAAAGAAGTGTCCACATTAGAATCTAAGACAAAACAGATGTTGCCCTTTACACCAATTTTTTATAGCTTCTTTAAGTAGCTAATCCCAGGATCAGTGCTGAAGCTTCTGATACAGAAGTGGGTCTTAACTCTTCAGTGCTAGAGACCAGAACTGACTGTTCTCTTTTCAAGGTCTTCTCCATTAGGCAGAGGACAAGGAGTTCACTTTTAAAAAGGCTCTCAGATCACTGCTTTTATTTTTCTAGTTCCTAAATCGAGGGGATCCTTAAACTGTAGGTTTTGCTAGGCTGAAGAAGTTGGCCCCCCAACCCACTCCTCCTGCCACAAAAAAACAGTACTTGGTGACTGGTTGGAGATGATATCTTTAGAAAGAGAAATCTGTACGTGAAAATGTCCAGAATCAATCAACTTGCAGGCTATTGATCTTCTAGCCCTAACAGAACCAGTTTTCTATTTTTAACTGTCCACCTTTATTTGCATGCTAAAAATCCATCCTGTCCTGGCTAGTTACTTAGCCCATTTGATCTCCTCCTCACACCTAAAATCAGTTCAATTTCTATTAGCTGAATGTTCACCATAAATTTTTAATTTTGAGGGAGAAGAGGTGTTCTCTTTTTAAAGGAACAGAAGACTGAAAGCAGAGAAAGCATGGAATTTTATTAGACTGCATTTGTTTAGCAGCACTGAACCCTGATGTATGTGTTAATGGCATTTCCCCATTATACTGTCTTTTCATAATTTCTAGATACTGGAAACTTTTCAATATCCTGTATATGACTCATGTATCTAGCAAATCTTGTGATTCTGTGGGAAAAAAATTTTCTTAAGTATGTAATTGAAGTAAATAAAATTATAAAATTAGTCATTCCAGATCAGACTTGTAGACTTATCTACCCCAGTATCTTGTTGCCAACAGTGGATACATGGGAAAGACTGCAAGAACGGGAAGAACGGGGCAATAATACTCTTTTTTTTTTTTTTTTTTTTCATCTGGCAACTTGTGTCTTGGAGACTCTCTGAGAAAGAAGTGGTGTCTCATGTCTAATAACTCTTGTATGGATTGTTATTCCATGGGTTCGTCTGGTGACTTTTGGAACACATGTAAACTATTAGCCACGGAGATTTTCTCAGCTTAATTATCATTTTGTTCGCTTTGAACCTGTCATCTGAGTTTCATGTGAGGTTCGTGGTTCCTATGTTGGAGGCATTTTGGACAGTTCGGTTCCTCCACACCACTCATGATTTTATAAGTCTACATATCTCTTATCAACTCTCTATTTTCCAGGCTTAATAATCTTAAGTCTATTTTTTGTCTCCTCATTTGGAAGTCTCTGATGAGCCTTATTTCCTCTATAAATACTTTTCTGTCTCTATTATCTCCTTTTTGAGATGGGAGGACCAGAGTAATGTGTACTATCAAAGAAGAAAACACATCATGGAGTTACAGTGTAGAATAATGGCATTCTCTGTTTAGATCTGTATTCCTTTCCTGTTAATTCCTACCATTTGATTTATTTTGCTGACCTCCGCTCTGCACTGAGTTCATATTTTCATAGAACTGTCCACAGTGACTCCAAGATTCAATCCTGAGTAGCAATTCTCAGCTCAGAGTCTATCATTTATATGTAAAATTGATACTGTTCCCCATATGCATCAATTTACATTTATCTACATTGACTTCCATTTACCGTACTATTGCCCAGTCATTCAGTCTCTTACAGTCCTTCTGCAATTCTTTACTGTAAGCCCCTGCCTTTAAAACCCTGAATAATTTAGTAGCATTTGCAAACATTGTCACCTCACGATTCACCCTTTTTTCGAAGCTGTTTAAGAATAGGCCGACCAGCACAGACCCCAGCACAGATCGCTGATCAAATCTACTCTGGAAATGAATTGTTTTATCGTGTTGTCTCTAATATTAGTGATAAAGATGTAAACTTCACTAAACCCAGATTACACAGTTAGAATTAGACCTGAAGAACAGAAGGGACAAAGAAATTTCTGATAAGGTAAGAGGTGAAGTTCCTGCTGTGGGCATGATGTAATTCATATGGATTTTCAGAGCTGTTCTGGTGCAGAATGTGTCTTATTCTTTTGTAGGAATAAACTTGAAAGAGAACTTTCTTCTTTGGTCTTCCAGTTTTAGAGTCTATTTTGCTTTTCAAAGTCAGTAATTTTTGCCACTGAAATGTTAAAAGCAATCCAATTCCTTTTTTTTTCTTTAACAGCTGACATAGAAGGGAGATGCTAATCATATTAAATAGGCATTGATCAATTAGCAATTGATATAGCAATTATGAAAATGTTTAGTTTATCTCTTTACTGGCCTTTCAGTACATTCTCATAAAAATTTGATATTCTTGTCAACACAAAGTGCAGGATAGGAGGCAAGACTAGTGGTGGTTTTGCAGGCAGGATTGGGGCAGAAGGAGGACACAGAAGACTGAGCTGCTTGCACAGGGAGAATGTGGGCAGACAGAGGATGCAGAGAGGGAGAAAGAAATCTACAGTGCTCATGTAGGGTCATCATTTTAAAATTATGCAAGGTGGGCAGGTTGCCAGTTTTTACAGCAAGTTGTCATGCCTTGTTAAACATACAAGTGAGAACACTGTTACCTGGGAACTAAACCAGTATGAACACCTAAAGTGAACATATTTATGTTCAGGCTTTATTAAAGATAGAAGCTGCAATAGTCATGATGGCACATACTTTTTTCTCCATAGAAAATAGTACAAGAAGCACAAAGCTCCTCTTTGACTGTCATAAAATGATAGATAGAAACCCATCATTTTTCTTGGAATCCCATGAACCTTTCCCAAATATTATGTCAGTGTTTATGTACATATGTGTGTATATATATACATATATATATATTTATGTTCCATAATGTTCCATATGTTGTTCTAATTTGGTCTATTTTGAAGTACAGAGATTTATAAAGCACTCCCCATCAAGATGGTTGGTTTCTTGCTACAGAATTCAGAAAATACAGATAATTTCAAATCATATTCTGTATAATTTTACTTGCTTAGAGAATATTTTGCCATTAGCCACTTCTTGAGTTCAGTGGACCTCAGCTGTGTACATCTGAGCAGATCTGAACTGCATCAGTACCATGTGAGTAAACAGACATGTCATGGATAGGAAGGCCAGAAACAGAATTTAACTGTACTTACAGACCAGATAGTCTACGACATGGAAATCAAAGCGTGAGTAATACGTGTTTATCATAAGACATTCTGCTTAGTTTGCAAGTTACTGCCTTTTGGGCCATTTTTAGTTTTTAAGCTCACTTCAGTCAGGCCCTTCTGAAGAATGCAGGACAGTAATCTAATGGCATAGATAAGGGTAGTGAAGTTTACATGAAGGAAAAATCACAATTCCTGGTCAGACATGGATAAAAATAAGAAGTAGTGTTCAGTGAGGATGTCAAAGTATTTAAGAATGGTAGGAAGTGTAAGGGGCAGCAAATTGCAAATCTGAGTGATGGTTCACTGTTACGCTGTGTGAAGGAAGTTCCTGAAAACATGGAGCATTGGAGTTCAGCTGATAGTTAGGGGTTTTTTTCCAAGCCTTGGAATTTTTTGGATTTTAAAGACCTCTTTTTAAACAAGAAATCCAGGCCTGATGTAAAAATCACAATGACAGTAGTAGACCACATCTCTTGGGAAGCTAATTCTGTAGTTAATGTTCCACATTTCTAAAAATTTGCACCTTATATATAACCTGAATTCATCTGGTGTTAGCCTCTAACTATCAGATCCTATTACAAGTTTCTAGATTTAAAGACTTTATTTAATAACCATTTCACTCCATTTTTCATAAGCCCAGACCTTATCCAAAATGAACCAAACCTGAATTTCCATAAGGATGAGAGTTAGCTATTAACTTATTAAAGTCTGATTTACGCAAGGAAGAATTTAAGGCTTTTTACATGGACAGTGCTCTGAATTATCAGTCCTTTTGCCTGTTTTGCCCACAAGTCACCAGTGACTCTGCCCATTCGCCTCTGTGCTTCTAGTCAGTTCTGTAACTTGCTTCCCAGTTGTGGTGGTTTGACGTTGGCTAAATGCCAGGTACCCACCAAGTCGCTCTATCACTTCCCCCCCCTTTCCCCTTTTTTCTTAACAGGGCAAAGAGGGGGAAGAAAATAAGATAGGAAAAAAACCCCAACCCTTATGGGTAAAACAAAAGCAGTTTTAATATAAGCAAAGTGGAGCAAAGGTCCCTGCGCGGAAGCAAGAAAAAGAAAACAGATTTATTCTCTACTTCCCATGAACAGGCGATGTCGGGCCTTCTCAGGAAGCAGGGCTCCAATACACGTAGTGGTTGCCTTGGAGGACCAAGGGTGACCCCATCCCCTTCCTCCTTTCTCCCAGCTTTATACTGAGCAGACGTCAGATGGTCTGGAATATCCCTTTGGTCAGTTGGAGTCAGCTGTCCTGGTTGTGTCCCCTCCCAAGATCTTGTCCACCCCGTCCCACTGTGTGTGGGGGGAAATGTCGGAAAGAGCCTTGGTGCTGTGTAAGCACTACTCAGCAGTAGCCACACCACCAGTGTGCTATCAACACCCTGCCAGCTCCCAACATAAAACACAGCACCATGAGGGCTGCTACAGGGGAAAACCAATTCCGGCTCAGCCAGACCCAGTACAGTCTCCACCCCTTATTCCATACCATTTATGTCATGCCCAGGTCCCATATAACACTCATTTATCCATTTCATAATCTTTCTTCGCTCCTCCAGATGCTCAGTGACTTGGCTCCCATCTGTGTTCAGGACAGGAGCAGTATGTTTGACTGTTGGGCTCCAGCACCGGCTAGGTTTGGGTCATCATTGCACGTATCTGGTTCACTCTTCGTCGTTCCTACTTCCTCCATCACTTCCTGCAACATACAACTCAGCCCACAGATTATTTTCCCCCCAAGGTTAAATGTCCTTGAGGCACACACTGAGTAGCCCCATCCTCCCGCATTACCTGCCAAGTACATCCAGGTCCCTGAGCAAAAACAATCCCACGAGTGGGCTTGCCTTTTCCCAAGGGAGGAGCAATCCACACTGCCTTCCCCAGCCATTGCCCTGTGTGTACTACAGGGACCTTATCTCCTCCCACAGTATGAAGGGGTTTGGTTTGGGCAGGACCAGGACGGTTAACAGATCCTCTGGTGTTAATTAGCCAAGTGGCTTCTGCTAAATTTATATCCCAGTGCTTCCATCCCCCATTGTCCAAGGCTCTCAACATAGTCTTCAACAGTCCGTTGTATCTTTCAATCTTTCCAGATGCTTGTGGGTAATAAGGGATGTGATACACCCACTCAATGCCGTGTTTCTTTGCCCAGGAGTTTATAAGAATATTTTGAAAATGGGTCCCATTGTCTGATTCAATTCTTTCAGGAGTACCATGTCGCCATAAAATTTGCCTTTCAAGACCTAAGATGGTATTTCGGGCAGTGGCATGATTTACAGTGTACGTTTCGAGCCAACCAGTAGTTGCTTCCACCATGGTGAGTATGTAGCGCTTGCCTTGGCGTGTTCGTGGCAATGGTCTGATATAGTCAATTTGCCAGGCCTCACCATATCGAAAACTCAGCCATCGCCCTCTGTTCCAGGGAGACTTTACTCGTGTGGCTCGCTTGGTTGCAGCACATGTTTCACATTCATGAGTGACCTGTGAGATGGCCTCCATGGTCAGGTCCACCCCTCGATCACGAGCCCATCTGTACGTTGCATCTCTCCCGAGATGCCCGGTTGTTTCATGGGTCCATCGAGCTACAAATAGCTCACCCTTGCGCTCCCAGTCCAGGTCCAGCTGAGCTACTTCAGTGTTGGCAGCCTTGTCTACTTGCTCATTGTTTTGATGTTCTTCGGTGGCACGGCTTTTGGGCACATGAGCATCTACATGACGTACCTTTAGAGCCACGTTTTCCACTCGGGCAGCGATGTCCTGCCACAATGCAGCAGCCCAGATGGGTTTACCTCTGCGCTGCCAATTAGTCGTCTTCCACCCCTGTAGCCACCCCCACAGAGCGTTAGCCACCATCCAGGAGTCAGTGTAGAGATACAGTACTGGCCACTTTTCTCGTTCAGCAATCTTTAGGGCTAGTTGGATCGCTTTTACTTCTGCAAACTGACTTGACTCACCCTCTCCTTCAGTGGCCTCAATGACTTGTCTTGTGGGACTCCACACAGCAGCTTTCCACTTCCGATGGTTTCCTACCACACGACAGGATCCATCAGTAAACAGAGCATACCGCCTTTCATCTTCTGGTAACTTGTTATATGGCGGTGCCTCTTGGGCATGAGCCACCTCCTCAGGCAGTGCTCCAAAATCTCTACCTTCTGGCCAGTCCATGATCTCTTCCAGGATCCCTGGACGGTTGGGTTTTCCCAGTTGAGCTCATTGCGTGATTAACGCTACCCATTTACTCCAGGTAGCACTGGTTGCATGGTGTGTAGAAGGGATGTTTCCTTTGAACATCCAATGTAATACAGGCAGTTGCGGTGCCAAGAGGAGCTGTGCTTCTGTACCAACAACTTCGGAAGCGGCTCAAATCCCCTCATATGCTGCTAGTATCTCCTTTTCAGTCAGAGTGTAGTGGGCTTCTGATCCTCGATATCCCTGGCTCCAAAATCCTAATGGTCAACCCTGAGTTTCACCTGGTATCTTCTGCCAGAGGCTCCATGTGAGGCCATGCTCCCCAGTTGATGTGTAAAGTACATTTTGCACAGCTGGTCCTGTCTGAACAGGCCCAAGAGCTACCGCCCGAGCTATCTCCTGTTTGATGTGCTCAAAGGCTTGTTGTTGCTCAAGACCCCACTCAAAATGGTTCTTCTTCCGGGTTACTTGATAGAGAGGGCTCACCAGCTGACTGTAACCTGGAATATGCATTCGACAAAATCCCACAAGTCCTAAGAAAGCTTGTGTTTCCTTCTTGTTGGTTGGTGGAGACATAGTTGCTATCTTGTTGACAACATCCATAGGCACATGATGGCGTCCATCTTGCCATTTTATTCCCAAGAACTGAATCTCCTGTGCTGGTCCCTTGACCTTGCTTTTCTTTATGGCAAACCCAGCTCTCAGAAGAATCTCAATTACTCTTTGTCCTTTCTTGAACACTTCTTCTGCCTCATTGCCCCACACAATGATGTCATCGATGTACTGTAGATGTTCAGGGGCATCACCCTTTTCCAGTGCAGTTTGAATTAGTCCATGACAAATAGTGGGGCTGTGCTTCCACCCCTGGGGCAGTCAATTCCAGGTATATTGGACACCCCTCCACGTGAAAGCAAACTGTGGCCTGCACTCTTCTGCCAAAAGAGTTGAAAAGAATGCATTGGCAGTGTTGATTGTGGCGTACCACTTGGCTGCCTTTGACTCCAGTTCATACTGGACTCTAACATATCTGGTACAGCAGCACTCAGTGGTGGCGTCACTTCGTTCAGGCCACGATAGTCTACTGTTAACCTCCACCCTCCATCAAACTTTCGCACTGGCCATATCGGGCTATTAAAAGGGGAATGTGTCTTACCGATGACACCTTGGCTCTCCAGCTGACGAATCAGTTCTTGGATGGGAGCCAGAGAGTCTCGGTTCGTGCGATACTGCCATCAGTGCACGGTTCTCATAGCAATTGGCACCTGTTCTTCAACTCGCAACAGTCCTACAACAAAAGGATCTTCTGAGAGGCCAGGCAGATTAGACAACTGTTTGACCTTCTCTGAATTCACACTGGCCACACCAAAAGCCCATCGGTATCCTTTTGGGTCTTTGAAGTACCCCCTCTTGAGGTAGTCAGTGCCCAAGATACAAGGGGCTTCTGGGCCAGTTACAATGGGATGTTTTTCCCATTTGTCCCTGGTCAAGCTAACCTCGGCCTCCAGTACTGACAGTTCTTGACATCCCCCTGTCACTCCTGAGATCCAGATAGGTTCTGCCCCTCTATAACTTGATGGCATTAATGTACACTGTACCCCGGTGTCGATTAAAGCCTGGTACTTCTGTGGATTTGATGTGCCAGACCATTGAATCCACACTGTCCAATACACCTGATCATCCCTTTCCTCCTCCTGGCTGGAGGCAGGGGTCCTCTATTCCCGTTCTTGGTCAGAGTATTCACTGTCTGACCCTTGCTGTGCCAGGCCGGAGATTCCTTCATCAGGGTCAAGGGAGTTGATCTCAGTCTTCCTGTATCTGGGAGATCACTGATTACTTTCTTGTGGTTTCACACCAGTTACATTAACAACCTTCTTGGATGTCTTCTTCTTGGCAGGGGTCTTTCCTCGCAATTCATGTACACGAGCTTCCAACTTGAAGGTGGGTTGACCATCCCACTTCCTCATGTCCTCCCCCTGGTCACGCAGGAAGAACCAAAGTTCGCCACGTGTCACCTGTCAAAGTTCGCCACGTGTCACCTTTCCCTCTGACTGGGGTGGAAGAGAACCGATTTCTTGGGGTGCTCCTGACATCCAGGGCACTCGCCCATAGAGATGAGGAGGTACCAAGACTCTCTTCAAAGTTCTGAAGCCAGGAAGAGACTGCCTCCACAGTTGGTGTACATCTTAGTCCTTCTCCCACATCCATTTCTGGATAGTACATCGCAGCCAAGCCGGCAGAATACGAGGATGGTGCACCTTTAATCACCTTCCTCCACATGGCCCATGTGCACAGGATTTTTAGGGGCTTCATCATTATCTGGATCACCATAGATGACTTTCAGCACTGCTAGTTCTCTCAGGTACTGGACAGCTTCATCCGCAGTAGTCCACTTCCCTGGGGAGTTGTCCATAAGATCTTCCTTGAAAGGATATCTTGCTCTAACACTTGAAAGGAGCCGTCTCCACAGACTGCAAATTGCTGTCTCTTTTCCAATTCCCCTTTCAATTCCTCGATCTCTAGCAAGGCAACCCAGCTGTTGGGCTTCCTTACCTTCCAGCTGTTGAGCATCAGCCCCATTATCCCAGCATCGAAGCAGCCAGGCAGCAATCCGCTCACCGGGCTGGCGGCGATAGTCTTTCCGCAGATCTCGCAGTTCTGATGACGTCAGGGACCGGGTAGTTTCTGCCTCCTGTTTGAGTTCTGTTATTCCCTCTTCTGACCCCTTTGCTGAAGGACCTGCTTCTTCCTCTTCTTTCTCCTCCCTTATTAATCAAGGGTATGGGCCCGTTGTTCTCCTTGTCCACTGTTTCTTTTTTACTACTGGGGCAATCTCTGCTGTTGTTGTTGTTGTTTGAGTTCCCATCTCCACCACAGTCCTTTGAGAGCACTGAACTGCAGCTCGATAAGCACAGGCCAGGCCCCAGTACAGCGCTGGGAGTTGCTGATTTTCATTGGAATAGACAAGGCACCCTTCTATCAGGTGTTGTGTTAATTTTGTGGGGTTGCTTGCCTGTTCAGGGGTAAGATCCCAGGCTGCAGGAGGTGATAACCGTCCTAGGAATCTGCCCAAATCCTTCCACTCCCCCTGCCACCCAGGGACAGGCCGCCTCAGGGCACATTTTGGTATTGACTTAACCAAAATTTGCCTTCTCTTACACCAAAACATACCGAGCTCCACACAGCCCACAACAGGCGAACAGCATTAATGAACAGTATCAAAGAGCTAACATAAGGATGAATAAGTACCTTGGGATCCTGCAGAATAAAACCACTCATGATGTTCCCAATTTCTTCCAGCATGTTCCCGAGCTTAGCAAAATAAAGATAAGCAGCACAATCAACAAACCCGTGACCAGCACAAGAGCTTGTCACTTAATAACTGCTATAGCTATAGCACAATTAATATAAAACTGCCGTTGTCTTACCCCACGTTGGGCGCCAGAAAAGACTGTGGTGGTTTGACCTTGGCTAAATGCCAGGTACCCACCAAGTCGCTCTATCACTTCCCCCCCCTTTCCCCTTTTTTCTTAACAGGGCAAAGAGGGGGAAGAAAATAAGATAGGAAAAAAACCCCCAACCCTTATGGGTAAAACAAAAGCAGTTTTAATATAGGCAAAGCAGAGCAAAGGTCCGCGTGAGGAAGCAAAAAAAAGAAAACAGATTTATTCTCTACTTCCCATGAACAGGCGATGTCGGGCCTTCTCAGGAAGCAGGGCTCCCATACGCGTAGTGGTTGCCTTGGAGGACCAAGGGTGACCCCACCCCCTTCCTCCTTTCTCCCAGCTTTATACTTGAGCAGACATTGTATGGTCTGGAATATCCCTTTGGTCAGTTGGAGTCAGCTGTCCTGGTTGTGTCCCCTCCCAAGATCTTGCCCACCCTGTCCCACTGGGGGTGTGGAAATGTCAGAAAGAGCCTTGGTGCTGTGTAAGCACCACTCAGCAGTAGCCACACCACCAGTGTGCTATCAACACCCTGCCAGCTCCCAACATAAAACACAGCACCATGAGGGCTGCTACAGGGGAAAACCAATTCCGGCTCAGCCAGACCCAGTACACCAGTACATGCAGTATAATGCTCTAATTTCTTCCTTTTTAATGTTTTGAGTAATGTTTTCATTCACATGACGAAGATAGAACCTGATGTTTCTAGAATATCACTTTTACCAGTGTGTATTTAAATTAGATGAAAACACTTCAAAAATTCAGAAAAAAAATATGAAAAGCTACTTCCTTTTCTTTAAATACTTTCACCCTACCAAGATACAGTCTGGTAAGCTGATAATTTAACCTTTGGTGGATAACTGATCAGCATTGTGGTGTTTACCTATATACATAATAACAAACTAGGTAATAAACCAGAATCTCTGGAACTGCATGCGGAGGGACTTGGGAAAGTATAGAGAGTTCCCATCACAGTCTTCACTATAACCTTAAACTGGAATGAAACGCGTGTTGGTTGTGGTTTCTTTTTTCCTAAGAGACTCTTGGCTTCTCTTGAAAGTAAAGACCCTTAATCTCAGCCTCGGCAGAAATGCTGGGGCCTCCACCTCTTCAGAACCCAGCTCCCTGGACTAGCCCATGCGGAAGGTTTTCATCTGCAAAATAGTGTTTCACAACCTGAGATACTTAAATCAGCTTTCAGAAGACTGCCTGTGTTAAATAGCTTATGCAATACTGCACAGAATTTGCAGGTACTTTAGTTGACTTAAATCCCGTATCACCAGAGGATAAATAGTTGAGGCCTCATTGTCATCTGTCATTTTTGACCTATGCCTTCTGCTGGTTCTGCTTTAACCATTTTCCCCTCTGCTTCATGTGTCACTATGAGCCAAGGTGACCTGTTTGGATGGGGCTACTTTTGGTAATAATGTCCTTTTTTTAAAAAAAAAAAAATTCTCATCCAGGAAAATTTACCTGTATTTGAAAGGAGTCCACTGTGGGTGGTGTATCACACTGAATGCAATTAATTTATTTTTCTAATTTTCTGTGCTTTTTGCAGTACTTACCTAGGCTTGTTCACAGTAACTTAAAATTATTTTCACATTTTAACTACTCATGAATGTGTTTATTATTTCAATTCAACGACCCCATGCAATGGATTTTTACTTGGCATTAGTATTTTTACTAAATATGGTTTTTCATGACATGTTAGACAAAATTATTTTTAGAGCTTAAATATACATTTGCAGAAGTGTTTGCAGTTAACGTGTTTTAGATCCATAGAGCTCCTCACAATATTTTAAATTACCACCTTTCTGTACGTTAGATATGTATGGAATATTACTGTCTGCTCCGATTAGAAATGTGTATTGTTCTGTTACATAGCCCATTTTATAATTAGGCAATTCAAAAATGAAGCAGCATAAAAACATGCTTTCTAAAATCCAGACCAATGAAATGAAGTAATACCTGCTAGGCTGTCTTTACCCAGATGGCAGAGGCACCTGGCCTGTTCCCTGCATGGGAGTGATGCGAGGCAATTTAAGGTGTGACATCATAGCATTTTCCTTACAAATGTGCAGTGAATTTCTAGAATCAGTTCAAATGCATGTGCTGACATCATTCCCTCCCTGCCCATCATCTCCAGATTTAGAAATGCCTCCTGAGAACCCAGCGCTGGAAATTATCATTATTTAAATTATTTGATTCAGTCCCGCACAAGCTGTGCAAAGACGGGCTATGGCTTCTCGGCTTCTCAGCAGCTGCCTGCTGCTCTCTCCTCCCCAGCAGTCCATCACGATGTCCTTGCCCCTCTCCCACTCATCACCCGGGAGGGATGAGGGTCTCCTGCCCTACCTGCCCATCTCCGGGGTGCACAGAGTCTGTATTTGCAATATTCAGAAGCAGATCAAATACAAGTCATTATATCAGCTGGCAGGCCAGTTTCTTCCGAACCATCAAATGTTAGAGGCTGCAGTTCATACACCGTAAGCCTGGGATTCAACAGCAAAACCCCTCACAGCTGAATTGATTTAAGGTGAAGGGAGGGGAGCTCAGCTGTCCAGCCGCTCACTATTGGCTTCTCATTACGGCATTCTCCCCCGAGAGGCTCTCTGCATGCTCATTCACCCCCCCTCCTCCCAGCCCCCTCCTTGCCTACCCCTTCATTACTGATTCACAGCGAGAGGCAGCAGCGGCAGCCGCCACGCTTGTCACGAATCAGAGATTGCAATGAGCTCATCCTTTTCTCTTTGCAGCTTCAGAACTGCCCTGGCTTTATTGCTCTTATTGCTGCTGCTGTCTGCTCACACACACATCCCCAGACAGTGAGTCCTGAAATCTCTCCATTGCTTTTCTCCTGTCTGAGCTTTCCTGCACTTGTTTGCTGCCATCTTCCTGCTTTTTAGGTACATTTTTAGATCCATGTTTTCTCTGGTTTGTTTTTCAAACCTACTTTGGACTCTGGCTGAGCCAGCACGGTGGATCATATTTTTCCTTGATTCTTAGCAAAGATGCTTTTCTCTTTCTGAGAGACCGACGGGCGTTGCTGTAGGCGGCCATCCGAGCCCATTTCAAAGATCTGAGGCTGGCTCTCCTAATCTTGCACTTTTTGAAATTACTGTTCAAAGCCTGTTCTTCTCACTCTGGATACTTACTACTTACTGCTCATGGAAGAAGGGGTACCTTGCAAAACCCCAGCTGCCAAGCTCACACCACCTGTCAAAAAGTCCCAGGACATGCATGACGAGAGAAGCAAGCTGGTGAATGAGTATGCATGTCGGGTGCTGGAACTTCTGGGAATGGGGCATCGCCTATTTGTGCCTCGACTGCTTGCGGTGAGCTCACATTTTCTTGAAATTAATTCATTGCGAATTTGCCATCTTCCCTCCCAAACCTGCTTCCTCCCCCAGGATTCTTGACACTGAATGGAAGCATGAGGTGTCTCTTATTTTTTTGCTCTCAGCTTCTCGTAATCCATCTCCAAAGCACTGAGTCTTTATTTTTCCTGTTAGCCTGGGAGGGCTGGACACTAGTCCTGCTGATGGGGATCGGTGCCACTCCTTAACTAGCTTGAAGGGTTCACAACCAGGGCTGCGTTATAAAAATCATCTTTCCTAAAGCCATGAATGCTTTTGTTCTCAGTCCTGTAATGATTCCAGTTAAGCAGCATGCCTGGTCTACTTCTAGATACTGATGGAAAGTGCATTAATGCTCAGTATTTAAAATTTTATACTTGTGACATCAAAGGTTAGTTTTTGAAAAATCAAGCCAATTTGATGTATTTTGATTTTCTGCTGTTTCTGTGTTTGATTTTGAAAAGGCAGTTGACAGTATGTAAAAAAAGTTGAAAATGCATTTGTAGAATTATCTGGGAAATAAATTGTTAAAGACATTTTTATACATCATAGCAAATGATGTCTGTATGTGAAATGGCCTGAAATTGGTGTGGCATGTTACAGTACAGAGAAGTACGCTTTCATCATCTCTAGTGCTGTACAAAGCAGACTCTGAAACACAAAATAGTGGTGAATCCAGAGGTCAGTACCTAGTCCTAGCTGAGTCTGCTCTGGGGTATTGTAACTAAACCTGGCTGCAGCTCAGAGGTACACTTTGTGATGGCCCTGTACACCAGAATGTCGTTTTTATGTGATGCATGTGAAGACAGTTCATTACTGATCCCATCCCATTTTCTAGTGGGATGGTGCCTTTCCTTTATTTCCATACCCTGTGCAGTCCTGTATTGTAGTTATATCCTGTGACTTGTCTAGCATTTTCGCTGTGTTGCCAAAACCTACCTCTGTGTTCTGCAGTACACTCACATAAATGAATGTGCTCTGCGTATTATAAGATGTTCAGTGTAAAAAAAAAAAAAAAAAAAAAAAAAAAAAGTGGGTGGTTGAAACAGTGTGTCCCTGCACTGTGAGTAGTTAGATAAAAATAAAAAAAATCACAAACTCTCTAGCTGCTAGTAAAGCACAGATGAATTTGGAGATCTACAGTCACTTGTAGAATTGAGTATAGTGGCTAATAACACATTCTCGAATCTGTTGTATGTGTAAGCATTATTCCAGTTTACCTCCAAGTGTACCTAAACGCTCTTCCATCCCATCCTGCTGCTTTAGTGCTGATGATCTCTTGGGCAAGGACTGCCAAATCATTCTGAACTGTTTTGTCATGAGCTCTAAGGAAAGCAGAGGCAAAACCATGAAGCTCTTTTTCACTTGACTTAATCAGGCTTTGTATCTGGCCCTCCAGATGGAGAATACCAGGAAATTTAGCATACTTCATCACCCAGGCAGCTTAGCTTTGCTGAATGGCATTATAATGTTTATTAAAAAAGAAAAAAAAAAAGGGGGGGGGGGGGGAAGGCAAACCAATACAAGTAATACTTGTGTTATTAAAGAGGCTTGACTTGTGGAGTCAATGTGATTTCCTGTCAGGTTTTGTTAGCTAAATGTCCCTCTTCTGACATCTATCCATTTTGACATGTACCCCTTCCATAAAGGAGGAGACACTATGTTTCTGATGATTTTTTAAAAATGAGAAGTCTCTGAGGACCAAGAATTTGTACTTTAATCAGAACTGAAGCTACTTTAAAACCTTGGTGTTTCATAGAATTAAGAACTAGATTCTTTTTTAGGGGCATAGGTTTCTCCCTCTGCAGTGGTTTTGGGAATAAATGCCTAGGACGGGCAGAATATATGCCGTTGTAGTGTTATGTGAGAAATATAATCTATAACCTTTATGCCAGCCTTAGAAAAATTCAGATCACCTATTCACTGCATCAGCCAACTGCAATGATGGGCAAGTGAAACAGCACTAATTCTGTGTGGGTTTATCCGCTTTGGGATGACTATGGGTGGATGAAGCCAGTAGATTTTGAGTTTGTGCTTATCCACATTCATCAGTATTTTATGTGGCAGAATGAACATTGCCTTTATAGGTCTGGAGCTACAAATAAACACGGTGATGAAATTTTGAACAGAAGGATACTACTGGGTGTGCACTAGATCATTGCCATATTTATGGATGCCAACTCATTGTGCACAAAACCAAAGCTATTTTTTTTCCATTATGCTTTTGTACCAGTGTTTTAGAGCACAGATTTTATTTAGGAAAAAACGATTTTGACAGTATAGCTTTCACAGTAAAGAAACAGATGTAAGCGATGGCCAGTAAAAGGAGTCTTTTGATGTATTGGGCTAGAAGTGCGTGCCAGTGTCACTGTAGCAGCGTAGCTTTACCCATCAAACTTTCCCAGGCCTGGATCACAAGTTTATCCACCCTCATGCTCCTTGGCAGCACAACAGGCCAACTTCATCCTCTGGGAGTCACTGAACTGATGTCAGGTCCGTGGCTTGTGTTTAAGGGCAGCACAGTGCACAGTTGTGCAACATGCAGCATTGCAGTCTTGTTGCTACCAGTGGAAAAACAACTACCAGGTTAGAAAAATTAGCTCACATACCTTGATTTTGCATTGCGTATCTTAAGAGAACTTAAAACCCCATCTGTGGGTGTTACAGATTAAATATTATGTTCTGAAAAATTAGTGTAGGGATACATGTAAACATTCTGAATTTACCAGCAGCAAATTAAATAGCGGAGTAGAGTATGGCCAGATTCTTTTCAGCCATTAACTTGGTCTTGTTCCTGACACATGTTCATTAAAGTGTAAAAAAGGCAGTTTATGCTCACTGGCATGCTACAGAAATTCTGAATACATATACGGTGTACATAGAATTCTATAGAAATTTGTCATTTTTATCTGTTTATGTGAAAGAGGAAGAATTAAATTAAGGAACTGTAGTGTGGCTGATCTGAAATTTCTTCTGCTGTATTAGTTCCCAGGTGGGATTAGGAGTTGTAGTTGTTATAGCCAGCAATAAATGAGACTGCAGAATTAATAATTGAAGACAGAGAAATTAAATTAAAGAAAAAAGCCAAGGCTTTGTCCTTTGTTTTAATCACATTTTCCAAAATATTTTGAGGGAAGTAGTAGTAATATTATTTACTTTTAAAAAAATAATCAAAATTAATATCATTTAAATTCTGTTCCTGTTTTTTGAACATTTGCAGTTTTCCAGAACTTTACCTTCAGATTTCAAAGCTTCCCTAGTAGTTCTGGGAAAGGGCTTTCCCTTAGTTTCAACGAATCTGTATAAGATAATTTTATTAATATGTTGAAATACTTAAGCAACGTGGGAAAGACATTCGAGGGCATATTTAGTCAAAGCCTAAAAGGCAAGCTGAGACTTTTGGTCATAGTTCACAGTGAGTTTCCTCTTTTGCCTGGTTTTAAAAATAGATTTTAACCAAAATACGATTATTTGAAAATTACATCTAGAATAATAAAAAATTCCCTGAAGTCCCCAAATGCACCTGCCAAACTTTAACTGTTGATTCATTAAACTTACACATGGTTTCATGAAATAAGTTGTGGATGAGTTCCACAATTTGAGTGACGCGAACCAACAAATTTACAAATCTCTGCCTGTCAAAGAGCTGCCAAAAGGTTCCTGAAATGTCTTTATGATTTATTGATTAAAATCACAACATGTCAAGAAATGTTAATCTTAGGATAGCGACAATGCTATATAATTTCTTATACTGCATACATATATACACACATACACTGGGTTTGTGTTGCTTCCTATTTTTAATCAGTAACTGAAGAAGTTAGTTTGCAGAAAATTTTCAAAGTATGCCACCTAGTTAACACTGCTTTCAAAATGTTACTTTGATTTCTTGTGATTTTAATAGTGAAACTAAATTTTTGATCAACAGATTGCTTTAATGAAATTAAAATATTCAGCAAAATAGAAAAAGCTGAACAGTATAGGCTCTGCCACCCATTTTATCAAACTATGCAATTTGATAGTTTATAATTTTTCATAACTATAATCTTAGTTCAGCAAACTCCGTCACAGAAGTTCTTATTTCCATGATACACCATTATTCTTTGAGCTTTCATTGACTCAAGATTTTTCATTGACTAAAGATTTTTCAGGGTTGAGACCACAAAATTCTCAATAGTTAAAATATTATTGTAACAGTGATTCAAACAGAAGCCTAGGAGAATTAAATCTGACTCGGAATGTTTTACATGTAATTGCTGTATTTCTGACATATTTGCCTCTGTCTTTTTTGGTATTTATTTTTAAATGAAGTGCTGTGGATGTAAAGGGTAGATGCATGTGCTTTTCTACAGTTTGGCAGGGTAATTTAATTGTTGATTATTAACTTTTCTTAGGTTTTATCCTCCTGATTTATAAAAAAAAATGAAATTCAGAACTTTCAGTGCATTATGTTAATTTAAGAAAAATAAATACAAAATTTAAATAAAAATGTCTAGTCAGGACCTCCAAGAATACTTGCTTCAAATTAGGATAGCTCAGCTCCTAATAAAATGCTAAAACTTTGGCAAAAAGTGTGTTTGGTGTTTGTTTTGTGCTGGGAGCAACTGTCCAGAAGTCTTAATTGCAAACACCCTCCCACTCTGTTGGAAGCACATACCAGCCTGTCTTGGAGATTACCCCTCTTTGAGCATTGCAGTGTCTGAGAACTTTCTGCCTAAAACCACCAACAGCAGCAAAGTGGGTTTTATTGGTTGGCTGGTGTCCCTTTACACCTGGGGTCAGAGTTGTGTTTGGGGCCAGGTTTCAGAGGAGGATGGGAGAGGCTGCCATTGCGTGAGGAAGAGGAGGGGACTGGAAATGCAGGAGCATTGGTCTCCTGAGAAGGCAAATTTGCAATGTAATAGGGAAAACCGTTTGAATTGTATAGTGACCACAGCTGTCCACACCACTGAGGGGAGGGGAGAGAAATCACTTTCAAGTAAGCTGGTTATCAAACCATTTACTGCTTTTTGATCAACATTACCCAGCTGAACTTTGCCCAGAAGCGGCTTGGTTGCCAGCGCGGGTTTTGGCAGTGATGCTGTGTGCTGCCTGTGTGACAGGCTGCTCCCACCACGCTCTACAACTTGCAGATAATGTTAAATATAGCCCATCGTGGATATCAAATGGTGATCTAGTCTCCAGTGTGGCGAAAGCGTATCTAACCTCAGTAAAACTCATCCAGGAGAAATGCGACGTTAGGGAGAGGAAATGGATGCGTTGGCCATAGCTGCGTTCATGAGCGGGTCTGATTCATTAGATACTCAACTGCACCAGCTTTCTGTCAACACTACATCGGTCTTGTCTGATTGAGTCTCAGCCAAACAGTCCTCCTGCCAAATTTTTGTGGACAGAATCAGATGTGATAGTTTGTAAAGCTGAACATTTCTCATCAGCATCCTGAAGGCAGCTTTTCTTGTGTCCCTGCAGTGATGACCCAGCAGCTTCCTTGGCTGTGAATGAGGGGAGGATCAAATAGATCTTGGGAGGCCTCTGAGGATTTTGATGTCAGAAAGTTGTCTGCCTTAAAAATGCTGTAGTCCTGGGGAAATGGATACGCTGAAGCTACTTGAGTTGTATTTGGAGTTTTCTCACGCTTTCCTTGTGATTAATGTAGGAAAACCTACTGCAACAGTGCCCATTAGGATACACAGTATAATAATCTCCAGAAATCCGGAGGTTGATAGGTAGACATGCACAACGTAGATTTTGTCCTTATAGACTCTTGCTTGAGGACACCAAAGGAGATATTGCTCTGCCCGTTCCCAAACAGAGCAGTGGTGATTATCAGTGCTGGAGTGGCACACCTCTGATGTCAGCTCACGCTTTCCACTATCAGAGATACTGGATAACCATGAAAATACCCCCTAAACTTCTGGTGCGGTTCCCAGTTTGGTACATAATTTAAAATCCCTTCAAAACCCCCTCTTCCTTCCCCCCTCCCTGGCCTGAAGTTTGGGTAAATTGCTGGTTTTGATAGACCCTCTGTAGGATGCAGTAAGAAATGTGGAATATGTCAAGTTAGGTTTTGAGTGTTACTGTTACATATCTACAGCACCAGGCTGAAGTTGTTTGCTTTGGGAAACAATGTATTTGCACTTTTAAGAAGGGCTTTTACATAGTAGACATAATTATTTTCATGTGAATGAACTAGTGGTGCTAGTTTGTAGGGTGCATAGGGAAAATTTTCTCTGCATTGTAGTGATAATTACATTTATTTTTATTTAAAACAACTTTAACACCCAGTAATGGTATCACTGAGCCTCACCTCTTCCATGTCAAAGACTGCACAGTTTCTCCCAGTTCTTCCTGCGTAGAGACAAATCTCTTGTGCTTGGCTGAAGTGTGTTTTCTGGAAAGATGTCTGAAATTGGAGACAGCAAAGGATTTTGAGTGAATGAGAATGTAGTTTAAGAACCAAACGCTAAAACTATGTGTATGTAATATATCTACTGTGTACAACAAGGCGAAAAATGAGAAAGCAGAGGATGCATCCATGGAAATGTTGGCGGTGGTACTTGAGCAATTAATTCAGCAATTAACCTTAACCAAAGGTACTTGTGCTGCTCCTGAGGTGTCTGTACGTTGACACATTTTTATTCACTCTTCTGGGTTAAAGATCTTGAAATTTGCTTTTTTTGAGGTGATGTCCTAAATGTCTTATCTGGACACACAGTTTCTGTGAACCTTTTAAAGGAACTATCCCAAGGCTTGATATTTCACATCTGCTAAATCTCTTGGTGTAGTTCTTGGTAAATCTGAAGATGAATACATTTGTCCGCGTGAATCATGCTACACCATCAGTAGCAGAACTGGATTAATGGTGAACGTTTAACATTTTGTGACCTGTTGGGCTTGGTACCACACTGAGAGGTACAGTATTATGAGAGATGTAGAAATAAGCATGTAAAAGATTTTCTGGCACAGTGTTCTTTGAGAAATTGTGTCACAGACTTCTGCACATTGACTTGCCGGTGCCTCTTATGAGTCATACGCGTTTCTGCTTCTGCTGTTCATGTCTGCAACCATATATATCTATATATACATTGTCTTTTTAGGGCAGCATTATGAGAATCGGCAACGGTCTAATGCACAAGCTCTCTAGAAAATACTATACATTCGCCTAGGTTTTTGTTGTTTGCTTGGGTTTTGTTCTTCTCACTGAGTGACATCTTGACAGGCTGAGCCAGAATCCCTTTCTTACCCTGCAGGTATAGCAGGATAAAATACATTAATGTGTTATAGTCCTCTGATAGTGCTGCTCTGCCTGGGATTCCTTGGATATGCTGTAGCCTCTGTTTTGTTTTATGAGATATGGGTTAGAGACCTGATTTCAAGGAGGATGTTTTTGAGCTAATGTGAATATTGGTGGTTTGGAATACATTCAGTAAATTACAAATTCAGTAAAAGAGCATGACTGCATGTTCTCAGTGTTTACTGTAGTTCCCTGTGTTTAATTGCAGACCTCAAAGGAGGACCTTCTACAAGCTGATTTTGAAGGAGCTTTAAAATTCTTCAGGGTTCAGTTGCCCAAGAGGTACAGAGCTGAAGAGAACGCCAGAAGACTGATGGAACAAGCTTGCAACATTAAGGTAAGGACAGTCTTCATTTCCTCTCATTCACCCGGGGTTTTTACAGGAAAAGTAACTTACAATGTTAAGAATGCCAGTAGCATGTGGAAAGTAAAGTAATGAAATCATTAGTTTATTACTTTTTGTATATGGTTGTATATTTATACACAGACATGTTTTTATATCAAAGAAAGTAAATCACTTTGCTTTTCCTTCTTTGTCAGCTTTGGTACAAGCTAATAATTAAAATAGAAAACTGATGCATGATCAAACAAACTGAATTATCAGAACTTGCTAATTCATTAATTGATTTATTACACTAAACCAATTAATTGGATGTATGATAATCGTGCAACCAAAGGTCAGATATTATTTGTCTTGACCAGAAGATACTTATTTGTTGGGCACTGCTGTATAATACAATTGTATTGGAGTAGAAACTTAGTTTATTTGTGTATCAAGCTTAGCAAGACAGAATATCTTTTTATATTCTACCCTATCCAAGACTGTGCTGTCAAAAAGCAGGCTTCTTTGAATGTCTGGAGCACAAGTATTGGGCTTGTAATGAATGATGACAAATTAGACGAGTCTGACTGTAAGTTTTTGAGGATAGAAATCTGTTAAAAATGGCCACAGAGGTTCATAAAGCTGTCATTTGAAAGGTCTGCTATTTTTTCTGGGATTTTTTGTTGGCATATGTATAGCTATGGATGGACTTAACATTTGATCTTGGAAAACAGTGCTTTTGTTATTTCTTGGAATGGGAGCACTGATGGAAAACGTGTGTTTGGAGTGGCCCGATAATGGGCTGAGAACATCCCATCAGAAAGAATGCTCCTTTAACACTCCACTTTTTTTATATCTCTCTCAATATATTTATTAATCTACTTTTGTGCTGTTTAATTTCATAGTTTATTAAGCAAGGGCTTTTTTCAAACTGGTTAAAATTCTAATCTTGTGAAAGTGTGGGGCTTGCTGTACTAATGTTTATTCCAGCTAGAAAAAAAGATGTGTGCAAAGACTTTATTAAAATTGTGCTTGAGATTTGAACTCTGCTGCTGAAAGAGAGTATGTGGGACTAAAAGGATACAGTTGGAAGTTTAGTGTTTAGTCCTTTGCTTAGTTCTTGAAAATTAGTAATTTAAGGACTTAACAAGTGCATTAAATTTATGTTGTTTACTCGATGTGTCTTTTTCTGATGAAATGTTAATACAGAAGTTTTCGTGGTACCTTTTGGAAGAGATATTTCTCAGGTTTCTTGGGCGTACCTTTCTCATTTTCTTGTGCAATATATTGTGTGCCTCATGACGTTATTTTTCATTAATTTTTCAATTCGTATTGGGTATATATGTATATGATGTGATTTGTTTAGCAAAGTATTTTGGAATGTGTTTGAGGCAGATATTCAGTGCATAGGGCCTTGTATGGGTTCAGCACATGGGGCCTTTAAAAGCAGAGAATAAAATTCTGAACCGTTCATCGACATGAATGGGAAGGCAGCTGAAGGACCTGACAGTGAATTCACTGCATATGCAAGATTTCGCACATTCTGGATTCCAGTTCATAAGAGAAAAGTACAGATGAGTACAGTAGACGTGGAGTCAAGGCGCTCCCCCGCATCTTACAGAAGTACATGAGGACTGGTAGGAATTATTGGAATGGAAGGAGTATTCAGGGCCGGGACCTGGGGTTATCAGGGATGGGGAAAAGCAGAAGATTCAAGTTGCCTTCTGCTGTTAGTAACAGCCCACCCTTGTAAGGAGTATAGTTGGGAGTTGAGTTCTGCTAACTCACTGGGCATGCGACTCATTCCTCATTCAGATATAAGACATAGGAGGGGATCTAAACTGTGTCCTGAACAGTCTTTTGGTAGTTAAGCTAGGAACAGCTGAGCTCATGGAGAGGAGTGTTCTGAAACTCAAAGCCTTTTAGTTAAGGTTGTTGTCAGGATTAATGGCATAGTCAGGAAAGTTACTCTAAATAGGGAAGACTCTAATCATACGTGATGTATTTAAAAGTGAAAATGTGAAAGACTTCAGGAACTCAGTGCAAGACCTTATTGGAGGGGAGAGTGATATTTACTTTAAATGAATCTGTTTTCACTCACTTGCACTCCTTCTGTCATTGGTGCCACTCATACTGATAGCCATGTGCTCCCCAACACCAAGGCTCCTGTCTGCCCAGGATCACTTGTGTGTGATGAGGATGAGGGACAATGGCTATAAAGTCCTTACTACGTCTCTTGAGTTTCCTCTTAATTGATGACAATAAACTGGCTTTTAGACAAATTTTTTGTACTCTTTAGGAGTCAAACAGGTCTTTTCCCTCAGAAGCTTGCTGGCTTCAGCCTGTCACCGCTGTCCTGTGTCTCTGTTTCCTGATTGCGGGTGGGTTTGTGGCTTCCAGCCTGTTTTCCTGTTGGCAGACGTGACGTACCGTAGCTCTGCTGCAGGTCTCCGACTGGCTGGTCATCTCTAGTATGGCCTCACCAGTGTGCCAGCCTTCTGGTCTAGATGTAGCGAGACATTTCTCATCATTTGCCCATTTGACTGCTGTCACTTGTGTCCTTGCTTACCATTACACGCTGTTCTCATAACCCATTCTCTGTATCGTTTCTTGTGGTGCTTTTGCAGGCAGATACTTCCATTCATCCTGCTTTCAGACTCATCTTAGTATTTGTGTTACTCATCCCTACTGAGTGATTATGTGATGCCTTGACTCTGTTAACTCGATGTCCCACATTAAATTAAAACACACAGGGGTTGAACTGACTTCGCTTTCACAGTTTTTATTTATTTGGATCAACTTTTCTCACTTTTGCCAACTAGAATGTCCTTAGAGAGCCAAATCTGTATCACAGAAATGTAACCTCTGACTGGAGGTGTCACATTAAATGTTTGATAGGCAGAAGAGAAAATCACCTCATAATGAAGAAGGTGATCAGGAGTCATAAACATGGCTTTATGAAGGGTAAATCATGCATAACCAACCTAATAACCTCTGTGATGAGATGACTGTCTTGGCGGATAAGGGGAGAGCTGAGAATATTGTTTATCTCAAGTATAGACACTGTCTCCCATAACATCATTATAGCCAAACTGATGAATATGGACTAGGTAAGTGGACAGTGAGGTGGATTGAAATCTGTCTGAATTGCTTGGTTCAAATGGTTGTGGTCAGCAGCAGGATGTCCAGCTGGAGGGCAGTCATTAGTGATGTACCTCAGAAGTTGATGACCAATACTGCTTAGCCTCTTCCTTAATGACCCGAATGGCAGAGCAGAGAGCACCCTCAGCAAGCTTGCAAATGACACAAAGCTGGGAGGAGCAGCTGAGGGACCGGATGGGTGTGCTGCCATCCAGAGGGACCTTGATAGGCTGGAGGAACGGGTCAGCAGGAATCTCATGATGTTCAACAAAGGGAAGTGCAAGGTCCTGCACCTGGGAGGAGCAGCCACATACACCAGTACCTGCTGGGGCCAGCTGGCTGGAAAGTAGCTTGGCAGAAAAGGACCTTTAATGGCTGGACTAGATGATCTTCAAGGTCTTTTCCAACCTAGATGATTCTGTGGTTCTGTGAACTGGGGGTCCTGGTGGACACCAGGTTCAACTTGAGCCCGCAACGTGCCCTTGCTGCAAAGGAGGCCAGTGGTATCCTGGGCTGCACTGGGAGGAGTGCTGCCAGCAGGTCAAGGAAGTCATCCTTCTCCTCTACTCAGCACCAGTGAGACACATCTGGAGTACTGCATCCAGGCCTGGTGTCTCCAGGAGACGAGAGACACAGCTACAATGGTGAGAGTCCAGTGAAGGGCCGTGAAGATGATGAAGGGACTGGAGCATCTCTCCTCTGAGGAAAGGCTGAGAGAGCTGGGGCTGCTCAGTCTGGAGCAGAGAAGGCTCAGGGGGATGTTACCAATGTAGATAAACACCCGGTGGGAGGGACTAAAGAATAGGGAGCCAGGCTTTTCTCAGTGGTGTGCAGTGGTCAGAAAAGAAGCAGTGAGCACAAAATGAAATACAAGAATTTATATTTAAAACTATTTATTTATTTATTAACTTCAGGGGTGATTAGACACAGGAACAGGTTGCTCAAGGAGCTTGTGGAACCTCCCTCTGTGGAGATACTCAAAACGCAACTGGTCCTGAGCAACCTGCTGTAGGGGTGGGTGGTTTAGACAAGATGTTCACCAGAGGTCCCTTCCAACCTCAATTATTCTGTGATTCTATAATTAGATATTCTAATCATGGTATTTATTTACAAACAGGAGCTAATAATTGCAGGAAATGCTCAAATAGGAAATTATAGTCCTGATAATAATCACTCAAAGAGGTCCCAGGGAACACAGAGGTTATATGAAGAGTAGTTGTCTGTCTTGTTGAATGCAGCAAAACTTGTTCTGTTCAAAAAAACCCCAACCCAAACAGACCCTTAAACATGTTTTATCTGCTGTATGAATGAGGCACTGTGGGTCTTTCAGCTGCTTCTCACTTTTGTATTAGTATTTGTAGACTAAACACCAGATGTTTTTAGAGTAAGTATCACCAGTAAGTGCCAGGAAGTATTTTTTGTACATTTCTAAGCTAATTACTGGGGCATAAAAATGTGAAATCAGAATCATGGTGTGGCCAGGTTTCATACTCCTGCTATATATTTTCCAATGTTGTTTTTTTTTTTTCTCCGCATTACTGCAAAACAAAACAGGAGTTTTAACATGGAATGATCCACCTCTACTTGCTGCTTTTTTTTTCTTGACCTCTAGCTGGCATGGTTCTAGAGAAGGCAAATGAAAAAATACTTGGTGTTTTTTCTCCTTAATTTCACAACTTCTGAGTTTAACTCATGATTTCTGAACCTAACCCTTGGATTTTGTAGCGGTAGTTTTATTATCCTATTTTAAAACCAAAAAGAATTAGCACCAAAAAGAATTAGCATCAGTCTCTCCCTTGAGAACAGTTCTGCAAATGCAAAATAAAAAACTGCTAGTAATTGAAAATTGTATGTAAAATGTGGTAGAGAATGTCTCATTCAATTGAGGACTATCCATGGTGATTACTCATCAGGTCTGAGTTTTGATCTTTCACCAGTGAGGAAATCACTGTGCACAAGGTCAGTGGAATTAGAAATAATAGTAGTATTTTCCAGCAGTTAATTGTTGGGTTGGATCCCATAGTTTATGAATGTGCTGAACTAGTTTATACTATGAAATAATATGGGCTAAGAAATTTCTCTTTGGTTTGGCATATGCATATTATATGCATATATGCTAAATTAGGGGCCCGTTAATACTTGACGGATGGATTATAGCCAACATTTGCAGAGTTCAAGATATATTCAGGTGGAAGAGACTGAATCTATGAAGGTATCTGCTGAGACTCTTAGGGCAGATAGAGCCCAATATTGCACACATTTCTCAGCTCAGGAACAGTCAAATGGAGAAGAAACACAAATTCTCCAAGTAGGGTGTCAGATGCTAATTTAAGGGTTAATGAAATTTAATAAAAGATGAAAATTTAGAGATCATGAATGGGGGATTGTCCTCCTTTGTTTCCTGTTAGTTTTCTAATCTATAGTGACCACACCTTTCATTTTGTGACGGCCTTTACAGAGGGAGGGCCGTCTTTCTCCTAGAGTAGTCAGTAACAATTATGGTTGTAAAAATGGGTTTGGGGATGATAATTTTCTACCTGACCAGAGCAAACTGCATATTATGTCTCTAGAATAAGGAATTACCCTAATTTCCTACTTCATAGAATGATTACCAATGCTTTTTGTACTCATGCTTTTGTGGCAGTAGTGCTTTTTTTTTTTTTCCCCTGATTTTTCTCTCTTTATAAGGGATTTTAGAGGCTTTTCTATGTCCAGTTTTATAAACGAATGAAGAAAGAGCCTATTCTAGATTAATGAAGGTTAAGCTTAATGGTGCTATTTTATCAAAACAACTAACACATTCTGCACACTCGCTAAATCTGCCTCAGTTGCCTTTTGTATCTTTTAATGCAGTTTCTCTCATAGAGATCTGTGTATGTCCTAAAGAAATTGTACTGCCCTTTGATTTTAGTGTAGGAAGTCTATCACCTCTGTTCTTACACCCGACTTCACTCAGTTGAGCTGTAGAATGGGAGAAAACAAGCTTCATTTAAAGATATTTTTCCACGTGAAAATTTCCTGGCTTGACAGTTTTCAAGTGAATTCAGGGAGTTGTGCCTGTTTCTCCGTGACTGTCCTGTGGTATTTGGAAATGGAGCAGAGCTAACATTCAAAATGAGTTACACTGAAGATCTGGCAATGCCATGACATTGAGTGTAGCAGACAGGTAGGTGGAGAGGTGCTGGGAAGTTGAGTGTGTGTGGGTTTTCACCCCTCATGCCCAGTGAAGGTGAGGGGAACACATGGGATGAGCTATATAGGAACTGAGCAAAGGATACCTGCAGGGAAGATTTTTCTGTTTATGGGGCAGGTTCTGTAATGATACCTTCTTTTACATGGCTCAGGGATTACAGTGACTCCTTGTCTCATCTTTCATTGTCATCAGTGGCAAGAAAGACTTGGTATATTGAAGCCTCTTAAAGAGAAGCTTCTTCCTAACCATGTAAATCTCCCCCCTCCTTGGAGGAACTCAGGCTCCCCAGCAGACCCAGGGTTGCTGCTCTCAGCACCTTAGGTGAGAGGAGCAAATGGCCTTGAAAAAAAATTGTGCCTTTTTCAATGCAAAGCAAACACACACATTTTTGTCACCTGTCACTGTACTGACAAGGTTGCTGATCCCACCTGGGTGTGCTCACAGTTGTGGCTTGCACCGGGACCCTTGTATGGCTCGTGGAGAATAGCTCTACTAGTGGAGTCAAAGAATAGGCTAAGGTAGCAGGAGCTGTGCTAAGCTTTTTCTCATTTCAGAGTTGTTCTTTGTGTAGTTTTAAAACAGATTTACTTTAATAATGTTGCTATTTAAATGTTTTGAATCCAAACCAGTGTTTTGAAGCTCGCACCTTACTGGTGGGGGTGAATTACTCTATTCATACCTCTGTTGCTGTTTTATCTGGAAGTAATTTTTTGCAGGCTTGGTTTAACAGGGAATTATATATTGCTTTATGTGAGTTTCAATGGAAAGGAGTAAAAATAGCTCTCTTGCTCTTTCTCTTCTCTCTAGTGCATTCTCTCTCTTTGTGTTGATATGTATATATGTGTATTTATCTCGATACCTGGGGGGTTTTGCTGTTGTAAGAGATGGTGTAAGACAGCACAAATGCAAGAGAAAACCAAAGGAGATAACTGCAGAAAGGCCCTGAAACTGCACAAGCCTTTTATTCCTTTGGTTCTACCAGTGATGTATCTAATTAATCTTCCAATATAAAGGACAGGAAAAAAAATTGTTCATTTATCAACTTCTCAAGAAAAGGCCAAACCAAATTGAAAAGAATTGTGTTTAGATCTACAGAAAACCCTGCCATGCCTGTGTGCAGTTTCTTATTAAAAGCCAATGATCAATTCCACTTACTATGTCTGTGCTGTTATCTCTGAAGTACAGGATCCAGTTGTCATCCTAAGGAGGGTCATGTTTTTTAATGTTTTCAGCGTCAGCTTCCTTCTTTCTGTGTGGCTTTGTGGTACACTGCAGCGCAATGAACTGACGCCTGATAATCAGATTAAAGTGGAATTGGACGTTCAATATTATTGTAATCATGGTAATAGGTGTTAACAATGTAGAAAGTGTCATGCATTTAAAAAAACGGTTTTGACTGTGAAATACTTATTTATTTGAACTCTGCATATCTGGCTTTCCAGTGAGCAGACGTATTGCCCAGGAGTGAGGTTATATTTTTATGGTGTTTAAGCATTAGTAAAACTGTTCAGTTGTTTTGGAGTGGGTTTTTTTGGTTTTATTCTTTCATTTGCGCTGAGTTGGCATTGTAAATGAAGTCAGTATATTGTTAATTTTTATCAAGAAGAAAGGAATAGGATTTTACTATTAATGGTTAAGTATAATCACATTTAACCATCTAAAGTAGCTTTGCAACCTGACTGAGTACAAATATTTTGGTGTCCTTGTAGTAGTCATTTGTTGGCATACGTACTTGTGCTTCTGTGAGTAATGGCATCAACAAGAATAGTGTTGAAGGTAAGGATCTTTAAAAAACTATAAAAGTTTGAGGTGGAAAAGTGAATAGAAATATTCATTGTCTGTATCCCCAGCAATTGCATCACAGCATATATCATGAAGAGATTGGCCCAAAGTCTTAGCAGTTTAATTCGGTAAGGTGAGGGAGTCATCTGGAAACTGTTCCATGATCTGGCAGGCCACCTAAATTTGTTTTGTTCACCTTCGTGCCATCAGGAGCCGTGGCTGTCCAGGATGACAGATGTTTTCCCATTCAGAACGGAAGAAGGAAAGCATACTCAGAAGGTCTTTTGGCTTAAGCTTCTTGAATCTGGCTCTTTCCTCCTGGATGAATAACAGCTCCTTTCCACCCTTGATTCTGAAAATAGTATAAAGAGCAACAGATGAAGGTGGCAGGGACTTGCACTGACGGTTCTGTCTTCTGCCATCTTTGCCACAATTGTCTAAAATAACTCAGCTCTATGAGTAAGAGGAAGTGAAAACTTTTCCCAAGCTGAACCAGACACTTTTAAATCCTGGATGCAGGTTGGCTGGAGGATTGACTAACTTCCTATAAGGTGACACGTTAAACTGTTCTATAAAATATTTTCTACCTGCACTGGTCTGTATGTCAAGCGGTAGCAGCATGTCTAGAGTTACTATTGTCATCATAGTAGTCATCTTAGTTGTTCTTTAGAAGAGAAAATCTAAACTCTCTCTTCCTTTGAAGGAAGCCAACCCAGTCGCTTGTAACTGATTTTTCTGACGGATGCCTTGAGTTTGGATATGGAGAAAGACTGTGATGATGGTGCCTGGCAGGTTTGCAGTGCCTCTTGTTCTCACAGTAAGATGATAACCTTTTTGAAGACACTTTTGTGATGCAACAGAGGCCGTAGAGGAAGAATAAATGTACCCCAGGATCAGCACTTACAACCATAATTAAAAGGAACAAAGCCATAGGCTTTCACATTTTCTGGAGAAGGGCATGTAGGTAAAAGTATAGATGTGGAAATGCCTAGAAACAGCTCTGTGCCCCATATTTATGTTGGGCAAGAAGTGTTCTTTGATACTGTCTTCAGCATCAACAAAACTGTTCAGGCTTAAGAAGGAGAAATCTCCCTGGAGGTGAAAATTCATCTATGCTTCTCTTGGACCTCTTTCAAGCAGTCAGGTCTGAGGAAACAGGTATCATCTCAGCAGTAAGTAACATACTGGTAATTCACAGGAAATCTATTTCTTGACATATAAAAGAGCATGGGGCCAAGATTCTGCAACCCTTGCTAGCCTAAGTCTTTGTGTTGTCTGTGAGAACTCTTTTTTTAAACTGCATGTCCCTGTAGAATATTGTTTTTTTTTTTTTTAGAAGTCAATTCCTGTGACTAAAGAAGCTCTGTATTCTCCCATCTGTACTATGGGGGAAGAAGCTCTGTTGTCTACTGGGAGTTCAGTGCCCACAAAGAGAATCATCCTTTATTTCTACGCCTAGAAATCTTAGAATACATGTATTTGGAAGACATGGCATTTGGACAAATAATTTCGAGCTACCTTGTGTTGTATTTGATCAGCCTTTCTAATATGTGTCTTTCTCAGAAATGCTGTGGTTATTTTATTTCTACAGATGTTACAGAATTTAAAGCTTAAGTTATTGGAAACAAGTCTTGGCTATGTTACAGAAAGCTCAGGTAATCCAGAGCCAATGGCTACTGCATGCAGTGACTTGGGGATAAAAACAGTGATTCATTCTCAGTGTAGCGCAGAGAACAGTTGGGACCAGACATTTGTTTCATTTCATTTGTTTTTTGACAGATGAAATGAGGTGACAAATTCAGAAGCACCATGCTATACTGAGACCTAAAGCTAAACTTCTAAAAGTAATGGAGGAGTGGGGGGGGGAGGGCAAAGGCTAACAATATTCCCTCCCCCCCACTTTTGCAAATAAACAAAAGCCATTGGGGACAGTGTCTTTATGCATTTTTGCTGGTGTTTGGTTTCTCAGGCACCTGCAGTTGAACTTCTCTGCTTTGAAAATAAAGGAACAAACAAAGCTAAGTATAGAAAGATGGCCGTGTGCATTTTATAAATGCAGAGCTCTGCAGTGACAGTAGCTTTTAGAACTGAAGTCCCTATTAATAACTTTCCATTACAAACCCCAGCCATTATTTTTGCCATTATTGATACTGTTCAAAATTAAATTCAGTGAGTGGTTACTTGACTGTTATCTAAGCAATGTGTAGCTACTGGAGTAGAAGTTTAGCTGGGGGTGCTTCATAAGGGTAATATTTGCATTTTTAGGATCTCCTCTCTCTTTGCTTCAGGATTCTCTGGTTTCCTGCAATTCATTGCTTTTATTTTTACCATATCATAGCCTTGTTTTTCTTGTGGAGAGTAAGTAGTGTTGTAAACATGGGGTTAAATTGTTTATGTTGTTTAAGTTGTTTGTGTTTGGGCATAGATAAATTACATCAGGCTGGTAAATGGAGGTGAAGAGCTGTATGCCAGAGGCTTTGGAGAATCCACTTAAAGTGCTGTATGGAAACATCCTAGTATATTTGTCTCCATTTGTAGAGGTGTTTCATTTTATTTAAGAATGATGATGTGATCGTTTATTCTATCACAGATTTTTAAATAGCATTGTGGTGTTCGGCTGTTCCATATTGCTTACATCTGAAATAATTCCTCTGTAAATGATGATTTTTCACGCAATACTGTGAACACCCGGGCAGAGAGATGTCAGCCTGTTGCCACATCAGCCAGCCTCTGTCTGCAGAAGTTCATTGCTCTTACGCTCGTTGCTGTTTCAGATGTGCACCTGCAGCCTTACAGGTGTACTACTGAGTTGTGGAAGCTGGCGGGAGCGGGGGGTGACAGGTTCCTTCTCTTCTTTACTCTCACTTTCCCACATTCCTTATCTCTGCAACAGAAATTTAAAGGATGGGAAAAAGTTAAGAAGCATTATCATGGGTCTGTTTGCTGGGAAGCCTTGACCATGTATCTCAGTTTTCTATTCAGTTGTTCAAGCAGCAGATGAAGATGAAGTCCTCATTATGTTATGATATCTGTTTATTCTTTCAACTTCCTTTGCTTAATTAATGCAATTTCCTTGACAATAATTCTTAACCAAAATTTGATTCTGCAAGTGAAGTTAGCCAAAAGCCATGAAAAAACAGAAAAACTCATCTCTGGGTAATTAATCAGCATAATAAATAATCCCTTAAATCTGGAAGGATAGGCACAAATCCAGTGTGCATGCATGGCTGAGGCCCAGAGACGGCGTGTCAGGTTGAGTCACCCAGTTACTGTGACAACAGAGCTGCAAAATCACCGGTTTCAGCGGACCTCCAGCCCAGCTGCATCTGCACATTGCACCAACCTGGAGGGGGTCCTCATCACTCCTTTCCAAACGAGAAATACAGGTATACTTTCACTAATATAAATGTGCTGTGGCAGACATAGCTTGGAGATGTTTAGAGGTTAAGGCCTTGACCTCTGGAAAAAAAATATTAAACTATAGCTAAAGTTCTTAGCGGAGTCAAGTGATTGTCTGAACAGCTCTTTTTTAATCTCAGAAATCCGTTTGCTAACCCATAGCTTAGAGAACAAGATCAATGACCTTATCGTACATCCTCATGAGGAACAATTTCATGGCAGTCTGAGTAAGCCACCTGATTGTGCCACCTGGGATGCTCCGTCTTTACACAGTGGGGAATATTGATTATACTTCAGCTAGTGAAGAGCAGTGGAAGAAACTGGAAATGGATCGGGGCTTTGATTCCTAACTGCCTAACGAGAATGCTTTGTTCTGCTTGCTCGTGCACTCCTGCTCTCCCAAAGGTAGCCTGTTGCAAGCTGCTGCCTTTAATAACTCCTGTGCCTTCTGATAAACTATTTTCCCCACTTTGGGGTCTTTTCTTTTCCCACCGTCAATGACACATGAAAAATTTATTGTCAGGCTGTTAGATTTGATGACTTTACAATCTACCTGCCCTGTCAGAAATGAGAAAAAACCATTTCATCACCTTGTCATTGCTGCATTACTTTCAAATTTTAAATAGTCCTGAAAACAGCAAGTGCGAGTTTTTTCTTCATGAGGTAGAAATGAAAGGGGGCTGTTGAGCTGAAAGGAGCTGCAGTTTGGTGCCTGCAGAATGCAGATGCCAGCACACGGTCTTCTTCATGACAGCAGTTTGTTCAGACCATCATACTCACATAGGCCTGTATAAACACAAATCCCATTACTTCTAATAGCAACAGGAAGATCAAATTTGGCCCTCGTTTCTCTTGTAACACAGAGTGAAATTTAGGTTTGTGTTGTAAGGAACTTCCTACAAGAGTACTTAATTTGGGAATCAGGGTGTGTTCCTTTCTGAGGAGGAAGGACACGCAGTAAGAAAGCAGCATCTTGCTTGGGACAGTTTGTGTTTCCGAGCAGGGCGTTTTGATGAGGGCTTCTTGCAAAGGCAGTGACTGTCTAGCCCAGGAGAATCTGTTTTTGCAAAGTGTTTTTTTGCTCTGCCCTGAGATGCACCAGAGCCATCTTCTCCAGCCAACGTTACAAACCCAGGCACTTCAGGACTTGACAAAGACACACCTGGTCAGGGCCGGGGGTGAAGGGGAAGGAGGCACTGCCTGGACTTGGTAACCCTTGAAAACCTCCTGCCCTTGCTCTCCAACAGCAGAGAGCCTCCTAGCCTGAAGCGAAAGGGTTCCTCACAGGCACAGCACTAATTGCTGAGGTGAATTAGGAGGACGGGTGGTCGTGGGCTGTGCAGAGTCCATCTTGCGTTCTGCTCACTCTCATCAATCTCTCTCCATCAGGCAGCTTCTCCTGCGGAAGCCGGCTGAGGCCCTAATGGCTGAAGCGAGCAGGAAAGGAGCAGCTCATTTATAGACCCAGCGCTGGGCTGAGAGCACACACCGGGGCTTGTTGGGAACCCTCCTCCCCGGGGAACAGCAGAGAGTCCCTCTTTATTTTCCTTCCATCTGTATTGTAACATCCACAAAATGTCAGTAACAAGAATGTCTTGTAGAAGGACTTTGTCACAAGCAGTGTTTATAGGCTGCCTGTTTAAACAAAGGAACTATTTACCTATATGTCTTGCAGATTTTCAACCGTGATCTATGATACAGGAATGTTATACAAGATTATATCCTGTTGAAGGAATTTAGGGGCGGGGGGAGAGGTGGAAAAAACTGAGAAATGTTCTTGAGTCCTTGATGTAAGGGATTTCACACATCCTTACTCGATGAGGGCACGTGCAGAACAAGCACCTGTCATAAGATTACATGGGTTCATACTTGTTTCCTTTTTGTTGCTTTTATGACATGAAGTGAATTGTAGGGATTAGTAAGAGGATAAAGACGTCTGTACTCTGGGAAGCTTCTCGGAAAGATCAGTAATGATGGCTCTTAACTTTTTAATGTGCCTTACACTACTCTAATGGACCTAAGACAGCATTTTATTCTGAAGGCAAATTTGTTGACATCAGAAAAAGGAGACTTCACTGCTAGAGGAGTGTAAAGACCGTACAGCAGACTGTAATGTAGGAAAGTATTGAGTTTTTATTTTTGTGACCTTGTCCAAATAGGAAGTAATTACAATATAATTCAATTTTGAAAGTCTGGAGACCATGGCAGTTGACAGAGTGACATTTTAAGAGAAATAAGCTTGTGGTTTAGTACATCTTCTCTTTCGGACTCCTAAGCACTGCTGATGCCATTTGTTCTTCCACTCCCCTTTTGTCACTCTTAATACATGATCAGAATGCAAGATTCAGGCTTGTCTGCACCTTTGCTAATTAAATCTCTTCTCCCTGGTAATGTCCAGTACTTACGATCTCCCCGGCTCTACTTCTGTGCTCGGTTTGTGTCACGGCTGAGCAGCTGCCCCATCTGTCCATCCTGGGAAGGGAAGGAAGTGCTTCTGTGCCCCTCTGTAACTTGCCTTTCTGACCCGTGCTGCTGGCACTGAGGGTATGAGGGTGAGAGAGCCCGCAGCCTGTCTGTGTTACACTGAGCCTTTAGCCTGGCATATACTAGTGAGCCCGCTTCAGTGGGCAATGCGCACAGGTACTGGCCATGTAAGCAATAGCACTTCCCCATAGACTGGAGCTGAGCACTGGAAAATGGGCAGTATTTGGGTCATAGTTAACCTTTTAAATAAAATCCTGTGTGGTGGAGAGTGATGTAACCCAGTTGCTGTATGCCCGGTAACCAGTATATTTGTATTAATATAGCAGTATTTTTTTTAATCTCCTTGGGGAGATTAAATCCTGGGATGCACATCTGCAAGGACTCACTTAGGAAAGTGCAGAATAAAATTCCTTTTGAGTTTTGATACAGTGTTTGGTTCTTGTGACCTAAAACAAGACTTTCTCACTTCAGTCACTCATTTTGCTCAAGTTCAGGGAGCACTAACAGTTTCACCAGACACTTGACTCTCCAAATCCCCCAGAGATTAATGTATCACAGCAGCTCCATGGAGCAGGATTTTATCGTCTCCGGCTCGGAGGAGAAGAAGCTGAAGTGGACAGTGAAGCTGTATGCTCAGGCACAGCTAACTCTGGCCATGCAAAAATGAAAAGTATCAAGGTATTTTAGGTTGATGTACTTCTCTAGCAGCAGGATCACATTGTTCCCAGTTAAGTATTGTAGCCTCTAGGTTGTTTTCTTGTGTATGTGTACTAGGAGTATCTCAGGACAGTCAGTTATCTCTCTGTGTTTCCTTCCTCTGAGACTTGTTTGATAGATTCCCTTAATAGGCTCATTAAGGAAATGGAGGGCATCTCGCCTAAGTGTTTGCCACATCAGTGAGCCTCAGTTGCCTTCTTTTCAACCCCAGACAAATAGGAAAACAAAACATGGCCAAAGGCATCTCTGTGCGTAGCCCCCAAGGACCCAGAAATCATTCTGAGAATTATAAGGATTGAAAACAGCAAACCTGCTCTACAATACGTAATTTACTGCCTATGGAACTGGTGATGGCTTGTATACACTCCACCCCAGTCACAGAAACAATTCAGTGCTGTGTTGGGGCACTGAGGAGGATGACATGCAGGTGAGAAGTTTCCCTGCTCCAGGCAAATGTGGTTCACATGTAGGCCCCCAGATAGGTTTTACTCTGTTTCTGAAGTGCCACACAAATATAAGCTACTCTGTAGATAAGAAGTAAAATAAGTTATCGCTGCTCTGTGTGTATGTAAAAAACAGGGGAAACGGCCGCTGTGTTTTCGCTTTTCTCCTCCAGTTTAATGCCTGTACAAGCTACATAGCATCTCTCCTAACTTGACCACCGTCCTGTCCCACCTTCCAACGGATGATGTGCCACACAGGTCCCTGGTTGTGTCTTGCTGCCAGGGACCAGCTTCACACACATTTAGCAGTTGGAAACAATTAACTGGTACAATCTGGCCCCAGATTAAGTGACCCAGAAAAATCTTTCATTCAAAACTCCCGTTTAAGTCTTCCATGAAATGTGTACACATGTTGTTCTTGATGTTCTCGTTACTCAGTTCTCTCTAATAGCCGCTGTCTGTATAATGATTCTCCGTGTCCACACGGGGTTGTTCCAGAAGGCTAGAGAAGCAATATGATTTAGAGGAATTATTTGGCCAGAACAAGTGGATCTATGCTGTTGATATTCAGTTACTCAAAGGATTCACAGGGACCAAATTCCTTAAGTGAGTGCAGAGATGGCATCCAGATAACCTAAACCTGAAACGATGGGGAAATATATTAGGTGATTCTGCATCTGAAGATGTGGTATATAGTCAGCTGGCACTAATATAGCAAGAGTAGTCTGATAGGATTGGGTTTGAGCTATTTAAGATCATTAATAAGTAATTAACCCATGAAGTGACTGTAAGGGACGTAATTTTAATCAAGATTGAACTATTAACTTGCTAGGCGTGCTTTGGAATTTATCAGTACCCAGGCAGGACAAAGCCCCTTGGCCACATGAATTAAAGATCCCCCGCACTCAGGAAATGCTCCTAAAAGATGCCCACCATATCAGATTCACCAGTTAATGCTTTTCTCCTTGTTGCCACTCAAAGACCACCTCCCCAGTTTTACATTCAATTTGTCTTTTGCTGAAAAGCTGCTAATTTCATGCTCCTTTAGTCCTGCAGCAGCCAGCCTGTTGCTAAGCAACGTCCAAAATACTGAAGGGGCCACGGTCTAGCTGCTTTTCTGCAGCCCACCCTTAGTCTTATTTATTTACTTATACATCTTATTTATTTATAGAGCTAAACAGACTTCTTCCATAATGTAGAAGCAGAGCCATAAGCCTCTGAGTTGCAGCAGGGTGCCTTCACTTGCGTAGCTGTTTGTCTTCCCTCCAGCACCATCCTCTACCCTATTTTTACTGGTGTTCCTGTTCATCAGCTGAGCAAACTCCTCATGATATTTGTCGAGCTGGAGTGGCATCCAGGAGTGTACTGGCAGTATATTTTAAAGGCGTGGCTGGGCACGGACTGCTGTACCCAGTGTGAGAAAGCAGCGGGGAATCTGTTTGGTCCTGACAGTCCTTGGTGGGAGAGAAGAAGGGTCAGAACAAAGATGTCTTTAAGCTGCTTTTCTGCTTACTTTACTTCTGGCTGCTTTAATGTCAGCTGTGTCCACGTTCCAGGCTTCTTGTAGCCTAACTTGATCTGCAAAGAGTGAAAAGATGGTCATCCTTCACCTGCCCCGCAGTGCTGGGAAAAGCCTTGCCTGTGGAGGCAGTTCTACAGGAACAACTGCATTTTTGTGGGGTGGGGTTGGGATCCCAGCCACAGCACATATTTGCCTTAAATTGTGTCAACTAGAGGAGCAGGTTGCTGATGGAGTATTTGGTGTAGAGATGAACTAGCAGAGCATTTGTAGTGGCTGCACGTGGATAGAGGAGGATAGCAGACAAGTAATGAAGCTGTTCCCCTGCCATTTGTTCTAGATGTGCTCCCAAAATGGGGGAAGGTGGAAGTGGTTTGTGTGCACCGCTACGTCATGTGTCGCCCAGAGAATCTCCTTGCCAAGCAAAAACTCTGATGTGAATCACTTTTCACAACCAGGAAAGCACTAATTAGACTGCAACAGAGCCTGGCTGTGTTTGTTGTGGCAGCATTGGTCACGTCAGCATCGGTGTTAGACTGCGATGATAACTGATGAAGAGCTGCCACGCTCTTCAGTAAAGACTTCAGAAACCATTCAGATGCTCTCACAAGTTCCGCTATTTTGTACCTTTTCTCCAGCACAATACTGTAGCTTGAGAAAGAGGAGGATGAGTCCTGTAGAGGCTTATTTGTAAGAAACAGGTACCAAACTGCCTGTTTCCCCTTTTTCCTTTTATATTTTTTTCCTTTCAGTTTCAGCAGAGGCAATATTCATGAGCTGAGTCTCTGGATATACTTCTTCCACAACTGTTGCCTTTTGGTCCTCTCCTTACTGTCTTTGGCAACTACTGACTGACAACTTCTTTGTCCGCCTGCTGTAGTTTTCATTATAGACTTCTTTTCGGTAGAAAAATAATTTTTCTGCTTTGATGATCCATCCATTATCTGACCCTCTCTGGAGAAGAACAGAGAAGCACATGAATGCTTGGTTTTGTACAAGCAGTCCTGCAGAACAGGGGTTGTGCACGAGGCCAAATGTAATTTTTTTTCCATCAAAGTGAGATGAGGAAGGTGATGTTTTAAGTCCAAATTGAATTTTCCCCTTATTTGCTTTAAGCATTCAATTATCCTTTTGGAAAACTTAAAATATTTCTGAGAGTAGTTCGTCATGCTCATTCTGTATTCTGTTTTTTTCAAAATGAACTCTTGGTGGTTTTGCCATTTATTACACATCTGTCACTGCGATGTCCACTTTTTATGTACATCCAGAGGAGTGCTGATTGTAAAACCTTTGCTGACCTGCAGCTGCATGTACTTTTTTAATATGGTTGAGATCTCACAAGCCAAGCTGTGCTGTTTGTGTTAGCATGTATGTTTTGGTGCTGTTCTTCACATAGACCTCAGAAATGTGCTAGGTGCTTGGGCAAGAATTTAAGTTATCTCAGGTATTCTCTAAGCTGAGTTGTGAACAAAACACAGGAGGCTTAGAACCAGCTCAAATTCCCAGGAATAACTTTTACTGCCCTGAGAAGTTGAGTACTTCTAACAAGATGGAGTCAACAGATCTTAATTGCGTTAATTGAAGATAGGAAGAATGAGATCTTTCACATGCAAAGATGTGAGGTATTCAGGGAGAAGAGGATGATGATGATGATGATGATTAACACCTTGAATTACACCCAGAAGCAGGTGAGTGGCTCATGTGGGTGGGAATCTCTGGGTTTCTTGTGGCTCTTCCCACCTGATGTACTCAGCTTTCACTCTTGACCTTTCAGAGCTCTGGCAAGATGTAGGGTGGTCTGCAATGCTGAGAAAGGATAAAGTATACCTGAGCTGATAAAGGTGTTACAGGAGACACAGCTGCCCTGCGGCTACCTCTGCTTGCTGGTTTGTGCTGCTGCCTCTTACTGTATCTTCAGCTGGGTTGCACCCAGCCAGCTGTCTGTATCTTTGAATCCTGTATCTCAGGAAGATCCAAGAAGAGCACAAGAATGCAAACAATACTGATAAAGGGAGCACAGGTCGTGCATTCCTAATAGAAAAATTATAAAAATAATGAGAATAAAAATGTAATACTGCCCAACAAAATACCCTGAATGTTTTGCAGTGCACTGCTGATAACAGATGGACAGAAGCACTGAGACACCAAGTAAGGGTGCTCCATCTTTAGCTCAGAATGAGCTTTTTCTCTTGCTTCTGTCACACTTCATTATGAGAGATAAGAAAAATCTGACTCATGTTTCTGGTCTTTCTCAATTTGCTAGTCCTAAGTAGTATTAAGGAACCTATTCTTTTGTTTCTCTTTTTTCCCCAAGACAGTTCAATAGAGATATGGTCCCTCCCAGCCATGTCGATACTGTGCAACGTCAGGGATACGCTGTATCACAAGGATCACCAGTGTGCCTCATTCATTTCACCCTCCTTAAAACTGGGGGGAGCCCAGCTAACGTACTGCTAAATGAACTGCCAGTCCCCAGGCAACTCTTCCAGTCCCGGGAGTGTTGCTAAGTCTGTGTTTAGTTTTCCAGGTTATTGCAAAGTTCTGCAGTGAGACTTGTCTAGAGAAGAAAAATACTGTGTGGCATTCCAAGAAACAACCATCATATGGCTGAGAAAGGTGATCAAATCCTTCACCACTTTTTAAAGAGTAATTAGAAACTGAGTTATTCTCCCACAAATGCAGCAGACAAGGACATCTATAACCTTTCAAACCATTACATATGTCACCTGGATTTACATTATATATAATATTCATATGGAGACAGCAATATAGCTTTTCTTTTTCATGTTAATTATTAGTTTATTATGAATTGGTTTATTTTCCTTCATTTTCAGATCAACATCTTGTTTACACCATTAGATTAAAGGGTGCAGTTCACTATTGTTGTAGGCAAAAGAACAAACCCTTGGGGCTTATTCTTGCAGTTTCAAAATGAGGGAACAAATGCAGACACTGATTTCCCCCCTGTTAATTTGAACTGGAAACACAGAGTTGAAATTTTATAGATGGTATCCTTTCTGAATACCGATGGATGGTCGGCTGAAACTGCTGCCTTCTCATTCATAACCAACATCAAAACTGAGAGAAGTAAAAGAATGGTATCTCTTACTTTTTTATGGTTATAAACCCAACTTTCCCATTTTTTTAGCATGCTTTTCCTGTTTTGCTTAGGGGATTGACTTTCCAAACAGTGAAAATAATGATGTTCGTCATATAAAAAGTATGATTTGGAAACTTTATAGAATTTTATAGTAGAAATCTCTTTTTTAAAACTTCTTTTAGCAAATTATCCTAAATTTTATTGCATCCTCTGGTCTTCTTTGCTGTTGTGTTCTTTTTGGTTTTTTTTCCTTCAAATCAAACAAAAATTAGCTCTTATTCATTCCAGGCACTTCCCTTGCATTCCTTGCAGAAAGAATTGTGCATAAGCACTTCCCCTGTATAAAAGGCATGTTAGAAAATCAAGAACAGATTAGAAGTCATGGCTCAATTTTCTCTCTAAATATAGACCTTTATTTGGATGTTGAGGGGAGTCAAGAGGAGCACTGGGAGTGAGTGAGCTTCCAAGGAAGCACAGCCCATGCATGCATGGCAGAAATACTGACCTCAGCTTGAGCAGTACATTGTGCCCAGCCTGAGCACGTGGATATATGAGGAGAAAATGTTCTCTTGCCCTGTGGACATCTGTGCTAAGCTGGACCAATTCCTGATTTGACTTTATTTTTTTCTTTTTTAGGGAGTGTCTCATTTCTTTTAGTTGCATAGATGTAATAGTAGTAGTGATACAAGACCTATAGTCCAGACTTTAAATGAAAGACAACTTGGAATAAGACAAATGGAGAGGGTAGAAGACTATATGGAAATATGTCTGGTCTCTGGCTTCTGAAGAAAAATCCCTCATTATCACATAGAGAGCTCTTTGATAACTTGTGGAAAAACCTGCCTTCTCTCCCCCTTCATACATACCATTTGAGCTCTTAAAATAAGCTTATTAGTAGTCAAATCAAGACAGGTTAATCTTTAAATCATATGTAAATACAGAAGCTTTTCTCATTGTGGTATATTAAAGCATTAAACGTAGATGCAGATTTTCACAGTAGGAGACTAGATCAGCACAGTTAAGCACTGAAATAGTTTGTCTCCCAAATCATCTTCTGGGAACAGAATTTCCCTTTCACTGTGCTAGATGATGATGAATAGGGCTTTAGTGGCAAAGGATTATGCGAAGCTTAGATTAGTGGATGCTGCTGGTAGTCTTATACAGCTGATCAGCTTGCAGGGTCCTGAGCTTCTTTCCTCCTCTGCAGCTGACCTGTACAAATTCCAGGGGAATTTGTCCAGGGGAGTACTGAGACTTAGTTACCTTCCATCTTTCCCAGCAAATGGATCTCATGTCAAATGCTTTCTGTATCAGATAGCTGTTAATCATCTTTGGTATAAATATATACTAGCAAGTGCTGTTTTCTGGACTTCTTTGGCTGCATTCGGTCGTTTGACCTCCAAATTAATGCTTTTGTTTTTAACTCCAGCATTGTGGGATGTGCTGCTCTCTTGGAAAGTATCGGTAGTTTGTACTTTTAATGTATAATGCATGAAATAATCTCATTTCAGAGTCTTCAAGCATGCCTCAGTCTAGACTGCATCTCACAATCAAACTGTCTGACTTCTATACCTCAACCACTGAGATACTTGGACTAGTCTGTCTGGTTTAGTCCAGTTTGCTGACACCATGTGCCATTTCCTGCTCACCCACATCATTTCAGTCTTAATTACTCTTTACCTCATCTTCCAAGCAATCATACTGCAGATTTATTTTTTGTTTTGAGAATATGCCATTACTAGTGTCCTATTTACACATAGAGATGTCTCACCTTTTCCATGAGGCTTCTGTCAGGGGGTCCACGTGGAAGACGTGGCCACAGACCTTTCTGGAGCTTTGCCATGGTGCTCCAGGGGTACCAGCACAGCAGCCCCTGCCTAATCATTGCACAGCAGAGTATATTATAGTGGGTTTGTGCCGGGCGAGCTCCAGCAGTTTTGATGGACAGAGGATGTGTTGTGGTCCTGCCTTTTTTTTTCTTTTATTTAACTACAAGAATTTCTCACAGTGCCTGGCTCTTCAGCCTGTCATTCTTTCTCCTTTTTTTCTTGTCCCAGGCTAAAGGTCAGGTGCAAAGTGTCAGTCAGTAAAGATACTAAAATCTGATGTGATATAGGCAGCTTCAGACAGGTCATCCAGGTAAAGATGTCATTGCGATCTCCATGTGCCGCATGGCTGGTTCATAAGACATTTAACAGCAGTCTGGAGAAAGCTTGACATACAACATGATAATAACAACAACAACAATAATACCACTTACAGTTTTGCATTTTTTATTCATTTTCCCTTTATTAATCTTACTCTGGGAGGTAGATAAGGAGTGTTGACCCCTCTCTGGGGAGGGAAAGAAAAGTATGGAAAGATGTATCTACCTTGAGAAAGAAAGTTAGATGTGGGTTCAGAATGAGAAGCCCCAGTCCTGAGCTCCAGTGTGAGTCTCTATGTGATGGATGTCACTCTTTAACGTGCTACTTGATGTTAATTAGCATCTTTTCTTTGCTGATCATACGCTGTAAATGAAAAGACAGTAGGCCATGGGTGAAGGTAGCGATACAGATATATACTTGCTGTATGATTATTGTTTGCATGAAGCCTGAACTAGCTCTGTTACTCCAGTGAAGCTTTTGCTTGATCAAATTTGGCTCTGCTTGCATTAGCTTGCGGGCTATTTGGGTGAAATCCCTGGATCAAGCTACACTGAAACCAGCCCAGAAATCCATACAAATAATTGTAAGTGCAAAGCATTCCTATACAACTGCTGTAGTCATATTCTTGAAAAATATGCTTGACCCCATTTTTTTTTTTCAATACCTGTTGAAGTGATAAATGCAACAAGTTTAAAATACATTTCACAGGTAGTGTTGGGTTAGGATCAGTTTATTATGGAATTTAGCTCTCAATGGCATTTGCACGGTCTAAATGCCATACAAACGTTATTCGACTGTTGGATTAATTGCCCCAGGGAATATATATCTGAGACGTTTAGAATGGCAAACAGATTGTTAATGTTTGTCCCTTCAGGAGCCGGAGGGACCTGTTTGCGCTGATTTGACTCAGAGGGCATAGGTTCAGGAGCCCCTGGCCGTGGCCCTGGGGTAGGAAGGGCCCTGGTACCCTGCCCTGCTCCTGAGCTGCTGCCGCCTCCCTCAGTTGGGGTGTTGAGTTGTTAATGGGCACCTGCCCTCACTGAACCGGCAGGAGGTAAAAAATGGGTCCCCAAAGAGAAAGGGTGAAACGTGAAACAGGTGGCAGAAGTCTGGCGCTTTTCAGGAAATTATGCTCTAAGTCAGTTCAGGAATTTCTGCCTTTTCCTTCTGAACGGTTTCCGTAGAGATGTCTGCAGTGCAAACTGGTGTGGCCCCGCTCAGAGCGCGTTAGGCTGGAGTAGCTGTTTGCATGTTGTGGAGCTCACCAGTACCACCCCTTGCCTTTGAAAACAGGAAAAAAAAAATCACTTATTTTGCTAAAGTAGAAGGATGGAGAAGGAGGAAATATGCTCAGCTCTGTTTTAAACCTCAGTCAGTTATATTGTGTTCTACATACAATGTATGCCCTGGATACCCTGTAAAATGTGTTTTTTCAACAGCCAAAGGCTAGGATTTCCAAAACCTCACAGTAAGATTCAGTATTCCTTTTACTTGGTAGCAACACTGGCTCAGGGATGTCTGGCTCTTTCCCTGTTCCCCCGCACCACCACCTCCATGACCCGTCACACCGCAGCTCTTTGTGGGGCCGTGCAATAAACTGCACCGGTAGTTTGGAGTGATCAGCCCTGTGCTGCCTTCGCCTCTGGAAAAACACGACCAAGCACAATGTCGTCCCAACTCTAACACAGATTCTTGGCAGACAAGAAGGAAGTTCATGAAGCGAGAAATTTCTGCCAGACAGTTGACATCTGAAGGAAAAGTAACTGAAGAGAGGAAATAACTTTTAGGGCCCTTAGAAAATGATAGTGGCAGTATGGAAAAGAAATATGAAAACATAAAGTAGAAGTGTGAATTTAATTAATTAAAAATCACAAGAGAGTCATGAGTTAGTTTAAAAGTCTGCAAAATAATCTGGAATGGACTGAGCTGAATAATAATGAGTACGTACCTGTAGGCTGGCATCCCAGCTATGTTGCTGTTTAATCTTTTTCAGGTTTGTATGGTTTTTAGAAATCAAAATGGGCAGTTTTGCTGCAGACAGCTTCGTGCCCTTGTTTAGCTGTAGTTTCAAGTTAATGTAAAACCTGAAATGAAATGCAAACTTGACCCAAACCCTTTAAAACTGCAGGCATTAATAACCATCTCTTTGAGAAACAGAATACACAGAACAGAATTAATCAAGAATATGCTTTAAAAATACAGGGAGTGACCTTCAACAGGTTGGCGGGCTGTCAGCTGGCCTGCTTTTCCAGCCTTTGTAGTTTTAGAGGTGAGGCTAATAAGTAATTTTACTTCTTTTCATGAGCTTTAAAGATGATCTAGGAATTTTGTGGAAGAAAATCCTTACACAGCAGTTGTT